>NC_071642.1:9855454-11124271 GCF_014839835.1 Dryobates pubescens
CCAGGGAGGGGATTCTCCACCTCTGCTCTGCTCTGGTAAGACCACACCTGGAGCTCTGTGTCCAGTTCTGGAGCCCCTCTAGTCCATGAAGGATCTGGAGGTGCTGAAAGATGTCCAGAGGCTACAAGGATGAGTAAAGGGCTGGAGCTGCTCTGCTCTGAGGACAGACTGAGGGAGTTTTAGGAAACTGTTTTAGGAAATCATATTATTGCTGTAAATTGACTAAAGTAATTGTTCTAATGTGGGCTTCTGAGCTGCTTGAAGTAGCTCCAGATTCATTGAATGGCTCAGGTTGGAAGGGACCTCAGAGATCATCTGCTCCAACCTCCCCACCATGCCCAGGGACAGTGCTCAGCTAGACTCAGCTGCTCAAGGTCTCACCCAACCCGGCCTTGAGCACCCCCAGGGAGGAGACATCCACAGCCTCCCTGGGCAGCCTGTTCCAGACTCTCACCACCCTCCTACTGAAGAACTTGGATCATCTTTGTAGTCTCCTCTGGACTCTCTCCAGCAGCTCTGTGTCCTTCTCATGCTTGGGACAGCAGAACTGGAGGCAGGACTGGAGGTGAGGTCTCAGCAGAGCAGAATTAAAGGGCAGAATCCCCTCTCCTGCCCTGCTGCCCACACTTCTCTGGCTGCAGCCCAGCAGACAGCTCCCTGTTGGGCTGCATGAGGGCTCTGCTGCTCGAAATTGAGAAGATAAGTGGGAAAGATGAGGATGGCTTAATGCACATGGCCAACATCAAAAGCATCTGGCTCCATTCAGGGCTTGGATTTTGTAGTATCAATGTTCCTGATTGAGCAGGTGCCTGGAACTCTGCTTTAATGTGTATGGCCAACATCCAAAGAGTCTATCTTCATGCAGGGCTTAGACTTTGTGGTGTACAACGTTCTGGATTAAGAACTGGAGGTGGAACCAGTCCCTGGAACCCTGCCTGAGCTAATGGCGCTGCCTTTGTGCTCAAGGAATGGTTGTGCTTAATGTAGCTGTGCCCTTAGTACTGCAAGCTTTAACTTGGAAGCCTTGATGTCCTGGCTTAGTGAAGTGACAGAGCACCTTTCAGGTAGTACAGCCTGCATCCCTGACTTATTTTTTTCTGCTCTGAAACACTGAAACCCAGATTTGTGTCAAGAGAAGTTGGGGTGGGGGGAATCACAAAGCCAGGTACTGTAACAGAAAGCAGCAACCAAATTTCCCCTCTCACCCCACTAAAAATATTGATTGAACCATGAAAAACCTGGAGAAGATGGTGGAGAACAAGGCCAAAGAAGCCAAACATTGATAAACTTAATTAAATTTCCAATGAAAACAGAGGCAGGCTGTGGTGATTACTCTGTGTAACTGAGACTAATACACCAATTAGGCTAATTTATCCCCTGGTGCTCCAAACACAGTTATAAACTTAATCCATACTTCTCACATGTCAACAATTGATCCCTACAGTTTGGGAAGCTCCTGGCTTGGACATGGAAGGCAGCAGATACTTGGTCACCTGGGAGATGCTACGTAGGAACAGATAATGTCCTGCTGGCTCTGTGTTGGCCTCCAGGGAGTCTCTTTTCTTTCTTAATCTTTCACAGGAACCCTAATCCATGTTGAACACTTAATGAGCCCTAGTTCAAGGTATTCATTAGTGAATTGAGCACTTGGAAAACATCTCTGCTGGAACCAGTGCACAATGGAGGGAGAAATTCCTTATGTCTTGGGAGTGAGTGGCGCCTCCTGCACTGGAGTGAAGCTCCAACCACTTGTGTTGGGCTTGAAGTTTTGGGCTGGGTGGTGCAAACCTGACCAAGGCACCAGGCTCACACAAAGCAATTTGCACCAAAACTGAAAGAATTTCTTCTCAATGTATGTCAGAAAACAAGGGAGGATTGAAAGAGTCTGACTCCTGCTTGATCTGAGAAATATCTTGGGACAGCAATTACTGAGTCCCAGCTGCCTAAAGCCACAGAGGTCCAGAACTGCAAGGTTACCTCTTTGGCTGTGTCAGGATGCAGCCTGTGTGCCACATTAATCCCCTTTGTCATCTGGCAGAGGTTTTCAGGTATGTTTAAGCTTTTTGACATCCCTGCAGACAGATAAATTCTGTTGCATATGGGAATTAGATAGCAGGAAGGTCAGGGACTGCCTGCTGCCTGCTTTCTGTATCCTGGAAACAAATCCTGGGCAAAAGAAAGAGAAGGAAGAAGAAAACAATTCAGCAACTTTGGCTCAGTTGCCTGTCAATAATGCGAAGTTAGCTCAGTGGTTAGATGCAGTGGCTGTACCAAAGAAATGCTATCTCTGGCAATTAGCAACACTTAATTGTGAAAATGAGCTAATAGAATCAATTATGTCTTTTAATTTGCCAGACAGGGTTTTACAGGGCTTAATTTTCTGCTGCTACACCTTGCAAATTATCCTCAGGTGCTGTTTGGAATGTCGTCATCGGCGCTCATTCCAATGTTATTAGCACTGAAGGTGCCTCCCCTCCCCCCATACAACCTCCTCTGACCACCCATAGGATGTGATTATGAATCCTTGGGCTGGAAGAAGGTGACAGTAAGTGTCTTGGCCCATAATGGGATCCAGCCTCCTTCTGGGTCATCAAAACTTTGAGGTTTCCAGAATAATGAGCATGAGCCATGAGATCACAACAGGCAGCACCAGGAGCTCTCTGCAGAGCTGCTGCTTCTCATCAGTGTGTCAGGACAGGCTGAGGGAGCTGGGGGTGTTCAGCCTGGGGAAGAGAAGGCTCCAGGGGGACCTCAGAGCTGCCTTCCAACACCTGAAGGGATATTGCAGGAAGGCTGCAGAGAGACTTTTGCTGAGGGTGTCCAGAGACAGGACAAGGAGGAATGGTTTGAAGCTGAGGGAGAGCAGGGTTAGACTAGAGCTGAGGAAGAAGTTTTTCAGTGTGAGGGTGGTGAGACTCTGGAACAGGTTGCCCAGGGAGGCTCTGGCTGCCTCCTCCCTGGAGGTGTTCAAGGCCAGGTTGGATGAGGCCTTGAGCAGCTGAGTCTGGTTGAGAGGTGTCCCTGCCTGTGGTGGGGAGGTTGGAGGAGATGAGCTATGAGATCCCTTTCAACCTGAGCCATTCTATGATTCTAAGTGCAAGCCTCTTGCACCTCCACTTTCTTTAGAGAGGCAGATGGGTGGGGAGGTTGAAGCAGATGATCTCTGAGGTCCCTTCCAATCTAAGCCATGACTCTATGAATCTGTTCTGCTGTCTATGAAGCATCCTGATGCTTTATCTCAGCCAGCTGAAGGATAACACTATTTGAGGAGGTTTTACATGAGCAGATTAAAATTGCTACCAGCAGGAGGATATGCAGTGTGCAGATTGTGAATGGCACAAAGGGTGTCTGTCTCTGTGTGTATTTCTTTCCCTCCCTCTCTCTGGCTCAGATAAGATGTGCTGAGCTGCCTTGGGTCTGCACAGAATTTGGAATCAAGGGTTTACAGAGAAAGCTTAAATTAAGGAGCTGGGTTTTAAGACAGGAATTGCATACCTGGATAAGCAACTGACCTACCAGCCAGTAAAGGATCTCTGAGCTCCCTTCCAACCTAAGCCATTCTCTGATTCTGTGACATTGGCCTGTAGGAAGTGACAGAGTCTCCAATGCACTTTTCCCCCAACACAATCATCAGGGACAGTGGCACTGGGAGAGTCATTAGCTCATCACCTAATGAACCTCTTCTCTCTGTCACCACAAGCTGAAATGGAAAAGGGATGCTCCACGCTGGCTGATGTTTGCCATTAGCGGAGGAGGCTGCAAGGGTGGCTGCATGCCTCCCTGCACGGCCTAAATGAACCCACTGAGGGCTATTGAATCACTCCATGGTGGTGGGAAGTGAGTGCCTTGGAAAGGCACGCTTCCCCTTCATTACATTTAATATATTTCTCATTATACAAATCTGCCAGGGCAACAATAAGTCTTGTTCATAAATCAGTTTGCCCTTTCGCTTCGCAGCCTCCCAGAACTTTCATCAAACAAGACATAAATGGGACCTCCAAGACAGGAGGGTCACAGCAGCCCTAACTAGATATTAATATCTATTCATTAAGCTTATTTTAATGGCAGAGATTTTTACCAGCTCCCATAAAACAATTACAGGCCCTTCCTTACTCTCCCCCACCTCTTCTTTGTGTTGGTAGTTTTATATCTCAAATCAAAACAGTGGGGAGAAATGAGTAATTAGATTACTGGGGTTTATTGTTTGCATTAGAGGGGGACTCCAGGCAGTGCCCTTTTTGGCCTCCTTGTGCTTGGTGATGTAGATTCCAACTGATTGATTATTATTCTCAACTTCTTTCTTAACATTTGGAGGCAGGTTTTGGAGGAGACCTTTCTGGGAAACAATAAATCACTGGAAACTTTTGTGCCTCCATGCAGGATTCTTGGCCACTTTCCAACAGCACTTCTGCTCATGCATGCAGGACAAGACTGCTGCATTTGCTCCTCCAGGCTTCTTCAGACAGATGTACAGCTGCATATTTGTTTGGTGACAGCAGGTCAGTTAATTCCACAACAGCTGGAACCGTGAGCTCATGAATCATAACTTCACTGCATCCTGGAGTATCATCTTGGCTTGCACAGTAAGCACCTTAGAGCTCATTCTTCACTGGCAATGCAATGACAGGCTAGTTCTTAACTAAAAGAAGGTTAAGGAGCTGAGGATTTACTTCTTCATAAACTCTGCTGCCACAATCCCAAGTGCTTTACTTTGCAAGGCACTGATTACATCCTATCCCCCGCTGAGACAAATTCACCTTTCCTTTTAGTTGTGTTTGCCCTCCTGCAGCCCTGCAGGCAGCTGTGTGCTGGGCTGCAGCCAGAGGAGTGTGGGCAGCAGGGCAGCAGGGCAGCAGATTCTGCCCCTTGACTCTGCTCTGCTGAGACCTCACCTCCAATCTTGCCTCCAGTTCTGCTGTCCCCAGCAGAAGAAGGACTCAGAGCTGCTGGAGAGAGTCCAGAGGAAGCCACAAAGATGATCCAAGGGCTGGAGCAGCTCTGCTGTGAGGACAGGTTGAGGGAGCTGGAGGTGTTCAGCCTGGAGAAGAGAAGACTACAGGGAGACCTTAGAGGTGCTTTCCAGTAACTGAAGGGATCCTGCAGGAAGGCTGCAGAGAGACTTTTGCAGAGGGTGTCTAGAGACAGGCCAAGGGGGAATGGTTTAAAGCTGGGGCAGAGCAGGGTCAGACTGGAACTGAGGAAGAAGTTCTTCAGGATCAGGGTGGTGAGTCTCTGGAATAGGTTGGCCAGGGAGGTTGTGGCTGCCTCCTCCCTGGGGGTGTTCAAAGCCAGTCCCAGAGCCATTTCCACAAACTAAGTATTCCATGAATCTGTTTCCTGCCAAGTGTGGACTCCTGCATCTCATTTGGCTGCTGCAGTTAAGCACAGCAGTAACTGCCATGACAAAGGATTAATATTCACTTCCAGTCATTGTTAATGCTTAGCTGCACTAACTACCCTTTTGTCACAGCCTGCTGAGATGCCATCCTACATCTCCTCCACCTATTTCTCTTAGGTTTGACTTCTTTTCCTGGGGAACAAAAAAAAAGAAAGAAATACCCTTATTTATCTCAACCTTTCTCTGTTATGCATGGGCAAGTTATGGGCTGTCTCCATCTTCAGGGGTCATTTATCTCTGGATTTACTGCCCAACTCCATCTATGTGCTCTCTCTCCCACACTCAATATAGAACACGTTTCCTCCCCAAGAGGGCTGCACACTAAACCTGCCCAGTGTTAATAATAAGTCTGACAAATAGCTCTGTCCCTCTGACCTATTCTCTGGTCTTACAGAGGAAGCCAATTAAGATGTAAGAGCTCAGGAAACCTCACTCTGGTGCAGCTGGTGGGCAATTCTCACACTCCAGCTCTTTGGAGGAGCCTTAGTGAAGCTGAGCACAAGGACATGGAGCTCTTGGAGTGAGTCCAGAAGAGGGCCACAAAGATGAGCCAAGGGCTGGAGCAGCTCTGCTATGAGGACAGGCTGAGGGAGCTGGGGGTGTTCAGCCTAGAGAAGAAAAGACTCCAGGGAGAACCTTAGAGCTGCCTGCCAATAGCTGAAGGGATCCTGCAGGAAGGCTGCAGAGAGACTTTTCCTGAGGGTGTCTGGAGACAGGCCAAGGGGGAAGGGTTTGAAGCCGAGGGAGAGCAGGGTTAGACTAGAGCTGAGGAAGAAATTCTTCATTGTGAGGAGTTGAGAGCCTGGCACAGGCTGCCCAGGGAGGTTGTGGCTGCCTCCTCCCTGGAGGTGTTCAAGGCCAGGCTAGATGAGACCTTGAGCAGCTGAGTCTAGTGAGAGGTGTCCCTGCCTGTGGTGGGGAGGTTGGAGGAGATGAGCTCTGAGGTCCCTTTCAACCTGAGCCATTCTATGATTCTAAGTGCAAGCCTCTTGCACCTCCACTTTCTTTAGAGAGGCAGATGGGTACCAGATCCTTTCAGCGCACAAGATAGTCCATCCCAGAATTTCATTTGTACCATTTGGATTTGTACTAGAACAAACCAGAAGGAATTTTGGCTTCAGAAGGACTTTTGGTTTCAGAAGGACATAAATATCATATGGCTAAGTAGGAAGGAGAAGTCTTCCTTCATGTGCTGCAGCAGTAGTTATTACTCATCCATTTTCCCCCCAATTTTCTTTCTATTTAGCTTCTCTTCATCACTTTTTAATGAGGAGTACTCTAGAATTTATGGAAGAATCCTTCATATCCACATTTGAGATATCTAATGCATTTCAATTTCTACCATTAGGCCAATTACACACTACCACCCTTTACATTTTACATCTGTTTTCAATTCCCCATTTTCTTTCTCCTGCCTCTGCTTCTCACTTTTTTTCCATTTGTGAGCCCCTGCCTCAATTTTCCACCTGCATTTGCTCAACAGCTACAGTTCCTCCCTCAGAAGGACTTTTTATGATGCTTTTCCTTACAGATAGGAGAAAAAAAACAACACCCCAACAATCTGGTGCTTCACATTAACATGCCTCCCTGAGAGTTCAAAGTTGCCTTGTTAGAGTTCAGTAGAGAATTAGCCACCTTCCAGTTCTTCCCTTTACTTCAAAGGCTTTAACAGTGAAAGCTTCGTGTGCAAGACTGAAGATCTGTTTAACCATTCTTAATGCCCTGCTTCTTAAGGTCTGGTTTTAAAGTTAAAACAGACTTGAGATGCACCTTCTCACATGTTTAGCTCTGCAGCCTTGCCAGGGGGTCTGCCTCCTTTACATGCCACTTGGATTCCTCTCATTTTGCCTTGCAGGTGCATTTCAATCAGCCTTCCCCTTCCCTCTCTCCCCTAGGTTAAAACTGTTCCTGGGGTAATAAAGCATTAACTAAATGATAGCATAAAGATATAGATATGTGATATAGATATATGATATAGATATAAACTCCGGCACAGGAGGTTCCACCTCAATATGAGGAGGATCTTTTTCACTGGGAGGGTCACAGGGCGCTGGAGCAGGCTGCCCAGAGAGGTTGTGGAGTCTCCTTCTCTGGAGACTTTCCAGCCCCATCTGGATGTGCTCCTGTGTAATCTGTGCTGGATTCTATGGTCCTGCTCTGGCAGGGGGGTTGGACTTGATGATCTCCAGAGGTCCTTTCCAACCCCTAACATCCTGTGATCCTGTGCTAGCCAGAGGGAGCATTGGATTTGACTTTCACTGCACGAGAGAGGGGGAGGAAGGGCAAGACAAAGGGAGGAGCTGCCTGAGTTCACTTGTGGTTTTGATCACAAGTCAGAAACCATGTTCAGCTGTCAAAGGTGCTGTTAGGAGAGTTAGCACTGAGGAATAAAACGATGGGAGGAGAGGGAAAAAACCCAAACCTCAAACCCTCCCTTGCTCAGGAATGTTTGTACATTAAGTGACAGTTTGAAATGTTAGGGAGAGAACGCTCGGCTGAGCCTTGCATTATCTTCTCCCCTCAGTTCTAATGAGAAGGCTGCTGAGGAGAATGGCCCTGACAATCCTACCAGTGCAGCCTATTGGATCACAGATTTAAGGCTTGTACTTCCAATTAAAAGCAATTAGACAGAGCACAGTAAACATGCAGTACATGAACACCTCTGGTCTCTTCTAGGGCTCTACTTAGCACAATCCCACTCCAACAGGCAGAGCAAGCCTGGGTCTTGCTTGTTTTTTAACACATCTCCCTTTGTAATGATGAAACAACCAGAACCACTTTGATCTTTGTTAGAGACTTTCAAAGCTCCACTCACATTAATAACAACAGGGGGGGAAAAAAACCCAGAACAACAAACAAAAGAATTTTCTTGGAACAGGAAGGGGGGAAGGGGGGAAAACAACAAACAATTGCAAGGTTTTATTAAATGACAGCATGAAAAACAACATCAGCAAAGAAGCAAATGCCTTGCAATGAAAGAGATGCACTGCTGAGGTTTTACCTTTATGTCCACTGCACACTTGGGCATTAGGAAGTTAATGAAGCGTTGCTCAGTGTGGGCTCTCGGTGCTGCAACTTGAAAGAGCATTTTAAGAGCAGAGCAAGGAGAGATGTTCCAAGGCTCAGCCTCTAACTCCCTGGTGGGGCTTTCCCTTCACAGTAGACCCACAGCCCCAGGAGGGTTTACTGTTGCTCTATTAGGAGAGCAAACAGATGGGCAGTTTCTCAACCACAGGTCAGTACTTAGTGATGACTTTTTCTGCATGGACCCAAGGCTGAACTGTGTTCACCCTGCTCGCTGCTGAGATCATAGATTCATGAAAGGGTTTGAGTTGGAAGTGACCTCGAAGATCATCCAGTTCCAAGTCCCCTGCCATGGGCAGGGACACCTCCCACCAGCCCAGGTTGCTCAAGGCCTCATCCAGCCTGGCTTTGAACACTCCAGGAATGGGGCCTGGAGTGCCACAAGGGTGATCAGAGGGCTGGAGCTCCTCGCCTATGAAGACAGACTGAGAGAGTTGGGGCTGTTCAGTCTGGAGAAGAGAAGGCTCCAAGCAAACCTTATCGTGGCCTTCTGGTATCTGAAGGGGGCTACAAAAAAGCTGGGGAGGGACTTTTTAGGCTGTCAGGGAGTGATAGGGCTGGGGGGGATGGAACAAAAGTAGAAGTGGGGAGATGCAGATTGGATGTTAGGAAGAAGTTGTTCCCCATGAGGGTGGTGAGAGACTGGCACAGGCTGCCCAGGGAGGTGGTGGAAGCCTGGAGGCTTTTATGGCCAGGCTGGCTGTGGCTCTGAGCAACCTGTTCTAGTATGAAGTGCCCCTGCCCATGGCAGGGGAGTTGGAACTGGCTGAGCCTTGAGGTCCCTTTCCAACCCTGACAATTCCCTGACTCTGTGACTGATGCATGTTTGTGCTTCATTTTGGATGCCCCACTCCCACAGTTATTTTTGTCCTTTTACAAATGTGGTTGCAATTTAACAATCTATTGACTCCCTTTTATTTATTTTTTTTTTCCCTTCCCCCCCCCCCCCCCCTTCATAAACATGCTGCCTGCTGGATGCATAATTCAAATTCCCACATAAACTGGGAGCTGTTTGCTTTAGCAACAACTATAATTTAAGCATAACCTCAGCGGAAAGCCATTCTGTGCCATCTCCCTGCAAAGTGTAATTTAGGCTGGAAATGCAATCTTCCTCTCTGCCATTCTAATAGAGGAGCTTGTTTGCTAAATAATCATCATTGAGTTTTGCACAAAGCACCAGTTTTATGTGGAGTTGGGTTGGTTTTTATTGCTGTTGTTGGTTTTTTTTTTTCTCCATCCCTTCCCTTCCCCCCCCCCCCCCCCCCCCCCCCCTTTCCTCCTTCTTCTTCTCCCTGCCACACATAAATGTTGCCAAGCTAAATGAACACTCTTTGGAAAGCTATTACTGCCATGTAGTTTCCATTTGAAAATGTCACAATAAAGCAATGTTCTTTGATGCTGAGAAGCACACCAGGTTACAGCATGGTGAAAACAGCAAGGAAGATAAAAAAAAAAACCAACATACCAAGATGCATTAGAAAGACCAAAAGGGCAAGAAAATGACATTCTTTTAAGGGCCTGACGGATTGTGAGCCCCATTTTCTGAGCCCTCTTGACACTTAAGGGAAACCAGAGAGCACAGCCCGAGATGAGCCTAAATTGTTGAAGTTTTGCTCCTCATCCACATTCCTCCTGCTGCCTGAGAGCAGCTGAGGTCAGCTAAGGGTTGGAAGTCTGAGATAAAGTGGAGGCCAGGCTTAAGTGCTCAAGGGAAAAATTCAGACTCTCCTCTGAGCTCTCGTGCATTGCAGAAGGGCCCAGCCCCAGCTCTGGGGCAGGACCCAAGGGCTATGTTCACCCAACATGGGAAGTGGCTTGGGCATGGCCTCTGCCTGCGTTGCTTAACCAAACCTTGAGTCAAAGCACAACCTGCTACCGCCCTCCTCAGCCCCCCTGGGCATCCTGTTCCAATGCCTGACCACTCTTTCAGCAAAGAAATTCTTCCTAATATCCAACCTAAACCTCCCCTGGCACAGCTTGAGGCCATTTCCTCTTGTTCTGTTGTTAGTTACTTGGGAGAAGAGGCCAACCCTGGTGTCACATCAATCTCTTTCCAGGCACCTGTAAAGAAATGAGGTCTCCTCTCAGCTTCCTCTTCAGACTAAACTTGTAGATGGTTTAATAAGAAGTGGCAAAACCAATGTGTTCAGGAACTGAGGCATCTCTTCTGGTTTAAGGACTGGCTCCTGATTAAAAATGGTGCTACCTGGATGCTGTTCAAATAGAAATGAAGAGTGTGCTGCCTTATGGCTGCACTGTGGCTCCAGGGTGTGCTTAATCCTGGAGTTCTCAGGGTGCTAAATGAGGCCAGAGGGGCTCTGAGTGATGAATCTCCTTCAAAATGCCTTCTGAGGAAGAAATTCCTCCCAGCCCTTACTCTGCCAGAAGCAGCAGAGCCTTTTGCTGTCTCAATTTCTACAACTGAGTGCTGTTGGCAACCTTTTAGCAGCGAGGCCATGCAGGAGGCTTGCGTGGGGGAGGGAGAGGGAATAAAACCCCTCCGAACAACCTTGAAAGCCTGCTGTCAATACAAAGGTTATGCAACTCAAAGGCTGTGCAAGGGGGATTTAGAGTTACTCAAATGTCTGAGCTGGCTATTGAAAAGCTTGTTGTGCCAAAGACTGCGGGAAGATGCTGCCCCTTCCCCGCGCCCTGGGAATAGTAAAGATTGTAAGAGCTCATTTCTCTATCTGATATTTCCTGACCTTTTGCAGCCTACTCCACACAAACAGCAAAGAGCAAGCTAAAGATGGGGGAAGAGCTCTCAGATGAAGAGGTTAGTTAGTCTAAAAATCATGTCACAGCTGAGCTTTGTCTTGGGGCTTTAATATGGCTCCGAGCTTGGTGTTGTCACTTTGATTTTTACCTCTCCTTCTTTTTTTGTTCTGCTATTCCTAATTGACCTGATGTCTGTAGCACTTCCTGAAAGGGCTTGGAGGAGTTGGGTTATTGCTGGGTTTGGCCACTCTAGTCTATGAAGTGCTGGTATTATTGGTTTGGTTTGGTTTGGTTTCTGCATTTTTCTTTCTGCTGGGTCTGAGTTTACTCAAAAGCCAAAGCTAACTTCCATGATCACAGTATCATGGTATCACAGTATAACTAAGGTTGGAAGAGACCCCAAAGATCATCAAGTCCAACCTGTCTCCACAGACCTCATAACTAGACCATGGCACCAAGTGCCACTTCCAGTCCCCTCGTGAACACCTCCAGGGATGGGGACTCCACCACCTCCCTGGGCAGCACATCCCAATGATGAATGACTCGCTCAGTGAAGAACTTTCTCCTCACCTCGAGACTAAACCTCCCCTGGCACAGCTTGAGACTGTGTCCCCTTGTTCTGGTGCTGGTTGCCTGGGAGAAGAGACCAACCCCCACCTGGCTACAACCTCCCTTCAGGGAGTTGTAGAGGGCAATGAGGTCACCCCTGAGCCTCCTCTTCTCCAGGCTAAACAACCCCAGCTCCCTCAGCCTCTCCTCACAGGGCTGTGCTCAAGGCCTCTCCCCAGCCTTGTTGCCCTTCTCTGGACACCTTCAAGTGTCTTGATGTCCTTCTTAAACTGAGGGGCCCAGAACTGGACACAGGACTCAAGGTGTGTCCTAACCAATGCAGAGTCCAGGGGCAGAATGACCTCCCTGCTCCTGCTGGCCACACTATTCCTAATACAGGCCAGGATGCCATTGGCCCTCTTGGCCACCTGGGCACACTGCTGGCTCATGTTTAGGCAGCTGTCAATCAGTACCCCCAGGTCCCTCTGTGCCTGGCCACTCTCCAGCCACTCTGCCCCCAGCCTGTAGCTCTGCCTGGGGTTGCTGTGGCCAAAGTGCAGCCCCTGGCACTTGGACTTGTTGAATGTCATTCCATTGGACTCTGCCCATCTGTCCAGTTGGTCGAGGTCCCAAGGCAAACCACTTCATGAATGACAGTAGCTGTATTTCAGTAAGGACCAGGCTGCCCAGAGAGGTTATGGAGTTTCCTTCTCTGGAGACTTTCCAGACCCAGCTGGATACATTACTGTGTGACTTGTGCTGTGCTCCTTCTCAAAACCTATCTGGATGTGTTCCTCTGTGTCCTGCCCTTGGCGATCCTGCTTTGGCAGGGGGGGTTGGACTGGATGTGTTTAAAGGTGGTTTGGATGTGGTGCTTGGGGATATGGTTTAGGGGGTGAACTTTGTAGAGTAGGGTTATGGGTTGGACTTGGTGATCCTGAGGGTCTTTTCTAATCTGAATGTTTCTGTGATTTCTGTGAACTTTTGAGGTTCTTTCCAAGCCCTAATTTGATGCTGTGATCCTGAGATCCTGTGATCCTGAGATCCTGTGATGGTTTTCTCTTAGGCAATATTTACTTGACAAAACCCTAGAACTGTTAGGGTTGGAAGAGACCTCTCTAAGATCATCCTTCTTTCCCCCTGTGCTCAGCTCTTGACTCATCCTGCCATCACACCTGGCTTGTTCCTTCCAGCATTGGCCAGGAAAGGGAGCAAGGAAGGCTGAGCAGCTGAAGCTGTGAGGAGAATTTGTCATGGTTTGAGACAGTTTTATATTTCCTTAATGCAGTTAGCAGTTCAGATGCTGCTGGGGCCATTTGTCTTATTTAGTAAGGTTTTAGTTCTGTGCATGTAACATAGATTTACCTCCAGGATGACGCTGATGGGGGTTTCATGCTCTTCACCATAGGTTTTGTAGCTGACTAGTTAGGATTTAATGCTGCCAATGCCAATAATCATAAAGCTAAGCTGAGTAACTGCTAACTTTGGGCTCCTTCAGGCAGCATGATGGCTAGTAACTGCATCTCCTCTCCTTGTAGGCATTAGAATAATGGTAGCACATGAATATTTTACTTCATTGTTATTGGGAGTGAAAAAAAAAAAGGAGTAAACAGCAAAACCTGCATTGCTTTGGTCAAGGAAAAGAGGGATGGCTTGTCTGCCTTAGATGTTCCAGTTGCCACAGCAAACAAGAGAGAAAAAAAAAAGATCTAATTTTGACTTGCAGTGCTGAAATTGCATTGGTGCCTGAATTGATGCCATTGGATCTGCCTGATCTATCTAAATCACCCTGGGTTGATGTGAAACAGCCCCGGGGCTCGCCACGCCGTGAGAGCAAAATGAGCTGAAGCAGTTCAGAATCTGGCTTTGAAGAGTCAGGTGTGCCACCTGAAGGAGTGTCTCTGGTATTGAAATGTCTAATTTCCAAAATGCTTGGCTTCTCAGCCACTTTAAGGGCTGTGTGTTAGTTCACACTGCTGTCTTTGAGGCACAACCAGGGGATGGAGCAAGCTGGCCTGCCCCAAAGCCCAGTGTTAATTACAACCCCCCCTGGGGTTGCTAGGAAACCTTATCTTAAGGGAGTAGACAAGCAATCAGGCTGGATGCTGATATTAAAGAGATGCTGAGGAGGTTTTCTTCCTTATTCCCCCTCTCCTGGCTGTGAGAGGAGATTGATTCATATGAAGCCATCTCAGTTCAGGCTTTGGGAAGGAATCATTCCTCTTCTGAAATGGGCTAGGCATACAGTAAGGGGGTGGGAAGAATGCTGTCTTCTGTCACATCTGTTTTGTACAAGAAGGGGTGGTGCAGACCACCCTCCTATTAAAGTGTAGCCCTTGTTTACTAATCCTGCCAGCCCCTTGACCTGAAAGCTTTGGAGTTTTGAAAGCAACTTGTAGCTCTAATGAAGCACAACAAAGTGTGATTTTTTTTCCCCCCTCCCTCCCCTTTCCAGCTTGCTTTGCTCAAAGTCAACAAGGTTTTGTCACCCCCACCTTAAATGAGCAGTCACAGGAGACCAATCTGTTTGCAGTGTTCATACACAGAGACAGGCTTTGCTGCTTTGAAGTGCTCAAATGTGCTTGGGGAAGGACTTTTGAGGGTGTCAGGTAGTGATAAGGCTGGGAAGAATGGAACAAAACTAAAAATGGGTAGATTCAGATTGGATGTTAGGAAGAAGTTCTTCCCCATGAGGGTGGTGAGAGGCTGGCACAAGTTGGTTTTGCAGCTGAGGAGGCTTCAGGCACACAGGAGACTCTTGGCCAAGCTGGGGGTTGGCTGGAGCTCAGGGTTTGCCATCTACATGCTTGCAAAATGGGCTGCTGAGTGCTTTAAAATCTCTCAGGTTGGTCTTGTTGACAGAACAATTCTCTGCTCTGGCTGGAGTACTGTGTCCAGTTCTGGAGCCTGTGTTCCAGGAAGGATCTGGAGGTGCTGAAAGGTGTCCAGAGAAGGGCCACAAGGATGAGCAGAGGGCTGGAGCTGCTCTGCTATGAGGACAGACTGAGGGAGTTGGGGTTGTGAAGTCTGGAGAAGAGAAGGCTCCCAGGAGACCTAATTGTGGCCTTCCAGGATCTGCAGGGGGCTACAAGAAAGCTGGGGAGAGAGTTTTGAGGGTGTCAGGGAGTGAGAGGACATGGGGGAATGGAGCAAAACCAGAAGTGAGTAGATTGAGATTGGATGTTAGGAAGAAGTTGTTCCCCAGGAGGGTGGTGAGAGCCTGGCACAGGCTGCCCAGGGAGGTGGTGGAAGCCTCCTGCCTGGAGGTGTTTGCAGCCAGGCTGGAGGTGGCTGTGAGCAACCTGCTGTAGTGTGAGGTGTCCCTGGCCATGGCAGGGGGGTTGGAACTGGCTGAGCCTTGAGGTCCCTTCCAGCCCTGACAATTCTATGATTCTATGATCCTATGATAGTGCTTCTGGGTGTGCCACATCTTAGCTCCAAAGAGACTTCCTCCACCTCCTTTATATTTCTCTCCAGTTAAGAGAGGAGGGAGGATGCTCTAGCAGCTGAATTCCACTGACTTATATTTTTTTCCCCCCTACAACACAGAAATAATCACGAGGTTGAAGCAGGTTGGAAGTCTCAATGGTTGGGTATTGATTTGAAGCTCCTTGGCAAAAGGGGAAGCAGTGCTTTTGACAAAACAAACACAGCTTGTGCAGCAAAGAGTTTATTGATGATCTGCCCACGATGAAGTCACAGAGGTGACCTTATTGCTCTGACTCACAAGGGTGTTTTCTGACTGCAGTGTTGAAAGGGCAGCAATAACACATTAATTTCATGTTGGGGCTGGGGGAATTACCTTGTTGGGTTTGTCATGTCAGCTTTGTTAATTACCCAAAGAGCTTTCTTGATAGTTATTATTACATCAATTTTATGCTTTCAAGCACTGGAGGCTAAAGCTCTGCAAACAAAAATGTATTGGTGTGTCTGTGCTGCTCTCTAACCTGGGCTTCTGCCACGGGCATGTGTGTCTTGGGAGTCAGTAGTCCTTGTAGGGAGGAGGTAAGAGGAAGAAAACTCCCAGCAGGTGCCTGGACTGAGTGCTTGGTGAGAACTGTTGGCTGGAAGCTTCATCTGAAGTCTGCTGCTCCCTTTTCAATGTGATGAACTCCTCCTCTGAAGTAATTGCCCACTGGAATGGGCTGCCTGAGGAGGTGGTGGGGTCGCCGTCGCTGGGGGTGTTCAGGGCAAGGCTTGACAGGATGCTTGGTTCCATGGTTTAGTTGATTGGGTGGTGTTGGATGATAGGTTGGACACAATGATCTCGAAGGTCTCTTCCAACCTGGTCTATTCTATTCTATTCTATTCTATTCTATTCTATTCTATTCTATTCTATTCTATTCTATTCTATTCTATTCTAACGCTGCCCAGGACTTTGGGCAGCTGCCCTCCATTTAAAAGTAAGTGGCTGATGTGATCTCTTTACCTCACCCCTCTGGAAAATCATAGCTGTTGCGAAGATCAGCAATCACTGGAGCTTCTTGCTGTGTTTCTGGTTTAGAGAATCACACAGGAGTCACACACAAAGGGGCACCTGGTAATCCTGGGGAGAAGTTTGCACTTAGAATCATAGAATGGCTTAGGCTGGAAGGGACCTTAGAGATCATCTCCTCTAAGTTCCCTACCATGGGCAGGGACACCTCTCAACTAGACTCAGCTGCTCAAGGCCTCATCCAGCCTGGTCTTGGACACTCCCAGGGAGGAACCATCCACAACCTCCCTGGGCAGCCTGTTCCAGAGCCTTACCACCCCTCCTACCAAAGAACTTCTTCCTCAGCTCCAGTCCAACCCTGCTCTCCCTCAGCTTCAAACCATTCCCCCTTGCCCTGTCCCTAGACACCCTCAGGAGAAGTCCCTCTGCAGCCTTCCTTAGCATGTGCTCCCAAAAGCAAACTCTGTTTAATGTTTCCCACAGGTCCACGTGGGAGTTCTGGCGCTCAGCTCTTTGCTGCAGCTTGCAGCCGATGAAGTCCTCTCTATGCCGCCTCTAAACAGCTCCTAAAAGACAATCTTTTGTAAAGCCTCTGTATTATTTCCCTTCATTGTAGCCCTCATTTATTCCCAGCTCATGCTCAGATCCAACTGAGAGAAAGGAAAACTTCCTTGCAGCTGTCCTAATTGGATGGGGGGAAGCCAGGCCTGACTCCTGTCCCCTTGCCTGGTGGATTTGCATTTTGAGCTGTTCTTGGAACTCAAGTGAGTTCTTGTCTCGCTTGCTGCTGTTAGAGCCTTGGGTTCCAATCCAATCTCCTCTAATCACTGGTATTACAATGTAAGCCTTGAAATCACAACTTACTTTCTCTCAAATTGCCAATTACAATGCAGGATATGTCCTCTTCTCTTGTAGTGTTTCACAGTCTGAGTGCAAAATCTCTTCAGCCACAGCTGACAAACAGGGGAACAGATTTTCATTTAGCAGGGAAAAAGAAAAAGAGAATGAAGGTTTTGCAAAGCTTTGGGGTTTCAATCTCTGTTTATGATTGTTAGCTGCTAGCCTGCTTGGTAATTAGGAAGGACTTGCTCAAAGTTTTGGGGGTTTTGTGCCTCAGCTTTGTGCCTCAGCGGTGTTTTGTTCCGGTTATGCTGCTGGGAAAAGGGAAGGTGTTTTCTCTGATAGGTTGTTAATTGCAGCCTGCCTTTATGTTAAAGCAGGCTGGAACTTTGGATAGTCTAACCTCTGCTGAGGGGATCCCATTTAGCACATTGCATGGCAGTGAAAGAAGACTGACAGCCTTGGAGAGAGAGGGTCTGCTTCTAAGCTCCTGCAATGAGCACAACTCCAATATTCCTGAGCTGCTTCTAAATTTCCCTGGGGATACACCTAGGAGAGGCTCAAGCTCCTGTCTGCCAGGTGATTGCAGGGCTCCAAGTAGAGCTGAGTGACCCAGACAGGCTTGGAGACAAGAGATCAGGTCCTCTGCAACCCCAGGTAACCCTCTGATGCAGGGTTTAAGTGGAAGGATCTGGTTTTAACTTGGGCTGCACACAGATGCAGAGGACAAGCCCTGGAGATTTGGAGGCTCCCAGGAATAGCTCTCCAGTGGCAAATCAGTGCAAGCTCTACAGGAATGCATCACTGCTCCTTGCTGATAGAAAGAGGAGGGTCCTAGGTGGACTGGTTTGATGTTGAAGGGTCTCAGGAGGTGATCTGTCACGATTAAAAGAAGCTTACAGTTGTGCCTGTGGTTTTGTTTTGCTGGAGGAAAGCGCTGCTAATTTCTCTAGCTGGATGCCTGAGTGACATGGTGAGGTGCTCCCTGGTCTTGAAAACAAAGGAGTCTGGTGGAATCCAAGCATGCTAATGATTGACACTAATTGTTTGCAGTGCTGAGTTTTCTGGATGATGCTTCTCGGAGGAGGTGGTGGGTGCAGGTTTTGGGGTGTAAGCACACAGCAGCCATGTGTTGAGGTGGCAGTTTCCTTCCCCACTAAAGGTCAAAAATAATTCGTGGTGACTCTCCTGCTTTGAATGCTGTGCTTGCCAGGGCCCCCAGAAGAATTTAATGAAGATGAGTTAATCTTCTGGAGGCAACCAAGGTGGATGGATGCTTGATGCATGCATACTCTGCCAGACTGATTCCACTGGGGGTGAGCTGGATTGATTTCTCCATAGCTTTTTTAAACCTGTCCTGTGCTCCTCAGCTGGTTTCTCTTGCAGCTTGGTAAGCTGCTGGGCAATGCCAGGCACCAAGTCTGTTTCTCTGTGTAGTGTCCTCTGCTTGTGGAAGCATCTCCTTGCACCACTGAAAAGATTGATCCTCTGCATTTTTCATGCTGGAGAGGCCCTCCTCACTGCTTTCTTATAGCTGAAGGTCTATGTGAGCAAGGAGGGGGCGGGGGGGGATTCCACTTGCCCACATTAAATCACAGGACTTCTCATGCTTGGTGACACAGATTGTTTTTCACTCTGAAATTAACAGCCTGATCAATGACTGATCAATAATAACTCCAGGGGCAGTGCTGCCTTCTTCTGACAGCAGGAGGATGCAGGGCAGGGCTCGAGGCCTTGCTTCTTATCGGGCTAATTATTGAAGGAGGTTAAGCTGCTGACATTTACCCAACCTCTGCATCCAGGCAGGAAGATTTAGAGTCCTTGGGATGGAAGAGGAGCCATGGGTTAAGCTAAGTGAGGTGAGGGAATACAGGTGAAAGTAGGAGCAAGCTGACCAAGAGCTTTATGCTGCTGTGGACTATTAAACAAAACCCACCAAACCCCACAAACCCACCTAAACAAACCCAGCAATAATGAGAGCTGCCATTATAAATCTGCTTCTTATTGCTTACAGCTCCAGGCTGACTTAAAATCAACTTTTATTAGCTCCATATTAGGGGATTGTTTCCTCTGGATTTGATTACTGGGATGGATCTATTTGAAATCTGCATTTCCATATAGATAGAACTGTTCTGTTATAACCCTGCTGCATTCCTGAGGAGGGAGAAGGAGTTCACCAAGGCTGAGTGCTTCAACACAGGCCAGGGAGGACGAGGAGGTGAGGCATTAGGAGTGGGTATGGTGTCTGGAATGAGTCTGCCAGGCACTGGTCTGCACAGAGCTCTCTTTGTGCTGGGTTCATGACCACAGGCTGGCTGAAGTGAGAGTGCCATGAGATGAGGTTCTGCCTTTTGGTGCACAGAGGGATGTGAGAGTGAAAGGATGCTGCTGTCCTTTTTCAGAGGAGAGGAAACTGAGGCACAGATGCAATTTTTCAGCCTTGTGAAGGGCTTAAGGATCTTTAATGTGCTTTGAGCAAGCCGAGAGTATTTATCTCGAGCTGAGTTTGGGGCTGGTGGGAATTAGCAGCAAGAGCAAAAGGAGAGTAGCAGAACTTTTAGTAGAGTCATAGCATGGATTAGGTTGGAAGGGACCTCAGAGATTCTCTGCTACAAACTTCCTGCCATGGGCAGCGGCACCTCTCAGCTAAACTCAGCTCCTCAAGACCTCATCCAGCCTGGCCTTGAACACTCCCAGGGAGGAACCATCCACAGCTTCCTTGGGCAGCCTGTCCCAGAGTCTCAGCATCCTCACACTGAAGAACTTCTTCCTCAGCTCCACCCTAACCCTGCTCTGCCTCAGCTTCAAACCATTTCCCCTCGCCCTGTCCCTCTAGACACTCTCAGGAAAAGTCCCTCTGCAGCCTTCCTGCAGGATGCCTTCAGCTATTGGCAGGCAGCTCCAAGGTCTCCCTAGAACCTTCTCTTCCCCAGGCTGAACACCCCCAGCTCCCTCAGCCTGTGCTCACAGCAGAGCTGCTCCAGCCCGTGGCTCATCTTTGTGATGATATCTTCAAAGCTAGAGCAAAGCAGAAGCTGCAGTCCCTAGGCTGTGACAGGGGCTGTGGATGAGCTTGTCCCTTTCTGCTGGAGAGCTGTGCAGAGCAGTTTCAGAGAGGTCTCTAAGCATGTCAAATCCAGTAGATGAACATGGAGAAAGGTTTGTTTCTTGCTGGGACGTGCCAGCTCCTCAGGTGTCTTTGCAATGCCTTATTCCCATCTGTTTAGTTCACTCCACTCCGACACTGGACTCTCTGACAAAGTTGGAAGCTGAACCTGTTAACAACACAGAGCAGGAGAAAGGAGCTGCAGCTGAACCCTGGGTTTCCCAAAGATGCTTTCTTTTTAAACAGGGAGCTTTTTGTTGCTGGTCCTTTGCTGCCTCACAGCATCAAATATTCATTCCATGTCTGCATTTTGATTGTGATAGTGTGATACAAGAAGACATGATGTTGCTTTAAGCCAGCAAAACCACAGAGCTGTCAGAGAGGAGACCACAGCTACATGGAGCCCTTGCTTCAGAAGCAGCACTTCAGCAGGCTTCTGAAGTCTGCTGTAAGGAATGAAAGTGTTGGGGAAACAGGGGATGGCCCAAGAGGAGGTGAAGATTTGTTGGGTGGTTGTTGTTTTTTTTTCCCTCTGAAAGGTGTTTTATTGGGCTTGCAGATGTAAAATACAAGTCCTTTTGTAGACAGAGCACTGCCCTGTGAGGAGAGGGCTGAGAGCCCTGGGGCTGTTCAGTCTGGAGAAGAGAAGGCTGAGAGGGCATTTCAGAAGTGTTTATAAATAGAATAGAATAGAATAGAATAGAATAGAATAGAATAGAATAGAATAGAATAGAATAGAATAGAATAGAATAGAATAGAATAAACCAGGTTGGAAGAGACCTTCAAGATCATCATGTCCAACCTATCATCCAACACTACCCAATCAACTAAACCATGCAACCAAGCACCCTGTCAAGCCTCGTCCTGAACACCCCCAGTGACTGCAACCCCACCACCTCCTCGGGCAGCCCATTCCAGTGGGCAATCACTCTCTCTGTGTAAAACTTCCTAACCTCCAGCCTAAACCTCCCCTGGCACAGCCTGAGACTGTGTCCTCTTGTTCTGGTACTGGTTGCCTGGGAGAAGAGACCAACCTCTGCCTCACTACAACCCTCCTTCAGGGAGTTGTAGAGAGCAATAAGGTCACCCCTGAGTCTCCTCCTCTCCAGGCTAAGCAACCCCAGCTCCCTCAGCCTCTCCTCACAGGGCTGTGTTCCAAGCCCCTCACCAACTTTGTTGCCCTTCTCTGGACTTGTTCCAGCAAGTCAACCTCCTTCCTAAACTGAGGGGCCCAGAACTGGACACAGGACTCAAGGTGTGGCCTAACCAGTGCAGTGTACAGGGGCAGAATGACCTCCCTGCTCCTGCTGGCCACACTGTTCCTGATGCAGGCCAGGATGCCATTGGCCCTCCTGGCTGCCTGGGCACACTGCAGGCTCATGTTCAGCCTACCATCGACCAGCACCCCCAGGTCCCTTTCCACCTGGCTGCTCTCAGCCACTCTGACCCCAGCCTGTAGCTCTGCCTGGGGTTGCTGTGGCCAATGTGCAGAACCTGGCACTTGGATGTGTTCAGTCTCCTGCCCTTGGCCTCTGCCCATCTGCCCAGCCTGTCGAGGTCCCTCTGCAGAGCCTCTCTACCCTCCAGCAGATCAACTCCTGCCCCCAGCTTGGTGTTGTCAGCAAATTTACTGATGATGGACTCACTGCCCTCATCCAGATCATCAATAAAGATGTTAAAGAGGATGGGGCCCAGCACTGATCCTTGGGGGACACCACTGGTGCCTGGCTGCCAGCTGGCTGTGGCACCATTCACCACCACTCTCTGGGCTCAGCCTCCAGCCAGTTCCTAACCCACTGCAGTGTGCTCCCATCCAAGCCAGAGGCTGACAGCTTGGCCAGGAGTCTGCCATGGGGGACGGTGTCAAAGGCTTTGCTGAGGCAGACTACAAATCTCTGAGGGCTGGGGGTTAGCAGGGAGGGGACAGCCTCTGCTCACTTGCTCCCTGGGATAGTGCAAGGAGCAATGGATGTAAACTCCAGCACAGGAGGTTTCACCTCAACAGGAGGAGGAACTTCTTCACTGTAAGGATCACAGAGCACTGGAGCAGGCTGCCCAGAGAGGTTGTGGACTCTCCTTCTCTGGAGACTTTCCAGACCTATCTGGATGCACTCCTGTGTGACCTGTGCTGGATTCTATGCTCCTGCTCTGGCAGGGATGGGGTTGACTCAGTAGTCTCTGGAGGTCCCTTCCAACCCCTAACATCCTCTGATCCTGTGATGGAAAACAAAAGCAATTTAATCTGGAGTCCAACAGACTGCATAGTAAACAGAGAGGTATCTCACCTGCTAACCCTCAACTGCTGGCTGCTCCACAGGCTGCAGAAGAAAAGGTCCCAGCTACATTACATTGAATTATTGCTGGGGTAAGAGACTGTAGGTAATAAACAGGCACAGGTATATTGCATTCACCTCTCTCTAGAAAGAGTAGGAAGTGTTATTATTGCTTTTCCTCCCTCTTGCTCTTCTTGGCTCATGCTGCAAAATGGAGTTGATTTGATGCTGTTGGCAGCTTAGCCCAGGCCAGTAAAGACCTAGAGAGTTGTTTTGTGGCTGATGTGGATAATTTTGGTACTTAGCATGACTTGCTTTGATTTGAAGGGTACCATGTGAGTAATTTTGGTGCTTCTCATGCCTTGCTTTGATTTGAAGGGTGCCCAGGCTGTCAAATCACCACTGTCACAGCAATGTCCTGGTGCACCACCAAGCCAGCTGCATTATCTGCTTCCCTTCAGCTATGGCCAGGATGTGCAGGCTGGGATTTGGCTGCAGCTGTATGCTTCCAAAAGAGGTGACAGGGGCAGAGGGATTTGTTGCCAGAGCTTGTGCTGTCCCAGTGCTGAGAATAAACCCTGGCCATCCACCTCTGGGCTGTCAGTCTGGTGCTGTCAGGACCTCAGTATGCAAAAGCTCCTCTACCTTTGTTTTTCTAATTCCCCTTTTCTGGAGCAGCTGGGGAGCCTCAGCACATCACTTGTGAGGAGCTTCCTTCCCTTCCTGTATCTCTCACAGCTTCTAAAGTCAGCCCTGCCCTCAACATTCACTGGAGAAGCCCTGCAAAACCTGTCAAGCAGTGCTGTGGATGGAGGAATGTCTGTCCAGCAAGCAGGGCCATTGTCAAGAGTTATCCAAGCTGATTCCACTGAGAAGTACTTGATTTTGTTTTGCTTTTAGCTCAGCCCAAAGTATGGAAGGTGTCTGTCCTGACAGACCAACAGCCACAAACTTGTCAGGACACCCAGATCAGAATCACATATTTGGCCTTTATCACAGATAATGACTCTGGACAACTGAGGGATATTTATTAGGGCACATTCAGCCCCTGACTTGTTCAGCAAGCAGCTAACTCTCCCTGCCAGTGCCCTGGGAGAGGAGAATTGTCACTTCTGGCAGATGAAAGGCCAAAGAGTAGCTCCCACTGGTTTAGCCTGGGGAAGGAGGGATGGGGAAGCTGCTTTTAAGCCAAAGCTGTTGATGTTAGGCCACTGCAACAACCACCCTGGGCAGAGACTTGGGGAAATCGTGTGCATTGTGCACCTGTGTAAATGGAGAGAAGTGGTTTTCCCTTGGAGACACAGGACTGGGTAATAGGGTTAAAGTCTAGAATTTGACATTTCCTTCCCAGTGCAAAAAAAGGCTAAGAACCTTAATCCTTCCTTCCTGAAATCCTGTGTATGCAAGACAAGGATAATGATCCTAAATCTGACTTCTGAGTTAATATTTATCTTGTTAGGCCACGGCTTTCATTCTGAACTCCCTTGCTGCTGCTGGTCTTGTACCACTGGGCCCTTGGAAAAGGGTTTGGAGCTGTCTCTTGAAAGAAATAATAGGGAAGAAATCATAAGAGATCTGCATTCTTTGAAACCATCAGAACAGAAGCATTAGGAATAGTTTTGCTGGAGAAGAATTAGAATAACTGTTTCAGCTCCCTGATCAATATGAAATCAAGCCAGGGATGAAAATGAATCAGTGGCACTCGATAGCAGTGGCCATCACCCATGCTGTTCTCATTCACAAGTGCTAAAAGGAAAAGTGAACAGACAACAGATCAAACTGAGGAATGGATGTTCCCTGCTGGAGACATAATCATTGCCTGGCTGATTGCTCTGCCCTAGAAGAACTTGAAGTTGAATCATAGAATCATAGAATTGTCAGGGTTGGAAGGGACCTCAAGGCTCAGCCACTTCCAACCCCCCTGCCATGGGCAGAGACACCTCACACTACAGCAGGTTGCTCACAGCCACCTCCAGCCTGGCCTTCAAAACCTCCAGGGATGAGGCTTCCACCACCCCCCTGGGTAACCTGTGCCAGTCTCTCACCACCCTCATGGGGAAGAACTTGAGCCATGGTTAAGCCTTACTGCAAAGTATAACCATGTGGACCTGCAACAAGGTTAGTCTCAGGGTTGAGATTGTCTAAGCTGCTCCTCTGGGTTTTGGAAAAGCTCATCTTCTCTCTTCATGACATAAAACCTGTTGTCAGAGCCTGCTTGGAGGTTGCTGTTGATGGTCAAGTCCCCAGGATGCTGTAACCTGCTGTATGCTGCTGCACTGCGAGCGTGAAGGCAGGTCAGAGCCAGCTGCCAGCAGCTCTCTGGGCTTTGCAGTTCCCAGCTCAGTGAAATGTGGAGAAAAGTTAACTTGATTTGAGAGAACTCTTGGCCAGGCCCAGGTTTTCTACCAGGCTGACCCTTGAAAACAGCCCTGAGTTAGTGCTAACACAAGAGCAAGGTGGCCAAACCATGCACTCCCCTGGCTGCATCTTGCTGAAGCTCCCTTGTGTTCAGCTGTTATCAAAGCTTCGTGAAACCACCCAACAGATAATTAATTCCAAGCCAAACCTTTCTTTGCTGTTGCTCAGGAAGTTTGTCTGATTCCATCCTCTGCCTGCTTGAGAAAATGCTGGGTCTGTGTGGGTTTATTTTTCCCCCCTCTGCAGGTCTTGCTGCTTGCAGGCACCAAAGAAAGAGGCAATCTCAGGAGCTTTACACATTCAGAGCTGTAGCAGTGTCCTCACTTTCCTGGCCCTCCTGACACAAGTGTCCTTTTCTGAGTCTTTTTTTTTTACAGCATCTGTTCCCTCAGATTGTTTTTCTCCTCTCTGTTAAAGGACCTTTCACTGGGAGCCTTATGGTTAAGACCAGAACTCAGGATGGTGACAAGAGAACCTACAGTCAGTTCCTGCCTCTGTATAATTAAAGGACCTCTGTGGTTAAGAGCTGATTTTCATTTAACCATGGACTCAAATGAAAGTGTTGCAGCTCTTGTGCTGCTTTGTTATTTGGAGCCAGGACTGTGGGGAGTGGAACTGGGATATTTCCTCTGCCTCCTCTGGGGCTCTGGCAGGCAAAGCTGACTGAGGGCTTATTTCTTTGTGCCTGATAGAACAGCTTTAGTTCCACTGAGGGAGGGTTTCTTCCAGAAATTGGACAGGCATTTTAGAGAATGAAATAGATGTTGCTTATTTATTACAGCTACATCCCCAAAGGCCTTGGCTTGGAGGCAAGCAAGGCATCACAAATGCAGTGTATGGTGGTGAGCTGATGGCTCTGAGCACTTACCTCCCCTCCTTTACCCTTCTCAGACTGTTTGAGCTAGATGGTAAATATTAAGCCCAGGAGAAAAGCCCTCTCTGCACTTCCATCTCCATGTCCAGTAGCTTGGTGATGGCAGATAAATTCATCAAGGAAAAACACAAGAGGAGGTGGTAATTAAAACCTTCCACTTTATAAATGAATAACAGCTGTTGAAATGGAAATTATTACCTCCTAGGAAGAGAAATCAGTGAGGGTTTGAAACAGAGCATGGCAACACTTCTGCAGTGGGCAGGAGGGAATTTGCTGAGAAGCTGGGCTCCCAGCTGCAGGATTATTGCTCTTAGAAGTAGATTCTTTCTCTTGTTTTCCAGCCTTAATGGAAGGGGAATGTTTCTAAAGGGCACCCTGAGGTAGCAGCCAGCTACAGGGGCTAGGGTCCTGTTTAGATCATCAGAACTTTTTCCTTCAGAATGAAGAAATTTGTTGCAATCCTGCCCCACAACTCACTTGAAGGGAAGGTTTGCTGCCTGACAGGCACAGCACTGCTAGCTTGGGCTTTCAGTGAAGCTGCCTGAGCCACAGGAGGTTGGACATGCAGAGCTGTGCCCTGGTGTTGCACTGGTTTTACATCCTTATCTTCCAGCTGCTTCAATGCAGCTGCTGCTGATTTACACCAAGGATACTAAGGAGAGTTTAGCTCAACCTTTCCACATTGCTCAGGAATAGTTTTCCCTTCTTCCTCTTTTTCACTGTAAGAAACACTAATTGAAATTCATGCTCATATGTCATATGAACTATGAGTCAGAGGAATAAAAGCACTTAATCACTTAATGAAATTATTGCCTCTCCAAGCATGAAGAAAGGGTGGTGATGGGGGGGGGGGGGGAGCATGAAATATTTTATGGCAATCACTTGAAAAACAAGTTTCTCTCTGCTTCTTTGTGGTGTGTGTAACTTGGTGTGTTCCTAGAGAATGGTTGCCAGTGCTGGAGTAGCAGCTGAGCATCATTTCAGACCTTCAGAAGCAGCGGGCTTAGCTCTGACCAGTAGCTGGCTGGTGGCTACAGCGTGAAGTGGCCTTTTGCTCAGCCCAGGGTTTGCATTTCTCAGCTGGAAGAGTGGCTTTAGGAAGAAGACTTGGATTAAATCACACATTGCCACACTGGCTTCAGCTGCTAACTGAAGAGCAGCAAGTTCTCAGGCCCTGCAGGAAGCTTGGAGAGCTGTGTCTGGTTTCGTGGCTGTGAATGCCAGCAGGTGATGTTGGATTCATCTGGCTTGGCCTTCTGACTCACACTGACTTCCCTCACCATCTTACCCACATCAGGTGAGCAATAATACAGAATTAACCAGGCTGGAAAAGACCTTTGAGATCACCCAACACCATCTAATCAACAAAACCATAGCACCAAGTGCCTCATCCAGGCTCTTTTTAAACACTTCCAGTGGTGGTGACCCCAGCACCTCCCTGGGCAGCACATTCCAATGGTCAATCTCTCTTTCTGTGAAGAATTTCTCCCTAACATCCAGCCTGAACCTCCCCTGGCACAGCTTGAGACTGTATCATAGAATCATGGAATTGTTAGGGTTGGAAGGGACCTCAAGGCTCAGCCAGTTCCAACCTCCCCTGCCATGGGCAGGGACACCTCACACTGCAGCAGGTTGCTCACAGCCACCTCCAGCCTGGCTGCAAACACCTCCAGGCAGGAGGCTTCCACCACCTCCCTGGGCAGCCTGTGCCAGGCTCTCACCACCCTCCTGGGGAACAACTTCTTCCTAACATCCAATCTCAATCAATTTACTCACTTCTAGTTTTGCTCCATCCCCCCCAGTCCTATCACTCCCTGACAGCCTAAAAAGTCCCTCCCCAGCTTTCTTGTAGCCCCCTGCAGATCCTGGAAGGCCACAATTAGGTCTCCTGGGAGCCTTCTCTTCTCCAGACTTCACAACCCCAACTCTCTCAGTCTGTCCTCATAGCAGAGCAGCTCCAGCCCTCTGCTCATCCTTGTGGCCCTTCTCTGGACACCTTCCCCCACCTCCAGATCCTTCCTGTAATAGAGGCTCCAGAACCGGACCCAATACTCCAGGTGAGGTCTCACCAGAGCAGAGAATTGTTCTGTCAATAAGACCAACCTGAGAGATTTTAAAGCACTCAGCAGCCCATTTTGCAAGCATGCAGGTGGCAGACCCTGAGCTCCAGCCAACCCCCAGCTTGGCCAACAGTTTCCTGTGTGCCTGAAGCCTCCTCAGCTGCAAAACCTCCTTTATTTCCACCCCAAGCCTCCTCTGCTGTGCTCCTTAGCAGGGTCTGTGTGCTCCTCAGCTGAATGTGTGTGAACACAGTGAATTGATTCTTGTCAATTACAAAGACTGTGAGGAGCCTGGAGACTCCTTGAGATGAAAAGCAGGGAGAGAAGAGAGGCAAAAAAAATCCAACCCAACCCAAAAGTGGAGCATTAATTATTTATCTCTTGGTGTCATTATGGTATGGGGTTTAAATTACTGCTTCAAACTCATTCCTCATTACACTGCACTGTCATCTCTGCAGATACCAAGAAGGCTCCACAGAGCAGAGAGTAAGGGATGTGAGCTACTCTGGATTTATTAGGGAAGAGGCTCTTTTCCCCTCCCTTCCAACTGGATTATGTTTGGGCTCAATTAAATAGGCTGGGGGTGGGTGGGTGGGGGGGAAAGCCAAAAGAAAGAAGCAAATCAATACAGAGTAAGACATTTAAAAACTAATACCAAAAAAAAAAAAGAAAAAGAATCTCTTCATTGAATTTATTTGAATCTGCAAGGTTGGAAAGTGCTTAAACTGCACATCCCAGGCTGAAGCAACCCGAGGGGGATTCTCCAGGTGAGTTTCCAACTCAGCTCTGTGGTTCCAGCGTGCAGGAAATGAGTTTTCTCTTGTTCCCAGTGGTCATCTAACCAGATTTGTGCCTGGGAAGGAAGAGAGAGAGAGAGAGAGAGAGAGAGAGGAGGATGTGCATCATGTATTTCTTTCTCTTCTTTTTTTTTTTGCACAGAGCCAATGCTTTGGTGACAAAGAAGCTGTTTAGGGGCTGTGAATATTCCACCCTGGCAATAAGCAGCTTCCTCTTTTGCAGGGCCTCTTTCCCTTTTCAGATGGTGCATTCTAGTCTCTCTCTTTTTTTTTTCCCCACCCTGAGTAATACATCATTGAAGCAACTCATTCTGGTGATGAATTACTTGTACATGTTATCAGATGGGCCTGTTCTGATACTCCTGCATCATCCAGAGTATTACACTAATATATCAACAGACTGAACTGTTGCTCCCATTATGCTCCTCGAGCCTCATATATCACCCCCTGCTCACACATGTGCACAGATCCTGCTGCAACACTGCAGTGCAAAAAAAACCCAACCCACAACCAGCCCAAAAGATGCCCCAAGCAATGCCCCTTAATCATCTGTGGGCAGGATTTGGGGGCAGAGCTGGCAAAGAGATCATCAGCCAAGAAGTTTTCAAGGTTATGGAGTTCTGAAGGTTTGGGTCATGGCAGCTGAGTGCCTCTCAGAAGCAATGTCTTTGGATTCTGGCCTCTTATGACAGCTCTTCTGAAATGTGCTCATACCCAGCAGCTATTTTGGAAACCTTGAGGGTTTAGCCCTTTCCTCTGCTTTAAATACTGCAGTGTTAACTCTTTAGCAGCTTTCCAAGCGCTGCATCCTTAAGGGTGCAGGTAGGGCTTAGGAGCAGGAGCACCAGGTGCATGGTTTTCAGTCTCTGACCATTCAGAGAGAGTTTGTGGAGGAAGGATTGTCTGGTTTCATTTATTCAAAGCCTCTACTGGTCCTTCCCTGCAGTTGTCTCCAGCTGGAAATTGGCCTGAGGCAGAAGTCTATATTTGGATGGTTTCAACTTGTCTTTAAACTGTTGCAATTCCAAAAGGCCCATGCTTGGCTTCTGATCCTGCTTAATGCTTTAGTTAGCTCAGGGTTAGTTCAGATAAACTTCAATTCCTTCTTCCAAAGCCAACCTAAGGTAGCCACACCTCATAAGCTTGCAAAATCAGCCTTCACATTTGCAAGAAGAATTTATTCTCTTTAGGTTCCTGGCACTGGTGCTCCTGGGACCCAAGCCAGATCCTGCTGAAGTCAGCAAAGGTGCTTCTAGAGGACACTGGGGTCAAGCCTCTGGCAGAGAATGGAAAAGGGGCAAAGACTGCTTTGTAAGCAGTGCCCTGCAGCTGGACTTTGTTCCAGGAAGCCATCCCCCTGCCCTGGCACACACAAATAGACCTGATGCTGGAGGAAAAGTGGCTGTGACCTTAACCTGACATTTCTCTCTGAAGAGAAGGAAGCCCAAATTATTTGCACCCTAGCTAAGATGTTTGTGGCTGTGAGGATGATTTTGGAGTCAGTGACTTGATATTCAGGACAATCTTTTGCAGCTGCTGAGGATGAATTGCAGAACTAAGCAAACAAACAAACAAAAAAAAGAAGCAAGCAACATGTAAGAGGAAAACAAGTCTGGGTTTGAGTAGGGAACCAGAAAGTAAATTACAAGGATTATGCCACAGAGCCTCAGGATAGAAACCTAATACAATGCTGGATTGAGATACAAACAAACTGGAGACACAAGTTTGATTGGAGCTCAGATTTGGCCTCTTAATATTTGTGTGAGAACATGAGATGGATTGGTGAGATGCTGCATTCTTTCAGTGCCTGGGAGGACAGGTACTAGAAAACTATCTGTGGAGTTGTCTGTCCTTATCAGATGACCCAGGCAGAAATGGAATCCCAAGGCTCTACAGACAGGGCAACCATTCTTGCAAGGCAATTTGGCATGGAGTCACGCAGTTAATGCAGAGCTTTCAGCACAGGGAGACACATGAGGGGGAGCTACAGGCATGGTAGAGCCAACACCCTGGCTAAATTTAAGTGCTCAGCTCAGGGAGGCTGCTCCAAAGTGTTAAGCAGCTAACTTGTACACACGTCAAGATGCTCATGTTTATTTAGGTCCTGCGTTCAGCCTGTCTGCATTCAGCTGGCGTGACAAGTCGCTTCGTACCTCACACCCAGTGCTCTTTCTCCTCCCACAATCCCTGTCTCCTGAAAGAGGACAGACATGGCTCGGTTACACTCATTAGCTTTGCAAAATGTGACTGTGATTCACAATCATCTGCTGCTTTGAGACAAACAAACACCAGAAATGTGTTTCTTCGTCTTTACTGACAGTGGCTGTCTGAGGACTCAGGCTGGAGCCTGGGAAATAAAAACCTGGTGGAGCTGAAGGCTGAAAATACGAAAGGAAATGGGGTTTTTTGGTGGGGCTTTTGTTGTTTTCTTCTCCTAGCTTGTATGGACCATGTTAAAGGCTCAAACCCTGCTAGAATCACTGAGATACTTAACCTCCCTAGGAAATCCCTGTGTGCCAGCTGTTTAGTTAGACATCTGGATAGAATTTGCACACTGGGAAAAGCTGCTTGAGGCTACTCTTTCATATTCTCCAGCACTGTATTCCTCCACTGCTTTACAGAAGCTGGAGGTTTGTGAGGCTTTGGGGTTTTTTTTCCCCTCCCCTTTCCTATCTTAAAGTAAATCAGGACATGTTCTGGGGCCTGAAAGCCTTGGTAGTGCTTCTTTCACTCACACCAATTTTGCTGCACACAGTAAACAGCTGCTCAAAGAGGTTTTTTTTTACTTGCCAGCTATAGCACCCCAGAGCTAAACTTCCCTCACTAACAATTCATGACACTTAGGCTTCATGCTCCTAATAATGTCATCATTGATTACACCTTTAAATAGCAAGACCCAGTTGTCAGGGGTGGCATCCTCAGCCCACACCAAGCAAATAGGTCACCACTGGAGGAGGGCTGATGCCTGAAATATTGGCTGTGCAGTAAGGTTTCCCTGAGGCTGTCTGGAGACAGGACAAGGGGGAATGGTTTGAAGCTGAGGGAGAGCAGGATTAGACTGGAGCTGAGGAAGAAGTTCTTCAGTGGGAGGGCGCTGAGACTCTGGCACAGGTTGTCAGATTTTCGTAGGGTCATTAAGGATGGAAAAGACCTCCAAGATCATCAAGTCCAACCCTCTACCCAACACCTTCATGACCACTAAGCCTTGTCCTGAAGTGCTACATCTACTTAGCCTGGCGAAGAGGAGACTCAGGGGTGACCTTATTGCTCTCTACAACTACCTGAAGGGGAGTTGTAGACAGGCAGAGGTTGGTCTCTTCTCCTAGGCAACCAGTACCAGAACAAGAGGACACAGTCTCAGGCTGTGCCAGGGGAGGTTTAGGCTGGAGGTTAGGAGGAAGTTTTACACAGAGAAGAGTGATTGCCCTTTGGAATGGGCTGCCCAAGGAGGTGGTGGAGTCACCATCACTGGAGGTGTTCAGGAAGAGACTTGATGGGGTGCTTGGTTGCATGGTTTAGTTGGTTGGGTGGTGTTGGATGATAGGTTGGACATGATGATCTTGAAGGTCTCTTCCAACCTGGTCTATTCTATTCTATTCTATTCTATTCTATTCTATTCTATTCTATTCTATTCTATTCTACTCTACTCTACTCTACTCTACTCTGCTCTACGCTACTCTATTCTATTCTATGTTTTCTTCAAACTCCTGCAGGGATGGTGACTCCATCACCTCCCTGGGCAGCCTCTTCCAATGCCTCATCACTCTTTCAGTGACATCAGGGAGGAAAAAGTAAGCTCATTTGCAGGTGACTTGACAAAACCAGCCTCTACTCTTCTTTAACTCCAGCAATTTCTTCATGTTGCTTGAAACCTTGGGGCTGGGGTTTTGTTTGCAGGTTAGTAGAGTACAGCTGGACTGGCATCTCTGCATGTCTGCCTTCATCTTCTCTTTGAAGTGGTGGTGGTGAGCAAGCACTGGGGTAAAAGAGTTCTCTTCTGTTCCCAAACACTCCTGCTTCTCCCCTGGAGCTTCATTGTTTTCCCAGGCTCCAGCCTTGAAGGCTTTAGTGTTTGTTATGACAGAAAGAGCCCTAGGCCAGCACCTGTTCTTTTGGGACCCTGCACTGCTCAGATCTCTTCAGCATCCTTTTTCAGGCTTTGAAAATGTCAGCTAAGAAAAGGGGGGGAGGGAGAGGCTTCAGAGAGAAAATCAAACCTCATTAGGTTCATTGTATAAGATTCTACTGGGATACACCAGAGTACCTGCACTTGGAAGCTATTCCCTTCCCACTCTTCTGTTTACTTCTTTGGAGCTGTGGCTGTTTGTCTTTACTCTTAAATCTCCAATGAGACAAACAGCGAGAGCAGTAATTAGCCCTGTCACGGGTATCAAAGCTGGGAAACCTGCATTTAAAGCCAGGTTAGGGGTACTGAAGAAGTTAAGTGAGGCACTTCCCAGGCTAATAGACATGGGGTGGCTAATTAGAGGGCTGGAAGCACTTGGGAATGTCAGGAGCCTTGTTGGGTATGGGATGAAACAGGAAGGAATTGAGCAGCACAGTGCCAGCGTCGTTCCAAGACACACAACATGCCAAGGCCAGGGAAAGGTCTTGACTATTTTTGACTCAAAGCACCACCAGAACAGACAGCACTGAAATGAAAGAGAAAACATCTGCTCTGGAGCTTACCCAAACACCCACTGATGTGCTGCACCCCACTGCTTCTGGTTGGAGGGGCTGCTCTGATCTCTCCCTGCTTTCCCCCACCCTCACACCGCGCCGGTAGCACACTGTCCTTTGATCAGCCTGCTCCCCATAGGAAATGTTTTGCTTCTCTTTTCTTTTAAGACAATAAATGTCATCAGCTAGGTAAGATGAGAGGTTTGGCTTCCAAATATTAGCTTGTGCAAGCAATTCAGCTGTTGGGGGTGGGGGGAGGGAGGAGGAGGGGTGAGAAGAATTTGACATGTGCTCCTTAACCATAGGCTTTGAGTCATCAATAGGATAAATGTTCAGCTAATCCCAATTAATATGTGCAAAGAGAAGCCTTAAAACACCAGGTCTCCACTTAAAATGCCTGCCTCCCTCTCTCTCTGGTCTCTCTGTCCCTCCCTGCTGCAATAAAGCACACAGCCAGAAGAGCAGCAATGCCTTCCTGAGCTGAGTGTCTGGGAGCTTAGCAGACTTCAAAGCAGCCAAAGCAAGAGTGGTCAGGCACAGCTCTTTCTCAGACGAGGCCAGCAGGGCTGTCGAATCAGCAGCAGTGCTACAGAAAACATCTTGCCTGGTCAAAGACTTGAAAAATCAATCATCCCCCAAACAGCCATGAAAGAAACACAGATATTTGTTGTTGTGGTGGTTGTTGTTTATTGCAAGTAGGTTTCAAGGAGGTACCACGAGTGTTGTTTCTTCCATGTGGTTGTCTGGTTTCAAGCTGTTCTCCACTATCAGGAGGCTTTGATTTGGTTTAGCTGATTTGTGTGTGTGTGTGTGTGTGTGGCTGTGGGTTTTTTTTAAACCTGAAAGACTCAACTTTCATGAACTTAGCCTTGCACAAAATTTCCTGCCACAAGCTGTGAGTTTGGGCTATAAGTAGGACTTTAATTATCAGGTCCCACATAGGCAGTAGATTTGCCAGTACTATATCAGGAGCTGTTTTCCAGGGCAGTGCTGGCTATGGCTGATGCTTGGGGAAGTTCTGTGTCTTTCCAGTCTAGAATCTCAACTTTTTCTCCTTTTTTTCTTTGAAGGGGGATGGGAGGGGTTTAAAATACCCTGTTTATTTCCCAGAGCTTTTTCTCTCAAAATAGTCTTGATTTTTTTCAGCTCTGCACCACTTATGGAGCTGGAGCCTGTGCAGTGGGAAATAGGAATCAGACAAGCACAGGATGGCCAAGGTTGGAAGGGATCTCGGAGATCATCTGCTCCAACCTCCTGCCATGGGCAGGGACAACTCCCAAAGAGATTTGGCTGCTCAAGGCCTCATCCAGCCTGGCCTTGGACACCCCCAGGGGGGAGGCATCCACAACCTCCATAGGCAGCCTGTTCCAGAGTCTCACCACCCTCCTCCTGAAGAACTTCTTCCTCAGCTCCAGTCTAACCCTGCTCTGCCTCAGCTTCAAACCATTCCCCCTTGTCCTATCTCTAGACACCCCCAGCATTCCTGTAGGATCCCTTCAGCTATTGGAAGGCCTCTCTAAGGTTCCTCCAAAGTCCTCCTCAGTCTGAACACCCCCAGCCCCCTCAGCCTATCCTCATAGCAGAGGTGCTCCAGCCCTTGGATCATCTTTCTCTCCTCTGGTAGGTGAACAAATGTTAGAGGAAATGCCTTGTGAGGAGCTTTCTGTGGGAGAGGTAAGTGACTGGAGGTCCAGAACTGGGTCATCATGAAGCCTGGGAGGAGAAAGGCTGCTGGGGAGGTGCATTTTGCTGGAACTTAAACATTCTAACAGCTGGGTGACAAAACAGCCTGGGGACTATTTTCTATCTCCCTGCATAGGCTGCTGAACATCAGCTACCTAAATATCACAAGTTATTTTACTGAATTTATCCCTGGAGGGGCTGTAATGAGAGAGAATGGGGAGTATAGTTTGGAAGCAATTAGCCTTAAATGTCCATTTTTTTTTTAATCCTTTCTCTTTTTTTTTGGAGCAGAGTCTTCAGGGAGCTAAGCACTACATTGTCTAATGGGCTGGGTGTCTTCTATTGCCTGTACTCCATCTTCAGGGATGGCAGCTAAACAGGAACCCCTGGCATCTCAAATTAGGTTTTAAAAGCTTGAAATTCAAGGCCTGAGAAAGACAAGAGAGGAAAGGGGTTTTAGCAGCTTCTGGTTAAATGCTCTGCACGCAGCGAGGAGAAGAAAAGGAATTAGAAAGTTCTCAGGGAAAAGCTGAGACCTCTGTAAAACAAGGACCAGAAGTGGGATTAGTCTGTGATAGAATCATAGAATGGCTTAGGTTGGAAGGGACCTCAGAGATCATCTGCTCCAACCACCCAGGGACACCTCTCAACTAGCCTCAGCTGCTCAGGGCCTCATCCAACGTGGCCTTGAACATCCCCAGGGAAGGGACATCCACAGCCTCCCTGGGCAGCCTGATCCAGAGTCTCAGCACCCTCCTGCTGAAGAACTTCTTCCTCAGCTCCAGTCCAACCCTGCCCTCCCTCAGCTTAAACATTCCCTCTTGTCCCTTATGAAAAATCCCTCTGCAGCCTTCCTGTAGGATCCCTTCAGGTACTGGAAGGCAGCTCTGAGGTCCTGCCAGAGTATTCTCTTCTCCAGGCTGCACAACCCCAGCTCCCTCAGCCTGTCCTCATAGCAAAGCTGCTCCAGCCCTTGGATGGTCTTTGTGACCTCCTCTGTGCTCACTCCAACAGCTCTGTGTCCTCCTTACAACAGGGGCACCAGAACTGGAAGCCAGGAAGAGGTTGGTCTCTTCTCCCAGGCAACCAGCACCAGAACAAGAGGACACAGTCTCAAGCTGCGCCAGGGGAAGTTTAGGCTGGAGGTGAGGAGAAAGTTCTTCACCGAGCGAGTCGTTCGTCATTGGGATGTGCTGCCCAGGGAGGTGGTGGAGTCCCCATCCCTGGAGGTGTTCAAGAGGGGATTGGATGTGGCACTTGGTGCCATGGTCTAGTCATGAGGCCTGTGGTGACAGGTTGGACTTGATGATCCTCAAGGTCTCTTCCAACCTTAGTGATACTGTGAACTGGACTCAGTATTGGAAGTGGAGTCTTAGCAGAGCAGAGCTTATAGCACCTTAGAAATCCCCCAAGTCTGCACCAAGACACAGAATACTGTGCAAAGGCAAAGGGAGCCAAATGTAGGACCTTAGGATCATTAAGATTGGAGAAGACCTGTAAGATCATCAGGTCCAACCTTTCACCCAACACCTCCATGACCACTAGAAACTTGGTGGATGAAGCTGATTCCCCATCTTGTGAGTTACTACAAAGTGCACAGGGAGGAAACCAACCTCTGATCTCCAAGCCCAGCACCATCCCTCTCCTGTTCTCCCCTTCAGCTGCTTTTAGGAACCTGCCTCCCTCTGTCTCCTGCCACTTTTGTCAGCTTGAAGATCTCAGACCGAATGCAGGGCTGGGACTGTTGCCATGGATTCGTGCAGTGCCTAGCAGCACTTGTTCTCTACAGGACCAATTTACTCCCATTCCCCTTTCTCCTCCAGGCCCTTGCTCTTCCTGTGGCTTTCCCTGCTCTCTGCTGGGGTCTTCATTCCTTTTCATAAGGCAGCCAGAACTGCTTGCAGGCTTTTGTGCATCCTTTTGCAATCTGCCTGCAAAGGGAGGCAGCTCTCATGCTTGCATCTCCACAAGAAAATTGAGGCACAATAAGGTTTCATCCTATAAAAATGTCAACCACAAACCCAGGATATTCTTGCTCCTGAGAGATACCCTGGCCCAGCTCTGGCAGCTGGAGGTTTGAGCTAGGTTTGAGTTTGCTTTTAGAGCACATTTCCTACCATTCTGATAGCACAAAGTGGCCATATCAGGCTTCCCCCCTCCCCTTTTCTCTGTCTCTCATCAGTACAGCTGCTCAAAAGCATGGTGAGGAGCAGCAGCAGCAGCCAAAAAAGAAAAGGTCTCCTGCTAGCTGCTGGATGTGCAATGCTGTTTGCTTCAATCCACAGGAACTGACTTCCCACAGACAAGTTTGGCAGATCTCTGCTCTTGCCTTCTCAGCGCCTCTGTGTCCTGCAGGGAGCTGTACGAGGAGGAGCACCTTGGTCCCTGCGTGCTGAGGTTTGCCTCCTTGCAGACTCAACCCTTTGAGCATTTTAAGGTCAGCTTGCACCTGCAAAGCCTGCTGCTTGTGGCAATTACAACTGCCCCCCATACCCCCCAGGGCAGAGTCCTGACAGCCCTCGAGCTTGTGATGAGCTGGTAAGGGTCAGCTGTGCCTCCTCTCCAGAGGCCCTCCAATTAGTTGTGTAATTGGAAACCCCTAAGCCAGAGGGTAGAAAAGGAGTTCTGCTCCAGGGTGGGGCTCTTTGGCCCCTCAGAAGCAGCCTTTGCAGCTCCTCTTTAGAGCAGAACCCAAGGAACCTCAGCCCCCTGCCTTGGTGTGTAGACAAAAGAAGATCTCCTGGGGTGTCTGTGGGAGGTTTGCTTTTGCTGAGTGAGTTGTGTGCACGTTTGGGGCCAGCTCCCTGTATAGTTTAACTCGTTGGGCAACAGTCTTCTCCCAGCTGAGGTGAGAAGTTGTAATTTCATTGTGTTGGAAGGAGAGCAGATTGAATGGCAGAAACTCAGGGCTGTTAGCAGCCTGGTTTGGGGGGGTTTGCTTTCCTGCCTGGTGTCTCTCTTGCACCCCCATGTACATATCTGCTTGTGGTAGTTACAACTATCCCCCATATGCCCCAGGGCAGAGTCCTGACAGCCCTTGAGCTTGTGATGAGCTGGTAAGGATCAGCTGTGCTTCACCTCCAGAGGCCCTCAAACTAACTGAGTAATTGGAAACCCCTAAGCCAGAAGGTAGAAAAGGAGTTCTGCTCCAGGGTTGGGCTCTTTTGCCCCTCAGAAGCAGCCTTTGCAGCTCAGAACGTCTCCTCTTTAGAGCAGAACCCAAGGAACCTCAGCCCCCTGCCTTGGTGAGTGTTTAAAAAAGGATCTCCTGGGGTGTCTGTGGGAGGTTTGCTTTTGCTGAGTGAGTTGTGTGCACGTTTGGGGCCATCTCTCCATAGAGTTTAATTAGTTGAGCAATGCTATTTCCCCAGCTGAACTGTGAACTTGTAATTTTATTGTGTTGGAAGCAGAGCAGCTTGAATGGCAGAAACTCAGGGGCTGTTAGCAGCTTGGGTTTGGGTGTTTGCCTTCCTGCCTGGTGTCTCTCTTGCACCCACATGTACACATCTGCTTGTTTTGCTGCTGGTTTCTCTCCCATCCACCCCCTCAAGGATGCACTGCACTTGTCCCAAGGGATAAGACAGCTGACAAGCTGCAGGCAGCCAGGGACTCAGAGAAATTCCAACCTCCCTTTGGATTTCAGTAAGTGCCTTGAGATTCAGCTGGTATTTGTGACACAGGCAGTGGTGGCAAAGGCTGGGGGGCAGAGAGCAAATCAAATCTAATCCTGAGCTGTAGCTGCTGGGTTTTTTTTCCCCAGCTTAGCACATCCTGCTGCTGAAATCTGATTTGACATCCTCATGGTACAAGGTACATTTGCTGCCTCTTTACAAACTGGAAGAGAAACCTCTATGGGTTGTCAGAGTCAAGGTGGGGGTGGTCCAACAGTCAACTTTTTAATGAGGAGGATTTATTTGCTGCTGCTTTTCCACATGGTCTGCTCTGTAAACTGGGTAGGGAAGTGAATAAATTAGGTAACAAAAGCAGGGGGAGGGAAGAAGAAATTCTTCATTCTTTCCAACACTGAGATTCATTCTTCTGATTCAGTGACAGTGAGAACCCTCCTGATTGTCATGGGTGAGTTAAGCAGAGGAAATTCAGCTGAGGTAAACACAGAGCTGATTCCTCTGCTAAGCAGACTCTGTGGTGTGTCTTTCCTGGAGCTGCTGGCCTGCTGTGTGCCCAGGCACAGCCCAGTGGGTTGGCAAGTTCCCTGGCACTGCTGGCAGCACAGATGGCTTGCAGTGCCTTTCCAAATGCACCTGAGGTTTCTGTCCTGGAGCAGGAGGGGGGTTGGTTGCATGGAAGGGGGAAAGCCTTGCTAATGGGCAGCCTCTTCCCAGCTACTGCTGTATCTCGTGCTTCTGTCTCGTATCTTGCAATCAGGAGGTGTCTTCCCACGTGTTCTCCTTCTCCTCCTGCAGGGAATTAGGTACTTGGGAGAAATAACTAATGTTTGAGGTTTAAAAATAGTTGTTTTTTTTTCTTTTTTCTTTTTTTAAATAAATAAATAAAAGAGAAGGTTTTGGTGACAACTAAGCCAAAACAAGCCCATCTGTTCCCCAAATGTGTGTGGGTTTGTCTTCAGCATGCTCATTAATCACAAAGGCCAAGCAGTTGGAAAAAAACCCTTTCCCATCTTTCCCCTCAAAGTGGCTTTCTAAATAGCTTCAAAATATTGGCTGTGACCCTTCCCCTCTAGTAACATGGAAAATCCCAGGAGCTGATGGTTTCTTGCCTGCTAGCAGATACAAAACAGTACAAATGGGCTGCTCTCTTCATTTATTTATTTTTTTGGTGTACATTGCTCAGCTAAACATATTAGGAGTCTGCCCCTTCCTGGTGTGAAGCAAACATAGAGTTGTTAGGATTGGAAGGGCCCTCAAGGAGCAGTCAGTTCCAACCCCCTGTGCCATGGGTAGGAACACCTCACACTACAGCAGGTTGCTCACAGCCACCTCCAGCCTGGCCTTCAACACCTCCAGGCATGAGGCTTCCACCACCTCCCTGGGCAACCTGTGCCAGTGTCTCACTGCCCACATGGGGAAGAACATCCTCACCTCCAATCTGAATCTCCCCATTTCTAGTTTTGTTCCATTGCCCCCAGTCCTGTCACTCTCTGGCATCCTAAAAAGTCCTTCCCCAGCCTTCTTGTAGCCCCCTTCAGATCCTGGAAAGCCACAAGTAGGTCTCCTCAGAGCCTTCTCTTCTCCAGACTGAACAAACCCAACTCTCTCATTCTAATGTGGCTCTTGACATCAGAACTTGAGCCATCAGGGAGCTGGCTCTGTAACATGATTACCTCTAGCACTCCAAAGCAGTCTAAACACCTCATGAACTGAATCCTTAAGCCCTGGTGGAAGCAGGAGCTGCACTGACTCTGTCCAAGTGCCTCACTGCATAAAAGCAGAGGATGAGGTGTCTAGGGGGCTCATCCCAAAGTGTTTTTTGAAGCTAAAAGAGGTTTGAGGCTGCTGCTCACAGACATGATTAAAGCTCAGCTGCTGGAGACTTCTCTGCTGAGATCAGTCCTTCCAAATTAAAGCAGAGCAGTGTTTGGGCATTTCAGAACTTAAAATGCATAGCAAGGCTTCTAGAGCAGGCAGCTCAGGAAGCTGTTTGGGAAACAACTCCTTTCACCCAACTCCAGGTTTTTCTTGTTGGTGTTTTGTAAGGTTAATCCTTTCAGCCTGAAGCCTGCCTGGTGTCCCAGCATCCTGGAACAGAGCATTGTGCCTGGGGGGGATCATGCTAAAGCCGCTGGGATTCTCCATCTGAGCAGGAGACAACTTGGACTTCCAGCACTCTACTGCATCTCCATGATTTTTTAGCAGACTAAATTGCTTTTGCTTGTAGAGGAAAAACTTGAAAGCATGAGTCAGTTGTGCCCTAAAAGTAAATGAGATGTATCAGTGCATCCCATCAATCTTTCAGCTCTCCCCTGGTCTTTCTAGATCCCTATTTTCTACTTACTGGCCTGTCAAGGTCTCAGTTTTTCCATCTGTTAAGTGGTGGCTATAATTAGCTCCTTTTTCACAACTTTCTGTATTTTGACACTCTCAATGCTTAGCCCACTGTATTTTGGTTCCTAGGGAATCAATGTGAGAGCAAAACATATTATCAGCCATTACAATTTCTGTATCTTTCTTCCTTCTGCTCCATTCCTTTTCCTCTTCCCTTCCTGCCTTTACAAACCACGACGCTGAACCTCAGAGGGGCTTTGCACCCACTGCTGCTACCTCGCTGGGAAGTGACCTTGAATGGCAAAATGAATATTGAAGTTCAAAACCTCTCCCTCAGAAGTGTTGTTTGCCATGGTTACCTCATGATCACATATGCAAATAGTCCCTTGCAAGTAACATTGGGAGGCTGTAGCAGCTCCAACGGGCAGGATTTGGTTTCTTAAGCGCAGAAGTAAGCAGGGACTGATGAGCTGCTTGGTTGTGCACTCTGGCAGTGAGTGGAGCCCAGCTGCGTGATGAACAAGCAGTGTGAGCCTAGCACCACTGGTTAAGGGCAGAAAGCAAGCTCTCAGTGGGGCTCCAGTGTGCCATGTTTCATGTGGATCAACAGAAATGTAGCCTGCCAAGGGCAAAAATAGTTCCACTTCTGCAGGCAGCCTGGAACAAAAGGGTAAGGGGAGAGAAGGCCTTCAGTATAAACAAAGTTCTTATCTCCATGGTATCAGCCTAGGGCAGCAGCAGCTGCACATGGCTTGGGCAGATGCAATAATCTCTCTCCTTTTTTTCTGAGAGGTTGTTTTACTGCAAGGTGCAGCCCAGTAAAATGAATTATTTGTGTGCAGGAAGAGGATCATTTTCCACCGATGTGCTGCGACCATTATGTTTATTAAGCTCAATTTTTCTTGCAAGGGCAGAAGGATAACAAATAACACCCTCTCGCCTGTCTGCTCCTGAGAGGTCTTTGACAGATAATTGGTGACTCACATTGACAGATCTCCTTCTGAGTCCTTAGTAGTCAATCTCTGCCTGCCTGTGATGCTTGGTAGAAAGATGATCTTCAATGATTTTGAGAATGTAAGAGTAGAGATGAGGTAGAGAAAAGAACTTCCTCTTGTGCTGCCTGGATTCTGAGTTTCTCTGTCACCTAAATGAGGGCATTAGATCCAAGACAATGGGAAGAGCATTAAATTGAAGATCATAGAATTGTCAGGGTTGGAAGGGCCCTCAAGGATCAGCCAGTTCCAAACCCCCTGCCGTGGCCAAGGACACCTCACACTGGATCAGGTTGCTCGGAGCCACATCCAGTTAGGATGTGTGGGATGCCAGCTGGATTGTGGTGTCCTCAGTATAGAGGCACAGAATGCTCTGGGTCAGAAGGGAGAGAATTGTTAGGGTTGGAAGGGACCTCAAGGCTCAGCCAGTTCCAATCCCCCTGCCATGAGCAGGGACACCTCACGCTACAGCAGGTTGCTCACAGCCACGTCCAGCCTGGCCTTCAACACCTCCAGGGATCTAGGAGAGAAGCTAACTTGTGAAGGGTTCATCTTGGGAGGACAAAGTTGATTTCCTATCACAATCTAACAGATGACAATTTTCACTCCTGATCTCAGGAAACCAGTTGCTGTGATTTTTGCAGCTCCTTGGTTTTGCTAAGCTTATGGTGATCCATGTGTTGGAGCATATCAGAGCCCTGGCCTGCAGCCACTGGCAATGCTTCCTGGGGAGGGCAGTGGTAAGACATGCACCTTATCTGCTGATGTCTCTAATGCCTAGGCAAGGAGCTAATTATACTAATTACACATGTGTGATTTTGCTGGGGGGAGGGAAATGGCATTTGAAATAAGCTGTGCTGAAATTTGTAAATAGGAAGAAGCTCTGGACAAAAAGAAGGCAAAAATCATCTTTAGAATAGAATAAACCAGGTTGGAAGAGACCTTCAAGATCATCATGTCCAACCTATCATCCAACACCACCTAATCAACTAAACCATGCAACCAAGCACCCTGTCAAGCCTCCTCTTGAACACCTCCAATGATGGTGACTCCACCACCTCCCTGGGCAGCCCATTCCAATGGGCAATCACTCTCTCTGTGTAGAACCTCTTCCTAATCTCCAGCCTAAACCTCCCCTGGCACAGCCTGAGACTGTGTCCTCTTGTTCTGGTGCTGGCTGCCTGGGAGAAGAGACCAACCTCTGCCTGTCTACAACCTCCCTTCAGGTAGTTGTAGAGAGCCATTAGGTCACCCCTGAGTCTCCTCTTTCTCCAGGCTAAGCAACCCCAGCTCCCTCAGCCTCTCCTCACAGGGCTGTGCTCCAGACCCCTCCCCAGCTTTGTTGCCCTTTTCTGGACTCATTCCAGCAAGTCAACCTCCTTCCTAAACTGAGGGGCCCAGAACTGGACACAGGACTCAAGGTGTGGCCTAACCAGTGCAGTGTACAGGGGCAGAATGACCTCCCTGCTCCTGCTGGCCACACTGTTCCTGATGCAGGCCAGGATGCCATTGGCCTTCTTGGCTGCCTGGGCACACTGCAGGCTCATGTTCAGCCTACCATCGACCAGTACCCCCAGGTCCCTCTCTGCCTGGCTGCTCTCCAGCCACTCTGACCCCAGCCTGTAGCACTGCATGGGGTTGCTGTGGCCAATGTGCAGAACCTGGCACTTGGATGTGTTCAATCTCCTGCCCTTGGCCTCTGCCCATCTGTCCAGCCTGTCAAGGTCCCTCTGCAGAGCCTCTCTACCCTCCAGCAGATCAACTCCTGCCCCCAGCTTGGTGTTGTCAGCAAATTTACTGATGATGGACTCACTGCCCTCATCCAGATCATCAATAAAGATGTTAAAGAGCATGGGGCCCAGCACTGATCCTTGGGGCACACCACTGGTGCCTGGCTGCCAGCTGGCTGTGGCACCATTCACCACCACTCTCTGGGGGGACTGCCTGCAGTGTTGCTGTAGAGCTCTGTCAGTGCTGGGGGGGGGAAATGCACTTCAGAAGTCCCAGATTTTCTGGGGTCTTGAGTGGTCTCATCCCTACCTGCAATGAGCATGATAAAAATAGACGGAAAAGATCTCAGCCCTGCCTGTTTTGATGTGCTCGTGGCTGGAGAGCTGCTCTCTGCTGGTGTCTCTATAGATGGGGGTTGCGAGGGGTTTGTCAAGAAGGCAGCTCCAAGCCTGTAAGGTCTTGGTGGCAAGCAGGAACCCAAAATATACTCCTGTGCCTCTCAACTAGACTCAGCTGCTCAAGGCCTCATCCAGCCTGGCTTTCAACATCCTCAGGGAGGAGGCATCCACAGCCTCCCTGGGCAGCCTGTGCCGGAGTCTCAGCAGCCACACGCTGAAGAATTTCTCCCTCAGCTCCAGTCTAACCCTGCTTTCCCTCAGCTTCAAACCATTCCCCCTTGGCCTGTCTCCAGACACCCTCAGGAAATCTCTCTGCAGCCTTCCTGTAGGTTCCCTTCAGCTATTAGAAGGCAGCTCTAAGGTCCTCCTGGAGCCTTCTCTTCTCCAGGCTGCACAACCCCAGGTCCCTCAACCTGTCCTCATAGCAGGGCTGCTCCAGCCCTTGGCTCATCTTTGTGGCCTCCTCTGGCCTCATTCCAACAGCTCTGTGCCCTTCTTATGTTGGGGACACCAGAACTGAAGGCAGGATTGGAGGTGGAGTTTTTGGTGGTGGTGGTTGCTTGGGTTTCTGGTTTTCTTTTTGCTTTTGAAGCTCTGTAGCTCTTCATCCCTAGTGTGCTATTTTATAGTTGAGAGATAAACACTTAAACCTAGATCCATCTACAATAGAACCAGCTACAAACCCCCTTCCTTTTTGCTGTGATTCTTTTGTTCAGGGGGTGATCTGTGGAGATGGAGCATTAGTTCTCCAAACACAGACTGGTACAAATGGGTGTTTCTAATCCAATGCTCTGTTTAATTGTCTCACTGTCATCTGCAGGATGGGAAGGAGCACATCCTGGTTTGATTACTGGGACCACTCTCAATGATAGTACATTACAAAGCAAAAAGCAAGTGTGGCAAGGCTTACCTTTTGTGGCAGCATAAAAGCTCTGACAGAAGAGCTCCAGCAAATGTTGCTGCAGGAGTTGAAGCAGCCTGTTGCCACCCACATCCATCTTCCCCCCCATCCCCATGACTTTTGGTGGAGTTTGCAGCAGGGAACCTGTGCTTTTGGCCCTGCTCCTGAGTGCTGTTACATAAACCACTAGTGAAGGCAAAGCTCATCTTTGTTGTTGTGCTTTGCATTGCACAGCTCTCTCCAATAGCTCTTGCCTGACCTTCACGGGAGGTAGAGGCCACACCAACAAAGAATCCTCCCCAGAGAAGCTAATGTCCTCTGGTTTCTCTATCCCAAACCCCACAAACCCAGCAACCACTCATCCCTGAAGAGGTGTTGGTGGCTTCAGGTCTCTTTGAAAGCCTCAGGGAGATGATAGAAGTATCTCTTCCCATTGCACCCGTGCCCTCCAGACCTCATTTTTCAGTTGCCCAGGAGGTTCTGAATGGTAAATCAGTGCCACAGACACCCTGCAGAGAGTCCTTTCTACCTAGTGCCTGTACAAATGAGTTGAAATGATTCATGTCCTTAGTGCTTTTCTTCCTGGACCTTTATCCAACTGTAATCCAGCCAAGTGTCAGGCTGGCTGGAGCCAGAGCCCTATAAAAGAAGTGACCCCGTCGTCTGTGTTGAAAATATATGACTGATTACACCAAAAAAAGAGAGAAAGGGATGGCTGCTTTGGAGGGCTGGAGCTGTAAAATACTGCCTGGGGGACTGAAAATGGAACAGAGATGATGAACGTGTAATTACAGAATCGAGATACTTCCCAGTCCCCAAGTAGCATTTCACAGCTATTACTGCAAATGAGAGGCAGCATTTCCTTTGCTATTCATGCTCCTATCCTTTAGAGTGGGTTTTATTTATTTGTATGTTTGAAGGGAAACAGAGCTCTTTTAGGTCTAAAAATGAAACAGCATAGGGTGCAGGGGGATTTGAGAGGAGGTTCCTGCTCCCGCTTCACAGTGGGGGCCAAAAGGCTTCTTTCCTCTCACATAGGAGCAGCAAGTAGCAAGAAACAAGCACAATAGATGTAAATTAGTCCATAGTGCTGTGAAATGGTTTAGGTAGGAAGGCATCTCAGAGATCATCTACTCCAACCTCCTTGCCATGGGGCAGGGGACACCTCTCACCCAGACTCAGCTGCTTGAGGTTTCATCCAGCTTGGCCTTCAAATCCCCCAGGGAGGAGGCATCCACAGTCTCCCTGGGCAGCCAGTTCCAGAGGCTCCCCACCCTTGTGCTGGAGTAATGAAGTGTTGGTGTGGTTGGTTGTCAGTGGAACAAACTATCAGGGGAAGTGATGTCCTGAACAGGAGTTCTGTCTAGTTTGGAAGCATCTTTGAGTTTAAATTGGGTTTGTTCCACAGGCAAATTAATAAAGTGCCTGTTAAATGTGGGAGATCAGACTAAGTTGTTTGTGCTTCTCCCTGGTATTCCAGGCTCTGAGGATGTCTGTCTGATTCCAAGCTGTCAGTCCTCAGCTGGGTAAACTGCTGCCCTAGAGCTGAAATCTTCAGAACTCCTGGTGGAAAGTGGTTTGTTTTGTATTTGGTTGCTATTCCTTTAAGAGAAATGGCCCAGTAGCTTTTGTGCTGACAAATGAACTTTTGAAGCTAACATCAAAAGGCTTCACATTAAAACTGGACCTTGTTAGTACCCAGGAGCAACGCTGCTTCCACACATTGCTGCTTTTGTTCACATTCAGGGGAAAAGGGCTGGGTTCTTTTATTTAAAGACAGGAGGGAATGAAAGAGGTGTTGGAACTTATCATCACTCTTAGTAGGGATAGAGCAAGGTTGCTAGACTTGGCTTGCTCATGCAGAACAGGAGTTAATATTGTGCAAGTGTCCAGCAGTGCTCCTCCTAGCAGTTCCTCTCCCTTCTTGGGAGGAAGTATTTCTCCAGCCCTCTGCCTGATGAGGTTGTGGAGATGAAGGCAGAAGCAGCAGCAGTGTTAGGTCAGATTTAGGAGGAAGCCTTTCTCATCCTTTGTCAGGGAGGGGACTTCAGCAGGGTAGGATAGAATCAATGAGGTTGGAAATGACCTCAAAGATCATCAAATCCAACCTATCACCCAACACCTCCTGACAACTAAACCATGGCTCCAAGTGCCACATGCAATCCCTTTTTGAACACCTCCAGGGACTGTGACTCCACCACCTCCCTGGGCAGCACATTCTAGTGGCCAACAGCTCTCTCTGTGAAGAACTTTCTCCTCCCCTTGAGCCTAAACTTCCCCTGGCACAGCTTGAGTGTGTGTCCTCTTGTTCTGGTGCTGGTTGGCACAGGAGCCTTTTCTGGGAGTGTGTGTACTTGCACAGCACTTAGACCCAGCTTTAAATGCTAATGCCCCAACATTTGGGAGCTTCCAAACAAGCTATTTCCCACCATTTCCAGGCAAAGGACATGAGTAGAGAAGTCTTCTTCAGAAACAGTTGTCCAAAGTGGATGTGGAGTCTCTCTACTTGGAGATTTAAAACAAACAAACAAAACAATCAAAAAAACCCCAAGTAACCAACCAAACAAACCCCACATAAGCCAAAACACCCAAGGAAACAAAGCAAAAACAATCCCCCAAACCTGGACTTTATCTTGGACAGGCAGCTCTGGGTGTCCCTGCTTGTGCCAGGAGGCCTGGGCAAGATTCCTCCAGGGATTCCATCCAGCTTGAACCATTCTGATTTGTCAAACAAGCAGATCTGACTCTCCAGCTCCCCACAGAGCACTGAGTTGTCACAGAATCACAGAACTGTCAGGGTTGGAAGGGACCTCAAGGCTCAGCCAGTTCCAACCCCCCTGCCATGGGCAGGGACACCTCACACCACAGCAGGTTGCTCACAGCCACATCCAGCCTGGCTGCAAACACCTCCAGGCATGAGGCTTCCACCACCTCCCTGGGCAACCTCTGCCAGTCTCTCACCACCCTCATGGGGAACAACTTCTTCCTAACATCCAATCATAACCTACCTATTTCTAGTTTTGTTCCATCCCCCCAGTCCTATCCCTCCCTGACACCCTCAAAAGTCCCTCCCCAGCTTCCTTGTAGCCCCCTGCAGATCCTGGAAGACCACAATTAGGTCTCCTTGGAGCTTTCTCTTCTGCAGACTGCACAACCCCAACTCCCTCAGTCTGTCCTCATAGCACAGCAGCTCCAGCCCTCTGCTCCTCCTCGTGGCCCTTCTCTGGACACCTTCCAGCACCTCCAGATCCTTCTTGTAGTAGGGGCTCCAGAACTGGACCCAATACTCCAGGTGAGATCTCACCAGAGTGGGCTAGAGGGGGAGAATCCCCTCCCTGGCCCTGCTGGCCACACTTCCCTTGATGCAGCCTTAGATTCAAGCATGAAGCTGGGCACGTGGGTGGAAATGCAGCTGCCACAGATCACCAGCTACCAGTTGTGCCCTCCCTGGATGCAAACACCTTAATGTGGACAGGACAAATTAGGTAAGCTCAGCGTGAGACTCGAGAACAAGCAGCAAGGAGATAGATGCCGGCGGTTGTGAAGCATGTGAAACGTCAGTCAGCTGGCTTAAAAAGAGTAAAAGAGTCCTCAGAGGGTCTCTTTTTTTTGTAAGGAACTTATATGATCTGACAGTCACACGCTCCAGAATTGAATTAATAAATCATTCACAGCTCTGGTTGGAATAGTTAATCCATGTTTTGTGCCCCAGCAGAGAGGAAAATGGCCTGCTTTCCTTGCTTTATGACATATTAGGCCTAAATAGAATTAATGATAAGGCTTTCTAACTTTATTTACTGTGGAGAAGAGCTGTTTCTAAGGGAATGGTAAAGGAGAAGGGAAGGAATGAGCTGTGAATAGCTTATTTCCCCAATAAAGGGTTTTAATCACATTCTCTTCTACTCATTGCCCTGTATGGAGTGAGAAAAGGATTTGGATTGGGAGGGACCTCAAAGATCTTCTAGTTCCAATGACAGTGGGATGCACAGGGAGGAGGAGATGGCTTGGCATGTGGTGAGCAGGTAACAAAATTCAGTTGCTGCAGAGGAGCTGACAAGTGCATGAATTGAGGACAGGTGCACACCCAGCACACCCCTGGCTTAGGAAAGCCAAATGAATGAAGCTGCAGCTTCTACACACAAAATATGGCTCTTGGCTGGGCAAAATGCTCTGAATTAGCTCTAATTCTGAAAATCTGAGAAGAAATTACCCCTTTGGAGGGAGAAAAGACCTGGGTTTGATGATAGGGAGAGCTGTACAATCACAAAAACCCAACTACTTATCAGGGAGTGATAGGGCTGGGGGGAATGGAACAAAACTTGAAGTGGGGAGATTCAGATTGGATGTCAGGAAGAAGTTATTTCCCAGGAGGGTGGTGAGAGTCTGGCACAGGTTGCCCAGGGAGGTGGTGGAAGCCTCATACCTAGGAGGTTTTTGCAGCCAGGCTGGATGTGGCTGTGAGCAACCTGCTCTGGTGTGAGGTGTCCCTGCCCATGGCAGGGGTTGGGACTGGCTGATCCTTGAGGTCCCTTCCAACCCCGACAACACTCTGATTCTACAATAATTCTGGATTCCTGGAGACTGTCAGAGGGAACAGCTCCAATTCCTTGAACCCTTTGGGGATCTTTCTATTGGCTCTCACAGAGGAAAACTTCTCTGGAAACCAGGCAAAGCTAATGGGGGAAATTGCCTTGACTGGAGGCTTTTTCTGCCTATGCACTCTCCAAAGATAAAGCATTTTTAGTCCTGTAATTGTCTCAGTGCTTTTTGTCCATGGGAAGAGATTGTAGAGCAGAGGACAGTATGGCTAATTAAACAGCTAAAGATGGAAGTAAACAGATAAATCAGATTTTCCCCCTGTTGCTGTAGAAGTTAATTATGGGAATGCTAAGTGTATTAGAAGCAATGAATAAATAATTAAACCAAATTGTAAATGAAGCTTCCCTTTGACACAAAGTGCTGGCAGAGTTAGTTATGGTAGTTCCAGTCCTCTGACACCTTTCTGGTTTTCAACATGGGGCTTCAAAATTTGGGGGGGGGGGGGAGGGAGGGGGAAATAGGTTTCCCTTGCAGCTAGAATGATGCCTCAGCAACGAGGAGTTGCCTCTTTGCTTGATGACTTTTTACTACTCAGCTTGACAGACTTTTAGAAAAGGATCTTACAAGTTATTATTTATTTACTATGACTTATCCCTTCCCAGGAAGGTTGTGGATGTTCCCTCCCTGGAGGCGTTCAAGGCCAGGTTGGATGAAGCCTTGGGCAACCTGGGCTGGTGGGAGGTGTCCCTTCCCATGGCAGGGTGGGTTGGAAACTGATGGTCTTTAAGGTCACTTCCAATCAAACCAGTCTGTGCCTGGGTAGATGTTTACCAGAGTCAGTGTCAAACCTCTTTGCCTACTGGGAGCAGGGAGGATGTATCAGGAGATGGCATGGGCCACGCTTGTCACGATCCTTGTATCCTCTCTCAGCATCTCAGCATCTGGCAGGTTGATTCTTCTGCAGATCACAGCCTGGTAAATTGGTCTTAACCTCAGTCAGAAGTCTTTTAATTAATACTCTGGGATATAAACTGTAGGGAGGGAGGGGGATGTTTTGTTCCTTTCAGCCTTCCCTGTTAGGTTGGCAGTAACCAGAAGCAGAGAGCACAGATGGACCAAGAAGAGCTGCAGTCGTGAGATGGTGACTCAGAGTCTTTTGACTAAGCCTTGCTCTGTGTCAAGTGGGAAAATAAGGTGACAAGAGAGGGGAGCATGCTGTCAGATGTTACTCATTGCCTTCTGTGAACTTGTTGCAGAAAGCTCTTAACTTTCTCCTAATGATGGCAATTTAGTCTTTGAGAACACAGTGTGTGATGCAGATGGGAAGCAGACCGATATGTTTGGACCTTTGGTCGTGTTTGGATTCATCAGGCTCTAATTACAGGAACTAGAGAAGATTTCATATATCCCAGAATCACAAAATGGTTTGGGTTGGAAGGGACCTCCAAAGGTCAGCCAGTCCAACCCCTTCTGCAGTCAGCAGGGACATCCTCAACTAGATCAAGTTGAGCAGAGCCCTGTCGAGCCTCACCTTGAATATCTCCAGGGATAGAGCCTCAATCACCTCCCTGGACAGCCTGTTGCACCGTTCCACCACCCTCACGGTGCAGAATATATATCTAGGATGCTACTCTGAAGTGCAGTGCAGAAGGAGAAGTTGGTGTATAAAGAGCTCATTGGCTTCTCCTTAACCTTTCTGCTTCATTTACATGGGAAAAATACCCCAAGAACAAATCCTTCTTTCAGGGAAAACAATGCCACTTATTGCCTGCACTTAAGAGCCCAACCTGCCTTCCAAATGCCTCTCAGCTTTCCCAGATGCTTTGCAGTGCATGAAATCCAGGTCTTTAAATAGCAGAGATCAGCGTGGGCACATGGGCTCAGCATAAGCCAGGATCTGGCCCCTTCCATTTAGCGACGCTGCAGGAGCCAGAAGTAGCTCCATGTGTTAAGTGGTCTGGCAGCACAATGCTATTGAATGGACCCTGGGGTGTCAGCCAGCTGAAATGGCCTGAAAATGCCCACAGTAATTCTCTCTGCAACTTGATTCTTAACATGTGAAATGGGAAGCAAAAGGCAGAAGGTTATTTTATGTAGATAAAACTAGGGATTTTTGCTTATTATTTTTTTCTTTCAGCTGTCTTTCCTTGTGGTCCACATCTCTCCCAGGTAAGACTCATGCAATGCTCAAGCAATGCCAGCCTCCAGGTGAGCTCATCCATCAGTAATTTATCCAGCTCTTAATTGCACTTAAAAGAAAGTCATTGTCAAATTAATTCAGCCCTTGGATGTTATTTTGGCTCATTTCATGTTCCCAAGAAGTCAAGCCCTTGAGAAGCCAAAAGAACTCCTCAAGATTTGTGTTAACGTTTGAGAGCAGCAGTGAAAGCCTGGAGTGACTTTGTTTAGGCCAAAATAATTTGGTTTCAAGCCTTTGTGGGCATAAGCATATTCAGGGTGAAACTGGTTTAGGTTTTTCAGTGTGTGTGAATGGCATTGCTGGGGGTTTCACCTCCCTGCACAGACACGGCAGTGCTCCACTTGGCCACATGACTCCTGTTTAGCACCACTCACAAGCACAGAGCAGTCGAATTTGGAGGGACCTCTGGCTCAAAACAGGACCAGCTACATGGCAGGGAGGTTGGAGTGCATGATCCTGAGTCCTGTGTCCAGTTCTGGGCCCCTCAGTTTAGGAAAGATGTTGAGTCACTCAAATGTGTCCAGAGAAGGGCAACAAAGCTGGGGAGGGGTCTGGAGCACAGCCCTGTGAGGAGAGGCTGAGGGAGCTGGGGTTGCTTAGCCTGGAGAAGAGGAGGCTCAGGGGAGACTTTCTTGCTCTCTCCAACTCCCTGAAGGGAGGTTGTAGCCAGATGGGGGTTGGTCTCTTCTCCCAGGCAGGCAAGCAGCCCCAGAGCAAGGGGACAGTGTCTCAAGCTGCACCAGGGGAGATTTAGGCTGGAGGTGAGGAAGAAGTTCTTCCTGGAAAGAGAGATTGGCCATTGGAACGTGCTGCCCAGGGAGGTGGTGGAGTCACCATCCCTGGAGGTGTTTAGGAAGAACCTGGATGAGGCACTTGATGCCATGGATTAGTTGATTAGATGGTGCTGGGTGATAGGTTGGACTGGATGATCTCCAAGGTCTTTTCCAACCTGGTCTGGTCTGGTCTATCCTATCCTATCCTATCCTATCCTATCCTATCCTATCCTATCCTATCCTATCCTATCCTATCCTATCCTATCCTATCCTATCCTATCTCTGAGGTTCCTGCCAATCTGAGCCATTCTGAGGGCTCCAGAAGTAATTTAATAAATGCCTCAGCACCGTGCATTTAGAGGCTGCTGTGTTAATGACAGAGATAAACACCCAGATGTGTCTGCAAGCATAAATTGTTTTCACTTGTTGATAAAGAAGAACTGGTTCAGAATCAGTACAGAGCTCTCCTTTTCTTCTCTTAGTGACAGCTTCCCAATGCTGCCTGCAGACAGCACAGGCAAGGTGATAAATCTTAATGATATCTTAAGTCTGAATTATTAATCTCTTTTTCTTTGATGGTACACAATTGGTAATGATCACATTGATGTTCCTGAGAGGCCAGGGAGTTAGCAGAGGGGAAGGATTACCAACCACACAGACTGAGCAGACCACAGACTAGTGGTCAGTGTCCAATCTCTGCCCTGAAATGACATCTTCCCAGCAGGAAGGCTCAGGCCAGAGGCAGCTGTGGGCAGTGCTGCAGATGGGCTGGATTTTTGTCACCTAACAGATAGTGGCAGCATACTGTCTTCAGAGGGAAACCACATCTTTATACATCAACACACTGGAACTCGTAGCCAAAGCCACAGGTGCCTCTCCCTGAACATCTGCAGCAGCTGAGTGTGGACTTCAAAGTCCTGGTGACAATTGCAAGTTGAAGCTTTTAATGTGACCAGCAGCCTGAGCTGAAGAGAGCTTTTTGGTCTGGAGAAAAGAAGGCTGAGAGGGGATTTCATAAATGTTTATAAATCTCTGAGGGCTGGGGGTCAGGAGGGAGGGCACAGCCTCTGCTCACTTGCACCCTGGGATAGGACAAGGGGTAGTGGATGTAAACTGCAGCACAGGAGGTTCCACCTCGACATGAGGAGGAGCTGCTTCACTGTGAGGGTCCCAGAGCCCTGGAGCAGGCTGCCTAGAGAGGTTGTGGAGTCTCCTTCTCTGCAGACTTCCAAGCCCCATCTGGATGTGTTCTTGTGAGACCTGTGCTGGATACTATGGTCCTGCTCTGGCAGGGGGGGTTGGACTTGATCTCCAGAGGTCCCTTCCAACCTCTAACATCCTGTGATCCTGTGTGAAAGATTCCTTTATACACAGAAAGGTTCTTTTTTATCATTGTTTGTCTTTCTCTTTCTCCATTTTTGCTTGACATTCTGTTGTTAAAACCTGGGTCAAAGATATTTTTCTCTTCCTCTTCTACAAATCCTTTTCCAGAGAAGCCCATCTGTCTCTGTCATGCTCCAAAAGAAATGCTGATGAAATGTCATGGAGCCAGCTCTTGGCTTTGCCTCCATTAGGATAAATCTATTAATTCTTTTCCTTTCCCCCCTCCAGAAATAATAGAATTCTACAGTAATCTTTTGCTGCTATCTCCAGCAATCAGCACTTTGTTTTTAAGGGATGGGGTCCTGCCCTACACAGAGGGAGCAGAGGGATTTGGGAGAAGTTTTCTTGAGCATAAGAATCACAGAAGTGTCAGGGTTGGAAGGGACCTCAAGGATCAGCCAGTTCCACCCCTCCTGCCATGGCCAGGGACACCTCACACTACAGCAGGTTGCTCACAGCCACATCCAGCCTGGCTGCAAACACCTCCAGGCAGGAGGCTTCCACCACCTCCCTGGGCAACCTGTGCCAGTCTCTCACCACCCTCCTGGGGATGAACTTCTTCCTAACATCCAATCATAACCTACCCATTTCTAGTTTTATTCCATCCCCCCCCAGTCCTGTCCCTCCCTGACACCCTCAAAAGTCCCTCCTCAGCTTTCTTGTAGCCCCCTTCAGATGCTGGAAGGCCACAATTAGGTCTCCTTGGAGCCTTCTCTTCTCCAGACTGAACAGCCCCAACTCCCTCAGTCTGTCCTCAGAGCAACTCCAGCCCTCTGCTCATCCTCATTGCCCTTCTCTGGACACCTTCCAGCACCTCCAGATCCTTCCTGGAACAGAGGCTCCAGAACTGGACACAGTATTCCAGGTGGGGTCTCACCAGACTGGAGTAGAAGGGGAGAATCACCTCCCTCGACCTGCTGCCTGCAGCTCTATGAAGTCATCAATTCCCCAGGTCTGTGCACAGGCTCTGCTGTAAATCTCACCAGACTGCAGTGAGGTCACTCTGAAATCAACTCCAGTTGAATAATCAACTTTTAAATGAAACTGCTTCCAACTGGTGGCTGTTTAAAAATAGCAAAGGGTTTATGAAGCGTAGCTCTCAAGTTTCTAATGGAAAGGTGAAATTTTTGCTTTCATTAACTTCCTGAACTGTGTGCTGCTTGGAATGACACCTTCAGATAGCAGCAGGAAGATGTCTCTCTTCCTGACCTATTATTTTTTCACTTAGGCACAGTTCTTGCTACTTACTGCTAGCAGAGCCTGCCTTCCTGATGGACAAATGTTTTCCACGTCCCTTAAATTCAGAGGAGTCTGCTGTTGGAATGATTTCAGGCTCTATTTAAACTTCCTCTGATAAAAGCTTTATTGTCACCATGCCAATTCCTTGCAATAATGATTTTCTATTAGCAAGAGGCCACCTTTTTATTATGCACATGGGGCAGAGGGAAAAGGAATCCTGGGAAGGGAGAGGATTCGGATGCATTTGATTTCCAAAGCTTTGGTAGGGAGGGGGCTTGGTTGTGTCTTATGCCATTTGTGTCCTTTGTGAAACACATTGTCCAGCAAACAAATCTATTCTTTAAAGCATACTCATTTAACCATAGTGGTTGGGTTGAATGAACAGTGCTCTGAATGTCCAAGTCCACCGCCCTGAGTGGGTAAAAGAGGTTGAGGAGGAGTGTGGTTGGCAAATGTGATCCTTGTTTGCTATGAGACTCTCTGAAGCACACTTTCAGGCATCCTTTATCAGTGACTGTGAGGAGACACTGATCTTCTGCCCCGCTCCACAGGCTGAAAAACCCATTCTGAGCTTATTAGGTGGCTAACTGGAAATGCTTATTAACCGTTCTGGGTTTATCTAACACAATGAAATCACTGTGTTCATGCAGCCAGGGAAAGTTCACAGGCTCACAGGATGTTAGGGATTGAAAGGGACCTCTGGACATCATCAAGTCTAACCCCCTGCCAGAGCAGGAGCACAGGTTGCAGAGGAACACATCCAGACAGGGCTGGAAAGTCTCCAGAGAAGGAGACTCCACAGCCTCTCTGGGCAGCCTGCTCCAGGGCTCTGGGACCTTCACAGTGAAGGAAGTTTCTCCTCATGTTGAAGTGGAGCCTCCTGTGCTGTAGTTTATATCCATTGCCCCTTGTCCTATCTCAGGGTGCAAGTGAGCAGAGGCTGTCCCCTCCCTCCTGACCCCCAGCCCTCAGAGATTTATAAACATTTATGAAATCCCCTGTCAGTCTTCTCCAGACTAAGCACCCCCAGGTCTCTCAGCCTCTCCTCATAGGCAGTGCTCCAGTCCCTTCATCATCCTTGTAGCCTTCTGTTGGACTCTGCAGTAGATCCCTGTCCCTCTTGAGCTGGGGAGCTCAAAACTGGATGCAATATTCCAGGTGAGGCCTCACTAGGGCAGAGTTGAGCAGAGTAGCTCTTTGCTGTTACTTAATGTCTGGATTTTAATATTCCAATTCCCACACTAACTGCATTTCTTAATGTGTTTCTTACCACCCTATTGTATTGTGTGGAAAGCTACCTGGCAGTGTGCTATTTATTTACTTCCCTCCCCCTGTTCTGTGTTGGTTTTATGTGCTTGTTGGTGAGCTGTGCAAAACCAACAGCCCCGGTGTGTGTGATCATTCTAATGCAAGCAGCTGTGGCTTAGTAACTCCACAGCCTTCTAATATCCTTGCAGCCAGGTGAGTGCTGTTATCTTTGTCAATTTGCCTGCATAATTAATCACCTTGTAGAGCAAGAGCAGCGTTCAGCAACGCAGTGGTCAGGTAGGAGCTGAATGCAAAGAGCTTTGCTAGTAGGCAGCCAGTCTGCTTAATGGGCTCAAGCAAAAATAATAACAACAAATGACTCCTGCTTTCTGCAAGCCAAAATGTTGCTTACCACCCTGAGATAGTCAGGCTTGACCTACTTACATCTCTATCTGCCATGTGGCAGTGTCTGTGTCTCTGCCTGTACCACTTCATTTGTAGCCTTGCCTTGCTCCATCAAGCCTCTAACACAAGCTGCAGTCACTTGCTGTCAGAAGCATTCACCCTTTCTTCCATCACTGCTCAGGGAGCCCATATCAATAAGATATTGTTGTTCCATAGCTGTCATTTCTGCCCTCCAACAAATCTTGTCGCTGCAGAGTGTCTGGAGGTTGCAGATGCCTAATAACCTCCTTCCCTGCTCTGTCAATTGATTTCAAGCCTGCATACCCCTGTCAGGCTGCATGCACGGTGCAGGGAGCCTGCCTGGGAGAAGGTTTTGCAGAGATCCTGGCAGTTCCACACCACATAGATTTCCAAGCCAGGTGTTCTTCCTCTTCCCCAGTCCTCTACTAGGATTGATTTCATACAGCTCTGCTCCTAGGCAGGTTAAAGAGCAGCTGAAGTCCTCTGTCCATTCTCCTCCACTGAATCCTGACTGTGTTTGGAGAACGAAGCCCAGGTGAAGCTCCACCTCCTGACACCCTCCATGCAAACATCATTGTCCAGGGTGAGATTTCTACTGCTGACCTTCAGCAGTCATTCACCCTCGGCAAAACCAAGTCAACAGCTGTAGACAGAGGCATGAAGCAACTCCAAAAGTGGGATGAGACCTTGGGTTGTCTGAATCTGCCTCTGGAGGGTTGGAAACTTTGGTGGTGGTAGAAGGTTCTGTTGTGATTATCCCACATGTGTTTACCTTAGAAAGGTCTTGCAGCTCACCCTATGAAAGGAAAAATTCCATCCAACAAAATTCTACTTCTGAACTTTAAATTTGCCTGGAACCTGGGGAATAAAACCACTTCTTTGCCTGCTCTGGAGCCAGAAGTTCTTATTTATCTCTGTGTCAGTGACCTGATGGAAATTTTGAAAGCAGCTTCTGTTCCTCACTAAGTTACATTAGTTCTCAGGTTGTGTCTGTAGTGCAATTTGATGTCAGGCTGCAGCTTAGCAGAAATAGCCAAACAACTGTTAAATTACTTCCAGAATTAAATTACTCTACAGAAAATGCTGTATAGACTTCAGGTACATGGAAAAGGTAAGCTGTCAGTCTTGTCAGCACCAGCTTGCAGGTTACATCCCAGCTGGTAGCTCACTTTAGTGCACCCTCAGAAAAACCTGGGCTAGCACAGATCATCTGCTGGCCTCAGACCTTCAGGAGGTGAGGAATTTGGAGTATCTGATGAAGTGCCTGTGCAACTGTACTGGGAACTGTGTGACAGAGCCAGCTAAAGGGCTGGATACAGGCAAAAGGCAAGGATTTGGGCTCTGTTAAGAGGTGCAGAGTCTCTAAGGCTTCAATGCAATTCGGTTTCTACTAATGACATCTTTCTGCCTGGTGCTGCTCTGGCTGCTTACTGGTTCCCCAAAGTTTCATAGATTGGTTTGGGTTGGAAGGGACCTTAAAGATCATCCAGTTGCAAGCCCCCTGCCGTGGGCAGGGATACCTCCCACCAGCCAGGTTGCTCAAGTTAGTTCTAAGTGTGAAGCTGGTAGGAAGTCATTCTGCCCCTGTGCTCAGCACTGGTTAGGCCACACCTGGAGTCCTGTGTCCAGTTCTGGGCCCCTCAGTTTAGGAAAGATGTTGAGATGCTGGAAGGTGTCCAGAGAAGGGCAAGAAAGCTGGGGAGGGGTCTGGAGCACAGCCCTGTGAGGAGAGGCTGAGGGAGCTGGGGTTGCTTAGCCTGGAAAACAGGAGGCTCAGAGGAGACCTTATTGCTCTCTACAACTCCCTGAAGGGAGGTTGTAGCCAGGTGGGGGTTGGTCTCTTCTCCCAGGCACCAGAACAAGAGGACACAGTTTCAAGCTGCACCAGGGGAGATTTAGGCTGGATGCTAGGAAGAAGTTCTTCCTAGAAAGAGAGATTGGCCATTGGAATGTGCTGCCCAGGGAGGTGGTGCAGTCACCATCACTGGAGGTGCTTAAGAGGAGACTGGATAAGGCAATTGGAGCCATGGTTTAGTTGATTAGATGGTGTTGGGTGATAGGTTGGACTTGATGACCACAAAGGTCTTTTCCAACCTGGTTAACTATTCTATTCCATTCCATTCCATTCCATTCCATTCCATTCCATTCCATTCCAGTAGGCAACAGCAATAACAAGGTGGGTGGTGTGAAGCCTGTCCAGATGAAACAGAGCAGACCTCTGGCTCTGCAGGTTTGATATCCATGAGGAATGGCCTTCACTTTTGGTCTCGGCAGACTGTGTGCTGTGGCACACGATGGGTAAATTTTAGCTCTGTGCCAAACACTTGTGAAGAAGTTTAGAGGAGGTTTTGTTGTCTGCAGGAGTGGTTAATGTGTAATTTGAGTCCAATGCACTGCCTGGGAAATCAGGCAGCTGCTGTAGATCCCTGTGGATTATACACAGGCACACATACTCCCTTTGATAGCTTCCATTTGGGGTTATTAATGTTGTCTTCTCTCCCAGGCTCTTCTGCTCTTGTCCAATATGTTCTGTCCCAGGGAGTATTAATCTAGAGTATGGAAATGAAGGGAAGAGCTGATAAATCAAGATATGAGAAGTGTAAATGCATTCCTAATGAACACACATTGTGTGAAATGATGGCAGCAGCTCCAAGACCAGGAGATCATTTAATTAAAAAGACAAAAGAGGGAGAAAAAAGGGAGGAAGGTCTCTTTACTGGGTTGTTAATTAAACCCAGTGTCTCCCTGAGAGTAACACAGCCTTCCCCTGGGGAAGTGGAGGAGCTGCCACCTTTCACCATACACTTATTTCTCTTTTCCCTTTTTTTGGTGTCTTTGTGCAATAGTTGGACACTTAAATGAATGCATAAAGCTTCTGGGAGCTGTGTTCTGCTTTAAGCTTGACCTGCTGTTCTACCTCCTCTTGGATACCCGTTTGCCAAAGTGTCTGCAGAGCTCATTTGGAACATGCTTCATGGGGAAGGACAGATGATAATAGTCATAATTGGTTTGTTCTTGTGGATATTATTACAGGATAATAAACATTCCTCATGGATATCAAACCTACAGAGCCAGAGGTCAGCTCTCTTTCATCTGGACAGGCTTCACACCACCCACCCTGTTATTGCTGTTGCCTACTGGAGCCATTCCTACCAGCTTCACACTTAGACAACTAACTTGAGCAACCTGGGCTGGTGGGAGGTATCCCTGTCCATGGCTGGGGGTTTGCAACTGGATGATCTTTAAGGTCCCTTCCAACCCAAACCAATCTATGAAACTAAGCCACTTTGGGCAACCAGTAACCAGCCAGAGCAGCACCAGGTAGAAAGATGTCATTAGTAGAAACTGAATTGCATTGAAGCCTTAGAGCCTCTGCACCTCTTAACAGAACCCAAATGTGCAGGGGTTTGGTCCCAAACTGAGTGGAAGAAGAAGGAGAGAAGCCCTTCATAGTCTCACAGTATCACCAAGGTTGGAAGAGACCTCAAAAATCATCGAGTCCAAGCTGTCACCACAGACCTCATGACTACCTTAAAATTCAGGGCTTCTGAGCTCCCTTCAGTCATGCAGCAGCTTGATGGAAACTGAGGCAAAGTATTTTGGCAACTCTGAGGCAGGAATATTAGGGATTGTGTGTCAGGCAGGGAGAATAAAAAGGTTTGAGATATCGATTAGAAGTGGGGAAGACAAAGGAACAGGGAAGTCATTGTGCCCCAGTACTCTGCACTGGTTAGGCTGCACCTTGAGTCCTGTGTCCAGTTCTGGGCCCCTCAGTTTAAGAAGGACATTGAGACTCTTGAAGGTGTCCAGAGAAGGGCAACGAGGCTGGGGAGAGGCCTTGAGCACAGCCCTGTGAGGAGAGGCTGAGGGAGCTGGGGTTGCTTAGCCTGGAAAAGAGGAGGCTCAGGGGAGACCTCATTGCCCTCTACAACTACCTGAAAGGTGGTTGTAGCCAGGTGGGGGTTGGTCTCTTCTCCCAGGCAACCAGCACCAGAACAAGGGGACACAGTCTCAAGCTGTGCCAGGGGAGGTTTAGACTCGAGGTGAGGAGAAAGTTCTTCACTGAGAGAGTCATTCGTCATTGGGATGTGCTGCCCAGGGAGGTGGTGGAGTCCCCATCCCTGGAGGTGTTCAGGAGGGGATTGGATGTGGCACTTGGTGCCATGGTCTAGTCATGAGGTCTGTGGTGACAGCTTGGACTCGATGATCCTTGGGGTCTCTTCCAACCTTGGTGATGCTGTGATGCTGTGATACTGTGAAGGCATCTGCATCTCCCAGCGTTAAGGCTAACTTGGGGCAGGCCAACAGGATTCCAGATTGAATTTACCATTTGTGCCCTAATGACATGAATATTCCAGTGATGATTTCAAGGTATTGGGCGACTCATTTGAGAGGATTTCCATTCATCATATTGACAGTGATGTTAATCAAATTGACTATCCTTAACAAAAGCCCCTTGCTTCATTTGAACTCTATTGCTTTCCTGCCTGAGGGGAACATTTCTGCCATTAACAAATCCAGATCGAATGCTAATAAAGAAAGCAAATGAAGATTTATGCATAATCTACAGAAGGACTGCAATCATTTAATTAAGAGCATACAGGAGTTTGGGAAAGGGAGTAAGTGGTAGTGAGAATAAATGAGGAGACCTTTGCATTCAAATGGCAGCCCAAGGAGGTGGATGGCTTCTTGCACAACTTCTGCTTTAGTGCTGCCCCAAGCTACCACCCCCAGGGAGGCTCTGCTGCTCCAGAGGGAGTTTAATCAGGCCAATAAAGTGACCTCTTCACATTCAGATGGCATCAGGTTAGAAGGGACCCTCAAAGATCATTCCCCCCCCCTGCAGGGACACTTCCAACTAGATCAGGCTGCACAGGGCCACATGAGCGTGATTTTGAATGTCTCAAGTGATGGGGTCTCAACCACCTCTCTGGGCAGACTGCTCCAGTGTTTCACCACCCCCATTGTGAACAACTCCATCCTGATGTCCAAAGAACTTCCTCCTTATGTCCAACTTCCTCCTTATGTCCAACTTCCTCCTTATGTCCAACTTCCTCCTTATGTCCCAGTTGTGGGAACTCTTAGGAAATGTTGATAGAATATGCACCAAAGCTGGGGAGGGGTTTGGAACACAATCCCTATGAGGAGAGGCTGAGGGAGCTGGGGTTGCTTAGCCTGGAGAAGAGGAGGCTCAGGGGAGACCTTCTTGCTCTCTACAACTACCTGAAGGGAGGTTGTAGCCAGGTGGGGGTTGGTCTCTTCTCCCAGGCATCCAGCATCAGACCAAGAGGACACAGTCTCAAGCTATGCCAGGGGAGGTTTAGGTTGGAGGTGAGGAGAAAGTTCTCCCCAGAAAGAGAGACTGGCCATGGGAATGTGCTGCCCAGGGAGGTGGTGAAGTCACCATCCCTGGAGGTGTTTAAGAAGAGCCTGGATGAGGCACTTGGTGCCATGGTTTAGTTGATTAGATGGTGTTGGGTGGTAGGTTGGACTGGATGATCTCAAAGGTCTTTTCCAACCTGGTTTATTCTATTCTAATATGCTCAGAGTTCAAGACATTTCACAGAATCACAGAATCACCAAGGTTGGAAGAGACCTCAAAGATCATCAAGTCCAACCTGTCACCACAGACCTCAGGACTAGACCATGGCACCAAGTGCCACATCCAATCCCCTCGTGAACACCTCCAGGGATGGGGACTCCACCACCTCCCTGGGCAGCACATTCCAATGATGAATGAATCTCTCAGTGAAGAACTTTCTCCTCACCTTGAGCCTGAGCTTCTCCTGGTGCAGCTTGAGACTGTGTCCCCTTGTTCTGGTGCTGGTTGCTTGAGAGAAGAAACCAACCCCCTCCTTGCTACAACCTCCCTTCAGGTAGCTGTAGAGAGCCATTAGGTCACCCCTGAGCCTCCTCTTCTCCAGGCTAAACAACCCCAGCTCCCTCAGCCTCTCCTCACAGGGCTGTGCTCAAGGCCTCTCCCCAGCCTTGTTGCCCTTCTCTGGACACCTTCAAGTGTCTCAATGTCCTTCCTAAACTGAGGGGCCCCAAACTGGACACAGGACTCAAGGTGCAGCCTAACCAGTGCAGAGCACAGGGCACAATGACTTCCCTGCTGCTGCTGGCCACACTATTCCTGATGCAGGCCAGGATGCCATTGGCCTTCTTGGCCCCCTGGGCACACTGCTGGCTCCTGTTTAGGCAGCTGTCAATCAGCACCCCCAGGTCCCTTTCTGTTTGGCAGCTCTATTTCTGCTTACACCATCACCTAACTTTGGTCTTTCCCCATACTTGGATATAATCTCTCTTTTCCATGTTCTAATATTTTTTTTTTTTACTAAGAATGAACTGTAGGGGAGGGGGGAAAAAAAGTATTTCCAGAGTTAACTTCAATCTGATCCCAGGGGCTTGGTTGGTAAGCCCATGGTGAAGTGCTTTGCAACTTAGCTTTGGATTAGGTTTGCATTTCAGAGCCTTTTTGTTGGTGGTCTCATGAAAATTTTAATCAGGCTAGAAGTTTGCTGTAAGTGAGCCCAGCAAGCAGGTAGGGAACCTCTCTGCCCCCAAGTGACAGATGAGTGTTGGCTGGCAGAGGGAGGAGAGTTTATTCTGACATGCCCTAGATGGATAATTTAGTTGAGATGCCAGTCTTGAAGTCGTAGAATGGGAATGAATGGTCTGATAATAATAGCAATAAAAGCAAGAGATTAAAAACCTGTCTTTCTGGCCTTCTGTAATTAGTTTGGGATTCTGTGGCTAGCAATAGGCAGAACCAGGTCAGCTTCAGCCCTGTGCTAAGCATGAGCAACTCCACTGAAGTCAATAATTAAGTTTTCAGTTACAACCATTATTGAATTTGGCCTGGAATCTGAAAGGGAAAGAGAATGATGCAGACAGGATGGCTTCAGTCATAGCAGCAGCTGATAGGGAAGAGAGCTGGCAAGTTGGAAAGTTGTAATGAGTCCAGCTGATAAGGTCTGATGCAAAAGCAATTGGAGCCAATAAAAATGGAACAGCTTTGGTTTGGGAGCTGGGAGGTGGTTGTCATGCTTGATCTTGTTCATGGCTTTTGTTACCAATGTCAGATTTAAGGAGCATGCAAATGCTGTGTGGACCTGGCTGTATGGAGAGAGGCTCCAGGATTTTCTGCAGTAATGAGATTTGCCAAGGCAGCTCAGCTCGTGCTGCTGGCCAAACCTCCCCACACCGTCCCTGGGCTGCTCTGCAGGAGTGCTCCTGGGCAGAGTGGGTGTTCCAAAAGTGGATGCCTGTAGCTGTGAGGCTCCTGCCAGCCAAAATCTGGTTCTGTTTTAAGAAATGTTGTGCACCTGCAGCTCTTACAGACATTAGATTACAACAAGAGATTCTTATTTAGATACCTCTTGCTGGAAGTAACTTCCAGGAGGACCATTTGCCTAAATCCTCTTAGCAGCTTTGGTTGCCCTTGGCCTTTGGTTTCTTTGCAGCTACCACCAGACAGGGCAAGAGGCAGTGGCTGACACTGTTCAAGATGAATCTTTGTCTACCCAGAGAGCTGCAAGAGAGAAGGCATTTCCAAAAGCCTGGAGTTAAATGACCAACTTTTGTTTTCACTGACTGGTGTTGAACCAACTTAAATTCTCCTCTCTCCTCGTTCCCTTCCCCTGAGCACCTAATTATGCAGTTCCACATTTCACCAAGTGAGTTGTTGCACTGATGAGGATTGACATCCCAATTCCCAGCTCCTTGAGCCCCCCTGCTTGCCTGGGGGTCACTGTGGCTATTCAGATCCTGAAAATTCATGCCAAGGAGTTCAGTGGGTTTTAAAATCCCCAGCATGTCAGGCTGAGTTTCCTTCCAGCCTGTCAATAGTCCTCATATTGGATGCTGCAAAGATCACCTCTGGGAACATCCTTGGTGTTCCACACTCCCTCCTGGAATGTACACATAGTCTTGCCCGTTCCATACCCCTCTGGTTGGGTTGAATCAATCAAAACTGAGAGCCAGGCAAAAGCAACTGGCTTGAGAGCAGCCCTGAAGTAAAGGACTTGGGGTGGAGGAGAAGCTCAACAGGAGCCAGCAGTGAGCCCAGAGCCCAGAGCCAGCAGCCCAGAGAGCCAAGCAGAGCCTGGGCTGCAGCAATTGAAGTGTGGCCAGCAGGGCCAGGGAGGGGATTCTGCCCCTCTGCTCCACTCTGCTGAGACCACAGCTGGAGCTCTGGGGCCAGTTCTGGAGCCTCTGTGCCAGGAAGGATCTGGAGGTGCTGGAAGGTGTCCAGAGAAGGGCCACAAGGAGGAACAGAGGGCTGGAGCTGCTCTGCTGTGAGGACAGACTGAGGGAGCTGGGGTTGTGCAGTCTGGAGAGGAGAAGGCTCTGAGGAGATCTTCTTGTGGCCTTCCAGTATCCAAAGGGGACTACAAGAAAGCTGGGGAGGGACTTTTGAGGGTGTCAGGGAGTGATAGGACTGGGGGGGATGGAACAAAACTAGAAATGGGGAGATTCAGATTGGCTGTGAGGAAGAAGTTGTTCCCCATGAGGGTGGTGAGAGCCTGGCACAGGTTGCCCAGGGAGGTGGTGGAAGCCTCATCCCTGGAGGTTTTTGCAGCCAGGCTGGATGTGGCTGTGAGCAACCTGCTGTAGTGTGAGGTGTCCCTGGCCATGGCAGGGGGATTGGAACTGGCTGAGCCTTGAGGTCCCTTCCAACCCTGACACTTCTGTGATTCTATGCTGTTTACGGACAGGGAGGGAAGGAAGTTTAAAGCTGTATCCCACAGGCTGGCCTCACAGTGACAACAAATCACCAATTTATCTACAGTGAGATGAAAAATTGGAAGGAGGTTGGGCAACCTTTCCATCCTTTCAGATCACTTTTTACATCCCTGCTGTTGGGCTTTTGCTATGTTAATGTCATCCTGCGCTGGTCATATTTACGGCACCAAAATCAATGTTGAGGGCACAGAGGATATTGAAGGATCAACTCTGCTTATTTCAAATGCACTTTAATGTTTTTGACTGCCTGACCAGAGTTTGGGAAACAACCTTTGGGGGGAGCTGGGGGGGGGAGGAATGATAATGAGAAGTTTAACAGTGGGTTTCTTTTTTATGATGGTTGGAGCAGACTTTATGGAAGTTGATAAATTTCATCTTGTAGGTTTCAATTTCTCATTCCCTCCAGAGTAGATGGCGGGGGGGGGGGGAGAGAATGCATTGATACTGCATTTCAAATTGGCTGGATCAGAAGGAACAGCAGCTAAAATCCATTACAACCCAATTACATCCATCAGCTGAAGCTGTGTGCATTCACTCGTGAACATCAGCATTTAATCCATAAAGAGGAACTAATGAGAAATTTGAAAATGGAATCCATGCATCAGTAACTTTGGAGAGATTTAGCTGGGATTAATGAACTGCCAGAACGCTGTCCACACACTGCAGACCTATTCTCTCTCGGGTTGTTTACTGACCAAAGAAAGGGTTTTGTTGTTGTTGTTGTTGTCATTGTCTCTCTTCTCCGGCGCCTCGGTTTTGTCTGCTTGTGCCTATCCCCTGTGTTCTTAGAATCATAGAATCAGTAAGGTTGGGAAAGACCTCAGAGATCATCAAGTCCAACCTGACACCCAGCACCATCTAATCAACTAAACCATTGGCAACAAGTGCCTCACCCAGTCTCCTCTTAAGCACCTCCGGTGATGGGGACTCCAGCACCTCCCTGGGCAGCACATTCCAATGGCCAATCTCTCTTGCTGGGAAGAATTTCTTCCTAACATTCAGCCTAAACCTCCCCTGGTGCAGCCTGAGACTGTGTCCTCTTGTTCTGGTGCTGCTTGCCTGGGAGAAGAGACCAACCCCCACCTGGCTACAACCTCTCTTCAGGTAGTTGTAGAGAGCAAGAAGGTCTCCCCTGATCCTGCTCTTCTCCAGGCTAAGCAACCCCAGCTCCCTCAGCCTCTCCTCACAGGGCTGTGCTCCAGACCCTTCCTCAACCTTGTGCTCCAGACCCCTCCCCAGCCTTGTGCTCCAAACCCCTCCCCAGCCTTGTGCTCCAAACCCCTCCCCAGCCTTGTTCTCCAGACCCCTCCCCAATCTTTTGCTCCAGACCCTTCCTCAACCTTGTGCTTCAGACCCCTCCCCAGCCTTGTGCTCCAGACCCCTCCCCAGCCTTGTTGCCCTTCTCTGGACATGTTTGAGTGTCTCAATAGCCTTCTTAAATTGAGGGGCCCAGAACTGGACACAGGACTCAAGGTGTGACCTAACCAGTGCTGAGTACAGAGCGAGAATGACTTCCCTGCTCTTGCTGGCCACACTACTGCTGATGCAGGCGTGGGTGCAGGAAGGAACATTGGTGCAGAAAGGGACATCTTGGGGCAGGAAGGGACATTTTAGCCCCTTGAAGGATCAAACATTTGGTTCTTTTCATCTTTCTCCTCTGGGCATCTGATTGCTTGGCTAGATTCTGAAGCCTGATGTGCTGCAGATGAACATCCACAGCAAGTCTGTGTCTCTCTGCAGAAACCTCTTGAACAGAGCTGCAGAAGACAAGGGCATGGCCTGCAGTGGAGAAGGAAGGTTTGGCTATCAGCAAGTCACAAGTTCAGGGGATGTTAGGGGTTGGAAGGGACCTCTGGAGATTGAGCAGGACCATAGAAGCCCTGTTTAAATAGAACTGTGCTCTGGGAAGCTTGTTGAGAAGTGGGTGGTGTTGATTTATTGATCATTCATCACTGCATGAGCTTAGGTTCTACCCTGAGAGAACGCCACAAAGTCCCTGCCATGGTTTAGCTGATTAGATAGTGTTGGATGATAGGTTGGACTCAGTGATCTCAAAGGTCTTTTCCAACCTGGTTAATTCTATTCTATTTGTAGGTTCACCTTTTAAGTGTCCTTTGGAAAGTGCTGTCCTGGCTAATGGGTTGTTTTCTGATACCTGCAGGTATTTGACCAAAGAGTGTAGATGAAGGTGAGCCCACAGGAAAGCTCCTCTAATGGAGACTGAAGCACACTGTGATTGCAGGGACCTAAACCATCTAAGCAAGGCAGTAAGCTGTCATGCATCAGGACCTTCCTTTTAAATGACAACAAGAGAAGCTGATTTCTTGTAGATCATAGAGTGGCTGAGGTTGGAAGGGATCTCAGAGATCATCTGCACCAACCTCCTCTCAACTGGACTGAGCTGCTCAAGGCCTCACCCAGCCTGGCCTTGAACACCAGCTTAGCCAGCAGTTTGCTGTGGGGGACGGTGTCAAAGGCCTTGCTGAAGTCCAGGCGGACCACATCCACAGCCTGCCCCACATCCACCAGGCAGTCACCTGATCATAGAAGGAGATCAGGTTGGAGAGGCAGGACCTGCCCTTCCTAAATCCATGCTGGCTGGACCTGAGCCCTTGGCCGTCCTTCAGGTGTGCAGTTATTGCCGCCAGGATAATCTGCTCCATCACTTTCCTGGCACTGAGGTCAGGTTGACTGGACAGATGGGCAGAGGCCAACAGGATGGCATTCAACAAGTCCAAGTGCCAGGTGCTGCACTTTGGCCACAACAACCCCATGCAGAGCTACAGGCTGGGGCCAGAGTGGCTGAGAGCTGCCAAACAGAGAGGGACCTGGGGGTGCTGATTGACAGCTGCCTAAACATGAGCCAGCAGTGTGCCCAGGAGGCCAAGAAGGCCAATGGCATCCTGGCCTGCATCAGGAGCAGTGTGGCCAGCAGGAGCAGGGAAGTCATTGTGTCCCTGGACTCTGCATTGGTTAGGCTGCACCTTGGGTCCTGTGTCCAGTTCTGGGCCCCTCAGTTTAGGAAGGACATTGAGAGACTTGAAGGTGTCCAGAGAAGGGCAACAAGGCTGGGGAGAGGCCTTGAGCACAGCCCTGTGAGGAGAGGCTGAGGGAGCTGGGATTGTTTAGCCTGGAGAAGAGGAGGCTCAGGGGAGACCTCATTGCTCTCTACAACTACCTGAAAGGTGGCTGTAGCCAGGTGGGGGTTGGTCTCTTCTCCCAGGCACCCAGCACCAGAACAAGAGGACACAGTCTCAAGCTGCACCAGGGGAGGTTTAGACTCGAGGTGAGGAGAAAGTTCTTCACTGAGAGAGCCATTTGTCATTGGGATGTGCTGCCCAGGGAGGTGGTGGAGTCACCATCCCTGGAGGTGTTCAAGAGGAGATTGGATGTGGCACTTGGTGCCATGGTCTAGTCCTGAGGTCTGTGGTGACAGGTTGGACTCGATGATCCTCGAGGTCTCTTCCAACCTTGGTGATACTGTGAGACTGTGATACCCCCAGGCAGGAGGCAGCCACAGACTCCCTGGGCAGCCTGTTCCAGAGTCTCACCACCCTCATAGTGAAGAACAACTTCCTCAGCTCCACTCTAACCCTGCTTCTTAAGGCACCTCCAGGTACTTCAGGATCAATCTGTGCAGATGTCAGTGTTTTGCAGGCTGATGTTACATCTGCTAAAGAAAAAAACAATACATCTCCTTTGTGCTCTGAGCCTTTCTCTCCCTTGCTACCCAAGTGGTCTGCTAAGGCTTGATGGCTTAATATTTATTTCTTATTTATTTTGATAGATCTCTGTCATATTCACCAGCTGGATAAAGTTACTCTGCTTAACAGCAGTACAGCAACATTTCCTCCCAGGAATCATTTCTTTCCACGTTTAAGCAGCAGAGCTGATCTCCAAGTAGATATATCTGACAGGTAGCTCCTCTGAGATCCCCTTTCCAACTGCACTCCTGACACAGACATGACAGGCTCAGGAAGAAGAGAAGGATGGTGGGGAGCAGGCAGGAGAATGGAAAGCAGGAGAAGGAATCATTAAAAAAAAGCCCATACAATGTGTGTGATGTTTCAGCATTAAGTGATAAAGGATGAGCAGGCTCAGAAAACAGAGGAGAGAGAGAGAGAAATTTGCTCAGAGCAGCTGGGGCTGGAAGCTGGAAACTGAAGCAAAAATATGGAGGAGAACAGCATGAGGAAGGAAGTGTGAGTGACTCCCTGGGAGCTAGGATGAATCCCTGCACCTTGGTGTGCTTTGGGTCGCCGTCAACAGTTGTCTCAGGTGGGGAACTGCATTTGCAAGCAACACAGTCCCCTTTATTACGGCTTTGCTTTCCCTGCACCTCACATCGGGGTGTAAATGGCATCCCAGACATCCCAGCGCTGCCGGCAGGTAGAAGCAGAGGCAGCAAACTCTAATAATGGAGTAAATGGTGAACAATTAAAGCTAGATCCAGAAACATCTTGCAGCGTTTACTGGTTCAATGGGAAGTCTTTAAGCCATTCCTTGGCAATCGATAGAAGTGACACCTTGGAAAGGGCTGAGGCTGCCTGCTCCGCTCTTCACTCTAGCTGTTGCATAAAGGAAACAAAACCCCTCTGAATCAATCCTTGTACAGTGATGTTTCTGCCGTGAAGGAGTTTCGTCCAGGGGAGGCTGCACACAGAGGTGTAGAAATCTGCCCAGCCTGTTCAGCCTCAGCGATGGAAGCAGAATCGACTTCTCTGCACTCTTTGCAACATCACAAAACTCTTTTTGGGGTGAAGAGTCTTCCTGAAGGAAACGAAGCAGATGAAGTAAACCCCTTTGGGCTCTAACCTGCAGTGGTGCATCGAAAAAGGAGAAATGTTTCTGCTTGTGCAGAGCAGGAAGGGATGTTCCTGGCTTGGATCGATAGAACAGATGTTAGGAGCTGATCCTGATCTCACTGATTTCACTTTTACACCTAAATAAACTTATTTGCAACTGGGTAATTGGGATGGGGAATACTCCTATGGATGTTAGTCTGACCTGATCTATAGATTGTAGCAGAACTTTGGCAAGTCGTTGAGGTGCTGATCTCTTGGTTACCCTCTGAGCCCACTTAAAGGCCCTGGCTCTATGCCAGTCTCTGACATTCTTCTATGTTGTATGAAAAATAATAGATGGCAAGGGAGGTTTAAAGAGTTTGAGCACTGCCCCAAGTAAAACATCTTCATTTTCAGCCTTCCTCCTCAGGTTGGCAGCTGTACCAAAGCTCAGCAACAGCCCAGAGGAAGGCACTGCAGGGTACCACAGTTCTGAATTGATTTGTTTGATCCCTGGTGCTTGCTTGCCATGTTGGTGCAGCTTTCAACCATGCTGATGTAACCTGGGCATGCCCAAGGGTCTTCTGGGGCGGGCATGAAATTCTCTTGACTCTAGAAGAAGCAATGCCAATCAATAATCCATGGAGAAGTCCTCTGAAAGTGCTTCTATAGTTGTGGGGTTTTTTTTTTGCTTCAGTTTTGCTTTGGAGCCACTGGTCTGCTCTAGCTGCTGTTTTTCTGACAAAATAGGGGAGAAACTGCTGAAATCCAATCTTCTCAATCAAATTATTCTAACAATTACTTGGCCTGGTACCTGTAGTTACATTTATCTTATGAGTTTGTTGCCAGAAGGGCTGAAACCCTTTCAGATTCACTGTCAGAGACTCTGTTTAATTTCAGCAGAATAAACAAACAGGCTGCTAACATAAACTAATCTTCAGCTAACAAGAGGACCCAAATATTTGCTGCTTTCCTTAAAGAAACAGGAAACAACTGCACAGAACTGGCAGGTAGAGGTTTAGCTGCTTCTGTCTTTCAGCCTTATAGAATCATTGAATTGTTTTGCTTGGAAAAGGCCTCTGAGATCATCCAGTCCAACCACCATGGTCATTAAACTATGTCCCCAGCTGCTATTGCCACAGGTTTCTTGAACACCTCCAGGGAACACTCCACCACCTCCCTGGGCAGCCTGTGCCAAGCCCTGACAGCTCTGGCAGCAAAGAAATTTTGCCTCATCTCAGATCTGAGCCTCCCCTGGCACAATTTCAGGCCACTTCCTTTCCTATCACCTGATCCTAGGGAGAAGAGACCAACCTCACCTCTACTCCAACCTCCTTTCAGGGAGCTTGTAGAGAGCAATGAGGTCTCCCCTGAGCCTCTTCCTCTCCAGACTAAAATCCAGCTCCCTCGAGCCGTAAGATCTGTTCTCCAGTATGAACAAACCATTCCATTTGCTTGGCCATATACCTGCATGTTTTCAGGTTTCTGAATGTGTGCTGGGGGTTGTCTCAAAGTCGTGGTTCTGCCATCAAAAAACCCCCATAAATCATTTTCTAAGAACAGGTCTTAACTACCTACTGTTTTCTTTTCAAATACCTCTTGTTAATCATCCTGACAGCTCTGACACTCACAATATTGCTGCAGTTTGGAATGCCACGTGTTGCAAATAGATGAAAGCTTCATGTAACAGCAGAAATGTCTTTCTGCCACGGGAGTGCAATGCACTGAGTGTATGTAGAGGTTAATTTATAGCTGGAGTCTGTGATAAGCACACTGCGTCCAGACGGATTTGCTCCAAAGGCATCCTCTGAAGGCCTGCACGTGAGGGACATGCGGACCCAGAGCGATCCCCAGAGTGCTCTGCATCAATACTCACAATGGCAGCGCTTAAAGGACTCTAATGGTTAAAAAGGTTGCATTGCCTGAGTGCTTCCACCTTTGAGTGAGTGCAGTGCTGCCGCAAGCTGTGCCTCAGTGCCGGTTAATGTGTGTTTGGGTGTGATGTCAGCGCAGCAATTACAACAGGAGGTCGTTCAGCAAACGTTTCCTGGCATCAGCTGAAGTGTGTGCTGAAGGGCTGATGTCAGCTTAGTTTATATCCGGGGTCCCAGCTCAACCTCTGCTGCGATTTGCCTTCAGAAACCTGAGCTGTCTGCTCTGTGCCGGCCAGGAGGGCTGCCCGGCTGAGAACTGGCTCCCTGTGGAGCACTTGGTCCTGTCTCTGATGAATTTTCCAAGGCAGATGGCACAGATGGTCCAGGCTCCATATGGAGAATGAACTCCCAGTGCAGATTTCTCACTGGTGTCAATAGAAAGTTTGTGAAGTTTGACAGCTGAGGGTCTATTGCCAGGCAAACCCGAGGTTTCTGACACCTGCAGGAGGCTGCAACCCCTTCCTCAGCCTCCCCCTTCATCCTGCTGCTCTCTGAGCTGCCTTTGCTTTGTCCCTTCAAAACCCAGTGGCAGTAAGCAGCTCCTGTCTCTCCCAAAGCTGATTGCTTCCAAGTAAATATTTGCTTTCTGAGTTCAGGTAGAGGTGAAGAGCAAGATTGTGTCAGTGCTTTACAAGATAAATTCCCTCTTCCACTATCCAAACACTGGGTCTTTATTTGGACCTCTGCAAATAAGTTACCAAAAATAAACTGAGTTATGAAGTCTGTTCCTTGGCACCCAAGTGATACTTAAAAGATGATTTGTTTGCATGGGTTTGATGGCATAGCTGTAGCCAGGACCTCTTTGGCAGCATGTGCAGAGTGCTCTGAGTTCTCTCATCCCATGTTCCAGGAAGGATCTGGAGGTGCTGGAAGGTGTCCAGAGAAGGGCCACAAGGATGAGCAGAGGGCTGGAGCTGCTGTGCTATGAGGACAGACTGAGAAAGTTGGGATTGTGCAGTCTGGAGAAGAGAAGGCTCCCAGGAGACCTAATTGTGGCCTTCCAGGATCTGCAGGGGGCTGCAGGAAAGCTGGGGAGGGACTTTTGAGCGTGTCAGGGAGGGATAGGACTGGGGGGGATGGAGCAAAACTAGAAGTGAGTAGATTGAGATTGGATGTTAGGAAGAAGTTGTTCCCCAGGAGGGTGGTGAGAGACTGGCACAGGTTGCCCAGGGAGGTGGTGGAAGCCTCATGCCTGGAGGTTTTTGCAGCCAGGCTGGATGTGGCTGTGAGCAACCTGCTGTAGTGTGAGGTGTCCCTGCCCATGGCAGGGGGGTTGGAACTGGCTGAGCCTTGAGGTCCCTTCCAACCCTGACAATTCTCTGATTGCTGTTGTTACAGGACCATGTGCCAGCAGCCCTTGCCTGCTTGCAGCTCTGGCATTGGGTAGATCTATTTATTTCCTGTTCATTTTGAATCCCACATACAAACTGCCACCAGCATCACCAATTCAATCAGATTTTCATTTCCCCACTATTATTTAAGTCTTCTATTTTTTTTTATCCCCCCCCCCCCCCCCCAAATTCCAACTTAGCCTGAAAGAAATTATTGACTTAGACACACTCCTGTTTTCTGTGACAGCCTTGGCAGTAAACAAGCTATTAACAATTCATAATGAGCAGCTACTGCTTGTTTTCCTTGTGTGCTAATTTTGCTCCCTCTTCCTGACATCCTCACTGTGTCTTGTCCCCTGCCTGCAGACGTGGGGGATGTGTGATGCCAGGTGACTGCTATGCTCAGTGCCTTCCATCAGCAAAAGCTTTCAGATTTGGCAGAATGCAGTTGAAATTTTACTTTTCCTCCCTTTTTTTTTTTGGTTTTCTCCCTAGATGAACAACTCATTTGGAACAAATGAGGAAAAACCTCTTCTCTCTCCTTTTTAACAGCACAGTTGGAAGAGTGTATAGAGAATCATGGCTCTTGAGGTCACTTGAATGATTCTTTGTTACCTTTAAGGACCTGGAAGGTGTGGGGGATGTTTATATCATCTGCTTGCTCTACTCTAATGTAATATTTTGTATTAACTTAATGCTTCTGCTGTGTCCCAGTAGCTTGTGTTTGACTTCATGTCTCCCAGGGAAGGTATCTGATTTAGACTAAAAGCATCAAGAGATGGGAGAATTCCCCAGTGGCTTTTATAGTTTATTTCAATTATTTTTTTTAATAGTGCCTGACATGGGAAAGCTAATTTATGCCTGCTCCTGTGTGTGTGAATCAAGCTTCAATCTTCCTTTCACTTGTGGCATCTGAAATTGCAAGCAACTCCATTTCACTCAGTGAAGTTTATGCTGCTGCAAAGTGTGCATGGAAAAGAGGAAAGTCATCCTGTGCTCCTGGCTCTCAGAGTTGCCACTGGTAGTGTCTGAGTTTGTAAACACAAACAACTCCATTTGCTGCTTCACTCCTGTAGCTCCATCTGCATTTAGACCAGACCAGACCAGACCAGACCAGACCAGACCAGACCAGACCAGACTAGACTAGACTAGACTAGACTAGACTAGACTAGAATAGAATAGAATAAACCAGGTTGGAAGAGACCGTCAAGATCATCGTGTCCAATCCATCAACCAATCCAACACCACCTAAACAACTAAACCACGGCACCAAGCACCCCATCAAGTCACCTCCTGAACACCTCCAATGATGGTGACTCCACCACCTCCCTGGGCAGCCCATTCCAATGGGCAATCACTCTCTCTGTATAGAACTTCTTCCTAACATCCAACCTAAACCTCCCCTGGTGCAGCCTGAGACTGTGTCCTCTTGTTCTGGTGCTGGCTACCTGGGAGAAGAGACCAACCCCCACCTGTTTACAATCTCCCTTCAGGTAGCTGTAGAGAGCCATTAGGTCACCCCTGAGTCTCCTCTTCTCCAGGCTAAGCAACCCCAGCTCCCTCAGCCTCTCCTCACAGGGCTGTGTTCCAAGCCCCTCACCAACTTTGTTGCCCTTCTCTGGACTCGTTCCAGCAAGTCAACCTCCTTCCTAAACTGAGGAGCCCAGAACTGGACACAGGACTCAAGGTGTGGCCTAACCAGTGCAGTGTACAGGGGCAGAATGACCTCCCTGCTCCTGCTGGCCACACTGCTCCTGATGCAGGCCAGGATGCCATTGGTCTTCTTGGCTACCTGGGCACACTGCAGGCTCATGTTCAGCCTACCATCGACCAGCACCCCCAGGTCCCTCTCTGCCTGGCTGCTCTCCAGCCACTCTGACCCCAGCCTGTAGCTCTGCATGGGGTTGTTGTGGCCAATGTGCAGAACCTGGCGCTTGGATGTGTTCAGTCTCCTGCCCTTGGCCTCTGCCCATCTGTCCAGCCTGTCGAGGTCCCTCTGCAGAGCCTCTCTACCCTCCAGCAGATCAACTCCTGCCCCCAGCTTGGTGTCATCAGCAAATTTACTGATGATGGACTCAATGCCCTCATCCAGATCATCAATGAAGATGTTAAAGAGGATGGGGCCCAGCACTGATCCTTGGGGCACACCACTGGTGCCTGGCTGCCAGCTGGCTGTGGCACCATTCACCACCACTCTCTGGGCTCAGCCTCCAGCCAGTTCCTAACCCATCGCAGTGTGCTCCCATCCAAGCCAGGGGCTGACAGCTTGGCCAGGAACCTCCAGACCTCCCCCCTCCCCTTTATCCTGCTATGAAACTCATCCCTGCATTCCAGGATCCATCAGATCTTTCAGAGAAGTCTTTGTGGGTGGCTGAGAATCCAATGCAAGCAAACAGTTAAAAGCAGGTGGTGAGAAGGAGATCCTGCAGCACAGGGAACAGGAGCCTCACAGAGACTGAAAACTCCCCGTTTTAAGGACATATGTAATGAATGCAGTCGAGTGGAACAGCAACATGGCACTGCATAAAATAAGTGGAATGTCATGTAAATTGATCTGAAAATTACTGGTAGCTTTACTGTGCTCTGACAGAATGATTCACACTAATTCAAGGCCGAATTTCCTTTCCCTGTTAACAGACTTCGATGCCCAAGCAGAGGTGGGGGAGGAGGTAACTAGCTGTGAAAAGGCAAAGGCAGTGCTGTAAAGGCAGCAGGTTTCTCTCTGCTGGAACTCATTTCTTTCTGCTTGTGAAATGGATGATCATGGGAGTGGGTAGATAGACCATGAGGAGAGAAAAATTCACCTTCCTGTGGGGGAACCAGTGTGAAAGGCATGGAGTGTGGTCTTAGAGCAGGATTTTTGTGCTACCTGAGCTTTTAGGAGACTTTGAGTTCATCCATTGCAGCTGACACTTAGTGAATGCACCCTGAAGGTTCATTCCCGCTGCTGAGGAACAGAAATGGTCATTCAGGGAGGAGCTGGTCAGGGTTAAGAAGGAATCTTGGGGCAGGGGGAACCCACATCTCAAATCACCTTTGCTACTCACAGAATCACAGAACCACCAAGGTTGGAAGAGACCTCAAAGATCATCAAGTCCAACCTGGCACCACAGACCTCAGGACTAGACCATGGCACCAAGTGCCACATCCAAGCCCCTCTTGAACACCTCCAGGGACGGTGACTCCACCACCTCCCTGGGCAGCACATTCCAATGGCAAACAACTCTCTCAGTGAAGAACTTTCTCCTCACCTCCAGCCTAAACTTCCCCTGGTGCAGCTTGAGACTGTGTCCTCTTGTTCTGGTGCTGGGTGCCTGGGAGAAGAGACCAACCCCCACCTGGCTACAACCACCTTTCAGGTAGTTGTAGAGAGCAATGAAGTCTCCCCTGAGCCTCCTCTTCTCCAGGCTAAGCAACCCCAGCTCCCTCAGCCTCTCCTCACAGGGCTGTGCTCAAGGCCTCTCCCCGGCCTTGTTGCCCTTCTCTGGACACCTTCAAGTCTCTCAATGTCCTTCCTAAACTGAGGGGCCCAGAACTGGACACAGGACCCAAGGTGTGGCCTAACCAGTGCTGAGCACAGGGCACAATGACCTCCCTGCTCCTGCTGGCCACACTATTCTTGATGAGGGCCAGGATGTCATTGGCCTTCTTGGCCACCTGGGCACACTGCTGGCTCATGTTTAGGCAGCTGTCAATCAGCACCCCCAGGTCCCTCTCTGTTTGGTAGCTCTCAGCCACTCTGACCCCAGCCTGTAGCTCTGCATGGGGTTGCTGTGGCCAAAGTGCAGCACCAGGCACTTGGCCTTGTTGAATGCCATCCTGTTGGCCTCTGCCCATCTGCCCAGCCGGTCGAGGTCCCTCTGCAGAGCCCTTCTGCCCTCTAACTGACCAACATCTGCCCCCAACTACTCCTCTCAGTAAAAGCAAAAAGGAAATTTGCAAAGCAGTGAATGACTGTTTTGTTCTCTTTTTGTGTGTGTGTGGGGGGGGAACAAATTGGTTGTAACTTTACCAGGAAGCTCCATTTTTGCCATGCAGATTTTCACTTGCCCTTCTCAGGGGAGAAGTTGTTAAAGTGTTCCACAGGAATGGTTTTCCTCTGAGGAAAAAAAAAAATCACTTTAATTAGGAAATGTTCAGGTCATGATCACTGCTTTTTTGTCTCTGGGGCTTTTCTCCCACCCCCCTTAGACCCCTTTGCACTTTCCTGCTCTGCTTTGCTGTTGCTGCCACTTAAATTCCTCATTGCTCAGTTTTCCTCTCACCCCAATCCAGGAGGTAAATGGAACATTCTTGTCTCTGACATTGTTGGTTAGCTGAAGATGAGAGACAGACTTGGAAGTGATGAAGGTTCTAATTATATCCTCATGCTATACTGGTAGTTCTAGGCTTAAAAAAAACCCCAAACACCCCCCCAGGACAAACAACCAAGTGAATGAATATTCTTTGCTTTCCCTGAAATTTCCAACTAAATCCATTTTTCCATCCTAACTTTGGGGCCCTGCAGACCCAAGATGAAACTGATTCAGCTGTTTTGTGTGCTTCATCTGGCTGCAGATTTTTCATCCATTCCTTTTCTCTGTGCAGAAGAAAGGTAAAAGCCCAGCTCAGCCCAGGCTTTCTGCATGCCACTGGGCTTGGGACTGTTTTTAAGGCAAGAACCTGATGTGGAGCAGGTTTTCTTCTGAATTCTCTTGGCATGTGGAAGGAAAACCTTGAAAATGAATGTAAACCACTCACAGGTTCTGGTTTTGAGATATTTATTAAGGAAAGCAGGAGGGGGTGTGGGTGTGTGAATGAAGGCTTGGGCTTGGCAGTGCTGCAGGTGAGAGAGAGCCTGAAGGGAGATGAAGGGGCTGGGCTGAGGTGCCTGGAGCAGCTCTGCTGTGAGCACAGGCTGAGGGAGCTGGGGGTGCTCAGCCTGGAGAGGGGAAGGTTCCAGAGGGACCTCGGAGCTGCCTGCCAGTACCTGAAGGGATCCTGCAGGAAGGCTGCAGAGAGACTTTTCCTGAAGGTGTCTATAGAGACAGGACAATGGTTTGAAGCTGAGGGAGGACAGGGTTAGGCCGGAGCTGAGGAAGTTCTTCAGTGGCAGGGTGCTGAGACTCTGGCACAGGCTGCCCAGGGAGGTTGTGGCTGCCTCCTCTCTGGGAGTGTTCAAGGCCAGGTTGAATGAGGACTCAAGAAGCCAAGTCTAGTTGAAAGATGTCCCTGGGCATGGTGGGGAGGTTGGAGGAGATGACCTCTGACCTTCCAGCCCAAGCCATGCTGTGAGAATCTGGCTTGTTTGCTGACAAAGAGCTTGGAGAACTCTGGTTTGAGAGCAGCTCTCCCTCCGAAGTGTTTATGCTGATGACTTCCTTGTTTTGAGCTAGACCTGATGCAAACTGTAGGGGACCTGATGGCAGCAGTCTTTCAGTCATCATTAGGTTTTGCATTTCTGATGTGTGCAGGCTGTGAGGGAACCTTTCCATATTCATCTGAGCTGTGAGGGAGGTCAGCAGAATTTGCAGAAGTTCAGCAATTTCTGCCAAGCAGCCCTCAAAATCCAGAATCTGGTGCTAGTTTGGGCAGGTGTCACCCACATGCTCTCAGGGGAAGCTCACCAGAGGGAAGCTCAGATGCCACGTGGAGATGAGGTGTGTTTTCTGTTTGCATGCCTTCCCCGGATTTTGCACAGCAGGTCCATTCTCAGGCCTCCATACATAATAATTCTTGCTGACAGGCAGCCAGGAGCTTGATGAAGGCAGTAAGAGGAGCGTGCAAAGGGTCCTCTTTGTCTCTGACCTCATTTAAGAGATGTTTCCCCTTTGTTTCCTTTTTCTTGAGCATTTCAGCTCTGACAGGTGCAGATTTGCCAAAAGGAATGTTAATTGCCTATTTACTGCATCCCAGCTTGTTCAATTTACTCACAGATCATTTCCTATTCACAGCCCGGCAGCAGATTTCATTTTCTCTCTCTCTCCTCTGTTCATCTCTTCACTCTCTGAGCAAATGCCACAGGAGCAACCCTCCCACCTCCTGAAAAGTCACCAGCTCTGCACAAACAACCCCACTCGGCTCTGAATTCCCAGGGAAGGGCAAGGTGACACCTGAGACCTTGCAACTGCATGAAGCCAGGCAAACAGGAATGGGAGCCCTGTAGGCTGAATCAGCATGAGAGAGTGATAGAAATCTGGCCAGGTTTGAAGAAGAGGCTTTGCTGCTGAGCATTTCTTGAAGCCTAAGATAGCCTCTTCCTTTGCTGCCTCCTTGTGAGATATCTTTGGGATCCTGGTTTCTATTTAAGCAATAGAGTGGCACTTGTTAGCATTTGGTTGATCTCACCATAGCCAAGAGGTAACTTGTGCCAGTTCATTCTTCTTGGTGTGAGAGGAGGAAAAGACAACTTGTGAACAGATGCAAGTGTGTGGCAGAGTTCTTAAATGCCCAGGAAGGACAGAAGCAATGCCATGGGCTGTGGTACCTCTGAGGGTTCCAGCCCAAGGTCATTTAGATCTGCTGTTTCCAATAAATAATCCAGCTCCTTATGTAAGGCTTCTGGTTCCACTCTGACTTTTAGCAGTATCTCAAAGGAAGGTTTTTTTTCATGAGCTCAGCAAAGCAACAGAGCAGAGGAGGTTAGATGATGAGCTGCTAACCTGGGCAGAGGTGGGATAAATCCCTTAAATCATCTGCTCAGTGCAGCTCCTCTGCCTTGAGGAGAAGGGAGGAATTATACACCTTCACCTGGACCGCTCCACCTTCCAGAACAGCACAACAGTTGTAAGGAGCTCCTTCCTCAGGAAAAGCTTTGGGTTTAGGCTCTTTGCTGCTGTAGTCAAAAGAAAAAGATCTAATTTCTCACCTATGGCTGCTGCTTGAGGAAAGGACTCCATCTTCCAGTACCTGAAGGGGGCTACAAAAAGGATGGAGAGAGACTGTTTACAAAGTCCTGTGGTGATAGGACCAGGGGCAATGGCTTCAAACTAGAGCAGAGAAGATTTAGATTGGATATGAGGAACAAGTTTTGTGCCATGAAGGTGGTGGAACACAGGAACAGGCTGTCCAGGGAAGTGGTTGGGACCCCATCCCTGCAGATATTCAAGGTGAGGCTGGACAGGGCTCTGGGCAGCCTGCTCTAGAGGAGGATATCCTTGCTGACTGCATGGGGGTTGGACTTGAATGACCTTTGGAGGTCCCTTCCAACTCAAACCATTCTATGATTCCTGCTTGGAGAGACAGAAGGTGGAAATGTCCAGTGGGAGCCATGTGTCATAGCTGGGATTGTTTAGCCTGGAGAAGAGGAGGCTCAGGGGAGACCTTATTGCTGTCTACAACTACCTGAAGGGAGGTTGTAGCCAGGAGGGGGTTGGTCTCTTCTCCCAGGCACCCAGCACTAGAACAAGAGGACACAGTCTCAAGCTGTGCCAGAGGAAGTTTGGTCTTGAGGTGAGGAGAAAGTTCTTCACTGAGAGAGTTGTTAGCCATTGGAATGTGCTGCCCAGGGAGGTGATGGAGTCACCATCCCTGGAGGTGTTCAAGAGGGGATTGGATGTGGCCCTTGGTGCCATGGTCTAGTCCTGAGGTCTGTGGTGACAGGTTGGACTTGATGGTCTTTGAGGTCTCTTCCAACCTTGTTGGTTCTGTGATTTTTCTGGTCCTGCCTGGGAGGTGGCAGCACATGGAAGGATCTTGTGAACATGGAGATGATGAATTCAGATTGCACCAAACCCTCAGCTGGCAGAAGCTGGCTGCCCACTATTTTGCTACCACATTTACTAGTTTTGCTTTGACCTACTCCATGTCATGAGCAGATTTCTTCTTCCTGGTCCTAACCAGCTGGAAGAGCTAATAGGTGGGGAAAGTTCATGGAACTCATCAAAGGCACTGAAGACAACTTTCCTTCTGTTAACCTAAAAATAACTGGGCTTTTCAAACACCACCCAAACAGGTGCAAATTACAACATCTGGCATCTTTGCTGAACAGGAGCCAAAGAGGATCAAACAAGAAGTTCTGATGGGGAGGAGAGGGGGAAAAATAAAAGGCAAGATCATTTTCCTATAATGAGGCAAAATTTGTCCAAGTCTTGGAAGCTACAAAGAATACAGAACACAGAATCAATCAGGTTGGAAAAGATCTTTGAGATCATCGAGCCCAACCTCTCACCCAACACCTTCCAATCAGCTGAACCATGGCACCAAGTGCCATCCATGCTCTTCCTACACACCTCCAGTGATGGGGACTCCAGCACCTCCCTGGGCAGCACATCCCAATGGCCAATCTGTCTTTCTGGGAAGAATTTCTTCCTAACATCCAGCCTAAACCTCCCCTGGCACAGCTTGAGACTGTGTCCTCTTGTTCTGGTGCTGGCTGCCTGGGAGAAGAGACCAACCCCCACCTGGCTACAACCTCCCTTCAGGGAGTTGGAGAGAGCAAGAAGGTCTCCCCTGAGCCTCCTCTTCTCCAAGCTAAGCAACCCCAGCTCCCTCAGCCTCTCCTCACAGGGCTGCACTCCAGACCCCTCCCCAGCTTTGTTGCCCTTCTCTGGACACCTTCCAGCATCTCAACATCTTTCTTGAACTGAGAAGCCCAGAACTGGACACAGGACTCCAGGTGTGGCCTAACCAGTGCTGAGCACAGGGCAGAATGAGAGAAAGCAAAAAACCACCATAAAAGATGATGCCTTCAAAAAAAAAAGGCTAAGCTGGTGGTTTGCTTCTACAACATCCACATGGGACTGAAATGAAGAGCACTCAGACTTCCTTGAGGGGGAATTTTTTCTCAGCTGAGGCCTTGATGTCCAGTTTTAAGTTCTGCTTTGCATGCACTCATGGATTGCAGACTTTTCCCTGTCCTGCAGCACTTTGTAGAGCCAGGACCCAAGGTGCTGTAGGCTGCCAGCCTGTGCTCATTTGCACTGCCTGAATTTTTCACAGGTGGGGCTGTGAGGTTCCAGAATTGTTGCTGAGGTGAGAGAGGGCCATGAATTGACTCCAGTTTTAATAGGGTTAGTAACATTCATGTCAGCTAAGGACTGGTGACTAATGGGAAACAAAAGGGGCTGGGATTGAAAATGGAACACCTCAGTAGGAAGTGAGGTCTGTTGGTAGCTCTCATCTGATTTATTTTCTTTTCCTAAGCAGTGGTGTGCTTCAGTTCTTTAAATTCCTACAGACATCTTGTTCTGAAGCCCTTCCAAGAACAGCACTTAAGTAAATAAGTGATTAGCATTTAATTCCTTTCTCTGTAGTTAGATTTTATTAGAGCACTCACTCAGATGTGCTGCTTCCATCCAACTCTCCAAATACAACCTCCCTCAGCCCTGCTGGCCATGCTCTTCTTCACTCACCCCAGGAGACCATTGGCCTTCTTGGCCATGAAGGCACATTGCTGGCTCGTGGGCAACTTGTTGTCCACCACCACTCCTAAGTCCTCCTCCTTGGAGCTGCTTCCCATCAGGTCACCGTTCACCTGTATTTGTGCATGGAGTTGTTCCTCCCCAGGTGCAGGACCCTACCCTTGGCCTTGGTGAGCTTCCTGAGGTTCATCTCTGTCCAGCTCTCCAGCCTGGCCAGGTCTTGCTCAGTGGCAGCATAAAAACAAATAGAAAAGCTTACATGAACTTTACCACACAAACTACAGCACCTTGCTTCTATCTTCTATATCCAGCATCACTCCTTGCCCCCTGGCTGCCCAGGGTGGTGGTGGAGTCACCATCACTGGAGGGGTTGAAGAAGAGACTGGATGAGGCACTTGGTGCCATGGTTTAGTTGCTTAGATGGTGTTGGGTGAAAGGTTGGACTTGCTGATCTTGGAGGTCTTTTCCAACCTGGTTAATTCTGTATTCTGCAACCTCTCTCCATGCTGTGGCTTGGGTTTAACCTTGTTTCTTCACACATGGCCACCTTATGTCATGCTGCAGCTGGTGTACCTGATGGGGAGCATTGCAGAACTGATCAGATTAGTGTCTGAGCTGCACTTGGTCCTCAGAATATAACAGCATAAAGTTGTGGTCAGTGCAAGGTGAGTCACCAAAGAAATGTGATTAGGTGGTGGAGGGCTTGGTATCAAATTCTCCCCAGTGGAAACTTCCTTTGCTTTGGAATGCCAAGGGCTAAAGTAGGTCTATAAGGGGCTATGCTCTCTACAACTCCCTGAAGGGAGGTTGTAGCCAGGAGGTGGTTGGTCTCTTCTCCCAGGCAATCAGCACTAGAAGAAGAGGACACAGTCTCAAGCTGTGCCAGGGGAGGTTTGGGCTCAAGGTGAGGAGAAAGTTCTTCACAGAGAGTTGTTAACCATAGGCATGTGCTGCCCAGGGAGGTGGTGGAGTCACCGTCCCTGGAAGTGTTCAAGAGGGGATTGGATGTGGCACTTGGAGCCATGGTTTAGTAGTCATGAGGTCATGGGTGACAGGTTGGACTTGATGATCTTTGAGGTCTTTTCCAACCTTATTGATTGTATGATTCTATGTGGTGTAGTAATTGAGTAAGACTCTCACTTCCCCACACCGCCACCACCACCTCTGGGTTCTCTGACTCTAGCCCACTGCTACCTCACCTGAGACCAAATGCTTCACATAATCATAACGGCAACTCTTGGACTAAACTTTGCCCATTGTTGGGAGCTATCAGGTGCACAAAGCACACATTCTGGAGGAGATCATACTGTGACAAAGATGCTGCAGGTGTCCTGCCACCTAAGGTAGCTGCTTGCAGTTAAGCCCTTCTGATTGTATTCATAGCTAAGGGTGGAGTTTAGCATCGACCATTTAGATGGAGAAGGGTAACCGTGGAATTAAATCGCAACCAGTTGATTTGATTGTAGAATCAGGAAGGTTGGGAAAGGCCTCTAAGGTCATCCAGTCCATCCACCACCCCCATGGCCACTAAACCATGGCCCCAAGTGCCGTGGCTACATATTTCTTGAACACTTCCAGGGATGGGGACTCCACCACCTCCCTGGGCAGCCTGTTCCAAACCCTGACCACTCTGGCAGCAAAGAAATTATTCTTCATCTCCAACCTAATCCCCCACCCTGGCAAAGCTGGGGGCCATTTCCAAGACAAACAATGGGATTTCAGCAGCTGAATGACTTTTTCTCTAGGGATTCAGAGGGTTTATGCTTAAAACTGAGGTAACAACAGATTGCTAAAATGAGGTAAGGTAAAAGTCATCTCTTCTAGGAAAAGAGAAGGGGGGGTGGGGAGGGTGGGGAAGAAGCCACCAAGCCCAGAGTAGCATTTGGGCATCTAGAGGGTTTTCAGTGCATTCTGAGATTTAATGGTCATTGATTCCAGACAAATGAATGCCCTTAAAAACTTCAGAGAATTCCATTAGCCGACTGTCTGTGTCTCTAATTGTCTAAACACAGTGAAAACCAATCGGGCTCATGAAAAGCTAAGCTGTGAGGCAGGCACTCAGGGACTGAAGAGGGGGAGTTTGCCAAGCTCTGATGTGATTCAGGAGCTGAAAATCAACAGGATATTTATTCTGTAGAGCCCCTCGGCCTCGGGAAATTGGACTTATTGCTCATAATGTAACCACTGCTCTCCCAAAACTTGATTGTTTCTCCAGTCCTGCAGTCTAACAGGCTGTGATTACAAACCCAAGCTGCAACACTTTTGCTCCTCATGGTATTCCCAGGTTGCCATCAGTGTTGGGTGAAATCCCTCTCCCGTGCCCGACTCCTTTTCACTGCACCTTCAGGACCGGCACTGCTGGATCATTTGAATGATTTCCCCAGGAATGATTCATCTGTCCAGGCTCTGAGGATAAATAAGCAATATAAATCCCTCTTGCCTGGGAAAAAAAAAAAAAAAAGAATGAAGTCTCTACCTTTTTCAAATAACTTTATATCCTTCAGCACTGCTAATAAATATCCTTCTTTCGCTATGAAGTTCTCTGCTCGCTGCCTGTAGCCCTGAATTATTTGTCTCTCCTGTGGAGTATCTCTGGATAAGCAAATGAAAAGCAAATTTAAGTGTTGCTTTTCCTTTCTTCTGCCTTTCTGCTGCGTTTGCTTGGCTGTGGACCTTTAGGACCAACTTTCCAGTAAGGAAGTGTTGGGAGTTTTGGAGGGGTTGTTTTTGGTTTTAAGAATCAAGCCTCCCCCTGTTACTCAGGACTGACTTTCTTTTTCCCCCCCTCAGGTCAAGTTTTCAGCTGGTATAAATCCATGTCCAATTCCAAGGACCTCCATAAAGAATTCTGCCTAGCTTATGGCCTACTTGGCAATCTTCTAGGAGGCTTCAATAGCACATAAAGATCCATAATGTGCTGAGGGCTTTGTATTTGTAATTCAGCTGCCTGAAGTTTTTATTGGAGACTTTGTCAGCAGGAAGTGGCTTTTTTCATTTATGTGCAAACTCAGGCAGGGGAGGAAAAGAAAAAGGGAAAAAAACACCAGAAAAGGCCATTTAAAAGTTCTTGTTCTTTGTTTTCCATTGCAGTTCCCCAAAACAGCTGCTTGTGGAAAGAAATGTTTGTGTGTGCTTCACTCTAACGTCGTGCAAAAAGCAAATAACCAGCTCTGTAGGTAAACAGCCCTTCACCTGGGGCATTAAAGAACAACTTGAAGGTATTTTTACAGCCACTGGAGGAAGAGTGGTGAGATGCTGGAACAGGTTGCCCAGGGAGGTTGTGGATGTCCCCTCCCTGGAGGTGTTCAGGGTTGGATGAGGCCTTGAGCAACCTGCTCTGGGGGGAGTTGTCCCTGCCCATGGCATGAGGTTGGAAATGGATGATCTTCCAGGGTCCAACCCCCATGAGCAGGGACACGTTCCACCAGCCCAGGCTGCTCAAGGCTTTGGCCAGCCTGCCTTTAAACACCTCACATCCACAACCTCACTGGGTAAACCTGTTGCAGCATTGAAGAGCCTGGATGAGACACTTGGTGCCACGGTTTAGTTGATTAGATGGTGTTGGATGATAGGTTGGACTTGATGATCTCGGAGGTCTTTGCCAACCTGGTCTATCCCATCCCATCCCATCCCATCCCATCCCATCCTATCCTATCCTATCCTCACCACCCTCATTGCAAAGGACCTCTGTGGTGGGTTAATGCTCATCCTGAAAAAAAACAGGGTGGAGGGCTTGGGAATGCTTTGCCCTCCCTGCAGGGCGTCTTCCCCCTGGGAAACTGAGTCTGTTCCACTCCCCCCTCCCTGCCCAGCAGTATAAAAGGCAGGACATTGCAGCCATTAGCTCCTTTTGGCTCCTGCCTCTCCTGGATGAGAACTCCTGTGGTTGCCTCCCTGCTCCTCTGCCACGTGGTCGGGGCTGATCCTTCTCCCTGCTGCCTCTGTGCCTCTTCAGAGAGAGACTGGTTTTGTATTCTTGTTTCTTTCCCTCCCATCCATCCTTGTTCCTTGCCCTTCTGAACCTTACCTGTTATTGCTTTATATATATATATTTTGTTTAAAGAAGACTCTTTACCTCTCTATTTCCAAGCTTTCTCCAAATTATTGCTTGGTGGATTTGCTCCTTCCCTTTCCTTTATTTTCTTCTCTGTTGGGAGGGAGGAGGGGAGAGCAGGGGAGAGATTCTCAGCCTTGCCCCTATCAGAGCTCTTAACTCCCAGTTAAGGCTTAAACCACCACAACCTCCTGATCTCCAGTCCAAGCATACCCTTCTCAAACTCAAATCCATTACCTTCCTTTTTATTGCCACAAACCCCCCTAAAAAGCCCCTCCCCAGCTTCCTTGTAGGCCTCCTTCAGCTACCAGAAGGCTACCACAAAGTCTCCCCAGAGCCTTTTGTCTGATGCAAGAGCAGGAAAGAGGAGACAGGCAAATTGGTGCTGTGGGGTTTTGTTTTGTCTCTACCCCTAAGAATGTATTGTTTTGCTTTAGAGGGAAAGGAAAAGCTGCCCCTCAAAGATTGTCAGCCGCTGTCAGTGCTCCTGGGGCCTCTGAATCAGCCACCAAATGACAATAATTCAGTCTGACCGCCACTTACCCGCAGCGCTGCAATAAGCCATTTCTTTCCTCCCAAAACAAAGGGGAATAGAATTCTCAGCCCATAAAAAGTGGAAACATTTGAAAATGGGATTTAAACATTCTTTTGTTTTATTTCTGAAAGGTCAGAAATCCTTCTAAACTTCAAACAACCCCCAACAAAACACCCAAAGCCCCTAAATAAAACCTTCCCTAAACTTTGTCAGGCACTAAGCTGTGTTGCTTTGTTATTATTTTTTTTTTGGTTGGTCCAGTTCTGGGCCTCTTAATTTAAGAAGGATATTGAGACACTTGAACCTGTCCAGAGAAGGGCAATGAGGCTGGGAAGAGGTCTGGAGCACAGCCCTGTGAGGAGAGGCTGAGGGAGCTGGGGATGTTTAGCTTGGAGGAGAGGAGGCTCAGGGGAGACCTTCTTGCTCTCTCCAGCTCCCTGAAGGGAGGTTGTAGCCAGGTGGGGGTTGGTCTCTTCTGCCAGGCAGCCAGCACCAGAACAAGAGGACACAGTCTCAAGCTGTGTCAGGGGAGGTTTAAGCTGGGGGTGAGGAGAAAGTTCTTCCCAGAAAGAGGAATTTGCCATTGGAATGTGCTGCCCAGGGAGGTGGTGGAGTCCCCATCCCTGGAGGTGTTCAAAAAAGGCTTGGATGTGGTACTTGGTACCAAGGTTTAGTTGTTAGGAGGTGTTGGGTGATAGGTTGGACTTGATGATCTCTGAGGTCTTTTCCAACCTGATTGATTCTACGATACTTTAGTTGGTCGTTTATGCTGCCCTTGTTTGGAAAGGTTTTTAACTCTTAGTATCAGTACCCAGTCAAGAATAAAATCTCCTGTGGTTTGGAGGGGTGAGCTGTGAGCAGCAGATCAATCCTGCTGGCACCATCAGGCTGTGTGTGGTGTTTGCCCGCACTGATGTTTGTCAAACTTCAGTGAGAAGATTTTCAGCTTATCAGCATATGGGGAACAGAGCAAAGAAGTTCAGAAGGCTTTTATGCCAATCTGAAAATCTAATTATCTCTTACCTGTACCTTCCAGGGAGGAAGGCAAACTCCATCAGCAATTCAGCAGCTGTTTGGGGGAGGTAGCAGAAGGCAGGCATAGGGGAAGTTGTCCTACAAAAAGCACATGACAAAGGGATTTTGCTGCACCTCCCCGGTGTTCTTTGTTACCTTTTGCAGCTTGTGATTTGATGCACCTCTATCATTGTCACTCTCATTATAGGAGAGCTTGTCAGATGCTTGAAGCCAGAGCCTTGAAAGAGAATCTGTGCTGCTGCCTTATGTAATACCAAATCTGCTTGCACAGTGAGAAAGCCTATTAAATATTTAAACCCTGTCCTTTCCTCAAAAGCAGAACAGCAGAGATGATTTTCCATGGAATTTAACATTAAACTCTGGCAATTTGTACAGCTGTGCATATAAATAGTTTGCACATCATCTCCAGAGGCTAAGGTCACCGTGCCTCATACATTTCAATACTGTAAGCTACATAGCAACAACCTTCCCATCTCTGTTTCCATGTTATTTATTGAAAGGGACTTAAAAATCGGGATGAAGTGCCACAGGCTTCTGAGAGATGGCTGAATGCAAGCTGATTGTAATACTTTTTCTGCCCCCCCCTTAATCGCTTAATTTTTGTCTCTTCACAGAACAAGGAAGATAATAACAGTCCAGCAGCAGCAGGGACTGGGTGTCGTGGAGCTCTTTCAAGGAAAGAAATCAGAACAGACAACTGCCTGATTTCACTTAATGCAATTTGTTCCATGACTGATCTTCAGACCCCTGCTTCATTACCTTATACAAACTTAAACCTGTTTTCCAAGGAGGGGAAAAAGAAAGTCTGCCTTGCAATTAGAATTACCCAATTACGCAGCACGCAGGACAACACCATGAATATTTAGCTCCAACAGATGAAGGCTGACTTCTTTTAAATGCCAGAGATCTATTTCTCCAAACAATAATCACTTAGGAGTCAATCTCATGAAAGGAGCCTGTACAAACAAAGCAAGCATCGCAGGATTAGTTCTCACTCCCCGTGCTTAAGCGGCTCTGTAATGTTAATTTCAGCGCAAATTCCCTCCGGCAGAATTTCATTTAGTGAAGGCCTGTGGAAAAATAAAAGCAAGGTGGTGGCTTAACCCACGTGGACTGAGAAGATCTGATGGAGGACGGAGCTGGGGAAGCACAGTTCCTCTCTTTCTGCTGCATCCTCTGCATGGCCCTAACAGAATCGCAGAATGGTTGCGGTTGGAAGGGATCTTAAGGCTCATCCAGTTCCACCACGGGCAGGGACAGCTTCCCCTAGGCAAAGCTGCTCAAGGCCTCATCCAGCCTGGCCTTGAACACCTCCAGGGAGGAGGAATCCACAACCTCCCTGGGCAACCTGTTCCAGTGTCTCCCCACCCTCACTGTCAAGAATTTCTTCCTTATCTCCAGACTAAATCTCCTCTCCTCAAGCTGCAGTCCATTGTCCCTTGTCCTAGCACTACAAGCTCTTGTAAAAAGTCCCTCCCCAGCTTTTTTCATATCCTCCTTCAGTCCTGGAAGGCTGCTCTAAGCTCTGCCTGGAGCCTTCTCTTCTCCAGGCTGAACAGCCCCAACTCATCCAGCCTGTCCCCTAATGCAATTAGGCTTTGAAGTGTGATGGAATAACGCTTCTGTCTTCTCCACTTGCATCCACAATCGACTCTGGTCACCTTTCCAACAGAATTTCTCTCTTGAACAGTGCTGTTACCCATATTGTTCAACTTCCCCCCCCCCTGCACATCCATTTCCCATGAAGCTAATATTTGCTTATTTCAAGCTTGTGTGTTTTATGTAGTTATTTATCATTTGGCTAGAGGAACACTAATTGACTCGCTGGTAATTCAGATGCCTCCTGCTGTGGGTGCATCAGAGGGAATTGGTTGTTTCTGCTGGCTCTCCAACTTGTTAATTGAGAAGCTATTCAATTATAGGTAATATACTTTTATAGCTAATAAGATATTCTGGTATCAGCAAGATTCCCCTAATTCTGAACTGAAATTTGCAGGGATTGTAAAGAAACTCAGAAAATGCTTGGCAAAAAAAAAAAAAAAGGCTTCCCAAAATTAGCCTCACACAGAAATCCTTGAATCAACAGCAGCTTCAGAGATGTGAAAAGCAAATCAATAAATTTCTTAGCAGTGTTACCTCACTATTTATTTCCTGTCACTTGTGGTTGTTTCAGAAAGGGAAACTGTAAGGCAGAGAGCTCGGAGCAGCTGTCCCAGGCTAAGGAAGTTATTCTTAATGCAGATTATCAAGCAGGATCTCTAAGACAGAGCTAATACTGCTCTTTATTATCTAATTTGCCAAGATTAGATCATTTTTTAATGCATCAGTTCACAAGCTCATCTCGAGCTCTGGCATTAGCTTGCTTAAGTTATTGAAAGAACAGTTGTGGTAAATAAATATCACTTCTCTCCTTATTAATTTGCACAGCAACGGCACCTGGGAGCCCAAATGGAGTGCAGCAAGGTGACATGCAGCTCTCTCAGGCTGAAGAGAGAGAGAGCAGGGACAAAAAGTGGTGGGAAAAAAACCCCAACATAGAATAGAATAGAATAGAATAGAATAGAATAGAATAGAATAGAATAGAATAGTTATTGCTCTTGCAAGTTTATGCAGGGGGTGAAAAATCTGTAGCCCAATTCAACGTGATGAGCACTGTCCCTAAACAGGAGGCCAGCCTCCATCCTCACCCATCTGTTTTTCATGCTGTTGGTTTTTTATTGTATTATGAATGGTTTCTGTGCAAGCTCTGCTGCCAGGGCTGAATTCAGAGCCTGTGAAGTTTATTCTCAGTCACATTGATGTAATCAGGACTATTGGTGTTAAGCATTACGGTGGAGTGATTTCCTTTGCCGATTCCTCCGCAGACAGCCCAAAGAGCTCTGCAGCTGTTGCAAGGGTTTAGGACAGATTTGAGGGGCAAAGTGAATTTAGAATCATAGCATTGTTAGAGTTGGAAGGGACCTCAAGGATCAGCCACTTCCAAACCCCCTGCCATGGCCACTTCACACTACAGCAGGTTGCTCACAGCCACATCCAGCCTGGCTGCAAACATCTCCAGGCATGAGGCTTCTACCACCTCCCTGGGCAACCTGTGCCAGCCTCTCACCACCCTCCTGGGGAAGAACTTCTTCCTGACATCCATTTTGTATCTCCCTACTTCTAGTTTTGCTCCATTTCCCCCAGCCCTATCACTCCCTGACAGCCTAAAATGTCCCTTCCCAGCTTTCTTGTAGCCCTCTTCAGATACTGCAAGGCCACAATTAGGTCTCCTCAGAGCCTTCTCTTCTCCAGACTGAACAGCCCCAACTCTTTCAGTCTGTCCTCCTAGGAGAGCTGCTCCAGCCCTCTAATCATCATAATTTAGAATCATAGAATAGAATATCTTAAGTTGGAAGAGACCTCAGACATCAATTTCTTTTGTCACCGGGAGCCAAACCCTCAGTCAGCACAAATCAGTGCCACTGAAATCAGGCTGTGGTTGTGCTGATAGTGACCATGTTGGGCACAAGGTCTGTTGTGTTCATTGCAGCTGGCAGAACATTGAAACCAAACCCACCCCACCCACCTGTTTTCCATTCAGTTCTGCTGCAGATCACTTCACGAACTCTGGGGCTTGGTGATTTGGCATCAGTAGATCTGCTTTGCACATCTTGTAGTCAAGTTTGTGTCCTGGCTGTGCTTTTTCCAGGTGCATACTTGTCAGCAGAGAAATAATTTCTGGCTCCTTCAAGAGCTGAATCTGCAGGCTACCATTTTCTTTTCTCATTACAGGCTTTGGCACAGGGAATGCATCTGAATTTTAATGCCTAAATGTGTTCCATGAAATAGTCCAGGGTGCTTTACTATTCTGACCTTTCATCATTTCCTATTTTGATTGGGATGCCTCTTCCACCCTGCTCTGTCTCTCACTGGAGCTGTAAAACAGTGAAATGAGTAAGATGGCTCTAACAGGTCATGATGCAGAATACTGAAAAGGTCACTCTGGCCTCATCTCCCTTGCTGTAGCTCCTGGAGTGCCATCCCTGAAGTGCTTGGTGGTGCATCCTTTTGGCAAAGAGGAAGGAATAGAAGCTGTGGTGACCTGTGTCATGGTTTAGCTACAGAAGTCAAGGGAGAAACCACTCTTAACCTGCTTTACTTGAGGTCTGAAGGTTCCAAGAGGCTGAAAACCAGTAAGGTCTCCCTTGTTAACATCCAATGTCCCTTCAGTGGTGGAAACAAGAGAACTGGGCTCTCTGCTTCAGACCCTTGAATGGGTAACCCTCTTGCAGGCAGTAAAATCCACCCCTCATGACATATTTAAAGGGCAGCTCTGGTCTGTTTTCCTTTCCTGGGGTCTTAAGAGGGAGCTTTTAATTTTCAGCAAACCTTTGCAGTTCACCTTTAAATTGAATCTTCTCTGGAGTGCATCTAGTGAAAGAACTTCCCATGGGAGAGCACTCCAGGAACTTTAATGAACTCACCTCCTAGAAATCCTCCCATCTTTCATGCTTAGTATGAAGCTCTCCCTCTCTTGCAACTTAGAGGTCCCTTTAATGCAAACCTTACTAATTGTTCCTTCTTTTACAAACATATTCAGCAGGGCTGAAGCACACAAGATAAATCAAGCACGGGTCCAGCTAGCTTTAGGCTTTTAATTGCTCTAAAGCTCCTTTGAAGAGGTGATTTAGGAGTTTTGGAAGCTACATTGGCTGTTTTCAGAGGGCTTTGCTAAATCAAGGGCTGGTGCCTCCAAGAGGTAAGCGGGTTTTCAGGACCTTTCAACTGTGATTTGCTTCACTGAAATCTGCTTTAGGGATCTCCCTGGGGCAAAATAAAAAAGCAATTGTCAGTGCTCACCAGCAGGCTCTGACTCTGAATTAGCCTTCTTGGGAATTGCTCACCTGGTGAAAGGACAGAAACGAGAATCAATCCAGAGAGGGCTGCTGGGCACTGCTTCCCCCTTGCCTCCTGAAACAAGTTTCTGTTATTCTGATTCTCCACAAAACAGCTTCAGAAGGACAGGATTCAGAGCCCAGTGGCAAATCAATAGAGATTTAAACTCCTGCTTGCTGATTTCCAGGTCCTCCTAAGCAAGTTCGTGCTTTGTTGGTCGGTTTCAAATGCCAGCGGATTATCAATTTGTGCCTCTTCATTTCCCACCCCCCTAAAGGCAAAGGATGTTCACAGCAACAACAAAAGGGAAGAGAAGTATGAAAAGATTGGTTTGATCAAAGGAATATCATGTCACACCAGAAGCCTGATTCTCCTTTCCTCCTGGGCTGCCATGCCCCTTCCCTCCGTGCTGGCCACAGGGCTGCTGCAGAGTTCACTTCGTCGCGTCTCGCCATGCCTCGCATCTGTGCCTTCTGATTATGAGCTCCCTCCCTTTAATATCACACAAACAAGGCTCTGTCATGAGCCTTGCTGGTCACTCATCACACTCTCCGTGCAGGTAGGAGTGTTGGGACAGGAGGTTCAGTCTGTCTCTCCGTCCTGTGCTGTTAGGAAAGAGCAGAGGGAAAAGCTTGGGCGTTTGAAGACAAACCAGGGCAAGGCTGGGTTTAGATGAGACATTAGGAAGAAATTCTTCCCTGTGAGGGTGGTGAGGCACTGGACCAGGTTGCCCAGAGAAGTTGTGGAGGCTCCAAGCCTTAAAGGCCAGGTTGGATGGGGCCTTGAGCAGCCTGGTGTGGTGGGAGGTGTCCTCGAGCGTGGCAGGGGGATTGGAACTGAATGATCTTGAAGGGCCTTAGCCTGGAGAAGAGGAGGCCTAGCGGGGAGACCTTATTGCTCTCTACAAGTACCTGAAGGGAGGTTGTAGCCAGGTTGGGGTTGGTCTCATCTCCCAGGCACCCAGCACCAGAACAAGAGGACACAGTCTCAAGTTGTGCCAGGGGAGGGTTAGGCTGGATGTTAGGAAGAAATTCTTCATAGAGAGAGTGATTGCCCATTGGGATGTGCTGCCTGGGGAGGTGGTGGGGTCGTCATCACTGGAGGTGTTTGGGAGGAGACTTGATGGGGTGCTTGGTTGCATGGTTTAGTTGATTAGATGGTGTTGGATGACAGGTTGGACTTGATGATCTTGAAGGTCTCTTCCAACCTGGTTTATTCTATTCTAGTCCAGCCTAGTCTAGCCTAGTCTATTCTAGTCTATTCTAGTCTATTCCTTCCCAACCCATTCTATGATGAAGCTGGATGGCCTTTGGGTTAGCTCTGAATCTTACCATAGGATGAGCTCCTGATTGTGCTCCCGAGCTGGCTGGAGTTTTGATGGACAGAGAAGAAACATAAAGCAATAAATATTTTTCACACTTGGTATCAAATCACCTTTTGTTTAATGGGGATAAAGAAACAATCCAATTTTAATAATGCCAGATCACTCTGCCTAAATGAAATGGGAACAGGAGATGAGAGGCTGGTAAACAGTGCTGCCTGCCAGCAGGAAAACAGGTTTTAATCCTATAAATCACAAAAGGAAATTGCTAAGGCTATAGCTCATACAATTAAGCCAATTTAAAGCTGACTATTAGGGGGAAAAGATTACTCACAGACAGTGGCAGCTCAGTGTGGGGTTTTGTGCATTCACACACACAGGTTCAGTCCTCCAGGGGCCTGGCTTTCAATCACCTTGTACCCAGGGCTGCTGGAAGCAGTTCCCTGGAAATTCAATGCTTGCTTTCCACATGGGATATTTTGCTCCAATATTCACACAGAGCCACCTGCCTCAGCTAGTGGCAGGAACTGAGCTAGTGGATTTCATTCCCTTTTTAATACCATATAGAAAGAATACATTTGCTGGGAGAGATGAGCTACGGTACTTCCCAAGCCAGGTAGAGAAGAGTGTTTTCTAATCTATCATCTGACTTATTTCCCTTTCTTCATGGATGATTAAAGATTAAATCTCCTGCTCATCTAGGCCAGTTGCAGGAGGTTGCTGTGGATTTTTAGGCTGGAATTCAGTGGTATTGGAGCCTTTGCCTTCCACTGGAACTTTAACTTTTGAATCTCTGCTCTCTGCCATTTGGAAGAACCATTTCAGCTTGAGGTATTTGAAATTTGCTCTAAAATATTCCTGTTCTCAGTGTAGACTAGATCACTTCTGACTTCCTTCTGCCCTCCCTCCCCCCAGTAAACATTTTTTTCAACAAAGGAATCATGCAATAAGAGGTATTAGAATAGAAAAGAATGAACCAGGTTGGAAAAGGCCTCAGAGATCATCAAGTCCAATCTATCACCCAATACCTCCTGGCAACTAAACCGTGGCACCAAGTGCCTCATCCAGTCTCTTCTTTAACACCTCCAGGGATGGTGACTCCACGACCTCCCTGGGCAGCACATTCCAATGGCAAATGACTCTCTCAGTGAAGAACTTTCTCCTCACCTCGAGCCTGAACTTCCCCTGGTGCAGCTTGAGACTGTGTCCTCTTGTTCTGGTGCGCTGTGCCTGGGAGAAGAGACCAACCCCCACCTGGCTACAACCTCCCTTCAGGGAGTTGTAGACAGCAAGAAAGTCTCCCCTGAGCCTCCTCTTCTCCAGGCTAAGCAACCCCAGCTCCCTCAGCCTCAACTCCCAGGGCTGTGCTCCAGACCCCTCCCCAGCCTTGTTGCCCTTCTCTGGACACCTTCCAGCATCTCAACATCTTTCCTAAACTGAGTGGCCCAGAACTGGACAGAGGACTCAAGGTGTGGCCTAACCAGTGCTGAGTCCAGGGGCAGAATGGCCTCCCTGCTCCTGCTGGCCACAATGTTCCTGATACAGGCAACTCAAGTCGCCTTTTGTCCAGTCAGTCCTGCAGCTTTCTTGGTCTGAATAAGCTCAAAGAGGCTCACCAGGTTTTATTGTCATTTATTCTGCCTTTGTGTGAAACATACAAACCAGGGAGCATCATCTCAGGTCCCCATCTCTTACTCAGCAGCTTCTGGTGGGATTTAATGGCTGCTTTGGGAAGATAAGTGACCTTGATCTAAAAAACACCCCTCAGAATCATGCATTTTACCACTTCTTCCTGTGATCTGTTCCACTGATCAGTTACCCTCGGTGTTAAAGAGTTGAATTTGGGTTTTATGTTCGTTGCAGTGGCTGAAGCTTGGGGGGTTTGCTTACCTTTTCTGCTGTCAAGTTGCATTCATTACCAGCCTTAAAACATTGTGCAGTGGATAGTGACATTACCCAACCAAAAGAGGGAGGTTGTAGACAGATGGGGCTTGGGCTCTTCTCCTGGGCATCCAGCACCAGAAGAAGAGGACACAGTCTCAAGCTGCACCAGGGGACATTCAGGCTGGATGTTAGGAAGTTCTTCCTAGAAAGAGAGATTGGCCACTGGAATGTGCTGCCCAGGGAGGTGCTGGAGTCACCATCCCTGAAGGTGTTTAGGAAGAGCCTGAATGAGGCACTTGGTGCCATGGTTCAGCTGATTAGATGGTGTTGGGTGAGAGGTTGGACTTGATGATCTCAAAGGTCTTTTCCAACCTGCTCTATTCTATTCTATTCTATTCTATTCTATTCTATTCTATTCTATTCTATTCTATTCTATTCTATTCTATTCTATTCTATTCTATTCTATTCTATTCTCTCTTCTCTATTCTATTCTTTTCTATTCTATTCTATGCTATTCTATTCTACATTCTAGTCTCTATTCTCTAGTCTCTATTCTAGTCTACATTCTATTCTACATTCTAGTCTCTATTCTATTCTATTCTATATTCTATTCTATCTGGAGTATGCTGTTGTGACTATGGCAGCAGGGCTGTTCAAGGTGTTACTTAGAAGGACTTTATTTCCCTTTTTACTCCTTCACCTGCTCTCTCCTGTTCCAGTCAGCTGCCACCAGCTGCTGCCATAACCAGGAGCTGGACTTCCATGATCCCTGAGTTGTCTCTCTCTGGGAAAGCTTTGCTAAGAAGCAAAGGAAAAACCAAACCCAAAGCTGAAGCTGCAGCTCTTTGTGATCTGCCTTTGCAAATATGCCCCACAGCTTGAGCACCTCAAGTAGAACAGATGAATTTCCAACCTTTAAAAGCAAACATTCTCTGTGGCTATGTGGCTTTTGCATTACCAAAGCAAGGCTAGAGCTACAGGTGGGGATTTCTGGGTTTGTTTAGGCTGCTGGGTAATAAACAGGAGGTGGGTTTTTTTATTTAAGAGAAAAGGGGGAGGGGGGAAGAGGAAGAATAAATTGTATAGGTGATTTTAACAGATTGATTTTATCGGCCCTCCACCGGAGCTTTGATAGCTCTCTGAGTGGCTGCGCGATGGGGAACATTGCAAAGAGATTGAGTAGCAACGCTTTGGTTTCCTGGAGCAATCAACTGAAAGCTCTGAATGACCTCATACAAAAGGAAAGAAGAAACAAAAACAACCGAAGACAAAAAAAAAACCAACCACCGAGCACAAACCACAAACCACCCAAAGAGGCCAACACGGAGAGGTTTGCTAAATCGTCCTCGCAAAGATTAGGAAAGTTGACTAGCAGGGGGTTTTTAAATGGTAATCTTTTCCTCTTGCGGTGCTGCGATAAACCAAGGAAGAGGTGAAATGAAAGAGCAGATGCAGAGCCTTTTGTGATGCAGATGGTGTGAGCCAGGCCTAACTCTGAATAAAGAGCACTTGTTAACAGAGCCTTTTGCTGCTTCGCTGCAGCCTTCTGATGAAAAAGGGAAAAAAATAAAACACTACAGCATGTAACAGTATTTCAGACACCGCTGTGAAACTTTGGAAGCGTTTTACAGCCTATGGGAAATGTGATTAACTGTGTAGTGATGAGGGGGAAGCTCAGGCACGCATCTGCGACTGCCTCAGACCATCTTCGTCACCTCTTAAGCACCTTGCTGTTGTGAAATGGTCTTAGACCGGTCCAAAGGTGCCAACCTCCAGGATAAAATGGGGAAGGATCAGACAAACAGCTTGGTCAACTCTGCCTGCCAATCAGTAGAGGACTGACAGTACATTCTCATGGGATCCCAGCACTTGAATGGTTTCTGTACTTATTTCTTGCTTCAGTCCCAGGAGGCAGATTGTATCTTAGGCTGCAACCAGAGGAGTGTGGGCAGCAGAAGGGCAAGAGAGGGGATTAGAATACATATACATAGAATAGAATACATATACATAGAATAAACCAGGTTGGAAGAGACCTTCAAGATCATCGCGTCCAACCCATCAACCAATCCAACACCGCCCAAACAACTAACCCATGGCACCAAGCACCCCGTCAAGTCTTCTCCTGAAAACCTCCAGTGATGGCGACTCCACCACCTCCTCAGGCAGCCCATTCCAATGGGCAATCACTCTTTCTGTGTAGAACTTTTTTCTAACATCCAGCCTGAACCTCCCCTGGCGCAGCCTGAGACTGTGTCCTCTTGTTCTGGTACTGCTTGCCTGGGAGAAGAGACCAACATCCATCTGTCCACAACCTCCCTTCAGGTAGTTGTAGAGAGTAATAAGGTCACCCCTGAGTCTCCTCTTCTCCAGGCTAAGCAACCCCAGCTCCCTCAGCCTCTCCTCGTAGGGCTTGTGTTCCAAACCCCTCACCAACTTTGTTGCTCTTCTCTGGACTCGTTCCAGCAAGTCAACCTCCTTCCTAAACTGAGGGGCCCAGAACTGGACACAGTACTCGAGGTGTGGCCTAACCAGTGCAGTGTACAGGGGCAGAATGACCTCCCTGCTCCTGCTGGCCACACTGTTCCTGATGCAGGCCAGGATGCCATTGGCCCTCTTAGCTGCCCCTTGTCTCTGCTCTGCTGAGACCTCACCTCCAATCCTGCCTCTAGTCCTGGTGACCCCAGCAGAAGGACACAGAGCTGCTGGAAAGAGTCCAGGGAAGGCCCCAAAGATGTGGCAAGGGCTGGAGCAGCTCTGCTGTGAAAATAGGCGGAGGGAGCTGGGGGTGTTCAGCCTGGAGAAGACTCTGGGAGGACCTCAGAGTTGCCTTCTGATAGCTGAAGGCATCCTCCAGGAAGGCTGCAGAGGATCTTTTCCTGAGGGTGTCTAGAGATAGGACAAGGGGGAATGGTATGAAGCTGAGGGAAAGCAGGGTTAGACTGGAGCTGAGGAAGAAATTCTTCAATAGGAGGGTGGTGAGACTCTGGAACTCTGCCTGGGAAGGTTGTGGATGCCTCCTCCCTGGGAGTGTGGAAGGCTGGTTGGATGAGGCTCTGAGTCTAGTTGAGAGGTGTCTCTGCCCATGTTGCAGAGGTTGGAGCAGATGATCTCTGAGGTCCCTTCCAACTCAAGCCATTTTATGACCTGCAGAGATGACAAACCCAATTAAGGAGTGCCCTGAACTGTTCCTGTTTAAGCATGAGAAATCTTAGTGCATATATTTTCTGTCATCTGCTTCATTACTGAAGTGGTTGTTTGGTTTGGTTTGGTTTGCTTTTCTTTTGAGAGAGACTACACTGAGTTTTAACTACTTTAAGTGAAAATGATGTGGGTTTATTTTCATTGTGACTGTGAGGCTGAGATCCAGGTAGTAGGAATTCAGAAGTGAAGCTGTGTCCTGGGTCCAGGAGCACTCTGTAACTCTGCAGGCAAGCAGCTCTTGTATGACCTGGATGCTGCATTGCTTAGAAACCCTCAGTCCTGGCTGTCTGCTGCCATTTAGTGCTGTGAGGCTTCTAATTCGTTTCAAAATAAATCCCATCACTGGGCTGAAAAAAAATGATGAAGGTGAATGTACCCTGTCAGGGTCTTTATCCTGATGGAGATTAGTGACTCCACGCTGAATTTCATCTTCTGACTGACTCAGAGCCTATTCAGAGTCAATTCAGATAAGAGTCATCCCAAGTGATCCTGAGAGGAAGGACTCAAAGACCTAATACTTGTTCACATGCCATCTGGCCTGTAGCAAAATCATCTGTCCTTTTGACTTTCTGCCTCTTAAGGTGACTAGAAAAGCTAAAAAAAAACCCTAACTTTGAGGAAACTTTTAGCTGAAGCAGTCAAGCTTGGGAAATGTTCCTGGTCCCAAGAAATTTGTTCCACTGAAAGTGGTTTGGTTTGTAAAGCTTTAGTGCTCCCAGAACTGTAGGGCTCAGAGCCCCCCAGTGTCAGGATCTGTACCTACAGAGATTTATGGAATGGTTTGGGTTGGAAGGGACCTTAAAGATCATCCAGTCCCAACCCCCTGTCATGAGCAGGGACACCTCCCACCAGCTCAGGTTGCTCAAAGGCTTATCCAGCCTGGCCTTCAACATCTCCAGGGAGGGAACATCCACAACCTCCCTGCGCTACCTGTTCCAGCATCTCACCAGCCGCACTGGAAAGAATTTCTTCCTCATTTCCAGTCTCAGTCTCCTCTCTCCCAGCTCAAAGCCATTGTCCCTCATCCTGTCACTCCCAGCCCTTGTCAGAAGTCCCTCCTCAGCTCTCCTGGAGCCCCCTTCAGGTACTGGAAGGCTGCTCTGAGGTCTTCCTGGAGCCTTCTCTTCTCCAGGCTAAACATCCGCAACTCTCTCAGCCTGTCCTCACAGCAGAGGTTCTCCAGCTCTCTGACCATAGAATCAATAAGGTTGGAAAAGACCTCAGAGATCATCAGGTCTAGCCTGTTAGCTAAAACTTCATGACCAACTAAACCATGGCTTCAAGTGCCATGTCCAATCCTTTTTTGAACACCTCCAGGGATGGTGATTCCACCACCTCCCTGGGCAGCACATCATCATCATCTTCATGGCCTCCTCATCCAGCAGTTCCATATCCTCCTTGTGTTTGGGGCACCAGAACTGGATGCAGTTTTCCATGTAGGATCTCAGGAGAGCAGAGCAGAGGAGCAGAATCCCCTCTCTGTCCTGCTGGTCACACTGCTTTTGATGCAGCCCAGCATGCAGCTGCTTGCTGGCCTGCCAGCATCATCCTTGTTTCAAAGGACTAAATAGTCTTAAGCAGAGCTCAGGGAGAAAGCAAATGCAGGCAGAAAGCTTAACACCTAATAACATGGCCATAAGCTCAGACCATAAGTGTGTTGGCTGCCTGAATGTGCTGCCTAACGAGCTTTGAGGGTTGTAATTACCCTGGTACCTGATTGGTACCGAAGTATGGATCACAACATTAGTCACTTGGAAGCAGCATTTCAGGTTGCAAATTTCCAGTGAGGAACAAGTCCCCAATCCCTTCAGAGGGGATTCCTTGTCCTGCTGGCTGCACAATTAGCTTCCCTCTAGAAGGCTTTCCTTCTACCAAAGCTTGGGCTGTTTGCTCTTGCCTGTGAAGAGGATCAGCATCCTTGTGATGAATGTTAGTCTGAAAGAGGATCTTGTTTCTCTTTTTGACCCCCTTAAGTTAGCTCAAAATCATTGAAAATTATCTCTTACAGATACAATTTTATTAAACAGATAAAGCTCTTTTCCATCCAATTATAAATAATAACTAATATTCCATGGAGCCTTTGCTAACAGCTTCTGTTAAGCCTGAAAAGCAGTCAAGCAAAAAGTACATTGTAGTAAGGTCACAAGGCTGGAAATTACCAAGTTCTCATCCTTGCATACATCTCACAGTGGGCCAAGAGGCTTTCACTTCATTAAATGTGAGAAGTCACAACTCACAGTAAATCACAGCCACGGCATCTGAATCATTAAGCAGAGAACAGGAGAAATGGCACCACGTGGAGATGCTCTCTTCCTTCCTTGTTAACCTCTTACCTGCTGTCAGCAAATTCCCTCTGACTTTTGTGTCCAGGTTTAGCAGCCTGAAGTTACAGGAGCACAAGTGGACATCTCTTGCCTGGCTGTAGTAAACTTTGGGTAAAGCAGCAGCCAGAGCAATCTTGGTGACAGGGTGGAGGGCTGAGCAGTCTGTCAAGGTTTGAGAAGCGTGGGCTAAGCACATGGCTCTAGGCAGAGACAGAAATGGACCCAAAGGGCTGAGTTTAGCACCTACATTTCATACCTTCATGTTCTGGCTGCGCTAACTTTCTGAGCTGCTGGTTTCCCTCAGTGCTGCCTTTGTTTTAAGAAATTGCTGTGTAGATAAGTGGTAGTGGGAGGACACATCCCTTTGCCAGCAGCCCACCCACCAACCTCTGCATTGGAGCCTTTTTGCATTCTGTGTGGCCACCATGTTCCACCATCCATCATCTTTATGCATATGATGGCCCAGAATACTGCTCAGAAGCACAAGCCTGTAGCCTGCCACTGATCTCCCCACTGAGAGTGGCAGCCCATAAATATTAGCTGAAGAAGATCTATTAGGCTACTGCTGAAGATCACTGTCCCCAGGCAGCAAAATATTTCTCCCTGCCCTGGTTCCCTTTAAAAGTTTTGCTTTGTGCTGGTCCTGTTTTGTGGCTCTTCTCCAGGCATTGTCTTCTGGCTATGGTGAGCTGCTTCATGGTCTTATCCTGTCCTCTACCTCAGTGCATTCTGTGTTTCTTACAAGAGAACCACTCTCAGCAGTTCATCCTTTCTCCAGCCAGTTCTGCTCTGGATGGTTAATTCTGGAGGGTTGATTGTTTAACTCCCTTGTATAGAAGAAGTAAGTAAACGAAACAGAGAAATGTCCTGGGGGTTTATTGTCATAGATCATCAGCTCCTCAGCCTTAAATGCCCTTAATTTTGCTTGGGGGGGTGGCTGGCTTTGCTTTTTTTCGCTTAAACTCACATTAATACCTCTCTGTTTTAACTGTTGCTGGTGTAATTTTCCTCCTCTCCCAGCATTTCACATCGAGCCTCTACTAGTCGAGATCACTGAGCAGAATCTTGCCCCTGCATCAGTAGCAGGATGAAACCTAAGCCTCTGGCTCCTTTGTGTGCTGGCAGCAGGTGGGGAGGAGCACAGAGGTTCTCTGAGGGGTCCCAGATCTACTTTTGCCCACAGGCAAGCACCCTCAACTTCTCTGTATCTTTGCCCATTATCCATTGTCTGTTTGCAGTTGCAGCTTTTGGGGTAGGGAAGAAGTCTTACCACACATTCATCCTGCTCTCACCCAGGATAAAAGCCTCAGTGAACTTCAGGCTCCTCTGTGCTGCCAGAATATCAACAGCAGCTGCTGAAATCTGCAGGTGCCAAAGCTCTTGAGTGCCTGTTATTGTGAGTGAGATTTGTGAGGGCCCAGCCACAGGGAAGTGCAAGGCTTCTGCTCTTCTCTTCTCTTCCTGCTGCTTGGGAGAGGATTCAGCTCAGATGCTGCTCCCTACACTGGCTGAACTCTAGAAGCCAGAAGCAATGCCGCTCCTTGGCGAGAGAGCCTTTCCCTTCCATCCTATTTGGAAAGCTTGGTCTGCTGCAGCTTTCAAAATGAAATTAAAGGCTCTTGCCTGCTGCTGCCTTCAACTTCTTCTGAATATTTATAGAGGGCTCTGTAAGACTTCCAGAGCCTCCACTGAAGGGCAGCCACAGCATGAACACATCTGACTGACTGCTGGTGTGCAGCTGACAGTGCTGTGGCTCTGACCTTTGAGTCACACCTTGCTGTCTTTTTCTTAGAGCTTAATTAAAATGATTCGGTGTTGGAAGCTTGTCCAGCCAAGGCTGCAGCTCTGACTGAGTGAAGTGACACAAACAGGTTTAAGGTTTGGGTTTATATTAACAATTTCCAGAGCCAGAAGCATAGAAACCATAGAAACCCTCTGTGAGCACTGTGCTGTGGTTGTTCCTGTCGTGGGGGTTCCTGCACATCAGAAACAAGACCAAACTCCAGCAGTGAGCAGAGTGTGCACTCAGAGCATCCCAGTCACTGAAACCCTTGGGAACAGTTGAAAGCCTCCTCTGAAATGGGGCAGCTGAGGCACAAAATCTAACTGGCTTGAATTGCAGTGTGTTTGCCTCGGAGCAAACACCATCCCACATTGTCCCTGAATCTCTGCCATCCCCTAGGAATGGTCTGGGAGTCTGGAGATCCAGGCTTAACCTCTTAATAAAGCCAAGTCTGTGGATTTTTAAAGCCAGAAGTATCTCCTACCTAAAATTCTGTAGGTCTTCCCTAAACAAAAATCATGCTTCATATATGATCTCTGCTCAAAATGTCATAGAATCAATAAGGTTGGACAAGACCTGAAAGATCACTAAGCCCAACCTGTCACCCAAGACTTCGTGACTGCTAAGCCATGGCACCAAGTGCCACGTCCGATCCCCTCTTCTGAGCGGAACTGGCATGAATGTGCCAAGGATTAAACATCTGCACTTCAAAATTAAGAGGGAGAGGAGATGTAGTTTTCATCTGCATTTTTCTAACTTCACCATTTAGCTTTTACTGCTTCTTGTGCCTTTTTCAACTGCTCTCTGATTTCTGTGCTCCACGTTGGCACTTGGAGAGCGTTCCCAAGTCATCCCTTACCTGCTTTGTGAGAAGCTAAACCTTCTTCTTAAGGAGCTAAAGCTGCATGGTTTGGTTCTCTGAGCTACCTGCTTTAATAATCAGAGTTATTTTGATCACTTATTCTGAATTTTGCTGCTACCCAGAGGAAAATGCAAAGAAGATGAGAGGAAAACAGGAAAACTTTGATTTTTGGTTCTTTTTGGCTCAGTAAATCATCTGTGGCTGGAACACAGAACACAGGGAGCAAGCCAGGTACTAAGATTCATCAAGTTTTGCTGCCTTTAATAATAAAAGCTGCTACCCCAAAAGGGATAAGCTACATTCAGGATGCAAAGGGAACAAAAAGATGAACTCATCTTGGCTAATGGCTCTGAGGAGTAATAGAAAGATGTGCAGAGATTATTTGGAATCTTAAGAAAAGAGAGATGCATCCCATTTGCATAAAATGTTCACAGTAATCTTGGGGGCAGGAGATTTGCTTTGAAACACAGAGATCGTTACAGGGAATTAGTAAAGTGGAGCCTTTGTCCTTGAGTGTTTTCTTTGGAGTGCCATTAAACACCCAGGGTGGTACCTTGGCACTAAGTTCTGCTGAATTTAGCTGCTGCGTACATCACCTAAAGCCATCAAAGCTGCCTCTTTGGGTGGAACTCCAGTCCATTAAGGTAGGAAAAACATAAGCGTGTGGCTGGGAGGAGGTGTGAAGAAATATCTAGGAGAGCAAGGAGGTTAAACCACTTCCCGGAGATCTGACCAGGAGTTTGCAGCTGATTCCAACAGCGTCATAAACAGGGAACAATCCTTTCCCCTTTTCATCTCTCCTCCTTTCCTCCAAGAGAAGCAGCTCTGCCCTGCCTGGGCATCCCCTTTCTGGCAGCAGCCCCCCGGCGGTCCCAACAACATCCCTGGAAGACTCCACCCCTGGAGAAAGTAAAGCAAGGATTTAACCCCACACTAGCCGAGATTAGGGATCCAGACTATGCCCAGTTGCTGTCCGAGTCCCCTCTGCTGCCCTCAGGCAGAACCATTTCCCACCCCCAATTAGAGACAGGCTGCAGGACCCCGATCTGCAATTCCGATCTGCTGTGCGCAGCGGGGAGCGGTGTCTCCGGCCGTCTGGGGATTCACTCCTGACACCTTTCAAAGTTCCACTTGGCTCGGCTCTCCGCTTCCTCCCCCAACCAGCTTCAGCGAACTGGGTGCTTATTTGTTAATTACCCCTTTTGTTGGCTTGCCTGGGAGGTCTTGTTGTTATTATTAATGCTTTTACAATCGCTTACTGCAGAAGTTTCCTCCCTCCCCTCGCAAGCACAAGCACATTTTTATCAACAGAGCTAACATGATTGCAGTTCTGCTGTTATGTTTTATTTATTTCCATCTAGGTTTGATTCTGTTGCAGTTTCTCATTTCTGCCTGCTGTATTATTCATGATTTAGACAACAGTGGAGCTTGTGTAGGACACCCTCATTTGATTAGCTGTGCTATAATTTTCTGGGGTCTATCAAAATAAACCACGGGAGGCTCTTTTTTTTTTTTTTTTCTCCTCCCCTGTTTTCTTCTGTGTGTGCTGTCTGCAGGAAGACAGCAGCAATAAGGGCTGGTTAGAGCCATTTGTTAATTTGTTAAAACCAGTTTGATGTGTCCAGAGAAGGGCAGAGAGGCTGGGGAGAGGTCTGGAGCACAACCCTGGGAGGAGAGGCTGAGGGAGCTGGGGTTGCTTAGCCTGGAGAAGAGGAGACTCAGAGGAGACCTTCTTGCTCTCTCCAACTCCCTGAAGGGAGGTTGTAGCCAGGTGGGGGTTGGTCTCTTCTCCCAGGCACCCAGCACCAGCACAAGAGGACACAGTCTCAAGCTGTGCCAGGGGAAGTTTAGGCTTGAGGTGAGGAGAAAGTTCTTCCCAGCAAGAGAGATTGGCCATTGGGATGTGCTGCCCAGGGAGGTGGTGGAGTCACCATCCCTGGAGGTGTTCAAGAGGGGCTTGGATGAGGCACTTGGAGCCATGGTTTAGTTAGTCAGGAGGTGTTGAGTGATAGGCTGCTCTTGATGATCTCTGAGGCCTTTTCCAACCTTATTGATTCCATGATTCTATGACTGTTAACACTTCAGTGACTGAAATGGTGCTCAAGTGAAGGACCATTTTCCTTACTGGTATGTGCTTAACGATGGGATAGCTGTCCTATCAACATTAACTCATGGAATTGTTTGGTTGGAAGGTCATCCAGTTCCAACCCCTGATGTGGGGCAAGGACACCTTCCACTGGACCAGGTTGCTGAAGGCCCTATCCAAGGCTGGAAGAAAATAGTATCTGGGTATGTGTGTATGTGGTGACCTTTAGGCTGAAGCCAACAAGTCAAACTAAAGCACTTCAGTTCGAGCAGAGAACTGAATCACTTTGGTTAGGAAAGATCTTTCAGCTCCTCCAGTCCCACCATTCTCTAGCTCTACCAAGTCTGGTGCTAAACCATATCCCTCTGTGGCTTTTAAACATGGGTATGAAACCAACCAACCACCCAACAAACCCAACCCAATATTTAAGGGTTAAACTTTGCTTTAAGACCAACTTCTGAAACACAGACCCAGAAAGCCAAGCAGCTTGAAGTTACTCTAAGCTTGTTTGGGAAATTCTTCTCCTTTGATGTGTTCAGACCCATGGGAATGTGAAGCTGAGAGGGGAAGTGAGCTCATGGGTTCGTCTGTAACTGCAGACAGTTGTCTCTCCACTTGACAATTAAACCAAGCTGGCCTTGAGCTCTCACAAGCTAGAATTATAAATTACAGAAGAAAGAGGAGGGATAGAAATCTGGGAGAAAGGGACAGGGTAATACTTCTGCTTTGTTTTCTTAAGGAGTCCTTCCAGCTCCTCTGCTGATATGCTGCTGGCAGAGATGGTGAGAGTCACTGTGGTGCAGCTGGAAGGCTGCATCCTGAGTCACAACACTACATAATCCAGTGACCTGCCAACCCAGGTGGCACTGCAGGCTTAGGAGGAAAGGGCTGGGTATTAATTTGCCAGAACAGATGGAGCAGGAGTCTCAAATCCTAAGCATTTCAGGATCTTTTCAGTGGCACCCAGTAATAGGGCAAGGAATAATAGATGTCAGCTAGAACACAGAAGTTCCACCTCAACAGGAGGAGAAGCTGCTTTATTATGAGGGTGCTGGAGCCCTGAAGCAGGCTGCCCAGAGAGGCTGTGGTCCTCTGGAGTCTTTCAAAGCCAACCTGGATGTGTTCCTGTGTGGCCTGCCCAAAGTAATCCTGCTTTGGCAGAGGGGTTGGACCTGAAGGTCTCTGGAGGTCCCTTCCAACCTCTACCATTCTGTGCCTCTGTGATTGATTCACTATATTCATGTGGAACTATCTGATTAGTGGATTCTACTCTCAGTGCCTGCCATAGAAGCTGTGAGCATCCATTTCCACTTCTCAAGTTTTGCATCCAGAGGAGATGCTGGGGCTGGTTTTAGGAAGAGAAGATGAAATCCCGGGGCTGATCTAGATGAGGGGAGTGAGGAGAGTAAAGCAGGGGGGAAGCAAGTTAATTGCAATGTGAAGTCTACCAGAAAATGACTCTGATTCGTTCAGCCATAAACACAAAAGCAAGGAGTTTTCATTTAGATCACTGCAAAGCTTGAAGTCAAGGTGGTTCTATTTAAATGTTGCCACTGGGGAATCGATGAGTTTAGCTGAGCCCTCTTAAGAGTCAGGAGTCTTGATGCTGGTGGTGTGTGGAGTTCAGCAGAAGGGCTCCTGCTGGCACCTGGGCAAGCTGAATTGGACTCCAGCGACTGTGAGCGCCCCAAACTCTACCAAAAGGCTGCAAAACCTCTTCGGTTCTCTGCCAAGGCTTTGCAGAGCTGCAGATGGAAAGCTCTGAGGAAAGAGGAGTGGTTAATCTGCACCCTTTTAAGGCAGAAGTGCCTTCATCGGTGTGGGAGCTCTGGGATATGGCTGCCCTTCACCTGCTGGGAGGTAAGAAACTGCTGAGAGGTGAGGGCTGGGGTCTGTTCTGCCAGCACTGCTCCAGGGATGCTGCTCTGGCAGTCAGGGAGCTGGCCAGAGACTGTGCCTTAGAATCTCCCTGTTGAGCTGTAGTTAAGTTCTCTCTTTCTGTGCTCTTCTGTTGTTTCATGGCTCCCTGCCTCAGTGAGATTCGGTGAACCTTTCTGATTGTGATGGTTATGAACTTCTTTGGAATGCAGAGTGGCAAATTCTCTCCTAAATTGTTGCTTTCTTTTTGTAATTGCTTAATATCTGACCTTTAAATCTCCCAAATCCCTGGAACAGATCACATCTAAATGCTTCTGTCTCCACTGCACCGAGAGGGTAACATCCTCCCACCCCCCAGCCTGTGTAAGACTTTATGGCATTATTGACTCGAGCACATCTCAGCCAGACCTTGGTGTTACTGATTTAATGACTCTCACTTCTCCACCCTCCCCTCTTTCTTCTGCTCTTTTGTTAATTCACATTTTATTAGAACCACTGCTGCTCCAAGCTCTTTATTGCATTAGCACAAACTTCTCTCCGTGAGCACCACGCCATAAATTATCTGCTGACCGTTCCCATCTTGAATGGCAAGGTAATAAAAACCAGGGGAACTCAGGGAAGCTAAACCCAGCTCTGTTTGCCCTTTGTCTCTCGAGTCAACCTCTGTCCTTGAACAACTGTGCTAGACTGTGAAGAAAGAGACATAGATGTCGTCTTAATACCTGCGAGTGGTTGGTGATGTCATTCAGAAAGGATGAAGCTGGAAGGGTAGAACGGGTGCTGGGTGAAAGCAATATCTTGGGGAAGATACTACCAAGCTTTGGCCCTGAGATTGGATTAAGTTCCTTTGCAGGCTGGAAGCACTCTTGCCAGCTTAAGAGAGTTGTTCCCATCCCCTCACGGGGAAGGAAGCTGCTGGCAGTGGAGGTTTGGTGAAATTCTCACCACTGGAAAAGAGAAATAAGCAAGCAGAGCAAAACTGCTCTGTAAATCCAGCCAGAAAAAAAGGGCTAGGAGGTAGTCTTGGAGTTCCACTCAATCAGTCCTCTGCAATAATCAAAGAGCTGGCACAATACAGCAGCCTTCCAGTGTTTGAAGAGGACCTACAGGAGAGCTGGAGAGGGACTTTGTACAGAGGCATGGAGTGACAGGACAAGAGGTGATGGCTGCAGACTGGAAGAAGTTGGATCGAGGTTGGACATTAGGAGGAAATTCTTCCCCATGAGGGTGGTGAGGCACTGGAACAGGTTGCCCAGAGAAGCTGTGGAGGTTCCAAGCCTGGCAGTGTTCAAAGCCAGGTTAGATGGAGCCTTGAGCAACCTGGGCTGGTGGGAGGTGTCCCTGCCCAGAGCAGGGGGCTGGAACTGGATGATCTTCAAGGTCCCTTCCAACCCACACCACCCTGTGATATCCTGGTGTCTGTGTCATCCTATGGGGTGCATGTGCAGGCAACAATGGGTGCTCAGCTGCCAGTGGTCCTGCTGTGGCTGTGCTCTGGGATCTGGGCTGATGGGATTCTAATTGGCTGTGAACACAAGGCATGGTCTCACAGAATACATTTCTCTGCGTGGCACTGAGGGTCGCAGCCATCAATTTCGTGCACTTTCTGTCACATGCACTGACATTAAGATAAATTAGTTGGTGTCTGTGAAGAGCTGGAGGTCAGGAATTACACCCAAGGATTTGTTTTCCTTCTTATGTGGCTGTGGAATATATGCAAAATGCACCTCTGCATCACTGCACAAGCTGTGACCACCCCCAAGCAGTCTAACACCTTGGTGCAGAGCAAATGGGGGCTGCCAGGGAGCTGGACACAAAGACCTGAGACAGTGTGGGGAGGACTTGAGGAGAAGCCACTCAGATAAAAGCCTCTGGATTCATTTGAGGCCAGTCTTGCACCAGTGTGATTTCTATAAACTTCTGAGTCACAGCAGCTGCTCAGGAGGTCCAGTACTTACAATGTCTTCTGCTCCTCTCTGCATCCAGTCCTGGTGTTCCCAGCAGAAGGAGGACACAGAGCTGCTGGAGTGAGGCCAGAGGAGGCCACAAAGATGAGCCAAGGGCTGGAGCAGCTCTGCTGTGAGCACAGGCTGAGGGAGCTGGGGGTGCTCAGCCTGGAGAGGAGAAGACTCTGGCAGGACCCTAGAGCTGTCTTTGATTAAGTGAAGGGATCCTCCAGGGGGCTGCAGAGAAACTTTTCCTGTGGGTGTCCAGAGAGAGGGCAAAGGGGAATGGTTTGAAGCTGAGGGAGAGCAGGGTTAGACTGGAGCTGAGGAAGAAGTTCTTCAGTAGCACAGTGGTGAGACTCTGGAACAGGCTGCTCAGGGAGGCTGTGGCTGCCTCCTCCCTGGGGGTGCTGGAGGCCAGGTTGGATGAGGCTCTGAGCAGCTGAGTGTAGCTGAGAAGTGTCCCTGCCCATGGTGGGGAGGTTGGAGCAGATGAGCTCTGAGGTCCCTTCCAACCTGAGCCGTTCTGTGATTAATGACTTTAAATAGCTACTGATAACACATCCTTTCAGAGAACAGCAGATACTGGGAGCTTTCCCTGATTCAAAAAGGGAAGCCTAAACAGTGTAGGTAGGAGATCTGTGGTACAACAGATTCATTAGGCAGCACTGAGTGCAGACATCCACACACTTGTATCTCAACAGCATAGATGTGTTATCTTTTGCTGTATAGCAGAGTAGTAACTGGGCATGAAGGAGATTGGAGGACACAAGAAGAATGAGGAAGGTGAGGGAAATGTTCTTGAACAATCTGAAATTGCAGCAATATCAGCAGTGATTAATTAATTCAGTAAAGGAGGTAATCATTCACCTTGCAACTCCCAAAGCCTGACAGACACTGAGTGCAATATGATACCTTGGTAAGTCACATCTCAGGTCAGCCATAGAATAAATGTTAGTGGTTAACACCTAAGGCCTGGCTGCTGTGCAAACTCTATTTTTGGGTTCACCTTTGAGCAGAATACTTAGAGAATCAGAGAACTGGTTCAGTTGGAAAAACTCTCTAAGCTCATCCAGTCCAACCATCAACCCAGCACCACCACAGCCACCAAACCATGGCCACAGGTTTCTTGAACACCTCCAGGGATGGAGACTCCACCACCTTCCTGGGCAGCCTGTGCCAACCTCTGACCACTCCTGCAGCAAAGAAATGTTTCCTACTACTCAACCTAACCCTGCCTTGGCACAATTTCAGGCTATTTCCTCTCACTTTATCTGATCCTGGGGAGAAAAGACCAACCCCCAGGTCACTACAACCTCCTGTCAGAGAGTTGTAGAGAGCAATGAGCTTTCCCCTTAGCCTTCTTTTCTGAAGGCTACACTACCCCAGCTCCCTCAGCTGCTCCTCCCCAGCCCTGTTCTCCAGACCCTTCCCCAGCACTGGTGATGCTCCCAAGGCTGTGATTTGCAGGCTGCAGTGTTCCTGCCGGTGACCCACGGATATACACTTAGCACTTCATTCTCACACCTTTGCAGAGGAGTTTGTGCTGAGAACTTTCAGTCTGCCCAGGTTTTTATGAGCTGTTTACTCAGGCTGTTTGGATTGTGATTGCTCACCTAAGTCACAGCCTCCTGCATTTCCTCGGTGTGCTTGGCTGGCTGAAATTTTAATGAACAACAGATTACAAACAGCAAATAATGAATAATGAATTCTCCTGCCTGCACAAAGATCCTATTGCTCCTGTGTAAACACTTGCATTGTGGAGTCCTGAATCCCAGCATTTCTCCAAATGACAGCCTGCTCATGGCAGGAGTTGGTTCTGCAGCATGGAGGAAGCTCTGTGTTTGCTCACGCTGGGTTTCTGATGTAGAATGTAAGAGGCTGATTAAAGTAGGGAAAAGTTTCTCTGCTTGGAGGGTGATGGAGCCCTGGAGCAGACTGTCCAAAGGGGCTGTGGAGTGTCCTCCTCTAGAGAGATTTCAAAGGCACGTGGGCATGTTCCTGGGCAACCTGATTTGGGTGAACCTGTGAAGAAAGGGTGAGGGACCTGGGGCTGTTCCGTCTGGAGAGCAGGAGGATCTGATCAGTGAGGATCTGATCCTCACTGATCACTGATCACTGATCAGAGGGGATCTGATCAGTGCCAAGATGCTTTGGTGGTGCCCAGGGACAGGACAAGGGACAAAAAAGCCACAAACTGGAACCCAGGAGGTTCCATCTGGACAGGAGGAGAAAATTCTTCGGTGTGAGGGCGCTGGAACCCTGGGGCAGGCTGCCCAGAGAGTTTGTGGAGTCTCCTTCTCTGAAGACTTTCAAGACCTGCCTGGATATGTTCCTGTGTGACCTGCCCTGGATTGGACTCAATGGTCTCTGGAGGTCCCTTCCAGCCCCTAACATCTTGTTTCTATGAACCTGCTTTAGCAGAGGAGTTTGGACTCTGATCTCCAGAGGTCCCTTCCAACCCAAACCATGCTGTGCTCCTGTGAAATACTTCCTGGGAAAAGGCAACACAAGGAATTGGTTTTCATTCCTTGGAGCATGCTGTGTGGTGTGGTCTTGGCACCAAGCTCTACACTGAAGCTTTTGGAGCTGGGAGAGTCCTCCTCACCCAAACCCAGTGCAATGAGCTGCCTGTGAGAACAGCCAAGGCTCTGCTGCTCTTACAGGATGGTTCCTGGCTCTGGAAGAGGCTCTTAAATCTTAAAATGGAGCTTTATACATCTTTCAGATTGTCTCCTACCCCTGGCAGTCTGGTTGCTGATCTGCTGCTTCACTCTCTAATAACAGCCAGGATGATAAAAGTGCCACCTGTCCAGAGCTGTTCTTCCCAGCCTAAAACCATTTGTTTTGGTGCCTGGCTCGGATCCTGCTCCAGAATGTAAATGCTTCATGGAGAAACATGAATAATGGCTGCATAAATATTTCCCCACATGCATGTGCTGCTGCTGCTGCTGCTTCAGAGGAGAACTTCTATTAAGTGCCCATCTGTGACAAAGTGAACATTTGAGAGAAGGGAGTGTATTTTTTGGGGGGAGGTTGTTACTGTAGATGGAGCCAAGCACAGGCTGAAGCATGATGTGAGTTATTGAACTGCCACCCCTGTGCTTGGCATAGCCACAGCCACTGTCTGCTTGGATAAAGCTATCACAGGAAAAAAAGAGAAGCAGAAATTCTAAAGGTTGCTGGGAATAATAATTTAGAGACAGGAGAAGGAAATGAGGGAGCTGTAGGAGGTCCTCTGAGTCATTAACTGAGGTCACTTTCTGCCTCCCCTAACACACTCTGTTCCCTGTAATAAGGTGGGTGAAGGAGGGGAGCTTTGCTCCAAGACAATCAAGGGGAAACAGCTGCTACTCTAGTGAGTATTTAAGCTCAGCTGGAATAAAATACACTCACAAATATTAGAGCAGAGCAGAGGAAAAAAGACTTGTAGGCTAAAATGGGCTGTGTATGAAGCAAGTTTCAGCATGGGATAGGACTGGGACAGTAATTACCTAGCAGTGCTGTTCTGATTAATTCCCTTTGACACACTATGAAGGACAGAAGTTTTTTACCCTCTTCTTAACTTCTAGCTCTGTGGAGGCATTGAGTGGTGCTAAAGCATCAGAAGTGGCTGTTGGAATGCCCAGTGTGGAGGAGGTGGCTCCATCCCTCTCTAAGCTGTAACAGCAGTGAGCATTAAACCTGCTTCTGAGTTAGCCAACTGCACAGCCTCCAAGTGAGCAGTCCCCACCAGAATGGTTGTGTCAGACCTGAAGTGTGAAACATAAACCTGAGAGGGAAGCAGTGACTGCTTCTGTGGGTCTCCCCACTTCCAGGCTGGCTGTACCCACTCTCTGCTGGGATGTGAAGCAGCCATGCAGGCTCTAAGCAAGCTCAGGATGCTCACTGCTGGCAGGGACCACCAGCTCTCACGGACCCACTTCAGTTTTCTCAAGCCCAGGCTGTGTGGGCAGGAACGTGAGTTTATGGTCAGGCACTGTGAACTTGGTGTCCTCCCATCCAGAAAAGTCCCTTGAGTAGGCAGAAGCAGGAGTGAGGAACAGCCCTGGCCCTGAGCTCAGGTAACCAAGCATCTGCATTCAGAGTCTGGAAGTGCCTTTTGACAGACAGACCAAGCTGGCTGAGAGGAGGTGGAAGGAGCAGCCCCAAAGCAGAAGCAGCGCCAAAGCAGGCAGTGTTTGGAAGGGAAGCTGTTGTCACAACTTGAAACGAGTTCCCCTGTGACAGCCACCACGATTTTGTAGGCAAAAGCACTTTCCCCTCCCATTTCTGACCTCAGCAGCTGTGCTTCACAGCATTCCTGTTTGCAGGAGCAGAGTGTGACCAGCTGAAATCTGATCTACGGCAGGGCTTGAAGATTAGCAGAGGGTAGCTCGGTTTCCTCTCGCAGGGGAAGCTGGGTCAGATCTGTCTGTGTCAGCAACATCAGCTGCTGCAAGCCAGGAATGCAAATGCCTGAATAAGAGAGATGAGTGTGAGCTAGGTGCAGGTGAGTGGGAGGGAGCACAGCTCCCTCTGACCTCCTGCACCGTCAGCTGGAATCTCCCTCGGTTTGGGAAGAGGCTTGTTTAAAATATTCATGTCTTGAATAATGAATCACTCTGCATGGAAATGAGCTCCTGGTGTAGCAGTGGTGAATAACTCTGGTTTAGGCACACTTCAACGATTATTTGGCCATTAACTTCAGTAAGTATAAAGAAAATGAAGAGAAAAGGAGACTGGAAAAAAAAAGAGAGAGAGAGAGATAGATCTAATTTCTCTGTTATTTAGCTTTGTTTTCAAATGAAACCTTCCCAAAGATGTATATCATTTTAATTTTTAGTTCCAGAGGCATTTATGGAAATGAATTGCATTGGAGAATTGGCAAGAACATTTATTCAATTTGGAACAGCCATGATTAGGAGCTTTACATTAATATAACACCAGTTTAACAGTGGCTGATAGATGGGACACAACCATGTAATTATCAAAAGTGAGCCACTTTCTTGATCTCTAATTAGTTCTATAAGCAAACACAGTTTGGTTGTGTGGTTTGGGCTCTTTCTGTGTGTGTGTGTGTGTGCTGGAACTAATTGCTGCTTTCTAGCTGGCAGGGAGGTGAGTGCTGAGCTCCAGCTCAGGTGCTGAGCTCGGGGTGTTGCACACCTAAAAGGTTCTTCTGTTTTCTGATTTGATCAGATGTGTAATTCAGTGAGAGGTGCTGAGCACAAGCAGGCACTTGTGCACGTGGCAAAGAGCTTCTCTTGGCTGCAGTCTCCTTTCACTGCAGCAAGCACCCAGCACACTGGGTTGGAAGGGACCTTGAAGATCATCCAGCTCCAGCCCCAGCCTGGACTTGAACACCTCCAGAGAGGGAGCATCCATAAATTCCCTGGGCAACCAGGTGCAGTATCTCACCACCCTTAAGTGGTGTAATCTTCTTCCCCATGAAGGTGGTGAGAGACTGGCACAGGTTGCCCAGAGAAGTGGTGGAAGCCTCATGCCTGGAGGCTTTGAAGGCCAGGCTGGATGTGGCTGTGAGCAACCTGCTGTGGTGTGAGGTGTCCCTGCCCCTGGCAGGGGATTGGAACTGGCTGAGCCTTGAGGTCTCTTCCAACCGTGACAAAACGCTCTCTCCTATGAGGGCAGGCTGGGAGAGTTGGAGCTTTTCAGTCTGGAGAAGAGAAGGCTCTGAGGAGACATTATTGTGGCCTTCCAGGATCTGAAGGGGGCTACAGGAAAGCTGGGGAGGGACTTTTGAGCATGTCAGGGAGGGATAGGACTGGGGGGGATGGAGCAAAACTAGAAATGGGGAGATTCAGATTGGATGTTAGGAAGAAGTTGTTCCCCATGAGGGTGGTGAGAGACTGGCACAGGTTGCTCAGGGAGGTGGTGGAAGCCTGGAGGTGGCTGTGAGCAACCTGCTGTAGTGTGAGGTGTCCCTGCCCATGGCAGGGGATTGGAACTGGCTGATCCTTGAGGTCCCTTCCAGTCCTGACAATTCCATGATTCTATCATTTTCTTCTTCTGCTGTCTGTGTGTCCTCATTCCTGCCTGGTTCCATGGCTTGCATATCAAGAGGAGATGTTCTCTAGTGGCATTCAAAGACAAATAAGTGCCCCTTGGTTTTGTGTAGAAATGTGAAATGTCAGAGTGGAACTCTGTTGTTCTTAGTGCTGAGGAGAAGGAACTCAGCAGCCCTGGGATTTTATGCAGTTTGTGCAGGGGGATCACAAAATTACACACAAAGAGTCTAAACAGTGTGGGTAGGAAAACTTTGAACGTGAAAATGAAGTGGAATTCCCAGATGGCTCTGCAATCCCACCCTCAATTTCACTCGTGGTAGTGATTCAGTAAAGAATCACTGAATTCCAGCCCTTGCTCTTCTTACTCTCCTGGATAAAAAAGCTTTCAAGTCAGAGGCTCCTTCTAAACCATGCAGTGTGGCATCCACCCCCGGTGATGAAGCAACCTGAGTGCTTCAGGTTGAAGGCAGTGGTAAGGCTTTATCTGACTTCCCCAGCATGCAGCCAGTCACGCCTGAGAAAAGAAATAGATTTTGTTTGTGAGCTTCCTAAGAGTTGTTTTGTAAACTGAAGGAAGGAAAAAAACCAAACTACCAACCCCCCGTGCAAGGAATTATGACCAATGGCCCTCTCCCAGCATCTTTGTCACAGGTTTGAGAGGTGGGTAGCAGCTTTTTGTTGCTGTCAGCAGGGTGTCAGGCTGCTGCTGAGCTGTCATTCCCCAAACCCTCCTCTTCTCCTTCCCTTTTCCTTCTGTCTTTTTGTTTGCAAAGGATGGGATTAGGAAGCAGAGCAGTGGATTGAAAAGGGTTTTCCCAAGCCCCTGCAAGTTCGGGAAACCCCAGGTTTGGGTGCTGGCCCTTTCGTAGAATCAGTAAGGTTGGAAAAGACCTCAAGGATCATCAAGTCCAACCTGTCACCCAACACCTCCTGACAACTAAACCATGGCTCCAAGTGCCACGTCCAATCCCTTTTTGAATACCTCCAGGGATGGTGACTCCACCACCTCCCTGGGCAGCACATTCCAATGCTTGACAACTCCCTCCGGGAAGAACTTTCTCCTCACCTCCAGCCTAAACCTCCCCTGGCACAGCTTGAGACTGTGTCCTCTTGTTCTGGTGCTGGGTGCCTGGGAGAAGACACCAACCCCCACCTGGCTACAACCTCCCTTCAGGGAGTTGGAGAGAACAATGAGGTCTCCCCTGAGCCTCCTCTTCTCCAGGCTAAGCAACCCCAGCTCCCTCAGCCTCTCCTCACAGGGCTGTGCTCAAGACCTCTCCCCAGCCTCTTTGCCTTTCTCTGGACACCTTCAAGTCTCTCAATGTCCTTCTTAAATTGAGGGCCCCCGAGCTGGACACAGGACTCAAGGTGTGGCCTAACCAGTGCTGAGCACAGGGCACAATGACTTCCCTGCTGCTGCTGGCCACACTGTTCCTGATCCAGGCCAGGATGCCACTGGCCTTTTTGGCCACCTGGGCACACTGCTGGCTCATGTTCAGCTGCTGTCAATCAATACCCCCAGGTGCCTTTCTGCCTGGCTGCTCTCCAGTCCCTCTGACCCCAGCCTGTAGCACTGCCTGGGGTTGCTGTGGCCAAAGTGCAGCACCTGGCACTTGGACTTTCCTTCCTCACTTTCTCAGCTGACAGTGCTGAGATCTTTGGAGTGCCTGCTGTAGGTGCAGCGAGGGGAGCCAAGGCCATTTTCTGGTCCATCTGCCGTGGCTGTTGAAGCAAGAGGTCTGTACAGAGGCCTTGCTTTTTCTCTTGTGAGCCAGCATTTAAAGCAGCAGATGGTCTGAAGTGCTCATTGATCTCTCGTCCTTAAATGTCACAGAAGATGTAGGGAGCAGCCCTCTTCCTCCAGCCCCTCGCAGGCAGCCTGCTCTCAGCTCCCAGCAGCTGTCAGGGTGGGGAAATGAAGAGGCAGAGCTGTTTCAGAGTCCTGTCCAGTGTGGTCAGGGAAGTGCCTTTAATCCAAGATAATGACTTTGCTTTTTTGTGAGGAGAAAAAAAACCCCAACAAAATAGGAGCTCTTCTTCTTGGGGGAAAATCCTGGGGTTTGTGTTGCTCAGCAGCAGCCAGCCTGGGGCTAATTTAGCAAAACAGCAACTCTGGGAGCCAAGTGCTGCTTCCTCTCTGTCGAGGTGGCCCTTTTGCTCTTCTTGCATCCCCAGCCTGGCGTTAGCACAAAGGGGAAAGCTTTTGGCACGTCAGACAATTAAACCAAGCATTAGCCAGACATCTGCGTTTAGGGCTCAGCCTAAAGAGCCGCTGAGAGTTTGGGTCAGGAGCTTTGTACCTCATTCAGCCACAGCAGCCAGCTGAGTGCTTTTTTAAACAGCAGGCGGGCAGGAACTGGAGGTGCTTGGTTAATCCTTCATAGGTGAATTGATTGTTGTCAGCATGTTTACAGCCTTCAAACCGCAGCACAGATTCACTGGTAGATATCAGGGTATCCAGGACACAAGATCCTCCCTGAATGCTTTTAGTTTGTTGGTTGTTGGTTGTTGGTTTTTTTTCATAGGAGGAAAATGAAGGTTTCCATCCTCAACCTGAGCTTCTAAAAGGCTGTTTATTGTGTTAGGAAAAGTCAACAGAAAATGCTCTGTTGTGAGGGAAGGATTCATCTCTTCTGAATAGCTGTGTGAGATACAGATCATAGAATCAGAGAATTGTCAGGGTTGAAAGGAACCTCAAGGATCAGCCAGTTCCAACCCCCTGCCATGGGCTCACACTAGAGCAGGTTCCCCAGAGCCACATCCATCCTGGCATTGGAAACCTCCAGGCATGAAGCTTCCACCACCTCCCTGGGCAACCTGTGCCAGTGTCTCACCACCCTCCTGGGGAAGAACTTCTTCCTAACATCCAGTCTGAATCTACTTATTTCTCTGATGCAATATTAGAACATTTAGAACAGACCTTGCAGCCCCAGCATCTTGGGAGATGTGCTGAGGGTTATTTAAAGAGCCTGGGATCTATCCATCTATCTATTTATTTGTTTCCAGTGGATATTTGTAGCTGACCACAGCAGCTCAATTTGTAATTAATCAGGAATTCCCTTCTGTTTTCTCTGTAGCATCTGCTGGTGGTTTTGCAGGGGGGTTGTGTTTATTTAATTCAGGAAGCAGGCACTGATTTATGCAACAGTAATTGCCACGTGTTAAAAACCACTGGGAAGCCAGAGCTGCTGCAGCAAGTTTGGAAGGAAACAAAATGTAGCATTTAAAAGAACCAAAAAGAATTAATCTTAACCTGAACGTTGCAGGACTCAGAAGCAGCATATTTCTGTCCTGTGACCTCTAGACAAACAAATTATGCTCAGCAGTGTGGGCCAAGAAGGGAACAGTAAGAGAATAATAATCTGCTCAGGATGTTTCTTCCCTTGCAGTCTTAACTGGGAGAGTGAAATTATTCAGGCTGGAAGGTGGCCAGCAAGTATGGAGCAGTGCCAGAGGCCAGCCAGAGAGCTTGATGGATCAGCCATCAGATTTAGCATGGCAAAGCTCCCAACATGCCTCCTGCTCTCATCTCAGTCCTTTGTGCCTGACTCCCAGTTGTCCAAAGGGACTTCTTGCAAAGCAAAGTGGGGCAAACATCCACCTGGTTCCTTACGGGCCACACAGATAGAACAAGATGACTGCTGAAGATGATCAGGAATGAGCTCTGTGCTGGGATCCACTTGCAGTGAGGTCAGTGGGTGATTTCCCCTGGCAGATGCCAACAGACTGCCCTGTATTTTAAGTTTATTCACAAGAAGAGACCTGAAATGAGAATCAGTTTGTACAGTGGAGAGGGAAAAAGCTGTCTCAATGTCATTATTCCCATTATTATTAGGTAGCTTGGTAGGTTTTCTCAGTTGGAACAGCAACGAATGAGGGAATCCATCCAGTGCAGAATGTTTCACAAGGGGCTGATGTAGTGAAAACTCAGTGCTCTTGTCCTGCTTGGCTTCTATGGCCAGGGGCTGTTCCAGCTCCTGGAAAGAAGTCAGCTGTGGTCTGGATGAAGAACATATGGAAAAATCAACTCCAGAATCGAGCTAGAAAACAGCCAAGCCCATAAGAGACCATAATAATCAGTCACAATTATGAATCTTGCCTTATTATAGAAATCAACCTTGTTTGAACTCAGCTGTTCTGCATTTTAAGGCTTTGCCTTTTTTCTTGTGAAGGGTTTGTCCTTTTTCCCAGGTGAGCACCACTGATATTTCTCCTTGACCTTTACAGAGCAGGGAATGCTGCTAATTTTTGCTCTATCAGTGCTCTTATCATCCTGCCTGTGAACTGTTTCTCACCCCACATAACCTACTGGTCCCAATTGTGAGTTCTAAGGTCTCCCTGGAGTCTTCTCCAGGCTGAACACCCCCAGCTCCCTCAGCCTGTCCTCATAGCAGAGCTGCTCCAGCCCTTGGATCATCTTTGTGGCCTCCTCTGGACTCACTCCAACAGCTCTGTGTCCTCCTTCTGCTGGGGACACCAGACCTGGAAGCAGGATTGGATGCGAGGTCTCACAAGATCAGAGCCAAGGGGCAGAAGCTCCTCTCTTGCCCTGCTGGCAACCTCTTCTTCCACCACACACGAAGCAGAGCTAGTTGTGGACCATCGATGCAATGAACAAGCCCCAGTGAGGAAGGGGCTGATTCTGACACTGCTCTCAGCAGGTGCAAATGGAGCTACTTGCTTTGACTTTCCCTTGGCCTCCACATTCTGTGCTGGAAGCAGAACCCAGCCAGAGGAGTCCAGGATTTATAATCCTGCTGAGCTGTTCTCTGGGTGTGCTGTGTGTGAGCCCCAGCAGCTTTTCTGCACACAATAACTCGCTTTTGCCCTTTGCTTTTCTAATTCCAAAACAGCCTCAGGCCCCAGTTCACCTTCTGGAAGAATAGCTTACAGAAACCTTTAGAAGTAGAAAGATACATAGATAGATTTTTTTTCCCCTCTTCTTTTTCTTTTTCCTTTTTTTTTTTTTTCCCTTTCTTTTTTTATATATATATATATTTTTTTTTTCAATTACAGCAGAGTAAAAAAAGAGAAAGTGGAGCTGGGGCTGCTCCAGGGCAAGACACAGAGATTCTGGTAGCTGCACAGGTACCCATGCTGCAGGGAAAGATGGATGGGTTGCTCTGCCTGCTTTCCACCAGGAATTGTGACCCCTTTTTTAATCCCCATCTCAGCTGCCTGCCTTTGTCTGCCTTGGGTACCAGTGGCAGTGGATTTCAAGGCTTCTGCAGAGACTTTCAAGGTTTCTGTGGAGACCTAGCAACAGGCAAGGTACGGTTAGATAACAGCTAACTCCCTGAAAAAGGTTGGAGTGACCTAGGGGTTGGTCTCCTCTCTAGTATCAGGTGGTAGAATGAGAGGAAATGGCCTGAAACTGGCTTAGGTTGGAGATTAGGAACAATTTTGTTGCTGCAAGAGCGGTCAGGGACTGGAGCAGGCTGCCCAGGGAGGTGGTGGTGTCCCCATCCCTGGAGGTGTTCAAGAAACCTATGGCCATGGCACTTGGGAATACGGTTTAATGGCTCTGATGGTCTTAGGTTGAAGGTTGGAGTCCATGATCTCAGAGGTCTTTTCTAATCCAAACAATTCTATGCTCTTAAAGGTCTTTTCCAACCAAAATGATTGCATGACTTGTAGGGTTTGTAGGGGTTCAAGTCAGCATCTCTCCTGGCCTTTGCTGGACCAGCCTGGTTACTGGGCAGCTTATTTGCATGTGGTGTCTATGCTCTCCTGCAGCTGTCCTCCTAACTGCAGTGCAGACTTGGGCTCCATGTGTGCCTGAGGGGTGTTGGCAGAGCTACAGAGATTTTCTCAAGCTACAGCAGTTGAGTTTTGTTATATTGTGAGAGCCCTGAGGGGCTTGGGGACTGGAAAAGCAGGGATTGCTGAAGGGTAATTGAAAGACTTTATCTCCTTAAGGCTGCCACTGTCCATCAGCGAGCATGAGGCTGGGCACATTAACACCAGCAGAGCTGTCTCACACCCTCAGCCTAAATAACTTAGAATCACAGAATGACTTAGCATCACAGATAGGTGGAGAGCTGGGGCTGTTCAGTCTGGAGAAGAGAAGGTTCCCAAGAGACCTTCTTGTGGCCTTCCAGTGTCTGCAGGGGGGCTACAAGAAAGCTGGGGAGGGACTTTTCAGGCTGTCAGGGAGTGATAGGACAGGGGGGAATGGAGCAAAACTAGAAATGGGGAGATTCAGGTTGGATGTTAGGAAGAAGTTCTTCCCCAGGAGGGTGGTGAGAGACTGGCACAGGTTGCACAGGGAGGTGGTGGAAGCCTCATCCCTGGAGGTGTTTGCAGCCAGGCTGGATGTGGCTGTGAGCAACCTGCTGCACTGTGAGGTGTCCCTGGCCATGGCAGGGGGGTTGGAAGTGGCTGAGCCTTGAGGTCATTTCCAACCCTGACAATTCTATGATTCTAAGAGCCCAAACCCACTTCTCCTTGCCATGAAGACTGAGTTGCCACCAAGCACCATCCCTCTTCAGCAGTGTGCTAATGATCATTTCTGACTGGGACCTGAGATCTGCTCTTGTTTTCTGCAGGGGAACAAAAAAACCAAACACCACAACAAAACCAACCAAGCCATAATCTGCTGGAAAGCAAAGAGTTATGTTGTGATAATTGACTCCAGCATTACAGCACAGCTTGCACAGGCTCTGCCTGCTGCATCTGCTAACGAATGGCTCTCTGCAGCCACAATATATTAATGTGTCTGTGAATAAACAGTCATTGTTTGTGTCAAAGTGCAGAACTGACCTTAAATAACACTTCTGCAGTTCACAGACAGGATTAGGGAATTGGATTCCAGAGAGCAGAGGTTATAAAACACGAAAAAGGGGGCCTGATCCTGCTGTTTTGTGTTCTCGTTTGAAGCTGTCCCTGAGCAGAGGCTCTCAGGATGTTTCTCCCAAAGCAAACCCAATCTGAGTGCCCCAGATGAACCAATCACTCTTAGGCTCTTGGAGCAGAGATGAGAAATCCTGAGAACAACCACCTCAGAGTCTTATTAGGTGAATATTTGTTGTGACTCTGAGATCAGAACTGTCACTTCACCTTTATTACCCTGGAGTGGCAAAGGTGGGACTCAAGCTTTGCTTTATAACATTTAACATCAGATTGGCAGGTGGGTGTTTATTCACAGACCTCCTGGTGGCTGTCTGCACACATCTTTGTGCAGCTGGAAATATTTATGTCTCTCCCTGTGGTGCCATTGTTTGAAACGTGAGGAGGAAGCAGCACTTTTGGCAAAGACTCTTTGGAGTTTTACAGCTTGTTTGGGGTGTTTTAAGTGAAGAGAATCAGAGAATTGTCAGGGTTGGAAGGGACATCAAGGAGCATCCAGTTCCACCCCCCCCCCCCCCCGCCCTGCCATGGGCGAGGACACCTCACACTAGAGCAGGTTTTGCTTGCAGCAAAGAGAATCTTCCTCTGTTTTCTGTACTTGTGCAGACTTTTTATCCTTTTTTTCCAGCCCATTCCCTTCCCAGTGGCAATAATCTGCATTCCTGTAGGAGTCTGACTCTGACTGGGAAAGAACAGGACCGTCCCCAGTTAGGAATGGCAGGGGTTGTCCAAACCCCAGTTGAAGAGTGAGTGAAAGGAGGTGGAGGTGTTTAAAATTCTGTGCAGCACAAAGACCTTGAAAAACTAAAGAAAAGGAAAAAAATAAATCCAAATGGAGGCTGACTTTCCAAATGCATCCTCAGTCAGGGAAAATAGGATGCAATTAAGTTCTTTCCAACAAGACTTCAGTACCTCTAATGATAAGCTTTAAAAGAGCAGCTTAATGAAATGTCACAAGGACACCGGCTGCAGCAATTCCCTGCATCCTGTCTGCTAAGCAGAGCTTTACCTGATGGAGGAAAAATTACAGGGGGGATATGATAAGTGAGTGTTAGCTGCTTTATCCCTGCTGTAAGTCCACTGGAATCAATGGTGTTATACTACAGAGAAATTTGGCTGTGGAATTTTAAACAGAAGCAGGCACAGAAGCAGTGTCTGCGAGTGCAAGGCAGCCAGGCTGCCTCAATGGAAGAGGAATTTTCCATTGCATCAGTGTTTAATTCCCTTTAGCTGTTAGACTCAGAAGATCAGGGTGAGAGATGGAGTTTTGCTGCTGACCACCCCTGGGAGTTTAGAAGAGAAGACTCCAGTGGGACCTCAGAGCTTCCTTCCAGTAGCTGAAGGGATCCTACAGGAAGGAAGCAGAGGATCTTTTCCTGAGGGCATCTAGAGGCAGGACAAGGGGCAGTGGTTTGAAGCTGAGGGAGAGCAGGGTTAGACTGGAGCTGAGGAAGAAGTTCTTCAGTAGGAGGGTGGTGAGACTCTGGAATAGGCTGCCCAGGGAGGCTGTGGTTGCCTCCTCATCAGGGGCGTTCAAGGCCAGTTGGACGATGCTTTGAGGAGCAGAGTCTAGTTGAGAGGTGTCCCTGCCCATGGTGGGGAAGTTGGAGCAGATGATCTCTGAGGTCCCTTCCAGCCCAAGCTGTTCTATGATTGTATGAAATCAAATCCTTCAAGCACAAGTCCATTCAGCCAGGCAACTAACTCCAAAGACTTTTCTTTTGATGACAGCACCAACCTGCTTTAGGAGAAAAAAAACCACAACCCCACACAAATAAATCTATATTTAGAAAGCATAATGCATGCATATCATCTTCTAAACAAGAAAGTAGGACACATCCTCAGCTAGGATGAAAAGAAAATGAGAAAGGGGGAAAAAAAACCCTACTGAAAAGAAGTCTGAATAAGAAAGCCTGAGCTGGCTGCTACAGTAAATGCAATGTCAAACTGGCAGGGATTTCTCTAATAAGATTCATGTAAATACAAATACAAACATCCCTCACTGCACAAATCACATAACTGCAGCTCCACAGAACAAAATGCAATGACAAAAAAAGAGAGAGAGAGAGAGATGGGGAGTGAGGAATATTTCCTGTCTTCTACCTCGGCTTGCTGGTGCAGAGTGGAGATACCATTGTGGCTTGACTTGGGAATTGTTCTCACATCAGAATGCAGAATTAACCAGGTTGGAAAAGACCTTCAAGATCATCCAGTCCAACCTGTCACCCAACACCTCACACCAGAGCAGGCTGCTCACAGCCACATCCAGCCTGGCTGCAATAACCTGCAGGCATGAGGCTTCCACCACCTCCCTGGGCAGTCTCTCACCACCCTCATGGGGAACAACTTCTTCCTGACATCCAATATGAATCTACCCATTTCTAGTTTTGTTCCATTCCCCCCAGTCCTATCACTCCCTGACAGCCTAAAAAGTCCCTCCCCAGCTTTCTTGTAGCCCCCTCCATACACTGGAAGGCCACAATTAGGTCTCCTTGGAGTCTTCTTGTGGTGGGTTAATGCCCATCCTGAAAAAACCAGGGGGGAGGACTTGTGAGTACTTTGCCCTCCCTGCAGGGTGTTTTCCCCCTGGGAAACTGAATCTGTTCCACTCTCCCCTCCCTGCCCACCTAGGGTATAAAAGGCAGGGCATTGCAGCCATTAGCTCTCCTTTTTGGCTCCTGCCTCTCCTGGACAAGAGCTACTGCAGCTGCCTCCCTGCTCCTCTGCCACGAGGTCAGGCCTGATCCTTCTCCCTACTGCCTCTGTGCCTCTTCAGAGAGAGACTGGTTTTGTATTCTTGTTTTTTCCCCCTCCCATCGAGCCTTGTTCCTTGCCCTTGTGAACCTTACCTGTAATTGTTATATATATAGATATAGATATTCTTTAAAGAAAACTCTTTACCTCTCTATTTCCAAGCTTTCTCCAAATTATTTTTTGGTGGATTTGCTCCTTCCCTTTCCTTTGTTTTCCTCTCTGTTGGGAGGGAGGAGGGGGGGAGGAGACACAATCTCAAGCTGTGCCACAGGAAGTTTAGAATAGAATAGAATAGAATAAACCAGGTTGGAAGAGACCTTCGAGATCATCGTGTCCAACCTATCATCCAACACCACCTAATCAACTAAACCATGGAACCAAGCATCCTGTCAAGCCTCGTCCTGAACACCCCCAGCGACAGCAACCCCACCACCTCCTCACGCAGCCCATTCCAACGGGCAATCACTCTCCCTGTGTAAAACTTCCTCCTAACCTCCAGCCTAAACCTCCCCTGGCACAGCCTGAGACTGTGTCCTCTTGTTCTGGTACTGGTTGCCTGGGAGAAGAGACCAACCCCTGCCTGACTACAACCCCCCCTTCAGGTAGTTGTAGACAGCAATAAGGTCACCCCTGAGCCTCCTCTTCTCCAGGCTAAGGTTAGGCTGGAGGTGAGGAGAAAGTTCTTCACCGAGGGAGTCATTCGTCATTGGAATGTGCTGCCCAGGGAGGTGGTGGAGTCACCATCCCTGGAGGTGTTCAAGAGGAGATTGGACGTGGCACTTGGTGCCATGGTTTAGTCATGGGGTTTGTGGTGTCAGGTTGGACTCGATGATCCTCTTCCAGCCTTGGCGATACTGTGATACTGTGAGGGGGAGAGAGATTCTCATTCTTGCACCCATCTGAGCTCTTAACTCCCAGTTAAGACTCAAACCACTACACTTCTCTTCTCCAGACTGCACAACCCCAACCCCCTCAGTCTGTCCTCACAGCAGAGCAGCTCCAGCCCTCTGCTCATCCTCATGGCCCTTCTCTGGACACCTTCCAGCACCTCCAGATCCTTCCTGGAACTGAGGCTCCAGAACTGGCCCCAGAGCTCCAGCTGTGGTCTCAGCAGAGTGGAGCAGAGGGGGAGAATCACCTCCCTCGACCTGCTGGCTGTGCTTCTCTTGCTGCAGCCCAGGATGTGATTGATAGCTCCTTCCTGTCCTGTTCAGGCATCAGGTAGACTTTGCCCACATAGGTGACCCTGTGGTTGGACTGCCAGGTTGAGATGAATCTGGTTTCAATCCAGATCTCTTGGGACAGGATTGAATGTCACTCCATAAAATTCTGTATCATCATCACAGAATGCCTTAGGGATTGTGTAGCCACAGCCATTGGAGACCTTAAAACTTGGTAAAACCTCTTGAAAAGAATGGTGAAGGAAAACCTTGGGAATTATCCAAGAGCTCACAAAGGTTAAGAACATTGCCCTGGTGATGTTGTGTAGCTGCAGAGCACCCTTCAGGTGGGCTGCTCACCCAGGTGGTTTAGATTTGTAGTGGTTTTCATTCAGTAAGCTTAAAGGCATGTTACAAACTTCAAGGATATAAAAGCAGCCCAGGTTACAACAAGAGATAGATTGTGTGGGTAATGAGGCTCAAACTCCTTGTCCTCAAACATTATTTCCTGTAATTGGATTTGATGATATTTTTGTGTGTTCCTCAGGAGCCTCTGAAATCAGCAGCCTGAGCCATCTGCTAGAAGCAGCAGCGAGGCTGCAGTGTGTCAGGTGGAGAGGTGGACTGAGCAGGTTATTGATCTGGTGGCAGAGGAGCAGCCCTGTGCTTGCCTGGGGAAGGATCTCAGTTTTCTCCCTGTGAGCTGGAACCAGCGTGGAGCATGGTCCCTCTGCCAGCTGTGTGCCCACATCACCGCTGTGGTGGCACTGGTACCACGTTGTGACAGTGCTAAGAGAGTGGAATCACAGAATTCCAGCATGGTGGGGGTTGGAAGGTTCCAGTCCAACTCCCCTGCCACAGGAGGAGCACCCACAGCAGCTTGCCCAGCATCACAATGGCCAGGGGGGGTTAGGTTCTCTCCAGAGAAGGAGACTCCACAGCCTCTCTGGGCAGCCTGCTCCAGGGCTCCAGCACCCTCACAGCAAAGGAGTTTCTCCTCCTGTCCAGATGGAACCTCCTGGGTTCCAGTTTGTGCCCATTGCCCCTTGTCCATTTCATGCCCAGGAAATGCCCAGAGACTCTACAGAGTCCTTGTGCAGACAGCTCTCCCAGCTCTGTTCCATCAGCACTTTCTGAGGGTTCTGTCAGTTTATTTCCTCCCTCCCTCTCTCCCCTCCTCTCTGTGCTACTGCGGAGAGCTCCAGAAAGATCTGGGAGCTGTCCCTTGGAGCATGTCAAGCAAGCAGCATATTCAAGTGTCAGTAGGAAGCGTTTCCAGGTCTGAAATCCACCCTGGACTGCAGATCCCCAAGCAAAGCAATGGGTGTCTGCCTGCTTCCAACCAAGGTGCCCATCCCTCAGCTGTGCCAGGCAGCTGAGGAAGATGAGGTGTAGCAGTAGCTTCTCTCCTCAGTGCCCAGAGTTTAACAGGAATGGACAGTGAGGCACTGAGAGCTCAGGCTGCAGCCTGCCCCTGTGCACTCTGCCTTGACAGGGCCAGTAAGAGGAGGAAAGGATTTGATCCACTTGGTTTTAAATATGTGGCAAGGGACTCTTACAGCTCCTGCTTGCAAGGGTTTGGCAGAGTGGTGAGATTGCTTCCCTGCTCTGACAAATGTCAAAACTGAGAGAGGGATGTCAAGAGAGATGTCAAGAGAAGTGTCAGATCTGGAGCAAGGTCAGCTTCCCAGCCAGCCTCTGCCTGGATGTGCTGGTGGCAACCTTGGCCAGTTTTCAGGAGGTTGTGATTTAAGCAGAATCCTCTCTTCAAAAACAATCTTCACCTTTCTCTCTGCCTTACAGCCCTATTCTCCTTCCTCAGTTTAGTGCTGTTGAAGAGCACTCCTGATACTTTTCTCTCCCTTATTTGTTGTTTGGGTGTCACTGAGCAGGTTGTAACAACCATAGTGGAGATGGCTGTGAGTAAGTCCATACATATCCTAGCTGTGAAGTCACCATGGCTGGATGCTCTGGGTGCTCTGTAAGCAGCATCTGCTAATCACTGTGCCTTCAAAAAGGATCATAGAATCATGGACTTGTTAGGGTTGGAAGGGACCTCAAGGATCATCTAGTTCCAACTCCCCTGCCATGGGCAGGGTTCCCCTCACACTGGGATGTTCCCTGCTTTGTCATTAATGCAGAGAGGAATTCAGCCCAGCAGGCAGGGCCCACACAGCCTGCATGGGATTTGGCTGTTTTGAGGGAAACCTATCTGGCATTTAGTTGCTTGGGTGTTGGTTCTGGAACACCAGGAAATTTTGGCATGTCTTTACCACAGCTTAGCTCCAGCTGGCCCCAGCAGCCCCCAGAGCTGCAGGAGTCATTTCTTAATCCAGAATATCCCTATAATTTCTTTACCATTGGCTAGGTATGTTGGATTTTACCATGAATAAACCAAGACCTTTAGGTATTTATATCATCATAGTATCATAGTATCAGTCAGGGTTGGAAGGGACCACAAGGATCATCTAGTTCCACACCCCCTGCCATGGGCAGGGACACCCCACACTGGATCAGGCTGGCCAGAGCCTCGTCCAGCCTGGTCTTAAACACCTCCAGGGATGGGGACTCAACCATCTCCCTGGACAACCCATTCCAGGGCTTCAACACTCTCATGGGGAAGAACTTCCTCCTCACCTCCAGCCTGAATCTCCCCACCTCCAGCTCCATTCCATGTATGCCAGAAGGGAACCTGCAGTGTTGGATTCCTCGATGGCAAAAGGATTAAAATAACAAGAATAAAATGAAATAAATAAATATTTCCTCTTTCTGCAGCCATTCACTTCAAGGGCCAGATTTGTTGGAGCTTTCTGCTCCCAGTCAATAGTACCCTTGTAGCTTGTTTGTTTAATTGATTGCAATGCTACATCAACCTTCCCACGCAGGAGCCTCAAATATTTGCAAACCGAAACACACACCATGCCCGGCCTGGCTTTGAGCCTCAGTGCAATGCAGCTGCAGCTGCTGCAGTTTACACAGCAGAGGCTGGAGGACAGGAATCCAAATACACTAAATTAATTAGGGTTATGTCCATAGACTTTATTTGCTTCTCTCAGGTTTGTGTGGAAATGTTCTCTGCCTGCGCTCGAACGTGTCGATTAAACGGCGCCGGAGCTCTTTGGTTTCTCCTGCCTGAGATTAAAGACAAGCAGATGATTATGGCAGCTCACCAGGCAAATATTTGCTCTGTGGCAGAAGATGCTGCTTCCTCCTCTCCACTCTTCCCATCCACAGAGCTTCATCATGTGGACAGTACAATAGGCCAGCAGGTCGAGAGGTGTTCTGATAAGACAGAGTGGTGGGACAAGGGGTAATGGATACGAACTGCAGCACAGGAGGTTCCACCTCGACATGAGGAGGAGCTGCTTCACTGTGAGGGTCACAGAGCACTGGAGCAGGCTGCCCAGGCAGGTTGTGGAGTGTCCTTCTCTGTAGACTTTCAAGAGCCATCTGGATGCATTCCTGTGAGGCCTGTGCTGGATTCCACGGTCCTGCTCTGGCATGGGGGGTTGGACTTGATCTCCAGAGATCCCTTCCAACCTCTAACATTCTGTGATCCTGTGATCCTCCCTCTCTATTCTTCCCTAGTCTGGCCACATCTGGAGTATTGTGTCCAGTTCTGGGCTCCCCAGCTTGAGAGAGACAGGGAACTGCTAGAGAGAGTGCAGCAGAGGCTACAAAGATGCTGATGATGAAGGACCTGGAGCAGCTGTGTGTGGAGCAAAGGCTGAGAGCTCTGAGGCTGTTGAGCCTGGAGAACAGCAGCCCCAGTGGGGATCTGCTCAATGCTCTGCAAGGGCTAAAATGTGGAATCAAGAGTATGGCATCAGACTCTTTCCTGTGGTGCCCAATGATAGGAAAAGGAGCAATGGGCACAAACTGGAACCCAGGAGGTTCCATCTGAGGTTGAGGAGAAACTTCTGTGCTGTCAGGGTGCCAGAGCCCTTGCAGCACACGTCATGACTATGTCTTTACATATATATCTAATATAAATCTACATAAGCAAATGAAATAGCAGTAATTTACACCCTGTTGCTTCTTTACTAAGGGAGACAACCTGCTGGAGAAAAATCTACCAAAGCAGGAGGCAGAAATGGAGAGAGTTAAAAAATAACCAAACAAGAAACAAACCCCAAACCTTTGCTTTTTGCAACGTTCCAGAGTGTGGCAGAACCAAGATGACAGCAGCCTGCCCAGCCTGTCCATCAGAATTTTCTACAAGCCTTTAAGTATCTCACCAGATAGTCACTTTCTTTATTCTTTCCTTTTTTTAGTCTCTTCCTTTTCTCTTCTCTTTATTTATTTCTTTTTTTGGGGGTAGCTAGAAAGCCATCCCAGAGTCTGAAGCAATTTCTGAGTTTCAAAAGAAAGGACAATCAAGCTGTCATTTGTGGCCTAAGCAGAGAGGTTGCTGCTGCTCCTCTGATATTAAAGCTGATTAAAAGAAGACCTCTCTTTGAGGAGTTCAGGTCTTCTTAAGGCTCTGTGTCAGGCATGGAGGGAGGAATTCTTTTGACCCAAAGCCTGCTTTGAACTGACAGGACAGCTGAGTACTGGCCTAAAGAAGGCTATTGCTTAAAGGGTACTTACCTGTGGAGGATGCTCTTTGTGCAGTTTATTTTATGTCATCTGGCTGGGAAGGGGTAAGAGAATGTCAGGATGAAAAGAGGGAGGCAGGGAGCTGTGTTTTGTTTGTGGCTTTGACTATCTCCAAGTTTGTGAAGTGGCTCTGGAGAGGATTTACTGAGAGCAGCCCAAGGCTTTTGTGATTCTCAGGGGAGATGTTTTTTGGGTTGTTTAGTTCCAATTACTCTCTGTAACCTAAAGCTATTTCTTCTTTCTGACCAAAGAGTGAATCCTTTGAGCAGTGAAACTTTGCAGTCTTGGGCAGCGTGTTATCAGTTCATTAGATGTCAACTCTTTGACCCATGCCAAAAGATTTTAAGATACAAGGCTGGTTTGGCTGCAGGTGGAACTGCTCCTTAAGCTCCTTAAGAGTTTCATTTCTCATCTTGCGATTTCCATCTAACCCAACAGCTCCTCAGTCAGTGGAAGGCATCCCAGGTCCATAGAATCGGGTTGGTTGGAAAAGACCTCTGTGATCATCGAGTCACAGCATCACAGAATTGTCAGGGTTGGAAGGGACCTCAAAGACCATCCACTTCCAACCCCCCTGCCAAGGGCAGGGACACCTCACATTACAGTAGGTTGCTCACAGCCACATCCAGCCTGGCCTTAAAAAGGGCTTGAGTACCTTGAGTACTGTGTCCAGTTCTGGGCCCCTCAGTTTGGGAAGGACATCGGGACACTTGAACGTGTCCAGAGAAGGGCAACAAGGCTGGGGAGAGGTCTTGAGCACAGCCCTGTGAGGAGAGGCTGAGGGAGCTGGGATTGTTTAGCCTGGAGAAGAGAAGGATCAGAGGTGACCTCATTGCCCTCTACAACTACCTGAAAGGTGGTTGTAGACAGGAAGGGGTTGGTCTCTTCTCCCAGGCAACCAGCACCAGAACAAGGGGACACAGTCTCAAGCTGTGCCAGGGGAGGTTTAGACTCGAGGTGAGGAAAAGGTTCTTCACTGAGCGAGTCATTCGTCATTGGGATGTGCTGCCCAGGGAGGTGGTGGAGTCACCGTCCCTGGAGGTGTTCAAGGGGAGATTGGACGTGGCACTTGGTGCCATGGTCTGGTTGTGAGGTCTGTTGGGACAGGTTGGACCCGATGATCCTTGGGGTCTCTTCCAACCTCGGTTATACTGTGATACTGTGATTTCCTGGGATGAGCCTTTCACCACCTCCTTGGGTAACCTGTTCCAGTGCCTCACCACCCTCATGGGGAAGAAGATTACAACACTTAAAGGTGATGAGATATTGCACCTGGTTGCCCAGGCAATTTATGGGTGCTACCTCCCTGGAGGTGTTCAAGTCCGGGCTGGATGAGGCCTTGAGCAACCTGGACTGGTGGGAGGTGTCTTGGTCTATGGCAGGGGGGCTGGAGCTGAATGATCTTCAAGGTCCCTTCCAACCCAAACCATTCTATGAATGCATGAACACTTGAGCAGCCCAGATGTGCTCAGCTGGGAGAAAGCAAGAAACTGCTTGCAATGGAACTTTTTTCCATGATTTCTCAGCTTGCTGCTTTCCCACTGTGCAGAAGTTTGTGTTCCAACCTCAGGAGCTGCACTCTCTGTGCTGACATATTTGCATGTTTTGTAGAGTAGCTTTCCCCCCACCCCTCATCCCTCCCTGGCTTTTCAGCAAGATGCCCTGTGCTGGGATATTAATGAGTTCTCAGTGTTCCTACACAGCCTCCTGCTGAGAGACTTCCATCTCCCCTCATCAGAGAGGCCCAAATCTGCCCTGTATCTCCTCAAACAGATTTCACCCTGTATGTTTCAGAACACCATTCCCCTCCAGGACAAGCAGAGGGCTGGATTAATTAATTATAGTGTTCAGCCTACCCAGGATGACACAGATAAATTTAATTAGCTTACTCCTTTATTTCAAAATCTCTTCACCTACCCCAGGGAGACTTCTTTTCCTTCTCCCTTTTGCTGTGGATTTGTGTGATAGATGGGGAGGCCAATGTACTGTGCTGAACAAGAAAAGGGAAAAAAGGGAAGACTCAAGCAGTGGCACAGATGTAGGGCATGGAATGTTTTCAGAAAAGAACATATCCTGAATTATGATAATTTCTTAATCACAACCAGTGCCTCTATCACTCTATGATCCTTATTACAGCAAGCCTTTCCTTCTTGTAATTGGTTTATTGCTGCATCATTTCCTCCTCCTCTAAAGGAGGAGGCAAGTGGTGAGTAAGGGGCTTTGAAGAAAGCACTGGCACAGGATTTTAGGGGTGCTGGGTGGAAAATCATAGAATGGCTCAGGTTGGAAAAGACCTCAGAGATCATCTGCTCCAACCTCCCCACCATGGGCAGGGATGCCTCTCAACCAGAACCAGAACTCAGCTTTTGGGGATGAACCTGGAGGTGTCCAACGTGGCCTTGAACACCTCCAGGGAGGAGACATCCACAGCCTCCCTGGGCAGCCTATTCCAGAGTCTCAGCACCCTCCTACTGAAGAACTTCTTCCTCAGCTCCAGTCTAGCCCTGCTCTCCCTCAGCTTCAAACCATTCCCCCTTGGCCTGTCTCTAGACATCCTCATGAAAAGCCCCTCTGCAGTGTCCCTGTAGGATCCTTTCAGCTATTTGAAGGCAGCTCTGAGGTCCTCTCTTGGATGTCTTCTTTATGATTAGACTGCAAGCAAGGCAAAGTGAAAAACTTTATATTCCTAGCAAGTCCCAGAGACAAGACCCCCAATTAAATCCATCAGTCAGAGGACAGAAGTGTCTTCAGGAACAACCACCTCAAATCTTTGATGGTTATGTTTGTCCAGTAAACAGAAAACAGAGGAATCCAAAGTGAATGTTAACTGGGAGGATCCCATTTGTGAGCTGAGCCTGCTGTGGGATCATCCCACAGAAGGCAGTGCAGGGTAGCAGCTGCTGGTTTTCACTCTTCTGCAGATGAGACCTTTTGAAATCCTTCCTGCAATCCTTTCAGCCTCTCCTCTTAGCTCGTGAGGACCATCAAGAAAGGAGAGATGCTTTCCAGTTTCCTATTAAAGACTTGGAAGGGTTGTGGGAAGCCAGTGAAGAATGATTCAGGGCACCGGGAGGAGACTGAATGGGCTGCACAGAGCCTGTTGCAATGCATCACTCCTAACACCACTTCTGGACCACTTCTGCTGTCTGAAAGCAGCAACAGCATCACACATCCCTCTCTGGCTCAGATTCCTTCTCCTCTACAAAGGAAATTTGTCTTTGAAACAGAAAACCCTGGAAGTCACAGCAACATCTTGGTGTCATTCAGAAAGGGGGAGGGGGCAAACCCACTGTGCTCCCAACCCTCCCAAGCAGCAGAGCTGGGGTGGGTGATGGGCTGGAGCTGTAATTTCTTGAAGGCAAGGCCTGGGCTCCCAGGGCACCCCTGCTCTAATTAGATTAACTGTTACTGTCAGGGCTATCTAATTGCTTGTACTGAAGAAAGCAAATTGCAGACAGTACATATCAGTGTAAAATCAAACACAAAACAGGTGTTTGCTAATTAAAACTGAGATTTTAATGAATGACCTATGTGGTTTTGGTGAATAAATACCACTCTTGGCATCTGCTATGTAATTAGTTCCAACTTCTTCTTCTTCTTCTATTCCCCCCTCTCCCCTCCCTCAAACCCCAGTAAATAACTACAGAATGTCAGGTTTTAGTTAAACCTGGTAATCTTTGCTTTTTAATGGGGGACAAAAAAACCACATGGTTCCTGCCCAGGTAACTCCAAGCAACAGCAATCAAACGGGAAGCAAAGCCAAATCTCTCATTTTATGGTAGGCTTTTTTATTTTGGGGGTTTTTTTCCCCCCCTTTCCTCTCAGAGGTCTGTACAACAAGGACAATAACATATTTGGAAGGGAAAGGATTGCATAGAATCCCTACTAATGCTGCAGGTTGATTGCAGCCTTTGTAGGAGGGCCACTGCCTGCACTGCTTCAGCATCTGAGAGTTTATTTATAGCTAATTAGGCTTCCTGCTAAGACAACCTTACTGGTATTTATTCTTTTTTTTTTCTTTCCTCCTTCTGGACCTGTTTTACACTGAATCTGAAGAAGGATCTGTGGGGAGAAGGACGTGAGGTGAGGTGAGAAGGAGGAGCTTGGACGCACATGCGCAGGATGCTTTGCCTTTAACGACGTCCAGACAAGGATCTCGAAGGGCTTTCTAGGGCATGAAAAGATGCAGCCTTGCAGAGCTTGGCATTCATGAAATGCCTGTTTAAGGCTGTGGGGAACCTTTGCATAGAGTTCACTGAGGTCAGCAGAGGTAAGTCAATACCATTAGCATAGAATTGTTTTGCTTGGAAGGGACCTTTAAGCTCATCCAGCCTCAGCCCTTCTCTGACTCTGCCAAGGCTGGGGCTGAGCTATGGCCCTAAGCACCACAACTCTGCATCTATACTTGAAGGTGTCCAGAGAAGGGCAACAAGGCTGGGGAGAGGTCTGGAGCACAGCCCTGGGAGGAGAGGCTGAGGGAGCTGGGGTTGCTTAGCCTGGAGAAAAGGAGACTCAGGGGAGACCTTCTTGCTCTCTACAACTCCCTGAAGGGAGGTTGTAGCCAGGTGGGGGTTGGTCTCTTCTCCCAGGCACCCAGCACCAGAACAAGAGGACACAGTCTCAAGCTGCACCAGGGGAGGTTTAGGCTGGAGGTGAGGAGAAAATTCTTCCCAGAAAGAGAGATTGGCCATAGGAATGTGCTGCCCAGGGAGGTGGTGGAGTCACCATCCCTGGAGGTGTTAAAAAAAGGCTTGGATGTGGCACTTGGAGCCATGGTTTAGTTGTCAGGAGGTGTTGGGTGACAGGTTGGACTTGATGATTCTTGAGGTCTTTTCCAACCTTATTGATTCTATGATTCTATTTAACACCTCCAGGGATGGAGATTCAACCACCTCCCTGGGGAGCCTGCCCTCGTGTCTGAGAACCCTTTCAGCCAGGAATTTTTTTCCAGTCTCTAACTTTTTATTCCTCCCTGCGGGTGTTCAAGGCCAGCTTGGCTGAGGCCTTGAGCAGCTGAGTCTAATTGAGAGGTGTCCCTGGGAGGTTGGAGTAGATGATCTCTGAGGTCACCTTGAACCTAAGCCATTCTATGATTGTCTCTTCCTGGGTCTAGGTGCTGCACCTGGTGTGGCAGAGGGCTTCGTTTTGGGTAAGATGCAACTCCAATTCAGGAGCTATTTAGGGAAATGCCAGTTATGAAGTAAAAAGGTGCTGAAAACACCAGCCTGTAGCATATACAAAGACATAATCAGATGTGATCTTTACTGCAATAAAAAGCAGATTAGAAATCGAGAGCCACAAAGTATTGCAATTACTTTAACTGTCAGAGGTATTGGCAGGGCTGGTAAGGAATTTGCTTCCACAAAACTGGCAAAGCTCTGTAAAAATCCATAACATTGCTTTGACTAATCTGAAATCTGAAGACAGTAAGAGGCTGCTGAGGGTTTGTTAGGTTGCTTTGTCTGACTGGTTTTATTTTTCTTGGAAATCTGCTGAGACAACAAGCAAGGCACAGCACAGCACAGCACCTTGGGGGAGGAGGAGAGGAGGAAAGTGTTCGGAGATGGATGGAAGGTGCTGCCCTGCTCCCATCAAAACCATCTCTTGGGGATGTGAGGTTGCTTTGGGATGCCCTATGAGAAATGAGGCTCAGATCTCTGGTGTGTGTTTTGCAGAACACTTGGAGTGGGAAGAGCTGGACCCCACAAGTGATTTGGCCATGGCTGGATGAGGCTTTGAGCAATCTGCTCTGGTTGCAGAGGTTGGGGAGGTGTTCAAGGCCAAGTTGGATGAAGCCTTGAGCAACCTGCTCTAGTGGTGGTGGGGTTTGAACTGGATGATCTTTAAGGTCTAGTGTGGGGTGCCCCTGCCCATGGCAGGGGGGTTGGAACTAGATGATCCTTGTGGTCCCTTCCAACCCTGACTGATACTATGATACTATGAAGGTCCCTTCCAACCCAAACTGTTCTGTGATTTGAATGTGTGCTTTTGACTCACTCCAACAGCTCTGCGTCCTTATGGTGGGGAAACCAATACTTGTGGTGGGCTCTCACAAGAGCTCTCTTACAGATCATAGAGATCATGAGATCTGTCTTAGAGGGCTGTGGGGCTTCCCAAAATCCATGAAGTCAGTAAACTGAATGTGTGGCTAGGACTCTTTCCTCTGCAGTCTGATGTTTATCACATTTTGGGTGAATCCTTCAGCTTTTGGGGATGAACCAAGCAGAAAAAAACCTCAACCCAACTGAAACAACAAATCTCAAGAGTTTTGTCTCCATCTTAACCACAAAACCAACCAAACAAGCCAACAACAAACCAACAACCAACCAAAGAGAGTGTGGTAAAATAACCTGAACCAAGGTAAAAATGCCATTGATATGCTGAGCCATGTGGCTGAACCCAATCACATCCCAGTACAGGATGAGAGGCTGCAGAGGGTTATAAACCAGAATTTCCCTGGCTCCATCTCTCCAGCTGTTAATGACAATTTGACATTTAGCAGCACCCACTCCATTCTTGACAGAAAATGGAAATACTGCTTCTTCCCAGCCACTGCCCACAGGGCTCCTTTCACCTGCTGCTCCCTTGCCAGATGTGAGGAATATTAGGAAGAAATTCTTCACAGTGAGGGTGGGGAGACACTGGAACAGGTTGCCCAGGGAGGCTGTGGCTGCCTCCTCCCTGGAGGTGTTCAAGGCCAGGCTGGATGAGGCCTTGAGCAACTTGGGCTGGTGGGAGGTGTCCCTGCCCATGGCAGGGGGCTGGAACTGGACGATCTTTAAGGTCCCTTCCAACCCAAACCATTCTACAGGCTCCCTTGCTCTCTAAACCAAACTCTTTCCTGGGGGAATTCCTCTGAGCAAAGAGTTTGAAATGATTGTACATGTTCTAAAAGCCCATGGAAGTGTTACCTCTTTACCTGGAGGTTTTGGTGGAAAAGGTTCAGTTGCCTCTAAGTGCTTCTTGCAATGTCACCAAGACAACTTAGCAAAAGACCAGGAACTGAGTCTGGTGTCCTGATTACCTCAAGCTGGTTGCAGACAGGCCTGGATCTCCTAGAGGAAATGGATATGAACCAGTGAACAGCAGTGTCTGACCCCTGAACATGAGCAGGAACTTCTTTAAGCCCTGGAGCAGGCTGCCCAGAGAGGTGGTGGAGTCTCCACCTCTGCAGACCCACCTGGATGTGTTCCTGGGTGACCTGCCCTGGGTGACCTGGCTCTGGCAGGGGGGTTGGTCTCAATGGTCTCCAGAGGTCCCATCCAACCCTTACCATTCTGTGCTCATGAAAGAAGATGCTGTGCTTTGCCACACCTCAGCAACCTTTCCTCTTTTCTTGTTTTCCTTTCATGTGAAATCTTCCCAAGTGGGTGTGAGCTCTGCATCTGCTGGGTAAGACACAGCATGGAAAACATCAGCCCTTCACCATTGGCTTGCTTCATAATCTCATATCTGGTAGTTATTTGGTTTGTATTTAGAAAATGTAAAGCCTAGAGGGGGTGGGGGGATGAAAAAGGTGTGAAAATGAGGTTCTGGAGGCTTTTTTAGCAACTGACCCTTTCTTCAGCGTGCCAAGACTTCACTCAGCGATATTGCTAGGCAACTGAACAGACATTTCCTTTCAAGCCCTAAGTGGATACCAGGATTAATACATGATCAGTCAAGATACACATTTATTCACCTTCCTTCACACCAGTGATAGGATTTTTTCTGGGCCCAGTTTAATTTGGGAGGTGAGGCTGGCACTGAATTAAAGCTGCTTATCCAGGCTGATAATAAGGAGGTGAGATCCCAGCAAGGGAAAATGTACACCCAACAGTGCACCAGTTGACAAAAACCAAAGGATTAGAAATCCCAGCAGAAGGAAAAAAATGCCATTTAATAAGACCTGAAAAAATCCAATTTGAATTATTCAGCTCCCTTAGCCTCTCCCTCAGTATCCAAAGTTTCAATGCAAGAAGCTGGAGCCCTGAGACACGCTCTGGTGCTGGCTTCATTGAGCACCGCTCACCCTGGGTCACTCAGGTGGTGCCAGGGAAAGCTGAAAGCATTATGCCCATGAGCCTGCTATGCCTCTAACTCCCCAGACAAATGATTTTCCCTCCTCTCTGCACTTTGCTTCTCTGAAGTTTCCAAATGGCCACTGCTTCTCAAAACAAACCCCAGCCTCCGTGATTCTTCTTCCATCTCCAGGCTCCTTCTGTTCTGCTTTCCTCAAGGGCCTACACCGGACGTCTCCAAAGGGCTGAGATGGCTCTTTGAATGCAACCAATTGTTTTGTAGCACTTCCCTGGCACAAACAGCTTCAATTTTTAAGTGAGGAAAGGTCTATTAATCTATTATTAATTAATATTCCATATGCCGCCTCGGAGGCAGCGTGGGTCTTTTGAAGCCATCTGGTTTCTCATTGCACTGGAGGGAGGCTATTGTCTGTTGTGTGCTCTTGAACATGGTCTGGAAAATGGAGATGTGGTGTGTACATGCTCCAGATGTTTGGTTACCTCTCTGCTCCCCCAGCTGAGGAAGCAGAGGCAGCTGGATTGCAGCATCAGCCTCATCGGGCAGATGCCCGAGACCAGCCTTGCCCCCAGCTGTTTGCAGATCCTAAAACTCAAGAGCTGGCTTCTGTCCTGTGTGATGTTGTGTGGGGTCTCTGCCCCTCTTGTCCTCACACAGATCCTAAAACTCAAGAGCTGGCTTCTGTCCTGTATGATGTTGTGTGGGGTCTCTGCCCCTCTTGTCCTCACACAGATCCTAAAACTCAAGAGCTGGCTTCTGTCCTGTGTGATGTTGTGTGGGGTCTCTGCCCCTCTTGTCCTCACACAGATCCTAAAACTCAAGAGCTGGCTTCTGTCCTGTGTGATGTTGTGTGGGGTCTCTGCCCCTCTTGTCCTCACACAGATCCTAAAACTCAAGAGCTGGCTTCTGTCCTGTGTGATGTTGTGTGGGGTCTCTGCCCCTCATGTCCCTCTGTCCCTCTTGCCCCACGTCCTGTCTCTCCTGGCTGGGACAAGGACACTGCTAGTTAGGGCCAGTATGGTGTAAACTGGGAGCATCCCTTCTGTGTACAGGGTTTGTAACTTACACAGTGATTAATTAAGGTGTAACAGGGGGAGGCTGCAGTAAGCATGGATCAGGTTGCCCAGGGAGGTGGTTGGGGCCCTGTCTCTGGAGACCTTCAAGGAGAGGCTTGGCAGGGCTCAAGAGCCTGAGGAGGATGTCCCTGCTGACTGCAGGAGGGTTGGACTGGATGACCTTTGGAGGTCCCTTCCAACCCAGACCATTCTGTGCTTCTGTGCTCTGTGTATCAGGCAGGAACTGAATAGAGTAAGAATTTACAGCTGCAGCATGGAATAACTTGGGATGTAGCAGCCAGTGACGTTAGTACTGAACATCCCAAATCAAATCCTGCAGCAGCCCTGGCAGGGGACTGCTGCATTAGCTCAGCCCCCCTCTGCTCTGTGCTCTCCAGCTGTCACATTCTTCAGGAGCTTGAATTTTCCTTTTAGTAAAAGGAAATCATTGCCTTTGATATGATGAATTATTAGGATTCTGCTATGCACTCTACAGACAAATGTTAGACACCAGCATGTGCTCCAGAGAGCTTTCCTTCAAACAAACAGCAGTGATGAGATCAGGAGCAGAGGCTGGGAGGGGATGGTGTGCTTGAAGTCAGCTGTCTGGTGGTGAGGGAAGTTTGGTGTTCCACTGTCCTGACCCCCAGGCATCTCCTGCTTCACATTGTCAAACCTCCATAAAGAGCTCAAACCTCAGAAATTACAATAAATGAGGAGTGCAGCATGTTTAGAGTAGGATGGAATGGAATGGAATGGAATGGAATGGAATGGAATGGAATGGAATGGAATGGAATGGAGTGGAATGGAGTGGAATAGAATAGAATAGAATAGAATAGAATTGAATTGAATTAACCAGGTTGGAAAAGACCTCAAAGATCATCAAGTCCAACCTCTCACCCAACACCATCTAATCAACTGAACCATGGCACCAAGTGCCTCATCCAGGCTCTTCCTAAACACCTCCAGGGATGGTGACTCCACCACCTCCCTGGGCAGCACACTCCAATGGCCAATCTCTCTTGCTGGGAAGAACTTCTTCCTAACATCCAGCCTGAACCTCCCCAGGCACAGCTTGAGACTGTGTCCTCTTGTTCTGGTGCTTGGGAGAAGAGACCAACCCCCACCTGGCTACAACCTCCCTTCAGGTAGTTGCAGACAGCACTAAGGTCTCCCCTGAGCCTGCTCTTCTCCAGGCTAAGCAACCCCAGCTCCCTCAGCCTCTCCTCACAGGGCTGTGCTCCAGACCCCTCCCCAGCTTTGTTGCCCTTCTCTGGACACCTTCCAGCATCTCAACATCTTTCTTGAATTGAGGAGCCCAGAACTGGACACAGGACTCAAGGTGTGGCCTAACCAGTGCTGAGTACAGGGCAGAATGACCTCCCTGCTCCTGCTGGCCACACTGTTCCTGATGCAAGCCAGGATGCCATTGGCCTTCTTGGCTACCTGGGCACACTGCAGGCTCATGTTCAGCCTACTATCAACCAGTAACCCCAGGTCCCTTTCTGCCTGGCTGCTCTCCAGCCCCTCTGACCCCAGCCTGTAGCACTGCATGGGGTTGCTGTGGCCAAAGTGTAGAACCCAGCACTTAGATGTGTAAATCTCATGCCATTTAGGGACATCCTGATGGGAGACTTGGTGTGGCTGGTGGAACAACACACTTCTGAGAAGCAGTTTGATTGGAAAAGACCTCCAGGATCATGGAGTCCAACCACTGACCTAACACTGGGATCCCAAACTATGGTGTCACTCAGTTAAGTTGTGGTCACCTACTTCACTCAGCGTTGCTTTTCCTTCAGGAAGCATTTTCCAGTCCACAAGTTGAGCTTCAGAGACTAGATGCAAATCTGTCACCATAAGCATGTAAGGAACTAACACCACTGCAGATGGGGTGGAGAAGGCTGGAAAAAACAACACTGGTGAGGCTGCAGCTCAAGTACTGGGTTGGGTTTTGGGACCTTCACTCCAAGAATCACATTGAGGGCTGGAGCAGGTCCAGACAAGGGAAATGAAGCTGGGCAAGGGTCTGGAGAATAGGGGTGGTGGGGAGCAGCTGAGGGAGTATTTCATCTGAAGAAGAGGAGGCTGAGGACGACCTTCTGGCTCTCTAGAACTCCCTGAAGAAAAGGTTGGAGGCAGGTGGGGGTTGGTCTCCTCTGCCAAGGAACAAGTGATAGGACAAGAGCAAAAATGATCTCAAGTTGCCCCAGGGGAAGCTTAGGTTAGGTATTAGGGAAAACTTCTCTGCTGCAAGAGTGGTCAGGGACTGGCACAGGCTGCCCAGGGAGGTGGAGTCCCCATCCCTGGAGGTATTCAAGAAACCAGTGGCCACGGCACTTGGGGACATGGTTTAATGGCCATGGGTGATGTTGGGTTGCTGGTTGGACTGGATGATCTTGGAGATCTTCTCCAGCCTTAATGGTTTTACCCAAGGCATTGTCTCCTAAACCAAGAGGCCAACCTGCCACAGAGTCAGCAGCTCGGTGTCGGTGAAATCCACATTGCTCAGAGCGGGATTCACATCAAGCCTGCACTAAACCCCCTGAACGTTTCAAGTGTTCTAACAAAGCAGGGGGGGAAAAAAAATCTCCACTCTCCAGCAGCACAACCACCTTATGAATGTGCAAATTAGCATCCAAAGACAATCTGCTGCTGCTTTGCAGTAAATACTGAGGCATAACTGTGGGGCACTAAGTGGCAGATTTAGGTCCACGCTCATTCCTTTATATTTGTTTATTTTTAATGCCACACTTTGAGACCAATTTGATAGTAATGCAGCAAATCTGTTGAGGATTCCAGTCAGCTGGTAGCATTTTCAAATCATCCTTGTTTGGGCATTTCTTATTGAAGGCAATAGAGGAGCAACCAGTGGTGATAAATTTGTTTGTGGCGCGCAGCCTTGCTCGCCGTGGTTGTGCGGTGTTGGAGCCACACCAAAATCACACTGGGAATTTACTGAGTTGTTGTCCCTTTCCCCTCTTTCATTTCTGTTTTTTCATCAGTAGTGACCAGCTGTTCATCCCCTGTGTTTAGGGGCATCTTGTGTTCTGGCAAGAGAGGCAACCAAGCTGGTGAAGGCTCTGGAGAATAGGTCTGGGGACAGACTTGTAGCAATAGGGTGAGAGGGAATGGATTGAAGCCTGAGAAGGAGAGATTTAGACTGGAGAAGAAGAAATTCTTGACAGTGACAGTGGTGAGACTGGAACAGGCTGCCCAGGAAGGCTGTGGATGACCCTTCCCTGGGGGTGTTCAAGGCCAGGTTAGATGAAGCCTTGCTTGCAGTCTAGTCATAAAGAAGACAACCAAGAGAGGACCTCAGAGCTGCCTTCCAATAGCTGAAAGGATCCTACAGGGACACTGCAGAGGGACTTTTCATGTGGATATCTAGAGACAGGACAAGGAGGAATGGTTTGAAGCTGAGGGAGAGCAGGGCTAGACTGGAGCTGAGGAAGAAGTCCTTCAGTAGCACAGTGGTGAGACTCTGGAACAGGTTGCCCAGGGAAGCTGTGGATGTCTCCTCCCTGGAGGTGTTCAAGGCCAGGTTGGATGAGACCTTGAGCAGCTGAGTCTAGTTGAGAGGTGTCCCTGCCCATGGCAGGGAGCTTGGACAAGATGATCTCTGAGGTCCCTTCCAACCTAAGCCTTTCTGAGATTCACTATGAGGGTTGCTGATCTATTGGGAGGTGTCCCTGCCCATGGCAGGTGGGATTGGAACTAGATGATCTTTAAGGCCCCAAACCATTGCATGATTCAATGATGTATTTCTATATCCTTATAAACAAAAATATTGTTCTGTGATGAGAGCTATAAACAGGACAGATCATATACAATAGGAAAAATGGCATCTAATAGGGAAAAAAAATATATATAATAGGACAAAGTAGGTGCAATAGGATGAATTTTTTATATATATATATGTATGAATGTATGTATAATTATATAGATGTATATATAATGATATAGGTGTCCAGAGAAGGGCCACAAGGATGATTAGAGGGCTGGAGCACCTCTCCTATGAGGACAGACTGAGGGAGTTGGGGCTGTTCAGTCTGGAGATGAGAAGGCTCCCAGGAGACCTAATTGGGGAGACCTAAGCTGGGGAGGGACCTTTTAGGCCGTCAGGGAGTGATAGGACTGGGGGGAATGGAACAAAACTAGAAATGGGTAGATTCAGCTTGGGTGCTAGGAAGAAGTTGTTCCCCATGAGGGTGGTGAGAGACTGGCACAGGTTGCCCAGGGAGGTGGTGGAAGCCTCATCCCTGGAGGTGTTTGCAGCCAGGCTGGATGTGGCTGTGAGCAACCTGCTGTAGTGGGAGGTGTCCTTGCCCATGGCAGGGGGGTTGGAAGTGGCTGAGCCTTGAGGTCCCTTCCAACCCCAACAATTCTATGATTATATATATATGTGTAATGATATAGATAGATAGACAGAATGGTATATATAAAATGATGGCTATAATGATGGCTATAATAAAGGACAAATGTTGTCCTGTAGGGATTTGCTTTTCCCCTCACTCACCTCAGCTGTGCCACAGCCACTGCCTGGAGCCTCAGTTACGTTGCTCTTATGCGAACGAAAAGCTGCACCCCCAGAGTTTAGCATGTACCAAGCACACGTTGGCAACAGATTCGATTTGCCCTGGTGCTTTGAGATCAAAAGCATTATCTTCCTCTCCAGGAATTTTAAGCCTGTGTAACTCCCCAGAATTAATGAGGTTCCTCCTTTCCATTGCATTTGTGACGCCTGTCCGGCGTGGGGGATTTATCTGCCTGAGCCTAGCAGGTTATGGATCAGTTGCTGCTGCTGCTGCTGCTGCACCTTTCTGTTTGCCTTCTGAGTAAGAGTATGAAAGGGAGAACTCATATGTGCCTTGAGTTGTAATCTCTGAGGATTTGTGGCATACTAGGCAATAAAGGACTGCTCCAGTTGACTAAATGCCAGGGCACAGCAGTTTGTTTTAATTATGCTACAAAGGAATGGGTGTTATTGTTCTTAGAGTACAATAGAACAAGGAAACAGAAGAAGAGAAAATTGGAGCGCTCTCTCTCTCTCTCTCCTTGAGAGAGGGTTTAGCAACAGGATGTTGCTTAGCATTGAGGGTTTTCAAGGCAGCAAAACCCAGAAAGAAAACATGCTGAGGAACCAATTTACAGAGACTAAGGGGGGGGGAAAAAAAAGACATCCAAAGCCAACCAAACAAAAAATCACAAACAATGCAAAAAACCCAAACCCAAACAAACAAACAAAAAACCCCTCAGCCAAAAGCCACAAGACCCAACCCTAAAACCAAGAAAAAAAACACATTGCCTCTCTCATCTTGAGCTCTGACTGGGTCTGGTTTCATTTACCAATGTCTGTAGGAGGGACTGCTGGAAAAACTGAGAGCATTAGGTTGGTTGGGTTGGGGTTTTATAGTAGACTTAGGCAGGAATGGTTCAGATGAAAGATCTGGGGGCTGAGGCCCCATCCCTGGGGGTGTTTAAGACCAGGCTGGATGAGGTTCTGGCCAGCCTGATCTAGTGTGGGGTGTCCCTGCCCATGGCAGGGGGGTTGGAACTAGATGATCCTTGTGGTCCCTTCCAACCCTGACTGATACTATGATATTATGACTGATGGGGAGGGGCTTTTGACAAGGCTTTGTAGTGGCAGGAAGAGGGGAATGGCTTTGAGTTGGGAGAAGGGAGATTGAGACTGGAGATGAGGAAGAAGTTCTTGACAGTGAGGGTGGGGAGACACTGGCAAAGGCTGCCCAGGGAGGCTGTGGATGCCTCCTGCCTGGAAGTGTTTAAGGCCAGGTTGGATAAGGCCTTGAGCAAGCTTCTCTGGTGGAAAGTGTCCTTGCCCATGGCAGGAGATTGGAAATGGATGATCTTTAAGGTCCTTTCCAACCCAAGCCAGTCTGTGATTCTATGGTCTTCTGGCATGTTCTGAGAACAGAGCTTCTCTTCTCCTTTGAGTCCATCCAAAATCCCCACTGTAGCATTCAGGGCTCAGCTTGGTTTGCTAACCACAAAAATCCTAAGCTGAGTCCCGGAAATGCCATCTCAGTATAATAACTTCTTCCTTTTGTGTGGTCTTTTCCCTCTGAGCCTTGAGTGTTAGTTACCCTTGGGCCAAGATTTTGTAGAATCATAGAATTGTCAGGGTTGGAAGGGACCTCAAAGAGCATCCAGATCCAACCCCCCTGCCATGGGCAGGGACACCTCACATTAGATTCCGGGGTCTTTGCTGCTGTGGGGGCTCGAGAGGCTCTTTCCTTCCAGAGTGAAAACATTTCATACAATTTCGTGGCAACAGGAACAAATCCTTATGAAGAGCATGGTGGGGGGAAAATGCCTTTGCAGGAAACATCTGGAAACTTGAATACAATCCCTAGGACTGCCAGCCTTAGATTAGGGGCCAGGTTTAGTGTAGGGCCACAGCAGACTCTGCCATTCTCTGCAAAACAAAAGTGCAGCTCAACATTCTGTGCACTATGCTCAGCTCAGGCACAGTCACCTCAGGATGAGGACTGAGAGGGGAGTGCAGCACTTCTGTGCCTCAGGCAGTGTTCCAGCTTTTAGGTGGCTGAGGTTGAGGAGGTTTTTTTTGTGGGTTTTTTGTTCATTTCTAGCTCTGCACACATGCAAGGTTGGTGCCTGTCTTAGTAGCAGGCTACCTGATGAAAAGTTTTGCCCATCATCCACAGAAGCAGGCTTCAGTTAAAAGGTTGGGACAGAAAGGGATGCAGGAAGCTGAGGGAGTGAAAAAGTCCTTCAAATGCACCAGTTAAAGTGGATTGCTTTTAATTGCCACTTCTCTCAACAGCAGCTCTTGGTTTGTCTCCGCATGTCCTTGGTCTCATCTGATTTCCATCAGCTCACCAGATGCAGAGGCATTGCTCAGGTTGCCTCAGCCTGGCACCTTGAGCTGTTTACTGCAGCTTCCTTTGGAATAGTTGTCTATATAAATGATCTTGCCAAGAAATCAAGCGTGCTGCAGCAAATCCCTCTGTGGGCTTAGGCAGAAATCCTCTGGTCGAAAGGGAAATACACACAATGCTCAGGCCCTCCTCAGCTGGGCTTCACCAGACTTCCCTGCCTGTGCCTGAGAAATGTGCAAGACAGCAGCAGTAAGTCTGTGAGATTTCCAGCATGAGGAACAAAGAATCTGATCAGAATGAAAGAGCAAGCTGTAGGATTTTGTGTGCCTTGCTACAGATGAGGTGCCTGGTGTTTGGAAATGGCATGGTGCGGCTGGACCAAGACTTGCAAACATCGCGTTTGTGTCTCCTTCCTACCTCCAGTGAATAAAGAGATGGAAAAACAAATACAGCATTGCCCAGGAGAGAAATAGATGCCTTCCTCTGAATATTTTCATGAAGATTAATAAAGCAACCTGCAGGTTGCCCAGAAATAACAATTCCAACCAACAGCCTTAAGTCACATACCTCAGCACCCAGCTTTCTCCACACAGCTGAGTGAAATCTCACCTGACAATAACATCTCTGCCTCTTGGATTTCACATCCAGTCTGTAAGAAGCAGGTGGGGTTGGAATAGAAACTGATGAGATTCTGAAGGTTTAGGAACTTCACAGATTAGCTGGTTGCAGTCCTGAAGCCAGGCACAGAGTTGATGTGATAGCCTAAAGAAGAGAGATTCACAGCGCAGGCTGTTAGGAGGGAGCTGGAGTCCTTACAAAGTTGTGTTAAAACACTGCTCAGAACAGAATCTTGGACTCGTGTGCCACAGGGAAGAGAATTATTGAAGTAAATCATCTGAGCCTTTGAACTAAAGCAGCTGAGTGTGTGGGTGATATACAGCTCTCCAGCAGCAGCTGCTGACTCCATTTTCATCTAACCCAGAGTTACAGCAAAGTTTTCCTGCCTTCTGCTTAGTGCAAAAGCAAGCAGCTCTGTATCCAGGTGGGTTGAAAAAAAAAACCACCAAGAAAAGCCTTTCAGCTCAGCTTGAGCTTCTATTTTCTGGCAAATGTTTGTCCAAACAGACACAAAACCCCTTGTACATAATTCAGACTCTAAAGAATTCCTCTGAGTTGAGTTCTAAAGCATTCCTGCTACCCTCTTCACTTTTAAATAGATGGGGAAATTGTGATCCCGAAAGATTGTCAAGATTTGCACTGCCTGTTTATAGCAAAGGCATGACAATACTGGTGAGATCCAAACCTTGTTCAACATCTGCACCCCAGAACAAAGAAAGAGTAGCTGAGGGAAAATAAAGAACGAGATTTTCTCCTTTCTAATATTTTTCTCCTTTCTATTCTTCCCATCACCATGGTGTCCAGGCACACTCGTGTGATGGTTGAGCAGTGAATAATCCTCCTTTAGTAGCTGAAGGAATTGTGTTGACTCTGAGCTGATCTGAGTTAGGAGTGAAGGGAGGGAAGTGTGAGACCATACAGAGGTTTGAAGCACCACAATGTCCTACCCCAGCTCCTTGATTAGCTTTTAGGAAGGGCTTTGTGCCAGAATACTGCTGGCTGGGTCAGACCAGTTCAGCCACGACTGGGATCGGTGGGCTGGGTGGATTACCAGAGATCACTTGCAGTGCTAGCAAAGCTTAGGCACTGCAAATTCATGAGGAGAGAAAATCAAAGAAAAGAAAAGATCTTTTTTATTTCAAGTGAGGTGAAAAGAGAAAGGAGATATGGGAAGACTTAGAAAAGAAGGTGTCACGTCTGTGGTTTTATGAGTGCAAGCTAGAAATGACCCTGGACTCAAATGGATGTGTATGATTTGTTGGGCCATTAGCAAACACATTCAATGCAGGTTGTTTATTATCCTTTATTTCCCAAATTCTTGCCACATTTTCTTAGGAAGTCTTCCCATTTTCCCCTCCCATAACAGAAGAGAGCTCTCTCTAGAAGTCTGCAAAGCCAATATGCCTTCAGATCACATTCTCACCTTTGCATCCCACAGAAGAATTCCCTCCCTTGTAATACCTTCCAAACAGTTTCAGTGCAATTTAGATTACCTGCATGTTAGGACTATTGCTTATAAACACAGTTCTCTGATTCTGATCTTTTGTTCCCCTCAATTATGTGCTGCATCCAGCTAGGGTCTTTTATCCTGTATTTAGGCTGGCAGCTCTTCAGCTGGAGGATAATTTTTTTCACCTCATGTTTATACAGTGCCTAACACAGTATTCACATGAGGCCACCATCACCAGGTGGAAAATCTGCATGGAGTGAAAAGGTGGCAGCAGGGTATGGAAATCTGAGTTCAGACGGGAGGGATTTCGAGAGGTGGATGGCATGAAGAATGGGAAAGGAGAGGAGATAATTTCTATTATTGCTCATAATGTTATCATCATCATTTGCTGTTTAAGCAGCAATGGTTAGGAAAGGGATCCAAAAGCCATGAAAGCACGAGTGCTTCCACAAGCAAAGTGAAACAATTTCCTCCTCAGCTGATTTCCCTCACTGCAGCAGATAAAACACTCCCCTCATCATGTTTTACTAAAGCCATGGCTCAAGGTGCACTAAAGCAGTCATTTTCTCTGCCTTGATCTGGAGCACTCAATTTAATCTGTATCTTGTTAAGAACAAAAATAATAATTAAATGAAGAAGGAGAAGGGGTTTAGTTTACAAAGCCATTTCCAGCATACAGATGAGTAATTAGAGTGCCCTAAATATAGTGGTTTGTCTTTGTCAAGGGGAGATGACTAACTTTCCTCAGATGTGTACTAACAGAGCACTGCAGAGCTTCAGCATTACAACTGTCACTGCCAGCTCAAGGTGTCTCCAGCAGCCACATCACAGCAAAAAGCTCCCACAGCAAGATCAGGAGCTGCACAGTCCACAGCCCAGCTTGGTTATTACACTGTTGTGCAAAAAATACCCACCCCCAAACCCAACTCATTAAAGTTGGATTACAAGAAGGTAACAATAAAAAGATTTCATTACTCCTCTTCTAGCTTGATCCCAACCCCACCCCACTCCTGAATTAAGCTCAGAGAGCAGCAGATGCTCTTTGAAATGTACTGAGAGAGAGTGTGTGAACAGTGGGGTACAGGGGAATAAAGCCAAGGGCTGAAGCAGAAGACCCATGGACAGGAGGACTCAGTAGTCCTCCTGCCTGGGACTCAGTGTCTGGGCTGTGTGTCTCCCCACACACTGGAAGGGCCCCACAATACATAACCCACTTGAGGCCCAACAGAATTAAGATCACTCTTGTTTCATCACTAGAGCTGAATCACAAGGAATGTGCTTGCCAGGGGTGTAGTGTGACAGATGTTGCTGAGTTCTGCTCTGTGCTCACAAACATCCCTTCCAGATGTGTTTGGGATTCAGGGGAATCTGCTGGGTCTGGAGCCTGCCTGTTGTTTGAACTAGGGCAAGAAGGAAGAGGAAATGTGGCTCTCTTGGTGCTGAGGCATTGCTGAGCTGAAAGAGCAGATGAAACTCACAGAAGAGTGAGCAGAAAGAGAAGAGAAAGAAACAACTGAGGAGAGAGAGGAAGGTCCCCACCAAAATACGGGGATAAAAGAACCTAAATCAGAACAGCATGAAAGCAAAAGAAGAGCCTAATTCTAAAGGTCACTTGCACACCTCACCAAAGGGGTTGTAATCTCACCAGCTTCATTGTAAATAACCTCCCCAAAGAGTCAGCTGAAGCTGTGTGTAGAAAAGGAGGTGCTCCAGGGCTGGCAGGCTTTGGCTGAACCAGCCTGGCTGACCTGCCTGGAGTGTACCTTGGGATGGGGACTCCAGGGAGCATCTGGATTCACCACCAGGTTCCTACTGCTGAGTTGGAAGATGTTGGCTCTGTCTTCCTGGCCACGACACACCTCTGAATTCCCTTCCCTTCTCTTGCCAGCTGCTGGCTTTGGTGTCTTCCCCAAGGGACTGTCACCCTTGCCTTGATCCAAGGAGCAGGCTGACAAAGAGCAGCTCCTATCAGAGTGCATGGTGAAGAGGACTTTTAATTGTGCTGGGAGCTCAAGGTGGTTCTTCAGTCAAAGGCAAGTGTGTGACAAACTGACCTTGTTGAGCTTTGAATACTAAGGTGAATGTGTAACCTTTGTGAAATGAGTTGCAGGATCCAGTTTTGACCTGTGTTGGGGACATGTCCAGATCACAGAATCTTTTACCCTCTTCTGGTGTTGAAAGCAAGAAACAACAACAACAACAACAACAAAAAACCCCACAAATTTATATTTAGGATTCTTTGAGCCAAAGGAGTTTAATTTTTTGAACTTTAAACTGAGTCAACAGCTTGAAAGAGAAAATATTTCTATTTAAGTCTTTACCTGAATTCACCACCCCAAAATTTGTGGATATCTCTCTCAGCATTTTGTCATCAAGTGCTTAGCATTAGAATCAAAGGTAGCAAAGCCATTGATCTGCAGCAAGACAATATTAATATTACCATATAGCTTTTATAATTAATTTGCTGCCAGATGAAAGGGAACCACAAGGTCCTTTTAGTGCTGGTGATTAAAGCAAGAAGTAAACCTTTGAAAGGCCTATTTGCATGTACAACATGTTGCACTCCTTCCAGCAGATCACTTGCAAATTGTTAGTGTATTTGGAGTCACATTGCAAAGTTTTGGATAAAAGACATCAGTGACTTGCAGGGGGGAAAAGGGGAAAAAAAATAGAATCATAGAATCAATGAGGTTGGAAAAGGCCTCAGAGATCATCAAGTCCAACCTATCACCCAATACCTCCTGAGAACTAAACAATGGCACCAAGTGCCACATCTAAGCCTCTTTTGAACACCTCCAAGGACAGTGACTCCACCACCTCCCTGGGCAGCACATCCCAATGGCCAATCTCTCTTGCTGGGAAGAACTTCTTCCTAACATGTAGCCTAAACCTCCCCTGGCACAGCTTGAGACTGTGTCCTCTTGTTCTGGTGCTGGGTGCCTGGGAGAAGAGACCAACCCCCACCTGGCTACAACCTCCCTTCAGGGAGTTGTAGAGAGCAATGAGGTCTCCCCTGAGCCTCCTCTTCTCCAGGCTAAGCAACCCCAGCTCCCTCAGCCTCTCCTCACAGGGCTGTGCTCCAGACCCCTCCCCAGCTTTGTTGCCCTTCTCTGGACACATTCAAGTGTCTCAATATCCTTCTTAAATTGAGGGGCCCCAAACTGGACACAGGACTCAAGGTGGAAAATCCTGGTGTGTGCTAGGATACTAAAAACTGGGAGTGTAAGGCTTGCTGAACTCCTGCTCTACCTTTGTCTGCTCCTCTGTGCTGCTGTAGGCCAGGTTTTTAGCATCCTTTCAGTGGTAATGAGCACAGGGGCTGTGGTGGAAAGGGTTTGTGTGGTTCTGTACACACCACTGAACTGCTCCATGAAATGATTAGGAAGGCTTTCCTGATTCCTAGGTGCAGTTTGAGGCTTAATTAATTAATGCCTGCAAAGCACTTTGAAGACCTTAGCTGAAAGGTATCACAGAAGAGCAAATATCATTACCAGCAAAATACAGCAAAGGAAGAACTTTGAGGAGGGCTTGGAGTTTGCCTGTAGCTGGAATATTCATCTTCTGCTAGGTGAGGACAGACTTAATCCCCACAGATGCTGATGGTTATGCTGATGTGATGGTGTGGTTTGCATGTTTACAAGCTCTCTTGTCTCTCTGCCCTTCTAGGAATAATTGAAAACCCAAATATTAAACTCAAAACATAATTTGACATCATCCTGAAACACACTCTCAAAGGAATTTTCCTCCCAGCACTGAGCTTCCAGAGTGATTATAAATTAGTCAAGTTATTTACATCTTTCACTCTCACTTCACTTAATGATAGCTAAATAAAAAAGGAAAAAAAAAACCCAAACCCCTGCAAACTACTTCTCCTAATGTTTGATTTTCTTTGTATAATTATGCCCTAAAGGCTAGTTCTTTATACTCAGTCTGCAGCCCTTGATGAATGCAGAAAGGACAGAAGGGAAGAAAATCTCCAATACCTTATCCTGGGCTTTGATTCCAAAGAGGCAACTCACAGATGGTATCTCCATGCAGCTGTGTCCATCACTCTGATGGTTCTGTGGTTTTCAGTAAGGTGACACCTGAGGCTGGAGACTGGCAGGCAAACTTTTGCACTTTGGATGTCCCTTAAGCCTACTGAGATTAAAAACTGGGGAGTGATTTCCTTATCCTCTCCAGTTTCTTGGGTACAAAAGTAATTCCTGCTGAATCATAGAATCACCAAGGTTGGAAAAGACCTCAGAGGTCATCAAGTCCAACCTGTCACCACAGACCTCATGACTACTAGACCATAGCACCAAGTGCCACATCCAATCCCCTCTTGAACACCTCCAGGGATGGTGACTCCACCACCTCCCTGGGCAGCACATTCCAATGCCTAACAACTCCCTCTGGGAAGAACTTTCTTCTCACTTCCAGCCTAAACTTCCCCTGGTGCAGCTTGAGACTGTGTCCTCTTGTTCTGGTGCTGGCTGCCTGGGCAAAGAGACCAACCCCCACCTGGCTACAACCTCCCTTCAGGGAGTTGTAGAGGGCAATGAGGTCACCCCTGAGCCTCCTCTTCTCCAGGCTAAGCAACCCCAGCTCCCTCAGCCTCTCCTCACAGGGCTGTGCTCAAGGCCTCTCCCCAGCCTTCGCTGGACATGTTCAAGAGTCTCAAAGAATCAACATGACACTTTTCATTCTAGCCTCATTTTTCTAGGCTATGTGCTTACCAGAAACCCAGAAGCACTTAGATGTGGGTATGTGACACTGACAAAAAGGACAGGACAGTTAAAAGTTAACCTGCGAGTGTTAACCATTCATTTTCATTACTGTTTATATCCAGTGTGAATTCTGAGCCTCCATGAAGAAGTGAGATTCTCTCAAACTTGTTTTCTTCCAGTAGCTGAAGGGATCCTCCAAGAAGGCTGCAGAGGGTGTCTAGAGACAGGCCACAGGGGAATGTTTTGATGTTGAGGGAGAGCAGGGTTAGACTGGAGCTGAGGAAGAAGTTCTTCAGCAGGAGAGTGGTGAGACTCTGGAGCAACCTGCTCAAGGAGGTTGTGACTGCCTCCTCCCTGGAGGTGTTCAAGTCCAGGTTGGATGAGGCCTTGAGCAGCTGAGTCTAGTTGTGAAGCATCCCTCCTGTGGCAGGTTGGAGTAGATGATCTCTAAGGTCTCTTCCAACCTGATCCATTTTATGATTTTTCCCTCACTGAAAATTCCATTTCCACCTGAGTTAATGGTACCAGCACTAAAACTTTCTCCTTGTCAGAGATCTTTAATGTCCCCTGTTCCCTAGCCAAGATGTCACTCTGCTCCCTTCCTCCAGAATAATTTGATAGTATCATCAGGAAGGGAGGTATCCCACTCTCCACCTGCACCACAGCTTGGAGGGATGAGTCCATCCTTCATGCCCAAACTGATGACTCACTCTGTTTCCCTCAAGCAAAATAAGCTCACAGGGAAGACCAGAATAGAATTCTGCCTCTTCTGCTTTAGGAAAGCAATAAAGGAAACAGGCTTCACCCATTTTTTAAAGGGGTTGATATTTACCTGAGAGTGTCTTATTTGTCACTCCAATGTCATTCATGCTGCAAGAGTATAAAAGGATGGGAGGCACACACGGACCAGAGAATTCAAGGCACTATCTTCACAGTGCAGTGAGATCCACTTGGATAAAAGGCATTAAAAATGATAATTGTGTGATTAGTGCATTCCACCTAAAGAGACTTCTAAGCCTCCTCTTAAATCCTCCATTCTCTCCAGCTGCAGCCAGCATTCAAGAGAAACATTTGTAGTGTTTTCTCTTTAACAGCACCAAGTGGGTTTGTGTTAAGTGGGAAATAATTATCACATCACCAATATTTTAAGAAATCAGGTTATGGGGGTTGGGTTTGGGTTTGGGTTGGGGTTGGTTTGTTTTTTACTCTTCAGAGCAGAGATTTACAGAACAATAATTAAATGTCAGCAAATGAATCACTGATGAGATACTGGCATTTGATAGTGTTTTGTAAACAGACTAAATGAGTCCAGAGAGAGGTGGAAACTATTGATGTTTCCAGAAGAAAAAAAATAGAAAGAAAGAAAAATAAAAGAAAAAATGAAAGAAAAATAAAACAAATTAAAAAAAGGAGAAAAAGAAAAACAAAATAAAGAAAAAAGATAAAAAGGAGAAAAAGAAAAATAAAAAGAAAAATTAAATAAAGAAAAAAGGAGAAAAAGTAAAGAAAGAAAAAAGAGAAAAAGGAGAAAAAGAAAAAATAAAAAGAAAAAAGAAAAAAGGAAAAAATAAAGATAAAAGATAAAAGGGAGAAAAAGAAAAAAGAAAAAGAAATAAAGAAAAAAGAAAAAAGGAGAAAAAATAAAGAAAGAAAAAAGAGAAAAGGGAGAAAAAGAAAAAGAAAAAATAAAGAAAAAAGAAAAAAAGGAGAAAAAATAAATAAGAAAGATAAAAGGGAGAAAAAGAAAAAAGAAAAATAAATAAAGAAAAAAAGAAAAAAGAGAAAAAATAAAGAAAGAAAAAATAAAGAAAGAAAAAAGAGAAAAGGAGAAAAAGAAAAAATAAAAAGAATAAAGAAATAAAGAAAAAATAAAAATGGAGAAAAAATAAAACCAAAAGAAATAAAGAAAAAAGGAGAAAATTTTTAAAAATTAAAAATAAAAAGAAAATATAAATAAAGAAAAAAGAAGAAAAAGGAAATAAAAGAGGCTGTGGAAGGAGAGTGTGGTCTTGAGTGTAAATACAGCAGCCTGATCAAGGTGGACAGCAATCTGTGAGGGGGAAAGGAAGGGATTTGCTTCTTGGGAATTCAAATGTGAAGCTCAAGAGATTGATTCCCATCAGCTACCATCCCCTGTCAAATCTTTGTCCTGGTTTTGCTCCCCACAGGTTGGAGGAAAGGATCAGTTGAGAGGTTTGAAGAATTCCACCTGTGTGTAAAGCAGCCAATGCCAACCCAATCTCAACAGAATGGCAGATTCCCAGCTTCTGGCCTTCCAGGATCTGCAGGGGGCTACAAGAAAGCTGGGGAGGGACTTTTGAGGGTGTCAGGGAGTGATAGGACTAGGGGGGGATGGAGCAAAACTTGAAGTGGGGAAATTCAGATTGGATGTTAGGAAGAAGTTCTTCCCCGTGAGGGTGGTGAGAGACTGGCACAGGTTGCCCAGGGAGGTGGTGGAAGCCTCATCCCTGGAGGTTTTGAAGGCCAGGCTGGATGTGGCTCTGAGCAACCTGATCCAGTGTGAAGGGTCCCTGGCCATGGCAGGGGGGTTGGAACTGGCTGATCCTTGAGGTCCCTTCCAACCCTGACAATTCTCTGATTCTATGGTGCTGGATAGAAGCTGGGTGGGCAAGGCTTGCCAGGGAAGTTGGGAATCTCCAGGATTGCTGGTTGCTGTTTAGAAATGGATTGGCTCCATTGCAGTGCAGATAGGATCTTAGCTTTCCTTATTTGTATTGCCAACTCAGTAGGCAGAACTCAATGGCTGCTTTGACTGCCTGGTTCTACTGCTGGTCTCGTGCCTCTGAAAGTTATTACTGAACTGAAAGGAATGAAAACAAATTGATCTGCTCTCCTGATGCTGTATTCATACACTAGAGAGGTATTAGAAAACTGAGAAGTGGTTTGAGTAAGTCCTTCCTCCAGGACTCTCTGTATTATAGTTTGGAAGGAAAACTCTGGAAATGTTTGAGGGCAGTGATTTTTGGAGAGGGACTTTGCACAAAGGCATCACAGAATATTAGGGGCTGTAAGGGACCTCGAGAGATCATCTAGTTCACCCCCCCCCCTTGAAAGCATGTAGTGAGAGGATGGGAGGTGATGGCTTCAACCTGGAAGAAGCTGGATTGAGATGAGACATTAAGAAGAAACTCTTCCCTATGAGGGCAGTGAGGCACTGGAACAGGGTTTCCCAGAGTAGCTGTGGAGGCTCCAAGCCTGGAAGTGTTCAAAGCCAGGTTTGATGGGACCTTGAGCAGCCTGGTGTAGCAGGAGATGTCCCCTGCACATAGCAAGGGATTGGAACCAAATGATCTTTACAGTCCCTTCCAACCCAAACCATTCTGCAATTCAGTGAGTTTGATTAGTACTTAGTTTCCCAGAAAAGGCTTATTCAGGGCTTGGCTGATAGTTGTTTGTGTGGATTGTTCTTATGTTGTTATCTCTCAAGGCACTATGGGAGATACACAAAAGAGATACTGCCTGGGCTGAAGAATGAAATACAGCCTGTGTCAGGAGCTGCCTTGCCAGATGTCAGCATGTGCTCTGCAACACTGCAGTTGGAATGTAAGGATGTGATTAATTACACAGAGTAATCTAATTGCCTGAGTTATTGGTTTACAGTAGATGAGGACAGCAAATAGGCTTTGGAATAAGGAGGTGGTTTTCCCATTCCTACATCTATACTATGGATTCTGCAGTGAAATGCTGTGATTAATCAGCAAGCAAACAGGTGCCATTAAACAGATTCTCCGAGGGAAATAAAGGAGGTGGCACTGAAAGCCATGAATTAAGTCACCATTTAAGCAAAGAGGGCCAAAGGTAAATCTGTGAGGAGTGCATGGGTGCAGTTGTGGAGAGATGAGAGTTAATTAAAGAGGGAACTTTGATCCCTTGCCTGAATTAAGGAAGCTAAGGATCCTATATCCCCCTCTGATGTAGTCACAGAGATCTGGAGGCCGTGGCCAGTTCTAGACACAGTTTGACAGCTCCACACGCAGGTGGAGGCTCACAATCAGGATGAAAACATCACATTGAGCATGCTGAATTATGTCATTTTTCCTGTTTACTTTAGCTAATGTGCAAGAAGGGAGAAGACACTTTTCTTTCTGCTCTCTGGCTGCCTGTAAGCTTTTATGACTGGTTTGTCCAGTATGCAGCAGAATAAAGCCCTCACCTAAGATGTTTAGATGGTGCTGTTAAATAAATTGCTACTTTGTGTTCCTTCTGATCCAGGGAGTCCTATATTTTAGCTTAATAAGGCTCATGTGCAGCTGTGAGGGCAGTGCTGTGGCCATACCTCTTTGAGTGCATTGAAATGGGGAGCAGCCTTCTCTGTGTCCCGAATATTTCAACCACCCTGATGAGTTGTGGCAGGTGCCTGCATCCCTGCACTTCTCCAATCACAAAGAAAGTTGAACGTGGCACTGGGTCCCAACAGATGTATGAAACTCAAGCATGTTGCTTATTTCTTTGTTTTCTTCCCATTTTTTCCCTCAGAATGAAAGAAGCAGTTGGGATAAAAAAAAATTGCATGGCAAAAGCTCCTTACGTGAGGGATTAAAAGTTAAATCTGTTCTTGTTCTAATTTCCCTCTCTTCTGTTTCAATACATCGAGCAAATGAAGCTGATTTTCATTCTGTCCAAAGCCATAGCAGCTTGAGTCTTTCTTGCTTGCTTTTTTTTTCCTTTCCTTTTTGCATTAAACAGTAGAAATGTGGCTTTGCTTCACGCAGCTCTCCAGCCAAGCAGAGAGCTTCCAAAGAGGAATTTTACTCATGTGCAAGGTAAACATTCTTGCAGTTCCCTCTCTGCACCTTCCCCATCGACTCAGACTACAGAAAAGTTCATTTACTGTAATCAATATCACTTTGCCTCATGCCTCAATGAAAAAATACCTTCTGCAGTCAATAGCAATTAGGGAGACAGACAGGGACAGAAATATTGATGGATGAAACCAGAGATTTACACCTGCTCACTCTCTGTTCTGAATATGTAACGGGACAACTGCTAACTGTAAAATATTACAGCTGGTAAACGGTGGTGGAGAAGCTGCCTGCAGAGGGAATCACATTTGCAGGGCTGCTGGAGACAGCAGCAGGTTTGGGGCTGCAGTTTGCTCAGTTAAGCCGAAGGTAAATGCAGTGAACTTCAGGGACATCAGTGGCGCCACGCTGCAGGGACGCAGCTGCAAATGGCAATGAACTTCGCCTGCAGTGCCGAGGTGCAGGGCTGGTGGAACTTGCCCTTGCTTCCCACCCTGCAGAAATAATCTGGGGGATCAATGGCCTTTTTTTCCCCTCTTTCTTTGTTTTTTAACAGTGAGGATAATGAGTGACTTGAATAATTTATGTAGAGGTGGTGTGGCTCATTGGTACCTGCCTGCTTTAAATAGAAATGGGATGTCTCCCAGAGCTGCTTCATCAAAAAGTTATCTGGTTTAGAGGGAAACTCTCACAGCATTTGCTGGCCTGTTTGGTACAAGCCAGGCTCTCTGGATCACAATGGGCTCCTCTGGCCTTTCTAAAACTATAAACTGCATCTCAGCTCCAGCCTTCCCAGATGCAAGAGGAAGGCTTTTGTAACCAGCCTAGTTTGGGCACTCTGAGAGCATTCCACACGTCAGCCAAAGCAGAGGAAATAGAGGTGATCAGGCAATTGGCTTCAAAAGCACACCTCTCATCTGAACTAAAGTGCTAATCCAAAACCCAGTAGCATCCAATACTTGTCAAGGGGGGACCAAAATAAAATGGAACCAAGAGCAGAGGCTATATACAGCGTGCTTTGGGTGAGGGAAATTCATCTTCCCGCAGAGGCCCCATACCAACTCTCTGCTGAAGGCTCTGCACTCTCAATGTTGGCTGCAGTCCCGAAGTTCCTCATCAGTTTAAAAGTCTCTGTGCAGCTTTCTTAAGTTTCTTTAGGGAATTATGCTGCTGCCATGTATTAATTTAACCCATAACATCATCCTTTTGTAAAGAAGCTCCTTGGGACTCTCTTAGCATGCATTTGTCTTCATAGAGTCATAGAACGGCTTAGATCGGAAGGGACCTTAGGGATCATCCACTCCAACCTCCCTGCCATGGGCAGGGGAGGTCTTACAGCAGCATCTAGGATTTCTCCCAGCAAATCCTCTTGTGCTGCCATCATACAACCAGGAAAATACCACAGTGCTACAAGTGAACAGCTGCTCTGCTGGTGCTGGTGTTTGGTGAGGTGCTGTGCAGTGCAGCACAGCTTGGCAAGAGGTGAGGAAGGAAAAAAAAGTTTCCTTACAATTAGTTTGTGGAACTGCAGCTCCTTCATATTAACATGGACCTGCTATCAGCTGGCTGCTTTAATCAGTTCGTTTGTCAGAAGTGGAAATGTGGCTTCAGTCAGAACTTGTCAGGATCTGCTTGTTTAATGGTGCATAAAGCCTTCCTCCAGCTTGATATTAAACAATAAAATCTACATGAAAAATGTATTTAAGTGCTTTAAAAAGCAGAACTGGGTGTTATATATTTAATATCCTCTCTCTCTCTCTCTCTGTAGAGGTTCTTTATCAGAATGACAAGTCTTTAAGTTTGTGATCCAGGGACTCTGACAGGATCATCAGGACAGTCTCCTCAGCAGCCTCTTTTTGTCTTGGAGCTGAAGTTAAATAATAATATTGTGAGGTTCAGGCGAGCATTTCCCACACAACACTTCAAACTGCCATCTAAAATGTACAAACCTTCCTAAGCAAGGGAGATCCTTTTCTTCTCCCACCCTTTTATTCCTTTGTGGTAGCTCTCCCTAACAGTACCTTTGACAGCGGAACATGGTTGCTGTTTGTGATCAAAGCTGCCCGTGAGCTCAGTCAGTTCTTCGCCTCTCCCCTCCCCACAGCTCCCTCTCCTTTTGCCAAGCCTGCCCTGTAAAAATCAAATCCACTGCCCCCAAGGTAAGGCAGCACTTCTCCAATCAGTAATTATTTCTGCTGCTGCTCTGCCAAACCTTTGCTACCCCAGCGATGTGTTCGACTTGAGGTGGGCAGGGAGGGAGGCAGGGAGGGAGGCAGGCAGGGAGGGAGAGAGGGAGGCAGGGAGGGAGGCAGGGGCTGCAATTGAGCTGCATTGGAAATCTATAACTGGCAAATGGAAAAATGCAAAAAGGAAGGAGTGCAACTGGTGTGTAATGGAAGCAGCACCCTGCTAGCTCCTGCTGACCTTTCAGAGCAAACAGCAGCGACAAGCACGTGCTGCAAGAGCTGCAGGGATTCCACGCACCAGCGTGGCTGTGGATCTCGAAACACTTTAATCCCTACCCTCCTTAAATCTAAATATCATTATTGTCCAAAAGATGCCTCTGCATTTAGTAATGCAGCCTCAGAAGTCCTTTGTGCTGTGTCTTCTCTTTATAAAGCCCAAGCTTTTCTGCCTTGAACATGCACTTCAACCCTCAGCATTTCTTTGAGTCCAATAATTGAAGGAGTTTGGAAGCTGGGGGTTGGATTGAGTACCATAGAGTCATTGAATTGTTAGGGTTGGAAGGGACCTCAAGGCTCAGCCAGTTCCAACCCCCCTGCCATGGGCAGGGACACCTCACACTACAGCGGGTTGCTCACAGCCACATCCAGCCTGGCCTTAAAACCCTCCCACCCCCCTGGGCACCTCCTGTGGCAACTTCCAGGGCTGCTGTTATGCAAGCACTTCTTTTTAAAACTCCACACTGAATACTCTTCATTAAAAGCCCTCTTATGTTTGTCTGATACGAGCTGAAGCAGGTAAAACACATGAATTAAATCTTCCCTCACTGCCAGCATGATGAAATCTTAATGCCATTGTTTGAGAGCTGATGCACCCACTTATCTGTCTGTTTAGGCTCTGCTGCAGGGAAAGGTCCCATTTTGGTGGATGGAAGGAACGTGCAAGGTCCTCTCTACACAGCAGCCAGGTTGGTACTTTGTGGGATAGCAAATGAAATCTGGGTTGTGTCAGCTCAAGCCTTTCTTACTAGTCACTGCATTCAGAATCTCATGCATGTGCTGTTGTCATCGTGTCCTTTACACTTGCTGTGGATGGTAGGAAGAAGCAGAGGCAGGGGTTTGCCTGTGTGTGGTGAAGTAGGAATGGAAGAGCAAACAGCACTGTGAAAGGATTTCAGTACATTGTGAGCAGCAAAGAGTCTCCATACAAGAGCCTTTGTGTTGGTACAACATCAGTGTTGGGGGATGGATGAACCATGGTTTAATCATGGTTTAATGGCCATGGTGGTCTTAGGGCAGTGGTGGATGACCTTAGAGGTCTTTCCCAGCTGAAACAATTCTATGATTGCATAGTTTTTTGACTCTGTGATTCTGTTCTAACTGTTAGGATGCAGCAGCACAGAAACCTCATTCTTGGGGGCTCTTACTGAAGGGATGAGATCCCAGCTGTGCTGGAACCTGTGGAAAGGTTCTTCAGCTGGGTGAATAGTGAGTCCCTCTTCCATGCTGCCTTCCCAACACAACAAATACAAATGAAGCAGAGGTCCAGAGCTTTCCCCAACCTCATTTTTCAGGTTGCACACAAGCTGCTTGAAAATAATACCTGTGGCTTTTACACATTCTGCCTCAGAATGCTGTTAGCTGTCAGGCAGAGACTTCTTTCAAATGTTTTATTCATGTGTCACTTGACTGTTCATTTGCTAAGGGTTTACAAATGCTCCATCAATTATTAACAGCCCTGATACCTACTTGGGTTGGTTGGGTTTTTTTGTCATTATTTTGAGCTTTTTTGGTTGTTGTTGTTTAAGGTGGTGTTGGGGAGAGTGGGGGGAGGGGAAGAGAACACTATGAGTATGATAAAGCAGAGATTAAAATCAGAATTAAATAATTTACATCCACTTGCTGCATTATTCCAAACAACTTAATATTTAAAGGGAAACAGTTACACTAAAGACAATTGAATTAAGTGCTTCCAGTTGTCTCCACTGAGTACAGAACACCTATGCTCTCTCCTGGCTCCATGCAGCATGCTAGAGAGCAGCTTGCCTGCTCCCAGGAAAGGGAAAACACGCAAGTCTGTTGGAAAACAAAACAGGAGAATGTATTTAGCCCTGGCTAGCAACCTGAAGTGAATTTCAATCCTTTGCAAAGGGGTTGGTCCAAAGAATGAAAATCACAGCGGCTCAGCAATAAAGGTGCAGAGGAGGTGTGTTCTAGGCTATGAATAGTTATGGATTTTAATGCCTGAGAGAGGAGAAGCTGTCTCATTCAATGTCTTTCACACTTTGACTCTGCTCTGGTGAGGCCTTGCCTCCAATCCTGCTTCCAGTCCTGGTGTCCCCAGCAGAAGGAGGACACAGAACTGCTGGAGTGAGGCCAGAGGAGGCCACAAAGATGAGCCAAGGGCTGGAGCAGCTCTGCTGTGAGCACAGGCTGAGGGAGCTGGGGGTGTTCAGCCTGGGGAAGGGAAGACTCCAGGGGGACCTCAAAGCTGCCAGCCAATAGCTGGAGGGATCCTGCAGGAAGGCTGCAGAGAGTCTTTTCCTGAGGGTATCTAGAGACAGGCCAAGGGGGAATTATTTGAAGCTGAGGCAGAGCAGGGTTAGACTGAAGCTGAGGAAGAAGTTCTTCAGTAGGAGGGTGGTGAGACTGGGGGTGTTCAAGGCTGGGCTGGATGAGACCTTGAGCAGCCAAGTCTAGTTAAGAGGTGTCCCTGGGCATGGTGGGGAGGTTGGAGTAGATGAAAACCTGCACTACTGGAACAGCAGCCTGTCCACAAATGCCTTCAGAGTTGCTGTGTTCTCTTGTCCCTCTGAAAATTGTTGAGGAAATTTCCAGCTCTCAGTGCTGAAAGCCCTTTTTTTTTTTGCTGAACAGATCAATACATGGGATTTCTTTCTATAAAGCTCTTTGAAGCTTCCAGCAATTGTCTTGATGGGCTCTGACTCACTCCCAGGAAGAACACAATCAATTATCTAATCTCATGAAAACAAAGCAGAGGAGTGAGCCCCAGCAGAACATGAGGCCATCTCCAGTGCTGGGCAGCACATTAGCATCTCACAGGAAGCACAGCTGGAAATGCAGCAGTCGTCATAAAAGCATCAACCTGCTTCTGAAGGTGCGCAGTAGGGACCTCAGCAAAGAGACCTTGACATGAGGAGGGAACTGGGGGTGTTCAGCCTGGAGAAGAGGAGGCTGAGAGGAGACCTTCTGGGCATCTGCAATTCCTTGAAAGGAGGTTTGAGCCAGTTGGGGGTCAAGCTCTTCTCCCAAGGAACAAATGATAGGACTCAATGCCCTCATCCAGATAATCAATAAAGATGTTAAAGAGCACGGGGCCCAGCACTGATCCTTGGGACACACCACTGGTGACTTCATCATCTTCTCTGTCACCCAGAAGGTTTTCCAGTCCTATGGGATAGGAATTATAGGATTGTTAAGGTTGGAAAAGACCTTTAAGATCAAGTCCAACCATAACCCAGCTACCATGACCACTAAACCATATCCTGAAGCCCCACATCTACACTCTTCTTGAGCACCTCCAGAGGTGGTGACTGCACTACCTCCCTGGGCAGCCTGTTCCAGTGCCTCAACACTCTCAGTAAAGCTTTTCCTAATGTCCAATCTGAGCCTTCCCTGGCACAACTTAAACTGATTTCCTCTTGTCCTATGGGGAAGAGACCAACACCAGCTTCATTGCAACCTCCTTTCAGGTAGCTGTAGAGAGCAACAAGATCTTTCCTTAGCCTTCTTTTCTCTGGTCTAAACAACCTCAGTTCCCTCAGCAACTCCTCTTATGACATGCCCTCCAAACCCCTCACCAGCCTCGTTGCTCTTCTCCAGACATGCTCCAGGACCATCCTCTTTAATTGCTTTTGCAGTACTGTACTCAGCCTCATCACTTCCAACCTGGAAGACCAGTGATGGAAAATAATCAGAGGGCTGTACGAGACTGGGGAGTTTTCTGGGAACATCTCTCACAGATTTCCCTGGGGGATGGATCTTGTTGCCTTGTGGGGCTCTCTGTTCCCCTCAGAAGGGACTCACCTGTGACAATCACTCTCCACTTTTTCTTAACACCAGTAGTCCTAGTGTGGGGCTGCTGCAGCAGGGGAGGTTTAGGTTGGGCATTAAGGAAAACTTCTTTGCTGCAAGAGTGGTCAGGGATTGACACAGCCTGCCCAGGGAGATGGTAGAATCCCCATGCCTGGAGGTGTGCAAGAAACCTGTGGCTGTGGCACTTGGGCACATGGTTTAGTGGCCATGGTGGTGTTAGGTTGATAGCTGGACTTGATGATTCCAGATTGCCAATCCTAATGATTCTATGACTGTGCATTAGGTGTTGAGTTATTGCTGTCACAGCGCTGAGGTTGCAGCCTGGGAGCAGAAGGCAGAGAGCAGCCAGGCTGCAGGAGCACAACATGGCACTGGGTTTGTGTTTGGGGGATGAAAGAGGGAGGAATGGGATGTTTTGTTCTGAGCTTACATCATTCTTGCTAGAAGAAGGTAGTAGTTTAAGGCTGGCTTAGTCATGGTTCCCAGGCTGTGTCCATCCCTTGGGCTGTTGCAGAGATTTCTCCCTGCAGTGAGCAGGAGGAGGGCTGATCCCCCCATTTTCCCTTGACTAGTTCCAGAGCCAAATCCATGGAGAGTCTGTCATATTCACATCCACCTTCCAAGATATTGTCTGTGTGTTATCAAATAAAAGGCTTCATTTCATAATAACTTCCTAAGAGACGAAAATGTCAACGCCCACCTCTTTTAATTTTAAGCTCTCCTTGCAGCTAAAGTAGAGCTCTGTTCATTATTTCTTCCTAGTAACAAGTGATAAAATGAGAGGAGATGTCCTTGAGTTGTGCCTTGGGAGGCTTAGGTTGGATATTAGGAAAAATGTCGTTGCTGCAAGAGTGGTCAGGGACTGGCACAGGCTGCCCAGGGAGGTGGTGGAGTCCCCACGCCTGGAGGTGTGCAAGAAACCTGTGGCCATGGCACTTGGGGACAGGGTTTAGCGGCCATGGTGGTGTTGGGTTGATGATCTTAGAGGCCTTTTCCAAGCCAAACAATTCTATGGTTTCACCCCAAGAAATGAAACAGGCTGATGGGTTTTTGTGGGGGGTTGTAATCTCAACGAATTTATCACAAATAACTCCCCCAAACACTCAGCAGAACTTCTCTGTAGAAAAGGAGGTGCTCCAGGCTGGCAGAATGTGGCTGAACCAGCCCAGCTGACCTGCCTGGAGTGTGCCTCAGGCTGGGGACACCAGGGAGCAGCTGGGGTCACCACCAGTACCAGTTGCAGGTTTGGGTTTCTGTTGCTGAGCTCAGGCTCTCTCTCCTCTTTCCTGTTTTTCAGTGGGAGGCAATAGAATAGAATAGAATAGAATAGAATAGAATAGAATAGAATAGAATAGAATAGAATAGACCAGGCTGGAAGAGACCTTCAAGATCATCGTGTCCAACCTATCATCCAACACCACCTAATCAACTAAACCATGCAACCAAGCACCCTATCAAATCTCCTTCTGAACACCTCCAGTGATGGTGACTCCACCACCTCCCTGGGCAGCCCATTCCAATGGGCAATCACTCTCTCTGTGTAAAACTTCCACCTAACGTATAGCCTAAATCTCCCCTGGTGCAGCTTGAGACTGTGTCGTCTTGTTCTGGTACTGGTTGCCTGGGAGAAGAGACCAACCTCTGTCTGGAAGTGGTGGAGCTGAGTGTGACAACCTGACCTTGATGAGTTTGCCTTTGCCCTTTGAACATTAAGATTGAAGTGGATGTGTGACCTTTGTGAAATAAGCAGCAGGATCCGATTCTGATCCCTGCTGGGGAGATTTTCAGACCACAGAAGCTATCATCTAAGCTAACTTGATATTAATTGGCTTTCTTGTTAGCAGATTCTGAAATGGGTGAAACACAGCAGCTAATTAACAGAACTTAATTTACAGAGTGTCATTGTGATACCTCCACTAATACATAACCACCACCACAATGGTAACAATAATTTAAATCATCACCATAGAATAGAATAGAATAGAATAGAATAGAATAGAATAGAATAGAATAGAATAGAATAGAATAGAATAAACCAGGTTGGAAGAGACCTTCAAGATCATTGTGTCCAACCCATCAACCAATCCAACACCACCTAAACAACTAACCCATGGCACCAAGCACCCCATCAAGTCTCCTCCTGAACACCTCCACTGATGGTGACTCTACCACCTCCCTGGGCAGCCCATTCCAATGGGCAATCACTCTCTCTGTGTGGAACTTCTTCCTAATATCCAACCTAAACCTCCCCTAGCACAGCCTGAGACTGTGTCCTCTTGTTCTGGTGCTGGCTGCCTGGGAGAAAAGACCAACATCCACCTGTCTACAACCTCCCTTCAGGTAGTGTAGAGAGCAATAAGGTCTCCCCTGAGTCTCTTCTCCAGGCTAAGCAACCCCAGCTCCCTCAGTCTCTCCTCACAGGGCTGTGTTCCAAACCCCTCACCAACTTTGTTGCCCTTCTCTGGACTCGTTCCAGCAAGTCAACCTCCTTCCTAAACTGAGGAGCCCAGAACTGGACACAGGACTCAAGGTGTGGCCTAACCAGTGCAGTGTACAGGGGCAGAATGACCTCCCTGCTCCTGCTGGCCACACTCTTCCTGATGCAGGCCAGGATGCCATTGGCCCTCTTGGCTGCCTGGGCACACTGCAGGCTCATGTTCAGCCTACCATCCACCAGCACCCCCAGGTCCCTCTCTGCCTGGCTGCTCTCCAGCCACTCTGACCCCAGCCTGTAGCACTGCCTGGGGTTGTTGTGGCCAATGTACAGAACCTGGCACTTGGATGTGTTCAATCTCCTGCCCTTGGCCTCTGCCCACCTGTCCAGCCTGTCGAGGTCCCTCTGCAGAGCCTCTCTACCCTCCAGCAGATCAACTCCTGCCCCCAGCTTGGTGTCATCAGCAAATTTACTGATGATGGACTCAATGCCCTCATCCAGATCATCAATGAAGATGTTAAAGAGCACGGGGCCCAGCACTGATCCTTGGGGGACACCACTGGTGACTTCATCATCTTCTCTGTCACCCAGAAGGTTTTCCAGTCCTATAGGATAGGAATTATAGGATCGTTAAGGTTGGAAAAGACCTTTAAGATCAAGTCCAACCATAACCCAGCTACCATGACCACTAAACCATATCCTGAAGCCCCACATCTACACTCTTCTTGAGCACCTCCAGAGGTGGTGACTGCACTACCTCCCTGGGCAGCCTGTTCCAGTGCCTCAACACTCTCAGTAAAGTGTTTCCTAATGTCCAATCTGAACCTTCCCTGGCACAACTTAAACCTCTTGTCCTATTGCTAATTACTTGGGGGAAGAGACCAACACCAGCTTCATTGCAACCTCCTTTCAGGTAGCTGTAGAGAGCAACAAGATCTTTCCTTAGCCTTCTTTTCTCTGGTCTAAACAACCTCAGTTCCCTCAGCAACTCCTCTTATGACATGCCCTCCAAACCCCTCACCAGCCTCGTTGCTCTTCTCCAGACATGCTCCAGGACCATCCTCTTTAATTGCTTTTGCAGTACTGTACTCAGCCTCATCACTTCCAACCTGGAAGACCAGTGATGGATAATAATCAGAGGGCTATACAAGACTGGGGAGTTTTCTGGGAACATCTCTCACAGATTTCCCTGGGGGATGGATCTTGTTGCCTTGTGGGGCTCTCTGTTCCCCTCAGAAGGGACTCACCTGTGACAATCACTCTCCATTTTTTCTTAACACCAGTAGTCCTAGTGTGGGGCTGGCTGAGTCACCCCAGGCAACCCCCTGCATGGAGCTTTATCTGCTTCCTCTGTAGCCTGGTCTTCCAGTTGTGGCGCCCCATACCTGCTGTGTAAAGTGCAGCTGGAAAGGTGATGGAGGCTGGGAGGGGATTCCAGCAGGGACCTGTTTCCACTCCTCCCTGTGTGTTTTAGGTCTCCTATGGCCTGGTGGCCGGAGGAGAGGGGAACTTCTGCCTCTTGCCAAACCTCTGTCCATTGCCTTTGCCAGAGCTTGTGATGCCCCAAGTCCGTCCTGCTGCAGCTGATGGCATTTGTCAGTCTTCCTGGCACAAAGCAAAGCCAGCATTGGGTTTGTTATTCTTAGATGCAATTCAGCTTATTGCTTTTGTGTTGTTTTGTTTGGTTGGGTTGGTTTTTTTTGTGTACTTGCCTTCAACATCTGAAAATCTAAATTTTTCATTTTAACTTAAATTGTCTTTTATGATGTATTTATACACTTTTGTGCTAACTTTTATACTTACAGGGGAACCAATTATTTTACCAGAGGTTCCCAGACTTCATATTTGTTTTTTTTGTTTTGAAGCTTCACTTTATTTGAGACTATATAAATAAAGTCCTCATGAAGTATTTATAGGCCCCAAGCCCAACTGAGGGAAAGGAACAGAAGCAATGAGTAAGTAATGAAGAATCAAATAGTATTTATGCTTTTACATTTGGAAAGCAGAGAACTTGTTTTGAAACCTTGGGTGAGCTTTTTAATTCTTAAAGGAAAAGTTGCCACATAAACCCAGGACTTCTTCAGGGTTGGAGAGTCCTGCAGCTGTTAAGTCTTTTAGCCACAGTGTTTTTGTCAGTGGGGTTGGGTTGATCTGCATCTCTAACTGGCTCTCTGTACACAGACAAACCAGCACTACCCCTACAGGTGCCTGTTTGTGTGCATGCATAGAATCCTAGAGTCACAGAATGGGTTGGGTTGGAAGGGACCTGAAAGATCAGCCAGTGTCAACCCCCTGCCATAGGCAAGCTCCCACCAGCCTAGGTTGCTCAAGGCTTCATCCAACCTGGACTTGTATACCTCCAGAGAGGAGGCATCCAAATCCCTGGGCAGCCTGTGCCAGTGTCTCCACACCCTCACTGTCAAGAATTTCTTCACCTTTCCTCTTCCAGCTTCAATCCATTCCCCCTTGTTCTGTCACTTCAAGCCCTTGTCCAAAGCTCCTCCCTGGCTTTCTTGCAGTCCCCCTTGAGGTGCTTCGCATACATCTGTATGTGTATTCATAGACATATGTAGAGCTGGGTACCACTTGCTCATTTCTCTGTATCATGAAAGCTAAAGAGTGCCTAACAAATTCATCACCTCCTCTGTGCTGCTGTCCCCTGTCCTCTGCTGTTTCTCTCATGTATTCACCTTCTGACACCTCTGTGCAGGTGGCTTTGGGTAGATGTTCTGGAGTCCCACTACCAGTGAAACCTCCCTGCTGTTTGAATTGTATCTGCTCTGGTATGTGCAGGATTTACTGGCATATATGTGGCATTTATCATGGTAAGAACAGATAGGGAATGTTTTAAATGCTTCTTGGTGCTCAGTTTGTCTCCCTCCTTATGCAGCAGCATTCACTCCATAGGCTGCTGTCGCAGTCTCACACCAGTTACGTTCCTTGCACCAAGCATTGCCCTCAATTATTCTCACTTTGTCCTGAATTTGAGAGTTGCCAACACCTTCAGTTCTTTTCTGCAGCAGTGAGAGCTGAGCTCACAGAAAAAAAACCAACCTAGAATGGGACTTAAAATAAACCAAATTCATCAGTGGCAACAACTGCAGCTTGGGAAGAGGTGATTATGTCTTTCTGAGATGTCATTCACATCCACATTTATAACTCTAGGGGTGTTCCTAGAAACTTCAATTAAAAATTAGCCTTCCATTGCCAGGATTTTGCTCTGGCTTTCTGCTGCTCCCTCTGGTTTCATTTTCCCCCCCTCTTTCAGGGCTCTTTTCACCACAGAGGATTTTGTTTTTTCCAATGACCCTTCAATGCCTTCTAAAGACATTTACCCTACATGCGGCGAAGGGTGATGTGATTTAGCCCTTCCCCCACCTCTGTTTCAGAAGAGTTTCTCAAACAGCCAGGTGTTACAATAAGCTCTGATTCAGCACATTTCCATCACACAGAAATCAAATTTCACTGGCTCTGATTACTCCTTATTGTGCTGAGATCAATAGATGGGAGAACCCTTCACCTAGCAGCGTGCCAAGTGACCCACATGTATTCATAAGAGCAGTCTATAAATTCAATAGAAGTACCAGGTTGAGGGGGCATTCATGCTTTGAATAGCAAGGCAGGGAGGGAGGGGGAGGGAGGGGGGGAAGATTTAAGGGTTTTTACCTTGCTTTACACAAATTGGTTTTCTAAAAAGGCTTTTGAGTCCTTCAGAGTTTGTACTTTGTAACTGGGTAATAGGAAGATGTAGGCAGTTACAGAGTGCCTACCCAAAGAATGATTCTCTAGTGGCTGAGTCACTTCATTTATGTTCCCCAATTATAACATAGAATCAGAGAATTGTCAGGGTTGGAAAGGGACTTCAAGGGTCAGCCAGTTCCAACCCCCTGCCATGGGCAGGGACACCTCACACTACAGCAGGTTGCTCACAACCACATCCAGCCTGGCTGCAAACACCTCCAGGGATGAGGCTTCCACCACCTCCCTGGGCAACCTGTGCCAGGCTCTCACCACCCTCATGGGGAACAACTTCTTCCTAACATCCAATCTGAATCTCCCCACTTCTAGTTTTGTTCCACTCCCCCCAGTCCTATCACTCCCTGACAGCCTCAGAAGTCCCTCCCCAGCTTTCTGGTAGCCCCCTCCATACACTGGAAGGCCACAATTAGGTCTCCTGGAAGCCTTCTCTTCTCCAGACTGAACAACCCCAACTCCCTCAGTCTGTCCTCATAGCATAGCAGCTCCAGCCCTATGCTCATCCTCGTGGCCCTTCTCTGGACACCTTCCAGCGCCTCCAGATCCTTCCTGTAATAATGGCTCCAGAACATTAGGTCTAAATTTCACCTCTTCAAGCTGCTCTCCCATCCTGCCGCTCTGTACTGCGCAAGATGTGAGGTTGCAATGTGTTGGGTTTCAGAGGAAATTGATTTGTGAATCAGGGCTGAGGATAGTCAGGTGAGAAGGGGCCACACTGCCTTTTAAAATCAGAGAGGTGAATCTGGAATATTCTGTGGCAAACCACTGGAGCTGGTGCAGATTTTGGAGTACAAACAAGAGGAGCTGTCCCTCCCTGCAAAGATGGGCAGCAAAAAAATATTGTGTCACTATTTGCAGTAGCAGACACCACCCTAGCAAATAAACTGTTATGCCTTACATGAGCTTCGTTTCTGTGCAGAAGTTGTCAGTCACTAACTGACAGAAGGTTGCAATTTTGTCACAAAGCTGAAAAAAAAATCACATTCTTATCCCAGCTGGCATTTCAGTCAGGATAAACTGTTGGCTTTGCACAGAAAAACAGGAGCCAAATCTTGGTGTAAGTCACTGCAACTCCTTCCCTTTCCCCTTCTTTTCTTCTGCAATTCACGCTGGGGGTTATCTTTGCCCTTTAAATGAGGCTAATTAATATTTTTTACAGAACCTTGGAGCTGGTAATACCAGTGGCTTATGCACAAACAGACCTCCTCTGTCCCTGCTCTCAAGAACCCCCACTGCAATTGGAGGAGATCTGTCTTCATTAAAGAGAGCAAACACCATTTTTTATGGACCATTTCCAAGGGTCAGCAGCTTCCCTTCCTCTCTGCAACACAACTGAAGGTCATCCATACTGCCTGACACATCAGTGCTCCACCCTTTGTCAGGAGAAATTCATCTGCAAGAATATTCACAGCATTAAAAAAGAAAATACCTATATATATATATATATTTAAGACTCTCTTGCTGAAGCCCTCAGCACAGAAAATTCCAAACCTATTTTTATTTATTCAAGCACAGCCTCTTTAGAGCTGCTGAGGTTTTGTTGAGCTGCATCCTTTGAGGAATCTGTGTGTGTGGAGTTGGTGAGGAATCACAGAATCAGAGAATTGTCAGGGTTGGAAGGGACCTCAAGGCTCAGCCACTTCCAACCCCCCTGCCATGGGCAGGGACACCTTACACTACAGCAGGCTGCTCACAGCCACATCCAGCCTGGCCTTCAAAACCTCCAGGCATGAGGCTTCCACCACTTCCCTGGGCAGCCTGTGCCAGGCTCTCACCACCCTCATGGGGAAGAACTTCTTCCTCACATCCAATCTGAATCTCCCCACTTCTAGTTTTGCTCCATCCCCCCAGTCCTATCACACCCTGACACCCTCAAAAGTCCCTCCCCAGATTTTTTGTAGCCCCCTTCAGATACTGGAAGGCCACAATTAGGTCTCCTTGAAGCCTTCTCTTCTCCAGACTTGAATAGCCTCAACTCCCTCAGTCTGTCCCCCTAGGAAGGAACAGGAGATCCTTTCTTTTGGCAGCTATTGCATCTTTCTCATCCGTGACACTTTCAAACACAGGAAATGGAAAGCCTCCTGCCAAGGACTGCTTTGTGTGGTGCTTGGTTTCATTTCTCTTGAAAAATGTTGCCAGGGGCTGTTTTGCCAAGGGTGTTGCTGTGGAGGTCGCAGAGCAACGCGTTTGCCTCACATGAACGGTGGAAATCCTACGGCTGCCTTGCAGCCTCCTCTGCAGCTCCTTCACACTGCTCCCTGAGAGAGCCAGACAGAGTTATGTGCACATTGAGATGACATCTCTGAATCCAGCCTTTAAAGGTATATTTGGCTTGAGAACTTGTTTTGGTTTTGCAGATGATCACAAATGGCAAGGAGGCTGAAAACCAGCACCGGAGATTGCTTGGTGTGGTCCTGAGCAGCTGCCTGCTAGACGTGACTGGATCCCAACCACGTGGATTCCCACTTGCCTGCCACTGCAGGCTTCCTGTCCAGAGGAGAGCAACCAGACTGGTGAGGGGGCTGGAGGGAAAGTCATATGAGGAAACGCTGAGGGAGCTGGGGGTGTTCAGCCTGGAGAAGAGAAGACTTAGAGGGGACCTTGTCACTCTCTACAGCTACCTAAAAAGAAGCTGCAGTCAGGTGGGGATCAGGCTCTGCTCCCAGGCAACTAGAGACAGGACAGGAGAGAATTGTATGAAGCTGGCCAGGGAGATGTAGGTTGGTTATTAGGAAGCACTTCCTCACAGAAAGGCTGGTTAGACACTGGGATGGACTGCCCAGGGAGGTGGTGGAGTCACCATCCCTGGAGGTCTTGAAGAAAAGATTGAATGTGGCACTTGGTGGCAGGGTTTAGCTGATGTGGTGGTGTTAGGTCATAGGCTGGACTGGAACATCTCAGAGGTCTTTTCCAGCCTCAATAATTCTGTGATTACCAGGTAAGTTTGTTTGGAGTGACCTAAGACATGAGATGCTCCTCCTTTGTGAAATGAAAGCCAACAAGAAGTTTGCCTGATCCCCTCAAAGCCCTGCCGTAAGCAGCTCTTGGCTGTATTTAGCACATCTCATTGCACATAGCTCACGTCAATACCAATCACTGGCCTTGCAAAGCGCTTCCCAGGGAATGTTTTCACCACAATTCCTTTCCTGCTTACATGCTGCCCAGAGAAGACATTAAATGCCTCAAACTAAACGTATTTCTCTCTCCAAGAAAATGGCATTGGGTATGAAAAGCCCAAGAAAACTACCAGATATCTCATGAATTCCAATCCTTTTTTGTTCTGGGGGGGCTGCTGACATGCTGTACTTGAATGATTTTTGTGTGTGTGTGTGTTTGTGGCCTTAAAAAAATCAGAGCTGTGAGCAGACTTTGTTTTGATAGCACTTTGCCAAGCCTGGAATTGTAGCTAAAGCAGAGCAACACAGGAGTTTAATAAGACTTTCACAAGGTCACAAGAGGAATTAGCTTTTCTGCATCAAGACTTATAGGCCTTACAGGACTATGCTGCTTCTCTGAAGTCATTTCTCATCAAATGGAAGAACCTCAGGAACATTTTTAGGTAGCCACCTTGAAATTAGAAGAGCTGTTGAATGCAGGAGGAACAAGGGGTATTAAGAAAACACAGTTGTTCTCATCTCCTGTAAATGTGCCTATGGGTTGATATTGCCACCAATGTGCTCTTTTATTGCTATTATTCTTTCTCCTTTTGCCTGCTTTCTTTTGCTCCATTGCTCCAGCCTGTCTTCATTGGCAAAAATCAATCTCTCCTGTCCTCCTGGTTTTTATTAAAACCACTGTTGCCTTTTGTTGTATGTCCAGAATTGATCCCTCGTGGTAAAGGAAAGGTTGGGTGGAAGGAGGGCCATAAATAGAGTAAATCACAGCCAAAAGAGCGTGATATTTAACAGCCTGGGTTTGCAGCAGTAAAGGGCAAATTCGCAGGTGTCACACAGAGTGCTTTCATCGCCCAGAGGGGCAATTCCAACAAGGACTGCCTGCTGCAGAGCACAATGGTGTGAGGTGATTCCCGGGTCACCTGCGCGCAGTTCTCTTGATGGATTGCAGAAACTTTCTCTTGTACTGATCTTAGCTACATCCTTGCTGCCTGGGGTTTTCTGACAGGCCTTTTCTTCTGTCAGTAATGGACTCTGCCTCCTGTTCAGTACCTTTTTTCTTCCCCCTTTCCAAGCCAGTTACAGAAAATCCCCTGTGATCTATCGCTCGGAGCTGGCAATCCAAAGAACTGTGCCCAGGGTGTACTGCTTTCTTCTCTGCTCTCTCCAAAGGAGTTGACCCTTTTGCAGCACTGGCAGTTGGATTAATGTACACAACATGCACTTTGCAGATAATGCTCTTGACTGTATCTTCACCTTCTGAGGCAAAAGGAATCCAGAAAGGGAAACAGGATTTCTGGTGACTGGGGGGGGGAATGTGATTAACTGCCTGATGTAAAACCCACTGAAGTGAGCAGGATGGTTCCAGTTAATTCCAGTGGACATTAGATCAAGCCTCAAAAAGCTCAGACAGTAAATCTGAGTAACAGCAGAGCTGAAGGGCTGAACTTCACTTATTGGTTCCATCAGGGTAGAAAGGTGAAGTGCTACAGGAGGTGTTTCTAGCTGTGGTCATTAAGAGTTTGACCACTGAATCCATACCAAGGCCTCATCAAACAATGAATTTAATTATTTTATTATTAGAAAGATGTTTTCCTTCTTCCCCGTGAAGGTGGTGAGAGACTGGAACAGGTTGCCCAGGGAGGTGGAAGAAGACACATCCCTGGAGGTTTTGAAGGCCAGGCTGGATGTGGCTGTGAGCAACCTGCTCTGGTGTGAGGTGTCCCTGGCCATGGCAGGGGGGTTGGAACTGGCTGATCCTTGAGGTCCCTTCCAGCCCTAACAATTCTGTGATTCTATATACACAAACATGCAGCCATACCTGCACAGGTTGATGACTTTACAGCCAGCACATCAGAACTGGCACTTTTCACAGAACCACAGAAACATTCAGGTTGGAAAAGACCCTCAGGATCATCAAGTCCAACCCAGAACCCTACTCTACAAAGTTCACCCCTAAACCATAGCCCCAGGCACCACATCCAAACCACCTTTAAATTCATCCAGGCTTGGGACTCAACCTCCTCCCTGGGCAGCTCATTCCAAACCCTTGCTGGGAAAAAAATGTCTCCTACTGTCCAGTCAAAACCTACCCAGTTGCAGCTTGAGACCATTCCCTCTTGTTCTATCACTAATTACCTGTGAGAAGAGACCAGCACCAGCCCCTCCACAATATCCTTTCATGCAGCTGTAGAGAGCATTGAGGTCTCCCTCCAGCCTTAGATACTGGAAATCAGACTTTAACCCTTGGCCTAACAATAAGAAACAGCAGTTGGTTGTGTCCCAGCAATTTCAAGGCATTCCACATCCACTCCTCTGTGGCAGTGAGCACTGGGGTTTGTGGGGTTTTTTTCTTTCTAAAGTGAGAGAAATTCTAGAGGTGTAAAGAGCCAGAGTTCAATTGCTCTTCAGACATTTCACTTCTGCACAGCTGATGTGGCTCAGGACTCCACACCAATTAAAACTAAGTGAATTACAAAGCAAAATCAGCTGTGAGAAGGTGGACTAATTGGGCTGGAAGGGGAGAAAATAATCAAGTGGATACATATTTGGAGAAGTGCTCACAATAAATAGAAAGGAGAGACACTTTGCAATCTCTCCATTTCTGCTTTATATAGAGTGATGCTCAAGGCAGGGTGATTCATGTGATGAAACAGAGGATCTGAGCAGATAATAGTTTGCCAATTCCCTGAGCTGCTTGCAGGACACAGAAGGTTGTCCAATTAATCCCCCTTGTTTGGATTAATCATGCCAGTCTGTTCTGTGGAAGCAGCAGCAGCAACCAAACAAGAGCAGGGGAAATGCTTCTGAGGAGGGATTTCACTCAGAGAAGAACTTTGGACTCCATCAATATCCTGAATGATCACAATAATATCCACAATTAAATGCCAATCCCTCTCCTATTTGTGTTCAGTCTCCACTGTAGAGTGATTAAAAGAAACAATGCCTAATACACTTGTATACAATGAGCAGCTGTATGAGGAATCATGCTCTCAGACGATCACCTCTGTCTCAGTGAGGCTTTGTGCACATCCCTTGCTTCCAGCTTGAGCCCTGCAGACCTTCCACCTTTGCTGCTTCCTTTGTGCCTTGCCCAGAACTTTTTTGCCCAGAACTCTTTTGCCCAGCTCTTTCACACTAGGCATAACAGAGACAGAAACCCAAGAACGACCCTTCCAAGATAGATCCTGCTAGCTGTGTTACCTCATTTATTAATGGAGCTTCTGGATACATGAAAAGCATTCAAAAGGAAGGGCAGAATAAGAGAACTCGGGACTAGAGGAGTGTTGATGAACACTTCATTCCTGTGTTCTGGTTCTTGTCTCCAAAGGAAATAGTTCCTGCCATTTTCACCCTTCTGTGCACCCTCTGTAGGAACTGGCCCCTCCTTGGGTGCAAAATCACTACTGTGTACTTGAAGAGCATATCCTAAAGCATGGAAGTGCCACCTGGAAGCGTTTGTGTTCTTTAAAGGCTGTCTCAGACTCAATCTTGCTTCTCCTGCATTAATTGCAAGACATGTGTAGGCTGCAGCAAGCTGTGAGATTAAAAACGTCCATGGAAATCTACACCTTACATCACACCCCAGCCCGTTTGGAAGTTTGGAATGAAGCAGTTGCATAATTTGTTAAAAATAGGCTTTCAGCTTGGTTCTTTCCCGTTTGTGTACTCTTAGGTGGGGGCACACAGACAAACAGACGAAAGCCTTGATTGATAGAACCACCTGAAGCAATACTGAGCTGCTGAATATTTTATGAGCCGTTGGAAGGTCATTATGCACCTTCCTGGTGTGCCTCATTCGCAGCCATTTACAGCTAATTGCAGCCAGACCCTTGAAGATCCACAGCCCTTAGCGGGAGAAATCAGGAGAAAGGAGAAAAAAACCCCAGAAAACACTTCCCTTGTAAGCAGAGAGAGGTGAGAGGAAGATTGCCTTGGGAGTTAGAAGTATCACAGAACCCATCATCGCATCTCATTACAAAGGGAGGTAATTCCTAATTGCATCTAATTACAAAGGAGGGTAAACGATCAGCAACCGCTCAAAATGTGCCTTAACGTTCCTTAAAAGAAAGGAAAAAGAAAGAAGAGAGGAAGCTGTCATCCCCAGAGGGAAAGCTTTATACGGGGCCGAGGTCAGTCATTCCTCATTTTTAGTTTTTAAATGAAGATTTTGTAAGGCAAAAGTTCCTCTCTGTAAGGAGCTCCTCATCGATCAGCACCCCCAAGTCTCTTTCTTCAGGGCTGCTCTCAACCCACCCTGCACCCAGCCTGGATTTGTGCCTGGGACTGGTCTGACCCAGATGCAGGACCCTGCACTTTGACTTGTTGAAGCTCATGCAGTCGGCACAGGGCCATTTCTCAGGGCTGTCCGGATGGCAGCTCTTCCCTCATCACACACTTAAACAGTTTCAGAACACCCAGTACCCTTCAGCTCCCTTGGATCTGGCTGTTCAGTCCTCATGCCCCTGGGTTTTTCCTGCCAGCATTGGGCATGAGACATTCACAGCACATGGCAGCACACGGGAGTGTAAAGCTGGCACAGGGTCAGAACTGAGCACCTGATTTATACATCAATAAAATTAAGGTTAGTGAGCCCAATTGAAATTGAGGATGCCACAGATACCTAAACTCAAGGACACTGCTTTGTGAAATGCACGGGGAAAAAAAGGTTCAAAGGAAGTGCTCTAATTTATTTTAAGTGCCTTTGCCCACATCCTTATCCCTCACTTCCATCTTCCCTTCCTCATTGATGCTCAGAGATTTCCATCGCTGCATTTGTGTCATTTCTTGCTGTCTCAGGGCTTGAGGGGAGAGCCAAGAGAGAAAACCAAAGTCCTGGCCACTCAGGGGCTGGCTGAGTTTTCCCTTAGGCAGATTTGCCTCTTTGCTGGCAGAGCTCATATTGATAAAAGAGAGGTGTGAATCTCACCTTTAATGAAATTCCTGTAACCTGAGGCATTCATTTAGCATCTGCTGTGCGGTGAGGATGCTCTGAAGGTTATTGTGGCCGCTGCGTTCGGGTAAGAGACCCTCGTAGCATCCTCCCTCTAGAGCAAGAAATGAGAGTCTGCAAATGGTCTCAGCACCTGTTTGAAAGCCAGGGGAAGGCACCTGGCTGGGATGTTCCCTCACACACACTCAAGGCTCGTCGTCCCTCGGCGTGGGCAGCCCCACTGGCAGCTGTCAAGGGGCTGGTGTCCTGTCGAAATAAATCAAGGCTGACAAAGTGTAGTTTAGCAATAACAAGCACCCTGGGTCGGAGCTGCATGATTGGCAACCGTGATAAATTTCTGTAATTACTCTTGACTCTGGGCAGGCTTCGAGTGCTTGGAGGTATTGCTGGAGCGGGGAACTTCTGATTAGTTTAAAAAGATGTATTGCACAGAACTTTGGAATGCTGGCAAGACCCTCATGGTGCCTTAGGACAGGTAACAGTGACCTGCTGAAGGTAACAGAGACAGGGCAAGCACCTCCTGGTGTCCTTTTGCCTGGGAATAATTCTCTCTGTTGGTGACAGAAGTGCTGGCTCCTGCTCCTTCACCTTGAGTCCTGTGTCCAGTTCTGGGGCCCTCAGCTTAGGAAAGATGTTGAGATGCTGGAAGGTGTCCAGAGAAGGGCAACAAAGCTGGGGAGGGGTCTGGAGCACAGCCCTGTGAGGAGAGGCTGAGGGAGTTGGGGTTGCTTAGCCTGGAGAAGAGGAGGCTCAGGAGAGACCTTCTTGCTCTCTACAACTACCTGAAGGGAAGTTGTAGCCAGGTGGGGGTTGGTCTCTTCTCCCAGGCACCCAGCACCAGAACAAGGGGACACAGTCTCAAGCTGCATCAGGGGAGGTTTAGGCTTGAGGTGAGGAGAAAATTCTTCCCAGAAAGAGAGATTTGCCATAGGAATGTGCTGCCCAGGGAGGTGGTGGAGTCCCCATCACTGGAGGTGTTTTAAAAGAGCCTGGATGAAGCACTTGGTGCCACGGTTTAGTTGATTGGATGGTGTTGGGTGATAGGTTGGACTGGATGATCTTGAAGGTCTTTTCCAGCCTGTATTCTGAACATTCCCCAAAGGGTTGTACTCAGTCATGTGTAAAAGGCAAAAAAAACCCCCAACCCCAAACCCAACAACCCTGTTCCTTGCTGTAGCAAGGATGACCCAAAATGCACAATCCTCACTTCAAAGCGTTGTCCTTGGTCCTCTGAGTGGCCAAGCATGTCAACAAGCTGTTATTACCAGGAGGTATTTAGGAAGAGCCTGGATAAGGCCCTTGGTGGCATTGTTTAGTTGATTAGATGGTGTTGGGTCTTTTCCAACCTGGTTAATTCTATTCTATTCTATTCTATTCTATTCTATTCTATTCTATTCTGTTCTGTTCTGTTCTGTTCTGTTCTGTTCCGTTCCGTTCCGTTCCGTTCCGTTCCGTTCCATTCCATTCCATTCCATTCCATTCTCTCTGTAATTTTCTATCACCACAATTACTCCTCTCTCTTTTTTCCCTTGTTATGCTGCAGCAGAGGAGGCAGTGTGTGAAGGGATGCCTGGTTGGGTTTTGCTCCTGGGGAGGAAGGGTTCTTGTGACAATGAGTAAATATGTTCAGAGATAAATTAAGTTAATGTTGTGAAGGACTCGCTCCAAGAAAGACATTGAGGGGCTGGAGTGTGTCCAGAGAAGGGCAACAAAGCTGATGAAGGGTCTGGAGAACAGGGCTGGGAGGAGCTGCTGAGGGACCTGGAAGTGTCCAGCCTGGAGAAAATAGGCTGAGGGAACTGCTCTCTACAGCTCCCTGAAAGGGGGTTCGAGCCAGCTGCTTGTTGGTCTCTTCTCCCAAGAAACAAGTGATAGAATGAGAAGAAATGGTCTCAAGCTGCACCAGGGGAGGGTTTTGTTTGATATTAGAAGAAACTTCTTCACTGAAAGAGTTCTCAAAGCCTGTCACAGGCTGCCCAGAGAGGTGGCTGAGTCCCCATCCCTGGGGGTGTTTCAGAGCTGCAGAGATGCTGTGCTGAGAGCTGCAGTTAAGGAATGGTTGGACCAAAATGATTCTGTAACTCTGTGACTGGCTTGGAATTTTGCCCATTGTGATTTCTACTTCTCACACTCTTCTCATTTGTGGTAGTTTAGGGTAGCATTAGGTTGATTTTTCCACCTCTCTATGCTGTATCATTCTCTGCCCATGCTGCCTGTTCACATCTCTGTCAAAAGCACTTCTCCTCTCCATGATGACAAAGAGCATGGCCTCTCATATAACCTTTCTCTCATGTCCTTCCTTAGCCTATCAAACTAAGGTGAAATCTGGTGAAAGATTTTTCAGCCCATCCGTGGCAGAGGACACTCAGGAGAAAAATCAAAGCAAGGTTACATAACCATTATATTTTCTGGGGGGGAAAAAACAATAGATGAAGGGGGGAAAAAAGCAGAGTTAGATTTGGAAAAGTGCTGCTGAAATGCAGCTGTTCTGAGCCACCCTGCTGAAATTGGGCTGAGTTTTTAGAATAATCTCAAGTCATCACATTTCTTTTCTGTCCCAGCCTCTTTGCCATGCAGCAGTAAATTGAGTCCTGTTTCTACAAGCTCTTATTGAAAGGGACATGCATTCTCTTAACTGCTCACCTCTGAGCACCCACAGCTGGAATAATACTAAATTAAACTTACAGTCTTGGCATAATTAAAGTATAGAGCCTGCATAAATATTGCATTAGGTTTATTGATCTGGAAATTATTGTTTGACCACAGCAAAACCTTCAGAGGTTGTCTACAGCCAGGGCTTTTATTTTGCTGGCGTAAGACAAATAGCTGAATTATCCTGTCACTGCCTCATCTACTCTCTAAGAATGATTCAGACTAGGAAGTCATAGCATCATGGAATTGTTTGGCTTGGAAAAGCCCTCCAGGATCATCCAGTCCAAGCATCAACCCAACACCGCTGTGGTTACCAAACCATGTCCCCAAGTGCCGTGGCCACAGGTTTCTTGAATCCCTGCAGGGAAGGGGACTCCACCACCTCCGAGGGCAGCCTGTGCCAATCCCTGACCACTCTTGCAGCAAAGGAATTTTTCCTAATCTCCAATTTCTGCCTCCCTGGGGGTGTTGAAGGCCAGGCTGGATGAGGCCTTGGGCAGCCAAGTCTAGTTGAGAGGTGTCCTTGTTGCCCATGGTGGGGAGGTTCAAGCAGATGACCTCTGAGGTCCCTTCCAACCTGAGCAATTCTGTGATTCTATGAACTTCTACATATAGCTATAGGCACAGAATCTATTTCCTCCCTACATTTGGTTGTGTCCTATTGTAGCTGAGATTCCCTCACAGCACCCCTAGCTGGTCATTTCCTTGCACAGGCTGACATCTAATTATCCCTGCTAGTGGTATTCATGCATCTTACACAGCTATAAAAGCAATTAATGGTCAGGAGGTGTTGGGTGACAGGTTGGACTTGATGATCCTTGAGGTCTTTTCCAACCTTATTGATTCTATGTTTCTGTGAACTTATGGAGTACACCAATTGTGTCTATTGCTGCCCTTTCCTTCATAGATACACATCTGTGTGTGCCTTATGTATTTATGCTTTTGAACAGTCCATCGTGGTGTAGTGATGTAGTAAAGATACCTGCTTGCATCTGTGTCTCCCAACAAATCCTGTCAGTAGACTGTAGAAGCAATGGATATTGTGTGTCCCTGTGGTGGGACAGCTGGAGAGATCCATAAGATGTTCTGAATTTCCCTTTACACTACAGATGGTTTAAGCAACACTGGGATAGAGCCTTGGCTGGCAGCTGCCTTCGTAGGAGATACAAATGATCACAGCACCAAGGATTTGTTGTTAACAGTGTCTGTAGAACATGCTTTGACTGCAGAAGGAATGCATGTCCATTGCAGAAGAGAGCCAGGAGAAAATAAAGGAGTCTCTATGCAAATAAGAAGTTGTTGCTTTGCAGCACAGCGCTGAATGGGTTTGAAAAGCACCAACTGGCTTGAAATAAAGAGCACTTCAGCTGGTGCTTTCCAAAAAGAGTTTGGGCTTGTTGATTGTGATCATCTGTCTGTGCCCAGAGATTCCTGAAGGTGTCTGAAAGCTGACTGAAACTGTATTATGCATACTCTCAAAGGCTGAAGAATTTTTCTTTCCTCAGCCTTGGCACCAGTCCTTACTGGAACCAGCTAGACAGGCAGGCAGAGCTAATTGGCAAGAGAGCAAGTGAATGGCATAATTGGCTGCAGCATATCATTATCTTGGTGTAGCAGCTCTAATGAAGGCCATTCACACAGGCCAGATGCAGCATCCCAACAATATGCTGGGGCAGAAGGAGTGGTTCGTCAGTGGGGCTCATTCCTGGGGCTCGGTGTTGTCATCACTGTGAGATCTGAGCTCTGCCGAGGTGCACTGCAGCCCTACCATGCAATTCCATGGGAAATGCAGCACAAGAAGGATTACATAAAACCAAAGGGGGAACTTGGTGCAGCCTTGCTCCATAGATCCCATTTAGAGGGGCACTGAGCCTGGTTGGTGCAGTTCCCATACTCACAGAATGGCTCAGGTTGGAAGGGAACACAAAGATCATCTGCTCCAATCTCCCCACCATGGGCAGGGACACCTCTCAACTAGACTCAGCTGCTCAAGGCCTCATCCAGCCTGGACTTGACCACCACTACAGAAGAGGCAGCCACAACCTCCCTGGGCAGCCTGTTCCAGAGTCTCACCACCCTCCTACTGAAGAACTTCTTCCTCAGCTCCAGTCTAACCCTTGTCTCCCTCAGCTTCTTCCCTTGTCCTGTCTCTAGACAGTCTCAGGAAAAGTCCCTCTGCAGCCTTTCTGGAAGATCCCTTCAGCTATTGGAAAGCAGCCCTAAGGTCCCTCCAGGTCTTCTCTTCCCCAAGCTGAACAACCCCAGCTCCCTCTTACCCTGCTGCCCACAAGTGCTATTCCCACCCCCAGCAGTGTACATCTCAGGCAACAGGTCCATGTCAGGCTGCTTTCTCCATAAATGGGAGCAATGTCTGTGCCCTTTCACTGTGCAGTAACCAAGGAGGTGTGGTCTGCAGGAATGATTTCTTGATTCCTGAACCTTTTCTGTCAGGGGGGTTTGCAAACTTAGTCTGAGTTTGGCTCAGGAGTGCTGTTTTCTGTGGTTTGTTGTGAACCTGATTTTGACAAGGTGCAGTTTGCAAAATGCAGGTTTGTTCTAGAATCCAGCCACACTTTTCTGTCTACATCCACATCCCAGATTAAACCCTCTCCTCTGAATCCATAATAAAGATGGAGACAAGAATATTTCACATGCCTCCAATTATAATCAGCTCTGGAGGGAGACTTGTAGGTAACAAATTACCTGCACAATCTTTAACCCCAATTACCAGCTGCTTGTGCTCATCCATAATTGTCTTTCCTGAAAACTCTTTTCTTGCTGAGAAAGGAAATGATGAATTGAAGTTGTGGCTGTGTGTGGACAGTTCCAAACTGATGTATTGTTTGAAGGTTACAGTTTCCTAAAGCACAGGTATCAGGAGTCTCTTCAGACACCCCATACCCCTTCTGAGCTGCTCTTCCTTCACCAGTGTCCCCCCAAAAGGAATGAAAACAAGATGGTGATGTGGAACTTTCCAATGCAAATCCAGCTTCAGAGAGCCAGGAGAAGGCAGTGACAGTGACAACTGTCAGGTGCTCCTCATGAACCTGGCTGATCTGCAGTGAAGTGCATTTGAGCAGTAGCCCCACGTTTGAGTTAATGAGGGATGTGTCAAGCTCTGATCTTCTATAGCCATGGGTTATAAACTTTAGGTATGTTGGTTGCAAAGTTATTCTCTTGCTTTCCAGGTTGTGGAGTGGTCGGTTGTGCTCCACCAATGCTTTCAAATGCTTGTGAAGGTCATCAAGATTAAACACATTCCTCACTGAAGAAAACCTGGCATGCACAGTTGTGTCTGGGGACTGGGGACTCCAAGGTCCTCGATCAGCTATTGCCAGGCACAACCAAACAGCAGCAGTTGGTTGACTACATCTCTGATTTAAACTGGAAAGGGATAATGGGATAAAGCCTGCAGCCAACATGATGTGACCACAAGCACCTAGTGGGGACAGAAAGGAAAGAGAGGAAGGGGGAGAGTTTCAGCTTGGTGAGACTCCTTATTTACATCCTACCAGGTCAGGCTGTGTGTGAGATAACCACAGCAGACTTTTAGCTTGGTGAGACTCCTTAGTTATGTCCCACCAAGTCAATGTTGTGTGTTAGCTAACCACAGCACACTTCCAGCTTGGTGAGACTCCTTAGTTAGAATAGAACAGAATAGAATTAACCAGGTTGGAAAAGACCTTCGAGATCATCAAGTCCAACCTATTACCCAACACCATCTAATCAACTAAACCATGGCACCAAGCACCCCATCAAGTCTCCTCCTAAACACCTCCAGTGATGATGACTCCACCACCTCCCTGGGCAGCCCATTCCAATGGCCAATAACTCTTCCTATGAAGAACTTCTTCCTGACATCCAGCCTAAACCACCCCTGGTGCAGCTTGAGACTGTGTCCTCTTGTCCTGGTGCTGCCAGGTCACGCTGTGTGTAAGAAAACCGCATCACACTTCCAGCTTGGTGAGACTCCTTAGTTATGTTCTACCAGGCCAAGCTTTGTGTTAGATAACCACCACACCCTTCCAGCTTGGTGAGACTCCTTAGTTATGTTCTACCAGGCCAAGCTTTGTGTTAGATAACCACCACACCCTTCCAGCTTGGTGAGACTCCTTGGTTATGTCCTACCAGACCAAGTTGTGTGTTAGATAACCGTGGCAAAGGTAAAGTGATTTCATCCCATGGAAGGGTGATGGTTGTGCTGAAGACATCCAGGTGATCTCTGGGGGTGTGGCTTCAAATAGAACAGAACAGAGAACAGGCTGGAAGTGTATGGACTTTAGCACAGATCCCAAAGCAGGTGCTGCTGTGATTGATAGCTCTCTTGCAGGCACTGAAGTGAATTGCTGGTAACATGGCAATGAACGAGCTCAGCCTCCTTAAGAGGTAACATTTAATATTGCTAATTTCCCCCCCCTGTTCTGATCTGTTTGCAGAAATCCTGCAATGTGTGTGTGTGAAAAATCAAAACACCACAACTGCTCTCAGTTTTCTGAGCTCTGAACTGATTGTATAAGCAGGGAATCAAACCCAGCCTGTCCATCCTTGCAGGCATGTTTGATATTCTTGTTATGTCCTGCTTTATGGGCAGGGCAGCCTGGCTGTCGTTTACAGGAGAGAGAGGATCTCTGTATCTCCACCACCTCCATAACTCTCCCCCTCTCTTCCTGGAAGCTGTTTTGCTTGTTATTACAGCCTTCTTTATGATCCATTGAAAAGCCTCATGGTGCTGGGGTTGGCAGTGCCCCACTGCTGCTGAATGTGGCACATAAAGCGACCGTGGGAGGTGATGGGTGGGAAGGAGAGGAAGGAGGGGTACGTCTTAACCCTCCATTAGATGCTTTTATCTGTGCATTTGCATTAAAAAAAAATTAAAAATCAAAGCAAGGAATGACCTTGCAGATGATAAATATCACTTGTGCTGGTAAGCTGAGATTAGGGTACTCAGAATGGGGCGGGGACACCAAAAAACACAGGATGCAGGCAAGTAGGAGAAACAAAGCTGCTGGATCATTTAACCCGATGACATTAGTCTGCTTTGGAGAGCAGTGAAATCAGCAAACCCCTGTCTTTTATCCCTGGAATTAGAGGAAGCTGCTCGGGACTGGATGGTGTTGTTTTCTTCTTTCAAAACCAAAGCTAAAATATCCAAGGAATGGTCGTGGAGCTCAGCAATGGCAGGAGGATCCACAGGGAGTGAACGGCCAGCCTGTGAGTCTTCCTGCTCCCTCACAGTGCCGGTTCTTAGCACTCTGTAAAAGGAAGCCATTTGCTTCCCATCTACAGGAAAGTAGAAGTGAGGAAGGGGTAAAGGGAAGCACCATCTCTGCCCAGCTGCTGTGGTGATAATAGCTCAAGGAGCCTTTGCTACTCTCCTATTTATCCTCCACCAGGAAGGCTCCTGGATGAAATAAAACAGGTTAGGATTGCACTGTTGTGAGACTCTTCAACATTTGCTTTGGTCAGTCCTGATGTGAAGGGAATATTGCCAGGAGAACCTCGCTTTAGGCTGACCACTTACTGCAAGGCTCTCCTATAGAAACCAATTCTCTCTTTAGAGTGAACTTTCTACCCTGAGCACTGCCTGCAGCACCTGCTTTGTTCTGAGTTATTCTGACGTTCAGGCACACAAAGCAGCCCCAGCATGGTTCTCACGTTGGCTGTAACCCTGCTTCCTAGTAGTTCAGACCAGGAGAAGTGGAACATTGAGTGCATGGCTTGCAAGCATGCAATTAAATTATTGCCGTTCATGAGCATCACTCACAGCTAAACTGTTTGCCTGGTGACAGAGAGGCTGATTGTCTGACTCTCTGAATTATATTCAAATACCATTGTCCCATTTCTCCAGGGACCCATTGGAGCAGTCACAAGCTCTTTAGGGCTTTGGCTTGGCTTAATAAAAGGCGATGGATCTGAACTGGCATCTTCTGCAGCGAGGTTGATGTTGTAGATGCCAAATTAAAGCTAAACTCCTGGGCAAGAGTCATCTAAAACTTAAGGGAGAACAAATCTTCTGTCAAGGAAATGGGAAGGACTAGAGAGTTACTTATTAGTAATAAAATCCTCTAGCTGCATTTACAGCATGTTTTACAAGGTTCCTCAGAAGAATGAAAGCCAACCAAGTCCCAGGCTTCTCCAAGTGAAAAACTCATTATGGAAACGTGATTGCAATAGGAGGTGAGGCAGGAGAAGAACTGCAATGACTGGGAAAAGCATGAAGAGATGGAGGAAACGCTGCTGAATTCCTTTCTTGCTCTAAATAGAATCCATTTGGTGAGGAAAAGAAAGCAAACAAAGATGGTTAGTTCAGACTGGCGAAGTTTGAAGGCTAAAATATTACAGTGGGATGGAGGCATACTGGATTCCTTCTCTTAATATAGTTCTCTGGGGTTAAAAGATAGCAAATTGATCTGTGACTGGTTTCCATTGTCTCATGTCACCTTAAATTCTACCAAATTATGTTGGACTTCTGCCAGGAGAGTTGTTTTGTTCTTCTCCTTGCCTCTGTCTCTGCAGGGGACTGCAGCAACACGATGCTGAAAGTAAGAATCTGACTGTTCATTGCCTTGTACCTTCTGGGTTTATCTTCAGCAGTACACATAAAAGCTATGTCCAGTTCTTCAGTCCAGAGAAGGGAAGACCCCAGGGGGACCTTAGAGCTGCCTTCCAATACCTGAAGGGACCTACAGGAAGGCTGCAAAAGGACTTTTCATGAGGGTGTCTAGCAATAGGACAAGTGGGAATGGTTTGAAGCTGAGGGAAAGTAGGGTCAGACAGGATCTTAGAGAGAAGTTCTTCATTAGAAGGTTGGTAAGACCCTGGAATAGGCTGCCCGGGGAGATTGTGGATGCCTCCTCCACCAAGACTAGATTAAAAGTCTGAATCCCTCTTCAGTGATCTCTGTGCAATACCATCCCACTGCCTCACAATCATTTGCCTACTGCTTCTTAAGAGAGCTTTGTGCCATCAGCAGGAGTGGAGGTTGAATTCAGTGTGCCAATTCTTCTGTGCACCACATCACTCTCCTGCAAGCACTGATGCCCACTGACTGTAGCAGCCACCAGTACCCAGAGCTGAAATCTGTAAATGCGATTTTTCTGTGTTGCTGGAGAGTAGTAGGAGGTGCATAAGTGAAATAAAGTCATGAATTAAGCAGTACAATAACCAACAACTGCTCCCAGCATTAATGTGCAGTGTAGGAGACTCCCAAAGCATATCAAGTGAAGCTCATCAGGGAAATTCTTCCAAGCCTCGACTCCTTGAATATCAGAATGATTATTTTGTGTAAGCCATCTGAAAGGTATTGTAACATAATTAGTTGCTGCGAGTGGTAGGAAGCTGCTTGCCAATTCTTCATGGATTTCATTTGTAATTTGCCTCAGGAGTGTGGAAGCTGCTTGAAAACCTGTTTAGAGAGAATTCTACTGAGGTAAGATTATAAATACCCACCTAAGGATAGGCAGCAGTAGCAGGGTTGGGCTGTTTGGCTTTGTTGTTTGGCTGAACCACAAGCAGAATGTTCTTCGCTTCTATTGTGATCATTTGTAGACCATTCACTTCCCACAGTCTTTAAGTACAGAGCTGCTGTGATCTGAATGGACATTTAGTTTGTCCCTACTTCCTAGCTTAGCTATTAATAGGTTTATCTAATTACAGACTTCTTAAGGTGCACTGAGGAAAGTTGCTTATTAACATTCCATGTCCTTCCTTTTCAAATGCAGGACTTATTAAAAGTGTAACTGTTCAAGGGGAAAGGAAGCACTGGGAATTGTATTTATTTACACAGAGAAAGCCAAAGCCTTCTGAGGCCAGTGGAGATTTTTCTGCTCATCTCAGTGACTTTTGCAGCAGGCCTGTAAGATGCCACTTCAAACCTTCTGAACTGTTTTCCTCTACAAGACAGCATTTAACAGTCAGGCCTCACCTTCTTTTCCGTGCAGCAGGAAATGTGTTGCACAACAGCTTTGGCAAAATAGGATGAGACAGATCTGCAGTTATTAAAAAAATACAGAAAAGGCTAGAGCCACTGTTTTTAAAGATGGAAAAGGAATTGTGGAGTACAGATAATATTGGGAGTTAATGCATTTGCATTCATAACTCTTGCAGGTTTTAATATCTTTCGTTAAACAGTGTCCCAAAGGGAAGCTGTGAAGCCAGTGAGTTATTGGAGTTGCTTCTGACTGTGAGGCTGCTTCTCATTTAAATCCCAGATTTGCCAAAATTCATTCTTAATATCTTCTGAGGAAGAACTTTTTAGGACTTTTAAGGCTGTCAGGGAGTGATAGCACTAAGGGGAATGGAGAAAAACTAGAAGTGGGCAGATTCAGATTGGATGTTAGGAAGAAATTCTTCCCCATGAGGGTGGTAAGAGTCTGGCACAGGTTGCCCAGGGAGGTGGTGGATGCCTCATCCCTGGAGGTTTTGAATGCCAGGCTGGATGTGGCTGTGAGCAACACCTGGTGTGGGGTGTCCCTGGCCATGGCAGGGGGTTTGGAACTGGCTGATCCTTGAGGTCCCTTCCAACCCTGACAATTCTATGATTCCAAGGTTCAGTGATTGTCTCTTTGCCACAATCTCAATTTTCCTTCCACCAGCCTTCTGCTTAGACACTCTGTAGGGCAGAACACTGTGTACAATAGAACTGTGTCATGCTCTGAGCTGGCAATGACAAATGATGAACCTGAGACATTGATGCAGAGGTTTTTGATAGCTGAAGTCCTTCTTCTGCTGGACACAGCTGGACCTCTGCCTCAGCAGTACACGAGTTTGCAAGGAGATCATGAAAGCAGTGAAACTTCAGCTTCTCTTTACTCTTGAGCTGTGATCAGAGGCTGAGTTCCTTTTCTTCCTCTCACCCATGGGCAGTTTTGAGAATCTTGGCCATTGCCTTTATTTCTGAGCCCTAATATATTATCCTGCTTCTGTAACATTTATCCCTCACCATTTTTGATTCACTGTTTTTCAGATGGAGTGATATTTTAGCTGACATGCTGAGTTATGCAATGATGTATGTCAAATCTCCTTGGTGATAGTTGGCAAAGGGGAAAAAAATAAAGCTGTCAGGGAAGTGGTCCTCAGAAATGCAGGCTTCATCCTGGCTGACTTACTTCATGTTATGTCCCAGTGCAAATCTTCTGTTACTTGAGAGTGAGAAGCCTCATTTCTGCTTTATTCACAACCCCCAAATTGAATCTGTTGTTTTTCCTCCTGTGCTGCAGAGCAACACAAATATTGCAATTAGCGGGGCCGCCCGGCAGCAGGCAGGAGGACTGGCAGAGCCAGTAATGTGTAAGGATTTGGAGATAAATTCTACCTTTGGGGAAATCTCCAGGTTTCCATTCCGTTTCTGGAATAATTGTCCTCCTCTTTTGCTCATTTCTAGAGGGAAAGATAACACCTCTCCTTCATTAACGAGCCTTCTTTTATCTAAATTATTTAAACGCGAGGCGAGGTCCCCCGCTCGTTCTCCTGCAATATAGGCAGCCCTATACTGAGATGCTGAGGACACTTCTAAATGAGATTTAATAATATAGTAGGGACATTTAGCATATATTAATTAAATATCAGCAGATGGTAAGGAGAGCCCTCGCTGAGAGTGAATAAGTAGAGAGAAATATAACTGCCTTGTAATTAAGCCAAACCTGCTGAAAGAATGAAGGTGCAATTACTTTTTTATTAACACATTACACTTGCATGCAATGCTGAGGAATTTAATTACTGCCCAACTTCAATTACATTCAGCTCTGGAGATGGTTCAGGCAACAGAGTTTTCTGAATGTGAAGACCGGCAAAGTGCAAAGGTGTTTGCATTCATGGCTGCTCACCACCTATGCGGTGTGAGCAGCTGTGCTCTGAACAGTCCAGCAGTGTGAGCGTAGCTAAGAGGGTTTGTAAAGCTCTGCTTTTCCATCCTGCCCTTTTATTTTTGGCCCCTAGACCATGGCCACTGATAATTCTCACTGAAAACATCTCCAGTCTAACACTGCCCTCTCACAATCCCACCTGACTTCAGCTGTGCTCTAAGGTTCTGCTCACAGGCTCAGAGACTCATTTCCTATCTCTGTAGCCTGTAACTGGTGTTAAGTCTGCAAACGGGAGATGGTGGGAGACGGTTGGTGGCAGTCTCAAGCTGTGCCAGGGGAAGTTTAGGCTCGAGGTGAGGAGAAAATTCTTCACAGAATGAGTAATTGGCCACTGGAATGTGCTGCCCAGGGAGGTGGTGGAGTCACCATCCCTGGAAGTGTTCAAAAAAGGCTTGGATGTGGCACTTGGAGCCATGGCTTAGTTGTCAGGAGGTGTTAGGGGGTAGGTAATAGGTCGGACTTGATGATCTCTGAGGTCTTTTCCAACCTGCTTGATTCTATGATTCTATGATTTCTCCATGTCACTGCTGTTAGAAAGCTCTACAAGAGCCAAGCTCTGGTGTGGATGCAGGCTGCAATGTGGAATCTAAGTTGTGTGTAAGAAAGGATCAGGTGGTCTGTGGCAACTCTCATGTGTCAAGATGAAAACTGGTGTCAAATACAAAAATTTAAATAGTTTTTGGTCTAGAGACCAGAAATGTATGGTATCAGGGTGGCAACAACAGACATTGGCATTTTGCTAGGCCAGATGAAGAGCAGGCTTTTTCCTCTCTCTAGTGCAAGCTTTTCCCTCTCTCCAGAGCGAGCTTACTCCTCTGTCTAGTGCAAGCTTTTTCCTCTCTCCAGAGCAACCTTACTCCTCTGTCTAGTGCAAGCTTTTTCCTCTCTCCAGTGCAAGCTTACACCTCTGTCTAGTGCAAGCTGTTTCCTCTCTCTAGTACAAGCTTACTCCTCTGTCTAGTGCAAGCTGTTTCCTCTCTCTAGTACAAGCTTACTCCTCTGTCTAGTGCAAGCTGTTTCCTCTCTCTAGTACAAGCTTTTTCTTCTCTCTAGTGCAAGCTTTTCCTTCTCTCCAGAGCAAGCTTACTCCTCTCTCCAGAGCAAGCTTTTTCCTCTCTTCAGAGCAAGCTGTTTCCTATCTCCCCCAAGCAAAGGTGCACTCGAGCTTCTGTTTCTTATGTGTCCTCAAAGCCCTTTCTTGGATATTGCCCATTGCAATGAAAGTGCAAACAGAAGTGCACATAACATCTGATCAGGATTAAAATTCAGCTGGTGGAAAGAATGCCTTCAAATCCTTAGAAAGCCAGAGGATTCTGGGTTTTCACCCCATTTTGAAGACAGCATTGCCTGAGTGCCTGGAGACAGATGGAGTGGGAGCCTACACACCAGAAAGGTTCTTGTCAAGCAGATGTGGGTGTTGGGATAGAAATTGGTGCATCTCATTGGGCCCTAAGGTGGGGAAAGGAACAATTACACTCACCAGCTGAGATGTATCCCCTGGTTTTTAGTGGTGTTTTTTTTTTTGCACATTATTCCAGGGAAAATCATTCTTCCACTTTAGAAGGAGCTCTGTTAAGGTTGGTAGAGTCCCTGTTATATTCAACCTGACATAAAATGCCAAGCAATGGACAAGAATGACATTTAAATGCATGGAATCGACAGACCTACCTCTAGGTGTGGGGTTGTGGGATATATTCCCCTCCCCCCCCCCCCCCAAATAATAATGTAAAGATGCATTTGCTGTCCAATTCTACTACATTGAAGTACCTTGGCTGACATTTTGCTGTGATGAGTGAACCTTTAACAAGGTCATGAGCTCTGAAGGATTTTCTCCTGGGATTGTGGAAAGCAGTTTATTCAAAATAAAAAGAGAAGAAAGCATGAACAAATAAAAAGAACACCGTGGCAAGTGTGAAGTCTCCAAAAATAAATCAGCCCTTCCAGAATCCAGCAGTCACGTACCTGAATAAACCCAGCCACGCCAAAACCACTTAAAAACCCAGCAGTGAAGCCCCTCGAGTTGGTTGTGACACAGGAGTTGATGAAACCCAAAGTACTGCGTTCAGTCCTGATCAGCCTGGTGCCAGGACAGCTGAAAAACGTTCACAAAAGGATTGCCACCGACCTGAAGAGGTGACTAGGGGGTAAATGACAGGTTAGGCATTAATAGGAAGATGAATGGTCAGATTTGTACTTCAAAATGTGTGTGTGAGTGTGAAGGGATAAAAGCTGGAAGGTCACTTCTGATGCCAGAATTTGCTGCGATGGGATCTGTGGAACGAAACAGTGCCGAAGGCTCAGCAGGGTGCAGGAGCAGTAGGTTTGAGCACCCATGCAGTCCCAGCCCAGAAGGCTTTATACAAAGATCTGATCCAGTGGTATAACAATGGATTTAAGCCAAGTATAATCCAGTAAGTGGGCAGCAGAGTGAGCTCCATCCTAAAGCTTGAACTCCATCCTAAAGCTTGAACTCCACCCTAAAGCCTGAACTCCATCCGAAAGCTGTGGATGCTGCGACTGCTACACTCTGTAGTGCCTCTCTTATCTCTATCAACGTAGGCAGAACTCAAACCTGACAGATCCTGGCAGCTAAGTATTGCAGTGTGGAGATCGAGTGAATGCTCCAGAGATAGTGCTCGAGACATCTTTGTCAACTTATCATCAACGTTAAGTGCAGACCAAAGCAAAGAGTTGTTTCAGCCTAATTGAGTGGCTAGAGCGTTAATGGCACTATTTAGGGAGTGATTGTCAATGAACGCTGGAAGAAATTTAATATACATTTATTTGCTGCGTAAAGCACAGGCAACAACCGCAGCTAATACACAAATATGTTGCGCCTTATCTCTTGTTTCACAAGGGATTTGCTTAACTAAGGCTCTGGCTGATATGAGCAGTCTTTTAAATTGAAAACCCGGGATACATCCCCCTCCCCCCCATAACTTTGATACAAGTCTTATCAGCAGGAGAAAGTGGCAGAAGTGTATCTCTGCTCCAAGACAGTGTAAGGATTAGCCGATCAGCAGCAGAGACTTCATTTTGTACCTCAGAATTTGAAATAATAGCTTAAAAGCTCTGTCCTGTGTCGAAAGCATCGGTGTAGATGCAGGAGGTGGTGTTCTGAGCTACACGGAACAGGACAAAGTGTTTTTCCACTGTCATTTTGCTTCCTGGAGGTGGCTTGAACCGGTGATGAACAGTCAGGCTTCAGGGCTGGTGTCTTCTAACTGGATTAAATCCTACTGTGTGTGAGGCACTGCAGTCCAGTGGCCACAGACAGCAAGAAAAGTCAAACAATCAAAGTTGTTGTTTTTCCCCCCTCCAGCTTTAGCACCAATGTCAAGTGTAGGTGAACACATTGAGAGCGCTTCAGTGTTGCTTTGCTTGACCTCTTCCTCTCTTCTTTCTCTTTTCCAGCCCCGCAAAGAGATTGGAACCTGGCACTTTGAAGGCAACATCCTGCTGTGCTGTAGTTTCTCTCTTCTCTTTGCAAGGAATCGTTCAGTCTCTGGGTGAGGAATTTGAGTGGTGTTAGACTTCTCTCTTGGCTTGCAAAAATAAATACATTACAGGCTGTGGGTATGCAGATTGTTATGGTAATGAGACCACCTAAACACCTCGGGCAGAAAGTGGTACAGCCATAAAACCAGGTCAAAACCTTTAGCAGATTGGAAGGTGATAGAGTTAAGCACAGTTATTTCACTAAACACAAGGCAGTCCTTCATTCTGTCAATCTTTTTGTACCCCATCTCTTGTATTTTCCTTTGAAATTCAAAGTTCTAGCTGCCCACCCACACCAACCTTCCCGGTTCCCTCTAATCAGGTACCGGAGTCCTTTCAACAAATGGAACTTGCTACTTTAAGCACTTATTCTAATGGACCCACACAGGGCTTAGGTCGCCAGTAGTGTTTACAGCAAGGCAATCGTGAAGACCAAGGCCTGTAATGATATTTGCTCCTGGCTTGTGCGCTCTTATCAAGCGCCAGGCACAATCACACCTAATTAAGGCTCTTTGTTGTTTCTCCTCATTCTTGCTCTAGGGCTGTAGGTAGGAATCCATGGGTGGGATTTCTGACTGAGCTGGGTGGAAATTTTGTCCAACGACAATCTGTAATGCTGTTTGCTAATCAATAGGTGCTGGGAAACTGTGTGCAAGTGCAAGACTCTCTCCAGGTCTGCCGCAAACAGTTGGATTTAGCAGCAGCTTTTAGAGAGCGTGTAGTAGGAAACCCTCAAAAGCAGGGGCTCAGAACATGTGAGCCAGCTCCTAAGATCTGCCACATCTGCCTGAAACACCTTCAGGTTACGTTTGGGTTAAAGTTAATTGCAGCTACAATGCACGGCACTGCCTTCCGTGCCTTTTAAAAGGAAATAGCCCAGGTCCTCATTATCCAAGATGGGCTCTGACTGTATTGAGGGAAATTTATGCGAGATCTCTATTTCCCACTTAAAATTCCACTTACACTCGAGTGGGGTTATTCTCACGGGGTGGAATTGCTTCAATTCATCCAAATCTAGATCACTTTTCCTCTCCTTTAAAGGAAGAAGGGGGGGAGGTGTGGGGGTGGGGAAACCCACTCCATTGAAGTGACATTGCATTAATGGTGGCTCGTGTCAGCTAATAAATAGTCAATGCTTTACATGCCACATTTAGGTTTCTTCCTTCTATTTAAATAGCAGCACAATTCGACATTTGTATGTGTTAAATCTCCTCCAGCAGACGCTGTGAGCAATGAATTCAGTGTGAAATTCAGAGCAGGGCTCTGGAAAGAGAAGGAACTTGTCAGACTCCTTCCTGACAAGCACCTGGATGAAGATCGTGGCAGTCTGCACGGAGAAGTTGTGCTGGATGGCAAACTGCAAGGGGCATCAAATTCAGGGACCAGAATGGAAATTAACTTGTAGGGTTTGGGGCATTTTGCTGAACAGTACAATAAGTATTATTTTAATCATAATTGCTACCAGCTTTGTTATTCAACAACCTGCGTGAAGAAGATGATTTCCTTTTAGCTCTATTACCCCAAAAGGTATTTAGTGTTTGGTTCCATCATGCAAAACTCAGGCTTCACAGCTATAAAACTCCAGAATGTTTTACAAGTGGCCCTGATCTGGCAGGGACCTGCCCATCTGTTTACTGGAATAATAATAAGCATTTATATTCCAATAGTGCCCTTTATCTCGCTTGGTCTTTGCACAGAACCATCTGCTTCCAATTGACTGTCTTTCAGCCTGAGCTCACCAAGAGCCCTGCCCTTGTAATCTCATCTCTGCCTTTGACCCCGCAGAGCTTCTCTGAATGAAGGATTAGGGTCTGCCACGTGCAAGGCAGCTTGTGCAAGCAGGGTTTAGAACTGTGGATTTGTAACGGGAGTCTAGGAAGTTTTGCCTGAATATGACTTGAATTTCTGATGGCTTTTCAAGTAAGACAAAGAAAGAAATGAAAAGCAAGTTCACCTGCTCTGTGTGTTGTCTTGCCTGGATGTCACCTCCTTGCTCAGCTGAAGCAGCAAGGTAAACTTCTGCCTCTCAGTCTGGAATCTTTATTACATCTGCTGGGTTTCCCCCCTCTTTTTCCAAAAGAATCATAGAATGGAAGGGACCTTAGAGATCATCTACTCCAACCCACACCTACAGGCAGGGATACTTCTCAACTAGACTCAGCTGCTCAAGGCCTCATCCAACCTGGCCTTCAACACCCTTAGGGAGGAGGCATCCACAGCCTCCCTGGGCAGCCTGCTCCCTAGGCTCTGGTTGATCAGATGCTGGATCTAAAAACTGCAGCAAGGTTTTTGTCTCTGCAGCTGTGAGATGCAGAAAGCAAGGATGAATATTTGACTGCAATCTCTTGTTATTGACCTGGCTGCAGTCATGCTTTAAATTAACAACAAATTCTCTTAATTGTGTTTTTGGCATGTTTTCTGTGATGAATTATTCTCACACTTTATAGCTGCTTAAATTGTTCTTGCAGCACAATTTGCAAACTCCTAGAATGTGATGCCTGGGAAAGAAAAAAACCCAAACCACCAAACCAGGCAATGGAAGAGATCTTACAAACTGCAATTGCCTCTAATTGCTGCTTTGTGAGTATCCATGGGGAAAAGGCTTCCCTATTCCACTGGATCTGACATTCAGTGGGTAAATGTTTGCAAATCTCTCTTTTGCTCTTCTATTTTTTTGTTTGTTTGCCCCAACCATGCACTGAGAGTGCAGTTTGCAGCCTGCTATGCATGTCCAAGGTATGCTACAGCCAGAAGCTGCTCAGAACCACTCTCATGATAAGACTTCATCTCTCTGACTTGTGGGGCAGCTTGAGGAGAACTTAGATTACTTAATCCTATTGGGAGTTGATTTCTTTTGTGCTTTATAAAACTCAGTCTTTGCTTCTGTTCTTCAGACCTTCCTAGACAGAAGTTTTCTTTGGCTCAATTCTGGCCTTAGGCACTGTGGTGGTTTAAGCCTTAACTGGGAGTTAAGAGCTCAGATGGGGGCAAGGCTGAGAATCTCTCCCCCACTCTCCCCTCCTCCCTCCCAACAGAGAGGGAAAAAAAAGGAAGGAGCAAATCCACCAAACAATAATTTGGAGTCAGCTTGGAAGTAGAGAAGTGAAGAGTTTTCTTTAAACAGTATATATATAACAATAACAGGTAAGGTTCACAAGGGCAAGGAACAGGGATGGGTGGGAGGGGGACAAAGAAGAATAATACAAAACCAGTCTCTCTCTGAAGAGGTATGGAGGCAGCAGGGAGAAGGATCAGGCCTGACCACGTGGCAGAGGAGCAGGAAAGTAGCCTCAGCAGCTCTCACCCAGGAGAGGCCAAAAGGAGACCTAATAGCTGCAATGCCCTGCTTTTTATACCCCAGCTGGGCAGGGAGTGGGGAGTAGAACAGACTCAGCTTCCTGGGATGGGGAAAACGCCCTGCAGGGAGGGCAAAGCACTCGCAAGCCCTCCACCCTGCTTTGGTTTTGTTTCCAGAATGGGAATTAACCCACCACGGGCATCCTAGGACGTGTGGTGTGGTTGGTTGATTCCATGCAGAATTGGAGAAGAGTTCTAAATGAAGAAGTCATTGTGACCTTCTTTTGATGTCAGGGTTTTCAGGGTAGAAATAATAGAACCAATTAAGTTCTCAGTCCTTCCCCACAGATAAAGCAGAGAATGCCTGACAGTGGCTGGAGCATGCCCGGAGTGGTTTGCATTTCATGCTGTGACATCTGTGGCATCCCTCACGCAGTGAATGTGTTCAATGTCACCTGCTCAGGACAGCAACACTGTTTGTGAGTGGTGCAGGAGCCAGGAAGAATGATAAGGGCAGTGTCAATATTTCAGGCTGCTGGTGCCAGTGGTTTGCTGTGGCAGAAGCCTGCCAGCCATGGTTACACAAGCCACAGGTGATGCAGGTGAAGAGAGAAGAGGAGGCAAAGCGCAGCACACAATGTCCCTCTCTGACAACCTGAGGATGTCAGGAAGTGCTCTGATGCCTTTGCCCTTTGTGTGCTCCTGGCATGTCTCTCAGACTTCCCCTGGAAGGTATTATGCTCCTCATAATTAGTTGCCTGTCTTCTGCTGAGAAAACAGAGAGCTAAGGAAGGAGGAGGGAGCCCCTGAGATGATGTCTGAGCAGTAAGTTGCCAGTGTTTTATCGAGAATCCGGCATTTCTGGTTAAGTAATTTCCCCAAGCAACTGGGATTTACTCAGTGTTCCTGGTTATAATTAAATGATAAATCTCAGCATGGACAGCATCCAATATAGAGCAAGTCAGTTCTGCTGGAGCAGAGTAAGACCCAAGACACATCTAACCAGGCAAGCAATCCGGGCTGGGAAGGCTGTGTCCTGCTGTCAGAGGGCAGGCAAAAGGCAAACACCACTGCCTAGTGCCACAGGAGCTGCGGGGAAGCAAGGAAGCAGTCATCTTCTGCAACATGCAGTTTTCTGTGAGGTGTATTTTTAGAAGGGCTTAAGATTGCATCATCAACCTGAGCTGTTCTTGCAGGGATCTTTGGGGTTGTTGCTGTCCTTAAGGAGAATCCCTGCTAAAGGAGTATGTTGATTAGTGAAGGTCATCATAGAATGGTCTGGGATGGTAGGGGCTGCCAAAGTTCATCCAGTCCAACCCCTTCTGCAGTCACCAGGGACATCCTTCACTAGATCAGACTGCCCAGAGCCCTGTTGAGCCTCACCTTGAATATCTCCAGGGATGGGGCCCCAGCCACCTCCCTGGGCAACCTATTCCAGTGTTCCGCCACCCTCATGGTGCAGAACTTGTTCCTAACATCCGATCCCAATCTCCTCTTCTCTAGTGTGTGCTTATTTGTTGCTTTGCACATTTCCCTACCTCTTCACCCAACAGCCAATGAGGCTTCATAAAACATTTTTACTAGCAAGTTGACAAGACTGGGCCCACAGTTTGGTGCTAGGTGCTCAGGTTCAGCTGAGCACCTTGAGTATTGTGTACGGTTCTGGGCCCCTCAGTTTAAGAAGGACATTGAGACACTTGAAGGTGTCCAGAGAAGGGCAACAAGGCTGGGGAGAGGCCTTGAGCACAGCCCTATGAGGAGAGGTTGAGGGAGCTGGGGTTGTTTAGCCTGGAGAAGAGGAGGCTCAGGGGAGACCTCATTGCCCTCTACAACTACCTGAAGGGTGGTTGTAGACAGGAAGGGGTTGGTCTCTTCTCCCAGGCACCCAGCACCAGAACAAGAGGACATAGTCTCAAGCTGTGCCAGGGGAAGTTTAGGCTGGAAGTGAGGAGAAAGTTCTTTACCGAGAGAGTCATTCGTCATTGGGATGTGCTGCCCAGGGAGGTGGTGGAGTCCCCATCCCTGGAGGTGTTCAAGAGGGGATTGGACGTGGCACTTGGTGCCATGGTTTAGCCATGAGGTCTGTGGTGACAGGTTGGACTTGATGATCCTTGAGGTCTCTTCCAACCTTAGTGATACTGTGGGACTGTGAAATCCATCCCACCAGGGCTCTATCCACTCCAGCCCTTGGATCTAGATTAAAGCTGACCTCATGAAGAGTTGAGGTCTTCTTCACTCTCCAGTTGAGAGTCTTAGCTGGAATGTCCTTATTATGACCAGTGTCTCTTTAATCACTAGTTAAAGCATCTCAGGTCATTAAGCATTGAAAGCAATCAGGAGGTTAAATCCTACAGAACAAAGAGCAGTTGCTGACGTAGGTGCAATACAGTCCAGCACAGGAAGTATCTCTTGTGGGCAAAGAGTGGCAGGAGTAGTAATTTTGTGAATTGTATCATTAATAAAATATATTTTATTCTATTTGATGCTGACTTTGGAAGGTTCCTGTATGATTATTGCATTTTTAAAGCATCAGACGTGTCTATTTCTTATTTATTTATTTATTTTTTTCCTTCTAAAGGCTTTACTGGAGGCTAAATTGAGACCTAATACAAAATTCAAAGAGGCTCTGCTGTGAAATGCCATTAAAATTTTAACTTTATGTTCCTTCAGGGCCCTTAAAAGTCATGGAGGCAAAGCCGTACGAGCCAAAAGGACTTTAAGAGCCCTGCAGCTCTGTCACAGGTGGAATGGAATGGAATGGAATGGAATGGAATGGAATGGAATGGAATGGAATAGAATAGAATAGAATAGAATAGAATAGAATAGAATAGAATAGAATGGAATAGAATGGAATAGAATGGAATAGAATGGAATAGGATGGAATGGAATGGAATGGAATGGAATGGAATAGAATAGAATAGAATAGAATAGAATAGAATAGAATAGAATAGAATAGAATTGAATGGAACGGAATGGAACGGAATGGAACAAAATAGAATGGAATGGAATGGAATGGAATGGAATGGAATGGAATGGAATAGAATAGAATAGAATAGAATAGAATAAACCAGGTTGGAAGAGACCTTCAAGATCATTGTGTCCAACCTATCATCCAACACCACCCAACCAACTAAACCATGCAACCAAGCACCCTGTCAAGTCTCAAATGAAAGCCTCTGGAGATGCTGGAGAATGTCCAACCTGACACAGGCTCTTTGGTCTGTTCTGAATACTTGGGGTTGGGTGGGGTTTTTTCTAACACTTGACCTTTTGGAGTGCTTTTCACTGTGTGGTGGGTTAATGCCCATTCTGGAAACAAAATCAAAGCAGGGGGGAGGGCTTGCAGGTACTTTGCCCTCCCTGCAGGGCGTTTTCCCCACCCCAGGAAGCTGAGTCTGTTCCACTCCCCCTTCCCTGCCCAGCTGGGGTATAAAAGGGGAGGCATTGGGGTCATTAGGTCTCCTTTTGGCTCCTGCCTCTCCTGGATGAGAGCTACTGTGGCTGCCCTCCTGCTCCTCTGCCACGTGGTTGGGCCTGATCCTTCTCCCTGCTGCTTCCGCGCCTCCTCAGAGAGAAACTGGTTTTGTATTCTTCCTCTTTGTCCCCCTCCCATCCATCCCTGTTCCTTGCCCTTGTGAATCTTACCTGTTACTGATATATATTTTGTTTTGTTTTACTTTGTTTAAAGAAAAAACTCTTTACCTCTCTACTTCCAAGCCAACTCCAAATTATTGTTTGGTGGATTTGCTCCTTTCCTTTTTTTTCCCTCTCTGCTGGTAGGGGAGGAGGGGGTGTGGGGGAGAGATTCTCAGCCTTGCCCCCATCTGAGCTCTTAACTCCCTGTTAAGGCTTAAACCATCACACACTGTGAGATTTCAAGGCTACCTGTGGTGTTAAATTAAAACTAGACAGATTTCTGAATCAATGATATGATGATTTTTTTTCTCTTCAGAGGTTGGCTATGAGATGCTCCCTGCTGAGAGAAAGCAGGAAAGTGATGAGCTTTGATTGCCTTTATGCAGGACCCAGCAACCAGCACCAGAACAAGAGGACACAGTCTCAAGCTCTGCCAGGGGAAGTTTAGGCTTGAGGTGAGGAGAAAGTTCTTCACAGAGAGGGTTGTTAGCTGTTGGAATGAGCTGTTCAGGGAGGTGGTGGAGTCACCATCCCTGGAGGTGTTCAAGAGGGGATTGGACGTGGCACTTGGTGCCATGGTTTCGTAGTCATGAGGTCTGTGGTGACAGGTTGGACTTGATGATCTTTGAGGTCTCTTCCAACCTTGCTGATTCTATGACCCATTGCTCTGTTCACTCTTGCAGTAGTGGCTTACCAGTCTCTGACCACAGCTGTGTATAGCCTACATGACCCAAGAGTGCTGCTCAGTGTGGTGGCTGAATCCCACCCAGCTGGAAACCAGGTAGATACCAACCCCACACCGCTCTGCAAGGGATTCTCAGTGGTAGGGCTGTCTTGGAGCTGGAGCATCCTCTGACTGTGCCTCCATCACAACACCTGCCTGTCAATAAATGATTTGTTTGTAGAGCTAACAGGCAACAAGTTGAAGCATTCAGAATGTCCCAGGCAGACACAATTTCCCTGCCTTTAGGTGAAAGTAACTGTTCTTGCTAGCTGAGAAACAAGTCCTTGGCTCACCACTGACACCATATGATAAATAAAGATCTCCAGGGGGTTATTTGATGTTATTTCCTCTGATGGTTTTAATTCACAACTGCCTTTTGCAGGCTGTTAGGCATTAGCATTCTCATCTAATATTTTTAATATGCCACAGACAGTGATGGCAATTAAAATGCCTGCTGATGTCAGAAGCCTCTCCTGTGGCACTTTTGCTTTATACTATCCAGGGGGAAAAAAAAATGTAAAAATCCCAAGTCCTTGTGCCTCTCTGAAATTATTCCACACTTTAATTTTGATGAGAGCTACTGAAAAATTTATGAATGAGCTTGTCTGCTATCAAATGCTGCCTCATGGAACTTTACTGTATTGACACTCCATCACTGGAAGAGAGGGAAATACGGTTCATCTCATTTAGCTCTGGAGAATGTGCCTGCAGGAAGCCAGGCAGAGTTAATGACGACTCCAAATGGGCAGCTCTAAAAAGCAGAGGCTGTATTTATCTCTGCTGTGGGCAGGGAGCGAGCAGCAGTGCTACACATCCCCTCCCTCCCCTCCAAAATTCCTTGTTATCCCTGCCAACGTCTGAGGTGTGAGCAGGGGATGTTACCATCAGGGTTGAGCACAGAGTTGTTCCTTATAGGGCTGCAGAAATGTCCTTTGGAAGTGTGAAGCCTGATTTTTGAAAGCCTTCAGAAGCTTCCTCGCTCCTTGTAAACACAGATGAAAGAGGCCAAAGAAAAAAGATACAGCAGCAAATGTTGTAAGGAGGAGGAAATTGTTTTAAACTAGAGGGCAGTGGTTTGAAGCTAGAGCAGAGCAGGTTTAGGTTGGGCATCAAGAGGAAGTTCTGCACAACGAAGGTGATGAAACAGGCTGCCCAGAGGGGTGGTTGAGGCCCCATCCCTGAAGACAGTCAAGGTCAAACTTGATGAGGCCCTGAGCAACCTGCTCTAGCTGGAGGTGTCCCTGCTGACTGAAGGGCTGTTGGACAAGATGACCTCTAAGGATCCCTTCCAACCCAATGCCTTCTGAGGCGGAGGGAAAGAAGAAGAAGAAATATACAAGTGGAGTATGACCCAGCTTCTGATGAGACCTGGGCTCAAGGAATTCAGATGGGGTAGTAATAATGACTTCTACTGCTGGCTTTCTGCAGCAGCACTACAGTGATCACGGGGAGAGTTAGGACTTCAGCTCCTAGGAGGGCACCAGTACACCTCCTAGCATGAATAGGAAACAAGTATCTGTGTGCATGGAGATACTGCATACTCCAGGTCTTCTCTCTGACTCCATTTTACCACACAAACTGAATTTGTCTCATGCTTACTCTTTCTATATTTTGTCCTACTCACTCTCACTCTTCAAAGTCCCCATGGTTTTGACAGGGTTGAACCAGGGGAGACCTTCTTGCTCTCTACAACTCCCTGAAGGGAGGTTGTAGCCAGGTGGGGGTTGGTCTCTTCTCCCAGGCACCCAGCACCAGAACAAGAGGACACAGTCTCAAGCTGCACCACGGGAGGTTTAGGCTGGATGTTAGGAAGAAGTTCTTCCCAGAGAGATTTGCCATTGGGATGTGCTGCCCAGGGAGGTGGTGGAGTCACCATCCCTGGAGGTGTTTAAAAAGAGCCTGGATGAAGCACTTGGTTTAGTTGATTGGATGGTGTTGGGTGATAGGTTGGACTGGATGATCTTGAAGGTCTTTTCCAGCCTGGCTAATTCTATATTCTGTATTCTGAACATTCCCCAAAGGGCTGTACTCAGTCATGTGTAAAAGGCAAAAAAACCCAATCACAGAATCACCAAGGTTGGAAGAGACCTCAAAGATCATCAAGTCCAACCTGGCACCACAGACCTTATGAATAAACCATGGCACCAAGTGCCACATCCAATCCCCTCTTGAACACCTCCAGGGACAGTGACTCCACCACCTCCCTGGGCAGCACATTCCAATGACGAATGACTCTCTCTGGGAAGAACTTTCTCCTCACCTCCAGCCTAAAATTCCCCTGGTGCAGCTTGAGACTGTGTCCTCTTGTACTGGTGCTGCTTGCCTGGGAGAAGAGACCAATCCCCTCCTGGCTACAACCTCCCTTCAGGTAGTTGTAGACAACAATGAGGTCTCCCCTGAGCCTCCTCTTCTCCAGGCTAAGCAACCCCAGCTCCCTCAGCCTCTCCTCACAGGGCTGTGCTCAAGGCCTCTCCCCAGCCTTGTTGCCCTTCTCTGGACACCTTCAAGTGTCTCGATGTCTTTCTTAAACTAAGGGGCCCAGAACTGGACACAGGACTCAAGGTGTGGCCTAACCAGTGCAGAGCACAAGGCACAGTGACTTCCCTGCTCCTGCTGGCCACACTATTCCTGATGCAGGCCAGGGTGCCATTGGCCTTCTTGGCCACGACCCTATTCCTTGCTGCAGCAAGAACGACCCAAAATGCACAATCCTCGCTTCAAAGCATTGTCCTTGGTCCTCTGAGTGGCCAAGCATATCAACAAGCTGTTATTATCAAAGTTTAATTGAATCATTTCTACAAGGTAATGTGCCAGTGCGTAGGGTTAGCCTTAATTCTTTTGTTTTGGTTTCAGTGGAACGGAACAGATAGGAATCACATCTTGGTGGGAGCCAGGGAATGAAAAGGGAGGGCACTGGGACATGGATAGAGTGGACTGGTTTTGCTCCTTTGGTTTTTATGCCTGCTCTTTCATTATCACTCCACATCTGCCTCTGATGGAAAATTAAAACCTTTCTAGCACAGAATGCTCTGGTGCAAAAGGCAATAGGAGAGGAGCAAAGCACCAAGTGCTGACACAGCAAGAGTGAAGATTTTGCTGGATGGATGTTAAAAAATCCCCAACATTTAATATAAATGCAGATGCTAAAAACTGAAATCCCTGAGAGCTGGATCTCTAGGTGAGATATTTCCTGCCCCTCTCCTTGATGGCATTCAGCTGTTTCACTTTGTCTTATCCTTCAGCTCTAGCTAAATGGATTCTGGAGTTCTGAAGTTTCAGGTTATTGGAGAATAACCTGTGTCTCCTGTGAGGACAGACTGAAGGAGTTGGGGCTGTTCAGTCTGGAGAAGAGAAGGCTCTGAGGTGACCTAATTGTGGCCTTCCAGTATCTGAAGGGGGCTACAAGAAGGCTGGGGAGGGACAGGCAACCGGCACCAGAACAAGGGGACATAGTCTCAAGCTGCGCCGGGGAGGTTTAGGCTCGAGGTGAGGAGAAAGTTCTTCACAGAGAGAGTCATTCATCATTGGGATGTGCTGCACAGGGAGGTGGTGGAGTCACCATCCCTGGAGGGGTTCAAGAGGGGATTGGATGTGGCACTTGGTGCCATGGTTTATTCATGAGGTCTGTGGTGCCAGGTTGGACTTGATGATCTTTGAGGTCTCTTCCAACCTTGGTGATACTGTGAGACTGTGGTACTGTGACTTCTCAGGCTCTCGGGTAGTGATAGGACTAGGGAGAATGGAATGAAGCTGGAGATGGGGAGATTCAGGCTGGAGATGAGGAGGAAGTTCTTCCCCATGAGAGTGGTGAAGCCCTGGAATGGGTTGTCCAGGGAGGTGGTTGAGGCCCCGTTCCTGGAGGTGTTTAAGAGCAGGGTGGATGAGGCTTTGGCCAGGCTGATCTAGTATGGGGTGCCCCTGCCCATGGCAGGGGGCTTGGAACTAGATGATCCTTGTGGTCCCTTCCAACCCTGACTGATACTCTGATACTATGAATTGTGATTTTCAGACCTTGGCAGCTTGGGTTTTTTGCCAATTCTCTCTCTCATACAGCAAAACACCCAGGCTGGTGGTAAGTGAAGAACTGGCATCCATTCTCCCCCTGATGATTGCAACTGAGCTTTATTAAAGTGAGATGCTGATCAATTAATGGCAACCTGCTGGCTTTGGTACTGACTGTGGGTTCTCAAGTTCAGTTGTCACTTCTAGAGGCTCATAGTTAAAAAGCAAAAGGTTACCTGCTACTTGGTTGCTTTTAGAATCAGTAGAAAAGTGTGGCTTAAGAGAGTAGTGCAAAATAATCCACTGCCTTCCATGTAGGATCCAGCCCAGGGATCTGCTGGAGAGGGTCCAGCAGAGGGCTACGAGGATGGTTAGGGGAATGGAGCACTGCCTGGTGAGGAGAGGCTGAGGGACCTGAGGCTCTTTAGTCTGGAGGAGAGAAGACTTAGGGGGGATTTAATGAATGTTTATGAATCTCTGAGGGCTGGGGGTGAGAAGGGAGGGGACAGGCTCTGCTCACTTGCTCCCTCTGACATGACAAGGAGCAATGGATGTAAGCTGCAGCACAGGAGGTTCCACCTCAATACAGGGGAGGGAACTTCTTCGCTGAGGGTCACAGAGCACTGGAACAGGCTCCCCAGAGAGGTTGTGGAGTCTCTTTCTCTCTTTCAAGGCCTGTCTGGATGTGTTCCTCTGTGACCTGAGCTAGATTGTATGGTCCTGCTCTGGCAGGAGGGTTGGACTCGATGATCTCTTTGGGCCCCTTCCAACCCTGACATCCTGTGATCCTGGTGAGTTTGCAGGTGACTTGTGCCACTTACACTGGAAGGCTCACTGGGGTTTAGCTCTTTGCTAAACTGTCTCTGTTGGCTCTTAAGAGCAATTGCAGTGATATTTATCCAGGGCAATGTGAACCATAATGAACTCGAGATGTGATCTGACTTCATCTCAAATTTTATACTGAAATAACTGAGATCTTCTTCACCCAACCCCTTGCATCATTCCTTGCATCCCCTGTCCGCTGGAGGGAAAACTGCTACTAATTCTGCCTGGAATGCAATGCTTGGAAACTCAAATTGATGAGTATCAAGGGAGTTACTTCTGTCTTGGGTGAACCTAACTCTGATGACAGTTTTCCATTACCTGAATTTGCTGCTAGTTTTGTTTGCTGGTTTCCCACTGAAATCAGAAGAGAGTGTTTGGTTCCACAGAAATCAGTGGAGCCTGCTCTGATTTATACTGACACCAGCACTGTGCTCACCACATGGCTGTGTTTAACCCTGCTTAGTGTTTGTGCTCTCTTAACTCCCCACAATAACCATGTTTGGTGAAGGGCTTACTGTTTCCATTTAAGAGCCTTAAATGAAGCACATGGTGCTTGCTGGGAGTGTGAATGAGCAGGACACACTTCCTCTCCTGCCTTGCGAGTGTGCCAGCATGCCAGGCTATTTTGGGATGAGGTAACAGCCAGAATTAATGTGGTCACTGACAGAAATCAGTCCAGGGGTCTCCTGTTATTTATTCTGTGGATGTTTTGCCTTGAAATCCGTCACACCCTCTCCAGCTATGCACACTGGGAGATGCCTTAGCAGCCACGCAGTGGATTTCAGGAAAATTGGATGTCATCTCCTTCACTAAATAGCCAACTGGTGCAGAGAGCCTCCGTGAGTTGGTGAATTCCCCTCCAGAGAGGGTTTCATTTAAATCAGTGGATAAAACTGATAGTTTTTCAGGGCATCTGTTCCTCTTCTATACTCCTGATCGTGGTCTTCAGCATAGCAAATGCAACTCCTCGGTGTTTTCTCACCCATGCTTTCTGAATCTTGGCTATTGATATTATTTATCATGGTTTATTGGCGTCTCTGCTTTTCCTCTCCCTTTTATGTGGCAGCTGGGATCGGTTTGGATGCTGGATGAAAGCTGTGTGGTTAGAGGATCTCCATTCCTGGTTTAAGAAATGCCTAATCAAAGGGACTTCTGCTGAAGTTCAGCCATGGTTCTGTTTTTAGCAAACACCTTACCTCAGCTGATGATGCAACCAGGGTGGTTAATTGCTTTCCTTACCCTTAAGGCAGATCCTGTGGAGGTTCCTGCTGTTGCTTTGTGTATGCCTGGAAATGAAGGACTGACAGTTCTGAAATATCTTCAGGAGAAGCTGCAAACACAGCCTTAAAGCTGCAGAGGAGTCTGCTTGCTGTCAGTAACCAGTCTCGCAGTGACGTGATGGATGTGCTTATTAAAATGCTCCTGATATGTAATATTAAAGGCGTTCCATTTAAACAAGAGCACTTACAGCCACATAAAAAACATGCTCAAAGGTCTATGACCCTTCGTATTTCTTGGCATAAGCATCTGTGAAGGCAATAGTGAGGGTTGGGGGCTTTTTTGTTGTTTGCCAGTTGGAGCCCTCGAGGATGCTCTAAAATAATAGAATCAGAGAACTGTCAGGGTTGGAAGGGACCTCAAGGCTCAGCCAGTTCCAACCCCCTGCCATGGGCAGGGACACCTCACACTACAGCAGGTTGCTCACAGCCACATCCAGCCTGGCCTTCAAAACCTCCAAGGATGAGGCTTCCACCACCTGCCTGGGCAACCTGTGCCAGTGTCTCACCACCCTCATGAGGATGAACTTCTTCCTAACATCCAATCTGAATCTCCCCACTTCTAGTTTTGCTCCATTCCCCCCAGTCCTATCACTCCCTGACACCCTCAAAAGTCCCTCCCCAGCTTTCTTGTAAGCCCCTTTAAGATACTGGAAGGCCACAATTAGGTCTGCTGGGAGCGTTCTCTTCTGCATACTGAAGAGAAGACTAAACTGTCTGGGATACTCCTTGCCAGGGGAAAGGGAATGGGATGAACATGCACAGTGAGCTCCATCCAGAGCACCAGAAACATTTTGATGTTAGGTGCTGCCAAAGAAAAGTTGCCAAGGCAGTGGTGGAGTCCTCCTGAACGTGAGGACTGCTCGCTGCAGTGGGAAGAATTCATTGGCCATTTAACAGCTGCGTGTAGTGCACTCAAAGGATGAATAAACAGTAATGAATTGGAGCAGCTTATGCTTTATTTATTTATTTCTGACAGTGGAATTAGTAAGTAGCTTTGAATTATCTCTGCAGCTTCTGGCCCTTGCAGTGGGCAGCTCTCTGCTAGGCTGGCTCTGGGGTGTGCCATGCTCCGTCTGCCTGCAGCTCACCTGGGGACATCCACGCTCTGAGCTCCCATCAGCTCTGCTGGCTGCAGCAGGGGGAAGGGATAAAGTCTGGATGTTTTCAAAGCAGAGCTGGCAGATTGTCGTTGTTGCTGAGCTTCTTGTTTCACTGCTGTCTTGTGCTAGTGACACGATGTTCCCCTGTTAGAAATGTCAGCTCCAGGGATGAGCCAACCAAGGAGGCTATCAGTTCCCTCAACAAGATGATGAGATCCTGGCTGAAAGGAGGAGCTGCCTGCATCCAAATCTGGAGTCAGCTGGTGAAAGAGTTACAGGAAGGAAATATCAGCCTGCCTTTGGAGGAAAAGGCTTGTAGAAAGGCTGGTGCTGGCCTCTTCTCCCAGGCGATTAGTGATAGAACCAAGAGGGAACGGCCTTGAGCTGCAACTGGATAGGTTTAGAGTGGACATGAGGAAATCTCTTTTCATGGAAATAATGATCAGGGATTGGAATGTGCTGCCCAGGGAGGTGGTTGTGTTTAAGGGTCGTTTGGGTGTGGTGCTTGGGGATATGGCTTAGGAGTGAACCTTGTAGAGTAGGGTTATTGTTTGGACTTGGTGATCCTGAGGGTCTTTTCCAGCCTGAATGTTTCTGTGAGTCTGTAAAACACCTTCCTGTCTTTGGAGGAAATATCCCCCTGCCTTTTCCTCTCTGTTAACTCTTCATCTCTTTCCATACAGTTCTCCCTAGGTGTGATTGCTGATAGACTTGTACAGCCTTATCTTACTTAGCTTCCTCAACCAGGTGCACACATGCCAACTGCCACAGCAAAAGCAGATGGTGCAACTTGCTGAGGTCCCCTGGTGCTTTTTGGAAGAGGAGATGTTGTTCTGAACATCCTGGCTAATTACACTGTGTGCAGTTGCCTTTTATCTCTCTGCCTTTCCCCTTTCTTCGGGGTATTTAGGGTTTTTTTAACTGCTTCTAAATGAAAAGTGATTTGTTGTGTTTCCAGAGCTGAGCACAAGCAGAATTCTTACTTTTCCCTAGCAGTAGAAGGTGAATGTTCAGAAGTACTTGGGGAGATAGTGAGCTGTTGGACAAAGAGTGTTTAAAGCTGGCTGAAATGCAGAAGTATTTCTCTGTTGGAAATTCAGTCTCAGCATTTGTATTATATAAAATTATTCAGAGGCAGCCTAAGAGAAAAACAGCAAATCCACTTTCTTTGGCTTATGTTTTCTCTGTCACATGAATCAAAGGGTGAGGGCAAAGGAAAGCAAATGCTCCAATCATTGGAGCCAGCAATTAACCTGGAAAATTGGAACAGAACGCGGAACATTCACACCTCTGCTGTAGCTGATGCTGGCCACAGTCACCCAGCCTTCTACCAGAGATTCCTTCCAGGCACTCACTACATTTCTGGCTGGCTGTGAACTCAGCTGCCCTGCCTTGCAAATCCTATTACAACTATTTTGAGATGATTTGGAAATGAAGAATGTCTGCAAAACACAGAAGAAGTCTTAAACTGGCAACCCTTTTTTTATTTCCTCTCTCTCCTTTCCTCTCTGCCCTGCCTGATCAGTAAGAACAAAATGCTGATGCCCTGGTGACAGGAACTAGGATGCCAAAATGAATGGGGTTGTGCACGAGGGACTGGAAGCCAAATACTGTAGGAAAATACATGTGGAGAAATAACATCCATGAGTGGAAAACAGCTATTGGGAAACATTCACTGCTTAGATCAGGCAGAAGTAAAGGTTAAATCGGTCAAATAGCATCATCCATCAGTGAAGGGAAAGACAACAGAGCCAAGACTCTGTGAACAAAAAAATCTATTTAGATCAAAATCAATTTGAGGAAGGATGGCAAACAATTGGAGTAAAATAGAACTGCAAGGCTTCCACAGCCCCTCGCCAGTTTATTTTAGTAATGACCACATCCCTGCCACCAGAACTGGGTCACTGGAATAGATCTTTGCTTCTCAGATATGGCTTTGGGAGCAAATGCTACCAGCAACTTGTACAAATAGTCCTGAGTTAAGTTCAGGCCAGCCTTCCCCACTTCATGGTGGCACCACCAGGGAGCAAAGCACTGGTGTCTTTGCACCAAGCACTCATGGGAACTCCTCTGGAATACCTCTTCCAGTCCAGACTCTTTGGGTACAGAAAGCAGTTTCTGCTGCCTCAGCTACAAGCCAGCTGCAAGACAGCAGCAATACTTGGAGGGTTTGTTAGTTTGGAGCTGTTTCTTATTTCCACAAACTCAAAAAGGTCAAACCCAGATGGGGGACTGAGCAGGGGATCCAGCACAGAGCTGTGACAAAGCAGAGAGGATCTCCCTTTGCCCAGGTGATGTCAGAGCCAGGCTCTGCTGTTACAACGCGAGTCTGACCCCAACCACAGGACCCTCAGCTCTGTGAGATGCTCAAGGTCTTGCCTTTGAGTCCGAGTACTCTCTGTCCTTTCACTGGAGGCATCGCTGTGCATCTCCCTCCTCTGCATCGACAGATGGAGCTGCTGCAGCACGGATCGGGGGGGAGGCGACGGCAAGGGCCCCTCGGCTTCAGGCTGCTGCTGCTGCATCAGCATGAGATGGGAGAAGACATCAAACGGAGCTGGCCCCCCTTTTAAATTGTCTCTGTATTTGTTAGCCTGCCAAGATACATATGGATGAGGAAGATAAAGCTATTCTTTTAAAGACCAATTCATTAAGCTCTGATGAATGTATATAATATACCTGCTCCTGATCTTCACTTTATTGCAAGTACTCTTTTTATCAGCTGCCAGCTCCCTTTTATTTCATGAATTATTTTTTGGAGATGAAACAATGCATTTTAAAGCAGCTGCTGATGCCTTGAATCTAACATTTGACCGGGAAACTGTGTTCTCTTTCAACAACTTCAGTTCAGAACTAACTTGGGGTCTGAATTAATTCCTCTTAGTAGACTTTGATTACTAATTGAACAATTACCAGTCCATATAGTGGCCACGGGTTTAGGAGTGGCTGCGGTGCCAGAAGAGGGGGAGGAGAGGGGGATTAGTTCCTTTATCTCAGGTAGGGTCTGCGCAGAGCCGGGGAACTGCTCTTCCCCAGCCGAGGGCACACAGATGCTTCCCCCCGCGGCAGCGTGAAGCGGAGGCAGCTGCCTGCACCCAGGCACCTGAGGATGTTAAAATACTGCATCCTCTGACTGGGGGAGCTGGGAGTTGATGCACTTGGCTGATGAATGGTGACTAATGAAGCCAGAGCTTCAGCTGTCTGTGATCATCTGCACAGACTCTGGATAGACCCTCCCAAAGTACTGTGAGCTCTTCCTTTACGTTCCTCAGCAGGGGGATAGTTAATTAGCTGAGTAGTGTGGTGGGGCTCTTCTGGCAGCTCATGTAGTAGCAGAGTAATTAAAGATGAGGAAGATACTCAGGCTGTGGTTTTTCTGCTATTTTGTTTTTCTTTTCCAATTCAGAACTTGCCTGTCAGTAGCTGTGAAGCCAGAGAAGCCAGGTGTGGCTTTTTGCACTGGGACAGGCACACCAGCCTGCTCTGCTGCATTACCTCTGTGGGAGGACAGAAATGGTCATGGCAGGCATGGGCTCAGACATCTGAAAACAGAAGGTTGGCTTTAGGTGCCTGTAGCAGCAAAAAACCCCGAGAGGATCCATGGCTATGACACTGCTCTCTGCCTCCTCTGCAACAGCTGAGTGTTGGTTCTAGCTGCACAAAGACAAGACCTACCCAGTTGGGGGGGGTGGGGGGGGTGGGGGTGCTGAGGTGGTGTTTGGCTGAGTCAGAGAAGTGAGAGGAAGAAGTCAAGATAAAGAAGCTGCAGCGTGGTTGTTCCCTCCCACTGCTTTTGTTCCACAGGAGATCATTAAACCTTATAAAGGTAAGAGAGATGTTGTGTCCTAAAAACGTGGTGGCTGCATTTAGAAAAGCAAATGAAGTCACTTCGGGTTTTAATGAGACTTTTGAAAATGTACTTAAGAACCTATCACCTCTCAGCAGTTAATTGATATTAAAGTTGGTGTTTCCCCTACACACAGTGCAGGAAAGGAGCAAAACTCCCCCCCTGTGAAGCAGGAGCCAGTAGCTGCTCTCCTGTAGCTCTCAGCACAGAGCAGTGGCTGCATGCTGAGGGTGTGACCCCAGATAAGGGATTTCACTGGAGCTTGGTTTCCGCTCTATCCCCCCACAGTGATCTAGCAGGGTTTGTTTAATAACATTCCTTTTGTCCTGGCAGATAATCATGGGCTGGCCCAGATAGCATCACGAATTTGCTCCTTTCTGATAATAGGATCTTATCAGGGCTCCAGCAGCATAGAGCCTTTTGCAGGATATGGCTTTAATTAAAATGACAATATGGGACAGCAGAGGTTAGATTCCCCAGCCCTGGCATCTCTGTAACATCCCACTGGAAAGGGACAGGGTAATAAATGTCTCTCATCTGGCAGGAGAGAGAAGGTAGAGAACTATTTTGCTGACATATTAATCAGCTGTTGGCTGGAGTTACTGCACTTGAAAGTTCTAAGGTAAACTCTGTGTTGACAGCTGTGTGTGGCTGCAAACTCTGCTGCTGGATGCCCAAGTGGGCTAAGGGCAAGGTTTTCCTTTTCAGTTGTTAGTGGTGGGAACCTCAGCTCTTGTCATGTGGAATAGGAGGTTGTTGGAGTTCCCTGTGGGTCTGTGGTGTTTTGATAGGTGTACAGCATCTGTGTCTGGGCTGCATAATAGGTTGGTTCTAGCCTGTGTGTGCCATCACCAGAGATTCATAGAACACCAGGTTGGAAGGGGCTTCAAGGATCATCTGGTCCAACCTTTCAGGGTAAGAATATAGTTCTGTAAGCAGCAGTTCTAAGGTAGTTGGACAACACGAGCAGTGCTCCCTACCCACAGTTCATCAGCTTGGAAATTCAGACAGACTGAATTTGCCTGGCTCTGAAAGAACAATTTGGTGGGGGGGCAAAGGTTCTGTGCACTGCATAAGGAGATCTCTAACTTGAAGCTGGGTCTTCAGTGCCTTACATTAGGTTTATGCTGGTGCTGAGCACTTAGGTAGATGAGAAGCTTCTGGCATCTCTCTGAACAGACTCTTCTGTGCCCCACAAAGACCCAAAGCTTCAACTTCTTTAAAGTTCACATCTCAGAATTCAGAAATCCATAGAAACCCCCAGCCAGGCAAGGGGTCCTTATCTCTCTGCTTGCTGCTAGAGGAATCAGACAAGGGCTGGTGAGTCCTGCCTTATCTGCAGCAGAAGGCTGGCTATCAAAACATCTGCAACATGCAGAGCCCTACCTCTCCCCATCTGCCATCTGAAGAGCTCTGCACTCTTGTTCCTGCTCCCCAGTGCAGTTTCCCATTGACATTAGCCTGTTCTCCCTCAGCCTCTGATCAAAGATCAATAGGAGACCATGTTGTACTGTGGATACAGGACTTCCCCAGATACTGATAATGTTGAGAGCTGAGGAGAGAGGAGGACCTTTTCCAGTACCAATTCCCCTCTGGTTCATTGTACCTGCAGCTTTCCAGTGAGCAGCAGGCCCCAGAAGGGAGACCTTGTGCTTATGCAGGACCTGATGTTAAACCTCTGCTTTCAGAGCTGCTAACTGGGTGCAGTCATCTCTAACTTGGGGGAGTTTTCAGGCTTTGAAGGTGCAGCTGTGACACAGCAACACATCAAAGCAGGCATCTACCTCGAAGCAAGTTGACATGCTGAAGGTTTTCAAGTGCTAAGCATCTTCTAAATTGGAATTTCATTCTCTTAACACCATAAAACAATCAAGGCTGGTTATGAGATGTCCTAAATAACAGGAGCTGCCAGTGGATGAAAAGGCACCAGAAATCAGCTGACTTCAGGGAAAATAATTACTTTTACTCAGCAGGGTTGAAGTGAATATTTTTGAATCATTGAGTTGCCTAATAGAAACCTCCTAAGAGAAGGAATTTTTCTCATTAATCTTTGTGCCTTTCCCTTGCTTTGTCTTTATTCCTTTGTATGTGTTTTTGTAGCTTTTAAGAGCTAACTGAATGTGCTTTATAATCTGTCATTATTGGCTTTGAAATCAGAGGTTTAAGCAAAATCACCCAGTGTAGTTTCCCCACGCCCTCCCCCCCCTGAATCTGTAAGGTCTGTTCCCTCTTTGAGTATCGTGTTCTAAAAGCCCTGATGAGATGTTCTGCTTTGGTGATATCTAAATGTAATACACAATCGTTTGCTTGGGTTTCAGCTGTTTTCCTAGCAAGGTCATGTCACTTGCAGTGCAGATTTCACTTACACCACACGGGAAGAATTGCTTTAATGTCTTTGTCTGCAGAGCTCCTGCATTTATTCAAATATCTCTCTGTGTGTCTGTTTAGCTGTATGGGAAATGCAAACTTCCTGAGGGAGGGAAACCCCAAACCCAACAAAACCAATCATGGAATTGTCAGGGTTGGAAAGGGACCTCAAGGCTCAGCCAGTTCCAACCCCCTGCCATGGGCAGGGACACCTCACACTGCAGCAGGTTGCTCACAGCCACATCCAGCCTGGCCTTCAAAACCTCCAGGGATGAGGCTTCCACCACCCCCCTGCGTAACCTGTGCCAGTGTCTCACCACCCTCATGGGGAAGAACTTCTTCCTCACATCCAATCCGAATCTCCCCACTTCTAGTTTTGCTCCATTCCTCCCAGCCCTATCACTCCCTGACAGCCTCAAAAGTCCCTCCCCAGCTTTCCTGTAGCCCCCTTCAGATCCCAGAAGGCCACAAGGAGGTCTCCTTGGAGCCTTCTCTTTTCCATCATCCAAGTTCTAATCTGGAGGGCCAAACAGTGCTAAGAAGTGAAGTTCAGAGCTATAGTGCTATAATTCAATGAACTGAAGCCCTTTTGTTACTGGGAGAACTTTATTTCAAGGCACAGCTTTGCTTCTAATGGCAGAGCAGGCTCTTAGTAATCCTTGGCTACAGTCACATTCCCTGCTAAAAATATAGTATCTGGCTAAGAAATGTGACATGTCTCTTTATCTTAGTTCATTACAACTACCCTTTAAATAATCAGTAATTACCATCCTTTAACCTTTAGATCTAACTTGAGACAGCAGTTATTGAATATTATTTTATCTTAAGCGCTGAAGAAAGTAAAAAAAAATCAAATCTGTATTTCAGAGCAATTTGCTTCTAAGTTCTTATCATCCCCTGTGTGCTTCTAATAACTTCATAATTATTGTTACCTGCTCTGTCGTCTTCTGCCTCCCTTCCTCACAAATCTTCTTTATAGCACGACCAAGGAATTGTCTACTTCAGCTGCTTGCACGTGGAGGCATAAAGAAGAGTCAGAGCATGAAGTGCCCAGGCTGGAGAGGCTAAAGGAAAGAATTCCATGCTAAGCACAAAATGCTTCTCAAAATTATGTGGTGCTGGTTCTGGTGAGGTGTTCTGCAGGGGGGGTGGGGAAACAGCAAGCCATGTGTGTGAATTGATGTAATCCAATCATCCCTTTCTCTGCACCTCTATTGCCATCACACCTAAATTCTCCAATTGAAAGCTGGAAGCTTGCCTTGCAGGAAGCAAGGGATGTGTGAGGGAGGGCTGGGCCCTGACCCAAATGCTTTCAATTTGTAACCAAGCCTCAAAAAATGTGAGGGGAGAGGTAACCCGGAGGAGTAATTTGACCTGCCCTAAAATCTTCACCCATGTTAATGGCTTCCTGCAGCCCAAACCAGTGTCTTGGTGTTTAAATTCCTTGAATTCATTATAATGTAGAGTAAAAAGAAACCCAAAACTATACCAGTGATGACCTTGGATAATTTCTCTGTGAAATTTGAGGGATTGTCTGAACTTGAAACATCCTTCAAGAAGTGGGGTGGCAGCAGAAGACTTAGATTGTTTTTTGTTTCTTTTGTCTAGGCTGATGTGTGATTGTCTTTGTTCTTTGTTTGGGAGCTGTAATCCCCTTGTAAGAAGTGGTTCTGTAGGCTTTGTTGCCTGCTATGAAAGTGAAAACCGAATTGTGTCTGATCAGCTGCATTCAAGTTTTCTAATTTAGCCTGAACTTCTGGGAGGAAAGGCTCCAGATCATCCCAGAGGTGAGTTTTCTGTAATGCTTAGCTGCTGTGCAGAGGTAAAATACACACAAATAAAACATAAAAGGTGTATGTTTGAAATACTACAAAGATATTGTGAGCCAAATATTGCTGCCTTTGTCATTTGGATATGCAGATGTGTTTTGTAAATCATAGAATGGCTCAGGTTGGAAGAGACCTCAGAGATCATCTATTCCAATCCCCCTACCATGGGCAGGGACACTCCTCAACTACACTCAGTTGCTCAGAGACTCATCCAACCTGGCCTTCAACACCCCCAGGGAATCCACAACTTTCCTGGGCAGCCTGTTCCAGAGTCTCACCACCCTCACATGGAAGAACCACTTCCTCAGCTCCACTCTAACCCTGCTCTCCCTCAGCCTCAAACCATTCCCCCTTGTTCTGTCTCTAGACACCCTCAGGAAAAGTCCCTCTGCAGCTTTCCTGGAGCATCCTTTCAGGCAGCTCTAAGGTCCCCCCTTGAGTCTGCCAAACAAAGAGGGACCTGGGGGTGCTGATTGACAGCTGCCTAAACACGAGCCAGCAGTGTGGCCAGGGGGCCAAGAAGGCCAATGGCATCCTGGCCTGCACCAAGAATAGTGTGGCCAGCAGGAGCAGGGAAGTCATTGTGCCCCTGGACTCTGCACTGGTTAGGCCACACCTTGAGTACTGTGTCCGGTTCTGGGCCCCTCAGTTTAAGAAGGACATTGAGACACTTGAAGGTGTCCAGAGAAGGGCAACAAGGCTGGGGAGAGGCCTTGAGCACAGCCCTGTAAGGAGAGGCTGAGGGAGCTGGGGTTGCTTAGCCTGGAGAAAAGGAGGCTCAGGGGAGACCTCATTGCTGTCTACAACTACCTGAAGGGAGGTTGTAGCCAGGAGGGAGTTGGTCTCTTCTCTCTAGCACCCAGCACCAGAACAAGAGGACACAGTCTCAAGCTGCACCAGGGGAGGTTTAGGCTGGAGGTGAGGAGAAAGTTCTTCACAGACAGAGTAATTGGCCATTGGAATGTGCTGCCCAGGGAGGTGGTGGAGTCCCCATCCCTGGAGGTGTTCAAGAGGGGATTGGATGTGGCACTTGGTGCCATGGTCTAGTCCTGAGGTCTGTGGTGACAGGTTGGACTTGGATGATCTTTGGGGTCTCTTCCAACCTTGGTGATACTGTGATACTGTGTCTTCTCTAGGCTGAACAACCTCATCTTCCTCCTTCAAGATTAGAAGATTTTTTTTTTCTGTTGTTAGTAGGTCTTCCTGCTAAAACAACAACCCAAGAAGTCAGGTCGTGATGAGTAAGGCAAAAAAACCCAACAAACTCATACCCTGCATTCCACTTTCCTTCTTCCTTTTCAGAGCTCAGCAAGTTTTCCCTAGAGCCAGAGAAAATTCTGCTTCATCTTTCATAGAAGGCCACTTCCACTGAGCTCCTGGCTTCATGGTCTCTTGTGTGATTGCTCATGACAGAGTTCATTGTATTTGGTTTGAGAACATAATTAAGTCTTTAGTGCAAGGCAGCGGAGTGGCTTGGTCAGCGTTACAGCGCCTGCTGCTTCCCTCTGCTGCACGCAACCAGAACTGCTGAGCTCTCTCCTCCCTGCGTCACCCCTCGCACTGCGCTCACAGCCAGCTGCCGGGTCTCAGACTTCACCTCTAGTCTGAAGGATTGAAAGTAAAATGTCTTTTGTTACAGAGTTTCTTCTTCTGCTGGGATTTGAAGACCGGGTGGAAAAGGAAAAACAGATGAATCAGTGGGGATGCACTGAAGCTGCAGCCCAGAAATGAGTGACCAATGGGGAGGTGTCTGCAAGCAGAGGCATCAGGGGAGCTGCCAGGATCTGAACAGCTTTTCTGCCAAAAAATTTCCTCTTAATTCAGGAACTGGTTGCAAGGGTTGCACAGCAGCCACTGCTTTCTGCACAGCTGCACCACTGGCTTAGCTATTGCAGGTTCCTTGAAGTCAGAGAAGCTCAGAATGGTAGGGTTGGAAGGGACCTCTGAAGACTGAGTCCAACCCTTCTGCCAGGTCAGGGTCCCCTAAAGAAAGTCACACAGGAACATGGGTAGGTAGGTTTGGAAGGTCTGCAGGAGTGGAGACTCCACCACCTCTCTCCATCACCCTTACATTAAAGAAGTTCCTCTTCATCTTTAGATGGAACTTCTTATGTTCAAGTTTGTGCCTGTTACCTCTTGTCCTGTCACTGAGCACCACTGAACAAAGCCTGGCACCATCCTCCTGACACCAACCCTTGAAGTATCTATAAGCATCGATGAGATCCCCCTTCAGTCTGCTCCTTTTCAGCCTCAAAAGCCACAATTCTCTCAGCCCTTCCTCACCAGGGAGGTGTTTACTCCCCTCAGCATCTCTGCAGCCCTGACAAGCCTCTTGTAGGTGTTGCAGTGGTCCCCAGCATGCTCCTTCATCTCTCAGTGGTTACACAGACCTTCTGATGAGCTCTTTTAAATTACAGTTGCTTGAGAGATGCTTACTTCTTTTTTTTAATTAACACCTCTGAGATTCTTGAGTCTTTTTTCTTTTATTTTTTTTTCCCCATCAAAATCCTCAAGCAATTGGAGAAGTGAGTGGGTGGCCCCTGGATCTTGCTGCCCTTCTAGGCATGTACAGTGATATATTCATACAACTCCTCCATCACTGTGACTGTTGAGTTGGAAGAGGGCAAAATGCTTCTCTGTAGGCATCCAAACCCGATCTGGATGTGTCCCTGGGTGCTTTACTCTAGGTGACCCTGCTGTAGCAGGGGGAGGTGGATTTCCAGAGGTCCCTTCTAAGGATTCTATGATTCAGTGAAAACCTTCCCGGCAAAAGACCTGTGGATCACAGCAGCGTTCAGCTGCCTCCATGGCAGGATTATTTCCCTGCTGCAGTCACCTCCACTGGGACTGATTTCTCAGGGTTTGAATATTTCTGCTTCAGTCCCCAGGGTCCCCAACTCCTCTGCCCTTCCACAGCCAGGGAGGCATCCCCTGAGGGATGTGTCCTTAGCAGCAGAAACAAGTGTGGTCATCTAAGAGAGAGCACTCAGGGGGTGGCAAGAGGTTAGCAAGTAGGCTTCAGGAGAGCAGTGGGAGCTGCCAATAATTGGGATCTCTGCCTTCTAATCACATTACATGGGGAGAGCAGCTCAGCTTGGTGCTTGATTGACACATGCTAACTGACCCTGCCCTGAAAGGGGGCTCGCACTGAAGTGGGCTTCTCGCGTTTCTCTGCGGTTGTAGCTGAAATCACACTTTAATGGTTAAGGAGCTACTCAGCCACTTGTTGTCTTTCACACCTGAGATCATCACGCAGTTGCATTTCATGATGTGTGACTAATTATGAATAATTCAGAGCTGTGGTTACTAGGTGGGTGCCCTCTGCTTTTGTGCTGGGGATTAAAATCAGAGTAACAATGCAAAGATTTCACTTCCCCTTCTCCTTCCCCCCCATTACTAAAATGTCATTATTATGCGGCCGTTTCAGAAGCACAATTAGGTAACTTCACTGTATGACACCTGTAGATTTCCAGACCTGACAAAAATTGCACTTGATTAGAGGGAAAAATAATCTCCCACTTCTCCCGGCTCGCTGTGAGGCTTCGGTGCGCTGCTTAGGACAGGGGAGACAGGAGCTGTGTGCTTAGCCCAACGCGTTCAGCAAATGAGAGCAGGGTGAAGTGTCCCCAATCAAGCCAAACACCTTTGCAATTTAAATGACTGCTGCCTGCTTCAGCATCTTTCCCCAAACACCTCAGGCTTCGCGGGGAGCTTGTGGCAACATCCAGGTTGAAATTCAGATTGCCTCATTAACCCTGGTCCGGAGCATTAACCTCTTCTCTTGCCAATGAGCTGATGAGCTTTCTTTGCCAGGTTCCACACGTGGATTTTCTGTGCTTTTTGTGTTGCTCTTCCTTTTTTCTTTGTTTGTTTGTGGCTTTTTTCTTTGTTTGGGGGTTTTGTTGTTTGGGTTTTTGTGTGGTTTGTTGCTGTTGTGGGGTTGGTTTTGGTTTTCTCTTAGGAGGGGAGGAGTGAGGGTTTTTTCCTGCTCTCCAATTATAAAGCTCCCTTCTGTGTTTCTGTTTTTTTTATGACCTGTGATTCTCTCCATCTGCATTTCATGACTGCCCTGTAATCAGACCTAGGTACTGAGTATCTCTTGGCCTCCACTGCTTAATTGCCAGAGGAAGGTTTTAGTGAATTCTGCTTTTCAGTGCTGTGTAAGTGTGGATGGGGATGGTGGGGGGGAAGGTTGCAATAAATTCCTGCTTGATGAGAAGAATCTGAAATGATTCAGTAATAGCCTTTGGAGAACAACACTACCTCTGACTGAGGCTGCAGTAGCCAGACGTGTCACTCACTCTTTTTCTGTGCTGGCAGAGCAGACACAGTCTTGCTCAGTGTTCCTTGTCCCTTGCCCTCTGCCTATGCTCTTGCTCACAGATAGCAGCATCCCTGCCAGCTCGGAGCTGCTCGGCAATGTCTGCAACGGTTTGAAGACTCTCTCAGTGCTGACTGCGTAACCTTTTTCCTTAAGCACAGAACTGCAAATAGCCAAGCTGCCGAATTGCTTGGCTAATATCCTGCTGCTCGTGCTTCTCTTTGTTTGCTCTCAAAGCAGACTTTCTAATCCACCTGCATCTGCCCCTTGCATCATCTATTTCTTGCCGTGCAGCTCCCATTCCAAAGGAAAGTGCAGACAGGCAGATCCGAGCCAGGATGCTAAATCTGGAATAGATACTTAAGGAAGTTCTTCCCCATGAGAGTGGTGAAGCCCTGGAATGGGTTGTCCAGGGAGGTGGTTGCGGCTGCGTCCCTGGAGGTGTTTAAGAGCAGGGTGGATGAGGCTCTGGCCAGCTTGATCTAGTGTGGGGTGTCCCTGTCCTTGGCAGCGGGGTTGGAACTAGATGATCCTTGTGGTCCCTTCCAACCCTGACTGATACTATGATACTATGACTTTAAAGCAGTGCCAGTGCTGTGTGTGCTTTGTCTGCAGCCTGAGCTCTTCATCCAGAGGTTGGAGTGCCTCGAAGAGCTGCCCTCCACTTGTAACACAGCTGCAGCCACAACAACAACCCCGGGTGTGCAACAAGTGGATGTCGGTGGGATCAGGGAGTTAAATTACGTGAACTCCAAAAGGGCATGGAAGTAAAATAATAATTAATGCTGAAACAGGAATTCTTCTTTTGCCCAGCAGAAGGAAATGCTGCAGGTAAAATGTGAAGTGCAGCTGGTTTCTCCAAACTGCAGATCAGGGAGGGAATTAGGTATTAAGATTATGACATTTTCTAAATGCCTGGGCCTTATGATTCCTGAAATCGATTAGTGAAGTTCAGATGTTCCTCACCCCCCTGGCATGTTAATCCACAGCTCCCTATTCTGATGCACAGCCAAGCACCTCAGCACTTGGCTTTGATCAGATTAACTTTGCCTCGTGGCCTCTGTCGATTTTTTTTCTTTGCAATGAGTAAACACAGGGAGATGCAAATAATTGCATTTCATCTTACATTGATCACCTCCAAAAGAATATTGATTGGGTTTGGTTTTTTTTTTTCAAGCTGATGGTTTGTGACAGCTCTGATGGTGGCTTCACTTCAAAGCAAGTGGGGGGCAGGTGCTTAAGAAACATCCTGGGCTTTGTTAAGGTGTGTTTTGGGGGTTTGTTTCCCACCTCTGAGGAGGTTGAAATTTATCCTTTGGAAGAAAGGAGGAGTCCTCATTGCTGTCCACAACTACCTGAAGGGAGGTTGTAACCAGGAAAGAGTTGGTCTCTTCTCTCAGGCAACCAGCACCAGAACAAGGGGACACAGTCTCAAGCTGCACCAGGGGAAGTTTAGGCTGGAGGTGAGGAGAAAGTTCTTCACTGAGAGAGCCATTCGTCATTGGGATGTGCTGCCCGGAGGTGGTGGAGTCACCATCCCTGGAGGTGTTCAAGAAGGGATTGGATGTGGCACTTGGTGCCATGGTCTAGTCATGAGGTCTGTGGTGGCAGGTTGGGCTTGATGATCTTTGAGGTCTCTTCCAACCTTGGTGATTCTGTGATTCTGTGAAAAGGATTGATGTAGTTTTTTATCTATATGGAACCTGTGGTGGGTTTAGGCTATTGTAGTGGTGTGAGGTTTAATCTACCCGCAGCAGCAGCTGTCTACCTGCAGCTGTCCCCTTCTCAAAGGCACAGCCTAACCTGTCACAGCTATGCCTTTAAAATTTAGCTGCAGATTTCAAGCAGAAAAGTAGGAAAAAATATAAATAAATCACTACTGGGTGTAAAAAGGAAACCAAAAGATTATTCTAAACAAATTCATTGGTTAAATGTCTGGGATAAGAGGAGCTGTACCATAACAAATTTTCCCATTCCTTTTCTCTTCTCTTCTGATCTTGGCTGCTTTGCTTTGCTCAGGAAAGATAACATGCTTCTAGCTGGCCTTGGATAAGTCTAACCCACTGCTTTCTCTATCCTCCCTTGGGAGGTTCTCTCTTGGGACAGGGGAGTTTGAGGGGGCAGTGGAAGAGCTTTCCTGGTCTTTTTGTCTTGTTTGCTAACTGTAACTATCTGTATAATATTGCAAATACTGTATATTCTGCACATATTTCATTGCATTGCACTGTAGAGTTTGCTTGTAAACACAGCTTCATTTGCTTCTAACTGAGTTGGTCTGGCTAGAAGTCAATGCTGGGAGAAAACTTCAGCCTACCACAGAACCAAACTTTGAGAGCAGCATTCTCTCATTTCAAGTTACTAAAATGTAGGAGGAGGAGGAAAAATCTTTCTGACCCAAAGCTGAGGAGAATTATGTCGATTACAAAGAGGGAGACTGCATGATAGAGCCAGGGGTAAAAATGCTGCTGTGGTATCCTGGTGGAAGACAAAGCAGAAAGTGGCACAAACACCTGTGACCTGCATTCTGTTGACACCTCAAAGTACTCTGTCCAGCAGTGATGTGGGGGTGTGTTGCAGAACAGAACAAGGCAGGAACGCTGAGACGATCTCAGCTACACCTTGCTAAGCTTTAGCAAAGGCAGAGATGAGCTTTCTGGCATGAAAGCTGAATAATCTATTCAGCCACGTGCTGTGTACACACAGGAAATGATTCAGCCACTAGATGTCCTGGTGCAGAGCTGCAAACCCAGCAGGGGCAGCGCACAGAAATGACAAAGCTGGGACTCAAAATACATCCCTGCTCAGTTTTCAGTCTATGTACCCTCAGTTCCTAGAATACATCTGAAAAGTCTGTAAAACACAAGTGAAAAAATCAGCTCTTGTTTCTTTTTAATGAAAGGCTGTGGCTGACTGATTAATTGCCATCATACACAGATTTTATGCCTTAATCCTGCTATAGCAGATGCTATGGCAACTCAGTCTGTTAGGAATTGTTTCTAAGAATCATGTAGCTGGATCCAGGGTTGTGTCTTGCTGCTAAATATTTCTGTTGTCTAGCAGAACCACACTGCTTGGTAAGGTTTCACCAAGTCCTACAAAGATACAGAGCCAGGTCTAAAGGAAATGCAACCTTGAAACTCCCATCTCCCAGAGAGGAGGGAGGGATGCTGCACAAGAAGAGGAGCAAATGAGGACTTTTTCCTTTGATGTGGTTTATTTTTTTTAAGCGCCTATGTTACAAGGTGTGGAAATGCAAGACCCTCATCTTGATGTTTCCCTGTGTGCCCACAGAGCATGCCAGCCATCAGTGCACAGAACTGCCTGCAGGAGATGCACGGTGCAAAGAGGCATTGCAGAACAGCCATTGCACACTCAGGAAGGACTTTTGAGGCAGACCCTGCTGCAGAGATAGAGAAATGGTAGGACAGAACCAGGATCTGGCTGGGTTTTTTTTGCTGCTGGCCTGGCAGAGTGCATTTTTAAATGGGGAGGGATGAGGGACCCAAAGCTCCTCACTGCCACATCCATCTGTGTTTTGTTTGAAAAGAGCCCTGCAGAATAGCAGAGAGGCAGCCATGGACGACCATAAACTTGAGGGCAAAGGAACAAAGAGGCTGAATTTCAGCTGTGTTTCTGCATATTCATGATGGCTGGTGGAATGCTGCACTCGGAGCTCTCTCTGCGTGTTTGGTGCATATGAATGGCTTTGCTGCTCAGATTCTTCATGGTTCCTCTGCTCTCTAACCTGTCTGAGAGGTGCCCCAGCAAAGAAAGTAGAGCAGAAGTACAGCTTCCCTTTCATGCTCTCATCTTGCAGGCTGTTCATGAACTGGAGGTTTTTTATACAATATATTAGGTTTAATAGTCACTGATGTGCTCATCAATTTTGCTCATTGACTTCTGTGTCCTCTGGGATTGCTTTATAAAATATGCATTTATAGGAATGTGATAAAGATCTCCACAGCTCTGGGGTCAGGCTGGAGTTAGCCTTCAGTAGCAGTCTAGAACACTTCTGCATCACCACAGCTGGGCTTGTTCTGAGTGTTTTGTGTAATTCCACTACTACTTTGTTGTTACACAAAGTAGTTCTCACTTGCTCCTGCGTTGTTTACCTGTTGTACAGATGTGGATGCTTGCATCAGAGCCAGCTGGTTTGTGTCTAATGCTGCCTGTGGAATGCACCAATGGCTTGGGTACATTGATTCTCCTTTTATCATTACCTGTAAGTATAGCAATAGCACATTCTATCAGATTCCAGTGCCATCTCTGCTGCCTTTGTATCTGCAAGAGCTGCAAAACCAGGCAGCTGCCTTTTCATCTGCTCCTGAGAGCAGGCTGCCAATGACCCTCCCTAGCCTGTCATCTGCCAGCCAGGTGATGTGAATTCTGATCACAGGTGGGTTACATCAAGGTCACAGATCAAATAAGAAACAAAATGTAATCACCTGGCTGCAGATCTTTATGTTGCACTTGAGGAGAGATAGAGACTGAAAGCACCTCCTTTGCAAGCTCAGCTGGAACATTCTGCTGAGCTTCCAGGGGGGAGGAGGTGATTTAGTATTTATTCCCACCCCCACCTTTCAGGTGTGTAGCTGTATGGCTTATCGAAAATTATTGGGGTATTGACATGTTCCAGCCAGAAAAATGTACTTCATGGATGTAAGATGCTGTGTGGTTCATCAGTTAGTGGGGTAGAAGGCTGTAGAAATCTCTTCAGCAAGCAGCTCAGTGGCAGGGTGAGATGCTGCCTGAGATGTAAAGATGTGGAAACAACCACAGTCAGAGGTATCTCTTGAGTGAGGTGGTGGCAGAGCTGAAGACCAGAGCTGAGATTTTAGCTTCCAGATTCTGCTTATCCCTCCTGGAGACCCTTTCCTGCTCTCTGGGTGTGTGGCAGCTGTGATCAAGGTTTTCAAGAGAGTTGTTTCCATTGTGTTTGTTTCTCCTTTTTTTTGGGGATATCTGTTTAGTGTCTTTATTTTTGCAGCAGCTGCATCAAACTTTAGACTTCCAGATTTTTAGGAAATCTAGAATCCCAGATGTGGAATAGGGACTCTGTAAAGTTTAACCCCTGAAATGCTGGGGAAGAACAAATACCTTCCCTGCAGCAACATGATCTAGTATGAGGTGTCCCTGCCCATGGCAGGGAGGTTGGAACTGGCTGATCCTTGAGGTCCCTTCCAACTCTGACAATTCTGTGATTCGATGATTTTCAGCTTCTCCATGGATTTTTCTCCATTTTCCTCCATTAATCCTCTGCTGGATTCCTCCTCCTTTTCCTTCGTTCTTGCTCCCACCCTGACTTCAAAAGCAGACTCTTGCTTTCCCTGTGACTGTCTTTATGTTAAAGAGAGATTTGCCATTGGAATGTGCTGCCCAGGGAGGTGGTGGAGTCAGCATCACTGGAGGTGTTTAGGAGGAGACGTGATGGGGTGCTTGGTGCCATGGTTTAGTTGCTTAGATGGTGTTGGATGATGGGTTTGACGTGATGATCCTGAAGGTCTCTTCCAGCCTGGTCTGGTCTACTCTATTCTACTCTACTCTATTCTACTCTACTCTACTCATAGCCTCCATACACAGAAATGCAGTGGCCCACTGGGCTGCCACAGCACACCTAAAGCTGTGCTTGTGTGAGGTGCATTTTCAGTGTACATCAGTGCCTAAAGAATGTGGCACTTCATCTGGAGCTGCATTTCACCAGCTCAGAAACTGCCACCTCCTTCCCCCACCCTGAGATTTTTATCATTGTGGAGTATTTTGTGTATTTATCTTTCCAAGTGCACAGATTGAAGTTAACAGCTGTTGCCCTTTTTTTTTTCTTCCCTTCCCTACTTGTGCTCTCTTCTTCCCCATCATAAATGCTTTATGAACTAAGAACTTGATATTTTTATCTAAAGCACCAAACATGGACTCAGTGGAGTTGGCAAAAATAGATAATTAGTTGGGCTTGAAGCAGAAATGGCTGTGTGTGTGTGCAAGGAAATGGGGCTCTGCTAGATGCTCTGCCATGTGAAAACTTCCCAGTCCTGGTCCTCATTGCTGTTAGTTTGGGGCTTTTTTGGGGGGTATTTTTTTGTTTTGCTTTAAATTTTCCCTGCAACCTACTGAAAGTAAAGGATAACCTGAAAGGCTATTGAATAAAAATGTATTTTTCATCTCTCTGCTTCTTGCAGCTGAGCGCTGGAGTCCAGCGAGCACATGATGGAAAGGGAATGAGAGATCTTCTGATGTGATGCTCTCAGGTATTGATTTTTGTTCTCTTAAAATTCTGTTTACAAATTCCTTTTGCTTTAATTATTTGTTTCCTCCTGAAGACGATACAAAGCTGCCTGCAGGAGGACCACTGACAGGGCCTTGTTCCAAAGTGTTCCTACTGCATTTCCCCAGCATTTATCAGTCAGGCATTTCCAAATATTTTGTGAGAGGCCCCTTAAACTCGAGATACGGACGTGCTTTAGATTCTGTGAGGCTAGAGGAGGCTGAACTTGGTGCAGTTGCTCAAGTGTAAAGTGTGGATGAAAAGAAACCTTCTATTCTGGCCCTGCTGGTCTTGGCAGCTGACGAAAATAGGGTTTATTTCCAAAAGAAAGGGAAATGGAAAACAAATATAATATATTCGCTACTAGGGTAGCGAGGCACTGGAACAGTTGTGGAGGCTCTAAGCCTGGAAATGTTCAAAGCCAGGTTTGATGAGGCCTTGAGGAACCTGGGCTGGTGGAAAGTGTCCCTGCCCATGGCAGGGGGATTGGAACTGGATGGTCTTTAAGGTTTCTTCCACCTCAAACCATGTAGTGGTTCTGTGTTTTCAGGGATATGCTGCACATCAGCACAACATGATCACATCTTGGCTAGGAATACATCACATTTGCCTTCCAGAAAGATAATTCTCTTAGTGACAATGATGCAAACATGATCCTTTTGTTCTTACCTTGTAGCGTTGTTGGAGTCTCATAGTGAGATACTTAATTAGCATCAAATCTTATTTTATCCCTTTTTCTGCTCCATTACTGCAGGTTTTGCATCCCACTGACAAACCAGATTCCATGGTGGCATTTTCCCTTTCCTCTTCCCCTTCTGCTCACTGATCCCCATGGCAAAGAGAATTAGAACAATCCCTGAGAACCTGTGAGTTGGGCACAGAGGAGGACAGAGCTGCTGCTCTCTGTGACCCAAAGGTTCTCCTCTGGCAACTTACCTTCCAGTGGTACCTTTGATTTCTAGTTTCTTATCAATCAAACCTGTTCAGCAGCACTTTGATTGAGCAAACAGGTGATTTCTGTTTGGCCTCACAGTGTGCTTGGCTGTGTGTCGCTGGCTTCCCTATCAGGTGTGTCATGAAAAATATTTATATGCAATTAGATGGGGGCAGGGAGAGCGAAACAGTGACACTCCTGGCAAGAAAAAGAATTTTTGATCACAGAACCATGCAATATTAATTAAGATGGCACAAATTGTGTTTGCTTTGCTTGTGGGGGAGGGCTCCTGTAGTATTTTCATGGGCTTGTTAACAGGAGTACTTTATTTATTTATTTGTTTTAAAGGCTTTGTGCTCAAATGTGTGAATTGAGCAGGGTGAGGGCAGAACTACCCCCAGAGACTGGAGAATGCAGCTCAGGTGGGGCTTGTTCTCCCCACATCAAATCCCACCTCGGTTTGTGCTCCAAACTTCGGCTGAGCAAACACTGGCAGCCGCAGCCTTGTCCCACCCCGAAACACCGGGAGGGTTGTTGCCGTTTCCAGCCGCCCACCCGGGGCAGGTCTGGGGGGCAGCTTTATGTCCCCATACGGCCTCACACCCCTCCGCAGCGGGAGGCGAGGGCTGGGTGGTGGCCGGCGCGGGGAGAGGCGATTCGGGGGGCTCTGGTGGAAGTGGGGAGGAAAAAGGCGGATTGGAGAGGGGGAGGGGGGCGGTGTGCGGGTGGGTGTGGTGTGTCTGCTCGGTTCACCTGCACCCGCCCAACGCAGAGCCCGCCCAGCGCGGGCCTAATGAGCTGCAGGGGAGGGCCAACTCATTAGGGATGCGGGAGAGCGCCGCGGCTCCTGAGTCGGCGGCGGCCGGGGAGCGGAGCAGAGCGCAGAGGCTGAGCGTAGCGGAGCTGAGCTTGCTGCCCGCCCTCGCCTCGCCGCTGCTGAAGAGCAAAAAGGAGCAGGAAAAAACCCCAAACCACAACAAGACCCCCAAACCCACCCAGAAAACTGAGGCGAGTTCTCCGGCTTGAGCACGACTCCGGAGGAACCGAGAGGAGATTTGCTTCGCTTCTCCTTCCACCGGACGGAGGTGCGGGAGTTGAGGGGACAGCATGGGTGGAGGAGCTGTGAGGAGCAGCTGCCCCTTGCGCCTGGAGCGGCTGCTGCTGCTGTGGCTGCTGAGGCTCTGCAGCTGGACCGCTGCCCTGCGAGGTAAGCGGACGAGCGCCGTTCCCCTGCCCGGCGTCGCCTCCTCCCCGCAGCCCGCTCGACCCCTGCGCAAGTTCGCGGTGGAAGCCTCGGGTTTGGCGGCGTATGGGTCCCACAGGTTGCTCCGCGCTGTCCCTCCCGTTACGGATCTAACTGAGCCCACTCACCCGGCACCCCGAAAAGAGAACCCAATACAGAGCGGGGAAAGAAGGGTGGGGGCGAAGGGAAGGTGCCCGGGAGCGGGGGAGGGTCCGGAGCCGGGCTGGGGGAGGCAGGGAAGGGAGCGGTGCGGGAGAAGCGGCGGCTGCGCCGGCGGCGGAGCTGCTCGGAGCGGAGGCGATCGCCAAGCGAAGTGCACGGGCGTCCGTGGGAATCCAGCCTGTGCCGGCATCCTTTGCACTGTGGCTTTGTGAAATACTTGCTCTAGTCCTGGCGACCGGTCGAGATGTCCGAAAATGGTGGGGTCTGGGAGGTCCACTGACCTCTTCTGGGTGTGAAGATCCCATTGCCTGTCACTGCAAACGCCGGGGCTGGATGTGCGTGCACACCGGGTACGGGTGGGTTTAATGTACGTAAAGTGGATATCAGAGATGCTCGGAGGCCTTTGGTGTTGAAGTTTTTCCTGCTAAATCAGTTGGGTGAAATAATCTCTTGAGGGTAAACAGCCAAAGGGTGTCAACAGCTCATCGCCTGGCATCCCTCACACCTTGGCTGCTAAATCTGCACTTCTCGAAGTACTGCAAGTGCCTGAGAGGCAGGAGGCAAGGGGGGCGGTCGGTGTTATGCTCTCCTTTCTGAGGAAGGTGCCTGCTGTTGATTGAACAGCTTCTGTGTTTAGAGATCTGTGACGGTACCCATTGCAAATGGCTTGTTTTTACGGCATGGAGTGATCACTTAAAGACTCCCCTCACTGCTCCGACACGGGTCCCTCTCTGGAGGTCTCTCTTTGCACACTTTTGTAGCTGTGCTTCCTTTTTCTTTTGTATCGGCTGGATTGGTTTTGGTCTCTATAGGAAACCATCTGCAGGCAGTGAGCAGGTGATGGCATCCTGCCATGGTTCCTGGGAACCTGGCTGCCCACCTCATCCGTTCTGTTCTCTCATTCATGCCCGTGGGCTGGTCCAGCAGAGGGAGAATCTGAGGGGCTTTAGAGTCATGGGCAAAATCCAGCCTTTTGGTGGATCTCTGGAAAGAATAACACTTCACAATACTGAAATGAATGACAGGAACAGAATGAAGGCCAACACATCTTTATCTTTCTTTTTTTCCCCAATACATTCATCAAGAAACACTTCAAATGTGGGTACAGCAGTGATGTGAGCTGCTTACTGCCTTCTGTGTTAGGACTCTGTGGCAGGTCTTGCACTGTGTGAGAGATGGTCAGGATCAGGCCCAGCAGTCCTCAGATTTCATGCAGTGAGTCGTGTGTAGCAGGCTGGCTCTGCTGTTGCTGCTGAGGAACAAACTTCAACTATTTAACTAAAATTTGCCAGACGGGACAGCTCAGGTTCTAGGCTGGAGGAGAGCTGGGTTTGGATGTTGCTCTGAGGAAGAGCAGTGCAATTTTGCCATCACTTGGGTGTCTGTAGCCTCTCACTTGTGACACTGCACAGTGTTTACTTAGAGCTGAGGGCTAAGCAGCTCGCCTCAGCTTACAACCCATTGAGCTATCAGGATTTTTTTGAGTTTATGAAGTTGTCCAAAAGCTGCCTCTGCAACAAATTGTGTTGCAGGGTTCTCTCCTGAACGGGGATTGAAGCCACATGAAATGGTTGTAGCTACTGTTCACACGGCATCTGAGATCTCTTGGAGGGAGTGTGCAGATATGGCTTTGGGCTCTGTTTTCCAGGAAAGATTGCACAGACCCTACAGGGATTTGAAAACGGGGAGAGAGGCACCGATATTTATTAGCTCATCGACGCCTCAAAACTAATTCTGAGCTGCATGTGTCTGCATGAAGATGTCTGCAAAACACCCGACATTAGTATGCTTGTGTCTCGGTAATTAAAAGCCTAAAGCTATGTTCTACTTGGTGTTCAGAGATCTGAGGATGCTTTTGTTCTAAATAAGTGTTGTTTAGAGATTTTCTTTCTCCACTAGTGCCACTCACTCTGCGGTCTGGTAGCCACTGCATATTGCTACTGATTTTTTCATGAAGACAAAATATTCCTCCAAGCTGCCTCGTGGAACATGGGTGGGTCTGTGGAAGTAAGCTGCTGAAGCAAATCTCTCCTTTTAGTCTGAAGTTGTTGTTGTGGTGGTGGTTTTAATAGCTCTTTAACATAAAAAGCACTGACAATGTGTGGTCCAGAGAGCTGTGTATTTAAAGTGCTATTTTGCATCTAGGAACCAAGAAGAGAAGCCAGCCTCTGGGCAGCAGAGCTCTTGGAGAAATATTCTTGGTTTAGAAAGGTAAAAAAAAAATGGCAAATTCTAGTGGTACTGAGTTAAATCCAGAGGTGAAGACAGGACTGGTGTGCAAGGTATTAGAGTCCTCATTCTACCTTTTGTCTTAGATGTAACATTGTCCTTGTGCAAATTAGATGAACCTCCATCTGTTTCACTGTAAGTGGGCTTAGAATTTCATTTGTGTCTGGGAATTCTGTGCATATGTGCAGAGTACTTCATTGTCACCAGCTCAGAGCTGTGTAAGGGCCAGCACTGGAGCTTTGCTTGGGGGTCATTGATGTGCTGTGGCCAGCCCTGCTCTGGAGTTTACACTGCAGGAATGGACTTGGGAGGGGTTTTAGATGCCCTGGTTTCTGCACCCAGAAGGAATCACATTATTTCTGTTGCTTTATTACACTGTCTCCAGTTCTTCTTCTCTGTTCCTGATACCCTGCTGAGACTAAAGCTGTTGATTATTTGTAAGCACGTTCAACAGTTGGCTATCTGAAATCTCTCTGACGTGCCAACCCCAGCTGAAGACACAGGGGGTCAGGGTACTGATTCGTTTGATCTTGAAGTCCATGTGCCTCACCTAGGTGCAGACCTGAAATATCCTTGGTGAGTGCTAGAGGAGTAAACAAAAATTAAGCCAAGACGTGGGTGCTAGAGGAGCCTCTTGGACACCTGTTCACATCCCTCCATTCAGGTGGAGCTGTATTTTTGTTTTGCTAGGAGAAAGCATGGCCTAAAATAACAAACACAGGCTCTGCTTTGAGCCATCCCTCCGCTCCCCCTGCCGTGCACAGCGTCTTGTGTCAGTTTCTCTGTCAACGTTTCTATGATTTAACTCGGGAAATAAATATTTGTATTATTTAAGCTCAGAAAATAAACTTCCTTTCCTTAAGGGTTTGCTTGCTAAACTGTTCAGCCTCTTTCTCAGAGCCTCACCAAGACACAGGCACGGTTTGGCTGCGGTGTAGCAGTGCTTTTTTTTTTTCACGGGTCAAAAAACCTTAGGCTTGGAAAGAAAAAGTAATTTCTAAACCCCCAGGAAATAGAGGAGTGGGGGTGGGGGACTCTGAAGTGCAGTATTGCCAGGTGGGGTGCGTGCTGCAGAAGTTGTCACAGCCTGGAACTCGGTAGCTGTATGTGTGTGTCTCTTTTTAAGTCGTTGTCCAGTTTTTGTAAAGGCTTCTGTTTAGTCCTCGTTTTATTTCTGCATTTGTCGCTGGTTTTGCACTTTGTTGCAACGCAGTTTGTAGGTGATTGAGAGAATGGGAAAGCCTGAATGCTCCTATTGAGGACCACACTGACTCTGGACAGGAATGTGCTCTGCTTTTGTCTGATACAGAGCACTAATCCTTCTGAGGATTGCTTTAATTTGCACTCTGATGATACCTGAGCGGATCCCTGCTCCACACACACACACACAGAGGGTACCATGAATGCTGGAAGGCTGCAGATGAATTTTCAGCAGGGCAGAACTGAAGTTATTAACTGATGGATATTTCCACAGTGACTTGCAGGAGACAAACACAAATAATCTGCTGTATGCTAAGATGGAAAATTACTTATGGTGCAAAGGATTCCTCGGGGCCACTCCATGTATCTTTTCTGCATTTTTTTAGCTCTGCTTTCTGGTGGAAGGTGGAGTCTGAGGGAAAGAGCAGAATTTTAACACCAGAGGCTGCTGTTTCAGTTGTTTTAGATGCTGCTGTTGCAGGGAAGCAGATGGTCAGATCCATTGGTATAAAACTGAAGAAGGTTTTGGTTTCTATTTATACTTTTAAAGAAGTTTAATAGTCATGCTGTGTCCTGTGGCCTCAGAGCATGAGGATGGAATGCTTTATGCTCCATCCTATCTCTGAGGTCAACAAACCCCATTTTGGAGCCTCTCACAAGCAGAATTTAGAAGCTGCTAATGCTGTGTATGAGCCTTCAGTAACCCAAACCTTGTAATTATGCAGGTAAACGGTGACCGTGGTGGTTTTCATCCATCTTCCCCTCCCCACCTGCCCCTTTGTGACCCTTTTTAGTACCATTTAAAAAAATAATTGTTGTTACTGAAGAAATTGTTCCTTCAGCTCTTGGTCTGTGGAGTCCAGTTAATTGCCTGGTGCTGTTCAGTGCTTTATAGAAACTTCCATGCAGGGAACGTTGGAGGGCACAGAATCACCAAGGTTGGAAGAGACCTCAAAGATCATCAAGTCCAGCCTGTCACCACAGACGCCATGACTAAACCATGGCACCAAGTGCCACGTCCAATGTCCTCTTGAGCACTCCAGGGATGGTGACTCCACCACCTCCCTGGGCAGCACATTCCAATGGTGAACAACTCTCTCAGCAAAGAACTTTCTTCTCACCTGGAGCCTAAACTTACCCTGGCACAGCTTGAGACTGTGTCCTCTTGTTCTGGTGCTGGTTGCCTGGGAGAAGAGACCAACCCCCACCTGGCTAGTCCTCCCTTCAGGTAGTTGTAGACAGCAATGAGGTCTCCCCTGAGCCTCCTCTTCTCCAGGCTAAGCAACCCCAGCTCCCTCAGCCTCTCCTCACAGGGCTGTGCTCAAGGCCTCTCCCCAGCCTCGTTGCCCTTCTCTGGACACGTTCAAGTCTCTCAATGTCCTTCCTAAACTGAGGGGCCCAGAACTGGACACAGTACTCAAGGTGTGGCCTAACCAGTGCAGAGTCCAGGGGCACAATGACTTCCCTGTTCCTGCTGGCCACACTATTCTTGGTGCAGGCCAGGATGCCATTGGCCTTCTTGGCCACCTGAGCACACTGCTGGCTCATGTTTAGGCAATTACACTTAACCATCCCATTCCCTAAAGAACACTCTGCTGACTGCTGCTGTAGGTGTTTTTGTCTTCCCCCTCCCCCCATTTGCTTTTTGAATTTTAAGGAGATACAGACCTCAGCAAACCTTTATGCACTGAGTTCATTTAGCTCCATTTAGGTGAAAAAAAAAATAAATCATCTTTCCTTTAGGAAGCTTGGCATGGTTTGAATCTCTCCAGCAATTAGCTTGCTTTGGAGTTATTGGAAGAGGATGAATAGGCAGTTTCTAATTAATTTGCTTAGCCAAGGTATTCCTTGTGCAATACTGAGGCTGTGTTGGGGGTGGAACAATGAGAAATTGCCATGGTTCCTCAGACAAGAATATGCATGTGAGATTTCCTGAATGCATCATAAACACGATGTCAGCACACAGCTATCCCACTCTTCCTATGCTGTGCTAAAAAAAAAAAGGCAATAAAATGTTACCATCCACATTTGAACCTCCTCCTGTGAGCCTCTCATTGGAAACCTCTGCTTAATGTGCCACGGAAAGAGGGAAAAACACAGGCAGGCAATGACCTTAATTTCTAGAGAACAATGTTCTGAGGAGTTCCTAAAAGGCACAGACAAATTGTGAGCAATTAAAAGGCAAAGCAGCCTGGTTCTGGGCAGTTCTGGTGGAAAAGCAAGGAAAATGGGAGCTCCTGATGCTGATCACCCACATTGCATCCAACGCAGGCTTGCTGTGCCTGGGCTGCCAGCTGCAGGGAATCAGGCCTGGGAGGTGGCTCAGCTCAGTCTCAGCAGATATTTGGCTCCTAGTGCTCTGCAGAAGAAAATCGTTTAGTGGAGGGTCTGCCCTTAATAGGCGTGCCAGGCAACTTTGCAAGGTAGAGAGGTGATGAAGAGGTAGCATCCCAGGCTGTGAACGCTGCAGAGCAGTTTTCTGCCTTGTCTGGACTGCATGATCCCAGCAAATTCCCACTTCTGCAGCCATCATGACTAGGGAACTGAAATATTGGAGGCTTGGCTGAGACCTGGATGGTGACAGATGTTTCAGGTTAGATGTGCTTTAGGCCAGAATTAAACCCACTAAAGATCTGTGGCAAGCAATTACCCTTTGAAATACTAATTTCAATGTCCTATTTTGGAAGGGTTTGCTGCTGGTGAGGTACTGTAAGGTATTTACTGGTGCTGGCACACGTGCTGCTGGATTTCACTTGGAATCTTTTAGCTTGACTGTAAAGAACAGGAATGTTTGGGATAAAAAAGAATTCTGTTGGGTAGCAGCTAGCAGTCCTCTCAGAGCTGTGTGCTGCAGATCAATAATTGATGTAGTGGAAGCACTGGAAGACACCAGGTGCTACATAAATTTAGTGCATGTCATTCCTCTTTAGTACCCTGTCCTAACTGAAGGCTACTGGATGAAGTTCTGAACGTGGTTCCTCACAGGATGGACTTCTCTCAGCTAAGGGATGTTGAAAATACATAGAGTTGTTCAAATAGCTTTAGAAAGTGGGGATTGGTATTTTTGCTGCATTCTTAAGACATTGAGCCTCCTTGTTCATAGGCAAATGATCACTAATTTTCCCTTTTATAAAGAGTGAAAGCAGCTAACAAGCATTCCAGTGATGAGTGAGCAGTGAAAACCTCTCTTATTTCACAGTATCACAGTATCACAGTAACTAAGGTTGGAAGAGACCCCAAGGATCATCAAGTCCAACCTGTTCCAACAGACCTCACAACTAGATCATGGCACCAAGTGCCACGTCCAATCTCCCCTTGAACACCTCCAGGGACGGCGACTCCACCACCGACTCCGCCATTTTAAACTACAGAATCCTGATAGAATCAATGGCTCGGACCTGAAATAGAGTCACTTGGTGTACCTTAGCTGAGGTGGAGTACTGTGAAGTGAGATTTGTCTTATTTTTCTGCCTGCTGCATCCATCCCACTCTCAGCTGGGCTTTTGGAGTTTGGAGACCCATAATATGCTAGAAAGAATGTGTGGTGTTAGGCCTGGTCCATATTCTGTACTCCTAAGTGGATGCAAGCATCCCCCAGTTGATTGCAAAGGGCTGTGCAGTAAATAATTCTGTGTACAGCAGACCTTCCTGGTCTTAGCATTTAATTTTGATCTGCAGAAGTATGACACTAGGCTTCTTGGAAGGTTCTTGGAAGGAACTAACTGGGAAAGTCTCTGCTACCAGATCAAGAAGTAATCCTGTAGCTAGGATTGTGACACAGAGCACCAAGGAGCTGTGTGAAAGTTCAGTGAGTGCTTGGCAGTCACATCTGGGACTGAGCAGCGCTGCTGGGAAGTGCTCTGCTGGTACTGATCTGTGGTGGCTTCTCCAAGGAGAAAGCAGGATTGCTTGGAGAGCTCAGGCTGCTCTGGTGTGGTGAGACTCAGGAACAGGTTGCCCAAGGAGTGTTCAAGGCTAGGTTGCATGAGGCCCTTGAGCAGCCAAGACTAGCTGAGAGGTGTCCCTGTCAATGGCAGGGGGGTTGGAGCAGGTGATCTCTGATGTCCCTTCCAAGCTAAGCTATGAAAAGAGACGGGTTGAAACTGAAAAGGAAAATGAAGTTAAAATGGCTGTGCCAGCCTGAGCCTGGGAGCAGAGGTTGGCAGCAGCTGTAACCCTGTATCGTTTAACACTGTTCTAGGGAGCACGTGGTTATTGATGTCTTCTTTCCTGTTCTCAGCCCAGCTTTTTAGCCTTTTCCTAAATAGAGAGCAAATTCAGTACTGTTAATTCACTTTGTAACAATGGGTTAGTCCCTTTGCAGTTGTCATCTGGCAACACAGTTTCTAGCAGAGTACCCAGAGGCATTCCATTAATACCAAATTTGCCATAGTAACAGCAAAACTCCTTCTACTCCCACTATGATATTAAAAAAGGTAGGATTTATTTTGTGTCAAATGAGCTAACAAAATAAAAGATGAATTGGAAGTGTTTAATCTGTCAGCATCAATGAATCTAAGAGGATTATCATTCCATTATGGCTAATAGATTGTTTTTTTTCCCCCCCCAAAGATAACTTTGCTACCTGACTTGCCTGTTGCTCTGAAGATTGTTACAGATCTCACTGAGCCTGCAATTTAAATGTTCCTCCTCTGTTTTGATTGAGTCTGGGAGTTAGGAATGTGGTGCTTGGCTTATGTGGAGTTTGATAGCTTTGTTTCAATCACTCAAATGCAGTCTCTCATTCCTGCATCTTTTGGTTGCTCATAAGGATCGTGAGGTGCTCTCTGAGTTGTGCTAAACAGCTGGAGCTTGAGAGCTGGCGGTCCTATGCCAACCTCTCCTTGCTGCTGCGCTGAGGAATTAGTGAGAGCTTGGAATAGCAGGAGTAAAAATCAGGATTGCCCCTCTGAGTATCCTCCTGCTCTGTAAAATACAACCACAGAATCACAGGATTGTTTTGGTTGAAAAACACCTCTAAGATCATCCAGTCCAACCAGCAACACCACCATGGCCCCAAGTGCCATGGCCACCGGTTTCTTGAACACCTCCAGGGATTGTGGTGACGACTCCAACTCCCCAGGCAGTCTGTTCCAATCCCTAGCCAAAATGAGCAGTAAAATCCTCATTGAGGTACCCAACTACAAGGAAAATAAGGGTTGGGATTCTTATCTTCTCAGGTGGCATTGCTTTATCTAGGTCTGGGAGTAGAGAGACCTTGGAATCTACGTCTGGGAGTAGACAGTGGAGTCTTGGTCTTGGAGTAGAGAGACCCCAAGGTGTAGTAGAGTGACCCCAATCTAGGTCTTGGAGCGGACAGAGTTAAGTTTCTTTTGAGATAAGCAGGTATAACTTGGTGCCTTAAAAAAAAATCACAGTGGGAACATTTTATTCCCCTTCCACCTCCCCAAACCAACTCTCTGAAGGACATAGAGAGAAGTATGTAGTAGATGGAGAAACTTCCCAGTTTGAGACAGAACCTGCACTTCAGCAGCTGTAATAAAACCCTCACAAAGGGCTTAAGGTTTACCAGTTAGAAGCTAAAGGGAGAGCACAGGGTGACAGCTATTAGTCCCACCAAATGAATTCCTGCTGGATTTGTCAGCAGAAGGCTGTCAGGAGGTTCTTCAGCAGATGTGATGCCTCCCTAAGTCAGACGTCAGCACTGAAAGGCCTGCAGTGATGCTAACCACCAGCGAGCTGTCGTGGAGGCATCGCTGCTGTTTGATTAGTGGAATTAGCTTCCCACAGCTGGGCAGGCTGAGGCTCCCACGGAATGAGGAGTTTAGCAGCTCCCCAGTCCTTTCAGGAGGCAGACCAGAAATACATTGTCAGTGATGACTGCATCAACCTCTTGGGCTGTAATCATCTCCCAAATTAAGCATTGCGGGGCTGTAGCTTATGATGTCAGACCGAATTACACGGCCATCAAAAGGCCAGGCTGTGCTTCAAACCCTCTTTGAGTTCCCTGAGTAATTTAAGGATCTTTCAGCTCTCAATGTTATTTAATGCTTTTTTTCCCTCCAGTTTGCTGTTTCTAATCGCTGAGGAGGTTGGATATAAAACGTTAAATGCTGCCAAGGTGGCACACGTAAGAGCAAGATCCCTTCCCCAGGTCCAGCAGTGATGGGATCCCACTCTCATCACCTCTTGCTTTGATGTAAGGTGGTGTCTGTGGCTAAGTGACATTTCTGGCTGGTTTTACAGTTTCTAGCTGAACAGCTCCAGCAGTCATGGGCTGTGTTTGAAATTCAGCCCTGCTCTTTTAGCCCTTTTACCCCTTGAAGATCCGAAAGGATGAAGAGATTTCACAGTTTTTCAAAGGGCAGGAGCAATGCTAGTGAAGGGAGGGGGCTGCAGAATGCTGCCTGGCTCCCCTCTAGGGTTTGTGACTGAAATGCTCCCTGTAAATGTTCTCCAGCAATCTGCAGATTTACAGATTGCATCAGGGTGGAAAAGATCCTCAAAGGTCATCTTGTCCAACACCCCTGCAGTCAGCAGGGGCATCTCCAACTGGCTCAGGCTGCCCCGGGCCACATCAAGCGTGATCCTGACTGTCTCCAGGGATGGAGCCTCAACCACACTCCTGGGCAACCTGTTCCAGTATTTCACCACCCTCACTGTGCAGAACTTCCTCCTGATGTCCAACCTACATCTGCCCTGCTCCAGTTTCAAGCCATTGCCCCTTATTGTATTACCACAAGCCCTTCTGAACAGTCCCTCCCTAGCACCCCGTAGTCCTTCTGAGGGATTGAAATGCAGCTCCAAGGTCTCCCCAGAACCTTCTCCAGGCTGAACAGCCCCAAAAGGACCTTCTTTCTGCTGTCTAAATGTTATTACTTGCCTGGAAACACCTTATGGTGCCATGTTTTACTTGATTAGATGGTGTTGGGGGATAGGTTGGACTCGATGATCTTGAAAGTCTTTTCCAACCTGGTTAATTCTATTCTATTCTATCTGCTGTTTGTATTTCTCTTGGACATTTACCTCATAAAGTAAGACCAAATGTTTTGGAGCTAAATTCAGTCCTGCTGCTGCCTGTTGTGGTGGTGGTTAGCCCCCATGCATGAACTCACTCCACCTGTAAAGAGCTTTAAAGGGGGGAGACAAAGCTGCTAGTGGGAGATAGACTTTGCCTGAGTTTGGCTCAGGTTTTTAACTGGTTTTCTTTGCAGACATGCACAATAAAACCTTCCAGAATGTGAACAGCTTACACCAAGGTTTTCGTTTGATTGTTTGGGGTTTTTTGTGGTTGTGGGTTTTGTTTGGTTTTGTTGTGGTGGTTTTTTTTAACCCTTTTGGGTGATCTGTATTCCAAATCCTTCCTCCGAGGGAGATGTTTTATAGGGGATCAAGCTGGGTGGACCAGAAGGAGCTTCCTGAATCCAAGAGCTGTTGTGATGCTTGGGGAGCGATTACTTAGTTGCTTTCAGTGCACAGCACATCTGGAAATAAACTACTGCATGTTCTTGCAGCTGCTAGGTGGGGGTGTGTGTGTTGTTTCAAGCTGGCCAGTCAGAGGGTGATGTGTCATGTGTGCAGCCAAAACATGCCTTTCCACACAGGACTGCAGCTTGCTGCCCTGTGGCTCTTTTTGCCAAGCGGCGCGGAAGGAAAGCAAGAGAGGGAGGCAACGACTTCTGGCTTGGCCCCAGATGAGGCATGGAGGAATAAGCTTTGATTAAAAGAAGCAGGGACCCTGTGCTCTCCATTGGCTTCTGATTACCTGTAGGTGAGGCAGATCTTTGCAGAGGTGCTTGTGTAAGAGGCACTGACCTGAAAACAAACAACTGGGAATTTGGGGAAGCAAAAAAGCTTCACTGTCGCTAGAGCAGCTCAGTGATGCTTGTTGGGACCTGGACTGCAGTGTCCTGTGAGCAGGCTGTATTTCTTTGTGGGCAAGGCTGGCTGTTAAAGCCCTAGCTGATGATGATGATGCATGGTAATGGCTCATAGTGCTTCTCAAGAGCTAGCCTGACCCAGCAGGCTGCTTAAAATTCATGTACGGTATCAGCTGGGAAGCAAAGTCTGAGACCCATAAAGAGGGCTGCAATATTCTAATTTATTGCCAGCTCCTCTTTTATGCCCATGGAACTATTCTGGTCTCTCCACAGCTGATTATTCCTTGCTGCAGTTATGTTGGAGGGGGAGGAAGGAGAGGGAAAAAATTCCTTTGTCACACAAGCCTGGCGTGTTCCTGCTTGGGAGCAACCTCTTGGCTCTTAAATAGATTTCTCCACTAAAAGAGAAAAGGGCTCTGTAAAGAGGAGTCAAGTGCAGGTGGAATAAATCACCCTGATAAACAACAGTTTGTTAGGATGAGATCTGCTGCAGCTGAGGGCTTTTGGCTTCCATCTTTAGGTCATTATTTGAGCTCAGTAATTCTAAAGTGTGGTCTTGAAGAAACTTCCAGTTGGGCTAGGGAGTGGGGATTTGTTCATTTCTTTTTGCTGTGAATTAATGGTAAAGATGATGTTCTCTCTCAGCAAACATCAACATATGTTAGCAAGACTATTTTTTTTTCTTATTTATTATTTCCCCCCCTTATTTAACCAAGTTTTGGGAAATATTTTTGCTGTTGCAATGTGTTGTGTTCACACACATTGCTGCTTCGTGGAGTTCCTAGGAGCAGAGTGGGTTGAGAGTAGCTCTGAAGAAGGAGGCTTGGGAAGCTCCCCATGAGCCAGCAGCACCCTCCTGAAGCCCAGAAGGCAGCTGTGTGCTGGGCTGCAGCAGGGCAAGAAGAGGGGATTCTGCCCTTTGACTATGCTCTGCTGAGACCTCACCTCCAATCCTGCTTCCAGTTCTGGTGTCCCCAGCAGAAGGAGGCCACAGAGCTGCTGGAGTGAGGCCAGAGGAGGCCAGAAACATGAGCCAAGGGCTGGAGCAGCTCTGCTGTGAGCACAGGCTGAGGGAGCTGAGGGTGTGCAGCCTGGAAAGAAAACTCCAGGGGAACCTCTGAGCTGCCTTCTGATAGCTGAAGGGATCCTGCAGGAAGGCTGCAGAGGGACTTCTCCTGAGGGTGTCTAGAGACAGCCCAAGGGGGAATGGTTTGAAGCTGAAGGACAGCAGGGCTATACTGGAGCTGAGGAAGAAATTTCATCAGTATGAGGGTGGTGAGACTCTGGCACAGGCTGCCCAGGAAGGCTGAGGCTGCCTCTTCCCTGGAGGTGTGTTCCAGGCCAGGTTGGATGAGGCCTTGAGCAGCTGGGAGGTGTCCCTGCCCATGGCAGGGAGGTTGGAGCAGATGAGCTCTGAGGTCCCTTCCAACCTGAGCCATTCTAGGATCCTGTGATCTGTGACTTTCAGATTTGCAGTGTTTGTAGCAAAATGCAGTTCACATCTGGAAACCTCCAGGTGGAAATGTTGTTTCATCATTTGTTAGCTGCTTTTGTGTTCGTCTGGCAGTGATATTTTTCAGACTGAACATTTTCTTTTCCCTTACCTCTGTGGGATTAAGATGGATCTGCATTTGAAAAGAGACAGCATTAGATACAGAATGAAGATGAGGAAATCAAATCTATTTAAATAAAACAACCTCCCTTCCTAGGAACAAGCACAGAACTTGTTTTAAGTCCAAGCTGTCCTTCTTGCACTTCTATTTTAAACCTCCTGGTGTTGTGGACAGCAGTAGGAGAAACTTTCTTCATGGCTCAGTGGTTCAGTAGAAAAACACAATTTGTGAAATTCTGCTTAAGCATCTGATAGGGCACAGATCCCAGCAGCAAAGCACAGCCATTGTTTTACCCTGCACCCTGATGTGTGCCCCAGAAGGAATGTTACAGCAGGCTGGCTTGGCTCCTGGGGAAGGAGAGTCTATTGCAATTCCTTGTCCCTGTTCTGTCTTCTTCAATTCAGGAGGGGGAAAAAAAAAGAGTAGAAAATTTATATACAGGGTTTGAGCTGCTCTCAAGCTGGCCCTGAAATACTGGCACAGTGTTTGTGGTGCTAGATGTGTGGTGGTTTGGTGGAGGAAGGACAAGATTCCAGTGAGCAAGATGGGCTTTGATCAGAGCGGAGCCTAGAGAGGAGTCTGGGGGGACCTTAGAGCTGCCTGCCAATAGCTGAAGGGATCCTGCAGGAAGGCTGCAGAGAGACTTTTCCTGAGGGTGTGTAGAGCCAGGCCAAGGGGGAATGGTTTGAAGCTGAGGGAGAGCAGGGTTAGACTGGAGCTGAGGAAGAAGTTCCTCAGTAGGAGGTTGCTGAGAGTCTGAAACAAGCTGTCCATGGAGGTTGTGGCTGCCTACTGCTGGGGGGTGTTCAAGGCCAGGTTGGATGTGACCTTGAGCAGCTGAGTCTGGTTGAGAGGTGTCCCTGCCCGTGGTAGGGAGGTTGGAGCAGGTGATATCTGAAGTCCTTTCCAACCTGAGCCAATCCATGATTGTGATGCTCCTGTTTCCATGAGCTCCATGATTTCTGGCTCAGCAGTAGGACTTGGTTAAGCAGATTGCAGTCAGCCACCTTTGGAACCCTTCTGCTGCGGATTCCTTTGTGCTGTTTCTTGCTGTGTGGCTCCCCACAGATAATGCATCTTGATAGTTTTTACTGCATTTGAAAATGGGGGAGGGGAGGTTGTGCTGCTTTAGTGCACTGTCTGGAAGAACTTGCTCAGTGGTGGGGAGCAAACAGGCTTGGTCAAAGGATTGCAGCCTTATTTTTTGGTGCTGGTGTGATATTGGCTATTGAGAGGCTTTTCAGTGAAAGAGGCTTGTCAGAGGCAGGTGCTGATGAAGATTTAGCCTGTTCCATGCACAGATTGCCTGTACAGAGGGTTGAGATGATGCCCTGTGTTTATGAAAACAGATTTTGACCTCTAGGTTGTCATTAAACTCTTTCTGCTGGAGATCAGCAAATCTCTTGTGGCCATTACTGTCGTAGTAACCTGTTCCACTGATTTGGCACTACAACTTTCTCAGTAACCACAAGGAGTAAATTATTTTAATAAATAGAAGATGATGACAAGGTGACTGTTGAGTGTCCCTTTATCATGTCAAGGATCTTTGAAGACTTAAATGCAGGCAGGAAGCTCTTGCTGCTCCTGCAGACACGCAGCCTGGGGGGCTGAGAGGAGACCTCTACAACTCCCTGAAAGGAGGGTGCAGCGAGGTGGGGGTTGGTCTCTTCTCCCGAGGATCAGGTGATAGAAGGAGAGGAAATGGCCTGAAATTGTGCCAGGGGAGAGTTAGATTGGAGGTGAGGAAAAATTTCTGTGCTGCAGGAGTGGTCAGGGATTGCCACAGGCTGCCCAGGGAGGTAGTGGAGTCCCCATCCCTGGAGGTGTTCAAGAAACCTGTGGCCATGGCACTTGGGGACAGGGTTTGATGGCTATGGTGGTGTTGGATTGATGCTTGGGCTGGATGATCTTAGAGGCCTTTTCCAACCCAATCAATTCTGTTTGTGCCTGGCTTAGTGGAACTGCGTAGAACACTAGGGATCTACTGGATTCACAGCTAGAAGATGATGCAGTGAGGTGGCAATGTCACCTGGCCCATGTTTCATACCCAGATGATAGATTTCTGCATCCAGTTAGTGCAGGAATTCTGCATTTGCTCTCTGAGACTTCTGAGATGCAGCCACACAGGTTTGGGGTTTGTTGGCTACATTGGAGACAAGTGAGAATGGAAGTGCCTTCTAGCATGGTTACTTCCAGTCTTGATCTTCATGTTTGTTTGTTTCCAGTGATGAGAAGCTCCTCTGTTCAGGCTGAGCATGTAAGTTGGGTTTCATGTGTCTGCTACAGCAAGGAATGTTGAGTTTATAATTGGTATTTGCTATCCCTAATTCTGTGTCTACTTTCTGTGCTTGAAGTGCTAACTAAGATGCTAATGTGAGAATACACAATCTGCTCTGTCACATAATGCAAGCAGCATCTCAACTGAAATCTCATTTAGCCTCCTCCTAGCAGTTTTCCCTCCTGTAAGCTAAAACTCAGCAAATCTAGATCTGGTCTGACTTGGCTTTTCTGGCTGATAGGCTCAGCCCCCTCCCCCAGTAGGACTTTCAGACTACCTTTGATGGATTGTCTGGAGCTCCTGATCAGCCTTTGTGTTTTGTCCTTCTCTAAGTGCTAGGGATGGTCTTGACTGGACTTGAAGAAAGTGAAATGAATTATTGGTGCCTTGGCTCCTCCTTTGTCATTCTCCCTTATTTATTAGCATTGTAGGGATGAGGACGACGACTCTGCTGCTGCAGTAGTTGGGGAGGCTGTGTGCTTGTTAGGGCAATCCTAAATTGGCATAGAATACTAAGCAGCAAATCCCTGCATTTCCAAAGCCATGCATCTCTTTCCATGATGGAATAAGCAAGGAAGCTCCTGTTTTAATGAGACCCTGGAAGTGCAAGTGCTGAAGCTGCTCTCTTGGTTTCTTCCTGCCCCCGTTGCTCCTGCAGTAGAAGTCTGCAAACTACTCGCGTGCAGCGCAGCAGAGATGAGGGAGGGAGTTTCAATGAGCATCCACTTGCATCCCAGCTTTTCTTGTTTGCATTTATTTGATGGAATGAGGCTTATGAAACATTTGTGCCAGGCTATTCCATGTGGGAGAGTGAGGAGCTAGATGGTCATGGGGAAAATGATCGCACAAGTGCCAGGGAAAACCAACGGTCACTTATTTACGGCGGAAGGAACCACTGGGCACTGCTCATCGGTGCTAAAAGGGGAAACAGGAGAACACAGCTCTGTGTTCATGGGGACCTGTGCTGGGAATACACAGCAGAATGAAAAAGGATCCTTTTCTTAGGGCCTGTGACTTGCTCCTGGCCTGCCTCAGCCTTGCCAAATAAAGAATAGTTGCCAGCTCTGTCGCAGTTGTGTGTCACAGCAGTGACTAACGAGCCCAGGAGTGTGTTCTGAGCAGTGCCACCTCCTTTCTCTCATCTCGTGCTAGTTAATAACCTGGACTGGCTCATTGCTCATTGGCCTCTCCTCCTCTTTCTCCCCCCTCCATTTATTTGCATCTTTTAAAAATTACCTTGTTACACTTCCAAAAGACAAATTCTGGAGGAGGCTGCAATAGCTGCTGGCTTTCCCCTAGGCAGAGTTCTGCTGGCTTCCAATTAGCTGCAGAAATCCAGCTGACAAGGAGATAAAAGATGGAATTCATATACTCAACTGCACATAATCAAGACATAAACCACCCCAGAACATGCATCAACAGGGCCTGCAACAATGCCTTTAAATATTTTATGTTCTGCTCTGCAGACAAAGGGTTCTATTTATGGCTTTAGGTGTGACCTGGCTTATGAGACTTGCCTGATACTGTCAGATGCTCTGGCTGCTCCATGGAATCCCAGCATTGCCCTGGCTTGCCAAATCCTTCCAGGAGAGTTTGGGTCCTGCTCTCAGCTTCTCTCAGATTTCCTGAGTGCTGCAAACCCCCTGTGGTACACACTACATGAACAGGTTTTTCTGCTGGTTGTTTTGATTTCTGCTGAGTTGCAAGTTAGGAACAAGTTCTGCACCATGGATGAGCACTGGAACAGGTTGCCCAGGGAGGTAGCTGAGGGCCCCATCCCTGGAGATGCTCAAGGTGAGCCTCAACAGGGCTCTGGGCAACCTGATCTAGTTGAGGATGTCCCTGCTGACTGCAGAAGGGGTTGGACTGGATGACCTTGGGCTGTCCCTTCCAACCCAAATCATTCCATGATTATTCTGAGAGTTCTTTGAGATGTGATTATTTTGCAAACAGGTTCTGTGGTCCTGCTCTGGCAAGGAGGTTGGACTTGATCTCCAGAGGTCCCTTCCAACCCCTGGGATCCTGTAGTATCAATATTCTGAGCAGACTATTTCCTGCTGCAGCTCTGTGGATGACTCTCCCTGAAGATTTTTGAGGGGTCTGTGTGTGTTTCTATCAATCCTGTACAACCCCCCCTACAGATATCCTCGTTGGGTTGAAGTTATGGATGTGCAGTTTGCTCTTCACTGCTGCTGTGAATTCCAGGCCACTGTTCTAGATGGCATTCAGGCTGGTGCTGAGTAGGCAGGTGAGAATTATTTTTATTGGATGTGTTCTGAAAGAAGTTAGCTATAAATATCTACCAAGTCACTGCTTTCATCTTCCTAAACTATTTCCTTAACATTGTCCTGCATGAGAAGGTTTACAAAAACTTAGCAGTAGTTAACCTCAATGTGCTGAAGCTACCAACCCTGGAGTCCTGGCCAGGACAGCATCTTCAGGGGCTGTGTCTATAGAGCTGGCTTTGTGAAGCTGCTATGAGCTGTGTGCCTCCTGTGTCTGTATTTCCCACTCCTGTGGGGGTCTGTCTAGAGCCATATTCACCTTTAGAGGGCAGAGAGACACTGAGAACTCTGAGTCTGGAAAGGCTTTTTCCAGCCACACTTCCAGGGTCTCTGCATGTCTGACTTCTGTGTCTGCTCTGGAGAGACACCACACAGCTGCTAAGTGTCAAGGTAAACATAACCAATATTTCTTTTGTCCTCTTCTGACTTGTCATAGCCCCAGAGAGGCTAATACAAATCATATTTTTACCATAAATAATTCTGCACTTGAAAGCAAGCAGAACAGATGACCTAAATAGATGCCTCTCACCTAGGGATAACCCTATCAGCCAGTTCTTTGTGTCAGGCTGGCCCTGAGAGATAAATATACATATATATATAGAAGAGAGCTGGAGAAATCTTAGTGCCACTGAACTAATAATTTATTGCTTATCAGAAACAGGGATGTCACGTCTGCATCAGGAGAAGCAACTTCAAAAGGCTGCCTTTGTCCTGTGGATTCCCTGGTTTTTCACAAAAGGGTGAAAAGCCACTTTTGGGAACCTTTTAAACTGCTGTCTTCTCTCAAATCTGCCTTGACAACTGTTTAATGGCATTAGCATCACAGATGGAGTCGCCAGCCTTGGAGATAGCTGAGCGTTTCGAAAGGGTGTAAAGGTTCTGCTAGAAAATAGCTGAAGGCTGAGCTCACCTTGCCTGCTGTGAGCTCTGCTGCAGGCTGTGCAGGCATGGGAGAGCTTCAGGCTGGCAGCTGGAGACAGCCAGAGGGAAGGAAAATGGCACTGCAGGCTAGCAGGCAAGGGTTGGATACTTGGGTTGATTGTAAAATGGTTCAGGTTGGAAGGGACCTCAGACATCATCTGCTCCAACCTCCCTGCCAGGGGCAGGGACACCTCTCAGCTGCTCAGGACCTCATCCAAACTGGCCTTGAATACCTCTAAGGAGGAGGCATCCACGGTCTCCCTGTGCAGCCTGTTCCAGAGTCTTGGCACCCTCCTGCTGAAGAACTTCTTCCTCCCTTAGCTTCAAACCATTCCCCCTTGGCCTGTCTCTAGACACCCTCAGGAAAAGTCCTTCTGCAGCCTTCCTGCAGGATCCCTTCAGGTCCTGACAGGCAGCTCTGAGGTTCCCCTGCAGCCTTCTCTTTTCCAGGCTGCACACCCCCAGCTCCCTCAGCCAGTCCTCACAGCAGAGCTGCCCCAGCCCTTGGCTTATCTTAGTGACTACCTCTAGGCTCACTCTGTGTCCTCCTTCTGCTGGGGACAGCAGAACTGGATGCAGTATTCGAGGTGAGGTCTCACAAGCTGAAGGTTAAGGCATTAATGAACTATCCACAGATGTTCAATTTCTCATCAACATTTTTCTGATCATCTCAGGATCCAAAATGAGGTCTTTTGAGTGCCTTGTGAGTTGCCACAGTCACTGATGTTTTCTGAGAGGTGAAGCTGGCTGTTTCCAGCTGCTAAAATACAGAAGGAAGGCAAATGATCAGCTAAATGACTTCCCTCCTTCTCTTTGCAATAAGGAATAATGTCTTGATGCTGTGTGGTGTCCGTCCTTGTACTTCCCTTTGCCTTTCTCACACTAGAACCAAGGGACCTTAGTTTGCCTTTCTCAAGGGAGGAGCACTGATCTACTCATGAGGAGGTCTGGCTTGCAAGGCTTGTGAAATCCAGAGGAAATCCTTTGATTGGCAGGGAAAATTGCCACAGACTTGACTCTGCACGTTGCAGCCTCACCAGAGATTTGCTTTGATGCTGCCTTGTTTCCTGCTAATGTAAAAACAAAAGTTGCTGCATTCCCAATTACTACTTTATCTGTTGTAAACACGGTCCCTTGGGGAGCCCCTTGCTTGGAAGTGATTTGCATGTTTGACAGGAGGTTCTTTTCCCTCTGTTAGAAATGTAGGGCAGGATCTGTCAGCAATACAGACCCCCTCTCTTCTCTCTCTCTCTCTCTTTTTTTTTTTCCCTCCCCCCTCTTCCCTTCTGTGGGTGGATAATTATATTTGCAGACCCAATGGAGGGGAAAAAAACCCAACCCACCACCAACCACCCCACCATGAAAAAAAAAATCTGCTGTCATGCAGACAATTTTCATTAATTTCATAATAACTTAATCTGTGTCAAGGAACATAAAATGGATCAAAACCTAAATGAGAACGGCCGAAGCCTGGCTGCATTATCATCCAGGCTGGAGAAAGCTGCTGGGGCTGTGGAATGTTGTGGGGCACCTCAGAGGAGCTGGGTTTGAGCTCAATGTGGTAAATGGCATTAAAATTAAAATACAAAAATAGCCTCTTCTAAATTACATCTGCAGCATGTGACTTCTCAGGCCTATTTACTTGGGGGGTGGGGCTTTGGTTGGCTTTTATTCTTTAGCCTGCTAAAGTTATGACTGAGAATGTTATGAGCTTTTTTCCATTATATATATGGTGAAAACCAATTAGTCCTGCAGAGCTGGGCCCAGAAGCCTGCTGATGTAATGTACTCAGCCATGAACAAAAGGAAGTTACTGCAATCATTTGCAGCAGACTGCTCTGGAAAGCCAGAGAAATCCATTCAGCTTCTGAGAAGCTCCATCCTGTGTTTCTTCCCCCGCTTCCCCAGTCTCCAGAAAGGCAAAGTGTGCACTCCAAGTGCTTCCCAGGATGCAGAAAAGCATGAATCCTTTGGTAAATTGGCTGCATGAGGTAGGACCTCCAGGAGCATGGTGGCTGCAGGGAGCTTTTGAGGTGGGGGGGCCTCTGCTCTCTGACTTCACCACTTGAGAACGCATGTGTGCTCCTGTGCTGTTTCTTTTCTGCTCTGGAGGTGAGGAGGAAGTTCTTCCCCGTGAGAGTGGTGAAGCCCTGGAATAGGTTGTCCAGGGAGGCGGTTGAGGCCCCATCCCTGGAGGTGTTTAAGCCCAGGCTGGATGAGGCTGTAGCCAGCCTGATCTAGTGTGGGGTGTGCCTGCCCATGGCAGGAGGGTTGGAACTAGATGATCCTTGTGGTCCTTTCCAGCCCTGACTGATACTATGATCTTCCTAAGTATTTCACTGCCTGTGACTGGCAGTGTCTCTTCCAGCAGATGTGGAAAAGGAAAGAACAGGAAGGAAAAAACACACACACCCCTAGAATCTTGAATTTGTTGGTGGCTCTGTTGCTTGGAACACAAAGAGAGAGCAACCACCACAGTGAAGGTTTTTCATGTGGTTCACTGAGAATGTTAACAGGGCTGCTGCCTGACCTCTTGAAATCGCTGTTGTGCCCAGTCAGGAGCGGCCGTGTGACAGCTGCCTCCTCACCAGCAAGCAGAAAGGTTCAGCAAAGGACCTTTCAGGTACAAACCCAAGGTTCTGGCACTGCAGAACAGTTACAGGTCATCTGCAGAGCAGAGGAAGGATGAGAGAGCACTTGGCCTCAGCAGCAAATTAGAGAAGCATTTGCTAAAAGAGCTTCGTTCTGCTTTTATCCATCGAAAGAATGATTTAATTGCAAGTGAATTAAGGCTTTTTTTTTTCCCTTTGCCTTTTTATTTTTTTTTTTTTTCAGATGGATTACTGCTGTCAATGAATTTCATAAACTCTGACCTCTGCTCTGCAATCTCCTCTCAAAGGCTTGCAAAAATTTCCAAGCTGCTTAACCGTGCTGGCATGATTGTCAAACACACAGTTGTGCTTTGACTGCCTGCAGCACCACTGTCACTTGGAAATGTCAGAAACCACTGCTGCAGGCTGTGCAGCCATTTACATATCTGTCCAGAGCAGGTTCTGTGCTTGATGAAATGCCTCCTACTAGTGCAAGTTTTCTGGTGAGCGGGGATCAGCACCTCCAAAAACCTCAGATGAAGCCCCAGAGCTCAGAATTGTTTGGTGGAAGTGGATTTAAAACCCTTTCAAAAGAAGTCAGGGTAGGACCTTTTCTTGTCAGTGAACTCAAACCTCCACAGGAGCTTCATCTGCTTCGCAAGCTCCAGTCAAGAATGCTCTGATACTGGGTTAGAGAGCACGAAAATGAGTTCTTGATATTCAAGGTGAGGCTGAACAGGGCCCTGGGCAGCCTGATCTAGTGGAGGATGTCCCTGCTGACTGCAGAGGTGCTTGGACTGGATGACCTTTAGAATAGAATAAACCAGGTTGGAAGAGACCTTCAAGATCATTGTGTCCAATCCATCAACCAATCCAACTCACCTAAACAACTAACCCATGGCACCAAGCACCCCATCAAGTCTCATCCTGAACAACACCAATGATGGTGACTCCACCAGCTCCCTGGGCAGCCCATTCCAATGGGCAATCACTCTCTCTGTATAGAACTTCTTCCTAACCTCCAGCCTAAACCTCCCCTGGTGCAGCCTGAGGCTGTGTCCTCTTGTTCTGGTGCTTGCTGCCTGGGAGAAGAGACCAACCTCTGCCTGTCTGCAACCTCCCTTCAGGTAGTTGTAGAGAGCCATTAGGTCACCCCTGAGTCTCCTCTTCTCCAAGCTAAGCAACCCCAGCTCCCTCAGCCTCTCCTCACAGGGCTGTGTTCCAAACCCCTCACCAACTTTGTTGCCCTTTTCTGGACTCATTCCAGCAAGTCAACCTCCTTCCTAAACTGAGGGGCCCAGAATTGGACACAGGACTCATGGTGCAGCCTAACCAGTGCAGTGTACAGGGGCAGAATGACCTCCCTGCTCCTGCTGGCCACACTGTTCCTGATGCAGGCCAGGATGCCATTGGCCCTCTTGGCTGCCTGGGCACACTACAGGCTCATGTTCAACCTACCCAGTACCCCCAGGTCCCTCTCTGCCTGGCTGCTCTCCAGCCACTCTGACCCCAGCCTGTAGCTCTGCCTGGGGTTGCTGTGGCCAATGTGCAGAACCTGGCACTTGGATGTGTTCAATCTCCTGCCCTTGGACTCTGCCCACCTGTCCAGCCTGTTGAGGTCCCTTCCAGCCAGGACCACTCTGTGATAGTGGAGGGAATCTGCACTTAGAGCAGTTGGAAGGTTAGCTTGTGTTCTTCAGGGGAGGCACAACCTGCTTGGAATGTTATCTTTTCCTCTTGTTTTCTTTCATTTTTCTTTTCCCTGGGGCCTTTTGTCTGTATTAAGCTGTCTGCTGTGCCGCTTTTAGCACGACAGCTTCGCTTCTAAGCATCCATCTGCTGGAGGAAGGTTCCAGTGTTTCACGACAAGCAGAAGATTTTGAACGTGGCAGTAGTAAATCTATAGAAGCTAATGATGAGGCTGTCCAAAGGTTTCTGCTTTGGCAAGGATCCAGAGCTCAGGATGCTTCCTACCTCTCTGCTGCCCTCTGCCTTCCCATCTAAACCAAACTCAGGCAATGTTTCCTCCTTTCCCCTTTTCTTTCTTTTTTCTTCCCTTCTTGTCCTCAAAATTTGCCTTTTTTTAAAGCGTTGTCTTTTCCTGTTCAACTTTGAAAGCGTCCTCTCGGCTTACACCCCCTTTAATGAAGCCTTGCAAAGCCTGTGGAAGAAAATGACACCACTCCTGGGCTGTTATCCTGTGCCTTTGGTTGGGGCTATTGAAGTCTTGCTGTTTCATTTCCTCCCCGCTAAGGCTGAGCCCTGAAGCGAGCCGGCAGGAGCGGGGAAAACACCAAGTGGAAGAGGTTAGCCTGTGGAAGCAATGAATCCAGAAGCCAGCAACGCCCCTTCAGCCCTGGCAGCCCTCTGCCTACATTCTGTGGGTTGGAACTTGTCCTTCCAAGCCTGCTGGCATCCCCAGGTGCTAAAACACAGCCTAGCTCTGTCTGGGGGGGGCTGTGTGAGGCCTGGCTGCCAGGCAGAAATCGGTGACACCATAGCTCTGGTGACAGCTCTGCCAGGCAAAAATGGGCTTGGTGAGGCTGCTCTTGGAGAGCAGCAATGCTGAGGGCAGAGAAGAGACTTCTACATGGCAGCTTAGGAAACACCCAGGCCCCTGTCTGGGCTTTGGCTCTTTTGGCCATCATCTGGTCAAGAGAAGAGGACGCACTGAACTTAGCAGCACAGGCTGGTGCCTGCCTTGCCATACATAGAATACATATACATAGAATAAACTCTGGATGAGTTTAGGCCATTGCCTTTGCCTCTTCCTAAATCCATTCCTCTTCTGAAAGTTTGCTTCCTGCTCTTCCCCCCCCCGCTTCCTGCTCTTCCCCCCCCCGCTTCCTGCTCTTCCCCCCCCGCTTCCTGCTCTTCCCCCCCCCGCTTCCTGCTCTTCCCCCCCCCCGCTTCCTGCTCTTCCCCCCCCCGCTTCCTGCTCTTCCCCCCCCCGCTTCCTGCTCTTCCCCCCCCCGCTTCCTGCTCTTCCCCCCCCCGCTTCCTGCTCTTCCCCCCCCCGCTTCCTGCTCTTCCCCCCCCCGCTTCCTGCTCTTCCCCCCCCCGCTTCCTGCTCTTCCCCCCCCCGCTTCCTGCTCTTCCCCCCCCCGCTTCCTGCTCTTCCCCCCCCCGCTTCCTGCTCTTCCCCCCCCCGCTTCCTGCTCTTCCCCCCCCCGCTTCCTGCTCTTCCCCCCCCCGCTTCCTGCTCTTCCCCCCCCCGCTTCCTGCTCTTCCCCCCCCGCTTCCTGCTCTTCCCCCCCCCGCTTCCTGCTCTTCCCCCCCCCGCTTCCTGCTCTTCCCCCCCCGCTTCCTGCTCTTCCCCCCCCCGCTTCCTGCTCTTCCCCCCCCGCTTCCTGCTCTTCCCCCCCCGCTTCCTGCTCTTCCCCCCCCGCTTCCTGCTCTTCCCCCCCCCGCTTCCTGCTCTTCCCCCCCCCGCTTCCTGCTCTTCCCCCCCCGGCTTCCTGCTCTTCCCCCCCCCGCTTCCTGCTCTTCCCCCCCCCCGCTTCCTGCTCTTCCCCCCCCCGCTTCCTGCTCTTCCCCCCCCGCTTCCTGCTCTTCCCCCCCCGCTTCCTGCTCTTCCCCCCCCGCTTCCTGCTCTTCCCCCCCCGCTTCCTGCTCTTCCCCCCCCGCTTCCTGCTCTTCCCCCCCCGCTTCCTGCTCTTCCCCCCCCGCTTCCTGCTCTTCCCCCCCCGCTTCCTGCTCTTCCCCCCCCGCTTCCGGCTCTTCCCCCCCCGCTTCCTGCTCTTCCCCCCCCGCTTCCTGCTCTTCCCCCCCCCGCTTCCTGCTCTTCCCCCCCCCGCTTCCTGCTCTTCCCCCCCCCGCTTCCTGCTCTTCCCCCCCCCGCTTCCTGCTCTTCCCCCCCCCGCTTCCTGCTCTTCCCCCCCCCGCTTCCTGCTCTTCCCCCCCCCCGCTTCCTGCTCTTCCCCCCCCCCGCTTCCTGCTCTTCCCCCCCCCTTCCTGCTCTTCCCCCCCCCCTTCCTGCTCTTCCCCCCCCCCCTTCCTGCTCTTCCCCCCCCCCCCCCCCTTCCTGCTCTTCCCCCCCCCCCCCCCCCTTCCTGCTCTTCCCCCCCCCCCCGCTTCTGTCTCAAGTGCTTGGTTTAGGCAATGCAGGAAGCTTTCTCTGTCCAGAGAGCTTCTTGGCACTCTGGTATTCACATCTAATAAGTCAGACATAACAACCTGGCAGTCATAAAACAGAGTGGAAACATCCTGGTTGGGGAGAGCCATTCCTGACTGCTGCCTTTACTATGAGTATTAAATGTGAGGTTTTTAGAAGTGAAATAGAGCTCTTGAGAAAGTGTGAACTGTCCTTACCCAGCACTGCTCAGAGCTCCAAACCTCTTCTCTGCTCAGGGATTGAAAGGCAGCCTGAGGAAAGCAGTGCCCAGGGGTGCTGCTGTTCCTCAAAGAGGAAGGCTGAGGGATTGGTTTAGTGTTCACACAACAGAAGCATTGGGTGGAACATCTCAGGTTGAAATGAAGAGCTGCTCTTTGATCGTACCTTGAGAGGAAGACAGAACTATCACAGAATCACCAAGGTTGGAAGAGACCTCAAAGATCATCAAGTCCAACCTGTCACCACAGACCTCAGGACTAAACCATGGCACCAAGTGCCACGTCCAATCCCCTCTTGAACACCTCCAGGGATGGGGACTCCACCACCTCCCTGGGCAGCACATTCCAATGGCAAATGACTCTCTCCACAAAGAACTTTCTCCTCACCTCCATCTTAAACTTCCCCTGGTGCAGCTTGAGACTGTGTCCCCTTGTTCTGGTGCTGGTTGCTTGAGAGAAGAGATCAACTCCTGCCTGGCTACAACCACCTTTCAGGTAGTTGTAGACAGCAGTGAGGTCTCCCCTGAGCCTCCTCTTCTCCAGGCTAAGCAACCCCAGCTCCCTCAGCCTCTCCTCATAGGGCTGTGCTCAAGGCCTCTCCCCAGCCTGTCAATCAGCTTTGTCTAAATGGTGACAAAGTGTGGTGGCTCTAAACCTACCTCTGCTACTGAAACATTGCTGCTTTCAAATGCTTGAGATGCAAACCCAACACCCACCATAGAAATGTTTCACTTTCCAGTTTGCTCCAAAGTCTGGGTTCGTGGGGTTTCTGTGTGTCCCTCTTATGGCTTTTTTTTCTCCCCTCCTCTCTTTTATGGGCATTCAAGTGGCATTTGCAGATAATCCTTAAAAAGTAATCTTTGCAGAAAGGCTTTTTGACAGGGCAGTTTGGGGCTTAGAGATGTCAAAGGAACAACTGTCATTTGCTTAAGCATTGGACACAGGAGGCTTGGATCTGCTCTCATAGATTTGAACAATGACCTCAGGCACGAAGCTTTCGTGTCCTGTGACTTGATTAATCTCTGATAGGTAAATCTTCCTGGCATGTGCCATTACTCAGCTGGGTGATAAATCTGGCTTTAAAAGCACTGTTTCTGTCAGCTGAGTGTAAATGCTGCTTGTTGCCAAAGGTTTTGTTTCAATTAGTGTGGACATAAAATGTTTTATAGATGATGATGACGACGGTGGCTGCGGTTCTGCCACGGTGGCTGCGGTTCTGCAAGGTCTTGCAAGTGCATGGCATGTTGGGTGTAAGTTTTCATGTACTTATAGAATGCCTTGTGTTGGAAGGGACCTCAGAGATCATCTGCTCCAACCTCCCCACAATGGGCAGGGACACCTCTCAACTAGACTCAGCTACTCAGAGCCCCTAGGCAGGAGGCAGCCACAGCCTCCCTGGGCAGCCTATTCCAGAGTCTCACCACCCTTCTACTGATGAACTTCTTCCTCAGCTCCAGGCTAACCCTGCTCTGCCTCAGCTCCAAACCATTTCCCCTTGTCCTCTCTCTGGACACGCTCATGGAAAGTCCCTCTGCAGCCTTCCTGCAGGATCCCTTCAAGTATTGGAAGGTAGCTCTAAGCTCCCCCTGGAGCCTTCTCTTCTCCAGGCTGAACACCCCCAGCTCCCTCAGCCTGTCCTCACAGCAGAGCTGCTCCAGCCCTTGGATCATTTTCTTCATTTAAGCTTAAGCTCTTGGAAGCTGTTCTGAAGAGTCCATGTGGTCAGCTTCTCAGGAGAGCTGTGGCAGCAAAATGCTTGGAAAGCAGGAAATTTGGCACTGTGGCAACCTTCAATTTGTGACTGTTTGGTTTACATTACAGTAGCTAAGGATTGGCTGTGTACTGGAGAGTTACAGGCAGAACCTCACTGCCAGAAGCTTGATTTATGCAAAATCTTCAATTATTGGTAGCATGATGCATGCATAAACCACCTGTAAATAAGAATATCCCTGTCCAGGGATGATTGTGGGCATGGCAGGGTAGAACTTCTGTGCGAGCAGTGAGCAGAGGAAAGAACTTTTCCTTCTTTATTCTATAGCAATGTGGCACCTAAGGGCCTGAACCCTGTTTCCAGAACTGCTCTGCTTTCCTGACTAAGAGCATAAGAGCTCCAGGGGTGCCTTGAAATATAGATGCCATGGATGTTAGCTGAGGTAAAAGCCCTTCGTGCCAAGAGCTGATCCTTTTCCAGAGTGATGTCCTCGCATGTGCCATTATCACTGGTTTAGGAGTTACAAGGAGAGAAGGAAACATAATTGCAGCCCATGGTGGAGATTCAGCAATTGAAACCATCTTAGTGTAGCACAGAACTTTGAGAGCTGCACTTAAATGGTTCAGAAGGAACTGTGAGGCTTTTAAAGCAGGATCATAGAATTGTCAGGGTTGGAAGGGACCCCAAGGATCATCCCAGGGATCATCCACTTCCAACCCCCCTGCCATGGGCAGGGACACCTCACACTACAGCAGGTTGTTCACAGCCACATCCAGCCTGGCCTTCAAAACCTCCAGGGATGAGGCTTCCACCACCCTCTGGGCAACCTGTGCCAGTCTCTCACCACCCTCCTCGGGAAGAACTTCTTCCTAACATCCAATCTGAATCTACCTATTTTTAGTTTTGTTCCATTGCAGGATGCATGCAAAAAAAAACCCCAAAACCCAACCCACAAGCAGCAGTTTGCACAGCTGGGGAGCTGCTCCCCAGCATTGCAGCATTTGTTGCTGCTGCATAGGCCACTGAGATCTGAGCTGAATCTGTTTTCCAGCTCTGCCTTGTGTAGAGGAAGGTACAAATAAATGACCTGTCTGGGTTTCTAACCTGTGTTTTGAAGATTTGAAATATCCATCAGAGAGAAGATGATTTTTAGCTCTTTGATTACTGGATGGTGCTGCTGGAGCTCTAATGGGAAAGCCTCTGAAACCAAACTTGATCTCAGCCCATGGTTAACGTGCTGACGCTTGAGCTCTCGAGGTGTTGGGTTGTGGGTGGTTTTTTCCCCCCACTGTTTCATGTAGAATGGGGATGAAGTGATAAGTGTGTTTAAAAATTATTGTGCAAGTGCAGCACACAGCAAAGCATTTACCCTGGGGGGAACAGAAGGTAGCTTGGCATTTGTTTTCTGCAGCTTGCCTGTTTTCAGCAGCTGCTGCTTCCTTGAAGTCTTTTTTTCCCCCCCCCTCCTTTTGGTGGTTATTTCTTTCTCTCTCAATCTTCCTATTTAAAAGAGTATTATGTTGTGAGCTGGAGAGAGGAGGATAAGCACAACTCTGAATACAAAAATGATCACTGTCCTAGAAAGAAGGGCTGAGTGTTTGGCAATTGAGCATGTTTCACTTGATCTCTATGAACCTATGGCTCAGTTCAAGATGAAGTGATGAAATTCCAGGCAGTATCAGAAGGGTCAAAACCTGACCTGGAATCATCTGTTCTTGGTAATTTATCTCTGTATCTGTCTCTGTTGTCTTCTCTTTACTCTGAGAGGATGTTTGGCATGGGAATCCTTGTTGAGCTCTTAAACTGCTGTTTGTTTCTAACAGTTCACCATTAAAAGTTTGCCATTTACATGGGAATGCCTGCAGGGATCAGTTACAGGAAGCAGTGGTTTCATCAATAACATTTCAGTGTCAGTGATAATCCAGGTTTAGATTTTCAAGCTGTTATTAACTGATAGTAGAAAAAAACCCCACAACACCCAGCCCTCTTGAAGCACTGAGATGTAATTCTGGTATGAAATGCTCTGTGATGTGGCACTCTGGCAGTAAAGGTTTGTTAGAAGCCTAGAAACAAAGTCCTTGACTTAACATCTTTGAAGCACAAAGCATCTTTAATATTGAGGGATCAAATAGGAGTGGAGGGTGGGGGGGGGGGAGAAAAACCACAACATAATAAAAATTGCAGAGTGTGTGTGTGAATGAATTTGCTGATAAAAACCTCTCTCCTTCATGGTTTGCATTTCTAATCTGGCGTGGATTTAGCTGAAGCCTCCTCTCTGCGTTCCGCGTCGCAGCGTGAGCTCTGCCGGTGCCGAGCAGAGGTGGGCTGGATAAGCAGGGAAGTGCAGGGAACACACTGGGATGATTCTAATGGGGTTTTGATGGGAAAACTGTCACTGTGGCACGGTGTGTTGTGAAGGACCAGAGCCAGAGGAAGGAGACTTTTACTGCAATTTTCAGTCATTTGTTCTGCTCTGCTCTTTCTGCTCTGCTTTTCCAGTCGGTGCTTATTTACCATCTGGTGAATCACAGCTCCCTCTGTGCTTATCGAAATGTGACCTTCAGAAAGGTGTGCAGGATCAAATCATTAATGAATTAGACTCTCAGGTCTCCTTGGTTTGCTAAAACTGATGGAATTATGTGGTGCCATCAAAGGGTGTGGCCTGCTTTGGCTGATGTCCTAAAACCTGCTTTATCAGTAGTGCCTCTAGGTCCTTCTCTGCCACCTTCTGTCTACTTATTCTTTTACTTAAGTCTTCAGACACTTGCTCAGAAGATGAATTCTTTTTTCCTTATTCCACCTGGATTTTTGAGAAAGGTGAAGATGAAAAGTTGAGAAGTGATAGTATCAAGGAATGCATCACTGGAAGTGGCTTGGAGGAGGACTGCTCTCAATCAGAGGTTTTCAAGACCCATTTAGCACCCAGCAGCTGGCAGGGGAACCTGAAGCACAGGGGAAGGGCATACTTAGTCTAAGGTTACTAAACAAGCCAGTAACAGTGTGGGAACACTGGGAGGACTCTGGAGTTATAGCCCCACGCTTTCCACCTTGGATCATCCTACTGTTGTACCAAGAAACACAGTCTAGAGAGATCTGGTGTTCAGTGAATGCTTAGAAGGAAAACCCTCTGCTGCTGTCGAGCAGAGGTGGGGGTTCTGTGCAGTTAATGGCTACATTTAAGACTCAAGTGATTTCATAAAGCTGCCATAGTGGTTTTTGCTTTCTAGCACTGGGTCCAAACCAAGCCACTCCGAAGCTGATGCTGTGCAAGAAAATAGGAGAAAAATTCTTCTGTGTAAGCCTCATGGGGCTGAGAGTGGCAGGTGTGCTAAGGTAGAAAACCAGGCTAAGCAGATGGGCAGGAACAGGAAGAATTGTGTAGAGGCTCACCCCCTAAACTGAGCTGTGCAGAGCAATTTGCATCAGTGCTGCAATGAAAGAAACCTCTGGATTGTGAATGGTTTAATTGCAAATTGGAACTGCCTTGGGATGTCACAGGCAGTGAGTTTCTCTGCAGAGTCACAGGGCTGGAATTCTGCAGCTCTACCAAATGGCAGAAGATGCACATCTGTGCAGAGGGTTGGGTTTCTCTTTTGGATGCCTTCTTGCAAAGACATAAAATAGGATAAATATCTTGAGGTGGTTTACTTTGTATCTGCTCACCAGGTTGGTTTTGTTCCTGGCCAAATCAAGCAGGATAGGAGCAAAGAATTGGAAAGAAGGAAGGAGCTGGGCACACATGGGGTCAGCCATGTGGTTTTCCATGGCAGTAAGGAGGTTGTGGGCAAAAGATTGATTGAATGCTGGAAAACAATGCAGGAGCTGTTTCTATCCTGCCTTTACCATGCAGACACAGTGTCGGTGTATTCATGAGGCTGCTTCAGATTTGGGTGGTTTTGCTGCCATGCAGTCTCCAGGCATCACTGAGGAAGTCAGCTATGGACAGAAGCACTTCTGGTTGTCTTGGAGTGCATTTGCACGAGGAGGCTGCTCTGCTTCCAAATGTTGGCTCACAAAACCTGACAGTGGCAAAGTGCTGAGGTCAGGACTTTGGGGCACCGAGAAGGGAGACTTTGCCTTTTCAGGGTGATAGAAGGGAAAGAGCTCAGCTTGAGGAGGAGGAGCAGTGCTGCTTCTTTGAAGCTGAGGTAACCATTTCAGAATGGTTTCCAGCCCTGCATTGTGATGCTCAGCCCTCAGCAGGCTCCTTGTGTGCACATAGCTGAGGCTCACTCCTCTCCTTAGGCTTGGCTGGGTGTACACAGGCATAAATTTTAGAGTGAAATAATTGAATTTATTCCCTGCTATACGGAGAAATTGACTTCTGTTGTCGTGCTGTGATTTAATAACTGTGTGGGATGCTAGGAACCATTTGAATCCAAAGTTTCAACTGAAATAAATCTCACCTTATTTGGGAGATAATTTGATAGCTGGCAGATAACTTGTGCCATGAGTTTTGCTCATTTCATGTCATTAGTTTCTTTAGCATGTTGGAGGGTAAGGAAGGGGCTGGTTTAGTGCTCTCCCAGTGAAACAATCTCCTCCAGTTGTGCTTTCTTTCCTGGACATTTTCTGGGAAACATCTCCTACATCTGTATTTCTCATCATGTTTCTCTTCATTCCCTAACATTTTTCCTTCTCAGCTTCACCTCTCCTGTTCTGTGCTGCCTGCAGTGGGGCTTTTCCTTTCCCTTTCTCACCCTTTGGAAGTGAATTATCAGGTCAGCAACGTGGCTGATGAGAAATGACCTGTAAAACATCTTAGCTTAGCAGATCATCTGTCCTGATTTGATGCATTTAGATTCCTTAATACATTCTGGAGGGATTTGTCTTACCTGTGTCAAGATTTTCTCAGCAAGCAGCCATTTCCTTGGCAATAACAGTTTCCTTAAACCATCTGCTTTGCCTCTTGTAGTGTTCATTTGCTTATACTGAGAAATGAGTGTCTGCTTGAAGGTGCCTTTCGATTTACGGCCAAGAGATGGCCCTTTTCTTCTGTGCCAATTGTCCAGGCTAGAGGCAGAGCACAAACTGATCTGGGCAGTTCCCTACACACGGGGATTTGTGCAGCCTGGTTCATTGGCTTAAGGCTACAGTAACCTGTGAGCTCCTAATAAAGCCTTTTGCTGTAATTAGAATACAATTCAAGTCTCTCTCTCCTGGATCATCAGGCCACTGGTGTAAGGGGGCTACAGGAGAGCTGGGGAGGAACTTTTCACCAGTGATAGGATGAGTGGCAATGACTTTGAGCTAGAAGAGGGGAGATTTAGACTGGAGATTAGGAAGAAATTCTTCACAGTGAGGGTGGTGAGACCCTGGAACAGGTTGCCCGGGGAGGTTGTGGATGCCTCCTCCCTGGGGGTATTCAGCAGCCAAATCTAGTTGAGAGGTGACCTTGTCCATGATGGGGAGGTGGGAGCAGATGACCTCTGATGTCCCTTCCCACCTAAGCCATTCTGTGATTCTGTTTAGTTGTTCTGCAGCAAATCTTAGGTGAAATTCTAGAAGGGTAGGAAACTCACAGCACATGGTGCCAGCCACCCCTTGAGGTGTGTACTGCTCAGAGGTGCACAGCTGGGAGTTAGTTGCAAACACATTGACCAAAGCACCTGGAGATTCATAGAATCAACAAGGCTGGAAAAGACCTCAAAGATCATCAAGTTCAACCTATCACCCAACACCTGATGGCCACTAAACCATGGCACCAAGTGCCACATCCAATCCCCTCTTGAACACCTCCAGGGATGGTGACTCCACCACCACCACCCCCCCCCCCCCCCCCCCCCCCCCAGCCCATTGAGAGATTTTTCTGTGCTTCCAAAACCACAACAAACTGCAGCACAACCCTCAATGCTGTCTGGGTTATGAAACCTTTTCAAACAGCCCTGGTCTTTTGTTTTCTCATTATTTCTGTCAGGTAGAGGTCTGTCTGTTGAGGTAACCGTGGTGTGTAACTACAGAGGAATGGAAATGGTATTTCTCCATACACTCAGTAGCAGGCTCGGAATTTAAATGATATTTATGAGGAGGCTGGGAGCGCTTTAAATGTTGTGAAACCGCTTACTCTGACACATTGGGGATGAGGATGCTGAAACAGAAGGCTCTTTGTAAACTAGTTAATGGCAACAATTTCCCAAATCAAAGCAATCTCCCCTTCCCCATTTACAATTTCCTTCCTAAGTACTGAAGCCTCATAAAAAGGTTTCCACGCCGAATCTGTCGGCTTCTGCGAGCAGTTATCTAGCCCTGGTGCCGGCAGCATTACCTCCAGTTGAAGCTCCCAGCTTTAAAATTAGAAAGATATTTGCTGTTTGCTATCTGTCCTGCAGAAATAGAATGCCAGCAGATGCAGAGTTTATTTTTAAACGGTGGTAGGAGCTGCAAAAGCAGATTTTTTTGTGGAGGTGTGAGTGGATACTTTGAATAGGTTTTTAGACTCTTCTTCTTTTTTTTTAAATCTATATATACACTTTACTATTAGAGTGCTGATCTTTCTTTTATTTGTACTAGGGAATGGTGCAGATGTGAGAGGGGCCACAGAATGTTTTCTGTGGTGTCCCTGCTCTGAATGGAGTAATGACCTCACTTGTTTACTCTCTTCCATTGCTGACCTCTCCTCACTGGATGTTTTCTGAGAAGCAGGCTCAGTATTGTTCGCTATTATCAATGAATATGAACGATGTGAATGTCACAGAGCTTCTGTCACTTCCTGCCTTAGATGATCTTTCCTCCAGACATGCAGTTGTGTGTGCACACAGACAATTCTTAGCAGGAAAGTAGCAGTTTTAGGCTCCGCTTGTAGTTTTCCTCCCTTCGTGCTGTCAGTGCAGAGCTGTTCCCTACAGAATGCTTTTGAATGTATCTAAAGCACTTACAAACATCTCAGGTGAGCTTCCCACTGTTTTTCCCTAGAGAAACTTCCACCTTTTAAGATCTCCTTGCCAAGAACATTTTTCCTCATATTGAACTGAAATCCTTTTAAGCAAACTTGCTGCTTTCCAGAGGAAAGCATCAAAGGATCCTGGAGTGGTCTGCATTGGAAGGGACCTCCAAAGGTCATCCAGTCCAAACCCCTCTGCAGTAAAGCAGGGACATCCTCCATTAAGTCAGGTTGGCCAGAGCCCTGTTGAGCCTGATGCTGAATATCTCCAAGGGTGGAGCTTCACCTATATCCCTGGGCAACCTGTTCAGTGTTCCACCACCCTCATGGCACTTCTTCCTAATGTCCAACCTAAATCTCCCTTTCTTTCATTTCAAACCATTGTCCCTTGTCCTGTCACTGCAGGCCTTTGGAAACCGTCCCTTTCCAGACCTTCTTTAGCCCCCTTCAGCTATTGGAAGGCAGCTCTAAGGTTCCCCTGGAGTCTTCCCCAGGTTGAACTCCCCTAGTTCCTTCAGCCTATCCTCTCAGCTCTTCAGCTGTCCCCTCTGTTGGCGTGGGAAGTACAGTAAGTGCATTTTTAAACCTTGTTTGGACACCTTGCCAGCAGTAAGTTGTTCTCTTTATGTGTTTTTTTGGTTTCCCATCTTGTTATGCCTGCCCTGTGTAGCCTTGTTTCCATGTTCTCCTGAGTAGAAACAAGGAAAAGTTGGGTAATATAAAATATGCATCATATTTATCTAAGACAAGCTGTGTGTAAGTGTCTAATACATGTGTTGCATTAACACTTAGATGTGAAAGATTTATGTCTTCAGCTCAGCTCCAGCCCTGTCTGCTTTCTTCCTTCCCATAGCTGGCAGGTTATTTTTAATCTGTCTGTTTAATATTTGGGAAGGCTTCTGATGAGCACACACAGAACCTAACTGAAGTTCCTGTGTCTATTATCAACCTAAACGGGATTTATTTATGAGCAGGCAAACACATTCCTCAAATCACACAATGGGAGGGGTTGGAAGGGACCTGTGGAGATGATGGAGTCCAAGCCCCCTGCCAAGGCAGGGTCACCTAAAGAGGGTCGCACAGGAACATGTCCAGGTGGGGTTTGGAAAGTATCCAGAGATGGAGACTCCGCCACCTGTCTGGGCAGCCTGCTCTAGGGCTCCAGCACCCTTAAACTGCAGAAGTTGCTCCTCATGTTTAGATGGAACTTCTGATGGCCAAGTTTGTGCCTGTTCCCCCTTGTCCTGTCACTGGACACCAGTGAAAAACCCTTTGAGTGGTGGAGATCCCCCCTCAGTCTGCTCTTTTCCAGACTAGAAAGCCCAAATTCTTTCAGTCTTTTCAGATGTTCCCATCCCCTCCTCATCAAATAATGCTCCTTCTTTCCTCTGAAGTGCTGTCAAGGACTTGCTGGAAAAGTTTCTTTGCTAGAAGAGGAGTTTTCCATAGGGCCTGACCTTGCAGAGGAGGCAGGGCCACGTCCCTCTTCTCTTGAGCCCATTGTGCATCTCCCCTGGCAAGAAGTATTAAATCTTAATTTAGTATTTTAAGTAAGAAGCCATGAGTATGCAGGTGTGGAATTACTGTTGTTTAAGCTAACAAGAATGGATGGGGACCTCTGTGGAGATGACCTTGTGTTGGTTTTCATCCATACTTAGGAGTAAAATATGGGATGTTCGGCATCATCAATGGCACATCATCTTACAAGTTAAATAGTAACCAGGTATTGCCAAGCTGAGTGGGAAGGAAGACAGATTTTGTTTTGGGGGGAGTTTTCTTTGAGCTGATGGATTGTGGCTTTTTTTATTAGTGGGTTTTGGGGGAAATGGGGAGGGTAGGTTGGTTTGGGGGTTTGGGTGTAGATAAAGGGTGTTTTTTACTCCTGTAATAGGTTTTTGTGCCATTAATGCATACATAAAGACTTAGGACAAGAGAGATAATTGGCCCATGGTTGTGCTGGGCACAGCAAATGGCAAAATCGCTCCCAGAGCACACAAATGGAAGTGGTGTTTCCCAGTCTCACTGGTTTTCAGAGTATGAACACAGTGAGTTCTTACTCTGGCTGAGCTGGCGAGTGGTGAGCTGACCATCAGAGCTCATCCAGCCTTGCTGTGAGATGACAAGATAAATCTTTATGGAGAGAGATGGAGGAGGGAGGGAGATGTTCCTGTCTGTCCTTATCAATCCCTCATTGTCAGCCTTGAACACTATTAGGATTCAAATGCACTCTTAAGGACAAAAATGGTGGCCCAGGTTGTACTCAGCTCCTCCTCTTCTCATCGAAGATCTTTCATGGTGAAGGGTAATTAGAAAATGAGCCAACCAGGAAGTTTATTAACACCCCTGGGGGTTGTTTTTCTTCTTTCTGTGGTCTGTGTTGTTTTAAAGTAGTATTTCCTAAATCCATGGTGGGTGGTTTTGTGCTGGGCTGGAACTGCTGCTGAGGTGGATGTGTCGTTTTGGAACGCTGACTGTGCTCATCGCCTCCCATTTGTCTTGCTTAGCGCAGCGCCTGCTCATTTCCAGCCCTTGCTGGGCAAGAAGGTTGTCCTCTCTCCGTGCCTCTGTGTTTCCAACAGCAGCAGCCTCTTCACTCAAGTATTTACCCTTCCTCATTCAGCCAAATGGATATATATGTATTTTTTTTTTGATCTATTAAATTTCAATTACTTGGGAAAAGCCTGCGTGGGTCTGCGGGAACTTGTGCAGCGCCATTAAAGCCAAGTGAGCTGAGTGCAGGTTTCTTAAGTGGTGTTATAGAAACTTCAGGCACGTTACATGATCATCTGTGGCGTGCAGCAGACAGATGCAAAATGAACTTTAATCAGTTGAGATGAATGGAAATTATTTTCTCAACTCAAGTCATAACAGTGAGCGTCAGCAGCCAGGCGTTCTTCCTCTCTCTCCTACCGAGGAGGATAAGTGCATGAAGCTAATGTGAGGCATTAAGGCTGCTCAGCACTGCAGGGATGGTGCATTGAGCCTGCAGCCAGAGGAGTGTGGCCAGCAGGGCAAGATAAGGGATTCTGCCCCTTGAATCTGCTCTGCTGAGACCCCCACCTCCAATCCTGCCTCCAGTTCTGGTGACCCCAGCATCAGAAGGACACAGAGCTGTTGGATTGAGTCCAAAGGAGACCACAAAGATGAGCCTTTTTCATTCCTGTTTTGACTGTGTTTCCCTTTACTCTGTGCTGTGCAGATTTTGCATAATCCTCATGTGCAGATCTCACACAGTTGGGTTTCAGATGTGCCTTTAAAGGGTTTGAGCTTTAGAGCTCTGGCAGGCTAGAAAAGTCTTCCTGGCAACTTGTGTTCCTCCCATACCTAACTGTGAGCTCCTGGTGGACTGAAAGGTGAATTTCGATCTTCACACATCCTCCGTACAGTGATCATAGAATCATGGAATTGTCAGGGTTGGAAGGGACCTCAAGACTCAGCCAATTCCAACCCCCCTGCCATGGGCAGGGACACCTCACACCAGAGCAGGTTGCTCACAGCCACATCCAGCCTGGCCTTCAAAACCTTCAGGCATGAGGCTTCCACCACCTCCCTGGGCAACCTGTGCCAGGCTCTCACCACCCTCATGGGGATGAACTTCTTCCTAATATCCACTCTGAATCTACTCACTTCTAGTTTTGCTCAATTCCCCTTAGTCCTATCACTCCCTGACACCCTCAAAAGTCCTTCCCCAGCTTTCCTGTAGCCCCCTTCAGATCCTGGAAGGCCACAATTAGGTCTCCTGGGAGCCTTCTCCTCCCCAGACTGAACAACCCCAACTCTCTGTGTGTCTCCATAGGAGAGGAGCTCCAGCCCTCTGCCCATGAACTTCTATGTTACACTGGTGTCAGGAAATCATCCTGAGGCTTGTCTCAGGCCTTTTAGGCAAAAGCAGAATGTTTTACTGCCTTCAGTATTTACTCTAATCCTAAGCAGAGATCTGAGGATCATGCTTGGCTGTCGGGGACTATCCCATGGCATATGGTTACATTAAGTTAAAGGCAAAAAAACACCCCAAGGTAATTTATAGTAACAGATGGGCCTGAATTCTTTTTGGAGCTGCTGAATACTTTTTTTTTTTTCCTTCCCCCAATATAATTTTAAATTTACCATGAATCTTTCCTCTAACATTTAACTAACTCTTCTTTTAAACCCTAGTCTTTTAAACCCTATGATGCCATCTTGGTGCAGTCGTCTAGAAACAGCACCTGAATCCCGAGTGGTGAAAACCAGGCTGTCATTAGAATGTGAAGGAAAGTAACTGCACTGAAATTTGGAGGCATGTTTGTTGCTGTGCAGAGTGTTGCATACAAGGAGGTAAAAAAACCAAACCCAAACCAAAAAGACTTTGCAATTAATTTTGGGGGTCGGTTTGGGTTTGGGGTTCTTTTTTTTTGTTGGCTGCCAGTAAATACCAGGCAAATGGATACAGCCCATGTGAAATACAACACAAGCAAGGAATAAACCAAGCCACCAGAGGATGTGGGCTAGACTGAGATCCTCCTGTTTCTTGGCTGAGAATGAAGTTTGGTATTCCATCAGTTGGTTCGTAGAAATGATTTGTCTGCCAGTCTGGAAAAATGCAATAAGGGTCTTGAGAACCTCCAGTGGTGAGAGTCAGAAATATTTATCAACCACAGTTCATTAGAGTTGAGAGCTTCCTTGCAAGTAAATTGTTCTGTTGCCATTTCCTCCTGAAATTAACTTGCATGGTAAAGAATTTAGGGAATCTTTGATACTCTTTGTTCACAATACCCTGGAGCTGCTGCTTTTCCTGTAGCTATTTGGTGTGCGCATTTCAGCACGGTGAAAGGCCAGAATCTTCAGCAGCTGATGTTGTGTGCAGCAGCCAGGCACTCAAAACTGGATTTAAACAATTACTTTTAATCTCCCATCTGGTGGCTGGACTTGTCCAGAGCTCTGGATGTCCTCCCAGCTCTGAGGGTGTCTGCAGTCACACCAGTCCAGGGCTGTGGATGTTCAAACTGGATCCCGAGATCAGCAGCTGTGCAGCAGTGTTGTTGCATCTGTTCCTATACTCCATGCTGGAACAATAGGAACTGAGGAATGTTGTCCTATTTTTCAGAGACAGAAAAGCCTAACAGGATCAATGAAAGCATAAATGAAGTGCAGGTTGTGTCTATTCTGGCTCACAGATATCTGAATTTGCACTATTCACCAGACACCATCTGTGCTTCCTCTGCATGCTCAGCCACCTACCCAAGAAAGACTCTGTGAAGCTGCAGGTTTGTAGACTTTAAAGATCACAGAATCATTGTGGTTGGAAAAAGCCTTTGAAATGCTGAAAACTTTATAGCCTTTAACCTTCTGCATGCTCCTTGTTTTATGCATGGCTTGCAACTTTCTAAATCATAGCCTGGCTCAGGTTGGAAGGGACTTCAGATCTTCTCCAACCTCCCTGCCATGAGCAGGGACACCTCTCAGCTAGACTCAGCTGCTCAAGCCTCATCCAGCCTGGCCTTGAGCACCACCAAGGAGGAGGCACCCACATATTCTTGTTGTGGAGTAGTTTGCACGTTCTCAGTGGCATGTTAGTTGTCTTTTAGGTGGATTTGAGGTGGACTTAGAATTCATGGGAGGACAACAGAGGCATGGCTTTCATCCTCAGGAGCATGATCACAACTGCGCTGAAGGTTTAGTTCTCCCTTCTAAATCTTCCTTAGTGCACTGCAGAGGGATGCTGTTGTCAGAAGAAGGAGGGAGGTAGAGGGCTCCTCTCAGTTAAATATTGGCCAACGTTGTCCTGCATTTAAGGAGAAGAATGGACACACAGGGAACAGTGAGGTGCCAGAGTAAGAACAGTGCAGCTTCAGCTGGACTTGCTTATTAGAGCACTGGCAGTAGTGAGCTGCTGATCTGTCTGAGGCAGTCTTAGAGTGTTCCTGGGATCATCAGACAGAGAGATAAAACACCCTGAGCTCTACCAGCCTGCCTTTTCTAGAAGGCAGTTGAAAGAGTTGTATCGACAGTGTGCTGCAACAGAGGGCACAACAGGAGACAGGATCATTAAAACAAAAGAGTTCTGAGTACACAAACTCCACAGGAAAATAAAACCTTCAGGCTATGGAAGCTGAAATAAGCATAAAGAGAATTAGGAAAGAGTGGAGGGACAGGGAGCCACGCAGCTCTTTTGTTGGCTGGTAACCAGAAGTGGAGAGAATAGCTTTGTGTGGAAGTTCTGACAGGTCATTAATTCTGGAGGAATTGCTGCAAAGCTGCTGATGTGTGGATGCCATTTCCAGATATCTCATTAAGTACAGCCTAGGTTAAATGCTGATGTTCACCAGTGTAAATCCAGCCACACAGCTGGTGAATGGAATTGGTTTGTAATGGGGTTTAGCTGGTGTGGCAATTTGAGGGGAGAAGATGAAAGGAAAAGGAAGGAATAATTTTCAGTGGGCCAATTGTCATTTTGAGTATCATGTTTGGAAGTGTAAAATAAATAGCTCCTGCTCCTTGAAGAGGAGGAGGAGGAGGAGGAGGAAGTCTACCTGGTAAAGGCATAAAATGCAGATATGCTCACTGATGCCTTCAGCAAAAGTCCCTGGGTGTTGTGTCAGCACAGAAGGAGCCAGGAATGAGTGTGTCAGCCATGTATAAATACATCTTGGGTGTTTTATTGTGTTGCTCCCCCCCTCTTATTTTTTTCACCCATTGCATGAAAGGAGGGAGATGTGGGGCACCCTTTCCTTGTGACAAAGAATAACTACATCTTACAAATCCAAAATGAAAGCAATACAGACAGAAACTGTTCAATCATGCAGGCCACCAAAACGACCTTGCACAGCTTCCCTCTCCTTAGCAGCCAGCATCTGCCACGTCTTTAGCTAGCTTTAAGCACCACCAAAATCTAGCAGTGGCAAGAGCTGCATCTCTGTTTGCAAGACCAAGAGAGAGTTGTGTTGATAATGGGGGGGGGAGAGAAAGAATAGGAAGTTTCCAAACTGTTGTTCAGTTCATTGTGTGCTAGTTGGGCCCCAGAGAACAGCCACTGCCTCCTGCAGTTGATTATGCAAATAGGAATAAATATGTGAATACCTATTCCTACTTTTTTATCCTCTGTAATCTAATGTCTCCCCTGACACAGTGCTCTCAAATTATCTTCAGTGAGTAATGACTTGCATTTAGCATTTTATACCAAACTGTCATATAGATCATTTTCTGTAATACTTTTACATAAATTAGGAATCCTCCCCCATGGAATGTGTGTGGCTGCCAGAGAGGTTTTTACAAGATGAAAAGTGCAAACAACACAATTCTGGCGTAATTTGGAAACACATGGAGGGAATAAAATGGTAAACTTGGAGGTTACAGGAAATTTACAGTGTCAGGCAAAAGCAATCAGGGAACCATTTGGCTTTCCCCGAACTATTTCCTTTGGTGGTGTAAACTGGTAACTCGTAGCCATTATGCTCTTAATTGTTATTCAGTTGCCTTTAGAACTCTGTCCAGAACCTAACAAGCAGGTGGCCTCATTACCAAAACAAGACAGATGTGAGCAGTGCCTTTTCTGGAGGCAGACTGGTGTTGAAAGGGAGAAAGCTATACTTTATAACTTCTAATCCTTAAATTTACAAGGGGCAGCAGGTGCAAGCTGGAGCTTAGGAGGTTTCGTGGGAACACAAGGGAAAAAAATATTTACTGTGAGGGTGCTGGAGCCTGGGAGCAGGCTGCCCAGAAAGGTTGTGGAGTCTCTTTCTCTGGAGACTTTCAAAACTCACCTGGGTGTGTTCCTGTGTGACCTGCTCTGGGTAATCCTGCTCTGGCAAGGGGGTTGTCCTCTATGATCTTTCAAGGTCCCTTCCAACACCTAACATTCTGTGATCCTGTGGAAGAAAGGCTGTGAGCAGAGCATGCTGCTGCTGAGGGTCTCCAGAGGCCAAGCTGGAGCCGTAGGAACTACTGTGCTGAATCAAACAGAGTCTCTGCACTCAAGGTGCAAGACCTTCCAGACTGAGGATTCTCTGTAAACAGCACACCACCATTCAGTAGTTTTTCCCAGCATAGATAGATATGGCTGAATCATACTTTCCTCTGAGGAGAGCAAGTAGTAGGATTTTTGTTTCCCATCATTATCATTTTAGCAGCTTCCAGCGCTAGGCTAAACTTTATTGCTCATTTTCCCTGTTGGAAGTTGACTATGCTAAATGGGACACAGAGACACACACAGAGGCACCACCTCTCATTCAGTGCTTTCCAAACCTGCAAGATGTGAAGCTGCCTTTCAGTTGCTCTCTACTCTTCACAATTCAGGGGGCTCATTTTCACAGCAGAAAGCTGAGCAGGGTGAGGGGCTGGAATTCCTGATGAAATAAATGATGTAATTGATTTGGGATATCCTGGATTGGGGAAAGGGGAAATGCAAGCTTGAAACGTCCAGAGTGTGTGTTCTGTTCAAAGAAATGGCTGAGACTTTGCTCTCTGTGGCTAAGTTATTCCCACTGAGCTGCTGGAAAACGCTGGGAACTGAGCACTCACTTATTTATTGTCTGCATAAACTTTTAATAGCAGGAGTTCAATGCTTTCCATTTCTAAGGAGCTGCAAAGGCTTTGGTGACTTTTGAGGCTGGAGAAAATGCTGAGTGATAGAGAGACTTCAAGGTACAGAGCTCCTTTTAAGCACAGGGAAATGCAAATTTTTCTTTAGCTCTAAACAAAGCAAAATTTCAATAAGTTCACAGTGACTGCAGCACATCAGGGGAGAGTTATTGGTAACACATGGAGCTGGCTTGTGGCATTTCAGGGTTTTCAGATGTCAGGTCAATATGAGGCTGGCACTGAAGAGAAGGTGGCTTGGGCATGCAGCTAGCTGGGAGCTTTCAGGAGTGGAACCTGGCATTCAAGTTCTTGAGCTGAGCTGGTGACTTGGGGTTTTCTCCAGTTAATAGTGGGATGTCTTTACAATAAAAGACTTTTAGCCAGTCAGAAACAACAGGGTGAGATAAATAAGGGGAAAATGAATGTGTGGTCTGAGTGTGTAGTTCCAGTACCTGAAGGGGGCTTACAAGAAAGCCAGGAAGGGACTTCCTACAAGGCCTTGTGATGACAGGATGAGGGGGAATGAATTGAAGCTTGAGGAGGGCAGATTGAGACTGGACATGAGGAAGAAATTCTTGAGAGTGAGGGTGGGGAGACACTGGAACAGATTGCCCTGGGAGGTTGTAGCTGCCTCCTCCCTGGAGGTGTTCAAGGCCAGGCTGGATGAGGCCTTGAGCAACTAAATCTAGTTGAGAGGTGTCCCTGCCTATGGCAGGTGGGTTGGAACTGGATAATCTTTAAGGTCCACTCCAAACAGAACCATTCTGTGAATCTCTGCTGTACCTAAACTCAGTAGAATAACATTTCCAGGCAACACCTTCAGGACTTTGGTTTGGCACTGCCCTGTACATGCAGAATTTGCTTCCACATCTCGCTGCCTCTGATGGCTTATTTAATGATTTTATCCACAGCACTGTGGATTTATTTAATTCCAGATGCATCACAGGTAGTCAGAAGCAGTTAGGAGGCTTGAAAAATGCCTTTGCATGTCTCAGGTTTCTACCAATGAATATTAAATTCTTGCCTGCTTTTTGTCTCTTTCACTCCCATCCTTTCCATGTCCACTGTTCCTTAATAGCTCCCAACTGTTATCCTGGCAGTAGAAGAGGGTTTATTACCTGCTGTGCCATCTCCAGGAGGTGATATTTCACAGTGGTAATATAGTTCCCATAAAATGTGACTTTTTAGGAAACAAACTGGGCCAAGCCCCTGGAATTCCTGAGAGCGTCCATGTTTAGCTTGTCTTGTTTATTTCACTGCAGAGGAAGAGATAACATCTTTTTTTTTTATTGCTTTTAAAAGAAGAGATAGAAGTTACTGTGGGTGTGACTGCCTCCCAGGGCACGAGGAAGAGGGGGAATAAGGAGTTTCAGGTGTTGGAAGAACAAACAGAAAGCAAAGAAGGGAAGGTTTCGTGGAACAGCAGGAGGGGAGGGATGGTTCAAGGCAGCATCAGGAGGGGAGGTGTTGAGGGGAGGGAAGGAGCTTCCAGTGTGTGAGGGGGGGAAAAAATCTGCCACCCAACTGCATGTGCAGATGCTGAGCCTGCGCTGCTGCATCGAGCCTGTGTGCTCTGTGAGCAATGTTTGCCCTGGTGTAGCATAGGAAGCAACAAATCTTGTGTTAAGTGCAAGAAAAGCTTGCTAACTGTATCTCTGTCTCTTCCTTGGCCTGAGCTGCCTGCCATTTGGCAGCAGCAGGGCAGTGTCTGGAGGCTCTCTCTGAGATTGTGTTACAAACCACTAACACAAAAATACTACGCAGTGGCTGTGACACAGGGAGAAGCTCAGGGCTTGGGATGTTGCCTTGCAATGTGGGGAAGCTGAATCGAACTCCTGCTTGCCTCACCTGAAGTAGCCTCCTTGTTTCTCTTGTTTGGTTCATCTTTTATTCACAGTGTAATCTGGAACAGGCTCAGCTGGAACAGCTCCAGCAGGTGAGGGGAAAGAGCAGCAAATTCCTGGCCCAATAGGTGCAGCTTCAACAGATTAATGTTTTCAGGCAGAAATTCCCCAGCAAACATCAGTGCACTTTGCCTCAGAGGCTCAAGGGTCAGGAGCACACCTTACAGTTTTTGAGCTGATCTTCTGTATCTGGTTTTGTAGCTTCAGCTATGCTCTTGACTTGTGCTTTGAAAAACAGAGTCAGTGCCTGCTCACTGCTTCTGTGGTAAGGTGAGCAGGGTATAGAAGCTGGTCAGCCAGGAGAGTGGGGTTGCTGCTGTCCTTTTCGTTCTTTTTGTCTTGTAATACATCTGGAGCAGAAAAGACTCCAGGGCGATCTTGGAGCTGCCTTCCAATAGCCGAAGGGATCCTCCAGGAAGGCTGGAGAGGGACTTTTCCTGAGGGTTGCTGGAGACAGGACAAGGGGGGAGGGTTTTAAGCTGAGGGAGACTAGGTGTTTGGACTGGAACTTACCAAGAAGTTCTTCAGTAGGAGGGTGGTAAGACTCTGGATCAAGCTGCCCAGGGCGGTTGTGGATGCAGAGGAGTAGGAGTGTCAATGTTCCAAACCCAGACTAGGGGTAACCCAGTACCTAGGGGTACTGGTCGATGGTAGGCTGAACATGAGCCTGCAGTGTGCCCAGGAGGGCCAATGGCATCCTGGCCTGCCTCAGGAACAGTGTGGCCAGCAGGAGCAGGGAGGTCATTCTGCCCTTGTACACTGCACTGGTTAGGCCACACCTCGAGTCCTGTGTCTAGTTCTGGGCCCCTCAGTTTAGGAAGGAGGTTGATTTGCTGGGACCTGTCCAGAGAAGGGGTTTGGAACACAAGCCCTGTGAGGAGAGACTGAGGGAGCTGGGGTTGCTTAGCCTGGAGAAGAGGAAGCTCAGGGGAGACCTTATTGCTCTCTACAACTACCTGAAGGGAGGTTGTAGACAGTCTGAGGTTGGTCACTTCTCCCAGGCAGCCAGTACCAGAACAAGAGGACACAGTCTCAGGCTGTGCCAGGGGAGGTTTAGGCTGGAGGTTAGGAAGAAGTTCTTCCCAGAAAGAGAGATTGGCCATTGGAATGTGCTGCCTGGGGAGGTGATGGCGTCACCATCACTGTAGGTGTTCAGGAGGAGACTTGACAGGGTGCTTGGTTGCATGGTTTAGTTGATTAGGTGGTGTTGGATGATAGGTTGGATGTGATGATCTTCCAACCTGGTCTGGTCTATTCTATTCTATTCACTAATTCTCAATTCAGAACTTCCAGCTGAAATGCAATGAAAAGGAGAAAGATGGGATTCATTACTTGGATTACTCCTTGATATCAAAATTGCCTGCAAAAGGAACAGTCTATTGGTACCCTAAAAAAAAACCAAAAGAGAGCTTTGGTTAAGCTTGTATTGGAGGATTTTAAAATTTATTTGCTGAAGAGCATTCTCTGGAATTTCTCTGCCTTGCTCTTAGAAGCTTCAGCTAGAGACCAGAAGGACCTCATTAAAGATTGCTCAACCTTTTTTCTTATTTTGCTACTTCCCTACTGATACTTTTATTACTTTTCCCTATGGTGCTTGACAATGCATATGTTTGGTGTAGTGCATTACTAAGCATAATAGGGAAGCATGTGGGGAATAAAAAGAAGTTATTCTTGAAGCATCCATAACATCAGCTAATTTATGGATGAAATCTGCCAGCAGTGTAAAGAAACGAAGCTGTTGTGGGTTTTTAAATATATTCTGCATTTTAGTTATGCAATTCCAGAAAGAAATCTTTCATCTTTTTTTTTTTGCTTGGCAAGGCCTGAAGCAGATGCAGCGTGATAGGAAGGGGGACAGGGAGAATTCTTTGTGGTGGGTGATGTGGATCAACGGGAGGAATTCCTCAGATAAATCCCTGCCGTGGTGGTGTTCCTTCCTTCAGCCTGTTTCTTGTGCTGAGCTAAATGCCTTTTGCTGATGTTCTCCTAGGGTCCTATGAAACAGACCTGGAGCAACCTGGTCTAGTGGAAGGTGTCTCTCTGCCCATGGCAAGGAGATTGGAACTGGATGATCTTCAAGGTTGCTTCCAAGACAAACCACTCTAGGACTCTAAACCCCACAATGAGTTCCCCCCTCCACCTTACAACAATTAGAATGTAATTTGGTAAGGAAAAACTGTTCCTACCTTAAGAACAGGTTGTAGTTCTGCTGTATAAGCCTGTTTTCTCCTGGCATTAATCTATTCTTAGACACAGCCTTTGCAACCCAGTCCAGAAGGTTACTTCTCACTTCAGTAAAATTCTTAGTTGAAGAGGTGGACAGAGGGTGGATTCCTTCGTGCTCACTCTCTGCAAGATAAGTTAATACCCCCCTCAGAAACATTGTTGTGCCTTCCCCATCCAGAACCTTCATCTGGAATTTTATTATCTAACAGAAAGTAGAATTTTCTTCCAGTTTTAACACCTCAGTGCCCTTGAGAGCCTTTTTTCAGTGGTGCCCAGTGACAGGACAAGGGTGAACAGGCACAAACTTGACCATCAGAAGCTCCATCTAAACGTGAAGAGGATCTTCTTTAATTGAAGGGTGATGGAGCCCTGGAACAGGCTGCCCCAAGAGGCTGTGGAGTCTCCATGTCTGGAGATATTCAAAACCCACCTGGGCACGTTCCCATGTGACCCTGCCTTGGCAGGAGGTTTGGGCTTGATCTCCAGAGGTCCCTTCCAACCCCTACCATTCTCTGGGGTTGCTTAGCCTGGAGAAGAGGAGGTTCAGAGGAGACCTTTATTGCTGTCTACAACTGCCTAAAGGGAGGTTGTAGCCAGGTGGGGGTTGGTCTCTTCTCCCAGGCACCCAGCACCAGAACCAAGAGGACACAGTCTCAAGCTGCTCCAGGGGAAGTTCAGGCTGGAGGTGAGGAAGTTCTTCCCAGAAAGAGAGATTGGCCATTGGAATGTGCTGCCCAGGGAGGTGGTGGAGTCACCATCCCTGGAAGTGTTTAAGAGGCGGCACTTGGTGCCATGGTTTAGTTGATTAGATGGTGTTGGGTGATAGGTTGGACTTGATGATCTCGAAGGTCTCTTCCAACCTGTTCTGTCCCATTCTGTTCTGTCCCATTCTGTTCTGTCCCATTCTGTTCTGTCCCATTCTGTTCTGTCCCATTCTAGCACCAGCTCAGTTTCTTGCCCATCTGCCTTGATTCATACATGGTGATTCCCCCCCCCCCCCCCCCCTTGATATTATTCTTAATTAAGTCTCAAAAAAAAAAAAAAAAAAGAAAAGAGACAGGATGTCCCTTTTGGGGCTAAACTCAATTTAATTAGCAATCCATCCTACCAGATTCCTTGGCTATTCCTCCCCTCGTGCTGTGTGCCCGCTGAAGGCGCACAGCTCTTGTTTGCGTCGTTAACAGATTAAATAAAACCATTTTAAGAGGGTTATATATTTTTAACTCCCGAGGTGTTGGGTGGTTGTGGTGGTTTTGGGTTGGTTTTTTTTTTTTTTTTTTTTTACTTACCCACACCTTTTTAATGGTTGAAATTAAGCAGCAGGGAGATTTAGGCTGAACGTTTCCAGGCCATTATATTTAGCTATACCTCTGAGATCCATTCGGCAGCGCGATGCTAACAGAGCTCTTAATCTGCGTGGCGGCGCCGGCTCGAGGGTGCGTGCCCAGCGGAAGGCATTCGTTTGCCAAATTAAAAGCACAGCAAGGAAAGGCCTAGGTGGTATTTAAGCATTATTTTATTGACTCCTCTTCTGCTCCTATTTACTCAAGCCCTTGCTGATGGAAGATGATGGACGAGCTGATCGCTCGGCTTGCGCAGAGGTGAAATGCGTCTTCTCTGCGCTCTCCTCCCCGCGTTGACGAAGCAGCTTTTGGTGTGGTTGGAGAGGATCCAAGTCCAGCTAGATACAGAGAGTCCTGGCAGCTTCTCTCTTGTTCCTGTGTTACACCCAAGCTTGTGTATGTCTCGCAGTGGAGGTCCTGACAGGTTTTGGATTTAATGTCAAGTCCATAGATTCATAGAACCAGTGAGAAAAGACCTTTAAGGTCGTCAACTCCAGCCATAGAAACATTGAATTATTTTGGTTGGAAAAGACCTCTGAGGTGTGACCACAAACCATTCTCTAACTCTACCAAGTCTGAGGCTAAACCGTGGCCCTCAGCACCACATCTCTGCAGCTTTTTAACACCTCCAGGGATGGGCATTCAACCACCTCCCTGGGCAGGCTGTGCCGGTGTCTGAGAACCCTTTCAGGTCCCTTCCGACCTAAGCTGTTCTGTGAGATCCAGCAGCTCAGTGTTCCATAATGCTGTCATACCTTTTGTCTTCCTCCAGATACCTAGTTTGTCTCCTTTTCATTTCAAATATCACACTTTGCCATGATTTAGGCTATTTCCTACAGCTCGTGATTTTACAAATCCCTTTTCAGCCCCTGATGTTCACTGCAAGGCTGCATCACAGCTGTCAGGCTTGACAAATAAATCTTCAGGTCTTGGAACAAAAGGGCTTTCCATCCCAGAGCTGGTGATAAACAGCCTGGGTTAATAATGCTGCTTTTCTTGGGGAGAAGATGACTCAAACAGCAGTGAGGGAACAGGTGATTTTTATCACCTTACAGATATGAAAAGAATATTGTTCACAGGGCACTTGAACAGAGTTCTTGAATTATTCCACATTCTTCTCCCTGCTTTTTATTTTTTGGTAAAAGCTAAGGGAGTGGTGTCACTGAGAGGGCTTGGGGCAGTCCAGACCCAGTTTGTGATCATTTCCTAGATAAAAGGCATCAGGTTCAATGTGCTCTGTGCGTGTGAAGGCATTATCTGTAGGGTATGAAGGTGATTTACAGGCTGGCAGGTTCTAAGAGGTGCTATTTCTTTCCTTCTGCTGTTGAAACTGGCTAAAAGCAATAGTTCAGCTTGGAGTGGTGCATGTTCTCATCTAGTTAGTCAAGCGTGCATGGAAGTTAGAGGCTGTAATGCTGTGCTGGGGTTTGTGTGAGTTTCACTTGGAATTGAATTCCCCTCCCTTCAATTTCTCTTTCAGCTCATGATTTACAGAGTGTGCACAGGGAAGTACAGCTCCTGGCCTGGATGTGTGCTGGATGTGTGCAGACTGAGAGAGTTGGGGCTGTTCAGTCTGGAGAAGAGAAGGCTCCGAGGAGACCTAATTGTGGCCTTCCAGGATCTGAAGGGGGGCTACAAGAAAGCTGGGATGGACTTTTGAGGGTGTCAGAGAGTGATAGGACTGGGGGGAATGGAGCAAAACTAGAAGTGAGAAGATTCAGGTTGGATGTCAGGAAGAAGTTCATCCCCATGAAGGTGGTGAGAGACTGGCACAGGTTGCCCAGGGAGGTGGTGGAAGCCTCATCCCTGGAGGTTTTTAAGATTGGGCTGGTCTGCAACCTGCTATAGTGTGAAGTGCCCATGGCAGGGGGGTTGGAAGGAAATGATCCTTGGGGGGCCTTCCAACTCTGACAACTCTGTGATTCTACGTCTTGTGTTGCTTGTGGTGTCATGGAGAGCCATCTGAAAATGCAGTTCTGGAATCGTGCTGTAGGTATCAGTTTCACAGTGCCTAAGCGTTGCTGCCATGCAAATTCTTTTTGTTTCTTAACTTATTGGTTTGGTGAAGAGGCCCAAAAATACTCCTGTGATTGGATTCTGGGGATACCAGCTACCTGCAGAATCTTGGAGGAAGCAACACCAGAAGGTTGGCAGCTCTGTGATCCAACCCTTCTCTCTCTTCCTAGTTCACAAGCACCACTGGAAGCATTAATTAGAAAGCTGGTTGCAGTTTGCTACTTTGAAACCAAACACCACAATAAAAATCCCCTCTCAAATCCTTATTTTTCAGAATATGTGCTCTTTTTTTTTATTTCCTTGGTGCTTGTGCAGATTATTTGCTCTGCTCTCCCTGTGATGCTGCTTTCCTTTCTTGCTGCTACAATGGCTTTCTTACTCGGCAGCCTGGAGTTTCCAAACGTAATTAAATGACTCTGTGCTGTGTCAAGCAACACAAGAGAGCTTCACTGTGAAGAGACTGCAACGTGAAAAGCACAGAGTGAAGTGCCATTGTGTGGCTCAAACAGCAGATATTGCTCAATCTATCTCTTTGGCAAGTGTCAGAAACTGCACCCTAATCTCTTTGCCTCGTCCGTGTTGGGTAAATGTTTTTATTTCTTTCCCCTCAAAGAATCAAAAACTATTCCTATGTCTTTCTGGAGCTTTCCAGCACTGGGGAAAACACAGAGAATTCTGTGTTTTGGATTTGTTTTTCTTTTTGAAGGACTTGCCTCTAGCTAAGCAGAAGGCTTTCTGCTCCTTTTACTTCATCACATTTAATCATCACCATCAGGCTTCCCTCCTGCTGACAAAGTGGTAAGATGGATGTTTCCCTGCACTCCTCCTTTTGGGAAGGGATGGGATAGGATAGGTTAGGTTGGAAGAGACCTTCGAGATCATTGTGTCCAACCTATCATCCAATGCTATCTAATCAACTAAACCATGGCACCAAGCACCCCATCAAGTCTCCTCCGGAGTCAGCTCCCACCTTACCGGAGCCTATGTAAAGGAACAGGTGACAGAAAGAGTACTTTGGGGGATTAGTTGTCAGTGCCATCTCTCACTGCTTGGATCCAGTGAGTCATGTATCTGTGGCAACACGTTTTTGTTCAACAGCCTTATTAAAGGTAAGGCAACAGCAGCATTTGCCAGACTTTTTAGGATCAGTTGGCATTTGGAAGGGAAGATAAACCTTCTGCACTTTGTTCTGCCTGAAAAAGGGAAAAAAAGGCCTGAAACTGCCTTTGTGTCTGACATGCTGCCTCAAGATTTTGAGGCAAGGCATTGTACATTATTAATAACAGAGACTGTTATCAGCATAATTTCTTTCTGTTCTCAGTTCCCAGTGTGAGATACATGAGGACTTGTTGATTTTTAGCAGAGCTGCCTCCACCCCTGTGACAAACTGGCTGCGGTTTTTAAGCAGCAGAATAGATTTGCCACACTTTTTTTTTTGGGTAACTGGTATTTGTCTTTCTTGAGTAGATTGTGTATTGTATTTGGATAGATCCTACGTGGTGTTTCACTTTGTTTCCTGTGACATAGATCAGTGGGATCAAGCTGGGAAGCAATAAGAGCTGCAGGTATTACAGCACAGACAAGTTGCAGGGAGTCTGTTCCATCAGTGCAATTTTCCACGCTGCTGATCCCGAGCGTTGTAAGGGAGAGGCGTAGAGAGGGGTTGGTATTGACTGGAGCTCTGATCCATGGATCTAAATAAAATCCTATTTAAGAGTTAAACATTCTGTCATAAATTGATACCAGCTTGAGGGAGGTCAGATGCATCAATCACTGGGAGAATGCAATTCTTCAGATTAAATGAGTTAAGCATAAGTTGTAAGTCAAGCATGTGCTTAAATCTCATTGACTTTTGAAAAGCAATACGAGTGCTGCTCTGTGCTAAATTGGAAACTGGATGCTGTTTCCCTGTCATCAGTTGGGATTTATTTTTAGCTGTTCACACACAGCATCAGGAAAGGAAGGTTCTAGACACTTTGTGTCTCCATAATGATGAAGAAACCAACAGCCTCGCTGTAAGGTTGCTGTGCTGGGATTTCTTTTCAGTATCAGTATCACCAAGGCTGGAAGAGACCTCAAAGATCACCGAGTCCAACCTGTCACCACAGACCCCATGACTAGACCATGGCACCAAGTGCCATGTCCAATCCCCTCCTGAACACCTCCAGGGATGGTGACTCCACCACCTCCCTGGGCAGCACATCCCAATGATCTTTTAGAGGTTGAGCTGCTGTTTGTCCCTGGGCACGAGCGGGTGAGCCGCGGTTTGTCCCTGGGCACGAGCGGGTGAGCACCTTTTCCCCCCCCCCCCCCCTTCTGCAAACAGTTAGAGGTCATCCAGGTAAACAGTAATTGGCCAGAAGTGCCAACAGCATCTGCAGTTCTGCTGCTGTAAATGGTGATTTGCAAGAGTTGGGGGAATATTGTTGGACCAACTTCCTGGTTCTCAGCACTTCACCTGCCCCTCCACCAGCTTGGCAGGTGAGGCACAACCAAACCCCAACTGTGCTGGACCTCAGGGGGAGCAGCTGTCAGTCTAATTGGTGCCTTATCCATCAAATTGCTAACTGCAGCTTGACATTTATTACAGCTAATAAAGCACCCTGAGAAACTGATCTCAAACATCTTCTGTGTAGACTTTGGAGGAGACAGATTTTTAATGTCATACTCCGTGAATTTTTTTTTTATATGCTGGGGGAAAAAAAGAAAGTGTTTTGGGGGTGGTTTTGCTGCTTTTTCTTTGTTTTTAGAGCAGTTCCTGAGCTGGGGGTGCACAAGGGTGGCCATTTGCCCATCCTCTCCTTCCCTGTTAGGAACAAAGTAGTGGTTTCTCAGGTCTGGTTCCTAGCTGTGGGTTACACATTTCTATCATGGGCATTATAAAAACACACAGAATTCAGTGCCAGACTCTGTATTTCTGACCTGCTCTTGATTTAGTCCCGAGTTTGTAAGTTACATTGCACATAATGACGCTGCCTCTCAAGCCATAAAGTAGCCTCCACTTCAAAATTGAAATAGTCCAGCTCCTAATGGCATGAAACCCCTCTACAATGGGGGCTTTGTTGATTTACTTGTTTGGCTTGCTCAACATAAAAATGAGCAACAATTTTGAGGGGAAAGTTATGAAGGGGAATGTAATGTCCTGTGCTGTTGGACAGGGGGAATGGTTTGCAGAAATTGAAGTGGGGAATGGAAGCTGAAGGCACTGCAATGTCCTTTGCAGTCCTCACCTGGACAAGGAAAATCACTGCTCTCTGTGGCTCTTTTCCCAAGAGCCTTTTATCTGTCAGATAAACTCTTTGGGTCACAGTATCTCTTTCATCCCAGGCAGGAAAGAACTGTGGGTTGTTAACTGAGCAGTAGCAGAGAAAGTTGTAATTTCATGGAATCTGATAGAACAGAGGAAAAGCAGCAATCCTTTAAAGCTCATCTAAAAATCACAGCCTAAAGTTTCTTCCAGTTTTGCTTAGAGGATAAAAGAAGTAGGATAAATTCACAGGATGCTGGCCGGGCACTTCCTGAGCTGCTGGGAGCTCAGGCTTCCTTATCCAACCTGCAGGAATTCTTAACAGCACTAAATGGTCCCAATTCCAGAGCTAGCTCTGAAGAGCAGTCAGCTGTAGCTCCTCTGCACAGCTTTCTGCACTGGAAGGGGTCAGTGAATTTGGTAAAATTGCTTGAAACCCCTTGGAACAGGCAAAGATCATAGAACCCCAGAACTGCTGGGGTTGGAAGAGACCTTTGAGATCATCAAGCCCCAGAGCTCACAACCCCACCACTGCTGCTAAGCCCTTGAACCATATCCTTCAACACCACATCCATGCAGCTTTTAAACACCTCCAAGAATGGTGACTCCTCCACCTCCCTGGGCAGCCTGTTCCAAAGCTTGAGAACCCTTTTTATCCAGAACTTTCTCCTCTAGGTGAAAAAGAAAAGAAATTCATACAGGAGTAGCTGTAACACTGGTGACTACTTTAAAGTCGTTTGGAATCCTAGAATTGTTAGGGCTGGAAAGAACCTCAAGGCTCAGCCAGTTCCAACCCCCTGCCATGGGCAGGGACACCTCACACTACAGCAGGTTGCTCACAGCCACATCCAGCCTGGCTGCAAAAACCTCTGGGCATGAGGCTTCCACCACCTCCCTGGGCAACCTGTGCCAGTGTCTCACCACCTTCATGGGGAAGAACTTCTTCCTAACATCCAATCTGAATCTCTAGTTTTGCTCCATCCCCCCAAGTCCTATCACTCTCTGACACCCTCAAAAGTCCCTCTCCAACTTTCTTGTAGCCCCCTTCAGGTACTGGGAGGCCACAATTAGGTCTCTTCAGAGCCTTCTCTTCTCCAGGTTGAACAGCCCCAACTCCCTCAGTCTATCTTCATAGCAGAGCAGCTCCAGCCCTCTGCTCCTCCTTGTGGCCCTTCTCTGGACTCGCCCCAGCACGTCCAGATCCTTCCTGTAACAGGAGGGGTGTAGAGGGAGAAGGGTGGATGGGGTTCATAGCGCTAGGTGTGTTAGTGCCAGTAGAAAGCTTTCAGCCCAAGAGGATGTAGCTGACACACATAAATGGATCATCCATTTAAATCCAGCTTGCCAGCCTCACCCAAAAGTGCCTGCTTGCAGCACCGAACAACTTGCTGCAGAGCCAACAGCTGTAAATCTCTTTAGGTCTTTAACATGACAAAGCAGTCAAAGCCTAAAATGGCCTTTTCTCTCTGAAAAGCAGCGCTGGAGCAGGATACAGAAAAGACTTCCCCATCTATTTATTTATTTATTTATTCCCCCCCACCATGTGATTCAGATGGAAAAATGTCAGGTTTTGAAAATCATTAATCTTTGTGCCGCACAAAACTGTCAGCTGTAGGGGCGGCTAAGTGTAGGAGGTTCTTGAGAGAGTTTTCAAATGGATGAAATTTTTTTTGTGGTGGTTTTTTTATTTTTTTTTTGGAGGGGTTGTTTTTCTCTTTGCCTTTGTTGGGTGGTGGTTTTTGGTGGTGTGTTTTTTTTTTTTTCTTTCTTCTACTTGAGGTTCTTTTGTTTCTTCGCCCACCGGTAGCTGAATAAACAGGCAGCTGAAGTTCACGCCTAGGACAATAGCTGCCAGGTAGCAGAAGTCAGAGAAAATTGAGGTGAGTTATAGCTCAGTCACAATCACACTTGAGTGGTGCCACCCCTGGATTCTGCTTTATTGCAAAGGGAAATGTGGGAGTTGGGGCAGGGGGGGTGGTGGAAATCATTGCAGAAGTTGGTAAGGGACTGAATGAGATTTTATTCTGTGCCAGCTTACTACAGCCAGGGTGGCTTTGGTACGGGAGGCTGAAGGAGCTACCTGCCAAAACTGGGCTGCAATGTTTCAGCTTGTTCTTCTCTGTTGATGCTGGATAGTTTCTGTAGGAGCTTGGCAGAGCCTGGGTTTGTGTTAGCCAGTCAGAGAGATGAAATGGTTCCAATTTCTCTGAAGGCCCACAGGAGAACGCTTTTGTTGGGTTTGCCAATGAGGAGCAGGAGCAGCTCTTTGCAGGGAGTCTGCTCTCCGTTCCAAACCAGGTGTGTTTCTTGGATGCTGTTGATCCAAGCTGAGCAGCCGAGTAGTGCATTGGGTTTGAGCTGAAGAGGGGAGGTGTTTGCTGTAGAGCTGTTACCAGTCCCTCAGTAACTCTTGCTTCCTTGGGCTGGGGATCTGTCAGGTATTTCTAGCCTGTGTTGCTCCTCTCTCCTTAGAGGAGACCTCATTTCTTCTACAGCTGCCTGAAAGGAGATTGGAGTGAGGCTGGTGTTGGCTGCTTCTCCCAAGGAACTAACATCAGGACAAGTGATGATAGGATAGAATAGAATAGGAGAGACCAGGTTGGAAGAGACCTTCAAGATCATTGTGTCCAACCCATCAACCAATCCAACCCACCTAATCAACTAACCCATGGCACCAAGCACCCTATCCAGTCTCCTGAACACCTCCAATGATGATCACTCCACCACCTCCCCAGGCAGCAAATTCCAATGGGCAATCACTCTCTCTGTATAGAACTTCTTCCTAACCTCCAGCCTAAACCTCCCCTGGCACAGCCTGAAACTGTGTCCTCTTGTTCTGGTGCTGGCTGCCTGGGAGAAGAGACCAACCTCCGCCTCAAGCTGCACCAAAGATGGTTTAGGTTGGATATTAGGAAACGTTTCTTTGCTGCAAGAGTGATCAGGGATTGGAACAGGCTGCCCAGGGAGGTGGTGGTGTAGTCAACATCCCTGGAGGTGTTAAATGAGTAGATGTGGCCCTTGGAGACATGATTTAGTGGCCGTGGAGGTGTTGGGTAGAAGGTTGGACTGGATGATCCTAGAGGTCTTTTCCAACCTTGCTGATTCTGTGATCCTGACGGCTGTTGAGCCACTTTAGGTTTCTACTGGAAAGGCTCTTTAAGTGTGGCCCACTCAAGAAAACCAACCAAACTTTGCCTTTTCTATTTCAGATGGTGTCCCTTTGCTTAAATGCTTCCAGGGCTGAGGGAAAGCGATCTGTTTTACAAGGACTGCAAAGTATTTATTTGTTCAAACAATTAACTGGAGGGCACTACAGAAATCTTACCGTGTTCTAGTGCAGAAAACAGCTCATGAGAACTACAGTAACATAATTAAATTGAAATGCCTGATAGGTCTGTGGATATGTCACAGCGTGCTGGAATATTTTACCATCTCAATTTGAGTTGCATGCAGGTTAGGATTGCAATTAATTCTGAAAGAGAGGGCAAGACTACAGCACATTGTGGTCTCCTGTATGCAGCTCTTTCATCTCTTCTGCCTGTAGTGTCTTTGTGTGGGTTTGGTTGGTTTGATGTTTGTTTGGGGTTTTTTTGAATGTCCACTATTATATGTAAGACAACCCTGTGTGAAAGTGATGCTTCATCAGCTTTATCTTAATTATTTACCTCCATAGCCCAAAAGGCAGCCATGTGCTGGGCTGCAGCCAGAGCTGTGTGGGCAGCAGGGCGAGAGAGGGGATTCTGCCCCTTGGCTGTGCTCTGCTGAGACCTCATCTCCAATCCTGCCTCCAGTTCTGGTGTCATCAGCATGAGAAGGACACAGAGCTGCTGGAGTGAGGCCAGAGGAGGCCACAAAGATGAGCCAAGGGCGGAAGCACCTCTGCTATGAGGACAGCCCCAGTCACACCTTGAACATCCCTGAGATATTAAAGATGGAAATGAATCTGCAGAGCACATCTGGTTGCTGTAGCTGTGGCATTGAAGATGTATTGGCTTAATCAAACCAGCCAGGGAAGCTACAGGGTATTGTCAGCAGAGCAGGAGTAAAACCTAGATTGATTCAAGATTATCCTTTGAAAACAGTGATCCAAGCACAGCTACTGCCCTGGCATTTAATGCCTCCAGTGTGCAACCTGTTAACTGGCAACCCCTTGTCAGGAAGCCTGTGAATTTAAGGGCTGGCTTGCTTGAGAGAAGAGATTCCATGGCACTTGGGAGCCAGAGGAAGGCATGTAATGGATCCAGGCTTTCAACTCCAGGGTAATTTGGCATAGTCAATAGGAAATCAGAAGAGTAAAGACGGCAGGTTAATTGCAAACATCACTCTGTGGACAAATGAGGACTCCTCCATCTTTTTCTTTTCCTCTTGCAAAGGTGTTGTAGGCTACTTTCTCCTGTTAGCTCCAATGCAACCATTGTTTGGTAGTATCAGGCCATCAGTACCCTTCTTGCTGGAGTGCAGGGATGTGAGGAGTTTAAATGGACAGGCTGGGAAGAGTTTCTGCTGAGATTTCCAGCACTGCCTCTTTCCTGTGCTGTCAGCCAAGGAAAAAAAAAAATGTTGATGTGCTTTGTTATGCAACATCTGTTGTCAGGAGTTGTAGGCATTATCATCTGGTGGTGGAGGAAGAGTGGGGTTTTTCCTCCCCTCCACCATTTACAGAAGAAATTAAACTGACATTTATCAGCAGAACAGCTTTGATGCTGCAGTAGTTTGAAGAGAAGAGCAGCTTGGCATATGTGTGGGTGATTATTTTTTTGCCCCTTCTTTTTAAGACATTATCAGCAGTTCCACAGCAGCCTTATTACTTGCTTGCAAACAAACCAAAAACTTGTCTGGAGTCCAGTTTGCAGCAGAATCTGAATAGCTCTGCAGTAAGCAGCTCCTCCAGCAGCTGAATTGGTAGTTGGGCACATCAAAGCCTTTAGCCTTAATAATGACAATTGATTGGTGAATTCAGTTGGAGGAAAGAGCTCTGTGGCTCCTTCAGTAAATGAAATGCTGCCATGGCTAAGAGCAAGAGGTGGGAGCACAGCAGCAGCTCAGAGCTGGGGGGGGGGGGATTCATGATGTTTATTATGGCTAGAAGCAGTTGTAGCAGCAGGTACTGTGTTGGCCCAGGGTTTGATAAGCAGATAGGTTAAGTTGTTAATTGTACTTGAGACAAACGCTAGCTTACACTCAGCATGTGAGGACAAAGTTGACTTTTCAGTTTACTTCAAGTTAGTTCCTCCCATGGAGGTTACTCACAGTGCTGCTGATCCAGATGGTAATTAGAGTCTTGCCAATCAGGGCAGAGCTGGGGGTGTTCAGCCTGGAGAAGAGAAGACTCCAGAGGGACCTTAGAGCTGCCTTCTAGCAGCTGCAGGGATCCTGCAGGAAGGCTGCAGAGAGACTTTTCATGAGGCTTTCTAGAGACAGGCCAAGGGGGAATGGTTTGAAGCTGATGGAGAGCAGGGCTAGGCTGGAGCTGAGGAAGAAGTTCTTCAGTAAGAGGGGGATGAGATTCTGTAACAGGCTGCCCAGGGAGGTTGTGGATGCCTCCTGCCGGAGGGTGTTCAGGGCCAGGCTGGATGACCTTGAGCAGCTGAGCCTAGTTGAGAGGTGTCCCTGCCCATAGCAGGGAGGTTGGAACAGATGAGCTCCGAGGTCCCCTCCAACCTGAGCCATTCTGTGGTGATTGATCTTTTGAGCGCTGCTAGCAGCTGAAGAATCTCATCCTCAGACTTCCAGAGCTGATTTCAGGCTTTGTGGGGTGGGAACACAGAAGGAGGGCAGCAGATTAAAGCCATTAGTGTTCCTCTGATTAGATTTGGGCTCTAATATTTTCTGCAAAATGAGTTGGTGATATTTAAAAGCAAGTTACTTAGGATCATTTCCCCTTGACTTTTACGTTAACAAGCACATTAACTTTATCCCAACATAATTCACTTTCTGTTGGTGAATTATTTGTTGCCCTTGAAAGGAATCCAAGCAGTTACACATTTTATTTGCTGCACTTTTAGCATCATTAGTAAAACAGTCATGGAGGGGTTTTTTTCCCCCCTCCAGATATTCTCACAGATGGAGGAAAAATCTACTCTCTTGCCCTCATAGCTGAGAATCAGACTGAGCATTTTAGCCTTCAGCTTGTGGGGTTCTAATTCTTTCCCTTTCTGGGTCATAGACACTTGCAGTTCCAACTTAAGGGTTTTTATGTAAACTAAGAATTCAATTTTCTAAGTTTCAAAAGCTACCTTAGATTGTAGAAAGAGCAAACAAACAAAACTTAAATTTGTACTTCAGCAAGGCACAGCCTCCCTGGGCAGCCTGCTCCAGAGTCTCACCATCCTCCTACTGGAGAATTTCTCCCTCAGTTCCAGTCTAACCCTGCTCTCCCTCAACTTCAAACCATTCCCCCTTGCCCTGTCCCTAGACACCCTCAGGAAAAGTCTCTCTGCAGCCTTCCTGCAGGGTCCCTTCAGGTATTGGAAGGCAGCTCTAAGGTTTCCCCTTGGAGTCTTCTCTTCTCCAGGCTGAACACCCCCAGCTCCCTCAACCTGTCCTCATAGCAGAGCTGCTCCAGCCCTTGGCTCATCTTTGTGGCCTCCTCTGGCCTCACTCCAGCAGCTCTGTGTCCTTGTCCTGCTGGGGACATCAGAAGTGGAGACAGGATGGGAGGTGAGGTCTCAGCAGAGCAGAGAGCAGACAGGAAGCCCTTGTCAGAATGAAACTCCTGCTACTGGCATTTAAGACAAACCCCCTGCAGCCAACACATGGTGACAGATATTTGATATGAATTACAGGGTTGGTTTGAAGCCATTCAATAACCTGTTGAGGCCTTGCTCTTCTGTTAGCTGAAGATACCATCCTTGTCCTCATCCTTTTGCTTCTCTTTGCACGTACTGCTCTGGTGCCACCACCTATTTTCTTATATCATTCTTCAAGTGATTGGTTTTCTTTTTTATTTTCTCCCTTCATATATTGCATGCTGGAAAACTTTGTTACAGATGAATCTATTTAGAATGCTGGAGAATCTCTCTTGTTTTTTTTTCCCCCTTTTAAAGATTTATCTTTCTTGCACGCTGCTCAAAGAGGAAAGAATCTAGATGTTAAATAAATGTATGACCACATGAAAGATTCTTCAAGTTTGTAATCCACTTAATATTTAATACATGCAATATATCATTACTATAAATATGTATAACCTGGCTCTGGATGGATTTGGAATACATAAGGGATTACACTGGGATAAGGCATTCATCTCTGTTGGCACAGAAAAGACCACTGGTGTTTTATGAACATATTAATCACCGTTGGTGAAATGTCCTCCTGCAACCCCCACAACAATGTGGGTCATGGAGAGTTACTTCTCCAGATTTCATTGGGCTTTGAAGTCTCTCATGAAATGGCTGAAGAAGAGGGCACAGCAAGGGGAGGGAAAAGTTAAATTGGAGAGGGCAAGTGGTGCTGCTGAAAAGGGCTTTTTTTGCATTTCCCTTCTTTTGCCTCTCACAAAAGAAACCACTCGAGCTGTGTCAGGGGCAGCAGGTCTCCACCTACCACTTCTGCCCTGCTGGCTCTGTGAGACTCCTCACTCATCCCTGGGACTTGGCACTATGAAGTGAGTTGATAGTTCCTGGTCAAGGTTAAGAGGAGATGGTGAAAGGTTACTGCTTTCATTCATGCTCTGTGTGGGTGATGTGATCAGACAAGGGGGAATGGTTTGAAGCTGAGGGAGAGTAGGTTCAGACTGAAGCTCAGGAAGAAGCTCTTCATTATGAGGCTGGCAAGACCCTGAATAGGCTGCCCAGGGAAGCTGTGGCTGCCTCCTCCCTGGGGGTGTTCAAGGCCACGTTGGATGAGTCCTTGAGCAGCTGAGTGTAGTTGAGAGGTGTCCCTGCACATGGTGGGGAGGTTGGAGGAGTTGATCTCTGAGGTCCTTTCCAACCTGAGCCATTCTATGAATACAAATAAACATCCACAACCAAACTGTGGTGTCTGCCATGTGCACAGAGATTAGTGAGGACTGTGAGCTTGAAGGGAAGTGTAGAGCCTTTAGCTAAAGCTCCAAAGTTAAGTGGGAAGGAAGATGGAACAAATGAGGATTGAGAAAATGGTCTCACTCCTATTAGCATAAGCATCTCCTCCCTGGAAGAAGGGCTGCTCTCTAAAGGAACAACAGCTGATGTTCTTCAGGAACAGTGGCACAGGAAAATTTTGTTGAGGTCACAGGAGATATCTGGAACCAATTCTGTGTGAGGAGGCATTTGGTTGGTGAAAAACCAAGGTGGGGGAAAAGGATTTATTGAGAGAAATGGAAGAAATCAGTGGTTTGGGAACATCCAGCTCTCTGCTCAGGTGCTTAAGGGACCCCACCTGTGCTCCTGTCAGGAGCTGCAGACCAGCAGCAGCTTGGTTTGCCTTCTAGTGCACAAGCAGAGTGCACATGGTTGGCTAGCACAGGGGCTGGCTGAAGAGCAGTGAATTATTAGAGAAAGCTCACTCGGCTGCTTACAAGTGTGGCAGGTCCTCCTGCCATTCCCCAGCCACTTCCACTCACCACCTGGGAGTCTGTGGGAGTCTTGTTCTCTCTGCCCTTCTCTCCCATGCCTGTTTTATTGCTGCTGAAAACTCATTTAAGCTTGTAGAGCCTGGCAGACATCAGGTAAGTGCTGCAGGGGAGGACTGTTCAAGTGAGTGGATGAGCAGGCACTCACATGTGTGTGTCTGTGTTGTGCTTCACAGTTGCCTTGATTTTTAATCCTGGTAATATAACTTATTCCCATGCTTACATATTGACTTTCAATCTCTTTCCCTGCTATGAAGCTGGAGACAGTGCCATCCAAAGCCCTTTAAGAAGGAGGGGGAATGGTGTGTGCAGCTCAGCAGGGCTTTACTAACCCCTGCAACACAGCTCTGTGGGCTTTGGTTCCTAGTTTCATGGCTTGCTCTTGTTCACAGAGCCCTTTCAGACTGACTGCTTGCCCATCTGTAAAATGAAATGGATAATATTTGCTTCCCAGATTTGTCAGACTTCCTTGACGCATGCAAAAGAACCCACACAGCCCCAAAGAGTAGTGAGCAAAGAAGCCACAGGGCAGTGCAAAGCAAAATGGAAAAAAGCCTAGGTGTAAAACCAGCAGTTCCAAGCAGAAGCATCCAGCTCAATATCTGGCCCTGTGCACACAGGAGGAGGAGAAATGAGATCCTTTACAATTCAGATAAGCAGGGTTAGTTTGCAGCTAAAGATTCTGAGCACACTGCTTTTGTGTGATAATATTTTAGATTTATTTCCACAACTTATTGCACATTCATTTTTTTTTTGGGGGGGGGGAGGGAAGTCTTCATTGCAGAAAATTGCCAGGAGGAATGGATTTTGTCTTCCTCAGCTGGCAGAACAATTTTCCACCTGTCGCCCAAATATTTGATGAGAAGGATTATGGTACAGCTGCTGGAAGTTTCTACTTGATATCCATAGGAAGCAAGAGGGTCTGAGGAAACTAATATACTGATATCCAAAGCTGCCTTGCTGAGATGTATCTCCAGCACTTGTGACTCTGAACACAGGCTGGAAAGGCAGGAGGCTCTCTGCTAAGGTGTGAAGTACAGAGGTGATCGTGGTGGTACCTCCTTGATTCCCCATCACTGCTCCCTTCTGTTCAGAGGGTCACTGTCCTTGCAAGGAGCTGCTTGACCTACTGAGGAATGTGGAGCTTCACTCTCACAATTCATTTTTGCAAGCACTGACAGGGCTCAGCAGATGTCATCATCCACAAGAGCTGGAAGGGATCTGTTCCTTGCAGCTTTGCCTTCAGCTTCCCCAAGCCCCAGCTCCCTCAGCCTGCCCTCAGCAGGGAGATGTTCCACTGCCTCCAACATCTTCGTGGCTCTGCACTGGGGCTGTGGTGCTACTGAAGATTGACAAGATGGAAATGGGTGTAAATGTTGAGTAGTAAACCACTCAAGACAGCAGTAATATTTTATATGGAGTGAGCTGTGAGTGCAGTTTAAACCTTGGAAGGCAGGGGGGAAATCCTGCTATCTCCTAGCACACACACAGTGTGTTTGCACACCCAGACCTACCAGGGGCTGAGTAAGAGAGATCTATTTTGGATAGAAATAGAGGCAAAGGATGTTCTCATCATTCCCTAAGCTGCTAGACCTGTGAAAGTTCTCAGAATTATTCCAATTCATCCTAACTTACTTTTTCATCTAATTTAATGTCACTGCTTTTGGTTAAATCACATAAGCATTGCCCTCAGCTGTTCCTCTTCTCTGATACTCTGTTCCCTTCATCTGCATAAAGCCTGTGTCCTCCCCTGCTCTCTCTTGGCTACCCTGCTTGTATTCAGTGCTTCCTAATCTTCCTTCCTCAACTGATCCTTTCTGACTTATTTCTGTTGCCATTCCCTGCTTTTGCTCACAAATCTGACAAACTGCTGCCCTGAGTCCCAGCATGGCTGAAAAGCAATGGGAATTTCCAGCAGCAACTGGGATTTGACTCCGTCAGAAGAGTTGTGGTGGAGGAGAAAACTTCTGTTCCAGTGCTTGTGAGCTCATGCCTAAGCACAGGACTTCAGAAAATCAGACTCCAGGCTCAGGCACAGCTGAACAAATGCCCTTGGATCCTGCTGTCGGTGATACAAGCTGTGGAAGCTCAGTGCCTTGCAGTTTCTTGCCCTGCAGGAATGACTTTTCCACTCGACTATCACCTTAAAGGAGCTGCAGTAGATGGGGAGGGTGTAAAAGCATATTGAAAATTTCCTCTAAGTGGGTATAAAATCACAGGTTGCTTCTTCCAGCGCTGGAGTGCCACAGTAATGCTGCTCATATCAATATATTTCTCTGTGGTTAACGCTCTGATCCCTGATACATCTGCAGCAACTGTCTCAAGGAAATTAAATTCAGTGAAAGGAAGGAAGATTTGGTAGTTAAGGCACTGGGCTGTCACTCAGGAGGATAGGGTTTAGCTCCTACTCCTTCCACAGACTTTGTGCATGACCTTAGGTTGACTCATTTAATCTTTCTGTGCCTCAGCTCCCCATCTGTAGCGTTGGCAATGGAGATGATGCACTTCTCTGATGATTCTGATGTTTGTTTGGGGTTTTTTGTGCGTTGGTTTTCTTAAATGATTGGGTGTTTGTGTGTGTGTGTTTGTTAAATTCCTCTCCCAAGAGCAACCCTGACAGCTCATGAGTTCTATAGGTGCTTCTCTACTTAAACCAGACTTTAGTAAGATCCTACAGGGTATTTAATCAGTGAAATGAGATCAGAGGATGTTAGGGGTTGAAAAGGACCTCTGAAGGTCACTGAGTCCAACTCCCCCTGCCAGAGCAGGAGCGTAGAATCCAGCACAGGTCACACAGGCACACATCCGGATGGGTCTTGAAAGTCTCCAGAGAAGAAGACTCCAAACCTCTCTGGGAAGCCTGTTCCAGTGCTCTGTGACCCTCACAGTGAAGAAGTTCCTGCTCATGTTGAGGTGGAACCTTCTGTGCTGCAGTTTACATCCATTGCCCCTTGGCCTATCACAAGGTGCTACTGAGCAGAGGCTGTCCCCTCTTGACCCCCAGCCCTCAGAGATTTATAAACATTCATTAAATTCCCCTCTCAGCCTTCTCTCCTCCAGAGATGTTACAAAGGATGCAACAATGACATGAAAAATGTGCATTTTCCTTTCCTTCCTTTTCAGGAAATGATAACAGTGAAGCCCTTCCAGAGTCTATCCCATCTGCTCCTGGAACCCTGCCTCATTTCATGGAGGAACCAGATGATGCCTACATCATCAAAAGCAACCCCATTGTCTTACGCTGTAAAGCCATGCCAGCTATGCAGATCTTCTTCAAGTGCAACGGGGAATGGGTCCACCAGAACGAGCATGTGTCTGAGGAGAGCATGGATGAGACCACAGGTGAGGGCTGACCTGTTCTTCAGGGCAGGAATCTGAGTGCTGTGCCTGTCAACAACATAAAAATGGAGCAAAGAGCAGAGGTGCCAGGCAGAGACACAGAGGAGAATTGTGTGGCTGAGCTGCAGGCTTGCCCTGAGCTGCTGCAGTGGGAGCTGGCTCCAGTTCCAGCCACACAATGATATCCACTGTGTCCTGAGCACAGCCAGCAAGCCATGGCAGGAGGGCACAGCGTGGCAGCAGCAGCAGCTTTGCACTGAGCTGCTGCACCTTTGTGTTTTGGTTGTCTTGGTGTGGTGGTAAAGCCAGCTCCTGCCTGCTGGGATGTGCCATGGGGCACAGCTCTGCAGAGCAGGGAGAAGCAGTTCCTCAAAATGCAAAAGGGAAAGTGCTGGATGGAGGAGGGTGAGGAGAGTTCAGAGCTGACAGCAGAGAAGGGAATACAGAGCCTGGCAGTGTGGAAGGGGAAAACAAAGGGCGCTGAAATGCCTGCAAATGTAGGAGGTGTTACACAGAGAGGGTAACAAATTGGATGCACAGCCCCAAGTGGAGACAGAGCCAGATCAAACACTAACCATAGAGAGCCAGCTTGCTGCAAGAGAAGAACACTTCTGCAGGGAGCAGTTGTGCTCTGTTCCCCGGCGGTGGGATGCGGAGTGGGAACTAGGAACAGGCAAACTTTATTTGCTTCAACGAAATCCCTCTCAAGGTGAACCCTGAAAAGCCATGGATGTGGTGGCTGAAATTTGCCTTCACCCTCAGGCAGTGGAAGGTATTTGGTAGGTGATTAAACAGTTAGAAATCTAAGTGTGTAACTAAAAGAGAGTGAGAAGGGAGGAAGCTGGAAAGGATCAACAGATCTTATCGTGCTCCCAGCACAGCCTCTATCTTTTTCTTCTTCCCTCTCTTTTATTTTTTTCATTTAGAAGCATCTTGATAACTATTGCAAACCAATTTACTGCTGCACTGTCTTATAATTTCACAATCCTGTTTTGTTATTGCTTTTCTCCTCTCTTGAAATTCCCAGATTGCTAGGCAACTCTGTGCCTTGGAAGTAGCACTGTATGCACAATAGCCTCTCCAGCAAGACAAAGAAATTCTTCTGTATAGAATAGAATAAACCAGGTTGGAAGAGACCTTCAAGATCATCATGTCCAACCCTCAACCAATCCAACCCACCTAAACAACTAAACCATGGCACCAAGTACCCCAGCAAGTCTCCTTCTAAACACCTCCAATGATGGTGACCCCACCACCTCCCCAGGCAGCCCATCCCAGTGGGCAATCACTCTCTCTGTGTAGAACTTCTTCCTGACATCCAGCCTAAACCTCCGCTGGTGCAGCCTGAGACTGTGTCCTCTTGTTCTGGTGCTGGCTGCCTGGGAGAAGAGACCAACCTCTGCCTGTCTACAACCTCCCTTCAGGTAGTTGTAGAGAGCCATTAGGTCACCCCTGAGTCTCCTCTTCTCCAGGCTAAGCAACCCCAGCTCCCTCAGCCTCTCCTCACAGGGCTGTGTTCCAAACCCTTCACCAACTTTGTTGCCCTTCTCTGGACTCATTCCAGCAAGTCAACCTCCTTCCTAAACTGAGGGGCCCAGAACTGGACACAGTACTTGAGGTGTGGCCTAACCAGTGCAGTGTACAGGGGCAGAATGACCTCCCTGCTGCTGCTGGCCACACTGTTCCTGATGCAGGCCAGGATGCCATTGGCCCTCCTGGCTGCCTGGGCACACTGCAGGCTCATGTTCAGCCTACCATCGACCAGCACCCCCAGGTCCCTCTCTGCCTGGCTGCTCTCCAGCCACTCTGACCCCAGCCTGTAGCTCTGCATGGGGTTGTTGTGGCCAAAGTGCAGACCCCGGCACTTGGATGTGTTCAGTCTCCTGCCCTTGGCCTCTGCCCATCTGCCCAGCCTGTCCAGGTCCCTCTGCAGAGCCTCTCTACCCTCCAGGAGATCAACTCTTGCCCCCAGCTTGGTGTTGTCAGCAAATTTACTGATGATGGACTCAATGCCCTCATCCAGATCATCAATGAAGATGTTAAAGAGCATGGGGCTCAGCACTCATCCTTGGGGGACACCACTAGTGCCTGGCCGCCAGCTGGATGTGGCACCATTCACCACCACTCTCTGGGCTCAGCCTCCAGCCAGTTCCTAACCCATGGCAGTGTGCTCCCATCCAAGCCATGGGCTGACAGCTTGGCCAGGAGTTTGCTGTGGGGGATGGTGTCAAAGGCCTTGCTGAGGTCCAGGCAGACCACATCCACAGCCTGCCCCACATCCACCAGGCAGTCACCTGATCATAGAAGGAGATCAGGTTGGTCAGGCAGGACCTGCCCTTCCTAAACCCATGCTTATGTTCTTATTGGGGCCAAAAGAAAATTGACATTTAAAAGGAAGTTACATCTCTTCAAGTGGTGTTTGGCATTCTTTTTAAGTGACACTTTCTGAGGAGATTTGATGCTCAAGTTGGTTTTTTTTTGCTCCCCTGCAGATGCTAATCTGGATGAATTTTAATTTTTACAGCTACCTATTTGGAAATAATTTGCCAGGCATAACCTTTACTTCTAAAGGCATTGCTGAATCAATAGAGAAGAAATGTCATCCCTAAATGTTTTCCTTCCATATGGTTAATGAAAATTTGTCTTCTGAATACTTCAATTATGTTTTCTAAGCCTTGGATGAATACCAGAATCAGAAGGAAAGAAAAAACAAAACCCAAATGAAGTAACATTAGGTGTTGGGGTTTTGTGTTTTAAATAACGGCAGTGATGTTGAGGATTGAGACACAAAGGCACACAGGCTCAGCAAATGAGGTCTGGAACATAAATGTTGCAGGTTTGGGTTTAGCTCCAGGATGGAGCTAAGCCTTAAAGTGCTGCTCACAGAACTGTCAGGGGTGGAAGGGACTGCAAGGATCAGCCAGTTCCAACCCCCCTGCCATGGGCAGGGACACCTCACACCACAGCAGGTTGCTCACAGCCACATCCAGCCTGGCCTTCAAAAACCTCCAGGGATGAGGCTTCCACCACCTCCTTGGGCAACCTGTGCCAGTTTCTCACCACCCTCACGGGGAAGAACTTCTTAACATCTAACTTACATCTCCCCTCTTCTAGCTAGGAGGCCTTCCCTACAGTCCTATCACTACCTGACATGCCAAAAAGTCCCTCTCCAGCTTTCTTGTAGGCCCTCTTCATATATTGAAAGGCCACAATAAGGTCTCCTTGGAGTGTTTTGTGAATGGAAGTGTCCTTGGGACACAAAAATGTAAGTAAAGGCTGTACACAGTGTAGTGCTGAAGGCCAGGCATGGATATTCTCTCACCATGACTTGTCTATATCCATAAAATCTCTTGGAGCTGCTCCTTTAGCCTTCAGTAAACAGCAGACTATTAGGTTATTTCTTAATTAATCTGCATCCTGGCAGTGCCCTCATTTCTGGAGGCCAATCTGGGGCATAAAGATGTCTGTTAGCAGGCATGCACAGCACACTGCATGGGCTCCATCTGGGAAAGACAGCTCTGGAATGCGTGCCAGGAATGGTGCCTCTGGTTGAGGGGTGAGATTCTGGGGTGCTCACCAAAGGGAGTTTGCATCACAGCACACTGGCTCTGTCCTTTTCCTTCCTTCCACTATCTGTTACGTGATTAAAGTTGTGAGAGAGGGTGTAGAAAGGTGGTGAAAGCCAGCAACAAGAAACCCAAACAAGAGGAAATTGGATGCTGAATGCAAGAAATGCATCTGAGCATCTCTAGGGGTTCCTGCCAGCAAGCTCTTGGCCAGGCCTAAGGCAGGAGTGCTTGGCAATGGCACTTGAAGGCGCTGCTCTGGTGGGCTTTGCCTCCAGCCCTCTGCTGTGCAGATCTGGAAGCACAGGAGGGACAGCTATGGGGACAGGAGGTGTGTGTTTTGTCATCGTGATGACCACGGAGTCCACTGTGGCAGGAATTTGTTTTAATAGGACAGAAATAAAAGCCTTAGGGCAACAGAGGAGTCGCTGCTAATGTGAGCAGCAGTGGAGGAAGCACTTCAGCACTTTAAGCTGGATACTTAGGGGCTGTGCCATGTGCTGGCTGCCTGAGGGTGGAAATGGGTCCTGGTGTGCTTGAAGAGCTGGCAGTGAAGCCTCTGCAGAAAATCAGTGCAGACAAGTCAGAATATGGCTGCAGCTATGATGGGCAGAGCTTCCCAGCTCTGCACTGCCATAGCCAGTTGGTTAGGGACCAAGTTATTTCATCCTCTCCTGCCTTGCTTCCTGAGCTGCAGGAAACACAGTGATCCACAGCCTGCCTTTGCTGTTCGGTCCATAAATGTGGCAGAGCAGGGACTTTGCTCTCTTTCTCTCCCTGAGAGCCTGAGCAAGATGATGTAGCTACTGTGATAAAAATATAATAATCACAGTTGGATTAATTTTCTCCTGCTTTATTTTTCTTGCACCTCAGAGCTGGTTTAACCAATATTCCAACTTTTTGGGTTCACTGGAGGATCAGACCCTCTAAGAGTAACTAGAGTTTTCTTGTCTGATCAAGAAACAGATTACAGCAATAACTGCTGTCAGTGTTTTTTCTCATTTAAACAAATAAAGCTGACAAATGCTGAAGTTCTGTGCAGCTCTGTTATGTTTAGTACATGGAGAGCAATTATTCATCTGCTGCCGGCATTAGTCTGGCTGCAGCTAAACCATCCAACGGTGCAGAAAAGCTTATTAGCATATCAGTACCATAGCCATCATTTCACATTCTGTAAGGCTGCACTCTGTGACAAAAGATGATGCTTGGAATTTGCACAATAATTTAAAGGGCTGGACTCGCAGCCCTGATTGGAGTTCTCCAAGTCCCAGGTAAAGTGCTGCTCCTTGTTTATCAGGAGCCAGGTTTTATCTGCCTGAATTTTCTGTTCTGTACCATTTCCTGTGAGCATTTTCTGGTGTTTCTCGAGGTGCAGAAGGCAGGTTGGGTATATTTGTTGTTGATAAATGAAGGGCATTTGCTTTTGTTCCCAAAACGTTTGCTTTCTGCAGGCCACAGAATCAGTAAGGTTGGAAGAGACCTTTTGAGGTCATGGAGTCCAACCACTAACCCAGCACTGCCAGGTCACCATTAAACCATGTCCCTCAGCACCACATCTACACAGCTTTTCAATTGCTCCAGAGATGGAGACTCCACCGCTCCCATGAGCAGCCTGTTCCAATGCTTAACCACTCCTTCGGTGAAGAAATTGTTCCTCGTGTCCAACCTAAACCTCCCCTGCTGCACCTCGAGCCTGCTTCCTCTTGTCCTGTTGCTGGGTACAGTTGTTTCTAAACCAAATGGAAATAGCTGCACTTCCTCCATAAACAAAATGGAACTGCCCCCAAGGACGTTCTCCAGAGGTCCCTACCGACCTCACCAGTTCCTTGGCTCTGCTGTTCCACTTCCATGCGCTGCGTCTGTTTCACAAGGGCCTCTCTGCACCCCGGCTGGAAACAAAGAGCTGTTTGGGAAACAGATCTATTGAAACCTGCACCAACATATTGAACTACTACAACAACAACAAAAACCCCACACCCAAGGCAAACCAAGCCAGCCAGGAAACCTCTGTTTGCTTACTGCAGAGTGAATAAATATTTGAGTGCACTGATTATTGAGCCAGCTTAGGAAGCTATTACAGGTTTGCCCAATGCCTTCAGGTAGCGTCGTGAAATGCAGCAGCTAAACGAGGCAAATGAGAAGAAGTTAAATTCCCTTTTGCTTGCTACTGGAGTAGGAGCTAAAAAAAAAAACACCCCACAAACCCCAAACCTGTGTTGCTTTAGAGTATTTACAGCTTGTCTGACCTTCCCCACCCCTCTTCACTGAGCATCCCCCCGCCCCGGGCCTCCAGCTCTCCTGTTTAGCGAAGGAGCGAGCTGACTTCCCAGGGCCTTTCAGAAGTGGAATACCCAGCTGTTAATGATGCCTGAGATTAAGTGGAAACCAATTTTTATGGAGTTGAGGCTTAGAAATTTTTTGCTGCTTTATAAACTTCACAGGCACGAAGTATTTTAAGATTGAGTTTTCATTCATTTCCAGTGAAGGGGAAATAAGTATCTTGGGACTGCACAGGAGGGGGAAGGTATTAGGCATGAATGTTCTCTGTTTTCAAATTAATGTTTTTCTGATGAGCTCTTTCAAATGCTTCCTGATGCCTTTTCACCCAGATTTGGATTGTATTTCTTCTCCCCCAGGCTGTCTTGCAAAGGTAGTTGCAGCTATGGTGAACATCCCAAGTGCATAAAGTAAGGTGTCAGGTTTGCAAGGCCTCCTGATGTCTTGCATTTAATCTTCTGGGTCCAAAGCAAATGCTTCTGGTCTGTAGGCAGTATACTGCTGAATTCCACCTGTGCCTGGGAGGTAGAGGCTGAGAAGGGTTACTGCTGGCTTACCCCTCAGAGCCTTGCCTCAGCTCTTGGGGTGGAAGTGGTTCCTCCCTCAGGAGAGAGGCATTGCAGTCATTTTGGTAGGCCAAGAGCAGATTTACAGTAGGCACCAACCACACTGCACTGCAGATGAATTTAGCAAGGTTATACTTGAGGAAACGGCAGGAAACAAGGCCAGTATCTGTCTGATGATATAAACACTTCTGGTTGTGAAAGCTAAGGCAAAACTTCAGCTTTTTTAGCTGCTTCCCTTGGTGCCAGAAGGACAGAGTGGGGAAGAGGACCATTTTCTCTTGTGATCTGTCAAATTTATCCCCCCTCTCCTGCTTTCCTCCTCCTTCCAGGCTGTACTGGCCAGAGCTGAGCTGCCTGTGTGCTGTACACTGAGAGAGCTTTTCTCTTCTTCTCTGAGGAAGAGGAGCTGCAGTAGCAGTGGCTGGAACTTGCTGGAATTCTGGGGGACATCTGCTTAGTTCCTGTCATCCATGCACGGTTCTGACTGGTTGAATTGGTGGGGGCCCACCAGGGTAGTTCAGAAAGGCTTTCAAGGGCACTGAGATGTTAGAGTGGAGGACAATTTTCTTTTTTATTATATAATAAAATTCCAGATGATCATCCTGGACAGGAAAGGCATTGGAAGCTTTCTGAGGGGTGTGTTATACTCTTGCAAAGGACCACAGTGGGTGGGTAGCTCTTGTAACTCAATGTGCTATGACCTACTCAGCTTGTGGAATTTAATTAGTGCCAATTTATTATCGTCAAAGTCATTAAAGCTTTGCCTTGATTAAAAATGGAATTGTTTAATTAAAAGGAAAGGTTTGGCTAACCTTAGCTTTATGCCCAAGCCTGGATCAGCTAATTTTCCCTCTCTTTCTTTCCCCCTTTCAGGACTGAAGGTTCGAGAGGTGTTCATCAATGTCACAAGACAGCAGGTGGAAGATTTTCATGGGCCAGAAGATTACTGGTGTCAGTGTGTGGCATGGAGCCACCTTGGGACCTCCAAGAGCAGGAAGGCTTCTGTCCGCATAGCTTGTGAGTAGGGCAAAGGTTCTGCTGTCCTGGGTTGGGTAAGGTGTGGAGGTATGCTGAGGCTTGGGGTTAAATGTGATGAGAGATGTAGCTCTTCCCCTCTGCTCTCAATGAGACCCCTCCCCTGCAGTACTGTGTCCACTTCTGGTGCCCTCAATGCAAGAAGGATGTGGAACTGTTGGAGCAGATCCAGAGGAAGCTATGAAAGATGATCAGAGGGCTGGAGAAGCTCCCTATAGGGCCAGGCCGGGAGAGTTGGGGCTGTTCAGTCTGGAGAAGAGAAGGCTCAAGGGAGATCTTAGAGCAGCCTTCCAGTATCTGAAGGGGCTCCAGGAGGGCTGGGCAGGGACTTTTAACAAGGGTTTGTGGTGCTAGGATGAGAGACAACGGCTTTGAGCTGGGAGAGGGGAGACTGAGACTGGAGATGAGGAAGAAATTCTTGACAATGAGCATGGAGAGACACTGGCACAGGTTGCCCAGGGAGGCTGTGGATGCCCCCTCCCTTGAGGTGTTCCAAGTCAGGATGGATGAAGCTTTGAGCAACCTGGGCTGGTGGGAGGTGTCCCTGCCCATGGCAGGGCATTGGGACTGGATGATCTTTGGGGTCCCTTCTAAGCCAACCCATTCTGTGATTCTGTGGAATATTCAGGTGAGCTGCTGCTGTCTTTGCAAGCCCTCCCTGGGAGGTCCTGCAGGGCTATCACAGAAAGCAAGCCCCAGGGGAGGTTTCCAGAGCTCTGCTCTATTTCACTGTGGAACTTGTTTGGCTTCATCTCTTTTAGCATAGGAGACTCATTGCAGAATTTTTAACGCAGTGTGAAGCAGAAGACAACCACAGTCCCCTGGGAGGAAGTGTTCAGCCTCAGTTTATCTCTGTTCCTCACTTCTGAAGCAGTGTGCTGGGCTCTGTTACAACTCACAACCCACAGATCATTAGCTGAAAGACACAAAAGGAGGAGAATGCAATAAGCGCCACCATAGCAAGAGGGACATAAAGAAGACAGAGCCCAAACACAATTGTTACTATGAGACTGTGGAGATACTCCAAGCCTCATCCAATTTTTACCTTGCAATTAGATCTGCTACAGTTTTCTGACAGACTCAGAGCCTGGGATGTTTATTTTGCAGCAGCAGTGCTGCTAGCAGAGAATTCAGGAAATGAGCTCTCCCCTTTCCCTTTGGAATCACCAGTTCAGGGCTTCACAGACCTAGTGCCAGGAAATGGTGGCAACAGAGGTGGGAGAAATGCTGCTTGGAAGGAGATGAAGGGCTGGAGAAGGGTTAGTGAAGACCCTCTGTAAGCTAACTCATGCAGGTGGTGCTCAGTGCTTCCTGGGCTCCTCAGTTTGGGAAAGATGTTGACTTGCTGGAAGGTGTCCAGAGAAGGGCAACAAAGCTGGGGAGGGGTCTGGACCACAGCCCTGTGAGGAGAGGCTGAGGGAGCTGGGTTGCTTAGCCTGGAGAAGAGCAGGCTCAGGGGAGACCTTATTGCTCTCCACAACTCCCTGAAGGGAGGTTGTAGCCAGGCGGGGGCTGCTCTCTTCTCCCAGGCAGCCAGCACCAGAACAAGAGGACACAGTCTCAAGCTGTGCCAGGGGAGGTTCAGACTGTATGTTAGGAGGAAATTCTACACAGAGAGAGTGATTGGCCATTGGAATGTGCTGCCCAGGGAGGTGGTGGAGTCACCATCATTGGAGGTGTTTAGGAGGAGACTTGATAGGGTGCTTGGTTGCATGGTTTAGTTGATTAGGTGGTGTTGGATGGTAGGTTGGATGTGATGATCTTGAAGGTCTCTTCCAACCTGGTCTGGTCTGGTCTGGTCTGGTCTGGTCTATTCTATTCTATTCTATTCTATTCTATTCTATTCTATTCTATTCTATAATCTTTCTAGGATTGTGCCCTCTGAATGGGATGACTTCACCTGAAGATCTGAGGTGGAGAATAGGGCAATGTCACAGCTCCTGGACTTTAGAAATGACAGCTTTTGGCCCCCTTTTTATTTTGCTGTTGTTGACTGATTTAGGTTGAATGTGTAAATATGTGCAAATTCCATTATTTTGTTTTACTGCATTAGCTGTCATAACCCTGAATGAGCTAATAATTCCCTGGCATGGCTAAGCTGCAAAGGGCTATTATTCTGAATTGAATTTTTATTGACTTCCCTCTGCACTGTGATTTCCCAGCCCTATAACATGGCAATGTGAGTTAAAAAAAGAAAACCCAGACAGGATGAGCAGAAGCAGGTGGAGCTGTGTGCTGGGACTTACAGACTCATCGGTCTGGTACCAGCTCTTGTGCAAACCACATCTCCAGCTGCACCCCCCACACTAAACTGCAGATACTGAGCCCCCCAGAGAGTGTTCCCCATTTCTGTTTTACCTCCTGCATGGAGCCTGGCTTGGATGTTTCTCCTGAGGACTGTGTTCCTGCACTGGCCATTTGCTCTGCTGCTTTTACTTGGAGCTGTGGAGGTTTTTTTATAGGAGGAACAGCAATTCTTGAGTGCAGAGATGATGGAGCTTGTTAGCACTCCAGACAGAAAACAAAAATGAATAGCTGCCAGCAGCTGTCTGTAAACCACCCCCAGGAGTGGCCAGGCCTTGCCCTTTCCTGGACCTGAGTCCTTCTCTCTGTGGTGAACAACCCAACTACTTAATTTGGGGGCATGGATTTCTGGCAGGGAATACCCTCAGGAGGGCTAGAGATGAGGCTGTGCAGGTCCAATTTGGACAGCACATAGAAACCTCTTCACAGCAACCCTCATGGTGAAGTGCAGTGTGGAAGTGTCCATTTTCCCCCCTTTCTTTCTTCCCCCCCCCCCAAAATCCTGGAGATTCTGAATACTGAGTCAAGTCCAAAGCATTGCAGCACTTCATATTTCTCTGAGCAAGCAGGTAAGTATTTCTTTATGATAGTGTGGAAGGCAGAGAAAATGAGAAGATGGATCTTAACTCCATTTCTCATCCTAATAAAGGCATTTGTAGGCACAACTGCAGCCTAACTGTTAATGAATGACTTTTTAAATAGAGTACTGGAAAAGTTATTGGTTATCTGTGGGGGGAAAGGGGGGGGAAAAAGAAACAGCACGAAACAAGAATCATAAAAAGGAGAATACATGCACTGTGTGCATCTTTTGGTAGTGACCAGCTTGCTGAAATGGGTTTTAATGCATTGTATGAAATACGTCTTAAAGGGGAAGTGATTCAGAGCCTCTGCTCTGTAAGGTGGGGGTGGGGGGGTTGTATTTCATGGAGTGTAAGCAATGGAGAAAATTAAATCAGTAAATCCACACTGTGCAATCTGAGACACTGCCTGAGGAAAATGGAAGCATCCTGACTGTCATGGAATTGTCAGGGTTGGAAGGGACCTAGAGGATCATCCAGTTCCAACCTCCCTGCCATGGCCAGGGACACCTCACTCCAGAGCAGGTTGCTCACAGCCACATCTAGCCTGGTCTTAAAAATCTGCAGGGATGAGGCTTCCACCACCTCCCTGGGCAACCTGTGCCAGTCTCTCACCACCCTGCTGGGGAAGAATTTCTTCCTAACATCCAATCTGAATCTCCCTACTTCTAGTTTGGCTCCATTCCCCCAGTCCTATCACTCCCTGGCACCCTCAAAAGTCTCAAGGCACATAAAGTAACATTCCTCCCATTTTGGTTTTCCTCCCACAGCAAGCAAAACTTGGCAAATGTATGGGCTAGGTGAGTGCCACTGGATGCAGGTTTCCTTTCTGTGTCTTCTGGTTAAAAGTTCTGTGGCCACATCAGAGTGGCACTTCAGATGTCCTGTTTCTTATCCTGGATGAACTGGAGTGGCCACATCAGCCTGGCTCTCAGACAGAATGTCCTAGCCTGTATTAACTGGGCCCTGGTATCTGAAATGAACCAAGATTGTTGTCAGCCAGCTTGGAATGTGTGGAATTGCTCTCAGTCCCTTGCTTGCCTGCAGTGTGTAGGCGAGCTGAACAAAACATCTCGCTGAGAACATTTTATGAAGCACCCTGGCACTCGTCTGAAGAGTACTAGGGAATGATTCACCCAGTCTGGGCTTCATTCAGTGGGTTCTACCAGCACCTCCACAGCACTAGGTTGTGTTCTTGCATTTAATTCTCTTCCTTTGGGTAGGGCAATGGCTTGAGAGATTGAATGCACAGCAGGAAGGCTTCGTTCAGTGGGTTCTACCAGCACCTCCACAGCACTAGGTTGTGTTCTTGCATTTAATTCTCTTCCTTTGGTAGGGCAATGGCTTGAGAGATTGAATGCACAGCAGGAAGGCTTCATTCAGTGGGTTCTAACAGCACCTCCACAGCACCAGGTTGTGTTCTTGCATTTAATTCTCCTCTCTTGGAAGGGCGATGGCTTGAGAGATTGAATGCACAGCAGGAACCACCGAGTTTGTGGGTTCTGCAATCAATTGTAGCTACACACAGATCATTCCTAAAGGTGTGGAAATGGAAATACAGCCAGAGGTGGCAGAATTTCCTCGCTCTCACCTAGGGAAGGAGCAGCAGCTCTCTGTTGTCCCTTGCTTCATGCACACACATTGGAGCAGAACGTGGCAAAGCTGTCTTGCTGCTCACTTCTGCAGCCTGCCTAGGGTTGTTTGGGGAGGCTTTTGGAGGTCTTAATGAATTTATTGCATTCCACTCTGCAGATTTAAGGAAGAACTTTGAGCAAGACCCTCAAGGGAAGGAGGTTCCCATCGAAGGGATGATCGTTCTCCACTGCCGGCCGCCCGAGGGAGTCCCTGCAGCTGAGGTGAGGCTTTGTGCATGGCACTGCTGGTGGCTGAGGCCTTCCTGGGCTGCTGAGCAAGGAGGAGAGAAGCAAAAAGGGTTTAGCTGCCATATGGTTCTCAAGGTCCAGTGTGGGTTACAGTGTTGTTCTCCCACAGGCTGCTTTAAATATGCATTGTACTGCTTTCATTATTATTATGTAAGGTTTTCCAAAGCGTGGCTTTCGATCAGAGCTCAGGGAATGTCTGCTGAAAGGAGGAGGTGGGGGGGGAAAAAACCCCACCAAACCCATCCTACTTGGGTTGCAATGTTCAAGTTCTGTGCTTGCAATCTGAAAGCAGATTGTTAGCTCTCAGAAATTACTTTCCTCATTGGAAAAAGGGGGGAAAAAAAGAAAAGAAAAGAAAATAGAGCCAAGAAACAAACAAACCTAAAAATATGATGATAAATTGTTGCTGGAGAGAGAAAATCTGCTGCAAATAATAACTTGGGGCTCTTTTTTTCTTAGCATTAAACTTTGTTGTTTTCTTTTTTAATCAAGAGAGTTGAATCTTAACCAGGGTGCTAAGAGGGATGCCTTAAAATGGCAATAGCCAGGCTGTGCTTGGAGGGAGATGTTCTAAGTGGGCTGTGTTTAAAAATCTGCTAGGGAGGCATTAGCAAAAAAAGAGAGAACCTGCTGGTGGCAGCAAGCATGGCATCATCATGTCCTTACCTGTGGAGAAGCAGACTGCTGGTGGTGGTTTGGAGCCAATCCCAGCCTGAGATCGGTGGTTGAAATCTCTCTGTGCCTGGGTGAGCCGCAGGCAGGCTGCAGCATGAGCTCAGCAGTAGTGCTGGAGCTGTGGAGCAGCCCAATGGTGCTGAGCTGTGCTGCTTCCAGCTGCACGCTCTGCAGTGTGCTCTTCAGCCTCTTCTGAAGGGCAGTGAAGGGTTTAGAGACCAGGGCTGGTGAGGAGCAGCTGAGGGAGCTGGGATTGTGTAGTCTGGAGAAGAGGGTGCTGAGGGGAGACCTCATTGCTCTCTGCAGCTCCTTGAAAATAGGTTTGGAGTGATGTGGGGGTTGGTCTCATCTCCCTAGGATCAGGTCATGGAAGGAGAGGAAATGGCCTGAAATTGTGCCAGGGGAGGGTTACGTTGGAGAGGAGGAAAAATTTTGCTGCAAGAGTGGTCAGGGATTGGCACAGGCTGCCCAGGGAGGTGGTGGAGTCCCCATCCCTGGAAGCGTTCAAGAAGCCTGTGGCCATGGCACTTGGGGCCGTGGTTTGGTGGCCATGGTGGGGTTGGGTTGGTGGTTGGACTGGGTGACCTTAGAGACCTTTTCCAACCCAAATAATTCCATGATTTATGATGAGTAATAAAAATAGTATCACTCAGCATATATTTTTTTCCCTGTTTCCACTATTCCTGTGGTGTGTCCTGACTGAAGCAAGTCAAGAAGCAAGGAAAAATAACCTGCAAAGGATCTTGCATCCTTTTAGTTAAGGGAGAAGCATGTCCAGCAGATGCTGTTGGAAACAACAACCTGCTGCTTTGGCCACAGCAACCCCATGCACTGCTACAGGCTGGGATCAGAGTGGCTGGAAAGTGGCCAGGCAGAGAGGGACCTGGGGGTGCTGGTCGATGGTAGGCTGAACATGAGCCTGCAGTGTGCCCAGGCAGCCAAGAGGGCCAATGGCATCCTGGCCTGCATCAGGAACAGTGTGGCCAGCAGGAACAGGGAGGTCATTGTGCCCCTGTACACTGCACTGGTTAGGCCACATCTCGAGTCCTGTGTCCAGTTCTGGGCCCCTCAGTTTAGGAAGGAGGTTTTGGTGCTGGAAGGTGTCCAGAAGGACAACAAAGTTGGTGAGGGGTTTGGAACACAGCCCTGTGAGGAGAGGCTGAGGGAGCTGGGGTTGCTTAGCCTGGAGAAGAGGAGGCTCAGGGGAGACCTTATTGCTTTCTACAACTCCCTGAAGGGAGGTTGTAGCCAGGTGGGGGTTGGTCTCTTCTCCCAGGCAGCCAGCACCAGAACAAGAGGACACAGTCTCAAGCTGTGCCAGGGGAAGTTCAGGCTGGATGTTAGGATGAAATTCTTCATAGAAAGAGAGATTGGCTATTGGAATGTGCTGCCCAGGGAGGTGGTGGAGTCACCATCAGTGGAGGTGTTTAGGAGGAGACTTGCTGGGGTGCTTGGTGTCATGGTTTAGTTGATGAGATGGTGTTGGGTGATAGGTTGGGTGCGATGATCTTGAACGTCTCTTCCAACCTGGTTTATTCTATTCTAAACAGGTTAGTCAACTCTCCTTGAATTTCACTGAGTGTTTTAGAATTCTTTGACCCTACAGTGCTCTACACTCCAGAATTAAGCAGAGTGTCTGTCTTTTCTGAAAGTTAGAAATGTTATCCGGTGGGGGGGGGGGCAGGGAAAACAACTCAACAGACATTTTAATGGCTTTCTACAGCTAAAAATCATGGAGTTCTCTCTAAACCCTGATTTACTGCTGTTGATTGTAAAATTGTTACTGCAGCTAATAAAGCCTCTAAATCTTAACAGGTCATATTTGCTATGGACAATAAAATCTCCCATAAAAGCTGGGGACACAAGGTTAATTCTGTGCTCATCAAGGTAAACACTCTGCTGGAAATAATTCAGTGTCTTTTAGGAACTGGGTGCCAGGCTCGACTAAAAGATGGCTCTGGGCTGTGGCAGTGAGCTGAGGTGCTAAAATCTTGGTATCTTCAAGTCAAAGACAACCTGCCCTGTCCAACAGGGGTGAGAAGTGACTGGGGCAGGCAGTGAGCCTTGCTCGCTAATTGTTAGGTTGGTACTGAGAAGTGTGGAAGGTTTCACAACCCAGTGCTGGCAACGAATCCGGGGTTCTGATCCAAGAATTTATTTCATTAGAGTTTGGATGAGGCCCTGGATGAAAACATAAGGCTGGAAATGACTACAGACAAAGGAGTTTGTCTTCTGTTTCATTAGATGCAAACTAGATGCTAATTGTGGCACTGTTGTTTCTCGTTTGTCTGTTTGCTTAATCCACACTCTGTGTGGACCTGGACAAGCAAAGCAAAACCAAAAGGGATAGAAGACTCCAGCCCTTACCATGTTACCATGCCAATGGCTGTCTGAATCCCTTGGGAAGGTTATTCCATCAAGTGTGGAAGTTCAGGAATGTTCCTTTCCAACAGAGCAGGGGTCTCCAGTGCTGCCAGAGCCACAGGTGAACCCAAGCAGACCATGGCTGGGGGTGACTGCTCTAGACAAAGCCCTGAGCATGCAGTGCAGCTCACTAAGAGGCTGCCATGGAGCTGAAATCCAGCTCCATTATTTCTGTGAGCCTGCTCCATTATCAAGAATATAAATCTTAATCTCTGGAACTGTTTTTCTGCAGCTTAGAGCTGCTGAAGGTTTATTTTTTAAATCTAAGGATAGAAGCATTAAAAAGTAAATGTTCTTGAGCTCCACCACAGCTTAATCTGAAAAATCCTGTCATTAGTCCTCTTAGAAGTGGCAAGCAGGGATATCTTGTGATGGCTGACATCCTAGTTTCCTTGGGATTACCAGGAGGGAGAGCCTTGCTTTCCCACTCTTCCTTTCAACATTTCTAGTCACTCCTCAGATGCTTTCACCTAAGTGATTTTAGCCACTGCTTAATGCTCCCTTCTTTAACAGTGTCTGGATCTCAGCAGGTTTTGGTAGGCAGAGAGACCTGTTACATGTCAGCAGGGGCTGGAGCACCTCTGCTATGAGGAGAAGCTGATCGAGTCGGGGTTGTGCAGCCTGGAGGAGAGAAGGCTCCAGGGAGACCTAATAGCAGCCTTCCAGTACCGAAAGGGGCTGCAAGAAGGCTGCAGAGGGACTGTTTGCAAAGGCCTGAAGGGATAGGATGAGGGGCAGTGGTTTGAAATGAGAAGAGCAGACTTAGACTGGATGTTAGGAACAATTTCTGCACCATAAAGGTGGTGGAACCCTGCCACAGATTGCCCAGGGAGGTGGTTGAGGTCCCATCCCTGGAGATACTCAATGTGAGACTCAACAGGGCTCTGAACAACCTGATCTAGTTAAGGATGTCCCTGTTCACTGCAGGAGGGTTGAACTGGATGACCTCTGGAAATCTCTTCCAACCCAAACCATTCTGTGATTTCTCAGGCATATTGATCCATCAGTGGCAACCTTCTCCTGTGCTTTTTGTGCAGGAAGAAGTGGTTAACCAAGTGGCAGCATCAGGGGCCCACAGCTGAGAACTTCTGAGCTCTCATCAAAGCATTTTTGTCATTGGTTCACTTCAGCACTAATCTGTTTTTTATTTGATTTGGGAGGTGGAACAGCAGGGATAACACAGAGCTCATACAGTGATCCAGACCAAGCCTCAGGGAGGTTCTCTAGAGAGAATTCCTCCAGATCAGGTTTAATTTTGTGGGGAGAAATTCCAGCTTCTCCCATCTACTCCAGAATGAGGAAGGCTTCCATCACCAATGCCAATACCCAGATCAAGTTTGCTTCTGTGCATTGATTTCTGCACACAATGTGTATGAAAGGAGTAGGGAAAATCTGGATTAAAGGTCTGGATCCATAGTTTAAATGTATCTAGACTTCAGATGGCTTAACACTTGGCTTCTGTAAATGAATTTAGAGAGAATGGAAGCTCAAGTGACATTGTCAATGCTCTGCATGCTCACACAGCTCAGGCTGAGTAAATATTCATTAAGCTGAATAACACAGGAGTGAAAGCAAACATCAGGGAGGGTTACAAAGACTATTCTAATTCAGCTTTAGTGTTCTACAGGCAGGAATCAGGAGCACCAAATCCTACTGAGGCCAGCAGTGATTGTAACACTGCTTTGAAATGCACTCTGCTGCCTTGAATCGTTTGGCAGCACATTTCAGCTGCTTGTGTCAGCGAAGTCTTAAGTACAAGACACACAAAGGAGCATCTTTTTACATCTGCATTGTCTTTCCAGCAACCTGACCTCACTCTTCATGGAGCCAAAATCCAGCTCTTGTGCATGAAATATTTTGCATGTGCCTGGTTTTACTGCTGATAAAACCTCAGGTGACAACAGCAATCAAGCAAACCGAGTAACTGAGGGATTACCTCTGGTTGTGCCCTTCCAGATAGTTTAGACAGCCTTAGCAAGTCTGAATTCTGTATGAGGAGGATGGTGCCAACCTCTGAAGGTGGAATTCCATCTCCTGGAGCACCATGGCACTGCTGCTCAGGTGTGCTGCCTTTCAGTTGATGTGCAGGTCCAGTCTCCAATCCCTGTAGTCCACCCTTTATTTCTATCTCTTCAGCCTTTGTTTGCAGGTTTCCCACCTACAAAATTTGCCTCTGTGAAGAAAGGACCATGAGACAATTCTGCCCATCCCTGCTTTGGGAGGCTGCTGAGGGTTTGGAGCACTTTGGGTGCAGCAGTAAGTGAGAATGAAAACTCAGATCCTGATGCTAGGCAGGCTGGGGAAAGGTTTTAAATTCTCTTCTGCATTCACATGGCAAGCAAAACAGAACTGATGAGCAGCTGTGCAGCAGGCATCAGCACCCAACCCAACTGAATTCAGGGTTTTTTTATGAGTTGCCATCAAAATAAAAATGGAAATCCAGCATTTAAGTAGAGCATCTGACAGTCCCCTGCTGTGGCAAATGTTGATTTCAGTATAACAGAGTCTCTGCTGGCACAGGCTTGGTGGGACCAGAGCCATTTCTTTCGCTATTGATGCAGAGCTGGCCTAGGGAGGAGACAGTTCTGGCTTCCAGTCCCCCAGCAGATTCTCCCCATGGAGATGTTAATGAATTGTGTGCAGCCTCCTTTAGCTGGGCTGTGTGCAGGGAGGCTGTTGTGGGGTCGTACAGGGACCAGCTCAGCTCTGAGTCTTCTGCTGGGCAGTTTGGTTAGGCTGGCAGGTGGATATCTTAGGCTTAGACCTCTGGGCCCAACTCTTGTGTTGCTGAGCCTGTTTCACTCAGAGAGAGTATTTCTGCTTTTCACTGGCATGGTGAGAGGGGAAGTTGAGCTTTCCTGACAGAAAAGGTGCAGCTGAATATTGAGTTTGCCAGAGCAAGATCTTCAACTTTTGCTCCTGGTGCTGATCCTCTCTTGACAAGACTAACTCTGCTCATCTATACAGCTTGTTCTGGGGACATGTTAAAGACATTTGTGAGTGATGGCTTCTCTCTATTGATAAAAAAAAAAAAAGACCTTTTAAAAGCAGTGGGTTTGATAGGGAAGGTTCAGGTCAGACATTAGGAAAAAATTCTTCACTGCAAAGGTTGTCAAGCCCTGGAACAGGCTGCCCAGGGCAGTGGTTGAATCATCATCTCTGGAGGGATTTAAAAGATGTGTAGATGTGGTGATGAGGGATTTGGTTCAGCAGCAAACTTGGTATCGTTAGGTTCATGGCTGGAGCTGATCTTCAAGATGTTTTCAGCCTAAGTGATTCTATGACACAGTACGTGATGCATATCTTGGAGCTGCGCTATGCAGCAGCCTGGCTTAGCAGCAGCCTTTCTTCATGCTCAACTTTCTGTTCTGGAAAGAGCCCTTCCCCACAACTCAAACACAGGTGCAGAGCAGCTCCAGAGTGCCTTAGCTGAGGCACTACAACCCTCTTCAGTCATCGTGGCACCCTGGGCTAGCACACGGCCACATGCCAGGCTCCATGAGCTCAGAGAACACATCACTTCATCTACAAATACATCAAATAAATCCACCGGGGCTCGTCCTGGTGGGCAGCCAGCCCCATGTGTGACTTGCCTCATCTCCTGGTGACAGTGCATCGTGTTATTGAGGTACAACCCTCCTCATCCTTGAGTGATGTTAATGTTTTTTTTTCCAGTACAGAGCTATCTTGATGTGTTTTGTGCTTTATTGTTGTGTAAGTTTAGTTTATTACTTTGCCTCGTTCCTAGGAAGGCACAGCAGTTATTCATGGTGCACTGCTTTCTCTCCTACACCAAGAAAATGTTATGCTGCTTTTAAGAGGACTTTCAGAGCATATCTTTAACCTGTAGCCTTGATCAAATGTGCTGGGCATTCAGCATTAGCCACACTCCTAAGTCTTGTGTGTGGTTTATAAATGGCTACAGCTCAGCCTTGAAAATGGGAAATGAAGAGTGGCTGGAGCAAATGAGGCTTAGCTGAGCCTGATTTCAGGAGAGAACGTGTTGCACAGTGCCTAATGCAGCTCGCTGGGCTCTCAGTTTACCTCCCCACCCCTGCTTCTCAAGTTCTCAGGCATTTCTCTCTTCATTCATCTCAATCCTGGATAAAGCTTTATCAAGAGGCAATTGTTCCTTCCAGCTCGGGATCACGCAAGTAGTAATACTCTGAAGTCTGAGTTCAGTCACCAAGTGGTGCAGATCGATTTTTGCCTTCTGCTCATGTAATTCTGAGGGGGTTTAGGTGCTGCTCCATTTTATGGAGTGCAGGATGTGATAGGAGCTTTTGTTTCTTCTCCTATACATCTTCTCAAGAGAGTCTCCTGACACATTTTTTTCCTTCTCTTCTCAACTGACCTTTTAGTCTTTCTTTAAGCAGTTTTTTCCTCTAGGCTGTGCTCTCTTCAGTTTCTTGGAACTTATTTTGGGGGGAGTGTTGGGAGGGAAGGCATAAAAAGTTGATCCTTCTTTTAGCTGTCTTTGAGAGGCTTGCTGCTCTGTGTGTGTATGCTGAGCGTGGGCATTTTCAGTCTTTCCTTCGTTCTGCTTGGTACTTTCTCCTCCTTAGGTGTTTAAATAATTCTCTAAAGCCTCCTCTTGGAGATCCTTTTCCTTTTGTTTTGTTTCCAGCTTCCCCTGGGGCTTCTGTGGGTGTAGAACACGTTTGTATGGTTCAGACTTTAGGGCTGGGGAGCTGAAGTGGGATTTTTGTGCTCGAAGCCTTGTCTAGCCTGAATGATGAGAGTTTTAGGTGCTGCCGGGTTCTCTAAGAATCTGTAACCCTTTGCATGTAGGGTCACAAAGAGGTTTAGAGGAGTTAAAGACATCTGGGTCCCAGAGCCAGCCAGCCTGGGTCACCCAGCCAAGGCTTCTCTACAAATCTCAGCTTCGAATCGATAGACAAAGTGCAAAGCAACAGAGATGGAAGCTGCAGGTTTCTAAATAGGTATCAAGCCTTCCTCCTTGAGAAACCCATGCTGCACTGCTCTTTGCTGGCTACCACAGCCCTGCCATTACCCTGATCTAGTGCTGTTCTCACCCATTACCTCAGCTGTATAAACCAACTTTGGTAAGACTTCATATCCATAACACCAGCAGGTTGGGAGCCCTAATCATACCTTAGTGTTTTCCTGTCCTCTTGCCCAGGCATGTTTTTCTTTCTATTAGTTTTAAGAACATACTGAGCACCCTGCCTGTGGGCGACACAAGCATTTGCTTTCCAAGTGAAAGGGTGAAGGATGTGGCCGAGTCGGTTCTGTCATTTCATGCGGCTCTGTAGCAGCTTAGTTGGAGCATCTGGGATCGATGTGACTAATAGATCCTGGTGCTTTGCAACAGAGTCAGCAAACAGAATAAATTATAACATCCTCTCTCCTTCAGTGATTGTAATTCCTTCTTGCTGTCTGGTTCTTGATAGTCGTGGTGCTGCACTCTGAGGCTGTTGTCAAACCTGTCTCAGAGTGCAACCTGGAAAATACTGGCTCACTATCCATTTAATTAAGTTTAGGCTAATCTCTGTTCTCTATGCTCTACCTGATTAGAGAATAAAATACTACTTATTTTTGGTACAGGAGCAAGGAAAAAAACCAACACCAAAACCCAAACCCCTTGCTTTGGGAGCTAGTAATCTTTTCAGGCAGCTGTTGTGGTTTGTTGGAGGTGTGTTCCAGCTGACTCTTCCACCACTGACCAAAGGGCTTTGAGTTTCTCAAGCTGTTTAATTCAGCAGACTTTGATATTCAGGTTTTGAAAGGTTTCTTTAGCTGGATAGAAAGCTTCCGTGTTCTGTACTGAAATAGACCATCAGAAGGAGTTTCTGTCACCTCCTCGAGACCTAGGCTTAATGTAAACTCAGTATGTCTTAAATTTGAAGCAGGGTGTGAAGCTTGATAGTCCTGTAGAGTGGAGCACCTCCTACAACTGCCATGGAAATGCACACAGTTGGCCTGGGGTGAGTTGAATGCCTTCTGTCATCCTTGGGAGCTACTGTGGATCTCTGCTGCTGCTTGGAAATGTCATTCCCCCTGTTCTGAAGTGCCATATAAACCAGGATGTTCGAGCTAAGTGCTTGTAAACCTCAGGCTTCCAAAGAAATAAACCCCAAACAGCTCTTGTGCTTGCCAGGCTCTGCTTAGCCCGACTAGAACAAGGCTACTGTGAGACCTGTGGGTTAGTGCTGGGCTCAGGAGAGCCAAACTGCAGCTAGACGTGCCTGAAATCCATTGGGATGCAGAAGGTGCAAATCTGAGCAGAAGTTGACCTTAAAATTTATTCTAAATCCCTTTTTATTATTACAAATAAATACTCTGAGCCTAAATCTCTGCCTAGCCCATATTGGAGCATCAGTAGCAACTGGCAGCTCTTCCCCCCCCACCTCCTGCCTGACATGGGGGGGCATGTGTGTGTTTGGTTTTGTGGGGTTTGGTGGTGGCTTTTTTTCCCCCCCTCCGCAATAAAAGGGCAGCTGTTGTGCTAAACCCTTACTGATGGATGTAAACTTGTGCTGAGTGCTCTGCAGAGGTTTTGTGGAGCCCTCTAAAACATCTTTATCATTTAATATCTGCATATATTTAAGTTTTAAACGTGCCATAGCCAGGGCTACTTTTTCACACGTTTAACAGAGGTTTGACACTTTAATGGAGTGCTGTAGATGTTGCAGTGAATATCTGCGAGGGTTCCAATGGTTTATTTACTGCTGGGGCTTTTAATGGAAATGTAAAATCATTTCTCTTCTGGGCAGTGCATATCCCATTGCCAACACATCAACAAAATGTGAAACCCACATAAAATTCCAAAGCTTGCAAGGATCCCGCAAGTCGTGAGAGTCGTTGCTGCCTGTTTTACATAGGCTTGGTGTATTTATGGGGCTTGTACACAGAGAGTGGAATGGAATATGGCAGGATAATGGAATTGTAGTAAAAACACCACAGCAAAAAAAAAAAGAGGCTGCTGAGTTATGGCCTTCAATGAATCTTGTGCCTAGTTATAGGAAACGGAGTGTGATTGCTAAACGCAAACAGCTTGCGCTTTGCACGCGTCGCGAAAGCCTCTTTGTTTCGGCCTCTGGCGGCTTCAGAGGCAAGGGCAACACAAAGCCAGGATGCAGAGGGCTCGACAAGTCGAAGTGCAGGGTCCTGTGTTTGGGTGAGGCCAATCCCAGGCACAAATCCAGGCTGAATGCAGAGTTCATCGAGAGCAGCCCTGCAGAAAGAGGTTTGCTTCTGTTGATTGAGGAGAAGCTCCCCAGGAGGCAGCAGTGCCCTCATGCAGCCCAGCAGGCAGCTGTGTGCTGGGCTGTAGCAAAAAGAGTGTGGGCAGCAGGGCAAGAGAGGGGATTCTGCCCCTTGACTCTGCTCTGCTGAGACCTCACCTCCAATCCTGCATCCATCTCTGGTGTCACCAGCAGAATAGGGACACAGAGCTGCTGGAGTGAGTATAGAAGAGACCACAAAGATGATCCAAAGGCTGAAGCAGCTCTGCTATGAAGATAGGCTGAGGGAGCTGGGGGTGTTCAGCCTGGAGAAGACTGTGGGGGAACCTTATTGCTGCCTCCCAATAGCCAAAGGGAACCTGCAGGAAGGTTGTAAAAGGTGTTTCATCTTTGGTTAGACAGTGTTCACTCCTTGCGTTCCAACACCTGGTTCTTGGAGGGAAATTCGTGCTCCAGAGCTACCTTTCTGTCTTGTCTTTTCCTAAAGCATTCCCTCTTCAACACCCTGAACTTTTCTTTCCCCTCAGCCCAGATCATAGATTAGGGACTATAGCAGCAGCTGTAATGCAGAGCACAGAGCCTGCAGTAATATTCTGCAGAGGCTCAAACAAAGACCAGGTTTCAAAGGCAAAAACGGTTTGTGGTTATCAGTGCTTGTAAAAACCACTTTAATGCTCTTGTTCAATATGCTAAAATAAAGAGCTTTAGATTTCACAGTTATTCTGCCTAAGTGGGGAATAAAAGGAGCATGGTTTTGTACAGAGCTGGCAGGCTTTTAAGTGTGGTGCAGGGATTGTAGTGGCTTTTATTAGCTGTGTACATCTCAGGGATAGGTGGCTGTGCAAAAGGTTAATGTGGGGTTAGGTTTTTTTTTTTCCTTTTCCTTTTCATTTTGCTTCTTTCCAATCATATTTTTTTTCAAATCTTATTGTTAAGCTGTTTAGCAGTGAAGTGGATGGATTTGGGGTGCTCTTTTATGTGGAGGTTGGTAACTCTGCAGTGTTGTGGGCAGCCCATGTTGTTAATGGCACTGCTTTTCTTCCTAGTGTTTGTCCTTGTTTCCATGGCAGGCAGCTGACTTGCAAGCAAACATCTCTTTTAAGACATGAACAAACACAAGGGCAGCCTGGTGTGCTCCACATCTGAAAATGTGTCTGAAGGCTTTGTCTTACATGGTTTTAAACTGCAGTGTTGAAGTGACAGGGGCAGATAAAATAATGCCTTGTGAGTATCTGAGTCAAGAGGAGTTTCTAAATGGCCCCTCTCTGGGAGGCTCTGAGCACTTCTTGTTGTGTTCAACCTCATCAGAAAGAGCTGCACAGCTCCACAGCCCCACAGCCAGAGTCAGTGCAGGTGAGTAACCTCAGGGAGTGGTGGGCTGTTTAAGGGCTGGCAAAACTGCATTGGTTTGGATTCTCTGTGAGTTAGAGCTGCAGTTGTTCTCATTCTGTAATGCAGCTGTCACCCAAATGTAGTTTTCAAGCCTGTGCCCAAGATGTGGACTGTTTGACTAAGCTCATCGGCACAGCAGTGTTGTGGACACCCTGCTTCTGATATGGTTATCATTTAGTGAAGAGCTAATTAAGTTCCAGGTAAGCTAAGCATGGTCTGTAATTTCTCCTGGAAATCGAGCTCAGAGCTATTTAGCTTGGTTTGAAACTCCAGCACAGTGGTGGAGTCCCCATCCCTGGAGAGGTTCCAAAGCTGTGTGGATGTGGTGCTGAGGGATGTGTGTCATCATAGTATCAGTCAGGGTTGGAAGGGACCACAAGGATCATCTAGTTCCAACCCCCCTGCCATGGGCAGGGACACCCCACACTAGATCAGCCTGGCCAGAGCCTCACCCAGCCTGGGCTTAAACACCCCCAGGGACGGAGCCTCAACCACCTCCCTGGACAACCCATTCCAGGGCTTCACCACTCTCATGGGGAAGAACTTCCTCCTCACCTCCAGCCTGAATCTCCCCACCCCCAGCTTCATTCCATTCCCCCTAGTCCTATCACTACCTGAGATCCTGAGAAGTCCCTCCCCAGCCTTCTTGTAGCCCCCTTCAGATACTGGAAGTCCACAATTAGGTCACCTTGGAGCCTTCTCTTCTCCAGACTGAACAGCCCCAAGTCCTTCAGCCTGTGCTCACAGGAGAGGTGCTCCAGCCCTCTGCTCATCCTCCTGGCCCTTTTCTGGACACCTTCCAGCACCTCCAGATCCCTCTTGTCATAGGGGCTCCAGAACTGGATGCAGTACTCCAGGTGGGGTCTCACCAGAGCTGGCCAACTAAGAAGTCACTTCTGTTGTGCATGTCTCTGAGGTCTCTCTTGGGCTCTTCCCCCCTGAGCCTGCAGGGCTCTTCACCCCACCCCCCTGAGCCTGCAGAGCCCTTCCCACCCCCACCCTGAGCCTGCAGGGCTCTCCCCCAGTTGAGTGGACAACTGCTCCCTTTAGCTAGAAGCTGCTACAGCCCTTTGCTGCCAGTCAGCAGAGAGAGGAAGATCACTTAAGCTGTGTCGTTGCCTTCTGCCATCCTAATAAGCAGCTGGAGATTCTCCTTCCCTCTCTGTTACCCTGCCACTGCACTGTTTGAATGCCTTAAACCTGTCACTTCATTTTTCACTTTTACCTTTATTTTTTCTCCCCCTTTTTTTTTTCTCCACCTGTACCAATTATATGAAACAGTGACATTTGTCAGCTCTCTTCTTGTCTCTTTAGTAATATCTCCAGGTGCCTCTTTTGCTGATTTTGTACAATTTGCAGCTACTTGGAGGTGTCTTAGTCCCTTCACATAAAACTTTTATCTAGGGGAAGGGGGGGGGGGGGTGTGAAACCCAAAAAATCCTGGAATGTTCTCTGCAGAATGAGTGTGTGTGTGTGCTGTGATTCATCCAAGCAAGTGAACTGTGAGCTGTGTTTTCCTCCAGCAGAAAAAAAAACCCCAACCCATAATGTTTGTTTTTCCTGCTGAGATTTGACTTGTTCCAAGCAAATCAGAAGACCCAGGAGGTGCTGAGGGTCATGAAAGAGAAATGCAGGAGCAAAACACTTCTGAAACAGATTGGTTAAACGGAGGAGGGAGCAAAATCAAGTGAGATAACTTTGTGGTTCCCCTGAATAGATAATTCATTTTATAAAGCTGTGTGCTTTGGGGCTTTTTATTTTCCTCCTGTTTTGCAGTGGTAGATATTTTCCTGGCACTGTTTTCAGGGCTGTTGTGGATTTTGAATGCTTGAACACAGAATCAGTCAGGGTTGGAAGGGACCACAAGTATCATCTAGTTCCAACCCCACTGCCATGGGCAGGGACACCCCACACTAGATCAGGCTGGCCAGAGCCTCATCCAGCCTGGGTTTAAACACTTCCAGGGACGGGGCCTCAAGCACCTCCCTGGACAACCCATTCCAGGGCTTCACCACTCTCATGGGGAAGAGCTTCCTCCTCACCTCCAGCCTGAATCTCCCCACCTCCAGCTTCATTCCATTCCCCTTAGTCCTATCACTACCTGAGATCCTGAGAAGTCCCTTCCCAGCCTTCTTGTAGCCCCCTTCAGATGCTGGAAGGTCACAATTAGGTCACCTTGGAGCCTTCTCTTCTCCAGACTGAACAGCCCCAACTCCTTCAGTCTGTGCTCATAGGAGAGGTGCTCCAGCCCTCTGCTCATCGTCCTGGCCCTTCTCTGGACACCTTCCAGCATGTCTATATTCCTCTTGTAATAGGGGGTCCAGAACTGGACACGAAAGGGGAAACTGTGAGACTTAAGGATTGTGTTTGTGATTCTAAAGGTAATTGTTTGAGGGAGTGCTGCAAGGATTTGGAAACTGCTGTGGTGGATGTTTTGGCTGAACAAGACTTTACCAACACCCCCTGCTTTTCTGGCCAGCAGGAGGAGCAACTGTTGTGGTTGTTTCTTGGTGCTCTGCAAGTGCCTAGAGGTCTTGTTTGGGTTTTTCTCTGAGTCCTGAAGGTTGCATCTTCAGTGTGTTTGGTAATCTGGAGCCTTTAGCTTTAGTTTGTTTCCTTCTACCCATCCTCATTCTCAACAGAACCATAGAATTGTTTGGGTTGGAAAAACACCCTGGCCACTGAACCATGTCCCAGAGTGCCACGGCCACAGGTTTCTTAAACACCTCCAGGCATGGGGACTCCTCCACCTCCCTGGGCAGCCAGTTCCAACCCCTGACCACTCTTGCAGCAAAGAAATTTTTCCTCATCTCCAACCTAACCCTCCCCTGGCACAATTTCAAGCCTTTTTCTCTCCTTCTATCACCTAATAACAGGGAGAAGAGACCAACCTCCACCTCCCTGAGACACTTGCTCCAGCACCTCAATGTCCTTCTTGGAGTGAGGGACTCAAAACTGAACTCAGGACTCTTGGTGGGGCTTCAACAGTGCCCAGTGCAGGGGCACAGTCACTGCCCTGAGAAACAGAGTGTGCCCTGCACACCCTGACCTGAGGTGTGTGGAGTGCTCTGTGAGATCATCTAGTTGAGTTGAGTTGAGTTGCTTGAATGTGTCCAGAGAAGGGCAACAAAGCTGGGGAGGGGTCTGGAGCACAGTCCTGTGAGGTGAGGCTGAGGGAGCTGGGGTTGCTTAGCCTGGAGAAGAGGAGGCTCTCTACAACCTCCTGAAGGGAGGCTGTAGCCAGGTGGGGGTTGGTCTCTTCTCCCACACAACCACCAACAGAACAAGAGGATGCAGTCTCAAGCTGTGCCAGGGGAGGTTTAGGCTGGATGTTAGGAAGAAGTTCATAGAAAGAGTTTGTGGCCATTGGGTTGTGCTGCCCAGGGAGGTGGTGGAGTCACCATCACTGGAGGTGTTTAGGAAAAGACTTTGATGGGGTGCTTGGTGCCATGGTGTTTAGTTGATCAGATGGTGCTGGGTGATAGGTTGGACTTAATGATCTCAAAGGTCTCTTCCAAGCTGGTTAATTCTATTCTGTGTGCTCAGGTTCTGAGTTATTCAGAAGAAAAGCTGGAGCTGAGTCTCATCTGCTCACTAATATTGCTGAGCTTCAGAGTCAAGGGACTAGGATCTGAGTTTCAGCTGGATCAGTTCTTTTTTGCTTACTGTGAAATAATTGAAGTCATTTGTGTGCTCTGCCCCACTGGAAAACTACCCTAGAAGGCCAGATAATAACCTTTGGGTTTATCAGTGCTGATTCATCCATAATTTTTTATTTTCCTGGAGGCTTATGAAAAAACCCCAACAATCCCACCAAGGAAAAAGAAACAGAAAGTGTTCCAATTAATGTTAGAGACTTACTTCACCAAAAAATAGGAAGAAAGATAATTTTATTTGGGGATCTGATTGTAATCTTTAACAATCAGCCAATGTCTCATTAGCTGTGGCATATTTAGCAATGTATCTTTCTAACAGTGTTTTAAAATAGCCTCTCTGAGTCAACTTCTTGCCCACCTTTAGCGTTTCAAGTTGAGGTACACTTACAGACTGTCACCTTTCCTATTGTGCTTCCTCATCCTGACTCACCCCCTCCCATCTGCATTTGTCTCTGTTCCCCTAATCTGGATTTGCCAGCAACTTGAATTTTTTTGGTTGTGGTTTCAAAGCACAGAAACAAACCTGAAGGGATCCTGCAGGAAGGCTGCAGGAGGACTTTTCCTGAGGGTGTCCAGAGACAGGCCAAGGTGGGGAATGATTTGAAGCTGAGGGAGAGCAGGGTTAGACTGGAGCAGAGGAGGAAGTTCTTCAGTGTGAGGGTGGTGAGACTCTGGAATAGGCTGCCCAGGGAGGCTGTGGATGGCTTCTCCCTGGTGGTGTTCATGGCTAGGCTGGATGAGGACTTGAGCAGCTGAGTCTGGTTGGAAGGTGTCCCTGGATGAGGACTTGAGCAGCTGAGTCTGGTTGAGAGGTGTCCCTGTCTGTGGGTGGGAGGTTGGAGCAGAGCATCTCTGAGGTACTTTCCAACCTGAGCCATGCTAGGATTGTCTAATTAAAAAGCTAAGTGCAGGACACATCAGATGAAGGACACAGGCATACAAATGCACCAACATTCCAGATTATTTCTTGTTGCATCTTCTTGGTATGGTCTGTGTGTCAAGACATTTGTCTCTTGTTTTTAGGACAGGCTTTCTTTGGGTCCTCTCTGTCCCAGGAATCTTTGCATTTATCTGTACCACTTGTGGTTATTTTTAACACCTTCACCCTAAACCTGGAATTTTGGATAACATTTCTTACCATATAGAGGATTCTGATTCTCTCTGAGTTAGAGCTAATGTTAGCAATGACAAGACAATGGGCACCTTCAGCTGCAGTAGGCAGATCTGTGGAGGAGACCTTTGAGAATAAAGAAATCAGAAGAGAAAAAATGCTTGAGGAATCTATGAGCCATGAGCAAAATGTGGAGTTACAAAGCACTTTCATCCCAGGTCATTGGTTTTGAATTAACATCAAGTCAGGTGCAGCCACACATCTCAGCAGTATTTACCATCGCTGTCACTTGTAAACTTGCTGTTTGGTCACACTCCCTGGTGTGCTGCTTGTGCTTCTGCCTGCTCAAAAAGTGATGGCTTCTGCCTCTCTACAAGGAGCACCTCCCTGGAGGAGTTCAGGACTGGATCGGATGAGGCCTCAAGCAACCTGGGCTGGTGGGAGGTGTCCCTGCCCATGGCATGGGGTTGGGACTGGATGATCTTTAAGCTCCTTTCCAACCTTAGAATAGAATAAAGCAGGTTGGGAGACCTTTGAGATCATCAGGTCCAACCTGTCACCCAGCACCACCTAATCAACTAACCCATGGCACCAAGCACCCTATCAAGTTTCCTCCTAAACAGCTCCAATTATAGTGACTCCACCACCTCCCTGGGCAGCACATTCCAATGGGCAATCCCTCTCTCTGTGTAGAACTTCTTCCTAACCTCCAGCCTAAACCTCCCCTGGTGCAGCTTGAGACTATGTCCTCTTGTTCTGATGCTGGTTGCCTGGGAGAAGAGACCAACCTCTGCCTGTTTGCAACCTCCCTCCAGGTAGTGCAGAGAGCAATAAGGTCTCCCCTGAGCCTCCTCCTCTCCAGGTTAAGCAACCCCAGTCTCTCCTCATAGGGCTTGTGTTCCAAAGCCCTCACCAACTTTGTTGCCCTCAGAGTAGACTAAAACCTAAACCATTCTGGGAACCTGTGGAAGTGTGAGGTCCAGCTGTGTTTGGGGCAGTTGCCTGCAGCCTCCCCAGCAGCCTGCACAGACTCAGCCACTGCATTCTACACCACACTTGCTAAGCACTGCTCTGTTGGAGCTGTGTTTAAAATACTAATTACATCTGGGCCTGACAAAAGAGTTTCACCTGGAAGACACAAATACTGGCCAGTCCAACAACGTTGGGGTGGGCTCAGAAAGAAGGTGGAGGATGTGTTTCCTGCTTTCTCCACCTGAGAGAATATTTAAAACCTGCAAATTGCTCATGCTAGGAGAAACATCTCTGCTGCTGTCAGCTGGGTGTTGACCTTTCCCATCTTCAAATCCTGAAGTGTTTATGTTGCACTGAGAAAGCAATTGATTCCCTCTTGAAGAGAAGCTGACATTCTAACTATATTATCTTTGATATATATATATATGTACTCTGCTTATTGACCACAGGAGAAAGTCAGATGTTGTGTTTAAAGGGCAGGATTGTATAATCTAAAAGCAGCAGGGCTGAGGATCCTTTGTTTTCTGACCTACAAAAAGAACTCAGAGCTGGATTGTTCCTGTTGGGTGCTAAATCTCTTTATAGTCTCAAACAAAATACTCTGGGAAGAATAGAGAATTCAGTCATGGGCAGCCAGCTCTTGGGATGTTTAAATTAGATGGAACAATTGATGAAGAGCTCTCAGCACTTCAGGCCTGGAACTGGTATCTGACCTACTCTAATCGTCAAGGTTTAACTAATAAGTTTGGTATTAAACCAAGCAAACACAAAGCATAAGTGTTGTTGCTGCAAGTAGGGAGATTCTTCTGCCTTGCAGGAGGTTTTCTCAGCTGTGTAGCCTCCCTCTCAAATCTGGAAAGGAGGAGCCATGCTCAGCCAGAATGGCATTTCCTCATCTGGAGTCACTCAGCTTTTCTCCTTGTATGGCACAGGTGATGTCCAGGTGAAGGCCCAACATGGTGCCTGTCAAAGGGCAGTAAGATGCTCCCAGTGATACTGCCTTCAAGCTCCAAAGCAGCTGAGATTCTGAGGCATCATTTGGTAGCTTTTTGCCATGCAAGCCACAAGTGTAACCCGTGCAATGGGCAGAGCCTTCAGGGAACTGTAGAGACCTTTGGAGGTTGTGGATGGCCCCTCCCTGGAGGTGTTCAAGGCCAGGTTGGATGAGGTCTTGAGCAACCTGGGCTGGTGGGAGGTGTCCCTGATCACGACAGGAGGGTTGGCACTGGATCATCTTTGTGACCTCTTCCAACCCAAACCATTCTATGACCTTTGCCAGTCTCAGCTCTGCCTCTATCCATTTTCTCGTGGATATTTGCAAGTCTCCAGAGTGTTTGGATGGGAAGCTGTGTGGCCATGGTGTTTTGTATGGATACCTAAGCACAGTGAGACTCCATCACCTGCTACCCCATCAGCAGTTGTGTCCCTGCGACGCTGCCAGGCTGGGTTAATGTTCCACATAGGAGACAGAACTAGGGATGAGTAGGGATGAGCTTCATTTTTAGAGGAAAAGGGTTGGCTAACTCCTGTGGTAATCTGCCTTGGCTATGGTGTATTTAACTGATTTTGCTGTGATAATGCTGTAAGCTGGTCTTTGGTAATTGCCTTCTGTAACTGGAACAAATTTCTGATTATGCTAATTCCTCTGCTGCCACCCAATATGCAGTGGCTGAGTTAATCTATATCTGCCCCTGCATTTCTTTGCTAGATCATGATGTGATTAGCCTGTGTTAGACATTGGGGGAGGGGGGTTTAATTCTGGGCAGATTTAATGCGAGGGGAAAGAAAAAGGAGAGCTTCAGAGCAACTCATGGCAGATTATAGCAGTTTCTAAGTCTAGTTCGAGATGGAAACATTTAAGCTCTTCAGACACAGCAATTCTTCTTAAAAAAAGGAAGTTTATTTCATCCTGTTGCAAGCCACTGGGTGACCTCCACTGATGATCAAGTGAGGGAAGTTAAGTGCTAATGACTTTGGAGTCTGCTGCTCTTCAGGCAGTGCAGGTTGGCAGCTCAGAGCACTGTGCCTCCTTGCAGCACAGATCCGCTGCAGGTTTCTTTGTTGCCTTTATGTGGGTTCTTTTTCCTTGGGTGTTTTGTGGCTGTTGCATATCTGTGTGTGCTGAGTTTTGTTTCCAAAGGCTGCATCACTGCAAGTAACAACAACCTCTTGTCACCCTGACTCCTGCAAGCTTATCTGCGCAGCCTATAAATTCATGCCTCGGTTCTCCCCTTTGAAAGCATTTGTCTGCAGAGGCAAAGGCAGTGAATGAGTTTGGAGATCTCTGGGTTTGTTGTTTGTGAGGTTTTGGGTTTTTTTGAGGGGAGTGGAAGGCTGGAATTAGAGATGAGGATTCACAGTGTCATCAAGCCTCCAGATAAGAAGCAAAAGGTACTGTGTGCCCTCACAAATCATCATCTGATCGCACATCTCTCAACGCTTTCATGTTTATGTTCCGTCTGCTTAATGTTCTCCCTTCACTGTGATCATCTTTCTTTTAAATGCTTTGCTTTAATGTAAATGTTTTTTTCATTCCCCCAAGCCTTGCAACCCTAGGCTCAGGAAAGCCTGGATCAGTGGGCATTGCCCCCTGGAAAAGTGCTGGTGTAACAGCAGTGGGGACTTGGAACCCTCCTGTGCCACCCCCTGGCCGCCCTGCCAACCCCTCTGAGCTGAGGAGAGTGCAAATGCAAACTGTATAAACATATCTGGGAAATGATGAACTCCAGCAGTATCAGACATGTTTGTCATTACAGTGCACAGAAAGTGAGTTTAATTCTGACTGTGGCCATTGAATTTCTGTCACTTGATTTATGCCACTGCTGCTGCTCCATAATTTAAACTGCAGCCCTCCTCTGGTAATTATTATTAAAGTTAACTGCAGAAGGGGAACTGAATGGTAAGTGGGTTTTGCTGGATTGTTCCTCCTCTTTCTCAGACCAAAGGAAAATTAGATGCATTCAAAGGGATGTTATGAAGGGAAGAGTTCAGCACTGCTGGATTTAGGCTGTGTGTGTGGTTGCAGCCCCAGAGCTGTGCCTGGCCATCTGTGGCTGTGAAGGGGATGTTCTGCCTTTGTGACCAGCTCTGCCTAACTGCAGTTTGAGGGAGTGTCCAGAGAGCTAAAAGCTTGTAACTCCCCTCAGAGTGAAATGTAGAACATGCCTCATCCCTTGCCAGATGTGTAAAGCAAAGGCTGTGTTTAACTCCAGGCACCATTCAGGAGAGAGCACCACAGACCCCAGTCCTCCTTGAGGGAGGCTCCCAACTGACCGCTGCAGTGCCGGGCCACCAGAAGCTGTGGATGTGGCAGTTGCACATCTCCTGTCCCCACCTCACCAAAATGACTGATGCTCCTGGAAGGGGAAACCTGCTGCCTGGCATGAAATCTAATTGGCTTTGATGGTCAGCCTTTGCAGATTTGTTTATAAACTGGAAAATCTACAAATTGCAGACCATCTGCGCAGAGCAGTGTGCTAATGAATGCCTGTAGCTAGCAAATCCATAAGCTCATTACCACCAAGTTCCAAGTCCTTCCACAAGTTCCTAAACAGGGTTATTCATCTGAACTGAGAAGAGAAGGGAGTTTGACTCGAGGCTACAGCCATACCTCCTTCAGGTCTGGGAAAAGCTATTCAAACAACTCACATTTCATTCAGTCTTTGAACAGACTATGTTGATTCTGGTCCTATCTTTAATGTTTCATTTCAGTAACAGCAGCTGACCCTGAGCCTCAACTGGTTGGTTTTAGATGTACCAAGTAGAGAAATGTCTTGCAGTGTTATTCTTGGGTCTGCTTAGGGGTATGTTGGTTGGTGAAGTAGTGAAGATGTATTGAAATCTGCTGCCCCCAGCATTTCCTGGTGGTTGTGTGTCTCGATAATGAGCACTGGTGGTCTGTGGTTAAGAATGGTTATGTAAATTGGGAATCTTCCACCCTGTGTGATGTCATCATCCTGACTCCCCCAAAAGAGTGGAATTAATGATATTTATTACATGTCCAAGGGCTGGAGCACCTCTGCTATGAGGACAGGCTGAGGGAGCAGGGGTTGTTCAGCCTACAGGAGAGAAGACTCCAGGGGGAACCTTAGAGCTGTCTTCCAATACCTGGAGGCATCCTGCAGGAAGGCTGCAGAGGGACTGTTCCTGAGAGTGTCTAGAGACAGGACAAAGGGGAAATGGTTTGAAGCCGAGGGAGAGCAGGGTTACACTGGAGCTGAGGGAGCAGCTCTTCAGTAGGAGGGTGGTGAGACTCTCCATTGGTCACGTCTCTGTTCCTTGAGTGTCAGGAAGTATTTCCCTTTAGGTTAATGACATCACAATCCCAAGACACCAGCCTTCACTTGGCTGCTTTTTACTTCTGCAGAAGTCATGCTTCTGCCTTTTCCTTTCCTACTTCACGTTCTTCTCTGCTCCAACCCTTTCCAGGTGGAATGGTTAAAGAATGAGGAGCCCATCGATTCCAACCTGGATGAGAACATCGACACCAGAGCAGACCACAACCTCATCATCCGCCAGGCTCGGCTGTCTGACTCGGGGAACTACACCTGCATGGCCGCCAACATCGTGGCCAAGAGAAGGAGCATGTCTGCCACAGTCGTGGTGTATGGTCAGTGAAAACCTCATCAGCATGGGAAAACTTCCACCTCTGCTTTTATTGCTGGGCTACATCCTTGCCCTTCTGACCAAGAGGGCCAAGGGCACCCTGGCGTGCATCAAGGAAAGTGTGGCCAGCAGGGCTAGGGAGGTTCTCCTCCCATTCTGCTCTGCTGAGTCCACAGCTGGAATGCTGTGTCCAGTTTTGGGCTTCCCAGTTCAAGAGAGACAGGGAGCTGCTGGGGAGAATCCAATAGAGAGCTACGAAGATGACTGGGGGACTATGGAGAAAGCCTGAGAGCCCTGGGGCTATTTAGTCTGGAGATGAGAAGGCTGAGAGGGGATCTGCTCAGTGTCTATAAGTATCTGAGGGGTGGGGGTCAGGATGAAGGGGCCAGGCTCTGTTTGGTGGTGCCCAGTGATAGGACAAAGCACAACAGGTACGAGCTGGAACCCAGAAGGTTCCATCTCAGCATGAGGAGAAACTTCTTCACTGTGAGGGTGCTGGAGCCCTGGAGCAGGCTGCCCAGGGAGGTTGTGGAGTCTCCTTCTCTGGGGACTTTCCAGCCCCACCTGGGTGAGCTCTTGTGTGACCTGCCCTGGGTGATCCTGCTCTGGCAGGGTGTTAGACATGATTTCTGGAGGTTCCTTCCACCCCTTAACATTCTGTTGATTACTTGGAATGATCTGATCAGATTTCTTGCTTGATGTCTCTTAGCATCCCTGCCATGACCACAACCCCCTTTGTGTTTTGCAGTTAATGGAGGTTGGTCCTCATGGACCGAGTGGTCGAACTGCAACGCGCGGTGCGGACGGGGCTGGCAGAAGCGCTCTCGGACCTGCACCAACCCTGCTCCCCTCAATGGAGGTGCCTTCTGTGAAGGAATGTCAGTGCAGAAAATCACCTGCACTTCTCTTTGCCCTGGTGAGTTGTGTCTGCTAAAGAATGACTTTGGATGTCACTTTATGGGAGAGCTCTTCAGTCTGAAGTGCCAGGTTAGACAGCTGTGCTTTGAGGAGCCTGCTGAGGTCAAAGGGAAGGGGAAATGCTTCCATCCTTGTTTAGACTGCAGCTCAGAGCCCTCCAGAGGCACCTGCAGTCTGAGCTGCCAGGTTTGTCAGTGCTTTAACTTACACTGAAGCCAGATGAACTGCCCCAGAATGATCCCCATGGCCCCAAAACTGCAGTGGGTTCAGTGTGAAAAACCATGTGTGAGAGGGGGAGAGTGTAGAGAAAGGGAGGTGATGATAGTGACCCTAGAGAGAAACACAGAGACCCAAGTTGGAGCTTCATGTAAAAGCATTATTTGGCTTGCAAAAGTTTGCTTCCAAGTGTTATTAACCTTTTGAAATGGAGCTTCTGCTGTATGTGGAGCATGGTGTTAGTTCCCTGGACTCATTTGTCCACCTGCATCCCCCTTTTCCTGACACTGGAACTGATGTTTCACACAGCTAAAGAAAGCAGGATTGTCTGTGTGGGTGTTTGAAGAGTTTCTGTTTGCCTGTCGTTTTTGTGGTCACAGCATAATTTCTCTGGATTCTGGCAAATCTCTCTTCTAGACTTAATGAGTTTTTAGGTACAACATGGCCTGAACTGGGATTTAAGGAACCTGCTGCTATTTGTGTCTCTGTCATCATCTGACTGTTCTTCAATTTGACTGATGCATGCAAAGGAAAGGGAGCTGTGAAAAGCCTTCTGGTTTGGGACAGGGTCAGAGACAGCTATAAGTCAGTCAGCAAAGCAGGATATTGATCTGTTGTCTTGCTGAGGGCACTACCCAGAAGCCTCCAAGTCAGCTCTGCTGGATTTTGTAAATGTCAGCATTTGTCCATGTGCAGCCTCTCCACATCAGCCCGGTTTGAAGGCAGAATTTGTACTGAAAGATTAGAAACTAAGAGCTGGCTGGCAAAGGAAATGTTTCCTCCTGCAGTTCTTGACTGGATTTGCAGGGTGTTCCCTCCTGGGTGCCCTTTGCAGGGGCTCCTGTCCTGCACCCTCAAGGTGGTATGAGATCTGTATTTTATGGATCTAAAGCTACCCCTTGCATGAGAATTCTGCTTTGATTTACTTCCTGTGACCTGAGGAGAGTTACACACCGAGTGTTCTTGGGAGGACCTCTTCACTACACCAGTTTGATCTAGAACCATATAATCACAGGCAATGATTTTTGGTGTGGTTTTTTTTTTTTTTCCCTTTCTCCACCCAGTGGATGGCAGCTGGGAGGTGTGGAGTGAGTGGTCTGTGTGCAGCCCAGAGTGTGAGCACCTGAGGGTCCGGGAGTGCATCTCTCCTGCTCCCAGGAACGGGGGAAAGTTCTGCGAGGGCTTGGGCCAGGAGTCGGAGAACTGCACCGATGGGCTTTGCATTCAAGGTGAGTCACAGCTGGCACTGAACTGGGTTTGGGGGGGGACTGTAATCCAGGTAAGGTGGTGGATCTGCCACAGACCCACCACAGTGGAACTCCTCTGGCTGAACATGAGTGTGCTGCTAGGTTGTGCATGTGAAGCCTGAAATCCACAGTGGTTTCCTGGGCACTGGATGTGTGTAGCATGGATTCTACCTATTTATTATCAGCTGATTCTGGAGAGCCAAAGAAAGAGGTTTTTGCAATGTGTAGCTAGGACCATCTGCTGCCACACATCTCCCAGGATGTGCTACTTGGCCTTCTACCTTTTTCTTGCAAGGAAATTGGCAAAGCACCAATGTGAGTAGTCAGTAAAAGAGCTGTTTAAGGTCAAAGTTTACTCCATTTGTTGCCTTTAACACAGAAGTTAAATAAAGGCAAATCTACTCTGTGGTGAGTTCCCTGTGAAAGGATTTGCCCTTCATTAATGTCTGGAAAGCATCTGGCATTTGGTGCTTGCTACTATCAACAAGCGAGTAGGAGCCAAGAAATCAACCCTGCAGCTGTAGAGCTGCAGCAAACCCTGAGCCAGCTGCAGAGTCTCAAAATAAAGAAGAGATTCCCAAGTTTATTCCTCGGTGGAATGAAGTGGTAGCCATTCCCTGTCCATGATGCTGTGCCTGGGATACTGCATTGCCCTTCCTTCTTGATCTTTTGCATTTATGTGCAGTCATTTTTCCTTCCACCATGACTCACACAACAGAGGGATCATGGCTGTAAACCCTAAGCCTTGTGCTGCTCACCATCACCCCCCACCATGGGCACCTTCCCAGCACTGCTTGGCAGCTCCAGAAAGAAACAGCTGCTGTGCCCAACCTAATTCTTCAATGAAGTACCACTGGTGAGGTGAGGAAAATGATGAACAAAAGTAAATCCCTTTTTAGCCCTGAGATTTTAATAGTGTCTTAATGTCAGGCAGCATCCTGTGTGTTTGTTCAGGCTTCAGGACTGCAAATACTGCAGCTGAGACATGAAATGGAGATTTGTTTGGGCTTGGAGGCAGGGAATACCCAGCACTCTTGCTCTATGCTTCCAACTACTTGAAGTTTCCAGGGTTACAGAGCAGCTCTCCAGCTCCAAGGTGTGGAGCAGCCAAGCCTCAGCGTTTAAAAAGGACAGAAATTGAAATGCAAACTTTGTTCTCCTTCCCTGAGCTTTAGAAAAGAGTTAAGTGGTGAGAGTTTGGGAGCACTGCAATTCATGCAGCTTTTGAGGACCTGTGTGATGATCACAAGATGTTTTCTGAGGTCTTTCTCCTTCCTACACATTCAGTGAATGCCCTTCCCTGCAGATGGCTGGATCAATCCAGACTGCATTCATGCCTGCAGATTAGCATTTCCATTGGGAGGCTGTCAGGAGGATGCATTGAAAGGGGCATGAAAAGATGCAGCTGAGGCCTGCAAGCTTCTCCTTGTTTGTGACACTCAGGAGTTGACTTCCCATCTAGTTGGTTCCTTCTGTGGTTTTCACCAGAGCTCATGAGAGGTGGCCCTGGTCTGGTCACTGCTTGCAAGAAAAGCCTTAATGACACTGCAGGGTGGTGAAGGTTACCTGTCCTGCTTTGAGAACACCTGGTCAGAACTGTGTGGTTGTGTGGCAGCCCTGAGTGTCATATCCATGCTGCACTTAAGCTTTAGAGGTGGAGGAACCAACAGTGCTGGTCTGAAAGGAGAATGTGGCCTGGGGAAGAGCTGGTCCTTAGCAGCTGGCTCTTAAGCACTGAGGGTCATGATTCATATTTTACTTGTTGGTGATGGCTTCATTCCATGGGGGAGTTCTGCCACACACTTGTTACCATTGGGTCAAGCTTTTTGCTGTTGGAATTATGTGTCTTTCCTGTGATCCTGAGAACAGGACTGATTTTCACAGTTAAAAATTACAGAACTCCCCCTCTTTGCTACAAAGATCTGGAAGCCTGGGGTAAACCAAAGCTACAGAAAGCAGTGTTTTAAAGCCATGAGTAAATTCTGTGCAGATGTGACCAGCTTGGTGTCAGCTGTGAGAGACAACTTGGGTGTTGAAAATGAGCTGTCAAAATCACTTTGCAGAGGGGCAAGTGGCATAAGTAATAACCCCCAAATGCTTTGATTGACATGAAAAGCTGGTGAACAGCTAAGCCTGCCAGGGGTGCACGTGGTGGCATCAAAGCAGTGCTCCTTCAAATTAACCAAATGAAATTCTCTGCCCATTGCTGAGTGGGGAGGGGAGGGGAGGGGGAAGGAGCTGCTGCTGGATTTTTCCAAGCAGCAATCTCCCTGGGTAAAATATTTCTGTTCCCTTTCTAAGGTGAGATGGGAGTGAAGGAAACTGAACCAACAGCACCACTCTAATATTAATTCAAAGACAAACAGAGCAGAAGAGTTCTCTCTGCTGCACACACCAGCAATTTTTCACCTAATAGTGGGATCAGAAACTGATCTCCAGGTATTTTGGGGGGGAGGGGAAATCTTCTGAGGTGTCATTTGGAGCTGAGCATATTGTCAGCATTATCCTTCATCTCCAACAGTCCTTCGCTGAACTGAGTAAGCAAAGTGGTGAAAGAGGAAGGTAAAGCCTTGTGCTACAGAAGCTGTTAGGAGATGAGCAGAGCCCAGACCAGCTCTGGCCAACTTGTTCTTTATGTTGTAGTCATCTCATCTCTCCTCCTCCTGCTCTGCTGGGTCCTAGCAGGGTGTGAGTTAGCTCCAAAAGCTGAATTTCCAGGGGAATTCAGAGTCTGGAGCACTGAGTGTCTTGGGTTCTTTCCTCTCGCAGCGTGAGACTGTTGCTCCTTTATGGGTCGTGCTGTATGGATATATTTGTGTCAGATTATTTTTAGGGCTGTAATTGCTTTCTCAGCTAATAGGAATTGATGCAATTGCCCTATTTTTTAGAAGTCTTTTTCTCCCCTGTTCATCTTCCAATAAGTGTCTTTTCTGCTCTGCTCTCCATCCCATGGGGAATTGGGAAGGAACTGCAGCAGTGTGCTACAGAAAACTAATCTCTTGGAGGTTATTTATCAGGCACAACTTGTTAACTTTGTGCCTTTTGTGAGGCAAAAATAGAAATGAAATGTTTCTTTGGTTAACAAAGAAGAACTGCAAGGAAAGTAAGGGTGAGAACCTGAGATGCCAGGAACACAGAAGCAGGAATTTACAGATTTGGAGTCAGTAAATGACATGGTGATAGAACAGGAGAGGTTGGGAACACCACAGAGAGAGCCAACCCAGACCAGGTCATTCACAGGAACAGCCTTCTTCTCACTTGGGTTTTTAACTCGCTGGAAAGATCCAGGTAGTCCTATCCTTCCCTGGGGAGCAACTGAAAGGCCTTTTCTTTCAATTCAGTTAATTTCTTCTAGGACTTTTCTTCTTCTAGGGAGAAGCTTTTCCCCATGAGGGTTCTATTATATTCTAGGGTGGTGAGACCCAGGAACAGGTTACCCAGGGAGGTGGTGGAACCCTCATCCCTGGAGGCTTTTTAAGGCCAGGCTGGATGTGGCTGTGAGCAACCTGCTGTAGTGTGAGGTGTCCCTGCCCATGGCAGGGGGGTTGGAACTGGATGATCCTTGAGGTCCCTTCCAACCCTAACAGCTCTATGATTCTACGACTTCAATAAAAAGCTGATTAAATGTAAACTTAGATCCAGAAGAAAAGTAGAAGTGTTTTGGGGTTGAGGTATGTGGGAGATTGCCAGACTGGCCAAGCTGGGAGAAAACCAGAGACTCACTTGGCATACAAAGGTCCCTGGCACTCCATATAGTGCTGATCAGTTCCTAGTTCCCTGCATAGTTGCTCTTTCCTTGTTTATTCCTTGCCAGTACTCTCAGTAGCAAACCTTTCTCTCTGTCTTGCAGAGGTGAAAGCTTTTTCTTTGCATAAATGAGAGAGTTTTACACAGTTGGATTTTTTTGTTGTGGTTGTTTCTTTGTACTTTTATCTATTTGCTTTAAAGTTGTTTTGGGTTTTTTTATGACTTCAAAACCTATTGATTTTTTTGTTTTTTCCCAGTGCCCCTCAAAAGAAATCAAACAAGTAGGCTATAAGCAGGTGAACAACAACCAGGTTTTTACTACTGCATCATAAATCACAAAGAGTTTTGTTTTCCCATTTTGGCAAGCAGTCATGGTACAGAATATTGGCAGGAGGCCCCCTGGCTCTGGAGAGCTCACCAGTTTAGATGGCAAAACACATTTCAGTCCTAGTGCAGCCCTGGGTGTGTGTCAGCAGCACGGAAATGTTTGCTTCCACTGCACACGGCTCATGCCTGGCACTATTCATTTGCTGTTTGTGTGCATCATTTCCTCACAGAAATAAAAACAGCTTCAAAAAAAAAAAAAGGGGGGGGGGGAGGGGAGGGACACCAACAAAGCAACAACCCACACCAGAAGTGGTTTTTTGGCAAAGCCAAGATCTTTTGGGTTCAATGTTATGAAACTGATTGCTTTCACAAAGAGTAAATACAGTGAAAGGTTCCTCACAAGCATTTGCTGACATTAGTGCATTGCATAGCACAAAGCTGAGCCTCTGGTACCTTGGATGTGCTTCCATGAGGACCAAAGTTTCCCAGGGTAGATGACAGGATTGCAGGAACAGTGACTGAGCTGATAACAGACCTCTAGAGGTGGCCAGGGCCAGGTCCTTCATACAGAACAAAACCCACAAGGGAAATCAAGCAACAGCTCCAAGGGAATTTCCTTTCAAGGCAGGGCACCTACAAAATGGGTTTGGTCTTTGCCATGGAAGGATTTGTGCCCTGAGTTTTGTTCTGTCTGATTAAGTTTAATTGTGGCCTCAGTCAGCTTTTGTAGAGCTGAGTCAGTTAATTGTTGTGGTTTGGTGTTTTCTTCAGCCAACCTTTCAGCTAAAGGTATTGGAGCAGTTGCACTCAGTCAGGGCTGCCCAGGAAAGCTGCTTTCTGAAGATTACTTTTCCAGGCCTAAGGTTCTAAAGGATAGCTCCAAATGCTTACTACAAGCGAGGCAGAGGAGCCCCTAAACCCAATTTAGAATATATTTGCATATGTCTGGGAGTACCTTGAGTGTCTGTGCTTCCTATACACCCAGAGATGTCATCATTGGTGTATGTTTAGGCACATAAATGTGAATGCATTGCACATTTTCATGCTTTATAAATTTACCTTATGAATGTCCATCCCTAACCTTTCCATACCTCAAGCATGCAAAGAAATCCTTAATCCTCAACTGATTTTCTTTGCCCAGGGATCTGCCTCAAAGTATTGCACAACCTTTGCTGAGAGCTAATAATATTCTAAATAAAAGCATCCAATAAAGCTAACAAATGCTTGAATCAACCAAGTGAGAAATTACTGCAAAGAAACATTCTGAGATTCAGAGGGAAGGGGAAAAAAAGAGGATGGGGGGGGAGTGGTGGTGGTGGTGGAAATGGACAACATAAAATATTCATGTAGTCAGCAAACAAGCAGAAAATGTTTCATTTATAGAGCTAGACAGAAGTGATATAGGAAACAGATGTGCTCCATGTAAATTTATTAAGTGCAACTTTCTCTCTCTCCTTCTCTCTTTCTCTTTCTCTCTCAGATAAAAAACCTCTTCATGAAATAAAATCCCAAAGTAAGTTTCTTGGTTTTTCTTGGTTGTCTTTTCCTCTTGTAAATATGATTGATTTTTCCTCATCTTTTCTGCCATTCTATTTGTTTAGGAGCTAAATAAAACCAAAGGTTACATGAAAGGCTTTGAGGTCTGCTTAAAACATCTTGGCAGTGTTGTGATCATAGGGCTAGACTGGAAGGAGGGTAATGAGCATAAGGTTAGACTGGAAGGAAGAGGGAAATGAGGATAAGGTTAGACTGGAAAGAGGGTAGTGACCATTCCTGAGTAATCTGGGTCTGAGTGGGAGCCCTTTTTGCAGCCCTGATCTTGTGAAATTGATCTCTTGAAGGTTTGTAATTGGAAAAAAAACAACCCAAACAAACCAACCTTTAGTGCACTGAATTTGGCTTTCTTGGTTCAAACCTGGTTCCACTGCTGGCTCTGTCTGATCTTGTTCAGCTCACTTCAGCCTTCATTTATCAGCTGGTGAAGGGATTTATATCTTTAGCCTGCAAAGAGCGTGAAGATATCATTGATGGACTGCTCTGGGGACTTCTGTCCTGCACTCCTTGTTTCTTAGACTGAGATTGATTTCAGTCTTCCAGGAACCAACCACACAGTTCAGAAGATTTTTGATGGCTTCATTTTCAACAAGAAAATGGTCTTTGAATTTTTGACAAACAGATTTCTAAGCACCTTTTGGGCTTGATTCCTTTGAAGGACTTAGGCCAACACTCCAGCTGTACTGAGAAGTACCACAGACAATTGTTTCGATCTTCTTTGAGCATAGATTCTTCTGTTATGTGTTATAAAGCCTGTAGGTTTGAAGTCTGAGTATCTCCCCAGGATATAGGAGCATAAGGGGACCAGATTGCTTGGAATTTGATGGAACTTGGGCCCTAAATCATTAGGAAGGCAGTTGGAAATCCTGACCTGAGCTGGGTTAGGAAGAATTTAATCACTGAAACAGTGGCCAGGCATCGAAACAGTCTGCACAGAGAGGTGGTGGAGTCCCCATCCCTGGAGAGGCTTCAAAGCTGTGAAGATGCGGTGCTGAGGGCCATAGTTTAGTGGTGAGCTGGCAGTGCTGGGTTAGCAGTTGGACTCAAATGATCTTAAAGGTCAGTGCTGCAGTAGTTTTGTCTTGGTCTCACTGGAATCATCTCCTCATTGGTCAGGCACAATTGCTCAGTGCCGTAACTGGGCTCAGGCAACTGATAGGGTTTTGTGTATCTGAGCAGGTGCCACTTAATTAGGGAATCTTGAAAGAATATCAATCAAATCCCTTTCTTGTCTGATTTATTAGAAAAAAAGTAACTTCAATGGAATTGATTTTTGCATTTAAGGTCCCCCAGAGAGTTGAGGGTTTCTTTGGGGTTAGAATGATGGAAATGCAGCTCGTTGCTGTTCAGCAAAAGAGGAACTTGGTTGAAGGCTGCATGAATCACCAACAATGCAAAATCAGAGTCAGTTATGAAGATAATTGAGAAGCAACCTGTTCTGCTCAACCTCTTACCTGAGTCCCTGGCTTTTGAGCCTTGTCTCCAAGATTGGCTGTATGAAGAAATGGACTTCAGGTCGCTAAGAGGTACCAAAAGTGAGAGGGCTAGAAAACTGGGGGAGGATGGGAAGCTGGCAAAAGCTTCCAAATCTCCCCACAACCTCCAAGGGTAGGCGGGGGGAAGGTATGCCCTGCATAAGCTCCTGGAAAGCACTTCTTGTAAATGAGATAATTTAATCAATTACATTTCTTAATGTACTAAACCAAATGTTTCATTTTCTGCTCCTGCACATCTTAAATTATCTTCAGGTGCTTTATGAAACTTAATCATAGTTAATAGAAACTTCATTACCATCAAATGTGCTTTCAATAAATGTTGTGTAACAGTGTCAGGAGGTGGAGTGAAATATGGGCTACAATTACCACAAACAGGCATCCTGAAGTGTAGGGAACTCGTGGTGCTGTAGGAGAGCCCCTGCTGCCTCCAGGCTGGGAGGATGTGGTTCATTAAATAGTAATTGGTTGACTATAAATGCTTCCTCTTTTTTTTTTTTTTGAGTTTGTTTGTTTCTCCCTTTGTTCCCTTCTGGGAAAAAAACAACAAGCCCACACACCAAATAACAACAGAAAATGCCTCTGTTCCCTGTCTTTGCCATGCTTTGCTTTTAATGTCCCATAAAAGGCATCATCCATAAGGAAAGAGAGAAAGGTGAAGAGATTAAAATGGCTTTTACAAAGCAGGGTTTCCTTAGGAACAAATAATCCTCTCCTAAACAAAACTGAAAATCTCCCTGTCCGTGGGGGGGAGGTTGGAGTAGGTCACAGGATGTTAGGGGTTGGAAGGGACCTCAGGAGATGCTCGAGTCCAACACCCCTGGCAGAGCAGGACCATAGAATCCAGTGCAGGTCACACAGGAATGCATCCAGACAGGGCTGAAAAGTCTCCAGAGAAGGAGACTCCACAACCCCTCTGGGCAGCCTGTTCCAGTGCTCTGTGTGACCCTCACAGTGAAGAAGTTCCTCCTCATGTTGAGGTGGAACCTCCTGTGCTGGAGTTTCCATCCATCGCCCCTTGTCCTGTCACAGTGCACACGTGAGCAGAGGCTGACCCTTCCTTCTTGACACCCACCCCTCATCTATTTATAAACATTTAAATCCCCTCTCTAAGTACCTCTTAGATGATCTCAAAGGTTCATTCCAACCTAAGCCATTCTAAGATTCTATGATTTTAAGGTAAAGCTACTTCAGATGTAATTAATTTACAGAACATTCTCTCTTCCTCTGAACTTTTTGACTTGGTTGCTTTGGGTTTGTGTTGTGTTTATTTCTGCCCCCCCCCTCCCCCCCTTGCAATTTAATAGTTATGGGAACAGCTGAATAACTCCTCCAGGTCTTCTATGGAACAGAACAGTGACAATTTCCTAATAGATAAGGAAATGCAGGAAGAATAAGTGTAAAGGGTTGTAATCAGTGTCAAACCCAGGCTCTAGGGATGCTTACAGGCACTCACTGAAGAGTAAATTCTTCTCTCCTGTAAAGTGTTGCCTGAGCTAAAGTGTTCTCATCATGGTAAACACTGTGTTCTTGCTCTCCTCTAACCCATGGTACAATGTCTTGAGCAGTTCTAAAAGTAGGAAACTTCAATTATCTGACATCTGAATCGATGGAGAAGCAGCTGCTAAACTACCAAAGTAAGATTGAGAGTAGCAAATTGCAGTTCCTCACAGGTGAGGACTTGAGCTGTGTTTCATCTTCTGCTTTTGATGGTGAAAGATCAACTCCTCTCTATGCTACCTGTTGCAATTCTGGTGGCACTCATTTTTGAGTATTAGTTTTCTCTTTTCTTTTTTTTTACTGCTATTTCTGCATGGTTCAGACTGTAATTTATTATCCGAGGAAGGCAGAGGAGCCTCAGATCCTCAGCATATACTTATTTTTGTCCTCTCACTTTTAAAGTCATGATCAAAATGAAAGACTGAAAATGTTTCATGGTGGAATAACTGCCAGTTGCCTCTGGCTCTGGACAAAAGGAACCCCCCTGGCTGGTAGGTTTCCTCTGCCCACTGGAGATGTCTCACTCTCCTTGTTGTACTAATTACCCACAACAATGAAGTCAACAAAACCTTTCTTTTGGGTGGGATGGGATGTTGGAGTGATGCATTTGGGATCAGCTGGGCACTAAATGGAGAATGGGGATGGAAGAGGTGTTTGCTGCTTCTTGAGGATGCTTTAGCCAGCGAGGTTACTTTCCCTTTGACTCATAGTATCATAGTATCAGTCAGGGTTGGAAGGGACCACAAGGATCATCTAGTTCCAACCCCCTTGCCATGAGCAGGGACACCCCACACTAGATCAGGCTGGCCAGAGCCTCATCCAGCCTGGGCTTAAACACTTCGAGGGACGGGGCCTCAACCACCTCCCTGGACAACCCATTCCAGGGCTTCACCACTCTCATGGGGAAGAACTTCCTCCTCACCTCCAGCCTGAATCTCCCCACCCCCAGCTTCATTCCATTCCCCCTAGTCCTATCACTACCTGAGATCCTGAGCAGTCCCTCCCCAGCCTTCTTGGAGCCCCCTTCAGATACTGGAAGTCCACAATTAGGTCACCTTGGAGCCTTCTCTTCTCCAGACTGAACAGCCCCAACTCCTTCAGTCTGTGCTCATAGGAGAGGTGCTCCAGCCCTCTGCTCATCCTCCTGGCCCTTCTCTGGGGACCTTCCAGCACCTCCAGATCCCTCTTGTCATAGGGGCTCCAGAACTGGAGGCAGTACTCCAGGTGGGGTCTCACCAGAGCTGGCCAACTAAGAAGTCACTTCTGTTGTGCATGTCCCATGTGCTCCAGCACTGCTCACATGCTCTGTTTCCTTGCTGCTGCAATTCATGTGAGGTTCCACTTTTGCTGGAGAGCACTCAGGGCTGGGCTCTGTTGTCTGGCAGCCGCTCTGCCTTGCCAGGAAGTTCAGCTGCTTGGCTTGCTGGCTCCCAGACATTTCCTTTGCAGAAGAAACTGATGTGCCAGGAAAATCAGCTTTGCTGGTGCTGCCCAGAGGTTCTCATTTCCTTCACTTTCAGTGCTCTGAAGTTTCATGTTTATCTTTACAAGTGCAGCTAAAACAAAGTTCTCTGCCTTGCTGCAGGAAACCAGATGCACAACAGAAGCCTCCTCCCAAATACTAATTAAGTCATTTCAGTAATTGACTATTTATTAAATGCTGTGTTTAACTCCTTGCCCTATTTCTGTACACTGCAGAGTATTTACTGATACTGAGGAGCCTGGATTTCATCTTTCTTTTTTGTCACTGCTGTTTTGTTCCAAATAAATGCACTTTCTGCACCAAGTGCTTCTCACTTGACAGCAGAAGCACCATGACACAGGCTAAGAGATGATGTGTAGGGTGAATCCATGATGATCTCTTCCTCTGAACTGGAGTTTGGCATTAGAGGAACTACCTAAGGACCCACTGAGTGTACTTGCCAAGTAATGTAATTTCATGGTACGTGGTCCCAAATCCCAGGGCTGGATAATTCAATTACATAATATTGCAGGTTTCATTTGGGTTCCTTCTCTCAAAGCAATGAATTCTCCTTTGCTGCTGTAAAAGTTGGAGCCCTAAGAAAACTTGGCTGTGAGCTGCAGGCCTGGATGTGATCACAGGGAAGGCTTTGGGTTGCAGCCTGGTTTTTAAAGGCTGAAGGTACTTCAGGAGTCCATGAAGGGATATGGGATCTCCTCAGCCCCTCTCTGAGCTGTGACAGGATGGACTGTCCCTGCTTAGACTGAGGGATGAAGAGGATGGACTGTCCCTGCTTAGACTGAGGGATGAAGAGGATGGACTGTCCCTGCTTAGACTGAGGGATGAAGAGGATGGACTGTCTCTGCTTAGACTGAGGGATGAAGAGGATGGACTGTCCCTGCTTAGACTGAGGCACACTCAGAAAACAAAGAAGGCAGAAAGGGAAATCTTAACCAAGATTATTAGAGGATTAGCTCCAGAAGCCAAACGTGAAGCTGGCATGCCCCTGGAAGCTAGCTAGAGATTCACACTGGTACATAGAACAGCCTGCCCTAGCTGAAGTTGTTCAACATCATCCCATTAAGGGTTGCATTACCATCCCTTAATGATCTCCACTGGGCTGGAATAGGAGGCTGGCAAAGCTCAGCAAGGAGCCTGGGCTAGCAGTGTGTGCTGAGAGAGGCTGCTCAGCACCGTTCTGCTTCGGGGTGCTGTGAGCCCAGTTCCCCCCCTTCAAACAAAGACCACGGTGCAATCCCTAAACCAAAGTAAGCTCCCCTACACGGAGTGCTGCAGCAGCAGGAAATTTGCCTTCAGATGCTTGCTTTTCAGCACCCTGCTGTGATCTGCTCCAAAGCTTTACCTCCCCAGGCATATCTGCAGCACCACACAATCCCTTCGCTCCCGAGCAGCCAGCACCAGGCAGGATGTTTTCCATGAGTGTTGCTGACCTGGAGCCTGCTTTTTTTCTCTCTCCCTTTCAGATATCGAGACTGCCAGTGACATTGCCCTGTACTCTGGCCTGGGAGCAGCAGTCATTGCTGTAGCTGTGCTGGTGGTTGGAGTTACCCTTTACAGACGGAGTCAGAGTGAGTACGGCGTGGATGTGATTGATTCATCTGCACTGACAGGAGGCTTCCAGACATTTAATTTTAAAACAGTCAGACAAGGTTAGTGTTGTGATTTCATTTTCTTCTCTCCAGAGCTCCTACTGCAGAGATACTAAGCTCATACTCATTGCCTGGCTGTGGGAGGGTGTGCTGGCTTACTGCTGAGCAGATGTGTTGAAAGCCAGCGAAGGGTCGCTGCAGGACAAAGAACAGGATCCGGTGGTTAGAACTGTCTCTTGCTATCTGTGTGACTGATCTGTCGTGGCAACCAGGGCAGATACAGGATCTGTCTCCACCATACTCTGAAGTGCTTTAGGAGTGCTGTCACTCCCTTCAACACTGACAGTTGGGACTTAGGAAAAGCCCAAACCAAATTAACCAAATCAAAACAAACCCAAACAGCAAACAAACCAACCAAAAAAAGACCAAACCAGCTCAAGGATTCAGGCCCTAAATGGATCCATTCCTTCTCTCATTTTAGGAGTGTTTGCTAAACTAAAATGCCTCTAAATGACTAACTCTGCTGTTTTTCCCTACATTACTCTTGTCCCACTTTCCTTCCAACCCAGTGTCCCCCAGGCATGAAGCCATCGCTTTGTGTAAGCTGGCAGAAAGGGGCTGCAGGAAAATGTTTTCATCCACTGGCTTTTAACAATGAAAAGAAGCCAAAAGGCAAACACACAAACCTGAATCCAGAACAAAAAGAGAGCTCCTTCTTGGGTTCGTGCACTCTGAGCTGCCTGAAGTGGGGAACATGCAGGGATCTAACAGGTGTTGGATCTGTTGCACCATTTAATCTGTTTGGGTTTTTTTACCATTACCTTAAGTGATTTTGAGCTCTGAGAGGGTCAGGAAGGGTGAGAAAGCCAAAAAGGAGATGGTGCAGAGGTTGGAAAGAGATTCCTGATTTAGCTTCTTAATACAGGAACCAACTCCCTGGTCTGCTTCCTTCTGCCAGGTAACTCCCTGCTGTTGAACTCATCCATGCAGCCTGACCTGACTGTGAGCAGGACCTACAGTGGCCCAATCTGCCTGCAGGATCCCATGGACAAGGAGCTCATGACAGAGTCCTCACTGTTCAACCCACTGTCAGACATCAAAGTCAAGGTCCAGAGTTCCTTCATGGTGTCCCTGGGGGTGACAGAGAGGGCTGAGTATCACGGAAAGGCACACCCTGGAACTTTCCCCCATGGGAATAACAGAGCTTTTGGTACACTACAGGCTAGGAACAAGACTACCTACATTCAGAACCTGTCTTCTATTTCAACAACAAGTGAGCTGAAGACAGCTGCCATCTTTGGGCACCTGGGTGGCCGTTTGGTGATTCCAAACACAGGTGGGTAGATCCTTTCCTCTTCAAAGCACATCAAATAATGGCAGATCAAACTTCTTTTGCCTGATGTAGTGCACACTCTTAACTAAATTTGGATGGTAGGAAGAGGGGTATGGATGGTAGGAAGAAGGTCTTTACCATGAGGGTAGTGGAACACTGGAACAGGTTGTCTGAGAAGGTGGTGGTTGGGGCTCCATCCCTGGAGGTATTCAAGGTGAGGCTCAACAGAGCTCTGGGCAACCTGCTGTAGTGGAGGATGCCCCTGCTGACTTCAGAGGGGGTTGGACTGGATGACCTTCAGAGGTCCCTTCCAAGCCAGACCATTCTGTGATTTTACATTCTGAAACAAGGAAAGAAAAAGTAGGAGCTCCCTTAATGCAAATGTTGGGAAGTAGAACACATTGCCCACACAGGAGATGGCTGATCAGAAGAAAGCTTGGGATGAGCAGTCAAGAGGCATTATGCCTATTTGAACTGCTCTGAATTACTGCCTCTCTTGATGTCTTTAGCATGAAAGTCATATTAATCAAAGCTGTTGCTTACTTGGATCCTGATCCAAAAGGAAGGCTCCCCAGGAAGGAGGTCGATATTGGATCAGTCTCTTATATAATGGGGTCACATTCAAAGCAGAATCTACATACATCAACATCTGACTGTGTTAGCATTGTCAGGCTTCATTATCTTCTTGAAGTCTGCAGCAGATAACAAACAGAGGTCTCTGGAGAACCCCTTCCACTCTGGATGAAAACTCCAGCACAGCTTTCCTTAGCTTTTACTCCTGGCTTTCTAATTTTCCTTTTCTTTTAGCTTAATAACCGAACAGATTTCCATGGTGGGGCACTTCAAAGTCATCTGGCGTTTCAGAACTGGGCTGCACACGGGAAACATCACAGCAGGGATGCTCAGTCTGAGGTGTTTAAGAAAGCAGAGTTGTGTTTGTGACTTCAGAGGTTTGGGAGATGATTGTAGACTGAAGAAAGAGTTTGTTAAATTAGAACCAAATTCAGGTCAAGTAAAGGATGTTAAAATCATGGTGTCCAGCTGCTACAGCCCTGTGGTCATATCCCACTGTATGCAATTCCTTGTGTTGGACGCTTCTGTTGGACAGGCTGAAGGAGCTGGGGGGGAAGCCTGGAGAAGAGGAGGCTCTGGGTAGACCCTAGAGCTGCCTTCCAGTATCTGAAGTGAGCTGCAAGGAGGCTGGAGAGAGGCTGTTTACAAAGGCCTGGAGTGATAGGATGAGAGGCAGTGGCTTCAAACTAGAGAAGAGCAGATTTAGATTGGATATTAGGAACAAGTTCTGCATCATGAGGTTGGTGGAACACTGGAACAGGTTTCCCAGGGAGGTGTTTGAGGCCTCATCCCTGGAGACATTCAAGGTGAGGCTCAACAGGGCTCTGAGCAACCTGCTCTAGTGGAGGATGTCCCTGCTGACTGCAGAAGGGGTTGGACTTGACCTTTGGAGGTCCCTTCCAGGGACCATTTTATGATTCTATTCTATGATGCTATCAAAATGGGAAATCACAGAACGTTAGGGGCTGGAAGGGATCTCCAGCATTGAGTGCAGGTGAAACACAAAGAGCCAGCCACCACCTTTGCTGGCAAAGAGGAGGGTATTTTTCAAGCTCTGGGGATCTTCATTCACTTTAAATTCAACCTTGGGTTTATGTGACTGGTGTGTCCAGGCTTAGCTCTCAGTCTCCAGTTGAAGTGAATGATTTAGAGCCCATGGAATGTATTCAGCTCCTCACAGACTGCTCTGGTGTTCAGCACTGCCTGTTACAAAGGCACTAAGCCAGTTAAGGCATTAAGGAAGAAGTCCCTCACAGTGTGTATTTAGCTGCTTTATTTAATTATAGTCCCATCAATTAGATAATTTAAATGCATATTTGGTCCACTTTATGATTTGTGTTCTTCCTTCTGCCTGTTGGTGTGAGATCAAATTTGCTCTCCAGCTGTAAATTACAGTGCAGTCATGTCACAGCTCAGCTCGTGTGACACATGCACAGCCAACCCCAGCCCTGTGCTGGGGAATCCTTTCACTTGGATTCACTAATTACTGTCTGTATGAAGAGCAGCAGCAGCAAGCTGTGGTGCTTCCCATGCAGATGGATTGGGTTGGGTTGTGTCTCCGTTCTGAGATTCCCTGTGCTCCTGGATTTGATTCCAGGCTCGAAGGGAGTTAAATATTCAGAACTGGGTGGGTGTATTTTCCTTTCATCTGATAATGTTGTGGTCAGCCCCAATGTTTCAGAGGCCCTTCCAGTCCACCAGAGGCCAGTTGTGCACTGTCTGTACATCCACTGCCTCTGGATCTAAAGCTCTGCCCTTGCTCTTGGTAGGAGTCAGCCTCTTGATCCCACACGGAGCTATTCCTGAGGAGAGTTCATGGGAAATCTATCTTGCCATCACTCAGAAGGAGTCCAGGTAAGAAGTACATAAAACCACCCAGACACATCCTGAATCCCTGGAACTGCCTCATTTCATGGATTTCTTGTCAACACTGAAGGAATGGGACGGGCACCAGGCACTCCAGCTTGCCTGTTGCTGGTGTGACCAAGCTGTTGTGACACATTGTGGCAGCAGAAATGATCTCAAATGTATGGTGACAGCAGAAATGACCTCAGCTATACATCCAGCTAAAAGCACTGAAAAACTGGTGGGGATCTGTGAGGAGAAGTGGAAAGAAGGAAATGACTGCAGACACAGGAAACATTAACTCACAGCAACTTACAGCCAAGTGACTGCTGGAATTTTTTTGCCTTTCAGAACAGAAAGTTGCCAACCTGCCTAGGAATTGTAAAGCCTAGAATTAGTTTTTTTTCCAAACTTGAAGTGAAATCTGGTGGTTTTCTTCTTTTTTCCCCCCTCCCCTCTTCTGCTATCTGAACTCATTTGTGAAAGCTTTCATATTCCATCCCCATCTGCTGCCACAGGGTTTTGATCATTTTCAATGAAAGATTAAGATATGTAAAAGGAAGGAAGGGGGGGGGGGGGGGGGAAATATCACCCAGCTGTTTTATCTGCAAGGGTTCTGCAGAAATGAGTTAAAAAAATAGGTTAATTAAAACTAAGCAGCACATTATTATTATTTTTTCTTTTGGGCCTACTCTTCTCCTTCCCTCCTGGGCACAAAGCAGAAGTAAAACAAACTGAAGAGTGGCACAGGGAGATGCTCTAAAGTGAGACAAAAGCAACCATTCTTTCTCTTCACATAATTGAGCCCAGATTGATGTTGTCTTTCACCCATCTGAACTGGGTGGAATAAGCCAGACTTGTCTAGCAGCTGCAGGCTGCACTGCCACGAGGGAGCCTTCTCCTGACTGCCAGCGAGTGCAGCGGCGGTGAGAATTTGTTCTTCCCAGGCAGAAGCCGGCAGTGTTTTGCACATTTGCTTGGAGCAGCCGCTCCACTCTCAGCTCAAATCTGTCTGAAGGCAGAGAGACAACTGCTGAGCTGAGCTGCATTGCTGCAGCAAGGCACAAGCACTGCTTTGTGCTCTCCACTCTTCCCCTCACAGCTCAAGAGGAAGGTGGCAGCTGGAGTAGGGACTCTGCTTGGATTTCTTCAGCCTAAGAATCCTACAAACACTTGGAAGCAACTGAGGCTTCTGGAGCATTTATTATGATGGCACTTGGCAAAGCAAAAGCAGAATTGGCCTTTTGTTACCATGTTGTCTTTTTTTCACTTCATCTCACAAATACTTGCACAGCTCCTCTGTCTCTTGAAGTTGCTGGAACTTGAGCAAGAATGGGGATTTTTTTAGCTGCCTTCTCTGAGCACCTGCTCTTGCAGTTAACACAGAGGATGCTTCCCCCAGCTGATGGTTAGGTGTGCAGAGTCCACCTGCAGGATTGGAATCTGATTGATTTTAGGGCTTACACATAAGTGGAGCCAACCTGAGAGCTACCACAGGATGTCAGAGGTTGGAAGGGACCCAAAGAAATCATCAAGTCCAGCCCCTCTGCCAGAGCAGGAGCATACAATCACTTAAATGTGTTATCCAGGTGGGCTTGGGGGAACTTGGGATTTTGCCCAGGATAGCCTTGCTGTGTTTGGCTGTGCACAGGTAGGATGCTGTGGTAGTTTTAGGCTATGCTTTTAAAATTTTTTCACAGCTCTTGAACAGAAAGTAGTAGAATGTAAATAAATCACTACTGGGTGTAAAAAGGAATGGTTCAGCAGTGCTGCTCTTGCAAAGCTCTGCGGGGCAGTGCTGTCAGGCTGGATGAGGTCTTGAGCAGCTGAGTCTACTTGAGAGGCGTCCCTGCCCATGGCGAGGAGTTTGGAGTTTATGGTCTCTGAGGTCCATTCCAACCTGAGCCATTCTATGGTACAAGAAAATCAGCACAGCAATTGGCTGATTGTTTTCTATAGCAGATGAGTGAGGAACTTAGATTTGAACTCCAATATTTTACAGCACACAGTTAAAGTTCTTTTTGCTCCTTATTCAAAGAGCCTGACACACATTACTGTCTTCCCCCTCCCTTAAAGCCTCCAGCCTGAAGGCACAGATGTTCTTCTAGGTCCAGAAGTAACCTGTGGGCCCTCAGAGGTGTCTGTCAGCACTCCCTTTGCCTTGACCATCCCACACTGTGCAGAAGTGAATTCAGAGCACTGGAATATCCACCTGAAGAAAAGGACACAGCAAGGAAAATGGGAGGTAAGCTCAGCCTTCTGCTCCCACTCGAAGGTTGTACCAACAACGGGAACAAGAGAGTTGCGATTCCTGCAGGCACAGGTCAGAGCTCAGCCAAGTGATAGAAACAGGCAGCTCAAAGAAACTATTTGAAGAGAGATTTGGCATTTTGCTGAGAAGCAGCAAAATCTTCTCAGCTGTTTTACCAAGGTGTGCACACAAAAAAAGGCTCACCCCAAGGGCTAGCCCCAGTGCCATGGACAAGTGTTCATTTCCTCGGGTCACTCACCGTGCAGCCAGCAGCCTTTCATTGTTTCAAACCACTGCTTTGGTAGATCACAGCTCCCAGAGAGACTCAGGTCACAACAGAGCACTCTGTGCCATGATCAATTCTTGTGTGGGCAAAGTTAAGGACCTGGTTAAAAATGCACTCCTGATTTTATTGATCAGTTGAATATCTTTGTTAACCTGATTTCAAAAGCAGTTGAAGTTTTTAATCCTCCTGATTTCAAACTCAGTTTAATTTTTTTCAGCCTCCTGATTTCAAGGTCAGTTTAATATTTTTAATCCTCCTGATTTCAAACTCAGATTAATTTTGCAATCCTCCTGATTTCAAGCTGAGATTAATATTTTTAATCCTCTGATTTCAAACTCAGTTTAATTTTTTCAGCCTCCTGATTTCAGACTCAGTTTAATATTTTTAATCCTCCTGACTTCAAACTGAGTTTAATATTTTTCAGCCTCCTGATTTCAAACTGAGTTTAATATTTTTCAGCCTCCTGATTTCAAACTCAGTTTAATTTTTTCAGCCTCCTGATTTCAAACTCAGTTTAATATTTTTAGCCTCCTGCTTTCAAATTGAGTTTAATATTTTTAATCCTCCTGATTTCAAAATCAGTTGAATTTTTTCAGCCTCCTGATTTCAAACTCAGTTTAATTTTTTCAGCCTCCTGATTTCAAACTGAGTTTAATATTTTCAATCCTCCTGATTTCAAGATGAGTTTAATATTTTTAATCCTCCTGATTTCAAACTCAGTTGAATTTTTTCAGCCTCCTGATTTCAAACTGAGTTTAATATTTTTAGCCTCCTGACTTAAATCTCAGTTTAATATTTTTAATCCTCCTGATTTCAAAATCAGTTGAATTTTTTCAGCCTCCTGATTTCAAACTCAGTTTAATTTTTTCAGCCTCCTGATTTCAAACTGAGTTTAATATTTTCAATCCTCCTGATTTCAAGATGAGTTTAATATTTTTAATCCTCCTGATTTCAAACTCAGTTGAATTTTTTCAGCCTCCTGATTTCAAACTGAGTTTAATATTTTTAGCCTCCTGACTTAAATCTCAGTTTAATATTTTTAATCCTCCTGATTTCAAACTGAGTTTAATATTTGTAATCCTCCTGATTTCAAACTCAGTTTAATTTTTCAGATCCTCCTGGTTTAAAAAAATATCATCTCTCTTTTTTTTTTGGACACATCATTTTGGAGGGCATTCAGTGATCACTCTGTGCCCATAAGCTCTGAAGGATCAGTGTGTATTAATAGTTTGCCTTTTTTTTTAGCTGAAAATGAATCTCCTAGTCTTGATTTGCTGGGGAAAATGAAGCTTTGTGCCTTTGTTCCACTGGCATCTGATGGTTTTGTGTCTGTCCACCTGCATTTTTTAAGCCCTCTGGCCAGCCTCAGCTGCAACTGCTCAGTAAGCTTTCAGCATCAGCTGGGGAGGCACCTTCCTGCTAACACCCTGAAGGGACAGCTCTAAAGCAGGAACCAAACTGTTACTCAACATGACAGAAACCCACACAGGAGGGAAAGCTGCTGAAATTCCCAGCAATAGTCTTCCCTGTGTGTGTGCTGGCACTGCAGCACCCAGTACCTAAACAAATCCACAGTCAATCAGATTCCATTGCACTGCTGCTGCTGGAACTGTTTGGTTCATAGCATTGGGAAGAGGAAAAAGCAGTAGTTAAAACGTTCCTGGGATACCTTAACTCAGTCTTAAGCCACTGTGGTGTTTGCTGCTCTTGTTTAAAGCATTTCAAGTTTAGCTTAGATTTCCTACTTCAGATGCACTCAATACTTGGTCAGCTCCACCAGTGCTGGTCACAAGCACCCTGAATTAATGAGGAGTGTAAGCCCAGCCTGCAGACTGCTCAGAGACCTCAGCTAATGATGCTGGAAAGCAGAACTAAGCATGAAAGGCAGAAGGGTGGGCTAGGTGGTGCTTTGATGAAGGTAAATGTAACTCTAACGGCTGTTCTGCTGGGGAAGTCAAATAACCAGCTATTGTTCAAGGTTTGCTTATTGACTTTAATATTCAAGGTGATTTCTTAACTTGACATTGGGTGGGGGTGGGGGGGAACAGCCAGAAAGTGAAGAGCACTTCAACCAAAGATGCTAAAGTTGCTCACCTGCCATCATGGCTATGCTGTGCTGGACGCAGTGAACTGTGCACCATCCATTGCCATTAATCCTGTGGCTGACTCAGGGCTAGACTTGGGAGTACTTGCTCGACAGGGAGTTTGCCTTCTGCCCTTTCCTGAGGTGAAGATGAGCAGTGTGCAGCCTGGCTCTCAGAAACCCTTTCCCACCCCAGCTGTGTGCAGATAATGTCAGGAGCCCTCTTGTCAAGGCCTGTTGAGCCCCTTGGGGGTTTATTTTTCTTTCTATTGATTTGTTTTTATTTTTTTAAACCTGAATTTCATTTTGCAGGAAGTGATGTCTGTGGAAGAGGAAACTACTTCTTGCTACTGCCTGTTGGATCCTTATGCCTGTCACATTCTCTTAAACAGCTTTGGAACTTATGCTCTTATTGGGGAACCCATCTCTGACTGCGCCGTTCGACAGCTGAAAGTAGCGGTTTTTGGCTGCCTGTCTTGCAATTCTCTGGATTACAATCTGAGAGTGTATTGTGTGGATAACACCCCTTGTGCATTCCAGGTAAATGCTTTCCCTTTCTTCCTTCGGTTGTGGTTGGTTAGCCAGAGAGCTCTAACGTTCCTTTAAGTCCTGGGGACGGCCCCTGGGCAGCAGTAGTCCAGGAGCTGGCTGAATGCAAATGCTGTAGCTGCTTGCATCCCACTGCTGCATGACTTAGGGTAAGTCTCTTAATGTCTCAGCACTGGAGTTTCATTTGTGGAGCTTCAGGAGGGTCAGACTATCTCCATTCTTTGCCAGGCAGATGGAAACCCACTCTACCCGCCTTCTAGACTGACCCCAGATACAGAACACAGAATTTACCAGGTTGGGGAAGCCCTTTGAGATCGTCAAGTCCAACCTATCACCCAGCTCCATCTGATCAACTAAACCATGGCACCAAGTGCCTCATCCAGTCTCTTTTTAAACACCTCCAGTGATGGTGACTCCACCACCTCCCTGGGCAGAACATTCCAATGGGCAATCTCTCTTTCTGTGAAGAACTTCTTCCTAACATCCAACTTAAACCTCCCCTGGTGCAGCTTGAGACTGTGTCCTCTTGTTCTGGTGCTGTTGCCTGGGAGAAGAGACCAACCCCCACCTGGCTACAACCTCCCTTCAGGTAGATCCCACAGCCATGGTTCACACAGTGCAGAGCCACCACTGATGTTGTCAGCTTGAGCTCAGGGTTGTGGCTTCTCCATGCCACAGGCATCCACTGGCCCCTGGAGCCCAGAGGTGCTCCCCCAGGAGCACACAGTGTAAACCATTCTCATGTGAGGCAGAGTATCTGCCATGCTCATTACCCTGCAGTGTATTAGCTCAGGATTTCCTCTGCTGTTTACCATTTGAGGAAGAGGAGAGTGGCCAGCAGGAGCAGGGAGGTGATTCTGCCCCTGTACACTGCACTGGTTAGGCCACACCTTGAGTCCTGTGGCCCGTTCCGTGCCCCTCAGTTTAGGAAGGAGGTTGACTTGCTGGAAGGTGTCCAGAGAAGGGCAACAAAGTTGGTGAGGGGTTTGGAACACAGCCCTGTGAGGAGAGGCTGAGGGAGCTGGGGTTGCTTAGCCTGGAGAAGAGGAAGCTCAGGGGAGACCTTATTGCCATCTACAACTACCTGAAGGGAGGTTGTAGACAGGTGGGGGCTGGTCTCTTATCCCAGGCAACCAGTGCGAGAACAAGAGGACACAGCCTCAAGCTGTGCCAGGGGAGGTTTAGGCTGGAGGATAGGAAGAAGTTCTACACAGAGAGAGTGATTGCCCATTGGAATGTGCTGCCCAGGGAGGTGGTGGAGTCACCATCATTGGAGGTGTTCAGGAGGGGACTTGATGGGGTGCTTGGTGCCATGGTTTAGTTGTTTAGGCGGTGTTAGATAATAGGTTGGATGCGATGATCTTGAAGGTCTCTTCCGGGCTGGTCTGGTCTGGTCTGGTCTGGTCTGGTCTGGTCTATTCTATTCTATTCTATTCTATTCTATTCTATTCTATTCTATTCTATTCTATTCTATTCTATTCTATTCCAAATTGCCTCATCATCTATGCAAACAAAAATCAAATGATAATTATACATTTCCCCTTTCAAAAAGCCACAATCCCCAAGCCCATCCCCCCCAAAAGGCAATTAAAATCAGGGTGATTTTTCTACATGCCACTCCAAGACAAAACAATGACATTTGCTGCCTTTTGCAGCCCTTAAACTCAGAAGCTTTAACAAAATGGTTTTCTTTGGGGAGCTGAAATGAAGAGAGTTGTGACAGATGAATTTTTTTTTGCTTCCTTTTCCTATCATAGAGAACAGAAACATGAATCTTAATGAAGCACACACTCGTGTCTGCGTGCTGCTAATAAAAGCAAAGCCACTGCAAAAGGATTGTTAGAGGCTTACAACAGCTTTGTAATTAGCCCCTTTAGAGCACACAGCTCATGGGCTACCAGGATTTCCCTGGCTGAGGCTGGACAGAAATGGTTAGAAGAAGAGTTGGCACTCTTCTGCATTCACAGGAATGAGAGCAGGGTGTTGGTACACCAGGAGGCAGCTGTATGGCTATGAAATCACCCTGCCCTTAAAAGCTCACTATATCTGCTGCCTGCAAGTGGAAATATCACAGCACCACTAAGGTTGGAAGAGACCTCAAAGATCATCGAGTCCAGCCTGGCACCACAGACCTCAGGATTAGACCATGGCACCAAGTGCCACATCCAATCCCCTCTTGAACCCCTCCAGGGATGGGGACTCCACCACCTCCCTGGGCAGCACATTCCAATGACAAATGACTCTCTCTGTGAAGAATTTTCTCCTCACTTCCAGCCTAAACTTCCCCTGGTGCAGCTTGAGACTGTCCTCTTGTTCTGGTGCTGTTGCCTGGGAGAAGAGACCAACCCCTTCCTGGCTACAACCTCCCTTCAGGTAGTTGTAGAGAGCAATGAGGTCCCCCCAGAGCCTCCTTTTCTCCAGGCTAAGCAACCCCAGCTCCCTCAGCCTCTCCTCACAGGGCTGTGCTCAAGGCCTCTACCCCTTCTCTGGACACCTTCAAGTGTCTTGATGTCCTTCCTAAACTGAGGGGCAAATAGTAAGGGGTGAAGGTGGCAGCTACAGATTGGTTTGGAGGGAGTATCAGAGTTGGGCTTACCAAGTGTTGTGTGGCACTGTTAATTCCCTATAGGTACACAGCTCCTTGATTTTTCACTTCCATAGAATCATGGAATCTTTCCTTATGACCTCTAAGATTCCTCTAAGCTCATCCAGTCCAACCACCAACCCAACACCACCATGGCCCCAAGTGCCATGTCCCCAGGTTTCTTGAATGCCTTCAGGGAAGGAGACTCCACCACCTCCCTGGGCAGCCTGTTCCAACCCCTGTCCACTCTTGCAGCTAAGAAAGAAACTGTTCCTAACCTCCAACCTAAACCTCCCTTTGCACAGCTTCAGGCAACGTCTTCTGGTTCACTCTGTCCCTGTGTGAAATCTGCTTTTCTAAGAGGTGACTGTGCCCTTCCTGCAGTTCCCAGGGCGTTGGGCAACTCTGGGCTCTCAAATGCCCTTTGTTCTTGCTGTTTTGCTGTGGTCCTGCTGACACTGTGGAATTAATGTGATTAAAGTAGAGCAGCCTTTAAACCACCACATTGCACTTAAAAAAAATCCCAAGGCATTGAGGGGAATTTTGACAGCAGCCATGAAATAATTTACTCCTTTTGCAGCTGAAAATCAAACCCTGGAGCCTCCCTTCTTCTCCCTTCTCTCCTGCAAATCAGGAGTTAAACCAAATGTCTGTAAATGGCTTTAGAAGAGAAATCCATTTTTAGACTTTCAGAAAGCCTGAGCAGTCATTACATCTTCAGAAGGTCAGGATGATTCCAGTGGCTCTTCTAACAATAACTGCTACTGACAAGCACTAAACCCCTTCCATACACACAGATTTGATGTAATTTATGTGGATAGAAAAGGTAAATTTTGACAGATTGCTTGCTAGCTGATTTTTCAGACTTCTGCAAGCTTTCCTTCCTCCCTGCCTCACTGACACTTCTGCTGCTAGAGTACAGGAATAAATCTTGCCTAAGTACAGGCAGGGGTGATTTTTATATATTTTATATATATATACACCCCACCCCACCCCCCCATTATGTTTGAAATGCACAGAATTAGATACAAACTGGGGTCAGAATACAGCTCTAGAGGGCTGTAGTGCAAATTCCTGCTCCAAGTCAGCCCTTGCAAGGCTGTGCAGGGTCTTGTCCAGTCATTTTGAAAATATCCAAGAGGGGAGGAATGAAACTGCAGCATTTTGCCTGATGTCTACACTTGGGGTGTTTCTTTGAGTGCTCTTCAAAGTCCTGAGAGTACTTTCTCACCAAAAGTGCTGTCAGCTTGACCTGTAGCTGGGCAGAGCATTTAAAACTGAGTTCAAATACCAAGACTAGTTGTGCTCCTCAGAGCACAAGGGGGACTAAATGGCAGTGACATCACACTTCAACCACTTTCCACTCTCCTCTTTGGAGGGAAAGAACTTTACCTGGAAAGGGGTTGGCACAAGTCTTGCTTCCCTCTTCATGCTCTGTTCCAGAGCACTCTGAGCTGCTGGTAAACTTCTCCTTTGTGGTGGGATGCAATAAAAATAGGAACAATCAAACTGGTTGGCTTTGACCTAACCCCTTTCCCCCAAGGATGTGAAGATGGCCTCTCCTGGGTGGCAATACCCCTAGAGTTTCCTTTCAAGTGCTGCACTCCCAGTCTGCCATTCTGAGGGTGCTGGCCAAAAGGAAATTCAGTGTCCCAAGCACCACCAGCAGGTACAGGGAAGTGGAGCTGACTAATGCCTGACCCACACCGGTGGTGAAATGTAAATGCCAATGCCCACCAGCTGGCCCTGGAGAGACATACTCTCACTGCTGTACCCTGATGAATGAAGCAACTTCCCTCAAGATGGATTTTCAACACCTGTGGTAATTGTTCCTGATACTGAATGAATTCTTCCCTCCTCTTACCACTGCAGGAAGTTGTTTCGGATGAGAGGCTCCAAGGAGGACAATTGCTGGAGGAACCTAAGCTGCTGCACTTCAGAGGGAATACCTTCAGTCTCCAGATATCTGTCCTTGATATCCCTCCTTTCCTTTGGAGAATCAAACCATTCACAGCATGTCAGGTACGTGTCCATTTAATCTGTTTGAACTCAGAGGCAGCAAGAGGTTTTTTTCACTGCTCTTGGCACAGTGCTCCCTTCTAGTTCTGAAAGGGCTGGTTTTAATCTCTAGGAGTATGCAACAAAGCCACATGGCCTTTACATGATTTTGACAAACACAGATTTGATACAGAACAGAATGCTTTCACTTCTTTTCATTTTCACAAAGCTGTTCAGTGATGAACACTTTTCAGTCCCCTGTGTTGGCCACAGCAGAAATTACTGTGGCTGCTCTTTGCCAAGAGTGAGGCAGAAAAGACATTGCAGAAGGAGGAACAGACCCTAACAACCCAAATTGCTCTGTGTGAGACAGATTAGACAAATGGCCTGCAGAAAACAATGCTGTGCTGTCTGCAAACAACTCTGCTGATAAGGAAAGTAAGAGCTTTTGCTACCCTAGCTTCAGTGTTTCTTTGTAGTTAAGAACTCAGGGAGGATTATTTCAGCAAAGTTGTTATTTCTTTGGGGCATTTCCTTCTTTGCTGCTTGTGAGTCTCTGCTGCAAAGTCTTGGGAGTGACTCAGAGGCCTCTGAATACTTTGTGTGTGGTTCAGCACTTTTCTTGATGCTGTGTACACCTTCTATGGATAAATATATTACTTGTGGTATATTAAATTGGGGGATTTTTGTTCTCTCTTGGCAAGTAGTAGCTTAGTTTCCAGTCAAAACTGAGCTGTATGGTGCAGTTAAGACAGGAAAGCCAATGCAAATTCCTTCCACATTCATCTCCACTCAAGGACCTCATTTTGCTGACTCTAACATGAGTGGCACATCCCAAAGCAGCCATTAAATGCATTGCTGCAAGGTACAAACATAACCTAAAAAGTCAGAGGAGGGAGCCACAACCCAGAGAAAAATGTTCAGGGGGCTGTGCTGGCTTCAGGGCAGGCACAGAAGAGCAGACCTGCTGAAGGTTCTGATCCTGCACAGGCCATCATCCCCCTCAGAGAGGCCACTCAGGGCTGGAGAGAGGCAATTGCCAAGCCTCTGCTGACAGAAGTGTCTGACATGCTGCTGGCACTGATGCCAGTGAAGCATTTACCTTTTCTAACAGAGTAGTTTGGGTGACCTGGGCAGCTGGAAAGTTGTTGCCAGCAGGAACTGCACAACAGCTTGCACTGGGTTTGCATTTCCTCTTGGTGGGAATGTTTTGTGGAACATCCCAGCTCTGTTGACAGTTCTGATTTGGTTCCAGGCTCTTTCTGCATGTAAGAGTCTATTCCTTCACATGGGGTTTCTCTCAGTGTTTCCTTATTTTCTCTCCCACACAGCACACTTTAAAGCCCAGTTGGCTGTCCTGGCTGGCAGCAACAGCTGAAAAGAGCCTGTTCTGTAACTTTCTGTGTGGTTCCCCAAGTGAAACCATTCTCACATAGCACAATAAGGAAAGATTTATGTTAATGACATCTCAGATAAGTGAGGATCCCGCTCCAGGGCTCAAACAAGTGACTAGATGATGTGTAACTGTGGTATCAAAGCAGTTAATGGCAGGTGGTAGTCAGCACTGCTCCAGACTAGGCGAAGTGCATTTGTTTGTCCTGGCCCTCCTGCAGGAGCAGATGCTGAGTGCTTGGCTTCCTGCCCACCATGTTCACAAGTGACTAGAGGGAACCCTTAAAAACTGGTTGGGTGTTAGAGAGGAAGAGGGTGTGACAAGCATGCTAAGAAGCCCAGCAGGCACCTTTTGGGGGTTAAAAGCAGCTGCCTTGCTAGCATCTTGTGTCTCTTGGAGGATGCAGGGTCTGTCTGTGGAGCTGAGAGATGATTTACATTCCCTCTGCCTGCTAGGAACTTAATTATAAAGGGAGAATAAAACCAAAAGCGTCTCTGGAATACTTCAGACACTCATCATTCCACTATGCTTTGCCTCCCTGTATTACATTCCATATAATTCTTCTCAGCTGAGTGATTCTTCCCCTCTGAATGAAAGCAGAGATGATTACTCTGGAAAAATCTAATTACAGCTGCTCCACTTCTAATATTTTGCTAATGTTTTCTTTATCACTGTTGGTGTCTTACTATTGCTACCCAAGCCAGGATCTAAGGACAGAGCTTCTCATTATCGCTTAGAGCATCATTACAGATAGCCTGAGACACTGCAGCAGCAGCAGCAAACTCTTTCAGCTCTGAGTGCAGTGATGTTCTCCCTGCTTTTAGTCTTGACTGGACTTTGGAGTAAGGCTGAGGCTGCTCTTTGAAGCTCTCTAGTCTCAGGTTACCAGGGATTTTACTATGTTTTCACTATGTACATGCATTCCTGGCCCCAGTGTAGAGCACCTCAAAGGGTTTATAGCTGAGGTTGGTTTGGAAATGACAACTAAAATGTTCTGAAAGTGTAAAGAGAAGAGAGCTTTGGCATTTCAAAGCAATCCCCCAACAGAAGTTCGCTCTCTCCTATCTTCTCCTATTTCCATACACTTCCAGGAACTTGAAGCAACTGGAGGTTGCTGCAGTTGTCTGTATGGGGTTGGCTGAGGGCATTCATCCCACAAACTGAAGTAGAGGGGTCACTGGTAGTAGTCACAGAATGTAACAGGATGAGACTAAGCTGCAGGTGAAGGATGGGACATTGCCCCAGCCCATGCCCTGTCATGCTCTGTGCTGCAGCCACAGAGGAACTGCAGTTCTGGATGGGCAACTCCTTTGCTTCAGGTTCTGTAGTACAAGGTGAGGACAAGGAGACACAGATTAGAGCAAGAGCTCTGATCTCCACCTAAGGGGAGCAAAGTACATCTTTAAGTCCCATTTTAGCCAAGAGAGTCTCAGTGTTAGTGTCACTGAATGAAATCTGAGCTTTCAGCCACTGCAGCAACCTCGGTGTTTGTCACCTGAGCCATCGCTTGTTAGTTCTGTCCCGCAGTGACTTTGCAGGGCTGTTGGTGAAAGCACAGCTGCACGGAAATCAGGGATTGGTTTTTTGGTGACTGTCACAATTCTCTCTCTTTCTCTCTTATGCCTGCTGCCCTGCTCTGGTGGGATCTACCCCCTCAGGAAGTTCCCTTCTCCCGCGTGTGGTGCAGCAGCCCCAAGCCGCTGCACTGTGCCTTCTCCCTGGAGCGCTACACCCCGGCCACCACCCAGCTCTCCTGCAAGATCTGCGTGCGGCAGGTCAAGGGCCACGAGCAAATCCTGCAGATCCAGACATCCATCCTCGAGGTACTGTGGCCACTCTTCATTTTTCAGCCTGAGACACCCTCCCTCCCCAGTTCTGTCCTTTTCCTCTCTCTCTCTCTCTCTGTAGTTCCCTCTGCCCTGTTCGAGACTCTAACAAGCAGAGCCAGGCTGACAGCTTCCGCCTCCAGCAGAAACTCAGCACAGAGATTCTGCAGGGCTAAAAATAAACTTAGGTTTGAGCTGGTGCTGAGAGTTTGCTTGCAAAAAAAAATAGTTGTGGAGTAGTTTGCAGGGTGCTGAGAGCACCTGATGGCAGCTGGGTTGGCTGTGTGCTGTGGTGCCAGCGGAACAGCTCCTGGAGCACTTCTGTGCACACAGGCTTCTCTTGCCTTCGCTGCAGCTTTGCTAGGGGTGAAGAAAATCTGAACATGGAGCCAAGGGAGCTGGGATGTGTCTTACAGCAAAGAAAACTTCAGCAGCTTGTTTATTTTTCTTTTTAAAGATGATTGGCCATCTTTGTTGATTAATCCAGATGAATGCTTCTGGATTAAAGCCATATGGCCACTGCTAAAATGTCCTCTGCTGAGAAAGCAGCAAGGAAGGAAAAAAACCACAGCCCTCAATTCTGTGCTCAGAATTCAGCCAAGCAGTTTTCTGGTTCTTTATTGTTATTCTGTACAAAACTTCTGTCACTTTCTCTCTATCTCAACAGCATGTTGCTGCTGCCTTTTTTTTCCCTCCCCCCACCCCGTCCCCAAGCCCCCAGAGCATGTTACAATTCTGCCTTCAAATGGATGTGCTGTGGTGTGGAAGGGCTTTCTGCTGCCTATCTCCAAAAGTGATTGAAGAGTGAGGAGAATTTGACTGTAAAATAGATATATAAATAACAACTGCATCATGGAATTGCTCATTGCTCTGCAATTCCCCTCAACTAAGCAGGTAGCAGCAGCTTATCTCACATGTGCAGGGGCTGAGAGTTTGCCATTGTTGTGCATATTTAATGTAAAGAGCCAGAGCAGTGATACATCCCCAGCCCCACTGTTCCTGGGCATGGATGGCTTTGGGGATGTGTCATAAATGTTATATGAAGAGGCTAGGGCATGGCTCTTTATTTAATATTTATGCTGCATCACACTGAAACAAATAATGCATGGCAATGGGACTACTGCACAGGGCTGGTGGCATTTCATGGGCAAAGAAGGGGCCAGGTCTACAAAGGGACCTGGATTCTAAAAAGATTTGGGATATGGGAGAGCTGAGGTGCTTGGAGAAATCAGAAATGAGAGATTTGTCCACATTTGAGCCAAGATTGCTACTGTCCCCATATGCTCGTGTGGCACTCCCTCTACCCCTCACTGCTCCACTGGGCTTTATCTGCATCACAAAAATAGGAGGCATGTAGAAGGAAAGTGACACCATTTGAAATGGTTTCATCCACAAGTGTCTGTAATGTCCTGGAAGTTCTTTCACAGTGCAGAATACCTCCTGGCTGTTTCATTTTCTGATGTCAATTCTACAGGATCTGGCCCAGGTTTGATTCTTTCTTCCTCCAAGAGCAGACTGGCTAACCCCAGCAGCTCCATGTAGATGGGCTTGCTGCAGGCACGTCCCTGCACAACAGGACCTGCCTGCACTCACAGCTGTCCTGGTCCTGGCCAGGCCATGCAGAAATTCTGCCTCTGTTCCGCCTTTTCTGAACAGGAGTGTAGCAGGGGCTCTTGGTGCCTCTCTGTCACTGTGCTGCAGAGGGCCTGAAGAGGCAGCTGGACACCCAACACCCTCACTGACTGCTCTGCTTTCTGTTCTGTGCAGAACGAGAGAGAGACCATTGCTTTCTTTGCACATGATGACAGCAGCTTCCCTGCACAGATGGGTCCCAAAGCATTCAAAATCCCCTACTCGATTAGGCAGCGAATCTGTGCCACCTTCGACACACCCAATGCCAAAGGCAAAGACTGGCAGATGCTAGCACAAAAAACCAGCATCAACAGGTAAGGGAAGGCAGCTGGGAGAGGTGAACATTCTCCCAGGCACTGGAACTCGTTTGCTGTTATGATTTCCTTTGTTTTTTGCTGGTGTTGAAGATCTGTGCATAGTCCTTAATGTTCTTGCTCTCAAGGATCAGCTCTGGTTCCTCTATTCTCTTACACACAACTAGCTGCTGAGAACAGGGACTGTTCCTGCCCTGCTGGCTGTTTCTGAGGTCCAGCTCTTTGCTCTGGCCTGGACTTTTTCATTGTACACCTACAAGAGCAGGGCCTTGGTAAAATACATGACTGTAGAAGGATTTTACCCCATGGTGCACTGTGAGAGCAGTGGTTTAAAGGACAAGTATTTGCTAAGCCTGCTAATGATGCTTTCCAGAACCAGTGCTGCTGGACAGCGTTTCTGTAACCTCACTGTATCAGGCCCTTGGTCCTTCCCCTCCTGCTAAACCGAGCAAGTGACACTTGAGGAGTGAATGCACCGGTGTGTGTCCTTGGGAGAGTTCCCTCTGCCCATCTCACCTAGAGCTTGCTGAAGGGTTTTGGTTTTAAATCCATCTGCAATGCTACTGCCACATTCATGGCAGCTAGAGCAGCTACTGTTCCTCAGGCTGTCTCTTTTTTCTCCCTGCTTTTAGGAACCTCTCCTACTTTGCTACCCAAAGCAGTCCATCTGCAGTCATCCTGGACCTCTGGGAAGCTCGACATCAGCACGACGGTGACCTTGACTCCCTCGCCTGTGCCCTGGAAGAAATAGGAAGGACACACTCCAAAATCTCAGACATCACAGAGACTGAGATTGAGGAGCCTGACTTCAGCTACAGCAGACAGAATGGACTCTAGGTCACTTTTCTCCACTCAAGAACTGATGGCCAGCTTTGACTGACACTAGAGATTCTGGTTGGCAGGGAGGACACGAGGGGTTCTGCACAGTGAGTATGGAAACAGACACTCATTGCCACCACCTAGCTTTGAGTTGGAGGAGCAGAAGCAGCCCTAATTAAAATCACCTCAGTAGTAAGGAAAACATGAGCTTCTCCCTGGCCTCTCCAGCTAGAATTTGTCTTTCATGTCAAACCCAAACCTACACATCTGTCAGTCCTGGGGCAGGAAGGAGCCAGAGAGAGCCCTGAAAGGTGAATGTGATGACATCAGGATGGGTTTAGCATTCCAGTGCTGATGTGCTGCCTAATGAAAACCAGCCCCCACAGCAGGGAGTGCTCAGAGCCACTGGAGGTTAGTCCTAGCTGATGGGTTTGTATTCTGGGGGCCTTGAGTCCCCTTTCTCCTGCACCTCTCAACTCACCATACTGAAAGATTTGGCTTAAAACGGTCTTCATGTTGTCACTGCTAGAGGAAGGCTGAAAATCTGGCCTCAGCCTGGTCAGATATTTGAGAGATTCGATGCTCTCATAATTCTCTAGTTGATACAATGCCCATCCCAAACAATTCCCTTAAAGAAAAAATTCCCTCCCTTCCTGGGTGGACATTTGCTGCAGAGCTTTTCCTGCCTGTTCTGCTAACAAAGGAGAACAGAACAAATCCTTCCCTGTGCAATTAGTCTGGGTGTGAGAGGGAGATTTTCTCCAGTTCTTAGTCTGCAAACATTCACTTAATCCAAAAATGGTTCTTTGGGGGTGGATTTAAAGAGCCAAATAGAAGGCAGGAAATTGCCAGCCCTCTATTTAGCAAGTTTACACTTTGTGGTGGTTTTTTGTTTGTTACTTCATGTTCCTGGGGCTAAACTAAGAGTGAAGTCAATCAGCAGCTTAATTTTGCTTCAGTTTCAGGTGAAAACAATAAACCCCACATAGCAGTGCCAAAAAATTGGCTTCATTTCCCTAGCTCCTGTGGGACTTCCAAGCTGTGCAAAGCTGGTTGGGTCACACTTGGGTTAGTTACAATTTTTGCATTTATTACCCAAACCCAGGATCCAACTAGAGAATTTCTCCCCTCCCTCCCTCCCTCCCCCCAGTCCATTTCATACAACATGAATTTATTGCTTGAACTGAACCAAAAAAAGAGAGCTGTCACTGTGAGTGTCTTAGTGGAACTGGGGCAGAGCCAAATTTAAGCAGCATTTTCAGTCCTGCATTCTGGAAAATTAGCCAAGGTGCTCTTTGGGCTTGGCCCTAGGCTGTCCCTTTGGGTGACAGCAACACAGCACTCACCAAAAGCAGGAACAGACCTGAGACTTTAGGAGCTGTATGAGAATGCAAACCATTGGAAATGAGCATGCTGGGTCAGTTGGTGGGTGGGGGGTTTAAACCCCCATCTTTGGCCAAGAGCAGCAGTAAAGGCCACGGGGTTAAGGTACTTGGTGTGCAAATCTCTGAACACACTGAATGCATTTCTGGAGCCAGCTCTGAAAAGGACAATGAACAACTCCTCTTGGCTGTAGGACTTGTGCCCGAGCTGAAGCTGCAAATCTCACTGCTTTCCCAGCTCAGCAGGCTGGAACAGCCTTAGACATATAAAAAAATTAATTAAATATATATATATATATATAAATATACTTAGACTTCCCCAAACATTTTCTGCACTTCAGGATTTCATGCAGCCTGACATGAGAGTTCCTGTTTGCATTGGGAACTCATAATGGCTGCAAGCATATTTAAGCCCAAGACAAAAATACCAGCAGCTTTGGCAGCAAGCTGTCACTGTTTGCAGCAGCACATGGCTCTAGCTGTGTTTGAATTATATTTCTACTGACTTCCAGTCCTCCTCCTCAGAAACCTGTTCTTCATTGGATAAAATGTCATGAATTTAAAATAATAATAATAAAAAAAAGAAGGAAAATAGGGAATGGCATCCATGGCAAAGCAGCAGAGTTTCAGTGAGCTGCTGTTGTCTGGGAAACCAGCTCCAGTCACTCTCCAGCATTAATTTGCTCTCAGTCTGAAAATTAAGCTTGCATTTGAGGAGAAGCTAACTACCACCACAAGGAACCTAAGTAAATCCTACCCTGCAGGTGCTGGAAGGCTCACGCTGTTGTGAAGAGCTGCAAGGATTTACTTCTCTTGTGGTCCAAATACACCTGAGCTGTACCCAGCAGCTGGGGGGCAGAGAGCTGGCTTGGAGCTCAGACCTTACAGCTTTTTCTCAGGAGGTGCACAGGGTTTACTTGCAGGATTTGGATACCTGTGGAAAACCTCAATGTGCCGTGACACTCACCTCTGCCTGCTGAGTGCTGGGAAGGGAGCTGGATGCCCAAATCCAGAAGTTCTTCAATAGGAGGGTGGTGAGTCTCTGGAATAGGCTTCCCAGGCCAGGCTGGATGAGGCTTTGAGCAGCTGAGGCTAGTCAAGAGCTGTCCCTGCCCATGGTGGGGAGGTTGGAGCAGATGATCTCTGAGGTCTCGTCCAACCTGAGCTATTCTGTGAAGATTCCAGCCAGCTGCCCTGAGTCTGAGACAGCGAAAGAGCTGTTTTGATTTTTTACATCACCAAAGAATCTGCTCCAGTTTATTTTCATCTTCCTAAGCACTTTCTCCCCCCCCCAGATATCTCCCTGCTGTGAGTCATTTCAGACTAATAGTTGCATTTTTAAAATGGCTTACAGTTTTGTCACCAAAATGGTGCACAGCTCCCAGCCCCACCAGGCTGCAGCACCCTAAGGCTAATGTACAGGTTGGGTGGTTTGTTTTTTTCTTAAACATCCCCTGCTTTTGGAGTCTCTTCCTCACTTTACATCAAAGTCCTTTAAGCCACCAGGAAAAGGAAACCCTGCTCTGCAGATTTGAATTTGACTTCAATCACCAGAGCAAGTCCCATAAAGGCAAGATGGACTCCCACCAAAATGCTAGTGTCCTTTTTGTAACAGATGAAAAGTTATCAACTCCATCCTCCTGAAATACAGGGAGCTATTTCTGTTGGTATCTTTTTTTGCTCCCCAGCAGCAGCAGCAGCTTTCCTCCCCTACAGTGCCCAGCTGGTGTTCAGCAGGTTAAGAGAAGCTTTATCCAGCGTGAATCACTGCAAGAGGGATCCTGTCCTAGGAGCAGGAATTATTAACACCCTACCACAGGGCTGTTTGTTGTTTGTCACGTGGAGGATGGGGCTGCATGAGAGGTTTAAAACATCCAGTGGCTGATCAATTCCAGACCATATTTTCCCCTACCAAAAATACAGCTTAGGTAGAGAGTGCAGCTACAAGTGAGGGACTGCTGCAGGCTTTTCAGGATCAGGATTTAATTTTTCAGGTGTGGGTTTGTGGTTTTTTTTTTCCCCCCTCCTTCCCCCCAGTCTGTTTCTGCCTATAAAACATTGATTTAAGCAAAGGGCTGCATTATTTCTTGGCTGGCAATTAACTGAGTGGAAAACAGGAGGCTGTCTCTAAGGCCTTAGATGTTCAAGGCTGGATTGGATGGGGCCTTGAGCAAACCTGGTCCGGTGGGAGGTGTTCACACAGCACCTGGAGCCACAAAGAAAACTCAATACACTGAAAGACAATGGATGATTTCAACCTGCTCTAGCAGGTGCTGTCCCTACCCCTGGCAGGGGGCTGCAACTAGGTAGTCTTTAAAGTCCCTTCCAACCCAAACCATCCCAGGAACCTGAAGATTTGCCTTTCCTTTACTCATCTGGGTGGTACCCAATGAGTTCTCCTATGTTTCACACAGCAGCAGAGTGGTTTAATGCAATTCATGGAGAATCTTTTCCACTTCGAACCTGCTGAGGAACATTTTTGATGGGTTGTTCATTTGTGGTTCAGGGGTTGGTAGAATCACTCCCTAGACACTATTTCTGCTTCAGAAGGGGCTGGCATGGTTTCCACAGAGCATGGCCCCAACATCCTTTCTGATGATACATGATGATTGTCTAGGTAAAATTGCTTAAAAGAGGAAGGAAATAAAGGAACTTAAACCACTAGGTACCCACCACACAGTACCTGTAGCCATGGATAGAACTCAATATGCTGGTGAAAGATTAATGATTTTAACCTGGGCTAGTGTGAGGTGTCCCTGCCCATGGCAGGGGGGTTGGAACTGGCTGATCTTCAAAGGTCCCTTCCAACCCAAACCATTCCAAGCCTCTCTTGATTTTTCTAGCAACTCACAGTCTAGCTCTCTTATTACCAATACTAGCATAAAGGGGGGGGGGGGCAAAAATCTCCTTTCCAACATGGACAAAAACCACAGAGCTGGCTCTAAGGTTACAGACTCCCTTAGAGAGCCACTGGATGGTGACAGTGTCTGCAGTGCAGAAGACTGAACGGATGTTCTGCCGATTGCCACAAGTGCAAAGCTATCTGTCAGTAGTCTGTGTTCACTGTCCTGTCCAAAGAGAAACTCAATGTCCTAGGAATTTGCCACTCTATTTTCTATTTTCATTTGGGGTTTTTTTTGGTTTTGTATTAGAGGTGAAATAGTACAGACTCTGCTAGTGTTTCTCGTCTGGGGCTCGGGTGGGGTTTGGGGCTGTGTTGTAATTTTTTCAAGCTATTGCAGAAGCTGCTTTTAAACTAAGCTGTTCAGTTGTCTTGAATAAACTAACTGGTTTGTGCTTTACAAGGGAATCCAGGTGAGCCAGGATTCAATGGGTAGCCTCCTTGCCTTTGCTGTTCACAGGGTAAACTAGAGCTGAAGTCACTTGTGATAACTTAGCTGTGGGAGAGGGGAGATTAGCTGCCCCTTCCCTGACCTGTAACGTTGTGTACTGTAACCTGCCGAGATTAGACACTCACCTACTGTAGAACTGTGGTTTTGTCAGCAGCTGCTTAGTTTGTCTGCCCCTGGTGTGATAACCTTGGTTGAGAATAGAATGTACTTCTGCAGATTTGAGAAGATGTCAAACCCCTGTGTTATCTGGTCTCTGTATATAAATCTTATTGTCTAATCCCAAGAGGGAAATGTGTAGCACAAGATGAAGTTAAGGGTGCTCTGCACCGAGCCTGGAGGGCTGGGGGAAGACACAGATCTACCAGCAGAAAGCAAGAAGGTTTCCTAACAACCCCTCACTTGGAACTGACTGCAGCTTGGGGTTTGCAGTTGAAAGCAGATCAGAGCTGGTGTTTCCCATACTGAGCTTTGGAATGTGAACCTTAGGGTGAGCTGGTTAAGCAATTCTTTATTTTCCCCCCATTTGTTGCACTGAAGGTGGAGGGAGGGAGAGGAAGATTTTTCCATGAAGCTGTAAGACTCCAGTCTGAACCCCAGCTCCCAGTGCTGAACCTCACAAAGTTCCCCCTGCACCAGTAAGCAGCACACACACACACACACACACACCTGTGCCTCACTGGGGATGTGGCTTGTCCCTACTTCTGGTCTGTATTTGGGAACAGCAAACTGCCATCCTCTCATTTGTGACATGGGAGATGCAGCTGCCTCCCCCCACCTCAATCCAATTGATGCCCACTGTGACACCGCTGATCTCTGTTTATTAAGGATGCGCCTTTTGCTTCATTTGGATGGAGTCAGAGGTGATGCTGGTCAGCCTGGTGAGACCAGAGCCAGCCTCACACCTGACCAGAGCCAACTGAAAAAAATTTCCATTGCATTTTCAAACCAGTGAAAAGGAGGAGGGACAACCCCAACCTAATCAAATACAGGATACATAGGAATTGGTTTAGAAGAAAAGACAAAACCCTGACAAGTACTCTCCTAGAGACCTGTTTTTCCTCTTCTGCTCCTTTTCTTTTTGCCACAGACAGGTTCTGAAAATGTTGGTTCTTGCTCATTGGACTTAAGCATTGCTCCCTCCCCCTCACCTCTTCTCCCCACAGTTTCAGTGTGTTTAAGACTGGATTCAGAAACAAAAGAGCAGAGAGGTTGGAATGCTTTCTTTAGGATGAAGCTGAAGGAGTAGGGAAGAGACAGAAGAACTTTAACTCAAAACAAAAAGCATGGCCTTGGCTTCATACCACACTTTCTGTGCCTTGTTCTCTCAATGTATAAAAAAAAAAAATAATTCTGAATGTTGTACAGTAAAATACTTGGGAAAAGAGACTCCTTGGAAAAAGGCTGCACTGGCTTCTTTTTTTCAGCACCTGTACATATATAAATATCTATACATTATATATATATTTGGTAATGCCAAACAGCTGTGTTATATTGTACTGGGGGGAGGAAAAAAAAAAATAAGAGTAATAATGGACAGTTTGGATGTTTTATGTAGAGTTTGCAGGAAAAAAAAAATCAACAAACAAACAAAAGTTGTATGGCTCTAGCCTTTTGGAGAGAAAATGTACAGAGGTAAATTACTGCATATGTTATTTATGAATAAAGAGTCTTTTACTGACATCTTGGATCCCTCTCTTGAGTGGCCCTTTAATTGCTCTCATCGCACAAGGTGTTTGGCTGGGAGGGCTTTGGAGGTTTCACTGCTTCTGTAGTGAGCCCTGCAGAGGAGTTTCTACTGGGGAAAAAAAAAAACCCCAACTGTGTTCTGGAGACCTTTGTCCAGAGCACCTGCAACAGCTAGGGGAGTATGAGCAGCACTGAAGTTTACTCTTCACTGATAACACCAAACCCACTCCAGAATCTCGCCCTGCTCTCATTCTAGGCTGCACTACAGCCCAGAGACTGCCCGTTGCATTCTATGATGATCTTGAAGGTCTCTTCCAACCTGGTCTGGTCTATTTGAGGCATTTCACTCAAATGTCTGATTTCTTTGTCTGTACAGAGCCCACTCCAGGATCAGGTCATCTTTGTCCTTTGCACTGCCAAAGCAACACCAATCACCCACCTTTTTGCTAGGTGAAAGCTGCAAACCCTCTCTCTGCGTGCACACCGCTGCTTCCCTCTGAAACAGAGGGCTCCCACATGGCTGCACCTTAGCTTCTGGATCACTGGAAGCAGGGCTAGGGGTTCTGTCCCATTTACCATACAAATGTAATCCTCATTAGCAATACTCTTTCCTGAGATGCACCAGATAGCTAAGAACTCATTGTCTTGATTAATCCTCCCCATACAGACCCTCACTTAGAAGAGCAGAAATACCAGCAAACAGAGCACTTGGTCCTGCAATCAGAACACCTCTGATTACTAAAGAGCTATCACCAAGACATTGCAATCTGGCAGGGAAGGGGCAAGTGAAGACAAGAATCATCTGTGGTAATTTCCTTTATGTGCACAGACTCTGGCACCAGTGTGGGGAGAAGACCCCAGGAATGATGAGCCCCTTGGATTTCAGGCAGTGCAAGAATGTGGGCTTGGGGGTGGTTTAATAATTTAGCTACTTCCCTGTCTCAGCACTAGTGACGCGTACCCCAAACCCCTTACCACAGCCATCCTAGCCAGGTTATCCTCACATAAACAGACTGAAAGGCAAGAGAAACCCTTCAGCTTTGCCCTAGGCATCATGCAGCCCTTCTCTGCCTGGATTTGATCAACACTGCAGTTGCCAGGGAGTCACATTAACACAATTAAGCATCGACTACAACACTGTTACACTTAACTGTAACTCTGGATATCACACTCACCTTAACTGAGAGGTTATAAAATGCATTATTAACACACAGATAGCAGCAGGGGGGAGGGAGGGGATGCTAGGATGAGCTGTTATAAATCAAGACCTCCTTCCAACACCATTATGTGCATTTAAGTTGTTATCATGCCAGCTATCAAACACCATAACACATAATGAGCAGCCTTTATAGCAGAGGACCAATTGCAGCAACTGCCTTTGACATTCATTGTGAAATTATTCAGGATTAATTATGTTTGCAGAGAAATAATCTATGGTAGTGTAAGAAGTTCACTGCATTGTCATTTGATGAACAGTCACTTAGGATTTATATGGCAAGCAGAGGCTGTTGGCAGATGAGTTTACACCTGATGCCCTGCTGCACTTGGGCACATCAGGAACAGAGGCAGCACCCAAACATGAAAGGACATTTGGCATTAATAATGGATACAGAATTGCTGTAATTCAGATATCACAGAAACATTCAGGTTGAAAAAGAGATCACCAAGTCCAACCCATAACCCTACTCTACAAGGTTCACCCCTAAACCATATCCCCAGTGCCAGCCAGGAACTAATCTTTACTGATGCAATTAAAATTCTAATTACTCTCAGCCCCCTCATCTTGTACATACTTAGGGATTCTTGGAGCATTAAGGCTTATTAAAACATGTGCTGTTCATAGATACCTGTTTGGAACTCAGATAGAACCTCAGCTGACAAGCTCAAGTATAATAAAGTATTGATCTGTCTTTGAAGATAGGGAGAGCTGGGTCACACTGCTGGAAGAAGATAAAGCCTAGCACTGAAAGAAGCTGGAGTTCCCCACTGCAATGAAAACAGCTCATAAAGTGTTCTTTAACACCCTGAGGGGCACATCCATGCTGACCAGTAAAATCTTCTTGGGCTCTGAAATCAGATAGCCTGCCTTAGAATGAGTTTGCTAATGTCCTCCAAAGCACATCTCTCTGCAGCCCATTTGGTCAAAATCAAGTAGTTTTCAAGTTCGGAGAGGCAAGCGCGAGGAAGGAGGGAGGAATTCATACAGCCACTGTGCATACAAATGTTTCCATGCTCTGAAATGGATTTAGAGACAAAAAGCCACCCAAAGAGCATCTCAGGATCTCACCAAACCTGTTGGATTGGCCTGGGATGAAAGGCAATGGCTTTGAGCTGGAAGAGGAGAGATGTAGACTAGGAAGAAATTCTTTAGAGTGAGGGTGGGGAGCCCCTGGCACAGGCTGCCCAGGGAGGCTGTGGCTGCCTCCTCCCTGGAGGTGTTCAAGGGCAGGCTGGATGAGGCCTTGAGCAACCTGGGCTGGTGGGAGGTGTCCCTGCCCATGGGCAGGTGGTTGGAACTGGGTGATCTTTGAACATCCCTTGCAACACCCAAACCCTTCTAGGATTCTGTGCAAAACCTGCTCTTGTAGGAACTGCTGCTCCACCTCCACCAGCTGTCACTCTCCAGTAAGAGCTGCTGCTCAGCCCCACTGCCCTCCTTTCACCACACACATCCATTAGGAAGAAAACTGAACCAAATAAAAGGTAATTGCTTCTGCAGAGAGTCAGGCACCAAGAAGGGAGAGTCAGAGACGTTCTCCCAGCCCAGGGCCCACATTCCTGCTATTGATAGGAGCGTGGAAGATGTTACAGGCAGAGGAACCACGCCGAAAGCTCAAAGCAGCAAGGTAATATTTTCAGCACAGAGGAAGGACCAAAACCAATCTATTGGTAATCAGATCAGAAACTGTTATGTAAAATGGGTTCAATTCCCCAACAATCCTGAAAATTGCATTTAACAGTATCTCTTCAAGAGACTTTTCTCCTACTGCAGGCCTAAATATACCAAGCAATAACTGAACGACTGACACCACTTAAAGGAGACCTTGAAAGCCATAAAAGCAAGCAGCTGCTCCATCCCCAAAACCTCAGCAGCCACTGAGCTGTTGTAGCCTTATGAAGCTCAATGCAATTGCAAAACTGCATTATTCCCTGTAACTTTTAACTCCCTCCTGCAGAAGAAAGGCTTCTTGTGAAGCAAGTACCTAGGACAATAAGCACTGGGTCACTGAACACACAAGAGCTCACCTGGAGAGGTCCAACCTGCCTCAGCTCAACACACAATGGGTAACTGCTGTCTCGTGTTTATTCCTCTTTTGTCTTCACAGAAAGAGGAAGGAATAACCACAGAATCTGGGAGGCACAAGGAAGCCAGGAGCTGCTTTCACAGCTACACTCATGGCTGCTCACTTGGACGGGTCACAGCCTTGTTTAGTGACATCAAATTTCCCCAGGGCCCTGCTCTGTAGACCAGAAGATTCTGGTACAGTGTGTTCCAGGGAGCTGCTGCAGAATCTGTGGCAAGAAGGATATAGATTTGGTTGGTAGGCAGAGAAAATAAATGGATTTTTTTTCCTCCCTGCATGTGTTTATTTTTTGTTTTGTTTTAAGGCCATTTGGTTGCTTACTCAAATCCTCGAACCCTTCTGTTGTGACAGGAGGCAACACTGGAGAGAACTACTCCTGGTTACAAACACCCCAGACTAATTTAAGCTGAAGTGAATAAATCCCAATCTGTCCTCTGCTAAGGAGCTTTGTGCTATTTTGCATTGGTTCCCCCCCCCCCCCCCTTCTACTCATGAGACACTGCTTTGATTCCATGCAGTTAGCATCCTCACATTTACCACAGCTTCAAGGCTATTTCCTCCTGTTTTGTTTTGTTTGCTCTTTTTCTCCCCCTGTCAGCTTTATTTACTAAACAAGAGCAGGCACAAGCAGATTCAGAGCTTAAGTAACGGTCAATACCTAAAGTCCTGTGGAAAGCTTTGTTAGTAAATAAACTCAGCCAAGCCTTGCTACACTGGGCAGAGATTCCCCATGGCTGGCATTGCACTCACCCAGCAGGCTGACATCCCAGCGTTTCCCACACCTGACTGAAGCAGCTGTACTACTGTGGTTCTTGCTTCAACAGCAAGGAAATAAAACACTGCTTTAGACCTTTAAACCATTTTAATTACAACTTCCATAACATATTTGGGAGGAATGTTACTTACTCTCTATGCCTTGAGACTGTTCAGGGTGTTAGGCAGGGGGGTTGGAGCAAAACTAGAAATGGGGAGATTCAGATTGGATGTCAGGAGGAAGTTCTTCCCCAGGAGGGTGGTGAGAACCTGGCATAGGTTGCCCAGGGAGGTGGTGGAAGCCTCATCCCTGGAGGTTTTGAAGGCCAGGCTGGATGAGGCTGTGAGCAACCTGCTCTGGTGTGAGGGGCCCCTGGCCATGGCAGGGGGGTTGGAACTGACTGAGCCTTGAGGTCCCTTCCAACCCTGACAATTTTATGATTCTGCCACTGGGCTTCACCTCTCAAGAAAAGATCTGCAGCCTAGAAATTGCTACAATCAACTTCACACTTAATGTGGTATCAAACCACCCACCCTGAAGTAACATTGGTATAATCCTGTGGTATAGTTTTTGTGAGACATCAGTTGCATGATTTGGGGGTCCTCAGATTGCTCTCTCTAAATACAGCAAAACTTCTAACTCCTACACTTGCCAAATGGCAACAGAGTCATAGAATTGTTTGGGCTGGAAAAGACCTTTAGGATCATCAAGTCCAACCAGCAACCCAACATCACCACAGCCACTGAATCATGGCCTCAGATTTCTTGAACACCTCCAGGAATGGGGACTCCACCACCTCCTTGGGCAGCCTGTGCCAGTCCCTGGCCACTCTTGCAGCACATATTTTTCCTCATCTCCAACCTAACCCTCCCCTGGCACAATTTCAGGCCATTTCCTCTCCTTCTATTGCCTGATCTCAGGGAGAAGAGACCACCCCTAACCTCCTTTCAGGGCAGTGAGGTCTCCTCTCAGCCTCCAGACTGAACACCCCCAGGTCCCTCAGCTGCTCTCCTCACCAGCCCTGCTCTCCAGATCCTTCAGGAGCTTGGATGCCCTTCTCTTAGCATTTTAGCTCTTCAGATCACAATCTCTCACACACAGTGCTGGACCTGGATCAGGTTATTTACCATGCTATGGAAACTAGGTGCTGCTGCTCTCAGCGGGCTAAGGTGGCTGGAAAACCCAACAGGCAGTGTGGTTGCATTTAGGACAGGAGCAGATGACAGCTGCCTCTGTAGCGTGGCAGGGAGCTGTGTTAGAAGAGGAAAACACATTCTTGGTGTGGTTCTTTTACATAGGAATAATTCAGTAGCTCTTAAATTGTCTGAGGAAGCCAGAGTTCAAAACAAGCCTTGAAGGAGGCCCCTTTAGAAAGTTTAGTTCCTTGTGTCAGAGTTACCAAAAGTGTTTTGTTTTGAATCATCTTAGAGCAAAGCAGACTGTGCTGTGAATGAGGGCTCTCAGTTCTTAATCATGCCTGCTACAAGGATCATTCTTCTGCAGAATTAATGAGAAGGGGAGCTGAAGAGCAACTACTGAAATCAGTGCAGGAGCTAAGAAATGCTCATGATGGGGGGGGGAGCAGCAGTGGCTTTCTGGGAGTGCACAAAAATAAACCACTGTCATTTTCTGCAGGGAGAGCAAAGGACCTCAGTGAGAGCCTAAGTTCTGTTCTGCCTGCAGAGACATTTCTGTACCAGGTTGATTTTGGAGGCAAGAAACTTCTCCCTAACAAGGAGATCGCCTACACCGGGTTTGGATGTTCCTGCACTCACACCACCCTCCGGCCTTGCCTTGGTTAGCAGGCACATCCTGTGCCAAAAAGTCTCTGGGATATGCAGGGTGACAGCATTTTCCTCCCTCTTTAGTGGGATAACCAGCTCATTAAATCTCCCCATGAAGGTTATTTTATTATGAAGTGACAGATCTAGAGATTTACTCCCCCCATTCTTCACCTGCCTTCTCCCTTCTGCTTATTCCTTTGTGTTTGTTAATGGCCTTTCTCTTGTTATATAACCCTGTCAAGAGGTGTGAAAATACCTCTCAGGACTGCTCGTTTGGTCTAAATCATTCAAGCCTGTACTGGGTGACAAGAGAAAGTGCACATGCCAGGGCTGATGCGGGGAAGGAGTTCTGTCCTACACTCCAGTAATTGTCACTGCATGATAAAGAAGTGTAAGATTTAATAAGGCCATAAAAAGGAATGGCAAGAGCTGGGGGGAGAGGGAGGTTTTGTCATTAATGCTCAGAAAACCTGGATTCAGTAGGACAATAACTTACAGTAATTGAGCAGAAATTACCTATTTGACTATTCAACACTTTCCCAGCAAACCAAGGGAAGGCAGCAGGGCTGGGAGCACCTCCATGAGCACAACAGCACAAGTCAGTGTCTTTGGGAGCTTTGGGAGTTAGAGATATTATTCCCTGGTGATGCCAAACAGACAGACAAGGGGGAATGGTTTGTTGCTGACACAGAGCAAGGCTAGACTGGAGATGAGGAAGAAGTTATTCAGTAGGAGGGTGGTAAGAGTCTGGCACAGGCTGCCCAGGGAGGCTGTGGATGTCTCCTCCTTGAGGGTGTTCAAGGCCAGGCTGAGAGGCTGAGAGGTGTCCCTGGTCATGGTGGGGAGGTTGGAGCAGATGATCTCTGAGGTCTCTTCCAACCTGAGTCATTCTATGTTCTATCAAAACTGCTTACAGAGATTACAGATGTGGACAACAAGAGGGATGTTGGTCACTAGAAAGTGCTTTTCCCCCCTCCCAGGTACTCCTTGAAAGATAAGCTACATGCTGCAGAGCCTGTCATTTCTCTGGCCAGGTGAGGAAGCCATTACAAAATATCCTAGACAACCATGCACCATTTTTATCCCTGCTTATTTTAATCCCCCAGTACATGGTGCTATTATGCATGCAAAAAGGTAATGAGGCAGGCAAAAGGTTATTACTAGGGACACTACTGGAATGATGAGGGGGCTGCCAGTGCAGAAGACTAACCTCAGGCTATCTGAAATTGAAATTTTTGGTTAAATTAATATCTCAACATGAGCCCAGACAGTAATGCTGTCTGTCCCCTGCAGGGCTGAGAATGTCTTTTGACATTAATAAAGAAAAAGGGGGGGAGTGGTACCTGTGCAGACACAGAGGCAAAGAGCTGTGTGGATGCCACAGGAATGGGGGAGCTGGGACACAACTGGAGTAAGACAATGCCCTTCCTGGACTGCTTGGCAAGCCAAGTGAATGCTCCTGCTGACTCTGGATAAGTTGCAAGAGCAAGCTAATAACTCACTCCATCCTTTCAGGATTATTGTTTTTTAGCACTAACAGGGGAAATTGCCTCATTATCCTCAATATTATTCATAACAGCAGCAGAAATTTTCTGGAGGTGTTTTATGGAGCAGTTTAAGAACAAGCCCTGCTCCCAGAGCTGAAGAGTTTACAGTCTAATTTACACACACACACACAGAGCTCCAGGACAGAAGCACAAAGAGCCTGGATGAAGACAGACAAGGAAAGGCAGAGATTAGAGTGATCACATCACACAGTTAATTTGCTGCTTCTGTGGGCAAAGCTGGGTGCAATACTTGGCTGATCAGGTGATATCTAGGCACCCAAGACAGAAATCTCTTCTTTGAAAGAGAGGAGGGAGGTAAAGGAAGGGGAGAGGAGAATACATTCATAAACAACATGGAGAAATCAAATAATATCAAACTGGCAGCAATTCTCCACTGGCCACAGTGCCTGTAAGGGTTGTAGGTTCCCTTTGTCCATTGAGAGAGCTCAAATGATGCAGTACAGACACCAGCAGCCTTCTGAGGCATCACAGCAAATCTCAAACAGATTTTTTTTCAAGGAAAATGAGAAACAAAGAAGACTGAAATAACTCACAGGGAACATTGGAAGACCAAGGTAAAAGCTGAAATCCACCCACTGCAGCAAACGTCAGAAGCCATGACTTAAAGCCAGGCTGGATGTGGTTCTGAGCAACTTGATCTAGTGAGAGGTGTCCCTGCCCATAACAGGGGGGTTGGAACTGGCTGATCCTTGAGGTCCCTTCCAACCCTGACAATTCTGTGATTCCATGAAATTTGAGTGACAGGAGGAGGGAGTCACTGGGATAAAGGACACTGCAGTTCCTTTTGGATGAAGTATGTGGCCATCTCCACCTCATTCTGTGATGGTCAGACTGGTCCCAGCATTGTGCACAGCCCTCTCTGCACTAGCACGTCCCATTTCTACTCCAGCTCTTAGAGCTCTCTGGATTGCACCAGGAAAACTCGGGGCTGTGGCTATTGGGAGCTAACGCCTCAAGCTGAGGCTCATTGTTTATCGTAGCAAATGCAGGGGACAGCTCCTTACAGACAGCGAAGGGCAGGCTGTTCGCAGGCTCCCTGCTGTGCTTTGTGTGTTCCAGCACAAGGTGGCCTGGTGCCTTCTGCAGGGCAGTGTGTGCCTGGTCTCCGAGGTCTCACCTCATTATTCTGTTAGACTTCAACGGCATTCATAGGCTCTTTAGGATTAATGAGGCAAAAGCCCTCAATCAAGAGGCAATTCAAGAGTACATTGCTAATTCCACAGAGTTCTGTAAATGAACTGATTCAATACTAGTTGACCTTTTTATTTTGGGGGGGGGGGGGGGTGGTGATTTGTGTCTGCATTTTCCCTGAGCCTTGCCCTTAAACAGTGGCAATTTGGAAGCGCATTTCTGGCCCGACGACTGAAATCAATCACCTTGCAAGTAAGATGAACACAAAAGTCAGGAGCAATGCACTTTAAAACACACCCTGGGGGGTGGGGGTTACAGCAGCATCTCTTTGGGTAGGTGAGGAACACAGGTTCTTCAGATGGGCAGGAGGAAAGGCAGAGCCCAACTGATTCATTTCTAAGCTGTAAGCTGGCATGTCAGGAACGTTCTGCAGCAGCTCTCTTGCGTGGTGTTGAGAGATGCTGTCTGACTGCATTAGCTGGTAGGAATGGGCAGCATTTGGGCTGTGGCCCTTTTCATTCTGCCTTGGGACACAGCAGTGGCAGGGGCACTAGAGAAGGACACTGCTCTGAAGGTGCAGAGAACTGACCAAAGCTCGCCACTGCTCCTGCATCACCACAGAGGACCGACCAAAGCTCGCCACTGCTCCTGCATCACTACTGCCACTACCCGCAGCTGGCTGGGCCAGGGATTGTGATCCCTGACTTACCCTGAATTACCATTTTGCTGTCCTCAAAAGACCAAGAAAACAGTGTTAGCATTTCTGCCAGGATGGGAGTATTTGATTGTTCTTCAGGTCATTACATTAACTGTGACAGTAAGGACAGGACACCAGACAGACGTTTGGAGATGCAGGCTGACTGCAACTTAGCAGGAAACAAAACCAATTCTCCTTATCTAGAAAATATTGATGTCACTGTGTTGAAAAACTCTGCACTACAACTCAATGCTGCCATGAAAAAAACCCAGAGGAAGCCAGCAATAATGTGAGCTAGACTAAAATAATACTTAGAAATGGAGAATCCTAGAATGGATTAGGTTGGAAGGGACCTCAGAGATCATCTACTCCAACCTCCCTGCCATGGGCACAGATGACTCGCAGCTAGACTTGGCTGCTCGAGGCCTTATCCAGCCTGGCAGGACCTTGCACTTTGGAAACCTTCCTGCCACATTCTAACCCTGTGAAGCCAGGTCAGCTGTAAGGTGCTGACATCCCAGCAGTATACTCAGCATCACACAAAGGTGAGGAGGACAGGAAAGAACAAAACAAGCCTCAGAAAGGACTGATGTTAAGCAGCTTAGGGAAGCAATAGTTGTCTAATCTGAACTGACTCTTTTCTTCTCTATGTTTCTCTTTGTAATTAAGATAGGATCTGCTGAAATAATGACAACGGATAACCAGCATTTGTGTTAGTTTCCAGGGCAGATTGTTGCTTTGTTCACATTTAGCTTCTCTTACAATAGTCATGAGGTGGTGAATTAACAAACACAATTAGAGCTTCTCCTTCCTGCCTTTTTTAATATGATAAACCTTTACAAATATTCATTATGCTGTGAGCAGAAGGTTGCTAATTTTACTCTGTGGTAATAGTGTGATGTAGGTCATGGTTTAGAACACAATTTTGCCAACGTTCTCCTTCCCTCCTTTTATGCACAGATTTCAACAGCTTTTGTGGATAATGCCATTCAAGGAAGTAATAAACAGCAAGAACTTGGAGCTGAAGATTCACTCTCCTCCCTGCTGACAAACATTTCTCATTATGTCTTCACCTCTCATTTAGCAACCAGAAAGCCAAAAAGCTTATGTATGACCTTCTGCTCTTTCAGACCTAACACCTTCCCAGGGCTTGCATCAACACCAAGTGGCTGCAGACAGCTGGCTGCGACGGAGCAAAAGCAGCAGAGTCCGTCTTTCAGGAAGGACTTCAGAATCTTACCAACATGAATCACACATTGAAGTGTCAGGGAGTGTAAAACCAGTTTCTGTCTACACACATCCTGCACAGCAGCCTGGAGCAGTGACCCTCAGGGCACCAAGTGACTCCCCTCAGAACAAATGGCTCAGTCCCACTTCTGCAGTGCTTTGCACAAATGAGTTTTCACCTCACATTTCTAATCTGTGCCACACCTGACTGTGCTTTGTTATTGTCAGTCAGCTTGCAAGTGGGACCCTAATGGCTTGCAGCAGCCCTTCCTGAAAGCAAGATTAGGTGGCATCTTCTGGGCCTGAAAGCATGTTATTAAGAGGGAGTGGAGGAAGAGGAGGCAGGGAGAAACTCTTGAGAGATTCAAGGTGCAATCACACATCACTTTGGTAATGCAAAAGCTGCTGTGGAAAGGCCAGTTTTATATAAACCCAGTGGTGAAATAAAGAGGTAGAAATAAGCTGTGTCTTATTAATTCACAATGAAGAGATGGACCTTGCAAAGGCTGGAATTAAACCACTCCACAACAAGCAAGCTCACTGCAGTGAAGTTTCTTAGTTGCCAAGACAATTGCTCTAATCAATGCTGCAGGAGTTTATACCTGGATCAAAGCCATACTTCCCACAATGCTTACAAGAGAGATTCCATCAGTGTGGAATGGGAGAAACCAGAAGGAGAGCTGCAGGGAATGTCTGAGCAGGTGAAAAACATGCAGAGGGGAGAAAGGCAGCAGTGTCTAGAGGAGATGCTTCCCTATGGCTGAAGGACAGGATTCAGCTTTGAAAATAGAAAGCAGAAGGCTGTAGAAACACCTTAAAGATGTTAAAAAAGCAAAGCCCTGGCTTGTGGAAGTGATGTGACCCTACAGACAAAGCACAGGGTTGGAACTGGCCTTTATATGTTAGCCAGTCTTGTCAGGGAAAGCAGAGAGAACTGACAACTGCTCTCAAATATCCGAGGTGTGCTGTTAATGCCTTCCTCAAACTTTCCTCCTTCCCCTGACCTCCAAAGAGCGGCACCTTGAAGTCAGCCAGACCTATTAATTCCTGCTGCAAGAGGGGAAAACTCTGTCAAAGTCTAACATCTCGGAATAAATTGAACAGAGTTTCAGCTGGGAAGGAAGAGAGCCCTGTGCAAAATGTCAAAGAGGAAGAGAGGTTTCCAGGAAGCTCAAAGTGCAGTAATCAAACTGCAGAATCCTGCTGCTTTTCCCAGTGAGTGGCTAAGTGTAGTTGACTTTTTCATATTTACTTGCCTTGCAAACATTTTCCCCATGTTTAAGCTGAAAGCCTTATACAATTTGTATTTAGTCTGCAGAACTCAGTAGATGGGGGGGGGGGGGCAGAGTTAAATTGAGAGATTTTAAAGCCATTAACCATATTTTTCTTCCTTTATGCAAAGCAAAATACATTTAAATGTCACGCTGCACAGCCTGAGTGATTGTGGGCTGGAGTGGGAAGGATTGTTGGCCTCTCCCACTCTGCACATTTACACAGCTGGACAAAGCTGTGAGAGCAGAGGGGGAAAAACAACTTCACAAGAACTGGGAGTCAAAATAGGTTATTGCTAATTGCAGTTCAGCTGCAGGACGTGAGAGAGTGACCTCAGCAGCTCTCTCCTACACTGGGAATACTTTCCTGCATCACAAAAGTGTAGCAAGCAGAGTTATCTTGTGGCACACAACGTTAGAGGCTGGATGGAGCCTCTGGAGATTGAGTCCAACTGCCCTGCCAGAGCAGGATCACCCAGGGACACATCCAAGCAGGTTTTGAAAGTCTCCAGAGAAGGAGACTCCACCACCTCTCTGCTCCAGGCCTCCAGCACCCTCACCTTAAGAAGTTTCTCCTCATGCTGAGATGGAACCTCCTGGGTTCCAGTTTGTACCTGTTGTTCTTTGTCCTATCACTGGGCACCACCAAGCAGAGCTTGCACCTTCTTCTTGACACCCACCCCTCATGTTTATAGACACTGATCAGATCCACTCTCATCATTCTCTTCTCCAGACTAAACAGCCCCAGGGCTCTGTGTCTTTCTCCACAGCAGAGATGTTCCAGTCCCTCCATCATCCTCACAGCCTCTGCTGGAATCTCTTCAGCAGCTCCCTGACTCTCTTGAATCGAAGAGCCCAAAACTGGGCACAGCATTCCAGGTGTGGTCTCAGCAGGGCAGAGGGGGAAGAGAACCTCCCTAGCTGTCACATGCATTTAAAAGTCCAGCCACACATCCCTCCTTTCATGTAAAGCTTAAATTAGGTGAGGTGGTTTTATTACTTCACAGCTTTTGTGCTCATCCATCAAGCTAAGGAATACCAGAGAATATGTAAAGGAATGTCTTTTTTATCCACTTGCTCACAGTTGTGTTCTCTGGGAAGCCTTTATTAGCCTTAACTTGAGGACAGCCTCTTGCAGTAGGCAGTCACTCCAGATTTACTACTCCTTGAAGACTCCTGTAATGAAATGGATGCCTCTCCTTCTGCATCCATCCTACCTTCCTTGCTTTAATTACACACCTTCTCTGTTATGAAACCTTGTCATGTTGTCACAGGTGGCCTCTGTGCTGAACCCTGCCTGCTCAAGACAGCTTTATCATTCATAAATATTGCAGTGAGAACCAAAGACTGCTTATGAAAGATTGATTTCTTACAGTTCACTGACCCTTCCTTCGAGGCCTTTTATTAAAATTAGAGTAAACCCATCCTAGAAATCTGGGCATTAATTGTTAATAGTACAGAGGCTACTGAAACAGAGAGTCCCCAAGGAGAAGGGACACACTCTGCTGGCTTGAAGTCATACATCACCCTGGAAACTAGAGGTAATCAACAGATTCTGCATATGCTAATTTTCACATTCAGAGCCAAACTGAGGTCTTCAATGGACTTTACACTCAATCAAGCAGGTTGAGTGCTTTGGAGGCCTCTTGGCACCATTTGGTTTGGCAAACCAAACAGTTAGGTGTTTGGGCACCTGGGAGATCTGAGCCATCAGCTGCTTGCTGCTGCGATGTTCAGAGTCCTCACTAAGCACATTGCTGGAAAACTGCCTCTGAAGCAGCCAGAGGCACAGGATTAGAAACTGGAAGCAGTGCAGGTAGATCCTCTTTAAGATCTGGCTTGAACAGCTGTTTCTGCTCTTATCTGCTGCCTCCTGCACCTCAGCATTTTAAGCAGCTGAAACTTGACCGAGGGAGCAGGGGTGAAATTATCTCTAGAGGTAAGTTTACTGCAGAGAGAAAACGTCCAAAAGAGAGGAAAAAGAAAGGCCAAGAGGAGGCTCTCAGGTCTGTGCCTCAGACCCAAGGTCCTGCACTACCCATACCTGTGATGCCACATGAATAACAAACCACTTAACTGATCCAAAGCACCATGACAGCAGAGGTCTGCCTCTTCCCTTCACATCTTGAGAACACAGAATCAGAGAAGCACAGAATGCCTTGGGGTGGAAGGGACCTTGGAGATCATCTGATTCCAGTCCCCCTGCCGTGGGCAAGGACAACCTCCCACTAGGCTTCATCCAGCCTGGCCTTGAACACCTCCAGGGAGGGGACATCCTTGCCCTGTTTTTCCAGTGTACATAACCTCAGGGATCAACCTCAGCAATGTACTTAACTCCAATAGCATCTTTTGGGTGTATTTCTCATCAATTGGGACATATTTATGGTCATCAGCTGCTCCCTCTCTTTATTCCACATCAGTAAACACCAACTAGGAGCTTCACTAAGGGCATTTAGTGTTGTCTTGATAATTTGTGTATCCTCCTTGGATGTGGCACACAAACTACAAATTAATCTGACATTACTCTGCTCCTACACCTCATATTTCATCCTTGTGGGGGCAACAGCTGATTTACATCCCAATGCAATCAAACCCCTAAATCCAAATGATCAATTACTCACAATCCCTTGTTGTTAAGTGGGGTTAGAGGAAGGCAGGGACATAATTGCCAGTTTTAATGTCTTTTATTTACTTAAAGGCATACTTTAATGTGATTCTGCCAAGAGCACAGCCCTGTCCTTGCACTCAGTCTTACCTGCTGTAGATGTGCCAGATGGCTTGACAGCCATTTGGGAAGCTCTGTGTGCCAGTGTGCCCACCTGCAGCAGCTACAGACAGCAGGGTTGGCAATTTTCTGCCCATTTTCACCTTTGAAAAGAGAGTTGAGTGTCAACCAACCAAGTTCAAGACAGGATGCTGAGGAACTAGGGGAAAGAGCTTTGTACCCTGACCACAGGTGCTTCCTTCTCAGCAAGTAGGAAAAAAAGTAATGAATCACAAATCAAATCAGGATGGAGAGAGATTGAAAGAGTTGGGGCTGTTCAGTCTGGAGAAGGCTCCAAGGAAACCTTAATTATGACCTTCCAGTATCTGAAGGGGGCTACAAGCAAGCTGGGGAGGGACTTTTTAGAGTGTCAGGGAGTGATAGGACTGAGGGGAATGGAGCAGAACTAGAAGTGGGGAGATTCAGACTGGATGTTAGGAAGAAATTCTTCCCCATGAGGGTGATTGAGAGACTGGCACAGGTTGCCCAGGGATGTGGTGGAAGCCTCATTCATCCCTGGATGTTTTGAAGGCCAGGCTGGATGTGGCTGTGAGCAACCTGCTGTAGTGTGAGGTGTCCCTGCCCATGGCAGGGGGGTTGGAACTGGCTGATCCTTGAGATCCCTTCCAACCCTGACAATTCCATGGTTCCACTAATTTTTCTTCTGCTCTAATTCCAAGCTCTACTACAGCAGAAAAATCAAACTCCCTCCACACTGTGTTTCTAGTTGCCTATCATAAGCACATCATAAATATCAGCTAATTGATCTTTGCTAACCTGGAAGGCAGGGCCACCAGACAAATGGTCCACCAGAGTGCTAATTTGAGCTCTGGATAATCTATTTCCATGTCCTTGCCCCCTCCTGTCTCATGGTTGTTTTATTAACTCCTAAGCAAGCTACATGGCCTTTCATTAGCTCTGCAAAACAGGAGCATCACAGGTGAGCTTCCAAGATAAACACTTTAAATGATACAAGGCATTTGCAGCTGCTCAGAGCAGGTCATATCAAGGCTCAGCTAAATATTTTAGACAGCTAGTTACTACATCTGTCTTTACAGACAGCGAGCTCAAACAGCAAGGTATTAAAATGAGCTGCCAAAGGTCACACAGGGAATATCTGTTCAAGCTAGCAACAGAAGCTGCTTCTCCTGAGGCCCATCCCCTTGCAAAAAAGCAGTAAGAGATCAGACATTTCAGAAGGGGAAGCATGTCTGCTTCTCTAGGAAAACAAAGAAATCCACAACCCAAACCCCCACTGACTATGGCAAAACCCCCAAACCTAAAATCAAACACACACAAACCCCACTGAACTAAAAGTGATGACAATTTAAGAAGGGTCTCCTAATTGCAACTGCTGGAGCTGCAAACTGCAAAAGATAAAGGAGGAAAAAAAATATCACATCACATCAGATAACCTCCTGGCAAATTCCAGGGGGCTCAGCAGGTGCTGCTTCATCATTTCAGTCCCAGGTAGGACACTGCTGCAAGGCCTCTGGAATGAAGGCACTCAGCATTTTCCAGTAGTGAAATTAATCCAAGAGAGTGAACTTCAGCAGGTGTGGTAGGTGGGAATGACCTGGGTCATTAGCTGCAGCAATGTCGGTGTGCTCACACTGACCCACTCACTGCAGTTAGTGTGCCCATCAGTTAACAGCATGATACACACTGGGAAGCATTCATAGGATGGCTCAGGCTAGAAGGGACCTCAGATCATCTTCTCCAACCTCTCTGCCTTGGACAGGGACACCTCTCAACTGGATTCAGCTGTTCAAGGACTCCTCCAACCTGGCCTGGAACACTCCCTGGGAGGAGGCACCCACAGCCTCCCTGGGCAGCCTGTGCCAGAGTCTCACCACCCTCCTACAGAAGAATTTCTTCCTCTGCTCCTGTCTAACCCTGCTCTCCCTCAGCTTCAAACCATTCCCCCTTGTCCTATCTCTAGATACTCTCAGGAGAAGTCCTTCTGCAGCCTTCCTGTACTGGAAGGTAGCTCTAAGGTCCCCCCAGAGTCTCCTCTAGGTTGACCAACCTCAGCCTGTCCTCATAACAGAGGTGCTCCAGCCCTTGGATCATCTTTGTGGCCTCCTCTGGTCTCACTCCTACAGCTCTGTGTCCTGATGCTGACACCACAACTAGATGTGGTACTCAAGGTGGGGTCTCAGAGCACAGCAAAGGAGCAGAATCTCCTCTCTTGGCACAGTACAACCCTGCAGCATATCAGTGATTCTAAGTCAGGTGCCTATCTGCAGGCTTGCCCCCTGAACACATAGAAAACAATTCTGCTGATCTGCACAGCAGTCTGCCTCCTTTGGAAGAGGTGAAAGAAGCAGCAGGGCTTTACAAACAGGCTGCTCAGCAGTTGATGTGGTTGATATTGACACCTAGGTGAATACACATCACTGACTGACCCAGCACCTAGAACCTGAGGCATCAAGCCTCAGACCACCTTGTACAAGCATCAATTATTCATGAGTGTAAAACTCTTCTTTCAATCACAATTTGTCATTGTCCTCACAGTCCAGCATGTCCCACTTGCCTGTCAGCACTCTCCAAATGCCACTGCTGCCCAGAGCTCTTCCTTAGCCTCTAAACCCTGTGTTGGCTGAGCACACAGATCAAACCCAGGGTCATGCTGTGGGTGAAGCTTGGGAGACACTTCCCTGCACAGGGAAGTGCTACCACACTACAGAACGAGGTACAACACCCAGAACACAACCTCCAGCGTGGTCATTAAGTGCTTGGATCTGAGGAGAGAATCATGTGTGGTGCAAAATGGCTTAAGCTGAGTCAACTGAGTGAATCACCACAGCCCCTGGAGACACAGAACAGCTGGCAGCAGCGAGCTCGCTGCTGTCTCTGCCCACAGCATTGCACGGTTCTCTTGTCAGCAGAGCAAGAGTAACAAATTGCATCTGCTCCTTTCTGCTGTTGTCTTTAAGGTGGCTGAAGATTGTTGTTGAAACCTGACTTCTCCTCTCCCTTCCAGTACATCTGAGCTCATCCACGTGTGCTCAGGGCCTCGGTTTGCAAGGACCTCTTGGCACCGGAAAGCACATTAGGGAGGCCCCGAGGGAATCCTCTTGGGTTTGTCAAGCCACCTCTGATGACAATGAGCAACTGCTGAGCAGATGTCAGTGTCTCATAGTCTTAAAGCTTGCTGTGCTTCCCTTTGCAAATTTAATGGGTGAAGTTTAAAATGTGCAAAGATTATTTATTTATTCTTCAGTTTTAAAATGGATTCAGGTCAAGAGAAAAAAAGAAAAGGCCATAAACCCCTGACTGCCCAAGAGCTTTGCTGCAGTGACTCTCAATGAGATGGACAAATCTGCTCCAAGAGCAACACATCAAGGTCCAATTCTGACAAATTAATGGAGCACAAGCCACAAATCACCTACTACACAGTAGAGAGATCCATCACCAACTGGACAAGCTTTTGGTCGGTGACTATCAGGCAAAACAATGCTGCAAAGAGCCCCTGACCAAAGCATCTCTGCTGTGGGTCCCTGCATCTCACCCACGGATGAGTTTGTTTCACAGGCAGGAGGAAAAGCAACATCAAACACGCTCAGGGATTCTATTGCTTTTCTTCTCCCAAAGCAATGAGTAGTTGACACCCATTTAAATATGCAGCAGTGCAAAGTGCTCAGCCATTTAGTCTCATCACGTTGCTACACCGTGGAAACCCTGGCTCGGCTCACCTCTTAGATTTCCCAGCAGAAATCACACAAGTCTGGTGTGAACTGAACGTTCGTGATAAGCAAGCTTCCTCCTGCTGTTCACCAGCTGAAACCTGAATGCAGGCAGCAATGCAGAGCCTCCTCGGTTTTCCAAACGGCCGTTGCTGCTTCCATGCCTTTGCAGAGATCAAAAGCTTAGTGACTGCACACTGCCTCTCTTCTCCTCAGTTCTCAGCCCCACAGCTACCAAGAGATGCCCAAGAACAGCCGCTGTGTTGGACCTGCAACCAAAAGCTGGACTAAGCTAAGGGCAACGAGGCTGGGGAGAGGCCTTGAGCACAGCCCTGTGAGGAGAGGCTGAGGGAGCTGGGGTTGCTTAGCCTGGAGAAGAGGAGGCTCAGGGGAGACCTTCTTGCTGTCTACAACTACCTGAAGGGAGGTTGTAAGCAGGTGGGGGTTGGTCTCTTCTCCCAGGCAACCACCAACAGAACAAGAAGACACAGTCTCAAGCTGTGCCAGGGGAAGTTTAGGCTGGAGGTGAGGAGAAAGTTCTTCCCAAAAAGAGAGATTGGCCCTTGGGATGTGCTGCCCAGGGAAGTGGTGGAGTCACCATCCCTAAAGGTGTTCAAACAAGGCTTGGATGTGGCACTTGAAGCCATGGTTTAGTTGTCAGGAAGCGTTCGGTATTAGGTTGGACTTGATCTCTGAGGTCTTCTCCAACCTGGCTGATTCTGTGCTTGTAAGGATGGGGCAGAAGGCAGGAGAGCTATTTCTTCAACTGTTCCAAGTGCCAAAGAAAACCTCTGGGTCTTGGCCCAAAAAACAAGGCTCCTGTTTACCCAGCAGTACAGGAAAGCACCAATTCTGCTCTTCGAAGCATTTATCACTTCAAGTCCCCCCAGCAGGGATTGTTATTGCTGCATTAAGCTGACATCTGGCAGAGAGGTTGGGATAAAAGGGGAAACGGAGAAGAGCCGACTGAGAAGTTGCCAAAAAGATCTAATAAATTCATCTCTCTGACACAGGACCAAGCTTATCATTAAATCCCAAGTGCCAGATTAACAGCTGGATGGGACCAAATCTCTGTTTGAGCCTCTGGCAATGTAGAGCAATAAAAAAAATCCTCCCCCATACACAGTAAAATCCTGCTCCAAATGGCAGAGTATCATTGCCCCGGTGTCAGTGTGGAGCTGGACTGACAGTGGACATGCAGGGAATCAGACATTGCTGCTCCCCAAAGCTCCAACTCATGACAGAGTTCAAAACAGCAGTTTGCATTTTGAGAAGCCAAAACGATGCAGTCTGTCAGTCAGTACCGAACACAGCAGGCTAAGGCCTGGCTCTAGATGCCAACTCAGACATGCCTGGAGTATGAAGTGTCCAAAGCTAAGTCCTGGCCTTCCTCCTCCACCCCCCCAAAAAAAATCTAAATCAGTCCTAGACCAGTCCTTCTGGCCTTAAACTGGGAAATGAAAGCCAGACAAGAAAGTGTGCAGTTGGAGTCAAGAAGAGGTCTACAGGAAGCATCCTCTGAAGAGAGCACAGAGGAGAAGACCTTATTGTGGCTTTCCAATATCTTAAGGGGGCCTACAGGAAAGCTGGGGAGGGACTTCATAGGGTGTCAGGGAGTGAGGACTGGGGGGAGTGGAACAGAACTAGAAATGGGGAGATTGGATGTTAGGAAGAAGCTCTTCCCCGTGAGGGTGGTGAGAGAGTGGCACAGGTTGCCCAGGGAGGTAGTGGAAGCCTTATCCCAGGAGGTTTTTAAGGCTAGGCTGGATGTGGTTCTGGGCAACCTGGTGTAGTGTGAGGTGTCCCTGCCCATGGCAGAGGGTTGGAACTGGCTGATCCCTGAGGTCCCTTCCAACCCTGACAATTCTATGATCCCCCCTGTATTTTAGAGGTCCTGCCTCCCTCTCCCCATTCAGTTGAGGCTAAAAAGTTGCCTGGTGTCCTACAGAGTCAGGTAGGGTCCTTCCAACTTTGTTCCTCCCCTGTCCTTGTGTTTTGTTCTAGGTGAACTGAGTAAACAACCTGGGAACATGTTCACCTTCTCAGAGTCTCTCTCCCTATTCAGAGTCCAGGCACCGAGGCCAGCCTGAGGCAATGCTGCTGAACATGCAGCAAATGCCAAGAAAATTAACATTTGGGGCTTTTTTCCCTTCCTTTTTTCCTTTCCCCACAAGGTACCCCATTGAAATTCAACATACATTTTAGCCAAGCACTCTAATGCTGGGTGACCTTTGTGTGACATTTTCTTTGCATATGTGCACCAGGAGAGACCAATCCACCCTCTCCCAGCTCCACAGTACAGCACCATGGCCAAGGAGGGAATGCTGCAGACTGCTGTGATGAGTGCTAATTCTTGTGATAGTGGAAGGCTCCTGAAATCAAAGCACTGGAAGTGGGAAGTGAGGGGCATAAGTATGAGCTTTGTTGATCATTCATCACTACATGAGCTTAGGTTCTACCCCGAGGGAGCTCCACAAAGTCCCTGCCATGGTTTAGCTGATCAGATAGTGTTAGATAATAGGTTGGACTCAATGACCTCAAAGGTCTTTTCCAACCTGGTTAGTTCTATTCTGGTATCAGGGCACTGACCACTTGTTGCCAAATACAGGTCCCAGCTGCTGGCACACAGCTGACAAGGAGAGGAAGAAAGAGTTAACCTTAGAGGCCACAAGCTTTGCATGGTTAATATTACATTATCACCAAGGTTGGAAGAGACCTCAAAGATCATCAAGTCCAAGCTGTCACCACAGACCTCATGACCAAGTGCCACATCCAATCCCCTCTTGAACACCTCCAGGGATGGGGACTCCACCACCTCCCTGGGCAGCACATTCCAATGGCTAACAACTCTCTCAGTGAAGAGCTTTCTCCTCACCTCCAGCCTAAGCTTCCCCTGGCACACCTTGAGACTGTGTCCTCTTGGTCTGGTGCTGGTTGCTAGAGAGAAGAGACCAACCCCCACCTGGCTACAACCACCTTCAGGTAGTTGTAGACAGCAATGAGGTCTCCTCTGAGTCTCCTCCTCTCCAGGCTAAGCAACCCCAGCTCCCTCAGCCTCTCCTCACAGGGCTGTGCTCAAGGCCTCTCCCCAGCCTCGTTGCCCTTCTCTGGACACCCTCAAGTGTCTCAATGTCCTTCTTAAGTTGGGCTTCACCTAGAGCTTGCTGTTCCAGTTCCAGCTTTACTGCTAACAAGTGATTCCTCCTGCTTAAAACAGGACAGAGGGAAAATAAAGACACAGGCAGAGAAGGCTGGAACAGCAGAGCCCACAAAACCCATCCAGGAAGGAGTGGAGATAACAATTAGAGAGAATAATTAAAGATCATTCAGTTGCACAAACTGTTCCAAGTCCTAAATGGGTCACTATTTGGATAAGTTCTGCAGAAATATTAATTAAAATAATAAAAAACAAAGCTATAATGAAAAATAAACCTTTATAGTAACAAGCTCTCCCACTTTGCTCACGGGGTTTAATTACTTTGCTAAAAAGAATTATCTGCCTCAAAGACATTAGATCATGGAATCTTAGAATGGTTTGGGTTGGAAGGGACCTTAAAGCTCATCCAATTCCCAACCCCCCCCTGCCATGGGCAGGAACACCTCCCACCAGCCCAGGCTGCTCAAGACCTCATCCAACCCAGCCTTGAACACCTCCTGGGAGGGGGCATCCACAGCCTCCCTGGGCAACCTGTGCCAGTGTCTCCCCACTCTCAAGAACCAGTGGAAACTGTTGCAAGCTATCACCCTGTGGATTTCTGACCTCCCCCACTGGGAAATGGTGCAAAGTAAATGGATCCAGATGTGTCAGCCCTGCCAGTGGGCAGATGTTCATTTTACAGCCCATTTAGAAATCCCCAGGGCATTTGACTACCTGATGGCAAAGTGATTAAGTAGGAAGTGTTGGATAGGGTCTGAGCAGCTTCCAGGTGCCAGCTGGGTAGCATTTAGATGATCCTTGAGGTGCCTTCCAACCCTAACAGTTCTCTAAAAGCAGTGATGTGCAGGTTGTGCTGGGGAGAGGGGGGTTAACAGTGAACAACATCATCCCACACAGCAAGGCAATCATCAGCTCTCCTGTTGACAGAGCTGCTAGCACGAATGCAGAAAAAGCCTTGTACAACAACAACAATTTAACAAGCCTTCTATTTTCCTGCCTTCCAATTTCCATTCCTTATCACACATGAAGCCTGCAGCACTCTCTGGCTGGCTGGTGGCTCTCCTTAGAAGCATCACCTCCACCTTGTCCATGCTTCCTGCTCTGCTCACTTCCCATCCCTGCGCACACACTGCAGTGTCTGGCACTTTGAGCTGACAAGGAGGAACCACTCGCTGAAGAAAAGCAGCCCTCAGCCCATAAACAGAGGGCAGGAGACTCACTAGGAGGCCTTGGTTGCTCAAATGCACCTATGCCTCCTCCCCCCACACACACCTTTTTGTTTCTTTTTAAATCAGTGAAAGAAACTTCCAGTTCTTGACAGCATCCCATAAAGATGCAGGATTTACACACTACCACCTTCATGTCTTTAGAGGCAATCAGTCTGCTCCTGATGGAGCACAATCCCACAGTGGGATACTGGGGGACCTTAGAGCTGCCTGCCAGTACCTGAAGGCATCCTCCAAGAAGGCTGCAGAGGGACTTTTCATGAGGGTGTCGAGAGCCAGGCCAAGGGGGAATGGTCTGAAGCTGAGGGAGAGCAGGGTTAGACTGGAGCTGAGGAAGAAGCTCTTCTGTAGGAGGGTGGTGAGACTCTGGCACAGGCTGCCCAGGGAGGCTGTGGATGCCACCTCCCTGGGGGTGTTGGAGACCAGGTTGGATGAGTCCTTGAGCAGCTGAGCCCAGTTAAGAGGTGTCCCTGCTCATGGCAGGGAGGTTGGCGTGGATCTCTGAGGTCCCTTTCATCCTAAGCCATTCTGGGACTCAAGTCTGCTGTCACTTGCTCTCAGCACAGGGAGCACAGCTAGCTGGGATGGCAGGAAGACTGCAAGGTCACACATTTAGTTGGTGGCTGAGCTGGGAGCTGGCTGAAGAGAGGCTACCCAGCAGCTTGTTAGAGGGGAAATGCAGATCTGATAGGACAAAAGAATATGCAGCATGCCTGTGTTAAGAGAAGATCTGCAGGGACAGTGGCTCAGCCTGCTTTCCTCACAGCCCCAAACACTCTTGCTTGGTGAAGAGTGAGATGCTGTGCTTCTCCCTGAGCATTCATTAGCTCTTCAGTGGACACTAACTGCACAGATTTACAGAGTTTATGGGGAACAACACAAGGATTTATCAGTCTCCAACAGGAAAAAAAACACCCAACCAAACCCACAACAAACCAAACCAATTTCTCAGCTGAGATTAGAAGAGCAAAAGAGGGAAGGGGCAAATCCTTCGAGCATAAACAGACTGCACTATTTATACAGGAAAATGTTTTCTGCATCTATAAACTTAGCATGCTCAAGTACTTTAATTAATCACAGGGGTTGCCATGGAAACCTTCCTAACTCAATTATAGACCTACAAAGAGGTGCAGCCTGTTTGTGGCAGAGCAGCAGGTAACTCCTTTGCTGAAGCAGAAGCAGAGAGCAGGTATCACAGAGAGAAATAACCCATTGTGCAGTCACTGTCAGAAGGCTCACAAGGGACTCAATGGATTTCTGATTAACCACACCTGACCCCTCGAGGTCCCCACCAGCTTAAATTATCCTCTGATTCCACCCACTCCCTAGCCTCTTGAGGGATGATACAACTTGGGAGCATCATCCACAGGCTTGTGCCAAACTGACTGAACAAAGCTGATTTCCTTGGCTCCATCCTGAGCTGAGCAGACTGGCAACGTGACAGGTGGAGAGGAAAGAGATTTTGGCAAGAAACTTGCAGCTTTTGACAGGGTGAGTGAACTCCCAGGGCCTCCAGCTAGCAGGGAGCAGAGCTTTCACAGGAGGCTGAGCAGCATGACCCTAAACAGGTAGAGCTCAACTACTTGACCCTAAAGACAGCATCCTGCTCAGCTTTCCCCTCTGACACTGCAGAAATCCCAGTCTGTTGTTTGTACCTCAGTTCCCCATCTGTGAAATCAGGACTTCCTGATTCCTAAACAGCTTGGAGACAAAAATTCTCCAACCCCATATGGGTAAGGGCTGCTTTCGGGTTACTGTGGGATGAATGAAGCTCAAGATTGATGATTTATGGTCGGGTCTCTGCCCCACCAAGTACTGTATGAGGACTGCAGAGGCTGGGCACTAGAGAAAACTCAAGAGTCTCACAAAGACCTCATTATTTTCCTGCATTAGAGCAGCCAAAGCTCTGCATCACAATCAGCATTCTGCCTCCATAGCAAGGTAGAGGTTTCAGAAGGAGATGCAACGTTGCCTGTTTGTGCCACAGCACAGAAGGATCAACAGAAAAGGCAAGAAAGTAAAGAAATGAGTAGAAAAGTGGCATTTTCTCTTAGCCTTATCCCTTGAAATCTGAGGAGTGATAACCTTTACCATCTATTATGGAAAAATCCCTTGAACTGGGTTCTATTCTCCTCCAGACCTGCACTGCTCCCAGCTTCACTTCTCTGGCAGCTCTTTCAGGAGCGGATTCACACGACAAAGAGACCCTACTTTCCCAGCTCATGTGCCTGTCATCTGTTGTCCTTGAAGTGACTTTTAGTCACTGCAGCAAGGCATTCTTTTGCTCCTCCACAGATCCTGTCACTTCCATTAAGTGTCCTCTTCTCCCCATTTTAGATTAAATGCCTTGTTAGATATTTCTAAAGGTGTCTTTAGTGACACACACTGATTATTCCTTACCCTTTCTGCCCCCATCCTTCAAGGTCACAAAACAGAGACTTCAAGCTTGTTTCTTAAAGGTTAAATGCAAGTTCCAGAGGAGCAACCTGAACTTTGTAGAGCTAAAGCAGAAATAAAACTCAAAGCCTTCAGAGAATACAATATTGTTATGTGAGAAGCAGCGACTGTGAATGATAGCCTGGCAGCTGGAGAAGCTGGACAGAAAACAGCAGCTCCCTGTCTGAACAGCAGTTTTATCTGGCTTTGCCAACCAACTGCTACTTTCTCAGACACTTCCCTTCCCCCAGCCTTGCCTTGCCCTGCCCTGCTCTGAAGAACATTGCAGCCTGCAGAGCAAGACTTTGCCAGAGGCTCATTTCAGCAGAGCCCCCCCACCAGCTGTGGCCACGCTCCCTGAAGGATGAACAATGTTAACTCTTCAGAGATGGGCATTTTCCACTCTGTCAGGCAAGTGGATGCTTACACAAAGGCAGAGGCTTCAGAGGTTGAAAAAGTTTGGCTTTCCAACTCACCAGGCATTTCAAATCATGAATTGCTGCTCAGCTTTCCACACCCAAGTTACTCTCTTTGGGATGAAATTAGAACAGTTCAAAGGATCTTATCCTTTAGGAAACATTCGTCCTTTCTACACCCAAGTTACTCTCTTAGGGCTCCTCAATTCAAGAGAGACAGGGATCTGCTGGGGAGATTCCAACAGAGAGCTACAAGGATGACTGGGGGACTTGAACATCTCTCCTATGAAGAGAGACAGACCCCTGGGGCTGTTGAGTCAAGAAGGCTGAGAGGGGATCTGATGGCTGTCTATCAATATCTGAGAGGGGGGGGTCAGGATGAAGGTGCCAGGCTCTTGTCAGTGGTGCCCAGTGATAGGTCAAGGAACAACAGGGACAAGCTGGAACCCAGGAGGCTCCACCTCAAAATGAGGAGAAACTTCTTTGCTGTGAGGGTGCTGAACCCCTAGAACAGGCTGCCCAGAGAGGTTGTGGAGTCTCCTCTTGAGATTTTCCAAACCCATCTGGCTGCTTTCCTGTGTGACCTGCCCTGGGCAACCCTGCTTGGGCAGAGTGAGTGGACTCAATCATCTCTGGAGGTCCCTTCCAGTGCCTACCATTGTGTGAGTCTGTGATCATTAAGAAAAGAAGCAGAAGCAGTTTATAGTGAAGAATTGGCCAGCCAGCTCAAAGCCAAAGTAGCATCCTGAGTGGGATGTAGTAAATTTAGGCTGGGTTTATATTCACCGAGAATTTTCTTTGGTTTATCAAGCCTCCATCTTCCAAAGAATTTCTCTGCTCTTCAGCTTTCCTACTCATACAGTTCTGGTAACTGGACAGGATTTTCACCTCAGCAGCATTTGTGGAAGCGGAGCCTGATAGGGAATTAATCCACACCTCCCTAGCACAGCAGCAGTCTCTAAGGGCTTGGATTATCAGCCTTAGTTTAGCAGCCAGCTTGGCCACAGCACATTGTAGATGACTGGACATCTCCAAGGGCCAGAGAAGCACTGCTGAGGAATTCCAAAAGCAACTTACTGAAAAACACAGCAAGAGGAAGGCAGCCTGCTTGCTTCGTCACGGTGTGGTTTAGGCAGCCAAAGACACAGAGCAAGCCTCCTGTGGGTGCTGGCCGTGGTCAGTTATGTTTGCAAGGTCAGAGGTGACTACAGGCTTACAGCTTCTTATTAAGCTACAAGAGACTCCTCCTTAACAAATTGATGACTACATGTTTTACACACATTTCTTTAGAGTTGTTTCAGTTGGAAAAGGCCTCTAAGATCACCCCACCCAACACCACCATGGGCACCAAACCATGGGTTCTTGAACACTTCCAGGGATGGGGACTCCACCACCTCCCTGGGCAGCCTGTTCCAATCCCTGACTCCTCTTGCAGCAAAGAAATGTTTCCTAATCTCCAACCTAACCCTCCCCTGGCACAATTCCAGGCTATTTCCTCTCCTATCACCTGATACTGTGTGTAAACACAAGCCTGACAGAGACACTGGTTTCAAAGATAGGAGGAAATGGGAGATCCGAAGCTCCTATTTCCAGCTCTCATTATTCAAGATGAAGGGAAATCAGTGGTCCAAAAGCCAAAGAAAGCCTATAAAATCCAGGAAGTGTTCTGTGCTGTTTGCTGGGCAGCACTAATCAGGTAGCAAAATTCTAAACAGTTAAAAAAAGGCAGAAATCAAGGCCCTGAAAATTCCACCTTTGCACCAGCTTAAGGAAAGGCAAATTGACCTTCCTTCAAGGCACAAATCAACCTCTAATGGATTACGATTTTTCCTGCATCAGGTCTTAATTAAAAAGTGCACAAAATCACTTTGCAACATAATTGTTAGTGGTAGCCACTAGTGGAGAGGTTATTAAATTAGAGTAGTACCAAGCATGAGAGTGCCACATGGCCGTTCCCATGCCACTGCAGAAATCATCTTTTGCCCATGCAAAGTGTCTGTCAGTCATTCACAGGAACTGGCTGCTACCCTGCCCAGAAAATAAGAGATCTGGAGAAACATTAGAATGGCTCAGGTTGGAAGGGACCTCGGAGATCATCTACCCCAACCTCTCCATCATGGGCAGGGACACCTCTCAGCTAGGTTCAACTGCTCAAGGCCTCATCCAAACTGGCTAGGCAGGAGGCATCCACAACCTCTGCGAAACTTGTTCCAGAGCCTCACCACCCTCACACTGAAGAGCTGCTTCCTCAGCCCCAGTCTAACCCTACTCTCCCTCAGCTTCAAACCATTCCCTCTTGTCCTGTCTCTCCCTCAGGAAAAGTGCCTCTGCAGCCCTCTCTCCAAGTATTGGAAGGCAGCTCTAAGGTACCTCTGGAGTCTTCTCCAGGCTGAACACCCCCAGCTCCCTCAGCCTGTCCTCATAGCAGAAGTCCTCCAGCTTTTGAATCATCTTTGTGGCCTCCTCTGGAATCAACTCCTACAGCTCTGTGTTGTTGTTCTGATGGTAACACCAGAACTGAAGGCAGCATTCAAGGTGGGGTCTCACCAGAGCAGAATCACCTAACTCACCACTTTCAATGGGGAACATGAGGAGAGGGTTTCTCAGAACTTCTCAGCCCATAGAATTCTACCAACAACAAGGAATGAAGGGATGCAGGTCACTGACAGTGGCAGGAGCTGTAAGGTTGGTTTGGAAGCAGAGCCAGGTATTGGAGTGATCCAAGAGCCTTGCCATGCAACACTATGGCTATGGATTTAACCAGAGCCACATAAGCAGGGTACTAAGAAACCTAACCACAATCTCTTTCTGCCATTCACAGCTTCTCTCTGCAGATTTCCCCTCTTCCTATGGCTCTGGTTCTCCTCCCAAAGGAGATTTAGATGTGGAAAACAGCAGGCTGACCTTTAACACAGCTCTAACACTTCACCTTCAAGTCCTTTACAAAACAGCTAATTAAACCCATTGTTCCCCCAGCACAATTCAGAAAGCTCTGTTCCTAGCACTGGGGATCCAGTTCTCCTAATTGCATCCTGTACCTTACATTCTAAGAGGTCAGACTAAATCAGCACTGCTCCACTGAAGCAAGAGGAGCTTTGCCAGTTTGCACCAGCTGAGGTCACAGCTATCTTGGGTCAAAGGTATCCCTTGGAATTATGTACAGAATTATTAGGATGATTACTGCAGGAAGTGCTGAAAAACCTTTCATAGTTTACCAGAAAATTTGTAGAAGCAAATTAAGGTACTGAGAATCCAACTAATGGCACTAAAGAAATGTCCTGGGATCATAGAATCGCTTGGCTTGGTATGGAACTTAAAATTCCATCAGGACAGGGACACCTCCCACCAGCCCAGGTTTCTCAAGGCCTCATCCAGCCTTGCTTTGAACACTTCCAGGGAGGGGGCATCCACAGCCTCCCTGGGCAACCTGTTCCAGTGTCCTCCTGCCCTCACTGTGAAGCCTTTCTTCTTCCTCTCCAGTCTCAATCTCCTTCCTTCCAGCTCAAAGCCATTGCCCCTTGTCCTGTCACTACAAGCCCTCTCCAGCATTCTTGTAGCCCCTTACTGGTACTGGAAGGCCTTTAAAATGTCTCCTTGGAGCCTTCTCTTCCCCTGGCTGAACAGCCCCAAGTCCACAAGTCATACAGAAGCTGACATCACAGCCCACATGAGGATTGCTCCTCTCCCATCTCCATTTCAGTTCTGGGTTTTAAAAAGACAAGGGCTGGGGAATATTGAGGTTTAATACCTGGTGTAAGGTAGATGCTCACATACATCAACAGCACAGCCTGTGTAGCATCATCTCCGAGTATAAACCCATGTGAATCCACAGAGCACAGCATCACCTGCAGATGTGAACAGGTTCCATGAAGGGACTCCAAGCAAGAGCAGTGAAGAGCTCTGCAGAAAGCCTCAGACTCAGGTCAAACCAAAACCTGCGCTGGGAAGATCCTGTAACGAATGCTAATAACAGGGAGAGGATTTGCCCTGTATGAGGTGACCTTATTACATAGGAGCAGTTCATCTATAATGTATTTAACTCGAGTTCTCCCTCTACTAATGAATTAACTGCACTCTAGTGGGCTGCCACTGAGAACCTGTTTGGGAAAATAGCTCTAATAAAAATCCCATCAATAATAACACCTCCAAAGCACTTCACACAGCCTGGAAATGCTTCAACAATGATTTCCTTTCCCTTTCTCTTGTCAGAAAGTCTTCAGAGGATATAAACATTTCATGATCATCTTTTAGCAAATTGAGTGCAAGCAAAGGGGGTTTTTGGTTTTAATGGAAAAAAAAAACACCACCCAGAAATCAGAAAATAAGTAAGAAATAATAAGTAAGGGCTGCAATTTCTTCCTCAGGCTTCAAACATGATGTCCTTACACCACTTAATTACTGCAGGAGAGTAAATTTCCCTCCTAACAGCTGTTGACAGCAGATGACATTTGCATTACAGATTTCCAACCCCCCTCAAAAAAAAAAGAGACAAACCCCAAACAAAAACTGCTTTCCAGAGGTCCTCAGATTTCTTGCAGGTAGTTCTAAGCTGTTATTGAGATGATGCTATGTAAAATGATGGCACTGCCTAATTGTTTTCATGAGCTCACCCAGCGAGATCCTCATCTATTATTTATGTTACTGGATGGGTTAAGTGCTGGCTGAATGTCTAACTGTGACGCTCCTTCTAGGTAAACTGCAAAGACCTCCAGTGGAGAAAGCATTGCAAAGCATATGCTTAATGTTAGAAAAAAAAAAGAGAAGAAACTGCAGTAAAATGTGTATTTTAAAACTCATTGAAGTCACTCTTCCTTTTGGAAAGCACATTAATCATCCATCATACAGGATACATAGTACAGGAGACAACCACAAACTCCTACATGTTTTGCTGGCTACTAGCTGCTGATGCAATGATAGGTTGCCCAGGATACAAGAGCTGTTCTGGTCTATATCTCTGCACACGGTGGGGGGAGGAACTCATCCACCAAGGAAACTAAGTGCTAAAGAAATCACTGTGATTATTCAAACCAGGAGCTAACATTCTTGCTCTTAGGAAGTGGCCACTTTGAGAAAAGAACCGACTTCAGCTTCACAAAGAGACAGCATCTCACCAGCCCAGCTGGAGCTAGGGTTGTTCAGCTCTGGGGGGACCTAATAGCAGCCTTCCAGTACATGAAGGGGGCTACAGGAAGGATGGAGAGGGACTGTTTTCATTTGCAAAGTGGCACCAGGCTCGGGAGCCCTTGCCTCTCTGTTTGGAGTTTTAAGACAAATTCGTCCTTCTTGCCTCTGGCAATGTGTGATCTACTTGGGTCTTATACAAGGAAAAAGCGTTTCTGAGGTGCTACAAAAAACCCCACAAACACACACAACAAGCCACCTCAGACCCAAAAGCCTCACTAACTGATACTCTCATTTGGATGAATTGCACATGACTGTCAGTTCCTGAAGTGCCATGAAGCTTGTAGGATTGGGCTGAGACCTCCCTCCCACTGTCCATCTGCTACTTCATTTGCTTCCTGAGCAGTGGAGAAATCAGGAGGGGCTCTGGATTCTGGCTCCCTGGGGAGTAACTGTTTAAGGCATCACATACATCAGACAAGAAAACTATCAGCAAGGGACATCATCGTGGGCTACTCAGCAACCAAACTACTGCCTGTGGGGACAATGACATCAGTAGGCAGCTATTCAGGATTGCTTGCCCTTAATATTGGGAATGTGGGTTCTCAGCAGCAGCCACATAAGGCCTGCATGAGGGAACCTCTTCCTTAAAATGACAGCACAAGAGAAACACATAGTATGTGATGGCCACAATTTACAAACTCTTGCTCAGTTCCACCCCAGTTGGTGCAGTGAAAGAGCAAGCAATAAAGCAAGGATCATCATGAGCTACTAAAAAAACAACTAAATGCAAGGCATAAAACCAGCAAGAGCAACTGGTGAGCAGACTTGGCAACAACAAGCAGGGATTTCAGAGTTATTCCTCATCTCTCTCACACCCCCAGCCCCAAAGCTGGCTGATTATAGGAACAGATGTAGAGCTCTAGAAAGCCAATGAATCAATACACAGTTAAATTACACAAGCCATAAAAATCAATGGAACCACAAGATGTAACACTGGGAGAGAAAAATCCTGCAAACAATAAATAAAGCAAAGATATTTAGGGACTGTCTCACTCTCTATGTCTAAAGCAGAGCCTGGGCACATTGATGGCACCTTAGCAAGTTGCTATAAAAAACCAAACCAAAAGCCTACAAACAGTGTAGCTGTCCAGATCTCCTGTGTCCATTTCTCCCCTTGAATGTCAAATACCTCCAAAGTTACAGCCATTTCCTTTACCAGCACCAGAACAAGAGGACACAGTCTCAAGCTGTGCCAGGGGAAGTTTAGGCTGGAGGTGAGGAGAAAGTTCTTCCCAGAAAGAGGAACTGGCCATTGGAATGTGCTGCCCAGGGAAGTGGTGGAGTCACTGTCCCTGCAGGTGTTCAAGAGGGGACTGGATGTGGCACTTGAAGCCATGGTTTAGTTAGTCATGAGGTGTTGGGTGACAGGTTGGACTTGATGATCTCTGAGGTCTTTTCTAACCTTATTGATTCTATGGCTCTATGTCTTAAGGTTTCTGAGTGTAGCAAAGAAAGGCCCCTGGAGCATCCATGTCCATTAGGATCAGGATTGGAGGGAATGGACATCTAAGCAGATCAGGCCAACAAACAGGCTGTACAAAACAAAACTCAAGAGCTAAAGATTCACAATACTGAGTGGCCCCAATGCCCACATCCAGCTCCTGCTGATCTTTCTGCTCCTTCCACCAAGATTCCCATTGTGCACCTTGCACATGCACACAGGTCCTCCTCTACTCAGGCATGCACACAACAGAAATTCCAGAGCTTTTCCTCATTATCATTTCATAAGTTGCAGGATTTAAGGCTTGTTTGTGTTGCAGCTGCTGACGTTCAAGTAACACTTAGCCTGAAGCTTTCATAACGTTTTTAGTGCTGCTATTATTTTTAGCCTTCCTGCCAGAGGCAAATCCTCTTCCAGAACACAGCTAGGAGGAGGTCATCTGTTTGCCCCTAGTGAGGAACTCGGTTTCCTTATCAGGGGCAATATACATTACCCCCAATAATACAAAGAGTAAAGCACTTCCCACTTCCATGGCCACCAGGGCAGAACATCACTTCAATGACTTCACTTCAATGACTTAAAGCCACACCCAAGCCACACCCCCCAGTGACCCCATCTGTGAAGGCAAGAGAAGAGTTGCAGTCAAATTAAGCAGCTTCCCCTTCAACAGGGGGATGTTCTCCACATGCATTTTAGGTGAACACCTCCTGCTCTCGTTGCAAGCTACACCCAAACCCTTAGACTCTGCCATTGGATTTAAATCGGTCTGCAGAAAGCTGCAGGTTCTTTGGAATGCTGCAAGGTAAAAAAAAAAAAAATCACTAAAACACACAAAAGACTTGATCTGTTGAGGGGGTGGGGGTGGTGAAATCTGTATACAAAGGAAGGGGGAAGAGGAGATCACCACCACAGTGCCAGCATTTTCTACCTTAACCTCTTCAGCTACAGTTGCTAAGTAACCACGACACACCACTGTGTATTCTCTGCAGCGTCTGCTCCACAGCCTGACAGTTTGATTAATTCTTCTCAGTAGCCAAACCTGCACGGGGAGTATTTTAAATGCTTAAGAATTTTTTTTGGGGGGAAGACAACAACCATCCCCACCCCAACCATCTCTGGTTTATTAATCAAGTTCTAATACCAGGCTGCCATATTTAAGAGGGGAAGCTGAAGTTGTCTTCCTTCCGGCAGAGGAAGGCGACGTACTCGGCGGTTCCTTCCTCTAACATTTCTGCCTCACAAACCAGTTCAGTACATTTCTCCATCCTCAAAAGCAGCCTGCTCCAAAGGAAGGATGAAGTCACAGGTATCACAGGATCTTTGCTGCTTGTTGTTGTAAAGCCCATGATAAAAGCAGGTGAAGTGATGTTCCTTCAACCTTCCTGCAGTCTTCTGTCAGGCATCTCTTAGCACTGGGCTGCAGCTGAGCTGGGATGGGCAGTTCACTTCATCACTGTAATCTCTCATTTCCCTGTCAACTTCAGACTGAATATACTTCAGAGTCCCCTAAAAATCCTCTTTCTGGGCTAAAAATTGACCTTCTGGCTTGCTTTATTGTATCAGCAGAATGAATGGGTGAGTACTTAGACCATATAGTCTACTGTTTGCTCCCACTCAACACAATCTTTGCAGCTCTTTTCATGATATGAAGGGGCTTGGAAGTGAGAAGATCTGAAAGATTCCTCTCCAGTAAACAATTTTCTGTTGACTTTTTGGCACACTGGGCTCCCCTGTCCCCTCCAGCTGAGGTTTGATCTCCCCTAATCCTAAAGGGAAATGAGATGCATCAGTCCCATGGTTTGGTTAAGCCATGAAGTTTGGGGTCTGTACTTGCTATTTGTGTTTGAGGGTATCTTGGATACATCCCACCTCTGTTTAATTACCCCAAAACACCTGAACTGAGCTTGGCTGAATATTACTTTTCACTACAAGACCTTCTCTCTTATTTACATTATTCATTAACCTTGATGAAATTGCTCCAGGCTTGAGCACATTAATGAGAACCAAATTCAACCCCAGACTTGTAATGTATGCACTGAAATCCTCCCCAGCTTGATTAATCAAGTACAGTACCAGCAAACAGAAATTTCACTGTAAATCTCCAGTGCAGAAAGTGGGGGAAAGTGATCCAATTGTGGTTTTATTCCAAGCAATTGCTGGGAGCAGGGCTGGATGCTGCAGTGCTGTGGGGACACACTCCTCTGACAGGTTTGTGCTGGCAAACGGCAAAAGGGCTTGACAAGAGTCACAGTTTTGCTCATTGGCTCTAACAGCTGCAATGATGTTTCCTAACATTCTCTCAAGCTTTGTCAGTAATATATTGCCCCTGTCACAGTCTTCTCCGAGTGGCTTCTCGCACTGGAGCAAGCGGCAGCGAGGTGAACGCCAGCAAAGCGACAGAAAGCAGAACCAGAGGTGTGCTCCAACCAACAGAGTGCATCTTGTCACCAGCACCATCAGCTGGGCTGTAAGTGGGGTAGGACACAGCACAAGCTGGACTTCATTTTCTTGACAGGAAGCAGGGTGTAAGCAAGCAGCTGTGCTGACATTTGGAAGTGAGCTGCAGCACTTCACACAAGAAGGAAGAACAGGAGGGGAAAGTGATACCTGGACTGAGCCTGTGCTTCACCTGGCACAGCAAGGGCTTGAGGTACCCCTCCCCCCCCCAGTGACAAAGTTGTTGCTACCAAGAAACCAAACCACATCTCATTAGTGAACTTGTAAGCTTCAGTGCCTAGCAAGTATCAGTTTCCTTCTTTTTAATCTACACCATGCACAAACACCAACTAAAAGGTTGTGCTGTTGCTCGCCCTAAGTCCACTGCTTAGCTGAAAGGTTGCCAAAGTAATTTACCTAATGCTTTACACTTGTTTCAACTGACCCCCCACCATCACCACCTTTTATCCTTGAAAGCACAAAGCACATTCTATTAAATCTTAACCACAGATGCTGCAAATCATCTTAGCTCCAGTGTGTTTTCTGGGCATTTCCTGGGGGGAATAAAGGTGGCTTAGGGAAAAAAAAATAAATGGGAATAATCGATTTACAACAGATGCAGGTAAAAACTACAAGGTGCCTTTAACTATGAGGGGCTGGAGGCACATATAAGTAGCAAACTGTGTAGGGCTGAGTACAGTGCAGTCCTTGACCCTTTTAACGTTAAATGAATTAATCAACATATAATTAAACATCCTGCCCATGGTTGTGTTCAATAAGTGGGACATGCTTCAGTTTCCCCTCCACGTGAATCCCTCCTGATGGAACACTTTCTGCTGTGGCACAGAAATGAAACCCCCACGTCTCCTGGTGATTCAGTGCAGATCCTGCAATTAATTCCACTTCTTTGGGATTTTGTTTTAGAAGTTCAGTTTTATATAATAATAATAATTAAAAAAATAATAAATTAAACCACCCCACCCCCCCATAATTTAAATCTCCATGATAAGTGATAATGATTTTCTTCTAGTCCCACCGGGGCAGGATGGTGAATGTACTTCAGCAGCAAACCAGGGTAGTTAATCTAAATTGCTGTAGTGCTTAAAGTGTGGTTCTGAAGGTTGCAGCTGCACTGGGGGTGGGAGGGGTGGTTGCCTCCTCTGGGCACCCTTTCACCTCTCTACAAATCAGGCTTCTGACTGCCCTCCTGCTTTGCTACTTGCAGCTTCTCTTGTGTGTGGAGGACTCTTCTGTGCTCCTCATTACTCTAACAGTTCCCAGGCACATATGGTCATTTTTACCCCTGGATTACAAAAGGTAGACACTGCCAGCCAGATACACATCATCAGGGACATGTCTAGCTCAAGAAAGTGTGTGATCAAACTAGGCAAAGCAGAGGGGATCAAAGCCAGTTGGATGAGGGAAAGGAATGCAAAATAATGGAATTACTTCAGGAAGTGAATCATCACCAGTTCAGGGGCTGGCATTTTTCCTGCCCCATCAGCAGTTTCTCAACACCAACCTGTGGCACTCTGCAATGCTGTGCACAAGGAGGGATCCCCCAGTTCACCTCAACCAAAGCAGCTTGGCACCTCAGCAGCTTTCAGCATGCAACTAAACACCTGTGTAATTCTTCCCCTTTCACACAGGCATTGCTTCAACCAAACAGCCTGACTCAACACCTACTTGCAGTGACCAGTCACTGAGTTTTTGCACAAGCAATAAGGCAGCAGGAAAGGGATCTTCATGTTTACCATCAGAGTTACCACACAAGGCCATAAGAGACAGGAAAACAGAATATGAATTTAAGCTAATCACAAAGATATTCTATGCACTCCCAACTCCTGATTATCAGGACAAGTGCTGGAGTAGCTAACACACAAGCAGGCTCAATTAACCCTAATTAGTTCAGAGTCATGCTACAAAAGACTTAATTAGCAGTTACTGGATACAGCTAAGAAAAAGGAGGATAAATACTATTTGGTTGCAAGCTGTATTTATGAATCTCACAACTCACTGGCTCTAAAGGAAGAGGGGAAGAGGAAATAAAGTGTTCCTTTGTGGGAACCAAATGCAGACCCTCCTTTGATGCTGTTCAGGTTTTTCTGACAGTTGGCTACTGAGCATTAAAGGTCTACAAGACAACATCTAGAAACTTATTTTGAGGATTCTGTCTAATTTATGACCCACTCTGCACCTATCTCATACCAAGCTGTGTGCTCGTGAGAACCCACCAAAGCAATCAGCTGTGCTGGAGGAGGAAAGAGCCTATGGACTTTTATTAGCTCTTATGCCACTTCCTTCCTAGGACAACACATGAAGAAACATACTGAGCAGGGCAGTGAAACAGCAGCAGCTGCCTTAGGATGTTGTGGGAAGTATTAATGAGGACTTCTTTTTTTTTCACGTGGGGATAATCTGCTAGACTACATCTAAGCAAATTCATCTTCCTTTAGCCAATTCATTAGCCTGGGTTGCAGCAGCACAGGGATGGACTTGTGCTGGTTCCAGTTGCAGAAGCAGCTCTGCTAGGGTTCACTCATAGGATGCTCACAAACTCTGTGAAACTTGGTAAGGCTTCTGGATGACCTTAGACTCAAAGGCAAGGAGTTTAAAGAGTGATCTTTATTTTCTCACTGTCTCAACTGCCCTACCTCTGGCAGGGATAAGCCTCTTACTTGATACAGATCTCCCTAGTTTTGCATAGGCAGTTAAAGACTGGAGGCTTTTTTTCCCTTCCCTCCCCTCCACCCCTCCTGTCACTGTGTTTTATGGCTTTGGAAAATGACCTACTTAATGTTCAGTGCCACTTCACTTGTAAAACTTTAAGCCAGACACAAATTTTATCTCTTGTTTTAATTTCATGGACACTTGTGAAAATAAAATAAAATCCTGAACTTGTGCTTTTAATGAAACTCCAGACATGACTGAAATACACCACACTGACTGCTACAGGCATTGAAGTCTTATATTCTCATGAGCAGTGTATTAAAATATACCTGGAAAAAAAAACCACAAACAACAAACAGAAGTCCACCACAAAACCAAAATAAATAAAACCCAAAGGTAGATGAACTGCACCCTGCAATCAGAAGTAATTTAAAAGCTAGTCCTGCCCCTTGATGAGACCAGGCTGTAGTTAAATAGAAACATCCCCATATTTATTTGATGGAATGATAGCTGAGAACAGAAGTCAGTGAATCTGTTGATTATTTCCACCACCACCCCCCCAGACCCTCCCTTTAATTATTAAGCATCAACAAAGTCATCCCCATAGATCACAACTCCGTTCTGCAAAGGGTGTAAATAACAACAAGCAGCAAAGCCAAGTCCTTGAATCGATGCTGTGGATGTCTACATCAGCATAGTTCTATGCCACAAGCCACACACACCACGAGAAGGGTACACCAGGCATTTGAAAAGCATCATCTAGGAGCTCCAAGATAAATCTGCGTGTTCTTAAGTTAAAATCCTCCTGGTGCTGATGTTCAAGGAAGAATTAGGGTTGCATTAATTGCAGCTTGAAAGATGCTCAGATAATGTTATGGCAGTCAAAATGCAATTACCTCTGAGAATGTTTCAGCAGTGGAATGTTTTGCACTTCACTTTGATTTGTAACACTTGCAAGCATGCAGATACATTGCTGAGCGTACACCAAGCTAAATCCAGATTCATTTCCCACACTGAGCACCCTAGTTAAGGCTCTGCACCTCCTCCTTGTATAAATCATTAAATAATTACAAGAAACACTGAGTGGTTTTCTTGCCTTTGCCTTTTCTACCTCAGAACCACCCTAAAGAGTGCAGCTGAACAACTGAATGGCATTCTTTAAATGCTGGTCCACACCACAAGGCAAACACTAGCTGAGATGCACAAGGTGCTGGGGGAAGCCTGTGCACCTTAAGAACACAGAAATGATCACAGGATGTCAGGGGTTGGAAGGGACCCAAAGAGATCATCCAGTCCAACACACACCCCACACACACCCCCCCCCAGCCAGAGCAGGGCCATACAATCTAGCTCAGGTCACAGATGAACACACATCTAGACAGCCTTGAGAGTCTCCAGAGAAGGAGAAACCAAGCTTCATTAATTCCACTGCTTAGTTGGGAGCACAGTGTGAGGACTCTCAAGCTCCATCACCAGCTCTAGAAAGACTTTGTGACATAGTAAAGATAGCAACCATCACACAAAATACAACCAGGCCCTTGGGGTTTAGCTCCATCAGTCACTCATCTGACTCTGGACAAATTGCTCTGTTCACTTTAATTGACCTTTTCCTATAGGAAGACAAAAAAACCTTCATGGCTCCCTGTCACCCAAAACCAGACATCCAACAGCCACTGATTTATTGCACTTCAATCTTCTCTCCTTCCAACACAGCACAGTTACAGTTAGTGGGGGGAAACACTGCTGCACAACTAATTAAACTGTTTGGAGAGGCAACCTAAAAGGTGCACACAACTCACCCAGCAAAAGAAAACCTCCCACAGACACCCAGGATATCTTTTTATCTGTACTCACCAAGGGGAGGCAGGGAGGGAGGCAGGGAGGGAGGCAGGGAGGGAGGCAGGGAGGGAGGCAGGGAGGGAGGCAGGGAGGGAGGCAGGGAGGGAGGCAGGGAGGGAGGCAGGGAGGGAGGCAGGGAGGGAGGCAGGGAGGGAGGCAGGGAGGGAGGCAGGGAGGGAGGGTCCTTAGGCTCTGCTCTAAAGAAAACAAGTTTTAAGCCATAAGGGTTGCTTCTGTGAGGCAAAAAGCCTCCTAACTCCATTCATATCCCCGTGGGCCTGGTGTTTCCAATTGCTTAATTAGTTGGGTGGGGGCTGTTGAAACAAGGTGCAGGTGACCTTTATCAGCTCACCACAAGCCTGGGTTCAGGGCCTGCCAGGACTCTGCCCTGGTTGGGGTAGCTGTACCTGCCACACTCCCTGGTCTTTATAAATTGAGTTCAATGCTTTAAATGACTCCCAAAGTCCTCTGTTAAAAAGTGCAATGCAAGTTGCACACAGTCAGCTGTTACTCCACGAAGAGGAGTTTCATTTCTCAGTAACACCAGCACAAAGGAGTCATGGGAGGGAAGGAGCTGCAAAAAAAAATACTAAAAAGGCAGTAAGAAAGTCAACTTTTTGGTTGGAAGTCAGGAAATGTTGAACCCTGCAGAGGCAGAAAGTCAAAACACAAAGGGGAGACCACTGAGAATGGTCAAGTGGGAGCCTCAGAGCCATTCTGGAGTGCACAGCTTAAATGATTTCTGGAGATCTCAGTGGCCTGGAAGCTGCATGCTGGGCCAACAAACCAGACCATATGGCAGCTAACCACAGGCTCCCTTCTCGAGGCCCATGGAGACTGTGCATATTGCTTTGGTCACTAACTAAGCAACCCAGGGTCAGACAGCAGCTGCAGCATTCCAAGGCTCCTTTCCCTAGCTTATGTTGCAGCCTGGCACTCGGAATAAGCTTCAGGGATTCTTCTGCCTGCCCTTGCGTGAAGGAGGGAAGTAGAAATTGACTGGAAGAAGGCAGGGTAAGGAAATGGATTAGCTCCTGTGTGCTGGCCTCCTGTCCTGCCTTCATGTTTCAATTAGTTTAGGGAGCACAGAAAAAGTTCCCTTTAAGAATGGCTGTGTCATAGCCAAGGTTATGAAGAGTTTCTTTTCTGTATGTTTTATCTCAAGTGCTTTAGTCCAAGCCAGGCAAACCTCTGATGCAGAGACACTGGGTTCCAACTGATGATTTAATTGGCTTCCTCTTAAATAAAAATAAGCTTAAGGTAAAATGTCAATGAAGCCTTTTGTCAAGTTAATTAACTGACTTTCATCATGCCTTGCTGTATGAGCAGGTAACACCTGAAACTACTCCATCTGAAACTGCAAAAGCTTCTCACCCTCCACCGTTCATCATCATCAGGTGAGGCAGTTGCCAGCCAAAGATTTGTCTTAAGTGCTTATAGACAGCTTGATTGTAGTCAGGTGGTGAACATAAGTCACTGCTGCAAACCTTGCCACACTAATGGTTTGTCTATACTCTTTAACTCAATTTATGCAGCTCTGCACACAAGTGATGCTTCCACTCCCATTCTCTCCTTTTCACAGAGGTTCCACACTTAAGTTTGCAGCAGCCAAAGCAGGGAGCATTTCACCACTCTCCCAAGCTGCTTCTCTCCCTCCCTCCATCAATCAAGGAGTGATCTTTGACACCTCCTCCAAGCTAGATATTTATCTGAGCAGTTAAAACAAGCTGAAACAATTTAAGTGCTTGGTTGCAGGAACCCCTTTGAAAATTCAAGCTCCTGTATTTGGATCTCTATTATTATTAGTATTATTACACTAGTAAACTTCCCCACTTGAAGTTCTGCTTCATTTGCTGTTCATCAGCTGGCTGTTTGTCAGGAGGCACACAAGACTTACGGCTGGGTGCACATTTGGCTGCCTCTCCTTGGCTTTGCTGGCACACAGCACAGCACAGCAGCTCTACACACCTCATTGTAGGGACATAATCTGCCCCACAGCTTTCCTGCAGTCTTCACCTGGTTTTCACCTGGCAGCTTCTGGTTTTCCTTAAAGCAGGGGATCACAAGGCTATTATTCATCGAGACCATTACACTGGGGGGCAGAAAAGCATCGTTGTTTGTCACACAGAGCATTGCTTGCAAGGAGTGGAGCCCAGATCCTGTGGTTTTGTCCTGTTCACTTCCATTTTCTGATGTGCAGCCTGTGGGATGCCTGGAGTCCTCCTTCCAGGAGCAACACAAGTTGAAGATGCTTCATTTCCAGCTGAAACTGTTCTTCAAAGATCCTGTAGAAACCTATGGAAAACAAACAAACAAACAAACAAACCCCCACAAACAAACAGGCAGAGACCAAAGCTGTGAGTTTGATTCCTTCAGAAGCAAAACCAGCACAGTGTGGGGGGCAACAGGTGGAGGGAAGTATGGATCCACACCAGTAGCCTTCCCTCATCCCTGCACTGATTGAAGAGCAGCAGTCAGATCAGCAGTTTCCTCATGATATGGAGATGTTTCAGCTTTGTTTTCATGACTGTGTGCTCACCTCTGCCCCTCACAGCATTCCCTTATTCATAACCAAGAGGCAAAACAGAGAACATCAAAGTTTTGGCTACAGCTTGCAGAGTCTCCAGGAGCAGAAGTGCTCATATATTGTTAACAAGCAGCTCAGTTCAAGGCCAGCTTGGTCTTGTTTCACAAGCTTCTTCCTGGCTTTATTTGCTCATTTCTTTTTCAAGGAGATTTTAGTCTGTGTACTTGGGAGACCTCAGTCTTGTTGCTAATGTTCCTCTGGACATGCACAGGAAAAAGCAAAATGTCAATACAGGCCTAGGCTTTGCTGGATCCTCCCCAAACTGTTAAGATTGAAGCCTTAAAAGGTACATGGGACCTGAGAGGGAGAAATTAAAGCAGATTAGCTCACAGTTACACAACAAGGAGAGCAGGTAAAGAGTAAGCACAGCCCCACTGCTGCCAGACACCTGCTGGCACGTGCAGTCACCTGTGAACCAGCAGATTCCCTTGAGAAAGGCTTTACTAGGAAGCAGAATAAATACAGCAGTCTCCTCCTCCAGTGGAGTCTCCTCCTCCCACAGTGGCAACCAAAGGATTCATTTCTGTACACTGCCTGCATAAACTGTTGGGGGCTGACTGGGACTTCATTGGGAAAGTCACAGTGCAAGTGTGACAGCAAGGCCCACAGAGGAAAAACTCAAAGAGGTTCTCCTGTCAAAGAGGGAAGCACCTTGGAGGTCACTTTGCAGGGAACGGCCACTTGGCAAGAATCTCAGCCTTAAGCAGACTGAAATCCTGGGCTGAGTGCAGACCTCAATTCAAATACCCTGGGGTTGAATTTCACTTCTGGGTTCCCCCTCTCCAGGTCTTCCTGGAAAATTACCTCCCCTGCATTTGCCAGCAGCCTAACAAAGCTCTTCCAACTGGATTCATAATTAATGAACTCGTGAGGCGGTGTCAGCTTTAATGATCTCTGACTGCCTCAATCTTTATTTGTTTTTGGAGGCCTTCCCTCTTCAGTGACTGTCACCCTGTTAAAGCCCCCAGCTCCTAAATGGGATGTGACAAGGTGAAATAGAGCCTGAAGTGATGGCTATCATATGTGAGTGCATTGTGCAAAGCACAGAAGGGAAGCACTGATAAAACCCCACAACGGATTTTGCATGCAGAAAGCAGCCACGGTGGGGATTTCTTCACTGCTCCCTTGCTGACCCCCAACTTGTGCAAACCTGGGTCTCTTAGACTCCTAAGCCCTGGAAAAATGGAGCTTCATTTGCAAGTACATACAGGCCACCCCCTGGCAAATCCCATCCTGAGGGGAGCTTAATTGATTTTCCTTCCTTTTGTATTCTTAGGGGTTTGCATTCTTCTGAATCCTACATGCATGAGATATAGGCAGGCACTCCTCAGCTGACCAAGGCTTTAACCTTCCATCCTTCCAGGATGTTTTCATCCTCAAAAAAATCATCAAAATCATAAAATGGTCGAGGCCCAGAGTGTCTCCCCTTAGACGTATCAAGAAGCAAGAGAATTTCAGGGGGACTCTGGAAACAGCAGGAGGCTTCCACAGTTCAAGTGAAACCAAAAGCAAGACAGCAAACAAACTTCACCATGCAGAGCAAAGCACCTCTGCTCATAAAGAAATAACCAGGCAACAGCAGAGCAGCACCCACAGCCAGCTTGCTGCAGCAAGAAGTGCTTCCAAATTACACAACCTGGCAACTTCTCAGGTCAGGGGAACTAAGTTCTAGCTGCTGCTCCTTGAGCTCTGGAGTTGTTATGCACAGGAATGGAGCTATAGGGATTTTAGCCCACAAATAATCCCCCAGGTACCTGAAAGGGGAAGCTCATTGAAGGGTAAGGGCAGGACCCTCTTCCTCAAGCCCTTCTTTTCTTTCTGCAGGATGAATGCAACAGCAGCACTGTGTTGATTCTAGCAGGGTTTGAAGGGAAGATTTTGTAGCTTTTGGCTTTTTGTCCGAGGCTTAACAGCAGCACCCACTTTGAAGAGGAAAATCTCACTCCCCAGACTCTTAAGAAACACTCAGAACTTCCAGCCAGAAAGCTTCTGAGCATGAACTGGCCTTTTTTCAGCCTAAAGCAAGCCGAGGGGAAATCAGTGAGGAACTTAACCACGTGTGAAGAGAGGTGATAAATACCACGAGACTAATTATTGCCACTGGCCAGAGGGGGCAGGACAAGAAGGTTACGGACCTACAGCATTGCTGCCTTCTGAACAAGAGCATTGTGGAGTTCCTTATTTATCACAGTTTCCCAATAAAGCATACTTCACTTTCACTTCAAAAAAGTGGCTTTTGGTTCCCTCTCCACTCCTTGTTTACTCAGTTACATGAGCTTAACTTTCTAGCACAAGCCCCGCTCACCTCCTGTCTGATCTGAGCACTTAAACAGGACTGGGGCTGTACTCTGCCCAGGTTCTAACACCAGAACACCCAGGAGGTCTTAGGTTGATGGTTGGACTCAATGATCTGAGAGGTCTTTTCCAGTCAAAACAATTCTATGATTGTTGGAAAAGCCAACTGGACCAAGCTATGCAAGGTGGCCTTCTTTTTGCCCTATTACACCTGAGGAAGTGCATTCTCACCAAGGAAGTAACATGCAGATAACTGAAGACATCATTTTGCCTGAAGGCCCTCACGAACCAAGAGGCTTAAGGAGTGTGCTGAGCTTTAACCACATGGTTAAATACCTTGCTGAGCTCAGACTTTATTTAATGGTTCTGTGGAAGATATAGCAACCCCTGGACTCCAGTGAAATGAGGTGTGTAATTCAGTGGTTTAAAGGTTCAAGTGTGCAGACTTGCTTTCACTGCAGAACACTAAGGGGCACCTGAAATAACACCTGGAAACAAGGTGTGCGAAGCTGGCCCCAGAGCTCACAAGGTCTTTGCAGCAATATCCCCCAAAGAGGTATCATTAGGTAATTGAAAAGCAAGCTGGCTTCACAGGAGCACAGCTTGTAGCTCACAGAATTGTCAGGCTTTGCAGGGACCTCCAGAGATCATTCAGTCCAACTCCCTGCAACCATCTAGGGCAGAATGAGTCCAGGTGGGTATCGAAAGTCACCAGAGAAGGAGACACCATAGTTTGTCTGGGCAGCCTGCTCCAAAGCTCCATCACCCTCACAGTAAGAAAGATTCTCCCCGTGTTGAAGTGGAACCTCCTGTGGTTCTAGCTTGTCCCTTCCTGCCTAAGCCATTCTATGGTTCCCAGGACTTGTAGAGCACCCTAGCAGCCTGTATTCCAGTGAGCCCAGGACTTGTAGGACACCCTAGCAGTCTGTATTCCAGTGAGCCCAGGACTTGTAGGACACCCTAGCAGCCTGTATTCCAGTGAGCTCAGGACTTGTAGGACACCCAAACAGCCTGTATTCCAGTGAGCTCAGGACTTGCAGGACACCCTAGCAGTCTGTATTCCAGTGAGCCCAGGACTTGTAGGACACCCAAGCAGCCTGTATTCCAGTGAGCCCAGGACTTGTAGAGCACCCTAGCAGTCCATATTCCAGTGAGCCCAGGACTTGTAGAGCACCCAAGCAGCCTGTATTCCAGTGAGCTCAGGACTTGCAGGACACCCAAGCAGCCTGTATTCCAGTGAGCTCAGGACTTGTAGGACACCCAAGCAGCCTGTATTCCAGTGAGCCCAGGACTTGTAGGACACCCAAGCAGCCTGTATTCCAGTGAGCTCAGGACTTGCAGGACACCCAAGCAGCCTGTATTCCAATGAGCTCATGACTTGCAGGACACCCAAGCAGCCTGTATTCCAGTGAGCTCAGGACTTGCAGGACACCCAAGCAGCCTGTATTCCAGTGAGCCCAGGACTTGCAGGACACCCAAGCAGCCTGTATTCCAGTGAGCCCAGGACTTGTAGGACACCCAAACAGCCTGTATTCCAGTGAGCTCAGGACTTGTTGGACATCCAAGCAGCCTGTATTCCAGTGAGCCCAGTCACTCAGCTGAATTTTGTCCTGAATCATCATGCTCTGCTAATTCTGCTTCTCACTTTCTTCCCTGGAACCTTACTGAATGGATTTCCCATTCCATCCAAGGACATTCATTATTACAGTTTACAAGTCAGCTGTGCTTCACTCCCTGCAACCAGTTTGCTCCTTCCCTGCAGGCATCTTAATTCCTAATTTTCAAGCAGGCTAGCCCTGATGAAAATCACTATCAGTGTGGTTAGCATTTGGAGCTTTCCTATTGATTTATGCCTTGGGTGAAGAGGTTAATTAAATGTGAATTTTAAGCCGACAACATGATTAGGGGAGTGAGGGAGCCTGAATTCATGAATACTTCCAGAGCTGTTAAAACCATTTAAAATGAACAAGGACTGGAAAAACCCTGCCTGTTGCTGGCATCTGCACTAATGGGATTCTGAAGACTTTAAGAGCAACAACAGGCAGGCTCTGGTATTTTAGTCCAGCTGGGCTTTTCCTTTTGTATTTATATTGACATTAATGCTGAATTTAAACACTGTCTAAACTGGTCTGGTCAATGTTAGTTTAGTTTCTTGTCTTTTCTTCCTTTGGTTTTTTTTTTTCCTTCCCTTGCCCTTCAATAATTCATCCTAGAACTGCACAAACTGTTGGCTGCACAAACCCTGAGCCCAGCCTCATTGCAGACATTACAGGCTCTAGAACAAGCTTCTGAATTACCTTAAATGAAAGCTTTGAAAGCCATAGCTCCAGCTGCTGTGTGCTGGAAGCCAGAGGAACTGTGTTTGCCCGTTGGTTTTAGAAGGTATTCTGCCAAGATATCCAACCTCTATTTCCATGTACAGCCCCTAGTGGAAGTTCCACTGACTTAAACCACTCTTGAGTTCAACCACAACAGGAAATGGTTTCTAAAATTGGAGGGTTTTAAGCTCCTGTATCCTTCCCTCTCCAAGGTGTATTCTGTTTTCTTGCTGCATCTTTACAGAAAACATCCAGGAGTTTGCTCACACAAGCAAGGAGAAATTCCCTTTAAGCCTGACACTCTTTTTATAAGGAAGCAGTAAACTGAAAGATACCCAGAGGTGGGAAAGGAATTGAATGTTTAAAACAGCAACACTTCTTATGAGAGACTTACACCTTGACACAGCAAGGTTGCCCACAGAGGTAGCCGAGGTCCCATCCCTGGAGATGCTCAAGGTGAGGCTGGACAGGGCTCTGGGCAGCCTGATCTAGCGGAGGATGTCCCTGCTGACTGCAGAGGAGGTTGGACTGGATGACCTTTGGAGGTCCCTTCCAACCCAGACCATTCTATGATTCTAAGATTCAACACCAGAGTCCAAGTAAGATCCTAACTGGGGAAATAGAAGAGGAATAGGGGGAAAAAACAGCAGTTCAATTGGTGTCACCACTCTGCTGCCTCCTGCCACACAAACCTTTCAGCTGAGTGAAACATCACCACCACCAAGCTCTGCACTGGCAACCAGAAGGATTCCATCCCAAACTGGACTAGCTCCTCTCAGCTGGTGTCTCACCACAGGTGCATTTACAGTCAGCTGGCAATGCAATTGCACTGAACACCACTCCTCCATCCTGCACATCCCACAGCAAATGACCACCTGGCAGTGAAAAAGATCCACCTCCTGCTGTTTGTTTAGGCTGTCCTTGTCCTTTCCTCTCCACCCTTCACAGCAGACCACTGCTAATAACAAAGGGGCAGAGAAAAGGCCCAAACTGCTTATTTATGCAGTGCATTGCCTCAACTAATGGACAGAAAAATCTGCTCAATTGCCATTTCCTTTCCTGCCTGCTTCATAGGAAACCATGGGCTTGGGGAACTTCCTTTATTAGCTCTATCTGCAAATCCCTTTGGAACATTGCTCAGCAACGATCTGCAATGAAGTGTTACATCCAGTCTTTGCCCTTGGCGTCCTCTGCATGTCTTGACAGAAAGACAGAGCATGCCTGAACCTCCCTCACATCCTAACAGCCTGGTGGCATTTGCTTTCTGGTGACTAATGGGGGAGAAGCTAACAAAACATTGCTGCTTTGGGTTTTTTCCTCATTCCTTGTCCTCTCACATCAGGGCTGCTTATCTGTTGTTTGAAAGGTTAAACTGAGAAAGATTAACCTGTGAATGGGCAGAGTCTGATTAACTACCTCAGACTGGATACTTGCTTTGATTCTGCCACTTTGCTCTGCTCTGCTGAGACCTCACCTGGAGTACTGCACATCCTATCACTGCAGCCCTTTACCAACAGTCTCTCTCCACCCTTCTTGTAGCCCCCTTCAGGTGCTGGAAGGCTGCTGTTAGGTCTCTCCTGTTTTGAAAGCTCCAGAGCTGGACACAATACTTCAGGTGAGGTCTCACCAGAGCAAAGTGGCAGAATCACCTCTCTCCATCTGCTGGCCGTGCTGCTTTTCACACCGAATCACCAAGGTTGGAAGAGACCTCAAAGATCATCAAGTCCAACCTGTTGGTGATCCCAAGGGTCTCTTGTTGATCCCAAGGGTCTCTTGTTGATCCTGAGGGTCTCTTGGTGATCCAAAGGGTCTCTTAGTGATCCTGAGGGAGGTTTAGGCTGGATGTTAGGAAGAAGTTCTACACAGAGAGAGTGATTGCCCATTGGAATGGGCTGCCCAGGGAGGTGGTGGAGTCACCATCATTGGAGGTGTTCAGGAGGAGACTTGATGGGGTGCTTGGTGCCATGGGTTAGTTGGACTTGATGATCCTTGGGGTCTCTTCCAACCTTAGTTACTGTGTGATACTGTGATACTGTGATTAGGTGGGTTGGATTGGTTGATAGGTTGGATGTGATGATCTTGAAGGTCTCTTCCAACCTGGACTGTTCTATTCTATTCTATTCTATTCTATTCTATTCTATTCTATTCTATTCTATTCTATTCTATTCTTTGAGGTCTCTTCCAACCTATGATTCTTAGTGATTTCAAAGGTCTCTTGGTGATCCTGAGGGAGGTTTAGGCTGGATGTTAGGAAGAAGTTCTACACAGAGAGAGTGATTGCCCATTGGAATGCGCTGCCCAGGGAGGTGGTGGAGTCACCATCATTGGAGGTGTTCAGGAGGAGACTTGATGGGGTGCTTGGTGCCATGGGTTAGTTGATTAGGTGGGTTGGATTGGTTGATAGGTTGGATGTGATGATCTTGAAGGTCTCTTCCAACCTGGTCTATTCTATTCTATTCTATTCTAGTCTTTGAGGTCTCTTCCAACCTATGATTCTTAGTGATTTCAAAGGTCTCTTGGTGATCCTGAGGGTCTTTTCCAACCTGAATGATTCTGTGATTATTCTTCAGTAAGTTCTGGCACAAGCAGAGTCTTCTCTCCTGATTAACTGTTTTTCCAATGTAACAGTAACTGAAATTAACAGAATGGAAGTTTTTTCCCCCCCTGTGATGCATCCCAGGATGCCACTGGCCTGAACATACCCAAATCATTCTGCAGCCTTCCAAGCAAACTCCCCCCCCCCCCCCCCCAACTGTCATCTATAAAGATAAAATTCCCCTGAGAAGAGACCTTTGGTAGGATCAGCAAAAACCCAAAAAGCAGCAAAGGATAAAGTGCACCTCCAAAGCATACACAATTTAAACAGCAGACGAGCCAAGCAGACGCGAACACAACATGCATGGGAGTGATGCTTTAGGGAAGCATTAAAACAGCAGAGATGAAAGAGAAAGAGCAGGTTTTGGATGCTTGAGGAGTGAGGTCCAACTCTTACAGAAAGACTTTAAAAGAGATTCTATTTCTAGCTGTGTCAGTGAGCTGTGATGGGACCCTGGGCAAGATACTATGTGCCTCATCTTGTCCTGGTTTGGGTGTAACCTCTTCAGGGAAGGGAAGGCTCCTCAGTGTGCTTTAGCAGTACCTGAAACTGTGAAAAGAAAGCAGAAACTATGTAAACAGTTAATTTATCAGAGAAAACTCCAAACCTCAGAGTTTCAGGCATTTCCCCCCCTCCCCCCCCATGTTATGAATGTTGTAGAAAATAAGGAGTTTGTGGTGTCTCCAACATCCCCTGGTGTTGTGTTTGGGATTGGGGTTTGGGGGGTTATTTGTTGTTTGGGGGGAGAGGGGATTGTTGGTTTGGGGGTTTGGTGGTGGTGCTTTGGGCTTTGGTGGTGGGTTTTTGGGTTCTGTTTTTGGGTTAGGTTTTGGTGGTGCTGGTTTGGGTGTTGGTGTTGTTTTGGGTTTTGGTGTTGTTTTGGGTTTTATTGTTATTGGTTTGGGCTTTGGTAGTGGTGGTTTGGGTTTTGGTGGTGGTGGTTTGGGTTCTGGTGGTGGTTTGGGTTCTGTTGTTGGGTTGGGTTCTGTTGTTGGGTTGGGTTTTGTTGGTGTTGGGTTGGGTTTTGGTAGTGCTGGTTTGGGTTTTGGTAGTGGTGGTTTGGGTTTTGGTGGTGGTGGTTTGGGGTTTGGTAGTGGTGGTTTAGGTTTTGGTGGTGGTGGTTTGAGTTTTGTTGGTGGTGGTTTGGGCTTTGGTAGTGGTGGTTTGGATTTTTTTGATGTTGGTTTGGGTTTTGGTGGTGGTGGTTTGGGTTTTGGTGGTGGTGGTTTGGGCTTTGGTAGTGGTGGTTTGGATTTTTTGGTGTTGGTTTGGGTTTTGGTGGTGGTGGTTTGGGTTTTGTTTTTGGTTTGGGCTTTGGTAGTGGTGGTTTGGGTTTTGTTGGTATTGGTTTGGGCTTTGGTAGTGGTGGTTTGGGTTTTGGTGGTGCTGGGTTGGGTTTTGATGGTGGTGGTGGGTTGGGTTTTGGTGGTGTTGGGTTGGGTTTTTTTGGGGGGTGGTGGTGGTTGTTTCATTTTGTTGCTGTTTTGTTCTGTTTCATTTCTTTGAGGGGGTTCTAAGAAATGAACTTTGTGTGAGTTTGACTTTTTCAACTTTCAGCACAGTATTTAAGCTGACTCCTTACTCTGCTTTCTGCAGGCAGCAGCAGTCAAGATTTCAACCAAACCAAAATAACAACTTGGATATCAAAACACCAACTGTTAATATAAGATGAAGGGATGACCAGATTGCTCTGGTGACAGAAGTGGTCACAAGCCGTCTGCAAGGATAACAACTTATCATATGCTTTGAATTTTTTTCTTTCCTCTACATTATGCCACTAACAGTGGGGGAAGTTTCCAGCAGCCTCTGGGTTGCAGAGAGGAATTGGAGTCCATCTGGGCAGGGATTCATTACATGACAGCATCGTATGGATGAGTTCACTGCTTGTGATGGAGGGCAGTCTAAGAACACTGGGAAGCATAAACACACAGCCAAGCAGGAACAGAGCACCCCTAAGTAGGGAAGTTAACAAAAGCATGACAGAAAGCTGGGGCTCACTCATTTCCTTGGTGTGTACAAACTCAAAAGGAGTAAAGCACAGTGAAAGGATTCATAAATCCATAGCATGGTTTGGGTTGGAGGGGACCTCAAAGATCATCCAGTTCCAAGGGACACCTCCCACCAGCCCAGGCTGCTCAAAGTCTCATCCAGCCTATATTTCACACACACCCCCAAGCAGGTTCTCTTCCCAATGGCATCTTTATTTTTCCAAAACAAGCCTAAACCTGCTGAGGAGAGCAAGATTCAGCTGGCAGCTAAGCCCTGAAGATCTTCAAGCTTTTTCTCATGTGTGTGAGGGTTGTGTACATTCTCACACACAGGAAGAGTTTTCATCTGATGTAATGAAGCACTCACAACCTGATTCTGCTCAGCCTTACCTCCAGTACAAACAAGAAATCAAATCTGCTCCATCTACAAGCCCAGCTGTCAATCCCTACAGAAGCAGGAGCTGCTGAGTGTGTTATCACACACATCCTGCCAGAGAGCGAGGGGGCTGCTCCTCACAGCCCTGTCACTCAGCTCCTCTGACAAAGTAATTTCCATCTTATCTTGTGGCATTTATTAGACAGCATGAATCAAAACGTTGTCCAAGGCATCTACTGCCCTTGGGGTCCTTCAACACTACAGCCCAGTTGATGCATTATGACTAATACCAAGAGGAACAGGGACTCAGGCTCCTTTGCCACAAGCACAGAGTGGAGGCAGGCCCAGGAGCCTCTCCACCACACCACTGCAGCTCCTGGTTGTGTGTGAGACCAGTATAGTAGCAGTGCTTACTAAATGGTGACGTGCAAAAATATCCACACCAGCTAAGCAACCTCCCACACACCAAAAACGTTCAAGACTAGCAGCTTAATTCACAGACAACAGCCCAACAGGAGCTTCTGAAGCATCTCATTCCCAAGTTGCCAGTGTTGGCAGCTTTCTACCCTCTTCTTCAAACACAGGCTTTGTTCAGCTCTCATTTGCTGTATAGAACAGAGTGTGCTGTCAATCATACAATCAGAGCATCACAGAATGGCTCAGGTTGGAAGAGATCTCAGAGATCATCTCCTCCAACCTCCCCACCATGCCCAGGGACACCTCTCAACCAAACTCAGCTGCTCAAGGACTCACCCACTTGAAGACTCCCAGGGAGGAGGCAGCCACAACCTCCCTGGGCCAGACTCTCACCACTGTGCTACTGGAGAACTTCTTCCTCAGCTCCAGCCTAACCCTGCTCTCCTTCAGCTTCAAACCATTCCCCTTTGGCCTCTCTCTGGACACCCTCAGAAAAAGTCCCTGTGCAGCCTTCCTGCAGGATCCCTTCAGATACCAGATAAACAAAGCCAACTCTTGGATTTGTTTATGGTTTGGTTTGGTTTGGTTTTTTGTTTTGTTTCCTTCGTGTGTGGTTGCTGGTGGTGGTGGTGGTTTGGGTTGGTTTGTTTGACAGAGGCTGTAAAGGTAACTTGCCGTTAACAGCCACCAAGGAGCAGCTCTTCCATACACGCAGCTATTGGTGGGCTTGAAGGGACACCTGCTGGCTAGAGGGGATGGTACAGGCGCGCAGCACCAGCCCTGTGTTACTACACGTAGTAAGAGAACCTCAAATGATACTACAGCCTGCGACTGTGCAGTGATCGTCAGCCTGGAGGAGATAGCAGCTGGAATAAAAGGAATAAAACACTCATTCTGATTGCCTCACCACACAGCTGCAATTGTGTTAGGGTAACCCTAAGCAGCTGGCTGGCTTAAAACATGGATCAGATGAGTATTGCACCTGCAGGGCAGAGAGATGAGACGTTACTCAGCTAGCAGCTGAATGCACTGCCATGCTTCCCACAAGGGCACTGCCAGCTCAGCAAAGAAGCTGGTGAACCCCTGGGTTTACAAGGTGGTAGGGTGAGGGGCATGGATTTAAGATGGAAGAGGGGAGGTTGAGACTGCAGATTAGGAAGAGATTCTTGACAGTGAGGGTGGGGAGACACTGGCACAGGTTGCCCAAGGAGGCTGTGGCTGCCTCCTCCCTGGAGGTATTCAATGCCAGGTTGGATGAGGCCTTGAGCAAGCTGGGCTGGTGGGAGGTGTCCCTGCCATGGCAGGGGGTTGGAACTGGATGAGCTTTAAGGTCCCTTCCTGGGTCAGGAAATGACCCAGGGTGACTGTGGAAGAGGCACAGCTCCAGCAGGGAACTTAAGTTGGAGCTAGCAGCTTTGAGGACTTGGATCTACAAGACTCCAGCACATTAAGAGCTCCGTTGGGGCACCTGGACACCTCCCCACAATGGACTGCTTAGCTGAGAGTAACTCCAAGCAAAAAGGTTCCAGACATTCAATTAGAGGGGGAAAAAATAAGTCAAAATACTTTCTTAAGGCTTTTACTTCCAAATATAGCCATGGGGACACCTTCTCCCCACTCCATTTTTTTTTTTTCCTAAATGCAAATCTTTTCAAATCCTTTTGCTTGGAGCTGATCCTTGTAATTAAAAGAACTGATAAAAAAGCCTTTGTTAAAGGGATCTGTGCATATTAGTGTTCATTAACATGTAATTCCCACAAAACAGGGCAGTTTAATCTATCCATACTTGGGAAGAGAGATATTTTTTCCCTCCCTGCATGTATCTCTAGGCCATATGTGTTAATTACAATTGACTTGCCTAAATGAGAAAATTACACATTAGCAAGTAGTTAACCACTTATTAACTCAATTACTCTTCATAGATTTGGGAGGAATTAGACTCCCAGCTTAAGGTGCCCATTCTGGCTTGTCCATTATTATTTTGCACGTTCTCCAGTCCTCAGAGAAGTTGTGGAAAGGATTAAAGCCATATCAGAAACAATCACTGAATTGTCAGGGTTGGAAGAGACTCCAAGGATCCTCCAGCTCCAACTCCCCTGCCTCAGGCAGGGATACTTTCCACTAGATCATGTTGCCCAGAGCCACATCCAGCCTGGCCTTAAAAACACGCAGGGATGAGGCTTCAATGCTTAAGTACTGTGAGTCACACAGAGAAATATTCCTGCAACCACTTTACAGGAATACAGCTCACATCTGGGTGGTGGGAAGCAGGGCTGTGTGTTTTCCTTCTGTCTTCCACAGAAGGTAGAAGTAAAACACCATATGGGTAAGAAGGTCCAGAACAGGCCCAGTCCCCAGCTGGGGTAAATTGGCTCCTTGGAGTAGCAGCATTTCCTTCAAGTTCAGCATATCAGCAGCTTCACTTGATGAAACCCATCCAAGCTCTCAGCCCTCCAGCCTTGCAGAGACACAGGCTCAGTGTCTGCCTTTACAGACAGGCACGCAGTAATCCTTCCCACGAATGCTCTCTCCTCAGTCTAACTGGGGTGTAATGAACTGGTGACAGATGACAGCAATCATGAGTGACTGCTATTCTATCTTCCTCTGTGAGTGGCAGAATGAATAGCATGAATTCATTTTGGAGTGAATGAATACCTTCAAAGCACCTTTCAGGAAGCAGGACCCTTCAAAGCAGGCTTTAGCATTGCCACAGATTCAATGTTGCTCCGATTCATATTTCAGAGGCAGGGCCAAGCTCATCCTCATCCTGAGACTTCTGAAGTCAGGCACCAGGGCTGACTTTGGCTCACAGGTGTTTACATAGGGGGTATGCCTTGGAAAACAATTGTTACTGCACCACTGCTCGTGTTGCACTGTACAGCAAACACTGAAGCTCTACAGCTGCTGGCCAGCCTACAGACAGGTTTCGTCCACCCCTTCACTGTGCTGCTCTGCAGATGCAATGGAGCAGGCTGCCCAGAAAGGCTGTGGGTTCTTCCTTCTCTGGAGAGTTTCCAGCCCCACCTGGATGTGTTCCTGTGTGACCTGCCCTGGGTGATCCTGCAGAGGGGTTGGACTGGGTGATCTCTGCAGGTGCCTTCCCACTCCTAACATTCTGTGGAGTTCTTTGATTTTCTGTGTGGCTCTTGAAGGTAACAATACTTCAGTGTCCACTGAAGACTAGGTGAGATTCACAGGCTCACAAGATGTTAGGGGTTGGAAGGGACCTCCAAAGATCATTAAGTCCAACCCCTCTGCCAGAGCAGGACGATAGAATCTAGTGCAGGTTGCACAGGAATGCATCCAGATGGGTCTTGAAAGTCTCCAGAGAAGAAGACTCCACAACCTCTCTGGGCAGCCTGCTCCAGTGCTCTGTGACCCTCACAGTAAAGTTCCTCCTCACGCTGAGGTGGAACCTCCTGTGCTGTAGTTTATATCCATTGCTCCTTGTCCTGTCCCAGGGAGCAAGTGAGCAGAGCCTGTCCTCTCCCTCCTGCCCCCCAGCCCTCAGAGATTTATAGACATTTATTCAATCCCCTCTCAGTCTTCTCCAGACCAACCACCCCCAGGGCTCTCAGCCTCTCCTCACCAGGCAGTACTCCAGTCCCCTAATCATCCTCGTAGCCCTCCATTGGACTCTCTCCAGCAGATCCCTGTCCCTCTTGAACTGGGGAACCCCAAACTGGATGCAATATTCCAGGTGAGGCCTCCCTAGGGCAGAGTAGAGGGGGAGGAGAACCTCCCTCGATCCGCTGGGCACACTCCTCTGAATGCAGCCCAGGATCCCATTGGCTTTCCCCAGCAGAACAGCCCCCAGCATGTTCTCACGAGAAGGCAACAGCCTTGGCTGAACCACAAGGCTCAGCTTTAAACATGGGGGTTTTTTTTCCACACTCTGCCCAAAGAAACCACCAGGCACCCACCCTGCCTTGCTTCCACCTGGCACGCTCACGGAGCAGTACAAAGTTAACACCGCTGCAAACTCCAATGAACCAGCTAAAACTCCCTGGGAATTGGGAAATTTGCCTCCTGCTGTGTGTATTGAATCTTGGGTGATGAAAATAAATAAATAAGCCCTCGAGTTTCCCTCTGAACTGCAGTGTAAATACTTCTTAAGAGTGGAGCAAGTGGTTTTTGAAGAGCTTGTTTCACTTGTTCCATGCAAATATCAAGATTAACAGAGAGATTAATTATGTCCCATTTTTCTCCTTACAAAGGATCCAGGCAGATTTAGAATAACAAAAATAAACCCTCTGGATTAATATTCATAACACAGTGCTGAGCAGTACAAAAGCAACTCATTTTTTATGTAGAAAGGGGGAGAAAACAAACTGTCAAGAGTGCTCCAGAAGCATAAATACATATTAAGTAAGGAAGTCTCACAGGATGCACTTTCTCTGTCTGTTGAAAGAGGGTGGGAGGCAGGGGGGGGGCTCAAAAATGGTGTGCAACATGTCCTGGTCTCAGGGAATGAAATGGAGGGAAATCATTCCAAGCCCAAATTTGATTTGGGGCATGTTGAAACTTGTGTCTGATCCTGTCCTAAGTTTCCTGTTCATCCTTGGGTTCAGGCTTCTTAGCTTCAGAGCTCAGAGGGATTTGGGGTTGAGAGCCTGGGGTTGTGTCTGTGTTAGTAGTCAGGCAAAGTGCATGCCACAGGTGACACTGGATGAGCAGAAAGGGAGAAAAGGGAAACTAAAGTGAAAAGAAAATGAAAGCATTGCCACCAGTGCCCCCACCCAGTTTGGAAAGGTGCAGCACTGAGGGTTGAAATGAGCAGAATGAAAGCACTGCTGGAGAAACAAACCGAGCTTGAGCTTTACAGCAGGCAGGAGAACTCGGTGGCCGTTTTCAAGCTCCCGCTCCACCTAACGTGCATCTATCACCATCTCTTTGTGCCTTTTTACCAGCTAGAATTTTAAACACATTGAGTCAGGCAAGCTTTGCTTCACCTTTCAGTGAATCAGAAAAATCAGGGGGGGTTAAGCCAGCCCTTCAGTGACACTTGGACTTCTTTTATGGAGCACTTGAAGGTAACAACCCAGTTTGGAGATCGGATGCAGCAGAGACAGAACTTAATACATATAATTATGCAGTTTGCAAATGTGACAGCTCTGATGTTGCTGCAGTACAAGTCTGTGCAGTTAAATTAGAATTATAATGACAGTAATTACACTAATTAGTCTTTTTTTCCCCCCCTATAGTTTGTTACCAGCAAAGTTTTGCATATTTACGTAACAGCTACTTCTGCTTTCTCCTAAAAATCCACCATAACCAATTCGCTCCAAAGCTAATTAATCACAGCCCTGTGACACACAAGGAGCATTCAGAGACAAAAAAACACCCAACCACATTAAATAAATAAAAAAAAATAAAGAGCAGATGCCAAAAGGGTAAGGCTTGAAATCCATAGGATGGCTTTCATAAATTATTTACAGGCGTGCTCTACATCTGTACTGCTCAGAAGTTTAGACAGGCACAGGGCGAAATATTTAATGTAATCCACAGGCAGCACCACAATTCATATGTAAGAGCACACACACACCAGAGACTGCTCTGCAAACAACATGGAAATAGGAAAGCTTCCAGTTCTCTGGCAAGGCAACAAGGCTTTGAGCAAGACCTGCTCATCAAAATGCTTGCAAATCACATTGCACTGCTAAGATATGGAAAACAGAACGTGCTATGGATACAAGGATCTCAGAGCCTGACTCTGAATGCAGTTAAATCCTAGATGCTTCCTGTGTTTTATATACTTGTGGGAATCCCCTTGATGTCAGCTGGATACCAAGCACGTGAATAGGTCTTTACAGCATCAAACCTACCTTCTCCTTAGAACTGTGCCATGTTTGTCCAGCAATCTATTGATTGCTTTAGTTAAAGTGCTCCTTATTGGCCCCTAATAAGGGAATGTATAGTGCAGTGTCCTCAGCCACATCAGTGTCAACTTCGAATCTGCTGCTGTGCCTCTGTACTTTCTACAAAGGTATTAATATTAGTTAGTAATCTACTTTCTGTTCTAGGGCTGAGGATGTCTGGAATTAAAGCCATCTTGGTTTCTCCCACCTAATACAGCCTGGAGCCTGACTCACAAACTGCTGGTGCCAAAATGTGTTCCCAGTTGTTCTGAATCAGACCACAGAGACGCGGATCAAGTCTTGCTTTGACTCTCAGCTATAGCTTTGATTAGCCAATGCAAAACAGTTTAACTGAAACAGCTGCATCTGTAATTGTAAGGGGTTGTCTGCCTGGAGAGCAGCTCACTGAACCTCTGCACCAAATCAGTCTCCAACCCCAGGGAAAGGCATTTGTCCTGGCTCAACCTAAGAGCAGGCAAGCAAGCAAATTCCTGCTGTACAAGCTATCAGCTCCCATAATTTAGAAGACATTTAATGGCTGATGCTGTGTACTAGAATTAAGAGTAGAATCTGCTTAAAAACACTTCAAAGCATCGTAGAAAAGATGGATTTGCTCTCCGGGAACACTTTCACGACGTCTGACACTATTCTGATTAGAAAGAAACAGTTTTGTGTTATGAACTAGAGGAAAAAGAAAGATTGAGCCAAAGCAAATCTTTAGACAGTGTGTCCTTACACACCTCTCATGATTCAATTTGCAAGCAAGTCTTCACTTTGCCACTTCAGTGATACAGGCTGCAAAAACAATGGCAGAGAAGTGATAACCAAGTACTCCTGTGTTCTGCAATGACCTCTCTGAATTTATAAAGAAAAAGGACCAAAAAAAAACCCCAAAGGAAAAAACCCCAAGACAGCTGCATTTTCCTAAGGAGAAGATTTGAATCCCTTTAAAGTCAATCTCTGCTCCTTTCCTGTAAGGACAGGAGGAGACTCAATTAAGCCACAGTTGCAGCAGGGGTTCCTGAGCTGTTTCAAAAGATAATAACAAACAGCACAGCATCAAAACTCCATGCTAGGTTATAATTTGACCTTTCTTCTTTTTTTTTTCTCCCCCTTTTCTTCCTGATGAAGCTTGCTCAAGGTTGTGCAGAATACTGCTACAGCATCCTGTGGCACGAGAGCGATTTGCAGTACCGTCTGACTGTCAGCCCTCGCCTGGGAGCGCAGCCTGGAAATCTGCTGAGGCCTCTCACAACACAGCTCACTGACTGCACTGGGCCTTGCACTGCTAAAACTTGGACTCCCTGAAATCCTTTTGTGTAAATAGCACTGCCCATGGGTATTTCCTGACCCCTGGAATGTCCACTTGCGAGCTCAAGGGAGGGGATTCTGCCCCTTTACTCTGCTCTTGTGACACTCCACCTCCAATACTGCCTCCAGTTCTGGGGTCCCCCAGCATAAGAAGGACACAGAGCTCTTGGAGTGAGTCCAGAGGAGGCCACAAAGATGATCCAAGGGTTGGAGCACGTCTGCCATGAGGATAGGCTGAGGGAGATGGGGGTGTTCAGCCTAGAGAAGGCTCCAGGAGGACCTTAGAGCTGCCTTCCAATAGCTGAAAGGATCCTACAGGCAGGCTGCAGAGGCTCTGAAATCCATGTCTGTTGCAAACAACTTTAGGATTTCCATTCTGTCAGTTATTTGTCTGTTCAGAGGGTGAGGAGAAGGGCACTGTGCTGCAGCACTGCAGTTTTAGAGCTGAACTGCACTTCAGCAGAATGCAATCAGGCACATCTAAGTAAGTAAATAAATAACCCCACAACTGGGGGCCCTTTCTGCACCTTCCCAACAACTCCTGTTGCATGTACACGCTCAGAGATCCTCCCCACCTGCACGCCTGCAGCATACACACACTTGTGCACACAAAAACCTGACCAATGTTTTGCAGAAACTATTTCAAAACAATTGACTCTTGCAGCTGGAGCAGGAGGGAGGAGAAAACCAAGGAACACAGGCAGCTGCTTGCTTTACTATTTTTCTTCTTTTAAGCACAGGACTGTTTCAAGGAGCCATAAATAATCCATCTCAGAACACGCCTGAGAGAGACAACAAAACAGAGGTCTTTGCATCCTCAGGATGCCCCAAAGGCAAGAGTTGCATTTGGAAATGGATCAGAACTTAAGAGAGAAACGTTCCACGCTGACTACATCTAAAATTCATGGGGCTGAATGGGAGGAAAAGAAAATGCAGCCACAGAAGTTCTAGTCAGGACTGGAATTCAGCAGTCCAAGCAGTTACACCTGTTGAAGTACTTCTGCAATACTGAAGTGCAACTCTTAGACAACTAATCTTCACTACTGAGGTGTCAAGGACTGCTTCACCCCTCAACCCTTCTCACACAGCGGGGAAACACCAAGTGTTTCTCCCCCTACCCACGCTCCAGTCCCTCACACACACACAGTTCCAAGCCCTACTGCTTCCATTTCTACAGACAAATAAGCCAGGTGAGACAGAAAGGCAATGCAGCTTCCCAAAACAACATGCTGTGGGAATAACAAGAGGCAGGAACAGAGACAGACATCCAGAGTCTAGCTGGGGAAAAGCAAAGTTCCCAGAGGTATTAAATTCAGGGCCTTTTTCCAACAGCCTTCTCTCCTCTCTGTGTATCACCCGGCGCACACGCGGCTCCTGCGTCCCGCAGAGCACTTGCTCTCAGTGTTAACAAATGCTGACAGGGTCCAGCCCAATTATAACCAAGCAACCCACAGGATATTTTTTATTGCAACATTACCTTTAAAATGCTTCAGTCATTTTTTTGTCATTATTTGTCATGGCAACGGCAGTTGAGGCTTTTTCTTCCCTGGCCCTCCCATTAGTTTCGCTCCCAACCCTCTGCTCCCGCTGCTCTTTGAACAAGAGGGATATTGATTTGCTGCCCTATTGGCACCTTGGAAAGGCCTTCACTCTTTCCTTGTGTTCTTGCCATTCAGATTCAGCCAGATCCCAGCAGATTTTCCTCCTCATGAAATACTGGATCTAAGCAGGAACTACACAGGCAGCCAAAGCTCTTCCTACTGCCCGTCATGTCTCTTCCCATCCTCTGGTACAGGTGGGGGGGTCCAGGAGGACCAGCTGCAGCTCTACTCCCACCCTCAACCCCTTAGGTTCCAATAACAGGGAATAGGAGGATTCCTCCTGTCCCAGTTCTCTGCTGTGGGCTTGCCTCAAGGAGGATTTTTCTTTTCTGATCTTAGAATTAGCTCATGCTGTATGGCTTAAGGGCAATTCGAGTAACTTTTACTAGAATCCCTTTATTTTATCTTTATTCTGGGAGATGAAAAGTTACCATAGCACTTCATCTGTGGAGCTCACCTTCAACCTTCATACCAGACTGCAAGGGTATTAGAGGCATTATTATAAACCTTGTCTTAGCCAGACAGTTTGATTTCAAAGTTCCCTTTCATCTGCTGCATGCAGAACTTTAAGGGTTAAATTAATCTGGGAGGTAGTTGAAGTGACAGCAGTGTAGCACCTGACTGGGCCATTGATCCGATTTTCTTCAAGGAAGTTCCATAACTGGCTGCTTTTTTTTTTTGTCTTAAAGCACTGTGGGAGTCCTTTATTACTGCTGTAATGCAAATCAAGCAGTTAGCATCACCACAAACTGATCGTGCTCTTTAGAGATTAAAGCCCCGGGGACAGAATTATCTTCTGATGAATTCAACCGAATGGATTGTTATTTATTTATTTATTTGTGTCCCAGGGCTTTGATGATCTTGTTTGTGTGTGTGTGTGTGCCTGTGTCGTTTAGGCATTGCTTGTGTCGTTGTGGCAGCGAGGCTGGGGAGGGATCTGGAGCACAAGGCTGGGGAGGGGTCTGGAGCACAGCCCTGTGAGGAGAGGCTGAGGGAGCTGGGGTTGCTTAGCCTGGAGAAGAGGAGGCTCAGGGGAGACCTTCTTGCTCTCTACAACTACCTGAAGGGAGGTTGGAGCCAGGTGGGGGTTGGTCTCTTCTCCCAGGCAGCCAGCACCAGAACAAGAGGACACAGTCTCAAGCTGTGCCAGGGGAAGTTTAGGCTCGAGGTGAGGAGAAAGTTCTTCACTGAGTCATTCATCATTGGAATGTGCAGCCCAGGGAGGTGGTGGAGTCCCCATCCCTGGAGGGGTTCAAGAGGGGATTGGATGTGGCACTTGGTGCCATGGTCTAGTCCTGAGGTCTGTGGTGACAGGTTGGACTTGATGATCTTTGAGGTCTCTTCCAACCTTGGTGATACTGTGATATTAACCATGCAAAGCTTGTGGCCTCTAAGGTTAACTCTTTCTTCCTCTCCTAGTCAGCTGTGTGCCAACAGGTGGGACCTGTATTTGGCAACAAGTGGTCAGTGCCCTGATACCACAATAGAACTAACCAGGTTGGAAAAGACCTTTGAGATCATCGAGTCCAACCTATCATCCAACACTATCTGATCAGCTAAACCAGGGCAGGGACTTTGTGGAGCTGTGCCAAGGGAGGTTTAGGCTGGAGGTGAGGAGAAAGTTCTCAGAGAGACTGCCCACTGGAATGTGCTGCCCAGGGAGGTGGTGGAGTCACCATCCCTGGAGGTGTTCAAGAAAGGCTTGGGTGTAGCACTTGGAGCCATGGTTTAGTTAGTCAGGAGGTGCTGGGTGACAGGTTGGACTTGATGATCTCTGAAGTCTTTTCCAACCTTGTTGATTCTATGATTCTGTGCTCTTCCTCTGGCAGAATTTACACTAAGACAAATGAAGGGGGGGAGGGGGAATAATTAAATAAATAAACTAAAGCAGGATTGTGGCTACAGTTGTGTCAGCATAAACATAGTTTATAATTAAATAGCTATTACCACGGAGTAGGGGAAGAACTAAACAGATATAGATCACTTTTATACCAACCAGATTGCATCTACCAAGGGGTTTGGAGCAACCTAACTCTCTCATATATATATATGTATAAAAAAAGTCATCATACCCATTACCAACATTATTATTCCAGTAAAATGTAAATGCAGGCTGGGCCTCAGATACCAATTAAACTGCAGTTGACAGAGATGCTGTTGTCTAAATAGGAGGAATGTAACAGAACAAAGAGCAAAATAAATAATGAAATAAGAAATAATAGAAACATAGATCTGTGGGTGTTGTCAAATTGCCTGACGAGCCAAGGAGAAGGTTGGAGGGGGAATTATCGTCTAAATCATTTAAGCCATAGCTTTTCTAAGAGAATGCCACCAGAATCATAGAGTCATAGAATGGTTTGGGATGGAAAGGACCTTAAAGATCAACCAATTCCAATCCCCCTGCCATGGGCAGGGACACCTCCCACCAGCCCAGGTTGCTCAAGGCCTCATCCAGCCTGGCTTGGAACACCTCCAAGGTGCTCAAAGGCAGGTTGGCCTGGCCAGTAGTTTGGAGAGAATCTGTTAAATCCAAAGGGGCTGGAACTGCTGCTGATAGCATTTTGTGTCTATACATCTGGTTTGTGTCTATATATTCGGCCTGGAGAAGGCTTCGGGGATGCCTTCGAGAAGCCTTCCGGTACCTGAAATGAGCCTACAAGACTTCCCAAGGTCACCTAGAATGAGAGTGACAGCCCAGGAGTTAATCCCCAGACCTCCTAAAGCCCAGACTGCAGTGCAAAACTCTCTCACCTTTTGATTCAATTATGCACATGCCCTTAGATCTCTTTGAACAGCGTTTAAAAATGTACCAGCAGCATCCCGAGATAAGTTTGGAGCTTGGCCCTCCCAGATTTATTCCGAAAGTAGCAGGTAGGAAGCTGCAGCTTTTGTTTGTTAGCAGATAAGGGGAGGATTTAATTTTCAGGGAGTGTCATTCCAACACCATTCTACCAGCATCATGTTCCCTTTAATTAAAGTACAAAGCTCTGACAAACTCTTAACAATGGAAGCACTTGCAGGCAACTCTACTATTAAATGAAAAGTGTTTGCATGTCTCTGCTGTTAATTATTATTATTATTATTGAGTATTCAGTGCAGGGAACACATTTACAGTAGTGCTCTGTGCTCTGCAACAGTCTGCAATTAAATTCCAAGAATAAGTGGCACTGCTGTGAAGATAAACTGAATGTACACTCCCCTAATCTCTGCATCCTTCCCCCGGTGTCCCACCACGAAGTGGCTCTCTAAGGTGTTCAAACACTGCTATCTGCAAAGCGCATTAGCATCTCAAAGCCAGGTTTATGTCTCTGAAATCAGCTCTCCCAATTTCACTAAGGCTAATGGAAGGCCTCAGTCGATTTTCAGTCAGAGCCTGCAGAGGGTGTGCCTGAAGGTCTGAGTGTCCCACAGACTCTTGTAGGTCACAGCACACTGTCCTCTCTCCTGGCCAAATCAGTGTGCAGGTTTGGGGTGATGCCTTCTGAAGTGATTTTTCTGGCCAAGGACATTGATACAGAAGTCTACAATGGAGTCACGACCATCCTCTCATCTTAACCAGAAAGCTCTTGCCCACAGTGTAAGCAACATCTTTGTGCACTTGAATGTGAAATTTACATCTCTCAAACAGAAGAAAACTTCTCAACTGGAAGGGACTTCAAAATGTTAGCTGCCAACCAGAAAGCAAAGCACATTTGGAAGTGCAGCACTGCTGTGCTTCTCTTCCTCCTTCCTTACTCCATTTCCTTTTCCAGCAGCCAGAGCTGAGGCACAGCAGATGACAGCTAGTCCTAAACTCCCTGCACAGATCCTGCTCTGTGGCTGCAAAGCCTGCTGTGTGCCAAATTAAAACACAGCATCCTCAGAATTAAACTTTGACAGCCCTGGGTGGGCTCTGTTTCGGTCTTTGCTCCTCCGGATCTCCCACCCTTAGATGTGATTTGGATCAGACCTTTCTTCGTAATCTGTTTCCCTCTTAATTCCCAAACACCTATTTGAAAAGTCCTCCCTGAGCTCCTCTGAAGAGAGATTAGGAAGCCTGATAAGGCACAGCATCTAAAATAACACAATCTGCAGATGGATTAGGAAGCAAAGGTATTACATTGTCAGTAGCCTCAAAAATCTTATTTCTCTTTCCTCCTTCTGTGGCCCCAAAGAATTCTGTAGTGGCCAAAACAACTCCCTGCAGGTCTTCTCATTTTTCTTCCTCAAGTATTCTTTTCTACTGTCATGCACAGTGTGAGTAATTTAAAATAGATGTTTAGCCAAGAGTCATTAGAAGGGGAGAAAAATGGTTCCTTTTCTAATTGTTGTGTTACAGAAGGGCACAAATTACATTTGCCCCAGTGAACTTGTGCAAGCTCAGATCTGGACTGGGGAACAGGCTTGGAGCTGTGCTCTACTGTGACAGTGCTGCTCTGGTTTGGGTGATGCTGACTCCCAGACTCCTAGATCCCCTTTGCCTCCTGTAGTTCAATTACAGACCACACTAGCAAGAGGTGATAGGATAGGATAGGATAGGATAGGATAGGATAGGATAGGATAGGATAGGATAGGATAGGATAGGATAGAATAGAATAGAATAGAATAAACCAGGTTGGAAAAGACCTTCGAGATCATTGTGTCCAACCTCTCACCCAACACCACCTAATCAACTAAACCATGCAACCAAGCACCCTATCAAGTCTCCTCCTGAACACCTCCAATGATGGTGACTCCACCACCTCCATGGGCAGTCCATTCCAATGGACAATCTCTCTCTCTGTGTAGAATTTCTTCCTAACCTCCAGTCTAAACCTCCTCTGGCACAGCTTGAGACTGTGTCCTCTTGTTCTGGTGCTGCTTGCCTGGGAGAAGAGACCAGCCCTCACCTGGCTACAACCTCCCTTCAGGTAGTTGTAGAGAGCAAGAAGGTCTCCCCTGAGCCTCCTCTTCTCCAGGCTAAGCAACCCCAGCTCCCTCAGCCTCTCCTCATAGGGCTGTGTTCCAAACCCCTCACCAGCTTCGTTGCCCTTCTCTGGACATGTTCCAGCAAGTCAACCTCCTTCCTAAACTGACCTCCCCCTTTTCCACAGGGTGGATCCCAGTAGGGTTCCTCTCCCCAATAAATCATCTCACCTCATGCTAAGAGATCAGGAAAGTAATTCTTAAATCCCTTTGACTCCCCTCTGTGACGTGTAGTTAAGGCTGATCAATATCTCCTCTTAACTGGGTAATGCAGACGTGCAGCAACTATCCAGGAAGTGTCTTATGGAGGGGGGAGAAATAAAAAGTCACTTTGAGAATGTGAGCCCAGCCCAGGCAGCTTCAAATTTATTTTCTTGGCAAGCTGTTCATGTTCTATTAGCTGAGCTCATAGATTTAAAAAGATAATAAAGGCTTTTGAAACTGCTGCTAGAGCAAGCTCTGTGATCCCTGGGACTTCAAGTCGTCTGCACTGTAATGTCGCTATTTATACTCAGCACTGCTCCCTCACACACCCCTCCTGCACCAGGGCTGCCCATGGTAAGGCTGGAAACAATCACAGCCTTCTCTGCACTCCCATTTTACACTGGGACACTCATTTTGAGCTCGGGTTTGAGGGGAGTTGGTATTATTCACTAGGAAAAGGAGAGGCTGTGTTTTGTCCTCCTGCAGCAGCACAGCAGTAAGCTGGGGGTTGGAGGGGGGAGGGAGCTGTGTGTTAACTGCCCCCCTACAAACTGTCTGACTAAAGCTGGCTCTCCTCTGACATCTGTGTAAGTCACAGTACCTCTGGAGCTGTGCTCATCTGCCTTTAGGTGACATGGATGGAGCAGGAACCTCTACAGTCACTGACATCTGACTCCTCTTATTTTGGCTTTTAAGGATTGAAGGATGGAATCATAGAATTGTTTTGGTTGGAAAAGACCTCTAAGACCATGAAGTCCAAGATCATCAATAACCAGGGATTGAACCATGCAGCCTCCAAAGAGCCTGATGTGTGGAGGTTTTGGCTGGGAGCACAGAGAGCTCTACTGCTGGCTATTTAAAGAGACTTAGAACTCCAACATCTCCTTAGGTTTTTATTTCCTGGTGGGTAGCCCTCATTCATGATACAGAGGAGCCTGAGGAGATGCTTGAACAGAGATCATCTGAATACTGGTGTGTGGAATTGCCTTTTTAGCTGTTTGAAATAAGAATCTAGCTACAGCCCAAGGAACATGGTTTAACGGTGGTCTTAGGTAGATGGTTGGATTTGATGCTCTTAGAGATCTGTTCCAACCAAAACAATTCTGTAACTCCTCACAAGCAACCCAAGACCATTCTCTGGTGCTGTGTCTGTGAACAGGAACTCCCAAGGCTTGGGAAGAGAAATGGAAAGGGAGGAGAACATAGGGGATGTGTGAACATAGGGGATGCGTGAACATAGGGGATGTGTGCATCCTGGCCTGCATCAGGAACAGTATGGCCAGCAGGAGCAGGGAGGTCATTCTGCCCCTGTACACTGCACTGGTTAGGCCACACCTCGAGTACTGTGTCCAGTTCTGGGCCCCTCAGTTTAGGAAGGAGGTTGACCTGCTGGAATGAGTCCAGAGAAGGGCAACAAAGTTGGTGAGGGGTTTGGAACACAGCCCTGTGAGGAGAGGCTGAGGGAGCTGGGGTTGCTTAGCCTGGAGAAGAGGAGGCTCAGGGGAGACCTTATTGCTCTCTACAACTACCTGAAGGGAGGTTGTAGACAGGCAGAGGTTGGTCTCTTCTCCCAGGCAGCCAGTACTAGAACAAGAGGACAGAGTCTCAGGCTGCACCAGGGGAGGTTTAGGTTGGATGTTAGGAAGAAGTTCTACACAGAGAGAGTGATTGCCCATTGGAATGGGCTGCCCAGGGAGGTGGTGGAGTCACCATCATTGGAAGTGTTCAGGAGGAGACTTGATGGGGTGCTTGCTGCCATGGGTTAGTTGTTTAGGTGGGTTGGATTGGTTGATGGGCTGGACACAATGATCTTGAAGGTCTCTTCCAACCTGGTTTATTCTATGTATTCTATGTATCCTATGAAACAAACAGCTCAGCTGACAGCAGAAGCACCACGTTCCCTGGGACGGTAAATTTGTATTTCAGACTCACATGGGGGCAGCAAATCTTCACAAGTATTGGGTAAGGAAGAGAGAGGAGGCAAGCTAATCCTGTGCCTTCCCTCTGCCTCTGCCCAATACTCAGACTAAAGACAACCTGAGGGCAGCAGCTGCATGGAGCAGTGCTGTGAAGATGAGCAGGAGGGGCTCAGAAGCAGACAAACGCTCTGTTTATTCACCTGCATGCTGGCACTAACTGAAGCATTACCTCATGCATATTGCTCTGCAATTCCTAATTGTACCAGCTGGAAAAGGAGGAAACCTTGGAAGCCAGCTCTCAGCTCTGCTGGGTTTATTCCTTCATCTATATATAATGCTGGGGAGATCTGGTCAATTTTTTACTTTTAACAAGCATTAAGTGAAAAGCTTTGAATAAGAAGTGAGAAGGCAGCAGGAGAACTATTATGATAAAGAATAAAAAGTGGGGGGAGAGCTGATAGAATAGGTGAGAAAGCAATTTCTTCTGCAGCAAAGAGGAACTGCTGCTATCTTTTTTGGGGTGGGGGGTGGGGATTATCAGCTGAGTTGCTCTTCACAGCGAGTTGCTGCTATGAGGCTGTCACCTTTTGTTGGAAAGAGACTTGTTAAATTTTCTTTTAACAGCATATTTGCTTTCCCATTACATTATCTGCCCACATTCACCCACACAAACTGACTAAAAGCTTCCTGAAGTAGATTTTTGTCCTTTTTTTTTTCCTCTCCCCCCCCTCTTCCTTTTGTTCCCTGCTCAGCTGCGGTGTGACACATTTCACTCACCCTCATCTCCAAGCTGCCACAGGTAATGAGAAGATAGGGCCTTAGCCACTAGCATGCAATCTTTAGCAGCCTTGGAGAATACATGGGGAGGGGAAAAAAAATCATTAAAAACAAAACAAAGACCAAAACCAAACAAGCAAACCAACAGCCACCCCTGGTCCCCCTTGGCTCAGGAGCTCTGTTGAGCTTCAGCCCTGCAACTCTTCTTCTCTAGGCTGTTGTCGTCTACGATTTTCTTTGCCTGCCTCTCCTCCTCCCCCTCACCCCCCTGCATCTGTCCTCACTCTGAATACTCTGAATGCTTGAGAGAGAGAGAGCAGGGAAGCTTCCTCTGCCCTGTGAGCACCCGATGCTAGTTGAGCATTCTTCTAACGTTTCTGGTGGAGACAATTTGAAAGTAAGATGGCACAAATAGTTCAAACAAGGCATTACAGCACGAGTCAGACCTGAGGTTTTGTGGTAGGAAGCAAGGAGGAGACTTGACTGTGCTCAGGAGGTCTTCTAATCACTTTCCTAGCTCCTGGGGTGGAGTGAGATGATATATTCATACCCAGGCAGTCTCTCAAAGCTTTACATTTGTCTTTCAATAAAGGCTGAATTTCAGAGCCTTCCACAACATGCAATTACAGGAAAGCAGAACTGCAGAGGAATCTCTTGAGGTCATGTGTTCAAAGGCAGCATCAGTGAGACTTAACACTCCTCACATGTTTTTCTAATCTCTCCTTAAAAATCTCCAATGGGATAAAGATCCAACAGATTAAGCATTACTCCCTAGATATTGTAGTCTGCTTTTTAACTACTCCAGCCATTAGACCACGAATCCTCAGGATTTTATCTCTGCAAGTTGTAGCTCCTTCACTAATTAATATTTCACCCTTTGCTTCTCGGTGGCTGGCAAGAAAAGGGCTGAAATGGTTGCCTCTGCCTCAAATATCTGGGGTAGGGACTCGTGCCTGGTCTGCTTGCTTTGGTAATCATTCTGCAGTAAACTCACCGTGAGCCAGCAGTGCCCTGGAGCAGCCCAGCAGGCAGCTGTGTGCTTGGCTGCAGTCAGGGGAGTGTGGGCAGCAGGGCAAGAGAGGAGATTCTGTCCCTTGGCTCTGCTCTGCTGAGACCTCACCTCCAATCCTGCCTCCAGTCCTGGTGTCCCCAGCATGATAAGGACACAGAGCTGCTGGAGAGAGTTCAGAGGAGGCCACAAAGATGATCCAAGGGCTGGAGCAGCTCTGCTGTGAGGATAGGCTGAGGGAGCTGGGGTGGGAGCAGATGATCTCTGGTGTCCCTTCCAACCAGGGCCATTCTAGGATTCTCCCAGCAGCTGAGACACTAAAATGAATCCCAAATGCTGGAGTGCTGAATCCAACCTTGTTCACTATAGCAGAATAGAATAGAATTGAGTAGTGTAGAGTAGAATAGAATAGAATAGAATAGAATAGGAATAGAGTAGAGTAGAGTAGAGTAGAGTAGAGTAGAGTAGAGTAGAGTAGAGTAGAGTAGAATAGAATAGACCAGGTTGGAAGAGACCGTCAAGGTCATTGAGTCCAACCCATCATCCAATACCACCTAATCAACTAAACCATGGCACCAAGCACCCTATCAAGTCTCCTCCTAAACACCTCCAATGATGGTGACTCCACCACCTCCCCAGGCAGCCCATTCCAACGGGCAATCACTCTCTCTATGAAGAATTTCTTCCTAACATCCAGTCTACACCTCCCCTGGCACAGCTTGAGACTGTGTCCTCTTGTTCTGGTGCTGGTTGCCTGGGAGAAGAGAAGCTCCATGGAGGCAGAGGAAGAGCTGCTTTTCCAGTTAATGGGAGCAGTTAATTGTTTGTCTCTGCTCTCCTTCCCCCCCCCCCCTTAGATGATGATGATGATGATTATTATTATTATTAGTCTTAGTTCTTCTCCAGCCCCATTACTGCTCCAGACCAAATGGCTTAATCACACCCATTTTTTTGTTGTTTTCTGTGTGGACTTTAACAAATAAGTCTTCATCCTGTTTTTGTTGCTTCCTCTTAGATAACAAAGTGCAAGTCCCCAGCCATTGTAATTATTAGTATATTCCTGGAGAAAATTGCAACAGTCTACATTAAAGGGCTCCCTGCAGAAATTTACACAGTAGGTAACCAATTTCTCTTTAAATAAAAGGCACTTGGAACAGTCAGGGGCTTCAAATAAGAGAAGGGAGAGGGAACAAACAGGATTTTGAGGAACAGCAGGATGATTTGCAGTGGTCAGGAACAGATAGTCACGCTGAATTATTTGGATAATTAGTCTTCATTAGCAAATTGGAGCAAATTATGATACAGTGCCAAGATTGTGCAATGTGCTGGGTGGAGAGCTGCAGTCCTTTTCCTAATTTGGGTTGTACACTGGGTAGGATTAATACTAATCTTGGGTTGCTTTCTAATCTACTCCCACTCCTGCTGCCATTTTGCATGGTTGCATCAGCTAGAGCAAGCATCTCCTCCTCTGCCAGCCTTCCTTCTAGCCAGGAGCAAGAAGCTTTAAAGGATCAGAGCTTGACCTTTTGCTGCCCCATGCCAGGCAAAAAGCCTGCTGGTGGAATAGATGCAGCCCAGGAAAAGTTACTGCAGTGCTTTAGTTTTCCTTCTCTTCCATCTCAGCATCCTTGTTCAGTGTCTGTTCTCTTGTGTCAGTGGAACTGGAAGGAAATTCAGGTCTGTCTCCTGCTTAAAACCACCTCTAGCTGTGTGAGTGACTCATTCCTTAGATCATGACTTGCCCTTTGTCTCCCACAACTTGTGAACAAGAGGAGGACTGCAGGAAAAGAGCAGCATATAGCATGGTAGCTAAAGAATCCTTACGAGCTGCTCAGAGATGCTGTAATTAATTGCATCAAACTAGAAGACTCCAGGAGAAGTTCCATTTTCCAGACTTCATTAGCAGGTGAAAGAAAGGAATAAAGGAAAAATAAGCCAAGCAACCAACCAACAGCCAGTGGGTTAGGAGCTAATTAAGAGCAGTGCCAAGGGATTGCTGTTTGACTGTGATGCTTATGGGGTAGATTAAAGCTTTTTATTGCCACTATAAAAGTTTGTGTGCTGGCAAGTCTTCTGACAAAGGAAAACAAATCCCTAGGTAAATGTGAGCCAGGCTGCAGTCAGCTGTGGGGCTTCCAGGCTGCAGGGATTCTAAATCTGCCCAGCAACACTTGTTAAAACCTGGATTCCATTTATTCTTCCAAGAGAAGTCTTTTCTGGGGGTATGGATTGGTCAGGGTTGTGCTTCCCTGGCCACAGGGCTCAGTCAGAATATTCTAGCTCCGGCTGAAGAGCTGCACTCTTTGGATCAGTAGAAATAAGGAGCTCTTAGGATGTGAAAGCAACAGGAGTGAGCAATGCAGATCGGGAAGCTGCTGTGGCTGTGACAGATAATAAAAAGAAATGGCCTCAAATTGTTTACCTGCAGGAAAACAACCAGCAGCAGCTGTGTTCTGAATAGCTCCTTCCTTCACCTCTGCCTTTTGTATCTACTCTGGTGATGCCACCCTTCAAATGATGGGAAATCAGAGTGGCCATTGGAGCCTAACTTTATGGGCCAGGCAATTTTCCAGGTCTCTTCACCTCAGACTCTTAAAATTCCACATCTGTGCAGCAGCAAATATCACTAAGTGACAGTGATGGTTCTATTTTCAGTAATGCCCAATTTCTGCCTTGCTGGAGAGCTGGGCAGTGCACATGGGCTGCAGCTAGGCCAAGCTCACAAGCATAGCCCTGCCAAACGAGCCGGAGCACACAGCGCAGTATTTATTTGCCTTGGCTTGCCAGCTCTGTGCTGGCTGTGGGGGGAATGTTCCTGATCAAGCAACATCTGATCTGCAGGGATGGTTACCCCTCCAAAACTTTTTCAGCTTACTCTAGCAGAGGTCATTTGTCCTAGGTCAGCACTTTGGTCTCTTAATCTAGTACTAGGCATCCTAAACTTGCTTAACAGTCCCATGGAGCTATAGAATCATAGAATGGGCTGGGTTGGAAGGGACCTCTGAAGGTCATCCAGTCCAACCCCCTCTGCAGTCAGCAGGGACATCCTCAACTAGATAAGGCTTGAGTTTTTGTAAAACAAAGAGCATGGAACACCAATTCCATCTTCCCTGGAGGTGTTGAGGTGGCAGCCCTGTTTTTGCAGCAGGAATCCTGGAGTTCAGACACAGACAAAGGTTCTCTGCAATCCTCTCACAATCCTTCTCCTAAACTTCCTGCAGCCTCTTGTGTTTATGCTCATAATTCTTCTCCTAAACTTCCTGCAGCCTCTCGTGTTTATGCTCATAATTCTTCTCCTAAACTTCCTGCAGCCTCTTGGACTTATCCCTCTTGCTCAGGAGGTGCCATAAATGGAGAGCTGTGAAGGGGTTAATGAGCCCAAGCAGAGTTAACAAGGGATGGGCAATAAATGGCTCTGGCTGTGTATAATTAACTGTAATACTGGGAAGTAAATGACTTTTATTGGCAAGCATGTCATAACTTCATTAAAAGTCATATTTACAGCCCTCTCACATGGAATGAGTGCTTGTGTAGTCTGCAATTTAATGAGCACTCATTTTCACCTTGTTCCAATTATCTTCCACCCACCCCTCCCTCCCCGTGTGGGGAGCATGAAGATGAAATACAATGGGAGTGTAATTAAGGCTGGCACAGATTCTTTTAGGAAGTGTTTTTCTATTCCAGAACAATAATTTCTATTGCTTACTACTAATAATACTTTAATGTTTCAAATACATAATTCCCTTTGGTCCCCAAAGGATTATTTAAATAACAGCTATTAAAGGATGTCTCTGTGGGAATCACTCCCCAAGCCCAGAACCCCTGGTAGCTGGGACCTGGAGATGCTGTGTCTGATCATGAGGTGTGCTGACCTGACCAAGCCAATGTATACAAAAGGAAATTAGTTATCACTTAAAAAGAGGGAATTTGCAGTTTGGCTTAATTGCAGCTGTGTGCTGGGAGGAGCAGTGCAAAGGCCCTGTGCTAGCCAAAGGAAGGTCCTGTCCTGCTTCCCCAGGAGATTGCTCTCCACAGCCCTGTGCTGCCTCCTCTCATCCTACTGTTGGCTTCTGTTGGGAAGTTCTTGGAGCTCTTGTGCTTGTGCATGTACCAGGGAGGCACAGAGAAGAGTAACCACCACAGCAGGAGGTGCAGCAGAGCCCTACCTATGGGAACAAGCTGAGGGAGCTGGGGGTGTTTAGCCTGGAGAGGAGAAGACTCCAGGGGGACCTTGCAATACCTGAAGGGGTCCTCCAGGAAGGCTGCAGAGGGACTTTTTCTGAGGGTGTCTAGAGACAGGCCAAGGGGCAATGGTTTGAAGCTGAGGGAGAGCAGGGTTAGACTGGATCTTAGGAAGAAGTTCTTCAGAAGGAGAGTGCTGAGAGTCTGGAATAGCCTGCCCAGGGAAGCTGTGGATGCCTTCTCCCTGGTGGGGGTGCTTCAAGGCCAGGCTGGATGAGTCCTTGAGCAGCTGAGTCTAGTTGAAAGGTGTCCCTCCATGGCAGGCAGGTTGGAGGAGATGATCTCTGAGGTCCCTTCCAACCTGAGCCATTCTATGACTGTGTGATGTTCTCAGAGGTCTATTCCAGGCTCAACAATTCTGTGTGATTCTGGCTGTTTTCCACAATTAAAGAATTTGGGAGTAAACTCTCTAAGTGCTTTCCTGCTGCCTCTTCCTTTCTGCATTAACTCAAGGTTTAGAAGGCACCAAAAGGTTGACTGAGGGAGACATAAGAGTAATTTCCAAGGGCATCACAGCCTAGTTTCCTACAGAACATCACTGCCAAATCTGACTGTTATTAAATTGGCATTTTCCCTCTTTCTTTCCAAAGAGTTCCTTCACTTCTGACTCCAACAGGGGGCTGACACCTCAGCCTGGGAGTTCACCTCTCAGAGTGCCACTTCTGAAAGCAGTAACCAAAGTGACTCGTTTAGCTTGTCAGAATTGCTGGTGCAGCCAGGTCTAAACCTAATTAGCTTAGTTAATTAGGGGAAATGGTGCTAGTCATTAAATAAGAGTGGATTTTGCTCAGCTAGAGGATGGGATGCTCCCAAAGGAATGGCAATAGGTCCTCAGGAGGGACAGTTAGTCTAGTCAAGACTCCAGTAGCTGTTACAAATGGTGCCTCATGGACCTGTAAACAAAATGAGAAAGGAAAACAAGATCTGCCAAGTGCTGTCAGATCAGAACCAGCTCAACTATGTGAAATCCTCCCCAGAGAGACTAGTAATTAAAGCACACTTTTCCCCTTCACTTGCCAATCACACAACTCTAAAGTGGGTCATCACCTATCTTGTTAGACAAATCTTCATGTTCCATAAACAATGCTGCTTGTCTTGAGCAGAGGGAGGGAGGGTGCACATAGGAAATCAGAATCCAGGAGCAGCCTGGCATTCTTGAAGTGCCACAAAGTGCCTCTCTTACCTTAGTGGGGACATCCCCATATCCTTAAAAGGCTCCCAGTTTCCTGACACAAGCAAGTCATCCATGTCATGAAGTGAAGCTTTTCTGCTTCCCTGTCTTGTCACTTGCTTCTGGTCCCTAGAAAATGCCAGGGGATGCATCTTGCTTTGCCTTAGCCAGAGAGAGTTTGCTACTTGTGGTGTCTTGTTCTGTCTGGATTAAAGGCACAGACAAAAAATTGCAGCCTAGGTAACCAAGGGTGACACAGAGAGCTGCTGAAACTTGCCCTCCAGACAGAGTCTAGGTTCCCTGGGAAGGCAGCTGGGAAGAGAAGAGCCTGCAACAGCTAAAATCCAGTTAAGAAGAGTATAAGTGATACCAGTGATGTATTCTAATGCTGTCTGAGAGACAGCTGCTTGTCCTTGAGCAAAAGAGAACTGGTGAGGGAGAGAAGAGCTCCCAGCCAGCAGAGAGTCTCTGCCTGCCCTCATTCTGCACACCCAGAGATGCACAGCACCAGGGAAGCGGTGCTGAGAGGTGAAGGTGGGAATGCAGCTGAGGCTTGCTAGCAGGCACTGCTTATCAGGATTATTCACAGAGAAGATGCCTTTGCCTGCCTGAAAAGTTGACTTCCCTGCAGCTGGCTCCATGGCATAATGAGCTGCCTGTCTCCTGCCATCAGAACCCTGGGAGAAGGGAGGCTGAGAGCACAACCTCTGCCAGGGCTCAGTCCCCGGCAGCTTGATGTGTAGCACAGTGACAGCAGCCCGGGCTGTCCCCTGTAGCCTGCGGTATGGCAGCCTGCAGTACCATCTGCTGGCTGACACCACCTCTGCTCACATGTTCCATCTTCCTTGATATTAGTAGGGAAATGTTCCATGCTAAATTACCTTCAAACCACAGGAGAGTGAAAGCTCTGCAGCTGTGGAAAAACAGCCACTTTGACATGCTGCTTGTGGACAGGGGGAGAGAGGCTCTCCTGCCCCTCCACTCCGCCCTGCTGAGGCCACATCTGGAATGTTGTGTCCAGTTCTGGGCCCCTCAGGCCAAGAAGAACCTCAGGGAACTGCTTGACAGAGTCCAGCACGGAGCCACAAAGATGCTGAAGGCAGTGGAAGGTCTCTCTGTGAGGACAGGCTGAGGGAGCTGGGGCTCTGAAGCTTGGAGCAGAGGAGCCTGAGGGGCGAGCTCATTCCTGCTGATAAAAGCTGAAGGGCAGCGTGGGGAGGACAGAGACCTTCCATCTCCTCTTTGTCCATGCAATAGCTCTGCTGACATCAGGATGTGGAGGTGAAAGGTGTCATTTTTAATGCAAAATGTCCATGGATGTGTAAGCCACAGAACAGGGACTTGAGACTTCTCCCTCCTGCAGCTGGGTGCTGAGGCTTTACATAATTTACCTCTGTGTTTAGCTCCACAAAAGACTTTCTGGTTTGATATTATTTATATATTTTTTAAGGTGGTAACACTTTGTGGTATTCAGCCTGCCAGCACTGTGAGACTGTTTCTGCAGCACACTTTGAGCCATTTTATCATTATTCTTCATTTAAAGTGTCAGCCTTGTTCTGACAAATCTTGTACAGCTCTTCAAACCAAGCCCTCAAGTGTCAGGCTTGGAGTTGTCAGAAATAGCAATGAAGCCTGCAGCTTTTGTTTCCTGAGAGAGCAAGCATAAAAGAATGCTGTGTGGAATGACTGGATTGATCAGGTACTGCAAATCTGGGGTTGTTCCTACACATCAGGATTTCTCTAAAGGGAAGTCTAAGGATGACTCTCCTGCTGCACTCCAGAGTTCTGGGCTTCAACTGTGACAGCAGGCTGTTAAACAAAGTGTTCTTCCTGCTCCAGTGCAGCTCACCTGAGAATGGTTGCCTTTGATTTCCCTCACCTGAGAATGGTTGCCTTTGATTTCCCTCACCTAAGAATGGTTGCCTTTGATTTCCCTCACCTGAGAATCTTTGCCTTTGACTTCCCTCACCTGAGAATCTTTGCCTTTGACTTCCCTCACCTGAGAATCTTTGCCTTTGACTTCCCGTCTGCATCTCACTGGGGTGAGCAGGTATCACAGAATGCCAGGCAGGAAAGGACCCCAAGGATCATCTGGCCCAACCTCTCTAGCTAATAGTCTAGAGAAGGCCCAGCAGCCTGTCAAGCTGAATCTTAAAACTGTGCAATGCACATAAGCAAGAGGCCACCACAGGACAGTGAATGCTGACTGCTCTATCCCAGCAGGTTCCTGTTCCAAGGTTTGCCATCATGTTCTGCAGGTATGTGAGGAAAAAAATAGCTGGGACCTAAGTCCTGGTAGGGAGAGAGCTCTGGGTAGTAGGATCTAGTGTGCAAACCTCAAAGTTCCTTCTGTCTCTGGTTCCAAGCCTTCTGCAGAGTGAGCACTTGAGGAGGGGCAGTGCTGTCAGGAAGGAACTCCCCAAATTACTGCACAATTGCTTTAGCCTGAGGGAGATCTACCTTCTCCTCAAGCAGCAGGCAGCAGTCATGGCTGGAGCCCACATCTCTTGACGAGTTGCCTGCAGCAGGCACTGTGTTGCTTCTCTGTGTGGGTAAGAGTGTGCCTGCTGGTGTCAAAGCAAACTCCTGGTCTTCTGTTTCTCTGGAGTCCTCTGGAAACACTTCATGGAGTGTAAGAGGCCAATGAAGTGTTTCTAGTTAAGAGCTATCAACAGCATCAGTGAAACCTGCCTGTGGAAGTGTGCAGATGCAAATGAATGATCTTGCATGAGAAAGTTGACAACCTGGAGGATTCTCAGATGGTTTTCCATTTACAACAGAGAAGCTGATCCAGACAGTGAGAGCTTCCTAACAAACAAAAACCCCAAAGAAGGCAGTTCCAAATAAAAAAGCAATTTAAAAATCAGTGCAATTTCCTCAATTTCTTTTCCTTGCCTGCCTTGGTTGGGCCTCAGGGGAGAGCTTTGCTTTCTGATCACTGCTAATACAGAATTCATATTTGTCTGGGCTATTATGTGCAAAGTAATGTGTAATCCCTCAGGTTAGAGTGGGAGGCCCAAGCAAATATTACAGGAGACCTTTCCATTTTGAAAGGTTTCAGAAATAAGCACAAGACAAACACAGGAAGGGATCCATTTATATGTAAACAAACAGCTATTGGAGTCCTCTCCTTTAGAAAACAGCAGTAGCTTGCCAACAAGATTGCTTTTGGATTACTTGGATTAAGCACTGCATTCTGAGGTGTTCAAAGTACCTGGGATTTCATCACTTTTGGGTTTTTTCCTACCTACCCCAGCTGTAAAACTCAGTTCTGCAGGGCTTGCAGGTTTCCATCACGTGCCAAGGTGCTGCTGCATGCTCTCACAGAATCACAGAATGTTAGAGGTTAGAAAGGACCTCAAGTGATCATCCAGTTCAATCCCCCTGCCAAATGCAGGATCACCCAGGGTAGTCCACACAGGAATGCATCCAGGTGGGTTTGGAAAGCCTTCAGAGAAGGAGACTCCACAACCTCTCTGGGCAACCTGCTCCAGGGCTCCAGAACCCTCACAGTATCACAGCATCACAGCATCACCAAGGTTGGAAGAGACCTCAAAGATCATTGAGTCCAACCTGTCACTACAGACCTCAGGACTAGACCATGGCACCAAGTGCCACATCCAATCCCCTCTTGAACCCCTCCAGGGATGGTGACTCCACCACCTCCCTGGGCAGCACAGTCCAATGACAAATGACTCTCTCAGTGAAGAGCTTTCTCCTCACCTCCAGCCTAAACTTCCCCTGGTGCAGCTTTGAGACTGTGTCCTCTTGTTCTGGTGCTGGTTACCTGGGAGAAGAGACCAACCCCTTCCTGGCTACAACCACCTTTCAGGTAGTAAAGAAGTTTCTCCTCATGTTGAGGTGAAACCTTTTGTGTTCAAGTTTGCATCCATTGTTCCTTGGCTTATTACTGTGCACCACTGAAAAGAGGAATGGGGAGACCTGATAGCAGCCTTCCAGTAACTGAAGGGGGCTACGAGAAGGATGGAGAGAGACTGTTTGCAAAGGCCTGCAGGGACAGGTTCAGGAGTAATGGCTTCAAACTAGAGCACAGTTAGATTGGATGTGAGGAACAAGTTCTGCACCATGAGGGTGGTGGAATACTGGAAAAGGTTGCCCAGGGAGGTGGTTGGGGCCCCATCCCTGGAGATATTTAAGGTGAGGCTGGACAGGGCTCTGGGCAACCTGATGTAGTTGGGGATGTGCCTGCAGACTGCAGAGGGGCTTGGACTGGCTGACCTTCAGAGGTCCCTTCCAACCTAAACCATTTCATGATTCTATGACCTGGAACTGGTGTTGCATCACTTCCCTTCTGAGATCAGAAGCAATGAAGCAAAACAGAAAACTTGAGCAGAGGCTTGCAGGATTATTGATTCTTTTTTTCCTTTGTTTGTTTGGGGGTTTTGTTTGCTCTGCTTTGGGTTTGGGTTCTTGAGTGATTTATTTCTTTTGAAAACTTCTTTTATTTGTCTTTCCAGGAGTTCAGACTCAGTTTCATTCCAATAAAAAAAAACTATGAGAAAAGCCTTGCTCCATTGCTGCTGTGAGTAACAAAGCTTGTGCTGAGTGTGTTGCCAGAATAGAACAGTAACAACACCCAAAAGCAGAGGTGGGGTTGTACCAGCTGCAGAGCCTTTCTTTTTTGTGTATATAGATTTCTTTTCTCTCTCCCCTGGCTTTCCTCACAGAAGCCTCTTCGTGGAGCTGAACAGGGGGAACCTAAGTGATGAGTCCACATTCCCAACTCAGTGGTGAATGGTGCTGGGTAATTAAGTAGTAAAAGAAGAGATTTTCTCACAGGGGCAGTGCAAATGAGGGTTAATTTTAGCTCCTATATGTGTCCTCTTGGTCTGCTCTTAAGGAATTCTCTTTCCTGCACACACGGACGCTAAGAATAGAAGTGGGTGGTGTGAGGCCGAGGGATAATGCAGTGAATCAGAATGTTAATGCTATTAGGATCTATTGATGGTGCTGATTAATTATTAGCAGTGCTGATGGGAAGGCCAGGCTCCAGAAGCTAGTTTAATTATATATTTTTTTCCCCCAGTTAGTGTTAATCTCAGTTAATGAAAACTCTCAAAGCCAGAAAAGAGATGACAGAAGGAATGACTCTTAGTCATGAGAGACTCTCTTAATCTATAAAACATCAAAGATGTCACTGCAAGGATCTTTGCTCTGCTTGTATTTTATTTTTTAAGTGATCACAACACTTTGTTCTCAGGCTCTGCACGAATCAGCTTGTGACAGCTCAGGAAAGATCTAAATGGGAGATGATCACTTTGCTGAGGGAAATGAAATGCCCTGACTCAGGTGCAGCCTCTGCGGGAGCTGTGCCTGGCTGGGTGATATCGTGGTGCTTTGTTATCTCTGCACAGTACAGCTGTCAGGAGAAAAACAAATCACTGGAACTGAGAGCAGGGCCTGATCCTATCCTGAGACTGCCTAAACCCTAAATCAGTGCCCAAATACCTCTGATAAACAGAGCGGGCCTGCCTTCAGCCACCTTAACACTCAGCCCAGCAAAGACATAGGAATTGCACACGATGTTTAGGGCTCCAAAAGGAGCCTTAGCTGTGTGACACTGGTGCTAGAGAATAGAATAGCATAGAATAGAATAGACCAGATTGGAAGAGAACTTCAAGATCATCGTGTCCAACCTATCACCCAACACCACCTAATCAACTAAACCATGCAACCAAGCACCCTATCAAGTCTCGCCCTGAACACCCCCAGCGACGGCGACCCCACCACCTCCTCAGGCAGCCCATTCCAATGGGCAATCACTCTCTCTGTGTAAAACTTCCTCCTAACCTCCACCCTAAACCTCCCCTGGCGCAGCCTGAGACTGTGTCTTCTTGTTCTGACACTGGTTGCCTGGGAGAAGAGACCAACCTCTGCTTGACTACAACCTCCTTTCAGGTAGTTGCAGAGAGCAATGAGGTCACCCCTGAGTCTCCTCTTCTCCAGGCTAAGCAACCCCAGCTCCCTCAGTCTCTCCTCATAGGGCTTGTGTTCCAAACCCCTCACCAACTTTGTTGCCCTTCTCTGGACACGCTCCAGCAAGTGAGATGATAATCTCTAACATGGGAGTTGTCTTCCACTCTGTTAAACAGCCAGGGAGGTGGAACTTGATCTCATCTTATTTTTGTAAATGGCCAGGCACTGGCACAGGCTGCCCAGGGAGGTGATGGAATCCTCATCCCCAGAGGTGTTCAAGAATAGAATAGAATAGAATAGAATAGAATAGAATAAACCAGGTTGGAAGAGACCTTCAAGATCATCGCGTCCAGCCCATCAACCAATCCAACACCACCTAAACAACTAACCCATGGCACCAAGCACCCCATCAAGTCTCCTCCTGAATACCTCCAATGACGGCGACTCCACCACCTCCCTGGGCAGCCCATTCCAATGGGCAATCACTCTCTCTGTATAGAACTTCTTCCTCACATCCAACCTAAACCTCCCCTGGCACAGCCTGAGACTGTCCAAGGAGGTGGTTGAAGAAGAAACCTGTGGCCATGGTGGTATCAGGTTGTTGTTGGTTGGACTTCATGATCTTAGAGGCCTTTTCCACCTCAAACAATTCTATGATGCTGTAGTGATAGGAATAGGAAGAATGGAACAAAAGTAGATGTGGGGAGATTCAGATTGGATGTTAGGAAGAAGTTCTTCCCCAGGAGGGTGGTGAGAGACTGCCACAGGTTGCCCAGGGAGGTGGTGGAAGCCTCATCCCTGGAGGTTTTGAAGGCCAGGCTGGAGATGGCTGTGAGCAATGGGCTGTAGTGTGAGGTGTCCCTGCCCATGGCAGGGGGGTTGGAACTGGATGAGCCTTAAGGTGCCTTCCAACCCTGACTATTCTGTGATTCTGTGCTATGAGCTATGTGAAGGCCACAAGAGATGAAGCAATAATGCTGTTCACAGCACTGGAATTACCATACAGTGCTTTAGAGATGTGGGAAAACTTTGCTTTATCAAAAGCTCTTAGGAAGATTCCCACCTGGTCAGCACCCAAAAAGCAGACCAAGTGTCCAGATGAGCTCAGCCACCACCTGGGTAGCCTGGGCAGAGTGTTTTCAAATAGATGCTGAATTCCCTTGGGAGCTCTGATGGGAAGACAGGCAGCAGCCCTCTCTATCTTAGTCTCTTATTTCTCAGAGCAGTCTTGGGATATTGATGGAAAGAGGGAAAAGCATCTTTAGGTAGCTGTTTAATAACTGCTGCTGCCATTGTCACTTTGTGAAAGCTTACACTTGATGGCCCAGCTGGTCCCTTCCACTGGAATGTTTCTCCTTTGCTTTGTAAATCACCCTGTGCTCCAAGCTAACTGAAGCTGCCAGTTCTCATTTTGGACATTTGTGTGTGTGCTTTTGCAGGATTTTTCTTCTGGGTTCTGCTGTATTATTTATTTATTTATTTATCTATTTAATGGGAGCTGATTTATTTGCTGCAGCAGCCTCAGTGAGAACAGCTGGTTCAGAAACTTCTCCTTGGTGAAACCCCACAGTAATTAATGGGGCTGGCTCTGGGCAGGCTGGCAGATCTGTCATCTGCTCCTCAGACCAAGTGACAGGCACTGAGTTATACAGTGGGGCTTTGCAAAGTTCAGACCATATTGCACAGCAGATGCTGGGATACTATTATTCAGTTAGTCCATACAGACTCCTCACTGTCATCTCCTTCCCTGGCAGCAGTTTATGCCCATCTCTCTCTCTTTGCAGTGGCACATTATGACTGCATTAATCCTAAAGACACATTAACCCCACCTCTGGCTCTATCAATGCTTCTCAAGCTCATCTCTCTATCCCTCTCACTGTCTTCAAGCAGTGGATTTGTTCTGCACTGGTTTCTTATTAGCACCAGGATGATCAGTTTGATGTATGTCAACATTTTCCCTCTAATTCACTAGTTCTGGTCTTTCCAGGTTTAGTTTGCCCATAAATCCCCCAGCAGCAGCATGCTCCTCAGAAGGTAATGATGGTTCTTTCTGTTGCAACCCATTTCCTAGTCACTCTTGCCTTAAAATGCTTTGACACTTCTCCATATATAAAATGCCAGGCTGGAGCTGTGGTCGTTACTTTCAATCTGTGAAATGCTTGCTTGGTTGAATGTGCATCTGAGAGTCAGCTCCTTGTGGCTCTTCAGCTGTGGTTATTTGCTTACCTGGGGTGACTCTTGATTTGTCTGGTCCCTCTGCTGCAACGCTGGGGCTGCAGTGACAGACTGCCTCTCCAGGGCACACTGAGATGTAGGGCTAAGGAGAGTATCACAGTATCAGTCTCACAGTATCACCAAGGTTGGAAGAGACCTCAAAGATCATCAAGTCCAACCTGTCACCACAGACCTCATGACTAGACCATGGCACCAAGTGCCATGTCCAGTCCCCTCTTGAACACCTCCAGGGATGGTGACTCCACCACCTCCCTGGGCAGCACATCCCAATGACAAATGACTCTCTCAGTGAAGAACTTTCTCCTCACCTCCAGCCTAAACTTCCCCTGGCTCAGCTTGAGACTGTGTCCTCTTGTTCTGGTGCTGGTTGCTAGAGAGAAGAGACCAACCCCTTCCTGGTTACAACCACCTTTCAGGTAGTTGTAGAGAGTTGCCACACTATGCTGTTACCTTGACAGGTTGGGCCAGATGATGCTTGAGGTCCCTTCCAGCCTGGCATTCTGTGATTCTAAAGATACTTCACTTGCAGAAAACTCCTCTCATACAATACCATGAACCTTCTCTGCACACTGCCTCTGTGCTGGAAAGGTGCCTTGTATCTGCAAAGGAAATAATGACTTAGAGCATTGAATCATAGAATCCTAGAGTGGTTTGTGTTGGAAGGGACCATAGAGATCACACAGTTCCAACACCCTGCCATGAGCAGGGACACCTGCCACCAGCCCAGGTTGCTCAAGGTCTCTTCCAAGCTGGCCTTGAACACCTCCAGGGAAGGGCCAACCACAGCCTCTCTGGGCAACCTGTTCCAGTGTCTCCCCACCCTCACTGTGAAGAATTTCTTCCTAATCTCCAGTCTAAATCTACCCTTCTAAAGCTTAAATCCATTCCCCCTCATCCTGCCACTTCAAGCCCTTGGAAAAAGCCCTTACCAGCTCTCCTTCAGCCCCCTTCAGGTACTGGAAGGCTGCTCTGAGCTGTCCCTGAAGCCTTCTCTTCTCCAGGCAGAGGAGCCCCAACTCCCTCAGCCTTTCCTCATAGGGGAGCTTCTCCAGCCCTCTGATCATCTTTGTGGCCTCCTCTGGACCTGCTCCAGCAATTCAGTTATAAACTGAGTTCACTTCTTGTGCATTATTTTGCTTTCAACAGCACTGAGTCACAGAGCCAAGAGCCACCCCCCTACAATGTCTTGGTAGCAGTTGCTCAAGTTTTCCCAGTGCTCTTTGGGCACACTGTGGTTCAGGCACTGCTTCCCAATGCTGCTGTGCCTTATACAGCACCATGGGATATTGTTTGAGGTCTCTGAACTTGCCTGTAATACACATATGTGGAGCTTTGGGTACAGATCCAAATGTCACCAGGATGCACCTCTGAGCAGAGCCATCTTGACCAGAAGCAAGAATAAAGACTGACAAATCAACTTACCTGAACGTGAAAAGTTTTGATTAAGAACTGACCTGGGTTCTCCCTGGAGGCAACACACTCTGTGACTTTCTGAACTGCATCACCCATTCCTAATTGAATCCCTCTGTACCAACACTTAGAGCTGAAATTTACCACACCGACCTCCAGTTGATCTCAGGGCTGATATTATCCTATCCATTTCCTAGCAAATTACAGTTCTTTGCAGGAATGCATTAAACTATTAGGTCTTTCTCATTATGGATTTCTCATAGGGCTTTTAGCTCCAAATGAGCTTTGAGGCCAGCCAAATCTCTGATGAAGCTGTAGTTTCCCTCCCTGCATGAAATGAGAAGTGCATCTCCCGTGCTATAATGTGAGAACAGGTTTGATGTGTTTTAGAGTCAGGCAGCAATAGGCATGGATTGCCCTAGCTGAGATGGAAAGACTCAGGCACTGCTAAATTGCAAATTGGCTCAGGCTCTGTAGCAGTGCTGGTATGATAGAAAAAAAAAAATATTGACTGGAGTATGTTTAATATTCACTTTTTCCTTTTCCTCCACAGAATCACCCAGGGGGGAATTCTCAAGGTATTTTTGGCAGCCTGAAGGTCTCACTCAGTAATTATCAGGATGTGCAGTAACAGAAACCCTGTTACACCAAAGGAGAAATGAATCTTCTCTGATCAGCTCTTGGCATCCTTATGATTCTGGGAATATTTAAAAGGTAAAGAAGTCCCAAATTAACTCTCTGGATTGATTTAGGATCCTCTTTAGATGTCTGCTCAAGCTAGCAGCATCAGCTTTATTCCTTAAAACAAAAAGCTGCTTCTTTGTTTGCATGAATGGATCCATTGGCTGCTTGCAGAGGAAAGAGTAAAAAGTGGTGGAAGGGACCTTCAGCTGCCTCAGTGTTGGTTCAGGAAATGGCTCCAGCCCAGCACTTTGGAAATGAAGAGCTTGAAGGCTACTTATTTCCCAGTGCTTTAAAGTTGAAGGCTACTTAGTTCCCAGTGCTTTAAAGTTGGAGGCAAAATGTTGCACAGCTCCTGCAGAATTAATCCTGCGTGGGCTGAACCCCCAAGAAGCTGAGAGCAAAACAGAAGGGTTTTTGCTCCTGGAGCCAGCTGAAAAGATGGATGAAATACCAGACAGTCTTTAACAAAATAGCAAATCTACCTGACAGGAGCCACACATCCATTCCAAGGGTGCAGCAGCAAGACTGATGCGTTTTAAGCATACTCCCAACTGCTTTGTCAGTAACAAATTAGTCTTGTCAGAGCCTCCAAACAGTTTCAGTGAGAACATTAACAATGCTAATGATCTCTGGTGGCAGCGGGAGAAAAGTTGGAGTCTAGTTCCAGGGAAGGAGAGAGTGGCTTGCAAGTGTTTTGTTCTTCAGACTGCAGGGCTCTCAGAAAATATCTCATGTGAGCCCCTGCTCAGGTTGCTGGTTTAGAAAAACTGGCCGTCCTTATGCCCTCCATCATGGAATTGTGGCAGCAGATGCCTTACTCAACTCTCCTGGGATCAGGTCTCAGAAACACACCAGCTCCTTGCTGAGCAGTCAGGTGAGGGCTGGCAAGCCTTGGCACCCAGAGCTGGGGCCTGAGCTGTGAGGGAAATGTTGGCCTTCAGTTATGTCCATGTGTGGTTTTCAATTGAGAGCTGAATCAGACTGTGTGATTAGATCAGAGAATGGTTTGGGTTGGAAGGGACCTTAAAGATCATCTAGTTGCAGCTCCCTGCCATGGGACACCTTCCACTAGCTCAGGTTGCTTAGAGCCCTGTCCAAGCTAGCCTTGAACACTTCCAGGGATGAGGCATCCACAGCCCCTCTTCCAGTACCTCACCACCTTCATGGTGAAGAAATTCTTCCTTTCCTAATCTAAATCTGCCTTCCCAGTCTAAAGCTGCTTCCCCTTGCCTTATCAATCATAGAATTGATAGGGGTGGAAGAGACCTCAAGGATCATCTAGTTCCAACCTCCCTGCCGTGGGCAATGGCTGTGTGCATGTGAAAACCAGGATAAAGCTGGAGGGAGTTGGAGACATTCTTGTAGGAGAAGAAAAATAATAACAGGGGGAAAAAAAAACAAACCTTCAACATTTTTCACTTTCCCTAATCCAAATGGAGAACAAAATTCCTCTAGAGCCTTTCAAACACTTCAGCTTGTGTAAAAAAAACACCCAACAAACAACACAACCAACCACAAACAAAAGTGAAACCCAGCCCCCTCAGGATTTTGTTTTCCTTTTACCAGTCTCATTGCATTACCTTGCTTGTCCAAGGGCTTAATTCCAAGAGGGGATAATTCAGGAGGAAATCTGTTTGCTTGTTGTCAAGTGTACAGGAGAACACAAACAAATCAACCTGTTCTGCTTAATCTCTGCTAATTATGCCAATGACCCAGAGTCAGTGCATAGCTGGAGGAGAGAGAGAGAGAAGCTTGGAGGGATGAGTTGTTCAGGTTGAAGCCAGCTGGTAATTAAACTCTGCAAAACAAACACTGTAATGACTCAAAAGTAATAAAACTTTGCATGGCATTAAAGAGTATAATAAGGGCTTCTAAAAGGATTCTATTAAAGCTTAGTGCATTAGGAATATTCTGTTTATTAAATGTGAGCCCTGCAAGCTGTCAATAGCTTGGTGTTTGCCTAGGAAATTAGGCACCCACGTTAAAAAGATAAACAATTCTATTTCAAACCCCAGTTTAGACCTTTTTTTTTTTTCATTAGTGGATTTAATTACATCATCTTAATGAGGCCTTTGGTGCATAATAGTTGTAATTCCTCAAGCTCTGGAAGTTTAATAAATGATCACCAGAAAGTGAGCCCACAAAGCAAGGACCTGTGCCTGCCCTTGCTCATTTTCACTTCAAACCCAGAAGGGGGTGAACCCTTTGAAGGGGAGCTCGGAGCTCCCTTAGAGAGCTGGGTGAGGGATGTGGGTGTGGAAAAGCACCTCGGATGCACCGGGGGCGGGGGGGTGGAGTGGTGATTAGAGGCTAAGCTCTTCTCAGGTTGTTAGTACCTTGAGACGTAGGAACTGATGACTTGGTAGCTGCAGCTCGCCAGCTTTATTTAACACACAAAAAAAGGGCTTCTGGTGATGAGAAATGAGGCATTTAATTGTGGTTTGATGTTTATATAACAGCAGCAGGGTTAAAGAGAAACTGAACTGCACCAGTCAGCTAGCAAGGCGTGCTTATTTCTGCTGTCTCTGGCCCATTAAGGAGAGGCAATTGAAGCCCTTGGTGCTGTGGCAGGCTGTGCATTCCCTCTAAAAGTCATATCCTTTCAGTAAAGCACCAGCTGTCCGTGGCCAGGCTGGAATAAATAGTAGTAGAAATGAAGCACAGCGTCTGTACAGCCAAAATACTCCGTTCCTGTGTACCACTCACCCTGCAGTTTGTCTTGACTACTTAAACCTGGGTGAGAGCAGGCTGCTTGCTGGGATTGTGCATTACAGCAGCTATCTTGGGTCAGCTGTTTTGACAGGGCATATTTCTTCTTTCTCCTGCCTGGAAGGGACTGCTTCATCCAGGCACAAATAAGCTGTTGACAGCTTGCCTTTAGTCTGAGTTTTGGTTCTGGGCAGGTTTGTGCTAAACTCTGCTTTGAAAACTGCAGTGGAGGGGAGAAGAAATGAGAGGAAAATAGCAAGCAAACAAACAAACAAACAAACAAAACCCCACCATGGATGAAAAAGTAGAGGGAGAATGACAAAACCTTTTTTTCCCCCTCTCTTTATTTCTCTGAGCTACTTCCCCTACAGTCTGATTTCCAGAGAGCTCTGTTGACATAAGTGCAGCAGCCAGAGATGAGAGGGGTTTTAAAACAACCTTCAGCTTATCCTGGTAAAATAATTATTCTTCAAACATCCCTGAAAAAAAAAGAAAAAACACCACAAAACCCTAGCATTTAAGGTGTTTAATGATTAAAAACCTGATGTCCTCGACTATAAAACTTAGATGAAAGAACTGCCAGGGACCTTAATGCAGCTGAAATGATAAACACAAAGGAAGCGCTGCCGCCGCAGCCCGAGGTGATTGCATCCCCTAATTAGAACACATGTATCATTTAGGCACAGTGATCTTTGTCTGTCTGATGTGCTTTGGGGAGGCCAACCCCTACCCAGGGCAACCTGCTTTGATCACAGCAGCAGCACATGCAGCGTGGAGGCCCAGCACAAGTGTGCCTCAGCACAGTGAATCGGAGAATGGGTTGGGTTGAAAGGGAAAGAATCACAGAATCAAAACCAGATGGAAAAGACCTCAGAGATCATCAAGTCCAATCTATTACCTAATGCCTAACAGCTCCTGATGACTAAACCATGGCTCCAAGTGCCACATCCAGTCTTTTTTTGAACACCTCCAGGGATGATGACTCCACCACCTCCCTGGGCAGCACATTCCAATGGCTTCTCTCTGTGAAGAACTTTCTCCTCACCTCCAGCCTAAACTTCCCCTGGAGCAGCTTGAGACTGTGTCCTCTTGTTCTGGTGCTGGTTGCCTGGGAGAAGAGGATTGCTACTTAATAAGCTGCTTTTTGGACAGGTGGGGGTCAAGGAGGAGCAGGGAAGAAATAATAGAGGTTAGAAGCTAATGTTCTGTGGCACTGTGTTGCAGGCTTTCATGTACACATGAACTGAGATCTAGTTCTTAATGTGGCTGCCCTTCTGCCCTCTCCTGCTCCACTCCATCTTGATGATGATGAGGCTCATCCTGTTAATTTTGATTGCTGAGAGGTTTCAATGGGAGTAATTTACTCTAAACTGGAGACACTTAAACACAGCCCCATCTTTATCTGCAGGAGGGTTTTTTACAGACATGAAGGAGCTGATGGCTGGCAGCCCTTGCCCTTCTCTTCCCACTTGCAGCCACCCCTTCCCCAAGCTTCTCCCAGGAGGGACAATGGGGCTGTGTCTGGAGGAGTTCTTGCTTCATTCCAGGCTATTTGTTGGATTGGAGGTGTCTGGAGGAGTTTTTGCCTCGTTCCAGGCTGTCTGTTGAATTGGAGGTGTCTGGAGGAGTTTTTGCCTTGTTCCATGCTGTCTGTTGAATTGGAGGTGTCTGGAGGAGTTCTTGCCTCATTCCAGGCTGTTTGTTGGATTGGAGGTGTCTGGAGGAGTTCTTGCCTTGTTCCAGGCTGTCTGTTGAATTGGAGCTTTCTTTGCCAGAGCTCAGATGGAGCAAAAGCCTGGACTGCATGCTGCCTGTTTGTGTGAGGTGTGAACCTCTCCATGGGTCATAATCAGAGGGAGATGCTGATTTGATGCATCAGGTCTTTTACTGGCCAGGAGGTTGCCTTAGTTTATGTGCTCCAAAATCCTGTTTGCCTGCAGCAAGAGGGTCAGATCTATGGCTTGCAGAGTCTAATTTGCAGCCCCACCACCCCTGAAGTTTTAGTGTCAGTGGATGTTTTGAATGCAATCCTACCTTGTAGTAGGTATGGGTGGCTTGCAAGGAGTGGCACAGTAGTGAAGTGAGCAAGGATCAGCCCTCTAGTTGATACCAGAAGCAGAAAGCCCCTAAACAAACAAACAAACAAGAGTCTGTGGTAAGAAGAGCTATGCTGAGATGCCATCAGCCTAGCTGAGAGCTCTGCCAGGCAAGTTTGAGTGCAGAGCAGTTTCTCAGTGCTGGCAAAGGAAGGACAGCTGAGAGACTGGGAAGCTTGGGGGATATGGTTTCAATCCTGCTCACCTGCAGACCTCCTGCTTGACTTTGGGGAGGCACAATAAATTCAAGGACTACTCCTCTTGTTTTGCCTCCCTGTCTGGAAAATGGGGATGTGGAGTTTCCCTGCCACGCAGGCACGCTGTGAAGAGAGCTCTGCAAATGGCTGCTGTGTTGTTGTACTGCAGAGATAAGGACCAGACAAACAGCAAGGGCCCAATTTAGCCCTCTGCAACCCATTTCAGACTCCTCACTTCCAGCCTCCAGCCTAACTCCCAGATTATGCCTCAGGTGACCGGCAGGTCTTGTCCCCCTGTGCTTGTTCAGTCCCCAGTGGGGTTGGATTTTGTCATGCTGCAGGTAATGTCCTGGTTTTTAAGTTATTTCCCCCCCCTTATTGTTGCCCTATGGTGAGGCCATAACCACTCTGTGGCTATGGAATGTGATTCAGCAAAGAGAGCTGGGGTCCTGTTACTCCAAATTCAGATGAAGTTTAGATCACAGGATCAGAGGATGTTAGGGGTTGGAAGGGACCCCTGGAGACATTGAGTCCAACCCCACCTGCCAGAGCAGGACCATAGAATCCAGTGCAGGTGGCACAGGAATGCATCCAGACAGGGCTTGACAGTCTCCAGAGAAGGAGACTGCACAACCTCTCTGGGCAGCCTGTCTGCAGGTCTGTCTGGCCATCCAGCCTGGTGGTGCCCATAAAGCTGCTCAGGATCTGGCTCCAGCAGAGGAAAGCACTGCAGGAGGCATGAGAGGTTGTGAGAAAATGAGAAATGAGCCTGCTAATAAAACATGTGCATTAGAGAAATACAGGGAATTCTGCTGCCATTGATGCCCTTCATGGAGGTAGACTCACAGAAATGTCAGGGTTGGGAGGGACCTCAAGGCTCACCCAGTTCCATCCCCCCTGCCATGGGCAGGGACACCTCACACTAGAGCAGGTTGCCCAGAGCCACATCCAGCCTGGCTGTGGGTTGATGTGGGGAGCTGTTGGGTTCTGTGTCCCATGGAGTGTGTGTGCATTCACAACAGGCCCAGCAGTGGCCTTCCTGAGAAGGTATTAATGGTTTGATTTATTTTTCTTTAACCCCTGCTACAAGTGGCATCAAGATGAGAGGCCTTGGCTGTTGTGCTGTGGATTTGTTTAATGATTATTAGAGGAGCAGGTGACTCCTGCTAAAGGGAAGTGACAGACTGTCCAGTAGACAGAGATGCATGCTTATTGAATTGGAAGCCTGGAGCAAGCAGCCTGCCTCATTTGCTTCCAGATTCCAGAGCAATCTGTTTTATTTTGCACCTGGAAGCTTCAGAGCACAGTAAAAGTGGGGATGATTTGCCAAGCAGGGATCAGAGGAGTGCTGGGTGAATGCAGGGGGAAGGAGGCTGGGAGGCTGCAGGTCCCAGAGGACTGGAAGCTGCCAACCAGATGCCCATCCACAAGAAGGGCCAGAAGGAGGAACCAGGGAATTCCAGGCCTGTCAGCCTGACCTCAGTGCCAGGCAAGATTATGGAGCAGTCATCTTGAGTGTAATCACTCAGCACTTACAGGATGGCCAAGGGCTCAGGCCCAGCCAGCATGGATTTAGGAAGAGCAGGTCCTGCCTGACCAACCTGATCTCCTTCCATGCCCAGGTGACTGCCTGGTGGATGTGGGGCAGGCTGTGGATGTGGTCTGCCTGGACTTCAGCAAGGCCTTTGCCGCCATCCCCCACAGCAAGCTCCTGGCCAAGCTGTCAGCCCATGGCTTGGACAGCAGCTCTCTGAGCTGGGTTAGGAACTGGCTGGAGGCTGAGCCCAGAGAGTGGTGGTGAATGGTGCCACAGCCAGCGGGCAGCCAGGCACCAGTGGTGTGCCCCAGGGATCAGTGCTGGGCCCCATCCTGTTCAATATCTTTATTGATGATCTGGCTGAGGGGATTGAGTCAGCCATCAGTAAATTTGCAGATGACAGCAAGCTGGAGGCAGGGGCTAATCTGTTAGAGGGTAGAGAGGCTCTGCAGAGGGACCTCGACTGACTGGACAGATGGGCAGAGTCCAAGGGCAGGAGACTGAACACATCCAAGTGCCAGGTTCTGCACATTGGCAAAAAAACCCCAGGCAGTGCTACAGGTTGGGGTCAGAGTGGCTGGAAAGCAGTCAGGCAGAGAGGGACCTGGGGGTGCTGGTTGATGGTAGGCTAAACAGGAGCCAGCAGTGTGCCCAGGTAGCCAAGAAGGCCAATGGCTTCCTGGCCTGTATCAGGAACAGTGTGGCCAGCAGGAGCAGGGAGGTCATTCTGCCCTGTACTCAGCACTGGTTAGGCTACACCTTGAGTCCTGTGTCCAGTCCTGGACCCCTCAGTTTAAGAAGGACATTGAGACACTTGAATGTGTCCAGAGAAGGGCAACGAGGCTGGGGAGGGGTCTGGAGCACAGCCCTGTGAGGGGAGGCTGAGGGAGTTGGGGCTGCTTAGCCTGGAGAAGAGAAGGCTCAGGGGACACCTTCTTGCTCTCTACAACTACCAGAATCACAGAATCAGCCAGGTTGGAAAAGACCTTCAAGATCATCAAGTACAACCTATCACCCAACACCACCTAATCAACCAAACCATAGCACCAAGTGCCTCATCCAGTCCCATCCTAAACACCTCCAGGGATGGTGACTCCACCACCTCCCTGAGCAGCACATTCCAATGGCCAATCTCTCTTTCTGGGAAGAACTTCTTCCTAACATCCAGCCTGAACTGCAAAATTGTTTTAGAATCATAGAATTGTCATTGTTGGAAAGGACCTCAAGGCTCAGCCAGTTCCAACCCCCCTGCCATGGCGAGGGACACCTCACACCACAGCAGGTTGCTCACAGCCACCTCCAGCCTGGCTGCAAAAACCTCCAGGGATGAGGCTTCCACCACCTCCCTGGGCAACCTGTGCCAGGCTCTCATCACCCTCATGGGGAAGAACTTCTTCCTCACATCCAATCTGATTCTACCCACTTCTATATTTATTTCCCATTCCCCCTAGTCCCATCATTCCCTGACACCCTAAAGTCCTTCACCTGCCCCATTTCCCCATTTTTTCCCTGGGCTCTGTTGGAGTCTCCTCCCACCCCAGGTATGGCCACTTGGTCCTCTCCACCCACTCCTCTTTTTAATCCCTCCCAGGAAAGGCAGAAGCCTTAAGCTGAGCCCATCTGGGCTGAGGGATCCTCCTCTCATCACTGGTGAGTCCTCATGGTGCACACTGGGTGATGGTGGTGGTCACAACAAAGGCTGGGGGCCCACCAGGCCTAGGTTAGGTAGGAAGAGTGCAGATCTCTTTATTGCTGGCAAGCACTATGGCACTGTGTAACCTACTCCTTTATTCCTAATGGTGCAGCTTCTAGAATGATGCATTCAGTTCATCTTTATTGTAAGTAAGAATACCAACATTTGGATGTGTATACACAAACCCCCCACCCCCCCCCCACATGCATGTCCACATTTTGAGATGATGGTGCCACATCCAGCTGGCAGCCAGGCACCAGTGGCATCCCCCAGGGATCAATGCTGGGCCCCATCCTCTTTAATATCTTCATTGATGATCTGGATGAGGGGATTGAGTCATCAGCAAATTTGCAGAGGACACCAAGCTGGGAGCAGCTGTTGGTCAGTTAGAGGACAGAAGGGCTCTGCAGAGGGACCTCGACTGACTGGACAGATGGGCAGAGGCCAACAGGATGGCATTCAACAAGGCCAAGTGCCAGGGGCTGCACTTTGGCCACAGCAACCCCATGCAGAGCTACAGGCTGGGGTCACAGTGGCTGAGAGCTGTCAAACAGAGAGGGACCTGGGGGTGCTGATTGACAGCTACCTAAACATGAGCCAGCAGTGTGCCCAGGTAGCCAAGAAAGCCAAGGGCATCCTGGCCTGCATTAGGAATAGTGTGGCCAGCAGGAGCAGGGAAGTCATTGTGCCCTCTGCTCTGCACTGGTTAGGCCACACCTTGAGTCCTGTGTCCAGTTCTGGGCCCCTCAGTTTAGGAAGGACATTGAGAGACTTGAAGGTGTCCAGAGAAGGGCAACAAGGCTGGGGAGGGGTCTGGAGCACAGCCCTGTGAGGAGAGGCTGAGGGACCACTTGGTGCCATGGTTTAGTCATGAGGTCTGTGGTGAGAGGTTGGACTCAATGATCTTTGAGGTCTCTTCCAACCTTGGTGATTCCATGATACTGAGGACGTTTAAAGGTGAGCTCTTCCTTTTCAACATGATCTGTGTCATATACCTGAACTATGACTTGTTTAGCAACATATGCCAAAAAAACCCCAGAACTTTTCTCTTAGTGGAATGATATTTGCTAGATAAACTAGAAAGCATCTTAGAAAGCCAGAGCCATAAAGCTACATTGATATTTTCTGATATTCTTGAATAACAATCTAATAAAATCAATATAACTCTCTACTAATGGGGTCATTCTCATTTCCTGGAGTAAAAAGCAATGAAGCATGTACTGCAGCAGAATCTGCAGTCTAGGGGACACAGAAATTCCTTGACCATATTGTAGCCAGGTGGGGGTTGGTCTCGTCTCCCAGGCTCCCAGCACCAGAACAAGAGGACACAGTCTCAAGCTGCACCAGGGGAGGTTCAGGCTGGATGTTAGGAAGAAGTTCCTCACAGAAAGAGAGATTGGCCATTGGAATGTGCTGCTCAGGGAAGTGGTGGAGTCCCCATCACTGGAAGTGCTTAAGAAGAGACTGGATGAGGCACTTGGTGCCATGGTATCACAGTATCACAGTATAACTAAGGTTGGAAGAGACCCCAAGGATCATCAAGTCCAACCTGTCCCAACAGACCTCACAACTAGACCATGGCACCAAGTGCCACGTCCAATCTCCCCTTGAACACCTCCAGGGACGGTGACTCCACCACCTCCCTGGGCAGCACATTCCAATGATGAATGACTCACTCGGTGAAGAACTTTTTCCTCACATCCCCTGGCACAGCCTGAGACTGTGTCCTCTTGTTCTGGTGCTGGTTGCCTGGGAGAAGAGACCAACCCCTTCCTGTCTACAACCACCTTTCAGGTAGTTGTAGAGAGCAATGAGGTCACCCCTGACCCTTCTCTTCTCCTGGCTAAGCAACCCCAGCTCCCTCAGCCTCTCCTCACAGGGCTGTGCTCAAGGCCTCTCCGCAGCCTTGTTGCCCTTCTCTGGACACCTTCAAGTGTCTCAATGTCCTTCTTAAACTGAGGGGCCCAGAACTGGACACAGGACTCAAGGTGTGGCCTAACCAATGCAGAGTACAGGGGCACAATGACCTCCCTGCTCCTGCTGGCCTGCTGGTTTTGTTGATTAGATGGTGTTGGGTGATAGGTTGGACTCGGTGATCTCAAAGATCTTTTCCAACCTGGTTTACTCTGATCTCTGATGCATGTTTCTCAGTTTGATTTCTTAGCCTCCTTAGCTCGGAAGGCTTGGGAGGGAGCAGAGGGAAATGACATAAAGGATTTGTACTGCAAGATTAAATCCTTGTCTCTTCAATCTGTGTGTCTCTCCACGTCACAGAAAGATCTCTTCTGGACCTGTGGTCTGGCTCTTGCTGGTAGCCAGCTGCTTCAGTGGGAGAAGCAAGGCTCTCTCCACAGCAAACAGTTACAGAAGAACCTACCCAAAGGAGACATTTATTTGTAGTCCCCACCAGCTATTGGTTTATGCTCTGAAGCAGCAGAATTTATCTTCCTCTCTAATCCTCTCTGTGGATGTTCTCATTGCCCAGACAGAAGTTTAATCCTTTCAGGAAATGTCTCCCCAGTTCAATGCCTCTGTTATCCTTCTTTCCTCTCAGCCAAACTGGTGCACTTTAAAATCAAATCTTCCCTTTCACACATCTAATGTAATAAGCTTAGCACTCCATCCACCCCCATTAACCAGATCTTCCCTGGGATAGTGATTCAGGGTCTGGTATCTGCAGATCAGAAAGGATGCTGAAAAATGGGAAGGGTTCATAAAAGAGATGTATAAATGATTCTGAGTCTGGGAAAGAGCTTTCTGGTGAAAATGTAAGGAGCTTGATCCATTTAGGCTATGAAAGGAAATGAAGAGGAGACTCCATCACGATGTGCAAGCAGAGATACAGGGAAGATGACTTCTCATAATAGATGGCTCCACCAGGCAGCAGAAAAATACGCAGTGAAATCTGGCTGGAAGGTCACAATTCAGCTCCCACTGGAAGCTGGAGCTGGCACAAGAGCTGGGGAAAAGTACATCTGCTCTCAGGGGAAGAGAATTAGCCATTGGAGTAACGAATGAGGACAATCCAGAACACAAGCCTAATTTAGGAGACCTGTAATGCTCTCTGATTATTTTAGTCTGCTGATTAGAGACTACCCTGATGGCAAGTGGGCCCTGCCTGCTCCTCCTGGAGACAGGAGCTGAGCATTGTGCTGCCATGTTGAGGCTGCAAAAGAGAAGCAGCTGAAAACACAGACTTCTGGGCCAGAAAGCTACAAAATCAGGTTCCTGGTACCCTCCTGAATTCCTTTGGGGGCCTTCATTCTTCTCATTCAGCTTTCCTGCTTGTAAACGTTGCTAGCACCCGGCCCTTGCCCACATTCCCAAAGCACTCTGAACAGCAGCAGTGCTAACCTTGCACCAGAAATGAGCAGCACCTGATGCCTCTTGGTGGCTTTCCACTCTGAGTTTAATTCCAAATGTGTGCATCAGTGCAGCCTAAGCTACAATTTAGTCAGATTAAAGAGAACAGAAGTCCCCTCTGTGCGCTCCCTGTGTCCCTGTCCCTGCAAAGCCCGGGCAGTGGTGCTGCTGCATGCTAATAAATCACAGCCCTTTGGCAGCTCTGGACTCCTGCAGAGCGGCTGTGATTTGTGTGACCTGCTGCTGCTCGGGGGACAGCTGAACTGGGAAAGCAACCGGGGTAGGGCAAGCTGATTAGCTTCCAGTCCCGGCTCAGCAACAACGAATGGGCAGAGGCTGCCATCTTCAGACAAAACCTCCTGCCTGCAGCTCTGGAGGGGAGAAATCCAGATAAGAACTGAGACAGAGCAGGGTCCAGGTGGGAGAAATGTGCTAAGGAAGCACCAGGTGTGGAGCAAGAGGTTGTACTGACTGATGTCACATCCCTTTGTCATCTGAGTGAATTACTGCCCTGGAGTTTATGATGGCCTTGAAGGTAAACACAGCATCATAGAAGAGAGTCATGGAATGTATCACAGTATCACCAAGGTTGGAAGAGACCTCGAGGATCATCGAGTCCAACCTGGCACCACAGACCTCAGGACTAGACCATGGCACCAAGTGCCACATCCAATCCCCTCTTGAACACCTCCAGGGATGGGGACTCCACCACCTCCCTGGGCAGCACATCCCAATGATGAACGACTCGCTCGGTGAAGAACTTTCTCCTCACCTCCAGCCTAAACTTCCCCTGGCACAGCTTGAGACTGTGTCCTCTTGTTCTGGTGCTAGTTGCTAGAGAGAAGAGACCAACCCCCACCTGGCTACAACCACCTTTCAGGTAGTTGTAGAGAGCAATGAGGTCCCCCCTGAGCCTCCTTTTCTCCAGGCTAAGCAACCCCAGCTCCCTCAGCCTCTCCTCACAGGGCTGTGCTCAAGGCCTCTCCCCAGCCTTGTTGCCCTTCTCTGGACACCTTCTCAATGTCCTTCCTAAACTGAGGGGCCCAGAACTGGACACAGGACTCAAGGTGTGGTCTAACCAGTGCAGAGCACAGGGGCACAATGACTTCCCTGCTCCTGCTGGCCACACTATTCCTGATGCAGGCCAGGATGTCATTGGCCTTCTTGGCCACCTGGGCACACTGCTGGCTCATGTTTAGGTAGCTGTCAATCAGCACCCCCAGGTCCCTCTCTGTTTGGCAGCTCTCAGCCACTCTGACCCCAGCCTGTAGCTCTGCCTGGGGTTGCTGTGGCCAAAGTGCAGCCCCTGGCACTTGGACTTGTTGAATGCCATCCTGTTGGCCTCTGCCCATCTGTCCAGTCGGTCGAGGTCCCTCTGCAGAGCCCTTCTGTCCTCTAACTGACCAACATCTGCCTCCAGCTTCGTGTCATCTGCAAACTTGCTGATGACTGACTCAATCCCCTCATCCAGATCATCAATAAAATATTGAACAGGATGGGGCCCAGCACTGATCCCTGGGGGACACCACTGGTGCCTGGCTGCCAGCTGGCTGTGGCACCATTCACCACCACTCTCTGGGCTCAGCCTCCAACCAGTTCCTAACCCATCGCAGTGTGCTCCCATCCAAGCCATGGGCTGACAGCTTAGCCAGCAGTTTGCTGTGGGGGACAGTGTCAAAGGCCTTGCTGAGGTACAGGCAGACCACATCCACAGCCTGCCCCACATCCACCAGGCAGTCACCTGATCATAGAAGGAGATCAGGTTGGTCAGGCAGGACCTGCCCTTCCTAAACCCATGCTGGCTGGGCCTGAGCCCTTGGCTGTCCTTCAGGTGCAGTTATTGCCACCAAGAATGGTTTGGGTTTGAAGAGACCTTAAAGATCAGTTAGTTCCAAACCCTTTGCTATGGGCAGGGGCAACTTCAACTAGACCAGGTTGCTCAAGGCCTTGAAGAGAGGGTGTCTTGTGTGCAGGTATCTGCAGGTAGCTTCTCCTTTTGGGAACTTGCTGAATTGTTTCTGCCTGTGGCTCAGGCATCCTGGAGCCCTGTCTGAGGTAACTGCAGTTTTACCAGGTAGATTTCCACAAGAAATACCTCCTGTCAGCTGGCAAACTGCTCCAGGACCCCCCTCACCACTCCAAACCCCCTCCAGTCTCTCCTAGTCCCATCTGAAGCTCACCATGGGAGGAAGAGGGAGGGCAGCCATTAAATACTGCTGGATTTAAAGGCTACCATAATGGGTTGGGGTTTTTTTCCCTTCCTGATAACTGTTTGCTGGGCTGTTATTTCATCATTCTTTTTCCATTTCCCCCCACTCCTCTGGGCACATGTTTTTCCCAATTCAGGCAAAATCACTGCTTCCATACTCAGCTGTCCTGATTGCATGAAGAAGAGTCTGATTGCATTATTCATCTGCAGTGCTCAGAAAAGACTTCAAAACTCTTGACTAGGCCTAAAGCTTTTGCTGACATTCTGTGCCAAGAGAAAGGGGGACAGGGACTCTGTGAACTGGTGGCATCTGGTCACACTGCCACCCCAGCAGCTGTGGATGGGACAGCTCAGCCTGAGGGGTAGAAGGTGAACTCTTGCTTTGCCTGAGCAGCTTCTGAGAGATGCTTTGGGTTTTGCCTGGGGCTGCTGCAGTGATGCTGAGGAGCAAACTGGTTTTACATACTGGTGTGCAAAGGTGTCCCAAGGAGCTGCTGCCACCTGTGGATGTTAAAACACATCTCACAGAAGAGCTTTGCTTGGAAGAGACCTTTCAGATCACCCAGTCCAACCCTTAACCCAGCACTGCCAGGTTGCCACTAAACCATGGCCCTCAGCACCACATCTGCACAGCTTCTAAAACCCTCCAGGGATGGGGACTCCACCAGTGCCCCTGGCAGACTGATCCAAGGCTTGACAACCCCTTCAGGGAAGAAGTTGTTCCTCAGCCTGGTCATTTCCATGTCATTAGAAATTCTGGCAGAGCTTGTTGAAATTCTTCTGATCATAAAGCTTATTAAACTAGGAAAAGGAAAGAGGATGGCCCAGTGACAGGAAGAGCAGAGGAAAGGCCACGTTGTGCCTCACCACTGGCACCTGGGCAGTTACACAGACAAAAGACCAGGCTCAGAGCTTCCTTGGCCTCTCTGCCCAGTTTTACCTTGCTCACCCTCTTGTGTTGCTATTGCAGCTCTTATCATCCCTTCTACTCTTTCAGTGCCAGGGCATCTTGCTTCTCTTTGGTTTTGAGCAGTAGCAGGACCCAGTCCAAAAGCTGAGTGGGAATTCCCAGGGGAGTGCTGCCGTGGGTGCATGTTGCAGCTCTTGAAAGGAAGCATGGCCTGGGGGCTGAGGGGCTGAGTCTTGAGTGCTGCTGAGCCTCCACAGGCCTGTTTTAAGGAAGTGATGTTTATCCAGTGCCTCTGCCTGCAGCCAGGGCCAGCTTTACAAACTGAGACATTCCAGAGAGACAGGAGCCTTGGTAGCGTTACTGCAAACATACTCATTCCAATTCTTGCATTGCAGAGGGGTTCCCTCTCAATATCCCAGCCTGACCAGTGAGGAATGATGCTCAGCACTGGTACTGAGGTCCTTGCAGTGTCACAAGAGTATTCAAGAAGGTCAAGCCCAAGCAATTAAGGAAGCTGAGGAGAAAGAAGGCAGAGCAAAGTGACAGTCAGCTGCATAACTAATTGGTGGGAGCCCCAATCCACGCTGCAGCAATGCAGCTTTCATGCTGGAATGTTCATGATCAAATGTTTTCTGTTGTGATCAATTAGAAAATGAATGTTTCCCTGTAAATTGCTTGGTGAGCTAATGCTGGCTCTGCCAGATAGACCTCACTCTATGTCTTGCCAAGTCTGGCAATCAACTTGCTGTCAGCTGTCTGAGTTTCTTGTGCATATTTTCATCCTGGGGACAGGATTTGTAACTTCTCTTGGTCATGCTGGCATATGGCAAAGGAAGGAAAGTGAAGCCATGTTTCTGTGCCCCAAATACCAGGTACTCCTCCTATCTTGTCACATCCCCTCCTCCTGCCCAGCTGGACATGTTTCTGAGAGCAGAAGCTTCAGAGGGAGGTGACTGCTGGGAGCACAAACATGGTTTTACCTTGGAATGAAGTGAAGGTGGTGCAAGAGGTGAGCAGAACAATACCATGGCATCCAGAGAGACCTGTTGAGTTGGGGATGTGTAGAAATGAGGCACAGGAGTGGTTCAGAGACAGGGAAATGTCTTTCAGAAGAGGAGATGCAGAGCTCAGTCTGTTTACTGTGTCAGGAAGAGGATAAGGGAGCCTGGCTCAATTAAAGTGCCTAAGCAGCTTCACAACCAGTATAAAAACCTACTTTAATCTAGAAAAGAGAGCCATAACAAAAGCTAATAAGTAGAGTTCAAAGTGGAGCCAGCTGAAGTAAGAAGCCAGAAGTGGATTTTCAGAAGTGAGAAGCAGTTATTAAGCACTGACACAAAGTGCTCAGAGAATGGGGGGCAGGGGATTTCCCAGCTCCCATCTTTTAAATCAAGATCAGGTCCCTTCCTGCAGGGCACGCTTCATTTCCTGCCATCCGTGGAGCAGTACCTTGGGAATGTGCTGTGCAGCTCACCTAGAAGAAGAGAATGCCGCAGAAGCTGCTGGCTGAGATGTGGTTGGCATAAATTGAACAGGAAAATAACACTTGAGCTGGAGAGAAAGCTGAACTCCATCGGTTTCATTTGCAGAGAGAATGAAGAATCAAGCCCTGGGAAGTGCCATTTCCCGACTCTGGTGGAGGAACAGCGAGCTGTAAAATTTAGAGTTGCATGGATGGCTGTGGAGTGATACTCATGAAAAATTAATGACAATAGAAGAAGACAGGGGGGGGCAGGGGGGAGAAGAAAGAATCCAGGAAATATTTCCATGACTGTTAAGTTTTCTAAAAGCTTGCTTTCATTAAAATCTAAACTAGGTGCTTTAACTGAGCTGCCAAAATCCCTGTAGCTTTTTTCCTTTCAAACAGCTCTGGCAAATAGCTTCCCTGAGACATGGAAGCTTGCAGAGAATGTAATTATGAGAGATTGATGGATTTTCCCCCCCTGTTGTTGTTTGTATTGAGTGAGGCTCTTCCCAGTCTGGAGCTAGAAGCTGTGATCAGATGCTGTTCAGCCTACACAACTTTCTTTTATGGCTCTGCACCAAACTCAAGGATCTGAAGAGAGTTGGGGTAAGAAGTTCATTCAGCATTTGCCCTTTCTCGTAGATAAATCAACCCTGTGGTTGTCCCTCGTGAAGGGATGCTTGAGCTGCATTTATTCCACAGTAAGAGTCACACTTCAAGCAGCTCCACCTTTTGCACCCCAACTTATCTATCATAGGAGCTGAGAGCACGCATGAGAGGCATCCCTGGCAATATGTTTCTCAGATGCTGAAACAGGAAGAATAAAGTGGAAAGCCAAACTGTGATAAACTGGGTTGAAAGAGGAATATTGTGGAGTGCAAAACTGGGTTGAAAGAGGAATATTGTGGAGTGCAAAACTGGGTTGAAAGAGGAATAATGTGGAGTGCAAAACTGGGTTGAAAGAGGAATATTGTGGAGTGCAGCACTTCTGAAAATTGTATTTTAATCACTGGAATGGTCCTTAGTTAATTGTTCTTTAGAGTGCGCATCATAGGGCTTGGAAAGGACCCCTGGAGTCTGAGTGCAACCCTGCTGGCTTGGATGGGTCTCCTTTATGGGCGTCCAGAGAGGAGACCTTTGTGTTTTGAGATGCAGAAGGCTCAGTCAAGGATTCAGCAGAAGCAGTAGGGGTATAAATGATGCACTGTGTGAGTGTTCAGGCATGGGTGTGACTCCAGGTGACAGGGTCATGGTAGTCTGGGATCATGATTTGGGATCATGATGCTCTGACACAGGGTCTTAACTCAAGACCTGTGCCACCACACCAGCTCCCTGCTCCTGCTTTTTGTACCTCACATGGGGTCAGGCCCTGATTTAACTGTTCCCTCCTGGGATGCAGATGGAATCTGCAAGTCCTTGTCTCATTCTAGCAGATGTTGACTGCCCACAACCTTCTTCTGAAGAGACTTCCAATGTCGTGAGGTAGGATGAGATACTCCCCTGCTTTCATTCTCTGATTGATATTAACAGTGACACAGATAGTGCTGCTGGCAAGGGAACATATTTGTCCTGTCACGTTTTTTCTCTGCCTGGAGAACTCTGAAAGCCAACTGACTGCTTGCTGCTATGATTTCATAGACGTGTTGAAGGATTGAGACAGGTAGCAGCTGTGCAGCCTTGCAACCCCACACAGAATATAATGGCACTAAATGTGCTGTAATTACCTTCTCCAGTATCCTGAGTCTCAGCAGTTGAGGAGTCTGGCTCCCTTGCACTGGAGAGAGCTGCACAGCACTGGCCGGTGCAGCTCCGCTGTCAGGTCTGATCCTTTCACCCATCTTTGCGCTGCCCAGACTTGAACTGGGGACTCCCCTCAGTGCTTCTGGGCTGTGTGAATCTGATGGCATCGCTGCCATGCCCTCCAAAACAGGCCAGAAGTCCGAGTTCCAGATTGGATTATCTTTATTTTCTATTTGCTAGGGCATCTCCCAAAGCGGAGATGTAACTTGGGGAGTGAAAACTTACAGAGTCAGCAAAGCAAATAGCCTTCATTTTTGGTGCTGCCTCTAGGTCTAGGCTGTAGTAGCACACAGGTATGATTCTTGCTCAGATGGTTCCAAATCGATTTAAGAAAACAAACAACCAAAAGAACTCCGAGCTTCTGCAGCCTGAACAGGTCTCAGGTTTAGCTTCTCCTGCAGTGGCCATGCTTTTGCTATCATCTAGTGGCTGTGTGTGATACTTCACCGCTGCCTCCTGCACAGCAGAGCTCAGCTGCTGGCTCCTGCTGCAGAGGCTTCTCCTTCACAAAGTGAATTTGGATGAACTAAGCAGATACCAGGTGAAATAACTGCAGAGCTTCTCAGTACAGAAGGTGTTTCTAGAATTGGGTCACTTGTTAAAGTGTTTCCTCAGTGATGCTTCCTGGATCATTTAGGTCCAGCTATTGCAGACGTGGCCAAGCCACCCAAGGTGGCATTTTTCAAGGGGGGTTTAAGCAGACTATGACAAATCAGGATTTGCCCTGATTTTTATCTGTCTGTTTGCTTTCCCCAGGCTTTTTGACATAGAACCCTTACACAAAATCCATTACTTGTTTGTTTTATTTGGAAAGCAACATTTTTCAACCCATGTTTAGTAACCTCTGAAGTTTTCTGTGGAAGGTATTTTGTGTGCCAGGTGAAGAGCACACACTGTGACCCAGCCAGTGCTGGCATCTGGAGGAGCTGTAAGCAAAACAATGTTTTGTTGCTTCAACTCCCTGGGTGCAAACAGCCCTTCCCTGGACACTCAGCTACCAAAAGGAAAACAAAATAAATCAATCATAGAATGCTTTAAGTTGGAAGGGACCTCAGAGATCATCTCTTCCAACTTCCTCACCATGGGCAGGGGCACCTCTCAACCAGACTCAGCTGCTCAAGGCTTCATCCAACCTGGCCTTGAATACCCCCAGGCAGGAGGCATCCACAGCCTCCCTGGGCAGCCTGTGCCAGAGTCTCACCACCCTCCTAATGAAGAACTTCTTCCTCAGATCCAGTCCAAACCTTCTCTTCCTCAGCTTCAAACCATTCCCCCTTGGCCTGTCTCTAGACACCCTCAGGAAAAGTCCCTCTGCAGCCTTCCTGCAGGATGCTTTCAGCTATTGGAAGGCAGCTCTGAGATCCCCCTGGAGCCTTCTCCTCTCCAGGCTGAACACCCCCAGCTCCCTCAGCTTGTGCTCACCGCACAGCTGCTCCAGCCCTTGGATCATCTCTGTGGCCTCCTCTGGACTCACTCCAACAGCTCTGTCCCCTTCTTCTGCTGGGGACACCAGGACTGGATGCTCAGAGCCCAGCAGTAAATCACACCTCCACTGCCTGTGTTTGTATTTGCTTGGTGAAACTTAACCCATTTAATAACCATGGGGGCAGGTCAACCTTCTGGAGAAGTGAAGTGTAACTCTCCTCAAATAATGGGCTCCCAGTGCTTTCCAGTCATGAACTTTCCCTGTGACTTCACTTGTATGAGGTGCTGACATCTACTCTTGGAGGATAATACGAACTGGAAGTGTCCAGAAGGGTTGAGACTTTCCCTGGGCTGTTGTTTATTAACTCTGATATTGTTTCAGACAACGTATAGATGATGTCACTCTGTTTCCTGTAACTAAAGGCCTTTGATCTCCAACCCCGTGGTGGGAGAGTATCACCCAGTGTTAGGTTACACATCTCACTTGCTTTGCCTTTCAATAAATAGATTCTCTTTCATGTTGAGTCTTTGAGACAGAGAGAAAATATTTGAAGGACAACTATTGGAAGAAAACATTTGAAATGCTGCTGCAGGACAAAGACTACAAAGAAATAACTTTGCAGCTCTCCAGCGATTTTTGCAGACAGGGCTTTTATAGAGCTTTGTTGGGATGTGGGACAGATGTGGTTGGGGGTTTATCCTTTCCTTCCAGATGTGTCTGTTCACAGTACAGAGGTATGGTGACTCCTTTTCTTTCCCCAGGTTGTGCTTTGTAAAGCCGAATCTTGTCCTCTTGGGAAGCGAACTCCAATTTGGCAGTCAAAAAGCGAGGTAATGGTCTGGGAGACTTCTGTTCTGTTAAAAAGTCAACTAGATCCAAACCAGCCACTTCCAAACAACTCAGAAGAGCCAGGCCCCAGGATCTGCAGAGGGATTTAAACCTCTCTAACATTCCTATGCACAGGATTTAGGAGGCAGGCTCAAGATGCCACTCCTGGTTACTGAAGTGCTGGGGTGAATTTGACCTTAGCCAACAACCTCTTCTGCCTCCTCTTAGGTCACACAATTTGACCTTAGCCAACAACCTCTTCTGCCTCCTCTTAGGCCACATAATTTGACCCTACACAACAACCTCTTCTGCCTCCTCTTAGGCCACATAATTTGACCCTACACAACAACCTCTTCTGCCTCCTCTTAGGTCACATAATTTGACCCTAGCCAACAACCTCTTCTGCCTTCTCCACAACCAGTAAGAGATGGGAGATGGAACAGCAGTTCCACAGCATAGGTCTCACTGATTTGGGGTGATCCAAGCATATTTATTTTCACTGGTAAAGAAAATACCTCTTTTTTTCTTTCTTTCTTCTTCTTTTTGGTTTTTTTTTTCAACCATATGAGTTTACAAAGGCTCCTAAATGCTCTCAAGCATTGTCATAAAGAGATAATTTGTCAATGCTGGCAGCAGAGCTTTTGCTTTCTGAAGCTGATCTGGTCCTGGGCCAGATAACACTCTGTCTGTTCTAATGATGAAATACAAGACATCCTAATGGGGAAGCTGGAACTGGTTCAGGAAGGGGAATAAATAAGTGCCATAGATCTTTAAAAAGCTCAAGAAATCCCCCAGAAAACACAGACTATTGAGCACAATTATTTCTCTTTTCCACTTTTCTAAAGGAAATGGCTGTTTTCACACAAGTGGGGAATAGAAACTCTGCAAACCAGAGGGCTGTGGGGAAAACACTGCTGTGAGAAACACATTGAGGCTCTCTTCCAGAGCTGCTGAATGAACTCTGCACTGAAAGCAGTCAGTAGATGTAGTTGCTTAGCTCTAATGGAAAACAGGCCACAGCCCAATCCATTCTTCCTTGATACATTGTCTGGCTGAAAATAGAACGATGAAAGGAGAAAGGAAGAGGGAGAAGGGAGCTGTGTGCTCTTTGAGCTATAGAGACTACATTTGTGCTTGCTTTACAAGATGAGCAGTTGGCACAGAAGAGGCCCTTCTAAAAGCAGGCTCTCTAGCTGTTGCCACACTATCTGTAGTAACAATTACAGTCATTCAGATTGTGTTTGTCCTCTGAGCCCTGCATCTGGAGGAGCTGAGCACATGCGCCCTTGTGTGGAAGGAAAACCTTAACCTTGGGATCTTGCCCTGCACCATTCACTTGACCAAAATCCATTCAGCCCGGATTGAAAGCAATAGGAGTTTGGTCTGGGCTGGTGTCCTGAGTGGTCTTTTTTTAGGGGAAAGTAGTAAATTTAATGATGTTGTATGGGATTCACTATGGCTGTGCTTAAAGCAGCCCAGCAGGGATGCTCCTTGTGGATTTAGAAAGGGGAACCATTAGAAAATGAAGTTTCCTCTCTTTGTTTTTAGCTGATGTGTTCAGCATTAGAGCAGCTACCTCAAGCCCTGCACATCCTGAGCATCTCCAGTTGCACAAAGCTTGAGTTTGAAGTGTATTCAGGGTTGTCAGTGACTCCTTAGAGAAATGGCCCATCTAGGCTGCAGGAAACTCTGAGTTATTTTATTCCATTAACCATCTTCAGCAAGTGGATGGAGTGATGGAGTGGAAGTGAAAGCAACTATTTGCTAGGAAATTTGTATTTAAACAAATTAATTTCTAAGTAAATGCATAAAATCCACCAAATCCTCAGAGGCCTCAAAATTAAGCAAACTGCAGAGATCCTAACCAGAGCTGATTTGCTTGCTTTGAATCCTGATTCTCCATGGCTCCTCCAGGTTTCTGTGGACAGCAAATTCCCTTTGTGCCACTGCCAAAGCAGATTCCTTTCTCCCTGTCTCATCTCTCTCAGTCACAGAAGCAATGTAAGACTGGGAGGTGAGAAGATGCTCCTCTGCTCATACATAGTCTGGATTCTCACAACAGAGACAAACTGTATCAGCAGGTAGATAAACTGTGATGACTCTCTTGATTGTCTCTCTGTACAGCACTGTCCTCATCAATCCATCTGCACAGATAAAGTTTCACCAGAACACCATGGGCTTGGTGTTACTGCTTGCCTGGCAGCAGTCAGAAGGTAACATTGGCTGTTACTGCTTGGGTGAGGGAAGGCCTAGAACAGAAAAGCTTCCAAGAGCAGCTAAGTGCATTTATTCTCTCATCAGTTAAACATGGCTCACTTCTGCCTGATTCACTTTTGGTTTCTAGGGCACAGTTCTGCTGTGAAGTCTGTCAGAGCGGTGTACAGGATCCACAGCAGAATGAAATATCATAGACTCACCATAGAATGGCCTAGGTTGGCATGGATCTCAGAGATTGTCTCCTCCAACCTCCCCACCATGGGCAGGGACACCTTTCAGCTAGACTTAGCTGCTCAAGGTTTCATCCATCCTGGCCTTGAACACCCCGAGGCAGGAGGCAGCCACAGCCTCCCTGGGCAGCCTGTGTCAGCGTCTTGCCACCCTCCTACTGAAGAACTTCTTCCTCAGATCCAGTCTAACCCTTCCCCCTTGTTCTGACTCCAGACACCCTCATGAGAATTCCCTCTGCAGCCTTCCTGCAGGATCCCTTCAGCTATTGGAAGGCAGCTCTAAGGTCCCCCTAGAGCCTTCTCTTCTCCAGGCTGAACACCCCCAGCTCCCTCATCTTGTGCTCACAGCAGAGATGTTTCAGCCCTTGTAAAGTTCCCTGCCAGTGTCTCCCCTCCATGGCGATGCTGCTTTTGCTGCTTTCCGTTCAAACCCTTGCAAACCCTCTAAGCAGCAGATGGCAGCCAAGCCCCATTACAAAACCTGCCTCTGAGCTGCAGATGGCTGAGCCAAAGGCAAAACTCATTCACACTGTGCCCAGCCAGACTGACTGAACAAGCACAAACATGCTGACACCTGGAGGACTTCATGTAGTAATGTCATGTAGGAAGAGAATCTGGAGCCCATTTGCAGTCCAACACGTTTCCCAGCATCGGTGTAACTGAGGTCCCTGAAAGCCAAACCACCTCCCAGCATAAAAAACCCAACAAAACAACTTCTATAAACAGCAAAGCATCTTAATAAAAGTCAACAGCAAAGGAACAGAAAGACATTGACACTGTGGGAGCTCTCCACCTGGTTGGTTTTCTCCTTGTTTCCTAGGCAATCTTAGATTTTCAAAGGCCAAGATGACATTTCAGTATAAATGTGTATTAATAAAAAGCAGTTGTTTGCAAACCTGCAGCTCTGCACCAGTTAGACTGCAGGGGAAGTGCTTGCCTGAGGTGGATCAGGAGCTTTGCCAGGCATAAGACCCTGCCATTAGTTTCCCCTAGGATTCTGGATCTATCAGAGCAAAACAGAGCTTAATTATAAGCACTTTGGTTCATTCTCCCCCTCTCCATATGATATAGTTTAAGTGGTACGTGGTGTTCTGGATTCCTCCAAACTCATTGTCAGGGAGGTAAGGGGAAGGTGAGGTGGGGGGAAAAAAAGCAACCAAACAACTGAAGTGGATTAGTATGCCTCCTGTACCTGCAGAGGAGGCAGGGAGGTTTAGCTGGTGAAAAGCAAGTTCATTGGCATGAATTTCAAAGTGAATCCAGGGGCCTCACAGACTGGGAGCTTCAGTCAAAGGAGCTGCTGCTGGCATTTGAACAGGAGTGTAAATGGTGAAGCGGTGCAGGCAGAACAGAAAACAAAGGCTATTTCTTCCTTTATTCTCCAGACTTAATCAAAGCTATTGCTACTACTAGATTATTATGGGTTTAAGCATCAGATATGTATTAAGAGGCAGCAGGTCAGACAATGACACCCTGCTGCTATTTGAGACCTGGTCAGGCAATGGAAGTCAATGAGAGCTTTGCTCCCTGTACCCAGGGTTGCCTCTGATGAAAGCTGGGACTGAGCCCAACTCTGTGGAGTTGGCCAAGTGTCTTGGTTTAGAAGGCCATAAGAAAGTTCTCTCAGGTACTAATTAGTGCCTGTGGAAGACAAACTGTTCTGAATTTTCCTCCTCTGAGTTGTGATACTTCCATTAAGCTCGACCTAGAAGAATGGAGTATCACATAGCATGCCCAGAGCTCCTCCCTTTCTGAACACAGGGCTGTAGAACCTGGTGTCCTGTTACAGGGGCAAAGGCACCTGCTCTCAGCACAATTGCAGCTTCAAGTTGACAAATCACCTATTCAGGGAGCTGTCCCTTCTCCTGCCAGGCCTACGCTGGGAGTTGCTAGCTGCTTCCTCGGATCAGAAGGTTTGGCAATAGTTACGACACCAGGAGAAAGTTAAGGGGGTTCATCTGTCAGCTGGTGAGATGAAGAGATAAGTGTGCCCAAAAGTTCCTCCACTCCAGCCTTGCCTCTCCCATCTGGCTGCCTTGAACATGTTTAGACACATGTGATACGGAGAGCTTTGCTGCACCTCTCAGCGCTGATGAGGGGAGGAGCGCAGATCAGCCACAGAGGTACAGAGCAGGTACTGTGAGCAGTGACAATGTGCATCCTGAACCAGCTGCATCCTGTGGAAAGCTGGAGATGGAGGCAGGCTCTGCTGCCCTTAAAAATCTCAGAGGGTGCTGCTGTACATCCTCAAACCACTGCCTAGTGTTACAGCTCTGGGCTTAATTGCCCATGACCTCAGATTATGGCCCAGAAAGGACTAGATCAAGTGTCAGAGAAAGGTGCTCCAGCTGTTAATAGCTGCTCTAGGATTTGGGACACTTGCTCTCCCCAGCCAGAGGAATCTGACTTCATGAACCAGCGGCAGAGCAGAGTCACCTGCTGCCCAAGGCAAGGTGTGAACTGCAGTCCTCTTACCTCAGCACCCTTTGGTGTGCCAGTCCAGCTGACTTGCACCAGGACTCCTCCTAACCTGCCTGCTGCAGTCAGCATAAGGAAGGGTCTCATGGTCTGATAGTGAGCTGTCAGTAATAGCAAACTGTTCCACTCCTCCAGAGCCTCCAGCAGAGAGGGTGACAGGACATATTGGCAAACAGTGTCACACCAGAACACGCAGGGAGTAAACAGGAACCTAGCAGGGGGAGAGAGAAGCACAAAGTGATATTTCTCGCCTCCTTTCTGCTCGGGAGCGATTTGCAGTCGCGGTGGAACTGGAGAGGCTTTAATAAATGATGTCTCCCCTCCCTCCAGAAGCCTTTCTTGTGCTTCAGCAGCACAGGCAAATGTCAGCGTGGCAAGGACTCCGAGGTGTCCTCTGGAGAGCTTTGCATCTTAGCAGCTGTCCCCAGCACACAGACACTGTTGGGACAATAAAACGTGGCTCAGGGCTGCTGTCCTACAACTGATTAGGTCAGCTGTAAATATTGGGCCTGCACAGTAAATACATGGGAGCAGATTGTGCTGACTTGTTAAATATAAATGAAAACATAATTAGATTTATAAGGTGTCCCTCCCCCTCCTCACACCCAGTCAGATAATTTACCAAAGGGGGTGGGGGTGGGGGGGGTTGGAGGGAAAGAACCAGCCCTCACAACCTGCTGAAATATCATTATTAACATGCACATGAAAAGTCAATTATGCCAGAGGGAGGTATTTAAGTGAAGTGAGTTTCCATACTCTGAGATTACACCTTGGGGGATTCTATATGTCTTATTTATTTATTTATTTATGTTCCCTGAGATCTGCTGCTGCTGCTGCTTAGCAGTGAAGAACAAAAATGGGACCAAAGAGGTGGTTTGAGATTCCCCTCAAGAAAACAGCCAAATATGCAGATAAATGAAACATTCCCAGCCCCCTCAAGATTTCTCCCTTGTCACCATACCATGGAGACTCCAGACTCTATCCACTCAGTGCAGGGATATTTTCTGGTGTTTAGTTTGAAGTGACACCAGGGACTGGTCTTCCAGCACCTCCCTGGGGAGGAGGTTTTACTGTGCCTGCTGTTCTTAGTGCCAGTATTCATTATTTGTATTGCAGTGGTGCCTTGAGGCTTCTACTGGGACCTGGATCCCATCAGGCTGGATGTGCACAGAAAAAAAAAGGCAATTTCTGCTTTAAAGAACTCACAGTGTAATAGAATATCTCTAGAGATGGAGACTCCACCACCTCTCTGGGCAGCCTGTTCCAGTGCTCCTTCACCCTTCAATTAAAGAAGTTCCTCCTCATATTTTGATTGAACTTCTCATGTTCAGGTTTGTGCCTGTTGCCCCTTGCCCTGCCACTGGGCACCAGTGCAAAAAGCCTGGTCCCAGTCTTTCCAGACACTTCCCTTGCCAGTCATAGAAGCATAGAAGCATAGAATCAACAAGGTTGGAAAAGACCTCAGAGATCATCAAGTCCAACCTGTCACCCAACACCTCCTGACAGCTAAACCATGGCTCCAAGTGCCACATCCAATCCCCTCTTGAACGCCTCCAGGGATGGGGACTCCACCACTTCCCTGGGCAGCACATCCCCAGGGCCAATCTCTCTTGCTGGGAAGAACTTTCTCCTCACCTCCAGCCTAAACCTCCCCTGGCACAGCTTGAGACTGTGTCCTCTTGTTCTGGTGCTGGGTGCCTGGGAGAAGAGACCAACCTCTGCCTGGCTACAACCTCCCTTCAGGGAGTTGTAGACAGCAAGAAGGTCTCCCCCGAGCCTCCTCTTCTCCAGGCTAAGCAACCCCAGCTCCCTCAGCCTCTCCTCACAGGGCTGTGCTCCAGACCCCTCCCCTCCTCCAGTCCCTTCAGCCAAGAGATGCTTAGGTAGATGCTGCATCAGATTAAAAGGGAAACCAGGTTAAAGAACCAAGCCTTATCTCCCTCTTTAATTGTAACTTATCTAGGAACAAGTTCTTTACTGTGAGGGTGGTGGAACACTGGAACAGGTTGCCCAGGGCTGTAGTTGAGGCCCCTTCCCTGGAGATATTCAAGGTGAGGCTTGACAAAGCCCTGGGCAACCTGATCTAGTTGAGGATGTCCCTGCTGACTGTGGGGATGTCAGACTGGATGACCTTTGGCTGTTCCTTCCAATCCAGACCACTCTGTGATTCTAAGATTCTACGATTCTTTGATTCTATGATTTTTTTAATTCCCTGATTCTGTGATTCTATGTTTCTATGAGTCCATGATTCTTTGGTTCTATGATTCTAGGACTCTAGGATGCTGTGATTCTAGGACTCTAGGATTCTTTGATGCTATGATTCTCTGATTCTTTAATTCTGTGCTTCTGTGTTTCTGTGATTCTATGATTCTAAGACTCTAGGTTGCTGTGATTCTAGGACTCTAGGTTGCTGTGATTCTAGGACTCTAGGTTGCTGTGATTCTAGGACTCTAGGTTGCTGTGATTCTAGGACTCTAGGATTCTTTGATGCTATGATTCTCTGATTCTATGATTTTTTACTTCTGTGATTCTGTGTTTCTGTGATTCTATGATTCTAGGACTCGAGGATTCTATGATTCTTTGATTCTATGATTATAGGATTCTCTGGCTCCATGATTCTCTGGTTCTATGATTCTCTAGTTCTATGATTCTCTGGTTCTATGATTCTCTGGTTCTAGTGCCTGGATAACTGCTCATAAATACCTGCCGAGTTGCCAAGCCTGTGTTTGAGGCTTGTCACTCATCAACAAATCTTAAAGACTTAAGATCCTACTCTTGGATGCTCCCCCACCACTTCCCAAGTCCATTGGCAGGGCAGAGCAAGGCAGTGATGCTGAGCTCTCGGCTCAGCTAATCTGGCAGGAGGCATCACAACGTGTGAGGAGGGCTGTGCGAGAGCTCCCGAAAAGGTCATTGGTATTTTTGGAGCAATAAATCACAGAGGGGAAAGATTTGCATTTTGGCTGCATAAAACCCAGGGCTGGATTAAAGAGAGAGAGAGAGAGAGAGAGCATACTTTGCAGTAATATTTCTCTCCTGACTTGTTTTATTAGCTTCCTTTAAACATGTTACATTATTGCTTATAGAATTTCATTTACTTGGATTGGCAGCTTGATAAATACGTCTATTGGCGATGATTTGGATTGCTCTGGGCATTAATATTATTAAAACCTGTCACAGGGAAATGTCTGAAAGATGACTTACTGTAAAGATTACAGCACGAAATAAATCACACAATGGTATTTGTTACCGTTTATGGCCTCTTGGAGCCGAGTCAATCCCTTTTTATGTTGCATTATTTTTCAAGTTTTTATAGCCTCACATTATATATCGCTGTCAGGAGGGAACAGATGGGGTGTCAAACACGAGCCTCCTGAATAATTCCCACCCTCGGGTTATTTGTATGAAGGACAAGTGTAAAACTGTGTTCTCAAGGGAAAAAAAAAAAAGGAAAAGAAAAGGGAAAAAGAAAGGAAGAGAGAGATGGATAGATAGAGGTGGAGAAAGTGGTGTTCCACACATTGTGCTTTGTGAGCACTACCTGGTGTTTGCCCTGCTGGGTGAGGAAATGTGGCACAGCACAAAAGAAGGCCTCACGAGTCAGGCAAGTTTGGAATAGAAGCATAGAATCAGTGATGGAATCAATAAGGTTGGGAGAGATCTCAGAGATCATAGAAGCGTAGAATCAGTCATAGAATCAGTCATAGAATCAGTCATAGAATCAATAAGGTTGGAAGAGTTCTCAGAGATCATCAAGTCCAACCCTCCTGAGCTGCATGGAACCACAGAGTGGTTGGGGTTGGAAGGGACCTCCAGAGATCTCCTTCCCTAGAGATATTCACGCCCTGCATGTAGGCATTCCTGTGTGATCTGCTCTAGGTGATCCTGCTCTGGCAGGGGGGTTGGAGTGGATGAGCTTTTGAAGTCCCTTCTGTGAGTCTGTGATCCAGTCCAACACAAGCCTCCTGAATAATTCCTACCCTCAGGTTATTTGTATGAAGGACAAGTGTAAAACTGTGTTCTCAAGGGAAAAAAAAAAAGGAAAAGAAAAGGGAAAAAGAAAGGAAGAGAGAGATGGATAGATAGAGGTGGAGAAAGTGGTGTTCCACACATTGTGCTTTGTGAGCACTACCTGGTGTTTGCCCTGCTGGGTGAGGAAATGTGGCACAGCACAAAAGAAGGCCTCACGAGTCAGGCAAGTTTGGAATAGAAGCATAGAATCAGTGATGGAATCAATAAGGTTGGGAGAGATCTCAGAGATCATAGAAGCGTAGAATCAGTCATAGAATCAGTCATAGAATCAATAAGGTTGGGAGAGATCTCAGAGATCATAGAAGCATAGAATCAGTCATAGAATCATAAGGTTGGAAGAGTTCTCAGAGATCATCAAGTCCAACCCTCCTGAGCTGCACAGAATCACAGAGTGGTTGGGGTTGGAAGGGACCTCCAGAGATCTCCTTCTCTAGAGATATTAAAGACCTGCATGGAGGTATTCCTGTGTGATCTGCTCTAGGTGATCCTGCTCTGGCAGGGGGGTTGGAGTGGATGAGCTTTTGAGGTCCCTTCTGTGAGTCTGTGATCCAGTCCAACACAAGCCTCCTGAGTAATTCCCACCCTCGGGTTATTTGTATGAAGGACAAGTGTAAAACTGTGTTCTCAAAGGAGAAGAGAAGAGAAGAGAAGAGAAGAGAAGAGAAGAGAAGAGAAGAGAAGAGAAGAGAAGAGAAGAGAAGAGAAGAGAAGAGAAGAGAAGAGAAGAGAAGAGAAGAGAAGAGAAGAGAAGAGAAGAGAAGAGAAGAGAAGAGAAGAGAAGAGAAGAGAAGAGAAGAGAAGAGAAGAGAAGAGAAGAGATGGATGGATGGAGAGAGAGAGAGAGAGAGAGAGAGAGGTGGAGAAAGTGTTGTTCCACCCGGCGAGGTCCCTGCTGGCAGCAGGCACATTGTGCTTTGTGAGGACTACTTGGTGTTTGCCCTGCTGGGTGAGGGCTCTCTAGGAAATGTGGCACAGCAGAAAAGAAGGCCTCACGAGTAAGGCAAGTTTGGAATGGAGGCATAGAATCAATAAGGTCGGAAGAGATCTCAGGGAGCATCAAGTCCAACCTTCCTGAGCTACACAGAATCACAGAGTGGTTGGGGTTGGAAGGAGCCTCCAGAGGTCTCCTTCTCTAGAGATATTCAAGTCCTGCCTGGAGGCATTCCTTGTGATCTGCTCTAGGTGATCCTGCTCTGGCAGGGGGGTTGGAGTGGATGAGCTTTTGAGGTCCCTTCTGTGATTCTGGGATCCAGTCCAACCCCCCCTGCCAGAGCAGGTTCACCTAGGGCAGGCCACACAGGAACTCATCCATCCAAGTTTTGAATGTCTCCAGAGAAGGAGACTCCATTTCTGGAGTTTGGGATGCATAAGGAAGAGAGTGAACAGATATTTTGGACTCTGAAAGCCTATGAAGTGATGTTAGGCAGGGAGCTCCTCTGGTGCAGGAGCATGCTGCTTTTTGTTGTGTTGAGAAGTCCTTTTCTTCTTGCTGTATGTTTGTGAGGACTGGTTGCCAGAGTCTCTGGTTGGATGGAGTGATTCATAGAATTATTAGGGTTGAAAGGGACCTTCAAGCTCATCCAGTTCCAACCCTCTGCCACGGGCAGGGACACCTCCCACCAACCCACATTGCTCAAGGCTTCACGCAGCCTGGCCTTGAACACCTCCAGGCAGGGGACATCCACAACCTCCCTGAGCAACCTGTTTCAGTGTCTCACTGTAAAGAATTTCTTCCTACTATCTAGTCCCAATCTACCTTCCCCAGGCTCCAATCAATTCCCTCTCACCCTATCAGAGTTAAGCTGATAAATACACATAAAATTAATTAATCTGAGTTAAAAATTCAGGTGGGAGACAGCATCCATGCATCCTTCCCCCTAAGCTTTCCCTCTTCAAATCTCCAGCCCCTAGAATCTTGCAGAGGCACCGAGAATATGAATGAGCACTGGTTTGGGAACATGACTCTCGCTACAAATGGGTCTTTAAGCACCCCAATAAATTGTTCTGATCGATGCAGCCTGGCTGAATCTTACTCCTGAAACACTGAGGGCTTGTTTTCACTGAAACTTGCACACCCAATGAGGCTGCCAAATCACTGTGATGGAGCAGATACTGCAGTGGAGTTCTGACACACAAAACCTAGCTTGCATGGGGTGCAAACTCTGCCCAGACTTGTTTAGTGCAGACTGCATTGTCTCTTTGTGTGAAAACCAAGTCTGGTTATTGGCATGGAAAGAAAGGTTTCACTTCTTTCTTTCTTTCTTTTTCTTTGGGTTTTGGGTTGTTCTTTTTTTCCAGCCCTACAGTAAGCAAAAGCCTGCTCCATGGGGGCTTTAACTCACTGGAGGTGTTACTGGTAACTCTAAGAGGAGTCTTCTTCCATCAGTGGATCACCCGGGGCAGGTCACACAGGAACACATCCAAATGGGTCTTGAAAGTCTCCAGAGAGACTTCACCCTCACCACAAAGAAGTTTCTCCTCATGTTGAGGTAGAGCCTTCTGGGTTCCAGCTTGTACCTTTTGTTCCTCATCCTATCACTGGACACCACCCCAAAAGAGCCTGGCACCTTCGTCCTGACACCCACCCCTCAGATATGTACAGACATTGATCAGATCCCCTCTCAGCCTTCTCCTCTCCAAACTAAACAGCCCAGGGGCTCTCAGTCTTTCTTTACAGGAGAGAATATAGGATCATAGAATTGTTGGAGTTGGAAGGGACCTCAAGGATCATCCAGTCCCAACCCCCCTGCCATGGGCAGGGACACCTCCCACTAGATCAGGTTACTCAGAGCCACATCCAGCCTGGAGATGTTGAAGTGCTACAGTCATCCTTGTAGCTCTCCATTGGACTGTGATTTACTTCTCGAGGCAGTTTTGATGGAATTTTGTCTTTAGCGCTCCAGTTACTTAGGGTTTGGGTGGGTTTTTTATTTAGAATACTAGAAAATCAGTCCCTGGTCTTCTACACAGAGTTTTGTAACTTCAGTTTGCATTCATGCTCAATGTGTCTGGCACCTGAACTCCCTCTGATTGTAGCCAGCCACCGTTCCTTATGAATTTAGTCAGCTAATCCAAAGCTTATTCCAGCTCCTCTCTGAAACTTCCCTCCTCTCTTGCTCCTCCAAGATTTAAGCTCAGAGAGCCTTATCCTGTGCAGCCTCTCCCTCTATCCCTCAGTCTTTTTTTCCTTATCCCAAGCTCTCTCTTCCCCAGGTGCTCACCCCCCCATTTATCATCAAGCTTGCACAAGAGCTGTAGGGACCCAGATTCGGTGTGCAGGAGCAGAGTTGTGCTGCAGATTGTGGCTGGAATGGCACCCACCTGTAGGTGCTAATCCGATTGCAGGTTCTACCATGGCCTAATCACTTCAAGAATCTGCATGACTGATGGTGTGAGCTCCCAGTGCAGGAGGAGAAGTTTCATAATTAGCTTTCCCTGTTGAACTTGTGCAAACCAGTCTATTGCTAATTTGGTCAGCTCCTGCTTTTTTAATGAGGGTGCTGAGAGGGACTTGCAGCCTCTGGCAGCGTGCAGTTTGTCTTTTAATTACCCACAGTAATTCTGACAATTACACCAAAGGCATAAATCACATCATAATGAGCCATTAAAGAAGAAAAGAATAAAACACCCTCCCCCCACCACCCCTATTCAGCGATTGGAGGGAGATTTAAATTAACCAGACATGCAATGGCTTCATTAGAAGCCAAAAGCTCCATGGAGTTTTGGAGGCTTCCAAATCTTTTCACTGGGAAGGTGAAGACACTTCAGGCAAAGTTTCTTCCACAGGCCAGGTCCTGATTTCCTCAGCAGGAGACTGAAATCCATCCCTGTGTGCCAGGCTACAGCTGGTCCTCTACGTGACTCGAGTCATGGTAGCTCATTGACCACTCTGGTCTCTGCCTTTGGGTGCAGGAGGGTTGAGGACCTTCCTCACTCTTGGCAGTGATGAAAGTGCAGCCACAAACATCCCTGGGTGTCTGTGAGAGTAGTGGCACTGGGGTTTAGCCGGTGAGCCTGAGCTTTAGCAAGGGGAGCAAGGAGCTGCAGCTCACACAGGTAGCTTTTCTTGCACTGTGCATGGTTTAATGGAGTGTAAATTTGTTTACCTTGTGCATGGTGCTTGATGCCCTTCTTAACATGAGCTGTGGGCAATTGACAAGGGATGGGCAGCATCACATTGGTTGCCCAGCTTTGTCTCCTGTGAGCACCCTAAGTGATCCTGCTTTGGCAGGTGGATGGGCTTGATGATCTCTGGAGGTCCCTTCCATCCTCTAACGTTCTGTGACACTCTGATGCTGTGAGTATGTCTTGAGTGGTGTCACCTTCTGCTACAGACCTGAAACACCAGGGCTAGGCCAGGTCTGCAGGCAAGTCCTCAGGGAGAGTCCTCTCAGTGCTCCCAGCAGGTTGGTCACAAGCAGGGCTGAGTCTGGTCTTCAGCTGGGCCCTGGCTCCCTGCTTTCGGCCCTCAGTGAGAATGGCTTCTATTCTCCAAGCTCTCGAGCAAGCCAAGCTCTGCTCTTTAGATTATCTTGCTATTAATAACGTCACAATAAGTGGGTGGAAGTCACTAATGGCTCTAAGCCACAAATGATCCCCAAACGTTCCCAGTCTCCACTCTCCTGTAAAGCCTGACAGATTGGGAGTGCTTAGTGAAATATTGTAGCACTCACCACGCATTTACAAGGCAGAGATCTGTCCCGTGACGGCTTCCAGATGTGTGAGTGTGTGCAGCTTCATCAGTCAAGAGCAGATTCTATTGCCCTCTGCAGGTTCCCCCATCAGGCTGTTCATAAATGCTGCTGGTAATTAAATTAACCCACTAACTAGCCATGCAAATTTTGATTAGCAGTGACCCAAAAACCCCCCATATACCTATGAAGATGGGGAAGTGCTGAGATGCTCTGATGAAGATGACAAGGTTGTCTTCAGTGATTGGTTATCAGTGGGAGAAGATTTGGGTGTTTTGGGGTTGGGTTTTTTCCCCCTCCCTGTTTGCCAAATTCTGCTCTCTCCCTTCGTGCATGACAACTGCTTCAAGGTTTTCATCTAATCATTAGGAGCTGAATTTTGCCACCTTGCTCAAGCTGTCTGCTGCTTTACTCCCTGAGCAGCCTTTCTGGGACTCAAAGCCAGCCTCTGGGGTGGGTATGGGTGGCAGGAGCAGGGTTTAGTATTTCAAATGCAACCTGTAGCCAGCCCAGGTGGCAGTGGAAGAGCAAAACCATGTGCACAGCCTTGTCCATGCCAGGGAGCGGCTGCCTCTTATCTCCTGTGACCTCAGAAGGGGAGAGGGAGGCCTCAGCAATGGCATCAGGAGGGATGCTGTGAGGGGTGAGCTGTTGTTTTCTGTCACAATCAATAGCTCCTAGCTCTGACACGTGAGGGCTGCCTGCAGTAGGATCCAGCACCCCCGGCAGAGCTGTGCCACAGGAACGTGCAGAAGTGCTGGAGCTGCTGCACCTAGCTTATGGCAATGGCTGAACACATCCTGCTCGAGCAGAGTGTTGGCTGAGGGAGGTGCTTTGGGTGGAAGTTGAGTGCTGAAATGGAGAGCAGGCCACAAAAGCAGATGTCCATGGAGAAAGAGGTTTGGAGTCCTGCTGGACAGCAAGTTCTCCATGGGACAGCAATGTGCCCTTGGGGCCAAGAGGGCAAATGGTGTCCTGGGGTGCATCAAGAAAAGTGTCCCCAGCAGGTCTAGGGAGGTTCTCCTGCTGTACTGCTCTGCTCTGGTGAGACCACACCTGGACTCCTGTGTCCAGTTTGGGGCTCCCCAGTTTCAGAGAGACAGGGATCTGCTGGAGAGAGTCTAACAGAGGCTATGAGGATGAGGGAGGGACTTGAACATCTCTCCTGTGAGTGGCCCAGAGAGGATGTGGAGTCTCTTTCTCTGAAGACTTTCAAAACCAACCTGGATGAGTTCCTCTGCAGCCTGCTCTAGGTGGCAGGGGAGTTGGACTTGATGATCTCTGGAGGTTCCTTCCAACCCCTACCATTCTGTGGCTCCTCTTTTGTGTGTCACTCAGGTTGTTTTGGGGAAGTAGGACCTGCTGCATGCAGATCAATGTTCAGGCAGCCCAGCTACCCTCACGCCTCCTGAACTTCTCCATGCTGCCAAGCCTTCAGAGGCACCAGGAGTAACCTGCTGGTGGCATCACTACCTGCAGTCCTGTGACTGGGGGAACCCTGAGCTGCATTTTTAAACCGTGCTGTCACACAAATTGGATTCAGCCCTTCTCTTTGTGTGTTAAGTCCCAATGCTATGTCTCTTTCCCTGCAGTTTCCTCAGCTCAACTTAATTTCCCTTTATTGCTCCTGTTTACAGCTCTAAATAACGTCCCTAAACTTAGTGGGGGACTGTAAGTATTGCTGCAAGAGAGGAGCTAACTGCAGACTATTTTTGGTTTAGTGTATTCTGTGCAAGCAGGCTGACTTCACTGGGATTACATGTGCATGGCTCAGGGGCAGATTTGGTTCACTGGATGTAATTAAGCCAAACTTAACTACTCATTTTTAAGCTCCATTTTACTTGTTGCCTGCTGCATTCGTTAATTATTGGATGGAATACCCTGAATTATAATATTTTGCAATGGCACATAATGCTTCTGTGTCAATTAATTAAACCTCCCAGCTCCTTGTAAGGTAAGGGAAAAGGACTTTGATGCTTTGTGATTGGAGTGATATAATCCACGATGATGAATAAGCCAAGCCCAGACAAGCAGCATATTCTCACAGTGCTGGCCTGGGAGTGAGAAAAGGGCTTTTGGAGCAGCCTTCACAGGCAGTTTTCATTGTGTGTGTGAAATTCCACTCCTCCCTGAAGGAAAAGGTTAACACATGTGCAGAGCTGGGAGCGAGTCAAGGAACAATGAGAGGATTCCCAAATGGGATGTGAAGCCTTCAGCCTGCATGCCAAGTGTTAAATCATCCCCAAGGCTGTGGGACAGGGGCAGGGGAAGGACATGGATGTGGTTTTGCTGGTGGGCTGGGGCTTTCCAGACCCAGCCGCTGGAGCACCCTGCCTGCTGGGCACAGGGGCCCATGGGTGGCTTCTCTCTGGAGACCTTTGGGCACAGATTTCTCAGATGTAGGTTTCTAGGGACCAATGGTGCAACTCTCCCAGGCCTTGCTTGTCCTGAGGTACTTCAGCAGTAGGCTTCTACCCCTTTAGCTCTCTCTGGGAAAAATATAGGACACAGAAATTTGTTCTGTAGCAGCCTGCTGGGAGGGACCCTGCTTTGGCCAGGGATGTTGGACTGGGTGGTCTCTGGGGGTTTCTTCCAACCCCATCACAGTAGGATCCTGTAATGCCCAGGTAGCTCTGCCTCTGGACCAGCTTGTGGACAAGAAGGCTCTAGGATCACTGCTCTTGATTTGGGCTTTGGTGGTTTGGTGATAGAACCTGGTGGGCTTCTACCTGTGTCTTTTATCTGTAACAAAGAAACAGTGGACATGAAGGTGCTGGGTAGAAGCTTGGACTTGATGATCTTAGAAGTCTGTTCCAACCTTCACACTTCCATGATTCTATGAAACAAGCTCTGATTCCTGAGGATTTGCAGCTCTCCCCTTGGAGCACAGAAGGCAAACCCAGTTAGCACAAACCTCAGTGCCTGCACTAAGACTCGCTGCAGCCACCTTTTCCCATGACAAGGAGTGGAGGAGCTGATGCTGGAAGGCTGCAGCCAAGGCATTCAACAAAGCTTTAGGGCTTTGCAAAGGCATTATGAAGAACTTAAAGATAGCTTGTCAGCAGGAAGCTGTTGGCAGCTAACAATCTGATAAAAGGACTTCCACTCCCTGCCTTCTAATGCTATAGACAACTGTTCATCACTTATGTTAGTTCTCAAATGGAGTTTGAAACATCTTGGACATGTCTGACCATCTCTGAGTGCAGCTGAGAGCTGCAGAATCTACTTTGATTCATGGAAATGTGAGTGATTGGTTTCTATTAGCTTACTGCTCTGGAAGTAGGCTTTAAAAATTTGGTTTACTGTGTGGTAGTCCTCCCAGAGTGGCTCTGGTACACTGGACCAAGCTTGACAGTTTGGGTGATAAATAAGGCATTGAACTGGAGTTACTTGCAGTGTAAAACCTCTCTTTTATTTTTTCTCTCTGAGTTTAATGATGAGTTATTGTTGTAGCACTCCCTGTGCCTGTGGGTTGGGCACAGGCTGCTGACACTCTTGGCTCATCAGCTCATACAGACTCCTAGAGTGGTTTGAGCTGGAAGGGACCTTAAAGATCATCCAGCTCCAACCCCCTGCCATGGGCAGGGACACCTCCCACCAGCCCAGGCTGCTCAAGGCTTCATCCAACCTGGCCTTGAACACCTCTAGGGAGGGGGCAGCCACAGCCTGCCTGGGCAGCCTGTTGCAGTGTCTCACTGAACTCACTGTGAAGAATTTCTTCCTAATCTCTAGTCTGAATCTCCCCTCCTCAAGATTCAATCCATTCCCTCTTGTCCTATCCCATGCTGAAATGGCATTTTCAGAGGTGCAGCCACTAGGACCAGATCTCCATAAACAACCACAGACCAAAGCACCTCCTGCTTTTGTGAGTCAGCTCCAGCTGTAGGGTCTGTGGCAACATGACTGCAGGGGGGTTGGACTAGATGACCTTTTGAGATCCCTTCTAACCCAAACCATTCTGTGATTCTATGATGTTTTGCTTTCCTGACCCTCTGTGCAGTGCAGTGTAAGTGCTGAGGGTGGCCCTTTACAGCTTGGCCTTGGCAGGGTGGACACCATCACGATGAAGTGGGTTCCCTGCTGTCTTTTCCCTTTCTCTCCCACTCTAGGAATCCAACAGGTGTTTCCTCCAAGGCAGATATATTTCCCATAATATTAGAATGAGGAGTTGTCATTTCTGACAGGTTGTGTATAGAGATGATGGCTTTATTGTGATAGAGCTGCATGCATTGATTGATTGGTAAATCTGAGTCAAGTGAGGGAGCTTGGGAGAAGATAGTCTCTAACTTGCCAAAATGCTATTTAATCACTGCCCTGACTTGTACATCCTATTTTTTTCTTCCTTGCTACTGTGAGGCATGGAAGCTGTGATGCAGATAAAGAGAGCCTCTCAGAAGCAGCTGGAGATGTGATCTCAGCTTGGGTGAACTCATAGCTGTCACTGCTGAGAGATTGTTCTGCAGCTAAGAAGTTCCTCTCTGGTCTAGGGGTTGTGATGGCCAAGGAGAGGAGGGCAGCAAAGTCATCCTAGATTCAACAGGAACGTTCCACTGCTGGGATGCAGTCCCACTACAGGAGGGTCTCCTGGTGGGTGTGTGGTGTCGGCTTTCAGGATCCTCAGGTGTCTCCCTCCTTGTCTCCTAGGAATAAATTGGAGCTTCAGTGCATTGGTGTGGGTGGAGGGCACAGCACTCCCTAGAGTACTGCTCTTTGTTGAGCAGGGTTACCTTGGCCAGTTTCTAACTGCAAAAGTGAGAGACAGGCCCAGTCCTGCAGAGGAGGGACCGTTACCACCTTCTTCAGGAGTGAGCTGCAACTAAAGTGTCTTGACCAGGGTCACACAGAGACCGTTGGGAGCCGAAGGCTCATTCCACAGCCATATTCCCTTGGAGCTGAGGTGGTAACCTGGGAACAGAGGAGGATCTCCAAGGTAACAAGGGATCCCTGCTCCTCTACAGCAGGGCTGGCACCTTGTCTTGAAGAGGGGATCTCAGCAGATGGACAAAGGGAGGTCTGATTGACATCTATTTGAGTTTCAAGTGTTCTGTGTTGTGTTTCCAGCCCCCTGTGTCTGTGACACTATTGATCTGGCTACCTTGAAGACACTTTGGTTTATTTATTTAATGTGTCTAATCAGTAAAAGAACAAATCCCATCTCGAAATGGCAGGCTGTGCTCAGAGCTGCCAGAGAGCTGAGAGTAGGCAACCAAATCTTGCAATGAGGTGATCAAAGATTTCATCAAAAATACAGAATGTTCAAGCTGTTCTGCCAGCTGGGAGACTTGTAGCAGGCTGGAATTCATGCTGCTTGAAATGCTGCAGCTTCCTTCCAAGCAAATAAAAGGACCCCATTGCCCAGCAACCTCCAGGATAGGATTAGTCATTACAAATGGGCAAATATCCCAACAGGAGTGGAAGCTCAGCTCTCTGAATTGAAGGGCAGTGTTTGGAAAAGAGCTTACAGGAGGGTTTACATGAGGGGAAAAGCTTACAACTGGTGGTGTCTCCTCATTTCCCTGTGTGCCACTTCTGATTTGGGCTGAGTGGTTTGCTGTAGTCAAGCTAGACTGTGGAAGAGGCTCTTTATGAGGATTAAGAATGTCCACAAGGGATGTTAGAGCATAACAGATATTGCACTTGGTGTTCATGTGGTGTCTTCCTATGCGGTCACATTTCTGGCACAGGCAAACCCTTGGAGGCCTGGAGCCTTCTAAAAGTGTTTTTCTGGGAGTGAGTTGAGTGCTTGACAAAGTCCCAGACTGTGGCTGCATTTTTAAAAGCTACTTTTTGAAGTCATCTAGGTGCTTTAAGGTGCAGATGTACCCCCCCCCCATGGTGTTTGTCCTAACACTTCAGCATTTCATTCTGCTGGAAAGCATGGGCAGCTCGATAGACATATTGGACAGAAGTCCCTTCTTGATGCCCATGCAAAATGCAGGCTGTCCAAGCATGGCAAAATAAGGTTCCCTTGCTGGGAAATTTTAACCATCACTCTACTACAGCAGAGGTTTGAAAACCAATGGAATTCACCTCCTTCCATGACCTCAGTAACTAATAAAAGCCCAGCCTGGCCAGCTCCATGCTCTCAGGTTGCAAGAAAGACCTAAGTCCTTCTGTAGTGTCTTCATAAGGTCTCACCTGTCCCCTGCTGCTCCTTCAGTGCTCCTGCTGGCTTTGCAGTTGTGCATTTCCTCTGCAGCTTCCAGCAGTGAGGGTTTCTCCAACTGCTCCTGTACAACTAGGTTTGTGTTTTCCATTGCTTAGCTTCCTTCAGCAGACTGATGCTTGGCCTCCCAGGCAGGCTGCATTAAATACAGCTCAAGGTTGCATTATTCAATACCAACTCATCTAATTAGTTAGGGGCAATCATTTCATTTGCTTATGATTTTAATCTCTCATCAGGAAACCTCTCCCTGACAAAGTCCTTTGTTTTCCCGTGGAAAAGGACTGCCAAGGAGTGGACATTGCAGGGTCTTGGTTGGTTCCTGTGGCCATCAGTGCAACGGCTCTAACAAGCCTGGTTGGTCAGCTCGGCCATGCCACCTCCCAGCTGTGAGGCACCACACTGAGCAGTGCCCACTGCCCAGCACTAATTAGTTAACTTGAGCAATGAGATCAATTAGCCAGGAAAACACCAGGCCAAGTGTGACCGTTTGAGGCTGTGCCTTTAAGAACAAACAGTGCTGGGACACTCTGGCTGAATGTTTTCGGTACTAGAACCAAAACATTCTGATATTCTAAACGAATTTCATTGGTGCATAGACAAAATGCAACTTTAGATTGTGGAGCAGTTGGAATTTTTTTTCCCTCAGTTCATTTTGGTTTGGGAGTTGGGGGGAGTTTGGGTTTCAGCCTGTTCTCCCTGCCTGCTTCTTTGCGAACTGCTGGAGTTGGCCTTCAGATAAGCAAAAACTAATCCTGCACGGGCTTTTGAAGCTTACTAACAACTCTTTCCCTTAATAACTTGCCTTTCTTTCTCTCTAACCCCTTTTTGGGAAAAAAAGGGGGGTAGGGAGGGAGAGAGGGGGTTACAGGGAGGAGATCCCTCCTGGGGGAGGGATTTTGGTTGTGTTATTTCTCTTTGCTGTATATTTCTGTGTATATATTGTAAATACCTGTATATATTGTGTTATATATAACCTGCTTTCCATATATGCTTGTAAATATATAGCTTTGCTCTTCAACTGGGTTAGCTGTGGTTTCTTACTCTGTGGAGGAGGGAGAGCTAAGCCCTCTCTCAACCTACCACACCAAGGTTGCTGTTAAGCTCCTGGCATTAAATCGGTCTCGTTGCCTTGTTCTGTGCTTGCGATGCTTTATGGCCAGGTGAGTTTTGCACTGCTGCAGGATGCACCTGGAATCCAGATACTTAAGGGGAGATAATTCTTGTTATGAACAGTCTCATTCTGCCCATAGATGTCACACAGCTAAGCAATGGTTTAAGTCTTTCTAACTGAAGAGGGGGTGGGTGGGAAATCTCCACTAACCCTTAGGAGCTGTTTTAGCAGAATTCTGCTTTTAAATTGAGAGCTGCCAGGACCAAGCAGCGCCAGACCTGCAGGATCACGTTTCGGTCCTGCATCTTTGGCGATGCCAGCTCAGCACCAATCGGCTGCAGGACCTTTTGATCCCCTTAAGAGCCTCTGCAAGCTCATTCACCATCAGCTGAAAGGTGGTGGGTTTTGTTGTTTTTTTTTTTCCTTGGGTCCTTGAAATATCTGCAAAGAGAATGGAAATTTATTCAGAACTCCCCAAAGCTGTGGTTATTCTCAGACTGGGTTGTGGTTGGGTTGGTTTTTTTTTTTTGCATATTCTTACCCTCTTCCTTCTTTCCTTAGCTCTCATTTCTAAATAGAATTTAAACCTTCTTGATGAGAGCATAATTCAGATTAAAAAAAAAACCAACTAAAAAAGGACCAAAATTATCTCAGGCTCTAGACTTGAGCCTGGATCCAAGATGTTGTCAAAAAACTTTCCCTTCTTCAATATTTACTTTCTTCTGGGGGAGTCTTGGTGCTCTGATTTCCTGCAGAAGCTAATTCTGCCTGGTCAGAGACAAAAAAAAACAAAAAAAAAAACCTCACAGGTCTGGAAGACAAAACCTCTCAGGTCCAGAAGACAAAACCTCACAGGTCTAGAAGACAAAACCTCACGAAGACAAAACCTCTCAGGTCCAGAAGACAAAACCTCACGAAGACAAAACCTCACAGGTTCAGAAGACAAAACCTCACAGGTCTAGAAGACAAAACCTCACGAAGACAAAACCTCTCAGGTCCAGAAGACAAAACCTCTCAGGTCCAGAAGACAAAACCTCACAGGTCTAGAAGACAAAACCTCACGAAGACAAAACCTCTCAGGTCCAGAAGACAAAACCTCACGAAGACAAAACCTCACAGGTTCAGAAGACAAAACCTCACAGGTCCAGAAGACAAAACCCCACGAAGACAAAACCTCACAGGTTCAGAAGACAAAACCTCACAGGTCCAGAAGACAAAACCTCATGGAGACAAAACCTCACAGGTTCAGAAGACAAAATCTCACAGGTTCAGAAGACAAAATCTCACAGGTTTAGAACACAAAAGCTCACAGATTCAGAAGACAAAAGCTCATAGGTCTAGAAGACAAAAGCTCACAGGTTCAGAAGACAAAACCTCACAGGTCCAGAAGACAAAAGCTCACAGGTTCAGAAGACAAAAGCTCACAGGTCTAGAAGACAAAAGCTCACAGGTTTAGAAGACAAAAGCTCACAGGTTCAGAAGACAAAACCTCATGAAGACAAAACCTCACAGGTTCAGAAGACAAAACCTCACAGGTCTAGAAGACAAAACCTCACAGGTCTAGAAGACAAAACCTCACGAAGACAAAACCTCACAGGTTCAGAAGACAAAACCTCACAGGTCCAGAAGACAAAACCTCACGAAGACAAAACCTCACAGGTTCAGAAGACAAAACCTCACAGGTCCAGAAGACAAAACCTCACAGGTTCAGAAGACAAAACCTCACAGGTCTAGACTTGCAATTTATTGCACACTTCCCTACTTCACAGTCACTCAAATAAGTAAGTTTCAAGGGCCAGAAGTCGCTGCTGGTGGAGCTGGCTGTACAGCTTAGTGCTCCAATGTCTGCAGTACAGCTATGTGCAGGAGGCAGTGCCAAGTCAGCACTGCTCCTGGAAATGGGCCAGGTCCTTCTGCAAGTTCTGAGTGAAGCTCCAAGGTTTCCAGTAAAGGGACCGTGGCTGGAGGGTGAATGGTAAGCAGTGGTGCTAATGGCACGTGTGAGTGGGGCCCCTTCCAGCCTTACAAAAGGAGAAAGCCCAAAACCTTTCCCTTGAGGCTTGACAGGGTGGGTGCTCCGTGCCCAGACAAAGGGAGCTTTGGAGCTCAGAACTGCAATGGAAGCAAAAAAAGTGCTTCAGCCCAGGGGGATATTTATTGCAGCTCTCCCTCCCTTAATTTGGCGAAGGAGCTGAGATTTGTCCTCCTCTTGAAAATGTGGAGTATTAATTAACTGGAGACAGGCTGAGAAATGGATGACTCTCCTAAGTGTTTTCCCTATACTTTATTATCATTCTAGGCTTTTAAAACAATGGGTGTGCCAACAAATAGATGAGAGTGAGGCAGAGACAGGAGGGGTTTTGTTTAATGCTAACCAGATTATATCAATGTACAGTGCATGCAGCCAGAGCAGGAGAGAAGTGATTTACAAGGTAGATTTGAGTTAAGAGGGGATTGTGACTTGGAGGGATTAATTTCAGCTAATGTATTTATTGCTCCATAAATATGGATGGAACTCTATTGATTGTATATAGAGAGGAGGTAAATAGGAAGTGTTTTATGGAGAGAATTTGTGTCTCCACCCATAGGGACAGCTCTGGATACAGGACCTACTGCACCTTAGCTGCTCTCCATCATTTTCCTCCAGTCCTGGCTCACCAGTGAGGTCCCAGACGACTGGAAGCTGCCAATGTGGTCCCCATCCACAAGAAGGGTTGGATGGAGGAATCCAGAAACTCCAGGCCTGGCAGCCTGACCTCAGTGCCAGGGAAGGTGATGAAGCAGATTATCCTGGGGGCAATAACTGCACACCTGAAGGATGGCCAAGGGCTCAGGTCCAGCCAGCATGGATTTAGGAAGGGCAGGTCCTGCCTCTCCAACCTGATCTTCTTCTATGATCAGGTGACTGCCTGGTGGATGTGGGGCAGGCTGTGGATGTGGTCTACCTGGACTTCAGCAAGGCCTTTGACACCGTCCCCCACAGCAAACTGCTGGCTAAGCTGTCAGCCCCTGGCTTGGGCAGCAGCACTCTGAGCTGGGTTAGGAACTGACTGGAGGCTGAGCCCAGAGAGTGGTGGTGAATGGTGCCATAGCCAGCGGGCAGCCAGGCATCAGTGGTCCCCCAGGGATCAGTACTGGGCCCCATCCTCTTTAACATCTTCACTGATGATCTGGATGAGGGGATTGAGTCAGCCATCAGCAAGTTTGCAGATGACACCAAGTTGGGAGCAGCTGTTGGTCAGTTAGAGGACAGAAGGGCTCTGCAGAGGGACCTCGACCGACTGGACAGATGGGCAGAGGCCAACAGGATGGCATTCAACAAGGCCAAGTGCCAGGGGCTGCACTTTGGCCACAGCAACCCCAGGCAGAGCTACAGGCTGGGGTCAGAGTGGCTGAGAGCTCCCAAACGGAGAGGAACCTGGGGGTGCTGATTGACACCTGCCTGAACATGAGCCAGCAGTGTGCCCAGGGGGCCAAGAAGGCCAGTGGCATCCTGGCCTGCATCAGGAACAGTGTGGCCAGCAGGAGCAGGGAGGTCATTGTGCCCTGTACTCTGCACTGGTTAGGCCACACCTTGAGTCCTGTGTCCAGTTCTGGGGCCCTCAGTTTAGGAAGGACATTGAGACACTTGAAGGTGTCCAGAGAAGGGCAACAAGGCTGGGGAGAGGCCTTGAGCACAGCCCTGTGAGGAGAGGCTGAGGGAGCTGGGGTTGTTTAGCCTGGAGAAAAGGAGGCTCAGGGGGGACCTCATTGCTCTCTACAACTACCTGAAAGGTGGTTGTAGCCAGGAAGGGGTTGGTCTCTTCTCTCTAGCAACCAGCACTAGAACAAGAGGACACAGTCTCAAGCTGTGCCAGGGGAAGCTTAGGCTGGAGGTGAGGAGAAAGCTCTTCACCGAGTAAGTCGTTCGTCATTGGAATGTGCTGCCCAGGGAGGTGGTGGAGTCACCGTCCCTGGAGGTATTCAAGAGGGGACTGGACGTGGCACTTGGTGCCATGGTCTAGTCATGAGGTCTGTGGTGACAGGTTGGACTCAATGATCTTTGAGGTCTCTTCCAACCTTGGTGATACTGTGATACTGTGATACCTTCATACCTGCATATGGAAGGGAGAGACTCAGAGCACAAATGATATTTCATCCTCTCAATCACTGTCCTGCCCCCCTCCAGCCTGTTTTGTTTTATCACTCCAAGCTGCAGTACATGGAGTGCAGAACTCTGGCCTACAACATTGTGTGGAAAACAGAGCTGTGAGCATCTGTTCATCAAAATCTTCCCCAGCTGCCTTGCAGAGTTCATCCTTATTTGTTTCTCTTTGAGCTGGTAGCTTCTGGCTTGCTTTGTCTCCTTCCAGCAGAAGACCTCAGGGACATGGGAGTGAGTCCAGAGGAGGCCACAAAGATGAGCCAAGGGCTGGAGCAGCTCTGCTTTGAGCACAGGCTGAGGGAGCTGGGGTTGAGAAGACTCTGGGGGGACCTCGGAGCTGCCTTCCAATAGCTGAAGGGATCCTCCAGGAAGGCTGCAGAGGGTCTTTTCCTGAGGGTGTCTAGAGACAGGCCAAGGGGGAATGGTTTGAAGCAGAGAGAGCAGGATTAGACTGGAGCTGAGGAAGAAGTTCTTCAGTAGGAAGATGGTGAGAGTGTGGCACAGGCTGCCCAAGGAAGCTGTGGATGGTTCCTCCCTGGGAGTGTCCAAGGCCAGATTAGATGAGATCTTGAGCAGGGTGCTGGAGCAGAGGATCTCTGAGGTCACTTCCAACCTGAGGTGCTCTGCGGAAAACAGTCACTGGGCTGGAAGGCCCTGGTGGAAGCAGCTCAACAGGGGAAGCATTGCAGCAGGCACAGTCCCAGCTCAAAGCCCAAATCTGTTGGGTTTCCTGTGGGCTTAGGTTACCCTGTGGGCTTAGGTTTCACTGTGAGCATTTGACACCCAACCACCCCAGGCCTGCTCTGCCTATTCCCTTTTCCCTGGGCTAGAGAATGAGACAGGTTTTAGAGATGCAGACCCCTGCAGAGGTAAACATTACTTCCACTTGCAAGAATGAGCATTTCAGAGGGTCAGTGCTGATGCCAAGGACTTCTAGTCTTTCCCATGGAAAAAAAAAAAAGAGAAACACCATAAAAATGAGGTTTTCCAGTAATGCTGTAATTATCACCCTGTCATGTCACAAAGCAAACAGGTTGGCAAACCTGGGTACCCAACTAAATAATCTGTGGCATAATCTAAACACATAATGGTAATTAAAGCTGACAACTTAATAAGATACTGAAATTCAAATGTACAGTAGTAATCTACAATTAAGTAATCTTTTGTAATAGCACCCTGCCAGTTTGTAGGATTTCAGGTGGAGTGCTGTGTACTGTTTCCCAGCAAAAATATTGACAGAAGGAGAAGGTATCCAGGCAATGATCAGATAAATGCTGGAATCAAAACCTGCAGTAGATGGAAGGGTGCAAATAAAGGCACTGATTCCTTTCAGGCACTCAGCTGCAGCCACCAGCATGCTTTCAGAGACACCTGGATGTCCTTGGGAAGGATTTTTCCTGCTCTTTTGGGGAAGCTGTGATGCCTGACCTCTCTAGTGAGGGGTTTGCCACTCCATTGCCTAACCTCAGAGGTGGTTGATTAGAGCAATGGTCCAGCTAGGAGCCTGTTAGAGGTGTCTGATCTGCAGTGTTCGAGCAGAGAGGATCCATTGTACAGTCTCTGCACTGGAAGCAGTTCCATTTCTAGCAACATCTGTAGTGGAGTTTAGATTCCATCATTGTGACTTTGATGTCATATTGGCTCCAAGTTTGGCAGGGTTCAGAGCCAGGTTAGATGAGGCCTTGAGCAAGCTGGTCTGGTAGGAGGTGTCCCTGCCTATGGCAGAGGGATTGGAACTGAATGGTCTTTAAGGTCCTTTCCAACCCAAACCATTCTATGATTGTGCAGTAAGTAGTAGCATTAATGCTCAGTTACCCAGGGGCTGTGTCAGACAGCAAAGGAACAAATGAGATACAGTGGTAGGGATGGATGTGACCCACAGGGGTGGGTGTGACCCACAGGGATGGTTATAACCTGCAGGGATGGATGTGACCCACAGGGATGGGTGTGATCAACAGGGATGGATGTGACCCACAGGGGTGGGTGTGACCCACAGGGATGGTTATAACCTGCAGGGATGGATGTGACCCACAGGGGTGGGTGTGATCCCTTCCCTTCCCTTCCCTTCCCTTCCCTTCCCTTCCCTTCCCTTCCCTTCCTTTCCCTTCCCTTCCCTTCCCTTCCCTTCCCTTCCCTTCCCTTCCCTTCCCTTCCCTTCCCTTCCCTTCCCTTCCCTTCCCTTCCCTTCCCTTCCCTTCCCTTCCCTTCCCTTCCCTTCCCTTCCCTTCCCTTCCCTTCCCTTCCCTTCCCTTCCCTTCCCTTCCCTTCTCCTTTGAAGCTGTGAGTGAATAAAGTGAGCCTTGCAACAGCCAAGTGAGGCAAGAACCTTTCTAAATATAGGAAATGCTTTGGGATATTTTTTTGCATGGCAATGACAATTGTGGGTTTAGGCCTAGGTAGGAGATTTCCTGCACTTGTCAGGCTGAGCCTTTGTGCCTTGGTTTCCTTTTATTTATTTATTTAGTAAGTTTATTTATCTATCTCTTTATCAATCCTTTTCTGCTTCCCCTAAGTTCCCTCTCCCTCCTCGTGTGGTTATTGACTGATTCTACAGATGCTGTTTTGCCGAGCGAGAGCATCGGGGAATCAATCACAGAGCTGTTATAAAAGGATCCCCAGCACCACAGAGCTGAGTAAGTTATTCTTTAGGAAACAAATCTCCCAGCAAGCAATATGCATGCTGCATTATTTATTTACCCCAGGCCCCTCTTTAGAATTCACAGGCAGCCAGCGACAAGCTCTACATGTCCAAGGAACATTAAAAGGTTTGACTTAGATGTTAATTCAGTGCCTTTGAAGGAGTCAGGATGGTTTATCAGGAGAATAAATATAACAAAGTGTTACAAAGGTCTTGGTGTGCAGCAAAATTCTGAAGCATCCATTTAGGAGCAAGATAATGTCCTTGGGTTTGGGGGTTGGTTTGGGCTTTTTTTTCCCTTCCTGCTGGACTGGATCTCAGGAGATCTGAGTTCCACTCACAGCCCTGCGTTCAGCTCACCTATCCTACCATATTTCACTAAGGCAGATAAATCAGAAGCTTATCTGCCTGGCTTAGCCTCATTTCCAGTGGAGAAAGAGGCACCCCCGAAAGCAGCTCTGCCCAGGCTGGATATTAGGAAGTAGTTCTGCAGAGAGAGAGATTTGCCACTGGAATGTGCTGCCCAGGGAGGTGGTGGAGTCACTGTCCCTGGAGATCATAGAATCATAGAATAGAATCATAGAATCAACAAGGTTGGAAAAGACCTCAAAGATCATCAAGTCTAACCTGTCACCACAGACCCCATGACTACTAGACCATGGCACCAAGTGCCACATCCAATCCCCTCTTGAACACCTCCAGGCATGGTGACTCCACCACCTCCCTGGGCAGCACATTCCAATGGCTAACAACTCTCTCCTCACCTCCAGCCTAAACTTCCCCTGGCACAGCTTGAGACTGTGTCTTCTCATTGTGGTGCTGGTTGCCTGGGAGAAGAGACCAACGCCCTCCTGGCTACAACCTCCCTTCAGGTAGTTGTAGACAGCAATGAGGTCTCTCCTGAGCCTCCTCTTCTCCAGGCTAAGCAACCCCAGCTCCCTCAGCCTCTCCTCACAGGGCTGTGCTCAAGGCCTCTCCCCAGCCTGGTTGCCCTTCTCTGGACACGTTCAAGAGTCTCAATGTCCTTCCTAAATTGAGGGGCCCAGAACTGGACACAAATCTTCAAGGAAATCACAGAACTTCAAGGAAAGCCTGGATGAGGCACTTAGTGCCATGGTCTAGTTGATTGGACAGGGCTGGGTGATAGGTTGGACTGGATGATCTTGGAGGTCCCTTCCAACCTGCTTGATTCTCTGAAATTCTATTCTAATGTGCCCTCTGGCCATGCTTCCCTCTCTCTGATGATTTTAGAAAGCACTGAGTTTGCCCAGTTTTCATCCCACAACAACATGGGGTGAATCAAGGCTTAATTCTCTCTGCTCCAGCCTGGTGATGGTTCCCCTAATCTTCTGGATTATTAGGGGGTAGCTTCCTCATTTGGCTGTGAAAGAGCAGAGCCTGTTCCAAGCACTCTGCAGGGCCCAGCACTGTGCAGTGAGTGCTTGGGGTGCAGTGCTTGGGTCTGTGCCCATGCCAAGGTGAACAGAGGGTTCAGCCACTGTACTGCAGAGCCCAAACACCTCTGTCCTTCCTCCACAGGGCTCAGCCTCTCCAGCCTGAGCTCATGACTGAAGTAACTCACGGAGCTCTTTCATGCTGCTCTTGGCTATCTTTGTCTTCATTGCCCAACGGTTGCAAACTGGATCTGTTAATTAGGAACATGTGCACTGATTAACCGATTACCAGCGACACAGCAGCCAGTGTGAGCCCAGAGTGGTGTGGCTGGGCTGCCAGTCCCAAGGGACATGGATGTTTAGCTCCATTTAAACAGCCGACACAAGAACGTCCCCATCAAATTAGCGCAGCGTGTTGCTAGGCATCCAGGCTGGCCCCTGACTCATGCAGGCTTTTTTCTTCCCTTTCTTTCTGATGCAGTCCTTGTAAAAGCTCTGTGGACTCAACTCATGTGGAGTCTTTGCTTTCCAGCCCTCACCAGGGTTGCAGCTGGGACAGGGCAAGTCAGCTGCCTTGACCTGTAGCAGGCACTAGCAAGAGGTGACACGGTCTGCTCCAGGTGGTGGTGTTAGGTCACAGGCTGCACTTGATGATCTCAGAGATCTATTCCAGCCTCAATAGTTCTGTGGTTCTGTGACATGCAGCTCTAGTGAGCTGCTTAGCCAAACCCTGCACCTGATGAGCTGTGTCCCAGAAGCAGCTGAGCTCCTCAGTGAGCTGCTCAGTCCTGTGTGCTCCTTAGGCTGAAGAACTGAGAAGAACCCCACCAAAACAAACCAAACAAAACCAAGGCTGAGCTAATGATGCATCCTCCTGAGTGATGGCAGAACTCTTCAATTTCCCGGAGTGCTCTCTGGATGTCTTGTGCTGTGGTTCAGCCTTCTCTTTCTGCTGCATCCAACATTCTCAGAGATGTTTTGAGCTGGCTACTGAGGCCCAGCTCCTCTGAGAAGCTGTTGTGCAGTCAGGCTAACATCTTCAGACAGGCATTGCACCCCTGTGATTTCTCTCCAAGATGTGGAGTGTCAGTGGAGGGGAAAACATCTGCAATCTGTTGACATGACTTGGATTTTAGTCATGTCAGATCTTTGACAAAATAATGAATTGAACCCAGTCCCTGCTGCACATGGATGCCTGCCCCTGCTGTAGTCTTGAACGGCACAGAAATATGTTCAGAGTTACAGGGATGGGCAAGGAAGCAAAATAACCCCAAGAATTTAAACCCTGGAAGTACAAAACAGCTAATCAAAACTAGCTGGAGCTTGCTTGTTATTGAATAAGCTTCCTGTAAGGCCTCTGGTTAGAGCCCTGAGTCCCAGAGGTGTGCTGGCCTCTGACACCTACTGAGCTGAGGACACATAGGGACAGAGTTGACAGAATGATCTGAGGGTCTGCACTCCTCTCAAGGGAGCTGGATGTGAATTTTGCATGGAGGGAGCAGGAGAGTTGTGTGCTGCTATCGTGCTCTGGTGCGCTGCTGCCATGCCCCGATGCGCTGCTGCCGTGCCCCGATGCACTGTTGCCGTGCCCCGATGCGCTGCTGCCGTGCTCTGGTGCGCTGCTGCCGTGCCCTTGTGTGATGCTGCCGTGCCCCGATGCGCTGCTGCCGTGCTCTGGTGTGCTGCTGCCGTGCCCTTGTGTGATGCTGCCGTGCTCTGGTGCACTGCTGCCGTGCCCCGATGCGCTGCTGCCGTGCCCCGATGCACTGTTGCCGTGCCCCGATGAGCTGCTGCTGTGCTCTGGTGCGCTGCTGCCGTGCCCTTGTGTGATGCTGCCGTGCCCCGATGCGCTGCTGCCGTGCCCTTGTGTGATGCTGCCGTGCCCTTGTGTGCTGCTGCCGTGCTCTGGTGCGCTGCTGCCGTGCCCTGATGCGCTGCTGCCGTGCTCTGGTGCGCTGCTGCCGTGCCCCGATGCACTGCTGCCGTGCCCCGATGCGCTGCTGTCGTGCTCTGGTGTGCTGCTGCCATGCCCCAATGCGCTGCTGCCGTGCTCTGGTGCACTGCTGCCGTGCTCTGGTGCACTGCTGTCGTGCTCTGGTGCACAGCTGCCGTGCTCTGGTGCGCTGCTGCCATGCCCTTGTGTGATGCTGCCGTGCCCCGATGCACTGCTGCCGTGCTCTGGTGTGCTGCTGCCATGCCCTTGTGTGATGCTGCCATGCCCCGATGCACTGCTGCTGTGCTCTGGTGTGCTGCTGCCGTGCCCTTGTGTGATGCTGCCGTGCCCCGATGCGCTGCTGCCGTGCCCTGGTGCGCTGCTGCCGTGCCCCGACGCGCTGCTGCCGTGCTCCGGTGCGCTGCTGCCGTGCTCTGGTGCGCTGCTGCCGTGCCCCGATGCGCTGCTGCCGTGCCCCGATGCGCTGCTGCCGTGCTCCGGTGCGCTGCTGCCGTGCCCCGGTGCACTGCTGCCGTGCTCTGGTGCGCTGCTGCCGTGCCCCGGTGCGCTGCTGCCGTGCCCCGATGCGCTGCTGCCGTGCCCTTGTGTGATGCTGCTGTGCTCTGGTGCGCTGCTGCCGTGCTCTGGTGTGCTGCTGCCGTGCCCTTGTGTGATGCTGCCGTGCTCCGGTGTGCTGCTGCCGTGCCCTTGTGTGATGCTGCCGTGCTCTGGTGTGCTGCTGCCGTGCTCTGGTGTGCTGCTGCCGTGCCCTTGTGTGATGCTGCCGTGCTCTGGTGCGCTGCTGCCGTGCTCTGGTGCGCTGCTGCCGTGCCCTTGTGTGATGCTGCCGTGCCCCGATGCACTGCTGCCATGCTCTGGTGCACTGCTGCCGTGCTCTGGTGTGCTGCTGCCGTGCCCTTGTGTGATGCTGCCGTGCCCCGATGCGCTGCTGCCGTGCCCTGATGCGCTGCTGCTGTGCTCTGGTGCGCTGCTGTCGTGCTCTGATGTGCTGCTGCCTCTCCTTGCCCAGTGGTGAGAAACATGCAGGAATGCTGAGCTCACCACTTCACACCAGGCTGATCAAAGGCCATGAAATGGCCAACTTTGGATGGGGCTCCTGTGGGCCCAGGGCCACCAAGCTGAGCACATTTCAACTTGGCAAAGCATCATCAGAGCTGGTGAGTTGATCACTGGGCTCAGGGACATCTTATAAATGGTTATTCCTCAGAAACAATGGGGTCTGGAAGTGCTTGCCAGGGGGAGACAGATGTGGATGCTGTGGGTTTAAGACTGGATGTTTTAACCTTGGAGTTGAAAGTCCTCCAAGGAGGACCAAAAGAGTGGGAGAGACCAACCAAGACAGTGGGAGAGAAAGAGTGAGCTGTAAAGAAATAGGGATCCTGTGGATATGTAAAGGAGAAGGAACGGTGTGGAGAAATGAAGTGGATCCCTTCATGGAGTTCAGACCCTGTTCATAAGCTACTCTGTGGAGACATCCTGATTAATGCCAGATGCAGGGGCAGCTCTAAAAGCCAGGGTGGGTGAAATATCTGTGTGGAGAAGACATGGCTGAAGGATGACACCAGGACTCCAAGACAACAGGAGACATTAATAGCATTGGGATTCTGCTACTTTTAGTCATCCTTAAAAATGATGCACTCAAATGCTTCCTGACCCAAGGGGACATAACAGAAGTCAGTCATTACTCACCTAGACTTAGTTGTGCTCACCCTCTATTTTTTAATGGGAAGAGATGGGTTCTTGAGCTCAATTCCTCTCAGTCTTGTGCCGTGCTGCTGTCATTCATCAGCATTCTTCTTGGTGGTGCTGGAGTGCCAGGACATCCCCAGCACCTTCAGCAGCACAGCAGGAGCCTTCTGCCTGGGTGGATTTGGAGAGCTCCCTGAAAATAGGAGGTTGAGGAATCACTTTCAGAGTAAGGGGAATTCTGCAAGACTATCTCAGCTAGCGAGGGGAAGGTTGAGAAGCTAAGTGAGGAATGTCTGTAGCAGCAGGACAGCTGTCCCACCCTGCTGACATCAAAGCTGCTGTCAAAACAGAGGGATGCTGCCAGCGGTGACACACGTGGGTCACACTTTGGAGTCAAGGCAGGGTTCTGGCAGCTCAGCTCACAAGCTGGCATTGCCAAACCTGCCTTCTCCTTCTCCTGAAAGCCTCTTTCTTCCTCTCCACCCCAGTAGTCCCCCAGGCTGCAAGTCGATTCCACACGCCTGGCTCTCAGCTCGGGGCCGAGGGGATAGTGCTTGGGTGGCACTTTTGCAGGAGCTGAATAAATACAAAACAAATCTCTCTGAGGGATAAGCAGCCCAAGAGAAGAGTGTCAAGTCCAGTTAGGCTGCTCTGAGAAGGCTTCAGAGCTGGGGAAAGTATTATATTGCTGCTGCTCACTGATATGTCAATCAGCCAGATGGTAATTAATGACTGCCAGTGTCAAGTGGAAAAGTAACTCAAGACATAGCATGACCTGTCTGAAAGGATAAAATTTCACTCAAGCGTGAGATTCCAGCTCTGGCCAGCACTGAGCAGCACTCAGCTGCTTCCAAGTAGAGAGGCACCTTTGGTTGGGTTCAGTCACTCTGTGAAGACAGTGAGGACAGAGAGAAACACAACACTGCTCAGCAATTCCCTCTCAGGGCAGAGATGAGTGAAGTGGAGAATGGAGAGGAGGGAGCCTTCAGCAGTCTGATACCACAGAGTCGCAGACTGCATCAGGTTGGGAGGGATCCTCAAAGGTCATCTTGTTCAACCCCCTTGCAGTCAGCAGGGACACCTCTAACTAGATCAGGCTGCCCAGGGCCCCAGCAAGTCTGAACTCGAATCGTCCCGGGGATGGGGCTTCATCAGATCCCTGGGCAGCCTGTTCCAGTGCCTCACCACCCTCACCCTGCAGAACTTCCTCCTAATATCCAAACTAAACCTACCCTGCTCCAGCTTCAAACCATTGCCCCTTGGCCTATTGTTACCAGCCCTTCTAAACCATCCCTCCTCAGCCTTTCTGTTAGGTCCCCCTTCAGGTACTGAAATGTAGTTAGATGGTCTGCCCAGAACCTTTTCCTCTCAAGGCTCAACAGCCTCATCTCAGCTCCTTTTGCTCTCCCTGCAAGTATCTGTTGACATTTCTCAGGACGGAGCTGAGCGCTGTTTGCTTTTAGCTTGCAAAGAAGGCTGGCAGAAGAGCCTGGATGGCAGAACGTGGTCTATGAAGTAGAATACTGCCCCTTGGAAGCCTGAAGCAGAACTGGCATTTGCTTCAACAGGACTCTTGGGCCAGAAAACCATTCAGTGAGCATGATCACTGTGGTTCAGGTACTCTAGTGAGTCCTGAACTCCCTTCCCCATCCAGCTGTGGGTTTCTGTGCTGGACAGAACCAGTTTTAAAAGTCAAGTAGCAACAGAGACTTGGTGGGACTAGGCTTGGTGATGAGAGAAGGTTTTTCCCTTGCTTTTGGCTGCAGAGATGTTCCCAGGAAGCCTGCTTGTCTGAATCTGTAACCAAACATCAGCTGGTGAAGAAAGGTAACATCTCCTGGGCACAATTCTCCTTTCAAGTCAGCTTCAAGAGCCATTGTGAGTGCAGTGTGCTGTTCCCTGAGCACACACACACACAGGCACACCTCTACAGCTTCCCTGCCTTTCAAATTCCTGCAGTGTAACTCAGCAAAGAAAGTACAGAATGAGGGTGACATGCAAATCCTATTAATTCATCCAAGTATGGAAATGCAATCCTTTTGATGTCAAAAAGTACAGCAATGAGATGTTAAAGAGCTCAGCACGCTTCTGTTAAATATGTAAAGTGCAGCTTCCCCCGGAGCTGTATCACTCCTGGATAACCCTGGACTATGGCTCCTTGCTTTAAAAGGCTGAGAATGACTCTAACAGCATTAGAACCCCCTTGGCCCGACAATGTGGGCAGATGTTCCTAAGAGGATTTGAGCTGAGCGTGGATTTAGCCACAGCAGCTCCTCTCTGCAGCTTGTTTGGCTTCCTTTGCTCAGGCGAATGCAGGTGACAGGTTCCACGGAGTGGCTCTGTGTAGGAAATGAGCTTTGGGAGAAAGGCTGGGTGATAAGTTCTCGAATGCACTGCAGGCAGAGGTCCCCCGTGGAGGCTTCCCTTCTCCAGGCTCAACAACCCCAGCCCCCTCAGCCCATCCTCATGGCAGAGGTGCCCCATTCAACACTCAACAGCTGCTGCCCTGCGCTGGAGGCTGGAAGAACACAGCCACTACAGACACCTCCGTGCCAGAGCTATGAGAGGCTGTGAAATGCCCTGCAGATAAAAAACTGTACAAGTTACTGAGACCCCCACAATAAATTCTCTGTGTTCTTTTGTCTGAGGGGGGTGGTGGCAGCTTGAACTTGGCTAACCATTAGCATGAGATCATTGCTGAAAGCAGGGTTGTTAAAAGCTTTAACAGCAAACAGAGCAGACAAAAATACTCTCCCTGCGAGGAAAAGGGCAAAAAACTTTGCGTTTCTGCTGAGCACTGCACAGAACAGCCCCAGCTCGACACAAACATGATGACTCCATCGAGTTCAGAGATTCTCTGCTGAACTTCTCCAAGTTCAAAGGCTCCAGCACACTGAAACGCACTTTTCTTGCAGCCAGAACTGAGGATGCTGGATTGAGACGCACGAAAGGAAACAAAAGACCAAGCAAAACTAAAACCCCCACGAACTTGTACCATAAATCAGGTCCTGCCTGTACATTACAAAGTCAGTTGAGGGAAGGAGGAGAGTGTTGTTGTTTGAGTTTTTCTCTCTCTCTCTCTCTTTCCCCTAACACTAATTAGGTTTGAAAGACTGCAGCTTGAGTCCAGATACCACATGCCGAGAAGAAAGGAACCCAAACAGCTGACGCAGAGTTCAGACTAAACTAACTGCAAGCTCCCCAGGGACATCACAAGGTAAACCTGATAGTCTCTGTCATTTACAATCATTATCAGGCAGCTGAGGCTCTGTAATTTTACTAGGGAGCCAATTAACAGATCCCTGAAGCTCAAGAATAAGGTCTTGGTCCTTTTTTTTCTGGTTTAGACAGGAAAAGGAGAAAAGGCTTTGTTTCAAACAGACACTCCAGAAGCTTTCCTAGGGGCATGGTTAGAGCTGGGCTTGCATTTTCCCCTTGAGGAATAAGATAAAGCACTGAGCTTAAGAGTCAAGCAACTGGCTTTAGTACCCAGCTCAGCAGCATGCTGGCTGTGTAACCTTGGGTGACTTATTTTACTGTCTCCTAATGCTGCCTGCTGCACAGAGGGAATATAATAACATACTTGTTAACTTAGATAATGAGAGCTTGGAGGAAAGGGCTCTCTCTTGTGATTTGTTTGGCCTAATGTAAGTAGGTACTGATTTAGGATGGGACATTAAGGAGCTCTGCTCAACGTGAGTAAGAAGCAAGAGGGGGGAAAAAAAAAGAGCTTGGACCAAAACTCCAGATGGAAACATATCTGCTCCTTGGGGAAGTTTGGAGTTTGGATTCAGGTCTGAGCCTTAATGTGTTGGACTCATCTTTCCTGGAACAAACTAATCATACATTTTCAATTCAGGACAGATTGCAAGTAGGAATCAGTGAACCATGCTTAGAGCAAACAAAATACATAGGAAGCAAGCTTTGCCTTTGCCAGCCCTTTGCAGACTTGAAGTTGAGCCAAGGCAGTCAGCTGATCTCTTGGTAGGAGTATTTTGGCCTAAAATCCCCCACTGTGTACACAACCTTAGATAAGAATTCGTGCACTGGATTCTGTTTACCCTCTGGCAGAACAGGGAGAGTGTCTTGGTCCACTCCCCAGCATGCAGCATGTCAGACAGACAAGAGAGGGTGGAAGGAAGAGCCTGGGCAGTTCTTTGGCTCCAAGGGACACATCCTAAAGAAGTTCTGCAAGCTTTCCATATTGTCATCGTCTGAAGCCGCCTTTTGAGCTGTCATTCAGGGCACAGAGGAGGTAAAATCCCTTTCTCTTGCTTGTTGTTCTCTTGCTTTTGAATAGCTACACGTGCCTGGGCCTCTCTGTTGTGATGCTAAGCAGGTCTTGTGCAACCTTCCGGCATGTGTGTTAAAACACTCTTGAAGAAACACCAAAACCTCTTTGCTCCTAACTTCCCTGAGCGGCTGAGAAGAGAGACAGCCCAAACTCAGCCCATCCTGCCAGCAAACTCTTCTCTCTGAACTCATCTGCCCCTGCTGGGAAATGGAGGCAAACATTGCAAGCACTCCTTGGTGCCTGAGATCCAGAACCTGCCAGCTCCAGCCTTGAGGCACCAAACGCTGCATGTACTACGGCGTTACTCCAGAGCTGTGCTACTTGGTGTAAAACTTGCAGCCAGTGGTGGATCTTTCTCTTCTTTCCTGTTAGAAAGGAAGGTTTTCAGCAAGTGTAGGGTTTTTTTCCCTTTTCTCCAAGGTGTCCCAGGTGCAGGACCTGCCAGTGGTGAGCCAGGACCTGCCAGTGGTGAGCCAGGCCCTGCTTGCCCATCCTGCACTCCCCGTATCTGAGAGCTGGGGGAATGTGCTCACCTCCAGCCACACCACTGCTCCAGCACAGCTTACCCTGCAGCTGCTCGAGCATGTAATTGACTGGGGTAAGGTGGAGTGGGGAGAGCTGCCAAGGGGAGCAGGGACCTCTTTCCCTTTGCTTATCCCACCCTTTTGTTCCAGTCTCTCTATCTGAGCAAGCAGTTCTGCTTCCCTTGAAAGGAGGAAGAGGGAGAGAAATCCTAAGAAAGGCAAAAGCATTAATGGGTCAAGGCCTCCTTTGCATAATTCTATTATCACCAGGAAGATTCTGCAATAATCATGTTAGGCATGTGCTCTGGAGCATCAAAGTGACTTGTCTTACCTTACTTTTTGATGTTAGACAGGTTTAAATGCTTTGTACAGATGAGGCACCTCCGACAGCTGATCAAGAGAGCCTGTGCTGTTCAAGCAAAGCAAAGGCCTGTTTTGCCTTCCTGGGGTGTTTTTTTAAATGTCAACAATGCCACATTCTTCCAGCAAGGAATAATCTCTCTTGTCACCAACTGTGAAAAGCAAAGGTGTAGGAGAGAGAGAGTCTGTGTGTGGGTGCATGCAAACAGGCTTTCTGAAGCTCCCACTTTTGAATCAGAGGCTGCCTGTGAGTTGTTTGGGTCATGTGTTTGCATAAATCCAGCTCCTGCAGGCAGCCCTGCAGTGGGGGACAGGAGCTCTGTGCTGGGCTTTGCTAACCTGCACCCATTCCAAGCTGTAAGGGTCACCTTGGGGGTGATGAGGCAGGAGGGCTTTCCGGCAGTGTTAGCAGTTCTGAACCTTTTTTGTGTCCGGTACTATCAGAGGTAGTCCTTGGCCTTACTGAGCCTGGGTTCCAGGAGAAGCAGAGGAGCTGCAGTTTGCTCAACAGCATTCATCAGATTGGTGGGAAGCATAAAACCAGAACCCAGCTCTCATGACTTCCAGGACAGAAGCTTTCCCACTAGGCCATTGTGCATTCCCTCTCTCAGATCTCAGCTCCAGCTAGTGTAATCTTCCCTTCCCAGTCTGCCTAGGGTGCTGACAGCCTCTTCCAGAGGGGACTCAAATCATCTTCATGAGGCACGACCTGAGGAGTTCTTTTTCCCTTTATTTGAAGATGCTCAGCCCCTTCAGAGAGGCAGACAGGTACCATCATGCTTCCAAAGAGGTCAGGGCTCTGGCAGGGCCACGCTGGAGCAGGATGAATGGAGCCAGGCACATCTCCAAAGGTTCCTGCAGGGATCAATGGACTCTGCAGAGGCTCAGCCTTGCTCCAGCACTTATCTGAAGCCCTCTGAGCACTGCTGTGGGCATAGACACAAGCACAAGGCCTCCACAAAGAGCACTTGCCCATAAGGAGATGAATATATACATCCAGGCCAGGCTTGTTTTCTTCCTCCTCCTTCTGGAGTCAGATCCAACCCAGCAGAAGGAGTCGTGAAGGATGTCACTGCTGTGAGCTGGGCTGGGTTTTGCAGGGCAGCATGCTGCAGGTGCTGACTGACACATAGTCAATGAGATCTGAGGAGAATCCAGACTCTATAAATGTTAGATGAGGCAGGCTGGGCAGTGACAAAAACAAGAGGTGGCTGCAAACACCGAGTGTCATTATTCTCTTGAGCAGGGATGGCGAGAGGCCTAGGAGCTTCCCATGGAGATTAACTGCTTCCCAGCAGGATGAGGAGCTGCCTCCTGATGTGAAGGGACATCCCATTGTTCTGAGAACACTTGGGAGGAAGGATGCATGACAGCAGGAGTAGCTTTTGAGAGCTGCTCACAGTTACACAGAGTTCCCTGCAAAGCAAGCAGGTATCTTGTCTGAGGGCTGATTTTCTTCTGCTGAGCTAAACTCCAAACACCAACTGGTTCAAATTAATGCCAGAACAGAAGGAGGTCTCTTTAGTCATTAATTGGCAGTGGGTTCTCTAACCTCTTCCCACTGAAGGAAGGGCTCTGCTGCTTTCCCAGCATCCATCTACTTCAGCCTACTCTTTTGACCTGCTACCAATGTACCATAAAGCCACAGCTTTGCTCCCCACTGTCTCTCTAGAGGCCAGTTACAGAGGGACCAGAGCTGTTTAACTGCTGATTGCTTCTCTACCTGCAGTGGGAGGCCATGCAGAGGGAATCAGGTGAGCTAACTGTAGGAAGCAACCTGGAAGTGCAACATTAATGCTTCTGACACCTTTTCTGTGTGGCACACGTGTGCCAGCTGAGGAGCACTGGGGTCTGAAGGTCCTCCACTTGGTGTGGGTACAGTAGCAAAGGTACAGACACAGCCCACAGGGCTCTCTTTTTCTCTCCACAGGCTGAGATGCTTTTCCAGACTCCCTTATCCTGCATGGGGATAATGACCAGAGCTGGCTGCTGCTTCTAACTGCCACAGAAGTTTTAATGGAGAGCTTGGAGGTTTTGGGTTGTTTTGGTTTTGTTTTGTTTTTTTTTGGGGGGGGGGTTGGCTCTTTTCTATTTGAGGTGGCACAAGAGAATTTCTGTTTCCAGCCAAAAGGAGGAGCCAGGGACATGGAATGGAATGGAATGGAATTAACCAGGTTGGAAAAGACCTTTGAGATCGAGTCTAACCTATCACCCAACACCATCTAATCAAATAAACCATGGCACCAAGTGCCTCATCCAGGCTCTTTTTAAACACCTCCAGTGATGGTGACTCCAGCACCTCCCTGGGCAGCACATTCCAATGGCCAATCTCTCTCTCTGTGAAGAACTTCTTCCTCACCTCCAGCCTAAACCTCCCCTGGTGCATCTTGAGACTGTGTCCTCTTGTTCTGATGCTGGTTGCCTGCTAGAAGAGACCAACCCCCACCTGGCTACAACCTCCCTTCAGGGAGTTGTAGAGAGCAAGAAGGTCTCCTCTGAGCCTCCTCTTCTCCAGCTCCCTCAGTCTCTCCTTATAGGGCTTGTGCTCCAAACCCCACCCCAGCTTTGTTGCCCTTCTCTGTGACTCCTTTCACCCCAGTTCTCTCCCAGCAGTTCTTATCAGGGACCACTCAGAAGCATCTGCAACAGCTATGTGAAAAGAGCGGCTGCTGCTCAGCAGGGAGCTTGTGCTGGTGTGCAAGGGGACTGGGGAGCTCAAGGAGGCCTTCTCCCACAGAGGAATGATAGAATCATAGAATGGTTTGGATTGGAAGGGTCCTTAAAGATCTTGTTCCAAACCTCTGCCATGGGCAGGGACACCTTCCACCAGCCCAGGTTGCTGAAGGCTTCATCCTACCTGGCAGGAAGGGGACACCCACAACTTCCCTGGGCAGGGACAAGGAATCAGGGACAAAATTTGGTTGCCTCAGAAGTTTTTCTGCTAAAAAACTAAAATCAATTAAAATGCAAGCCCAGTGAGATTCATTCTCTGCATTGGGAGGCAAGGGGTACTTAGTTTAGAGTGCCAGAGGCAGGAACGTTTTGGAAGTGTATCTTTATTTTCTTACAGGAAGTTGCCAGGGTTGAGGTTAAAGGTTTAGTTCTGGTTTGCTCTCATTTCCCTTCTTGCCTAAGCTTAAAGAAAGCTTTAAAGAGAAGCAGCATTGCTATGACTTGATTTTACTGACTCTAAAATCAAACCTGGGTAGCAGGAACTTCTTTCTCTCTTTCTCTCCTCTTAGTCCTGTTGAGCACCAGCAGCGGAGAAGGAAAAGTACCCAACTCCTGCAGCCTGAGAGCAAGGCCTGGTGCTTGCCAGCAGTGAGCCTTTTGTTTCCACCAGAGTGGCTGCTCTGCTGCCCTCCCTCATCCAGGCAACCAGCAGAAAGAAGCAGAAGTGTAGAGGTCCTGAATGCCAGACTCGTGCATCAATCATAATTCCTGAGCTGCCAGCAGTCGTGTAACTGCTTAAAGACCTCAGCAGCCCTCTGGCACTTAAAGCAAAAAAATCATCTAATTAATCACAGGTGAAACAGCTTGGACCTGCTCCAAAAGCCCCTGAATTTACTGCCAAGCTTTGATGCTAATTTTCCTTCTAAGTAACCCCCTAAAGAAATTTACGATTAGGTAATTAAAGTGATGAATAAAGAGATACTTAGAAGAAGGAGGGAAGAGAGAAAAGGGGGGGGGGGGGGGGGAATCAGCCTTGACTTAAATCTCCTCCCCTCCTCAAAGAGCAATGTTTGACTCATTTTTGCACATGCACTGTCTCTGAAAATTGGGTTGGATTCCCACAGGAGGCTTGAGAAATGTTCCTTAAATGAATGCTTGCAGTACCAAATAAAACAGAGAAGAAGAAGAAACTCCTGGAGAGATTTGCAATGGCAGTGGTGGTGGTGGAGGGGGGCAGAGGGGGGCAAAGGGACTTGTGGCTTCTGTCTGAGACTCACAGGCTGCACAACTTTGCTCAGAAACTGCCTCATGCCTCTTCCCTCTGGGTACCCAAGGTCCATTTTTTAAAGGCACTGCCATCTAATTAAACATGTAGTCATAGCTCATTAAGATCTTCAGAGGATCTGAACAACTTCTAAAAGTCTGGCCATAAGTTCTTAATAGGTCACAAGTCTGTGTAATGCTTTTCAATGTCCTCTCACATGCTTTCTCTCTCTCCTCCCCCCCTTTTTAAGCAGCCTTTGATTCCCATTTTTTTCCTCAGACAAACGAACCACATCAAACTCAGCCTGAGGAGAGGGAGCTTGAACAGAGGGACACATGCTGCAGAATTTGGATGGTGCCTGGGCTGGTTCCCCAGAAGATGCAGATGTGGCCCCAAAATAGAGGGGGAGGGGGAATAATAAAGGATCTGGTTTCAGTTCCAGGCTGGTTTTGGTTTTGTTGTTTTTTAATGCTCATGCAGCCCAGAAGGCAAATTGTGTCCTAGGCTGCTGAGGAGTGTGGGCAGCAGCAGGGCAAGAGAGGGGATTCTGCCCCTTGACTCTGCCCTGCTGAGACCTCACCTCCAATCCTGCCTCCAGTCCTGGTGTCCCCAGCAGGAGGAGGACACAGAGCTGTAGAAGTGAGTCCAAAGGAGGCTACAAAGATGATCCAAGGGCTGGAGCAGCTCTGCTGTGAGCACAGGCTGAGGGAGCTGGGGTTGAGAAGACTCCAGGGGAACCTCAGAGCTGCCTTGCAATAGCTGAAGGGATCCTGCAAGGAAGCTGCAGAGGGACTTCTCCTGAGGGTGTCCAGAGACAGGTGTCGTAGTTTGGGCTGGGTGCACAACAGGCCAAGGGGGAATGGTTTGAAGCTGAGGCAGAGCAGGGTTAGACTGGAGCTGAGGAAGAAGTTCTTCAGTCCGAGGGTGGTGAGACTCTGGCACAGGCTGCCCAGGGAGGCTGCCTCCTGCCTGGGGGTGTTCAAGGCCAGGCTGGATGAGGCCTTGAGCAGCTGAGTCTGGTTGAGAGGTGTCCCTGGGCATGGTGGGGAGCTTGCAGTAGATGATCCCTGAGGTCCCCTCCATCCTGAGCCATTCTGTGATTCCATGATTTATTTCTTTTAACTAACTAACTAAAGAAACCATCCCCAGCACAAGCAGGGCACTGTCCTGGGGTTTGCTACTGGCTTTTTGGCACAGCCTTGGCTAATTCTTTCCTTGTGGCTAAAGGCAAACCTTACAAGCCAGACAACTTCCTTAGGGGCCTATAAAATGGAAAGCAATGGGGGGAAGGGGGGGAGAGGGGGCTTGTAAGGTCTGTTTGTGGGCTGGGAATATTTTCCCTGCAGGACTACATCTCCCTTTGCTTTCCCCATTTTTGACCCCAGGGCCTCAAAGCAGCAGAAAGCTGCCAGGCTCTCCCCTTTACTCTGCTCTGGGAGTGTGCCCAGGACTCTGCTTCACACTACATGATCCACCTGACCTCTCCCTGCTAATAAGTGCCTGCTGACCCCACCATGGGGCCCCTTCTGCTCTGCCTGGCACTGAGGGAAGAGCTGCTGAATGATTTTTGAGGGGAGCAGGGAGGATAAAAAATGAGAAAATGGCAGATTAGATCTGAAGGTGACAGAGATGAGGAATAAAAGCCATTAGAGCCCATTTGCAACGTGCCCTCATTGAGTCAAGTTTCAAGGTGGGGGTTTTTTTCCCCCCCCAGATAATTAATAGCCTGACAGCAGTTTTTGTACAGGAATCTGATACAGGAAATAACACTCATGTATACACACTGCAGAGGAGAGGGGAAAGCAGAGTCCCCCTCGTTTATTTACTTGAAGAGATCTGAAATACAGCAAGGCAGCCAGCTGGGATACAGACAGAATAAACATTCTCCATTATAAGTGTGGCATCCTCAGACACACATCTCTATAATCAGGCTGGGGGATGAAAGGAGCTCTCCCAAACCTCTGCAGCCAGCAAACCTCTGCTGTCTGCACAGCCTGGGCTGCATTCAGGGTGGCTCTGCTGAAGCCATGGTGTGGAGTGCACTGCTCTTGCTGCCTCCCAGTACCTGAAGGGATCCTCTAGGAAGGCTGCAGAGGGACTTTTTCTGAGGGTATCTGGAGATAGGACAGGGGAAAATGGTTTGAAGCTGAGGGAGAGCAGGGTTAGACTGGACCTGAGGAAGAAGTTCTTCGGTAGGAGGCTGGTGAGAGCCTGGCACAGGCTGCCCAGAGAGGCTGTGGCTGCCTCCTGCCTGGGGGTGTTCAAAGCCAGGTTGGACAAGGCACTGAGCAGCTGAGTCTGGTTGAGAGGTAGCCCTGGATGTGGTGGGGAGGTTGCAGTAGATGATCTCTGAGGTCCCTTCCAACCTGAGCCATCCTATGATTTCATCTTGTGCTCAACATCTCTGAACCTGAGTCCTGTGAGCTGCTTTAGACACTTCCAGTCTCCCAGGGCTCTAATGCTGCAGGCTGCTTTTAAAACTTGGTCAAGCAGCAATCCTAAGCAGCTTTTCCCTGCCTCATCCTCCATTTACCTGAACTCTCCCAGTCTGCTCAGTGTGATACCAGTGAAAGGGAAACTAGTGAGAGCGGGAGGGGAGAAGGAGGATCCAAGGGTGTGTGGGAAAGGGAGGTTCAAAAATTCCCAAAGTTCTACTTTGTAGTTGCAGGCTTGTAAAAAAACAACAAGAAATACCAGGTGGGTAGTGCTTTGAACTTCACAGGGCTTTGTGGGACTGAGTTGTCAAATATGAGTAATTGGAGCTTTCTTCATAACCAAGGGATGGCACAGAAAATTTGACTGATAGAGCTCAGAATGCCTCCAGGCCAAACAGACATCCAGCTGAAAGAGAGAAGCCCTCCAAACATCATTAGATGGTGATGCCTGCTTGCCTGTGTCTGTTGCTTTCTATTAAACTTGAGATTTTTACCCCCTGGTCTCATGTTGCAGCCCAACCCTGCTGCTGAGCATTACTGGGCAGCAATAATGAAGCCTTGCTTTATGTTGCTTAACACATTGTAGAAGTAGCCAAGCTAATTACCACTGAAACTGGACAAAGAACAGTAGAGACTAATTTTAACCAATTTCCCTGCCCCCCCCTGCTCCTTTCTGACCAGCTTTCCACATGCAGCACTGTCCAGGGGGATGCAAACAGGCAGCACTCCCTGCAGACAGAGAGTTTTCTAGGCTTAACCAAAAGCAAAGCAGCCAGGCCCTTGCCTCGTCCTCATGGTCTCCCAGTCTGTAATTTAGCTGCAGCTGCAGTTTGCTTGCAGGCAGCCTTAGCTGGTTCTAGGTGCACTTATGAGCCTCTGCCTAGCAGAAGACAGAGATGAACTTAAAACACTTGGCTGCTTTCTAATGAAGCAATAGTCCTGCCAGGAGGTCTTTTGCAGGAGACAGATGAGACAGCCTGAAAATCCTTCTGCATTAGGGTCAATTAGCTCCCAGTGCATCCACATCACCTAAGATGCAATTCCTGCTTAATTTGGTAAGCCTTGTGGATGCAGAAGTGCTTCCAAGTTGTATCTGACTGTGGAAGGACGACAACACCTTGAGGAGAGAGCCAGGGCTGGGGACAGCAGTGCCCCACCAGCTCTTGCTTTCACACCCTCACAAGTGCTGTACAGCTCACAGGGAGTGTGGAGAACCATTTGTAATCCCTTGGCTTCTTGGATTCGACACTGTGAGTGGCTTTGGGAGCCCACAGGTCCTCCAGCATCTTACCTTCATGATCCAAACACTGGTGTGAGGTAATTCAGATCCCATTACAATGGCACTTTGGGTTTCCAGCAGCGCTAGCTCAGCACTTGCTGTTCTCCAGTGGGATGAGTGAGGGATCAAGCACTTTGCTCTGTAGGTTTCCACCTGGATAAGCCATTAAGACCTGAGATTTGGGCTCTGCAGAGAATTGAGGCTGTGTTGAATCAGTCTGAGGAGTTTTCTGTTGGGGAGGGCTTAACAGATATCCTTCCTGTCTCTGTCTTTTGTACAATGCCTCTTGCCATTGTTCTCCCCCTTTTCATCCTCAGTGCTGCTGCTTATAAATCCAACTCCTCTGAGTTCTCACAGGACACTCAGTTTTACTGCATCTGCCCAGCTCCTACTGCTGACCATAAACCCCTGTCTGCAGCATAAACAATTAGTGTTTCTTATGATTCAGTTAAGAGCTGTCCCTCACCTTTTACTGGACCTAATTGCTTTTGTTTTCAAAGGCAAACAGAATTGTCTCTCCATGAGACAAAACTCTTCCCTTCTTCAGCTGCCTAAACATGCATAAATAAATAACTAAAATAAAACTCACTTCAGCGAAGGTTCACTTTCAGTGCAGTTTTTCAGCCCTGTTTTTTCATTGCCAACATTCTCCAAGCTGTAATTACTTAATCAGCTTAAGACTGAGGTGGCAAAGGATGCTTCCAGCCCTTGCAAGACAAAACCTACTGTCAGCTCCAGCCTTGAGATCTCCAGCTTGTAAACTCCCATCCTTCAGGATGAAAGGTGCCCAGGTAACAATGAGGCATTATTACACTTCCTTTAGTACATGCATAATTTACTGACTGCTAAAAAACCCCTGGTGGAATGCCCCTTTGATGTCATCTGCCTTGCCTAAGTAGTGGTTGCTGCTTGTTTCTTGCCTACCCAACTAGTTGTGATGCTGCCTGTGGCAATCTCAGTGGCCGAATTCCTTCCTCTAGTAAAAGCTTAACTAGTCGAGCTGTAATCTTCAAAACAGGTCCACATCTCCCTCAATAAATATCAAAAGGGAAGCCCAGCTTAATATAAACAGGGAACAGCAGAATGGTGCTATTTATATGGCTCAATTTCCCTTCAGTTAAACCACTAATGGCACGGAGAGCTCTCGTAATTAAAAGCCACATCTGATAGAACAAAGTCATCTTGTGGGAGCAAAGAAAGGGGAAGATGAAAGCACCACCAGTGCAAACAACAGCCCAGCTATGGGTCTGTACATGTCTCTTTTTACCCTGCTCTGAGAAGCAGCCAGAGCCTGAAACCTCTTTTGACAAGTAGCTGCTCTGATGACAGATGCTCCCCGCAGCCTCCACAGCCTGCAAACAGATGCATTGTTCTTGCTGTCAGCTCCCCATTGAAAGGTGATTCCAGTAAGCAGCAATTGGCCTGATTTGTTAGCGTTAGTCAGCAAGTGCACAGAGCAGATTTGCTACCAGGGAGAAGCAAAAAGCAGGGCTGAGACTGAAAAATCAGCACTCGTAATCAAGAGCTTGTCAGGGTGTAAGTCTTGCTCTTGGCTCATGAGGAACACGCTGCCAGGCTTGATTTCAGCTCCTTCACACTTCAGAACAGGGCTCAGATTTGTCAAGAGTGGTCTGGATGGAGTGATCACCTCCCTGCTCAGGATCATTGCCCAGCCAGCCTCCAGCCTTCATTGCTGCAGCAAGACCTGGTGACCCCAGCAGAACGGATGTGGGGGGGGAGTGAATTCCTGCAGAGAAACGACCCTTGAGCCAGAGGGGGACTGCTGATCACAACAGGGTGAGGGAGGGCTGGCAGCAGGTGGGCATAAACCCCACCGATGCTCTGCTGTAGATTCAAGCTTGCCTATGCTTTGTACAGGGCACCTGAGCTGCTCTTAGTGCAAAAGCGCAGGGCAGACACCAGCCACAGGAATGGAGCTGCTGATTAATGCCAAGCACCCAGGCAGGAGCTGCAGTTGGACCTGATTCTTATTTTGGGCTACTTTTTTTTTTTTTCCTTTCAGTGCATCTCAGCAGTTTTCCCCCAGCCCTTCCCTTTGCCTCTGCCCTGGCACAGCCAGCAGCAGTCCATTAGTGTGACTGATGCATGTCACTGCCTGCTGATCTAGGACAGGGCTCAGGCTGCTTTTCAGAGCAAGTGCCTGGAAGCATTATTATACAGCAGCCAAGCTCCTCAGTGGTGATTTAAAAGGGGGTTTGATTTGAAAGGGACATCTTAAAAGCACCTGGTTTTTCTTCTACAAATGTCAAAGCTGCCTGCAATCAGGAGCTCTCCAATTAGGTACATAAAAATAGGGGGATCCCAGAGCATGAATCCCTTCTGGAAACCCTGTTAGCACAGCCTGAGCTCCTCCTGCTCTGCAGCTTGTGCTCGCTGCTCACCCTGTGAAGTGCCCAAGGGACCTGCTGAGAGAAGCAGGCCCCCAGGACTTGAGCATCTTTGCCCTGGAGCCTCAGCCACGACCTGCAGGTGTCACCATTTACAGGAGGTGCTTCCCACAGCACCACAGCCTTGGCTGAGCTGCTCCTCTTTTGCAGTTCTCAGTCTGGAGACACACACACGTTGATGTGAGCTCAGCCCCACTCTCTGTGACTGCCTTCCCAACCATCCTTCACGTCCCTCTGCCCCTGGGTAGTCTCCTTCAAGTTCTCACATACCCCTGACCAGTTCTGCACTGCCATATCTCTGTTCTCGGCTACTTCCCTCAACCTTCTGAAGCTTCTAGGTGGCTCAGCAAATGTCAGTAGTGTTAGACACTTGAGCTGCTTCAGCTACCTGACTCTTCTCTGGTGCTCATCATTTTCATTGCAGACTGCTTTGCAGGGAGGCTTTTAACTCTTCAGCTGGTCCATGCATGACAAGGCAAGAAACATTAAATGTACTTTTGGCCTGAGCTTGGTCATTGAAGTCACCTCTCTACAGCTTGTAATGGCCACTGGTTGTTACGGAGGAGATGAAATGTATCTGGGATAAAAGCCTTCAGATGACTAACCTGAGCAAAGTGACAGCTGCTCAGGATCTCCCAGCATTTGCCCCTTCTCCTTTGTTGTCAGAGCAATTCAACAAGTGAAGGCAGAGCAACTGTGCCTGACCCCATGGCTGGAGCAACATCTGTGGCTGTGCTCTGTCATTTGCGAAATGGAACGGCTCTAATCTCTTGAGCAGGCTGCTCTGCAGTGACATTTCCAGGACATCCACACTCCAAGAGGCATGCAGTAGCCTTGGATTAGAGTTTAAAATAGAAACATGTTTGTCTTTTGTGTACAGCATGGGATTGCTAAGGAGCAGGAGCGAGGGGAGCGGCGCGGTTGGGTTGCGTGACCTACAGTAGTTGCATGGTTCAGAGGCTTTCATGCTCTGGGACCTGGTCTGCTTTCCACATCACACTCAGCCTCTCAGCAATTTATTCAGCTTAGTCAGGGAAAGCTGTTACCTGCTGCTCCTAAAACTGTTCACCTCGACAGAGACAGTGCTAATTAACACAGGTCTAAATTAGAGCAGAACTCTGGCTGCTGCCTGGAACCAGCTGGACGAGCTAAAATATTTCCAGCAGAACACAAAGAGCAGGAGGGTGGCTGTGAGTGAGCAGCCTGGGACGTGGGAGGAATCATACAATTGTCAGGGCTGGAAGGGATCTCAAGGATCAGCCAGTTCTACCCCCCCTGCCATGGCCAGGGACACCTCACACTACAGCAGGTTGCTCACAGCCACCTCCAGCCTGGCCTTCAAAACCTCCAGGCAGGAGGCTTCCACCACCCCCCTGGGCAACCTGTGCCAGGCTCTCACCACCCCCCTGGGGAAGAACTTCTTCCTAACAGCCAATCTGAATCTCCCCATTTCTAGTTTGGTTCCATCCCCCCCCCCCCCCCCCAGTCCTATCACTGCCTGACACCCCAAAGAGTCCCTCCCCAGCTTTCTTGTAGTCCCTCCTAATGGAAATGTGCTGTCACCTCCCTTGCTGCAGCCTCCAACCTGCTGAAGGCCTCTGTGGGGGGCAGCTGGGGGGGTCAGGGTGGTCGGGAAGCAGCATGTGGTGCCCCTCCTGTGCCACAGCTACCAGCTCTGCCTTTGAGCTGCTGTCACAATGCTCCTCCTGGTTGTTTTGCAGGCTCAGCTGGTAGCAGCTCAAACCCTTCCTACCCTTCTCTGTAATGCAAACTAAAACAAACCAAAGCAACAACAACAACAACAAAAAATCGCCTCATTTAAGTTCTTGTGTTTCTAAAGGTGCTTTTCATAACTGTAAGCCTGTTAACTCGGGTTGCCCAACAAACAACAGCTGAAATTCTTTAGTTTGTTTGTTTTAGGTAGAGCTGTGTGCTGTGTTTTTTTCCCAAACACTCACAGCAAGCTGTTGTTGTTCCTCTGCACGTTGGTAAATAGTAGCTGCTGCTGCTGCTGCTGCTGTCACCTTGGGAGAGGCAGAACTTGAGCAAACACTGAGCTGCCTGGGGAGAGCAGGGGCAGAACTGCAGGCGGAGGAAGAGCGGCCCTGGGGCATCCACCCCCAAGGCAGCTCATTTCCTGAAGCCCCCTGGGTTTCACCCTGAGCTGGCTGCTTAAGCATCAGGATCATACCTCTGCAAACCACCTTTGGAGGTCCTGTGGCTATGATTTGAGGTGGGACCCTGGAGATGTCTGCCTGGCCCAGGGAAGCAGGACCCATGAGAGATGGATGCACGCAGGCTTCTTCCTCTGCCCTTCCTCCTTCCCCTCTCCCCCTTCCCCAGCACCAAGCAATGCGCTGGAGCCTGTCGGTGCCCAAGCCACAGCCTCATGTCCTCTCCTGCTCCTCGGTGGCAGTTTGCAGAGAGCATCCAACTGATTTATTGCTCCCAGCATCTCGGAGTTGGTAATAAAGTTTTCAGCAGGTCGGCGGTGGCCGCCGGCCGCCCCCGCGCGCGCTCCCAGCCCCGCGCTCGCTTTGTTCTGCTCACGCAGAATGGCAACTCATAAACCTTTCATCAACTCAACCAGGTGGAAAAAACCCATTACTGAAAGAAGTGTTCATTCAGGTGCAGGGATGGGGGGGTGTGGAGGGGGTGATGTGTGGAAATGGAGGGGAAGGAGGAGGAGAAAGTTCCCCAATGGAAAGAAAAACCCAACAAAATCAAAGCAAGGGGGGGCCGAGGGGTGGGGAGGAGGAAGAGGGTGAAAATGAAAGCTGTGTGTGCTTGAGCTATGGGTGCTCTGAGCTGTGTGTGCTCTGAGCTGTGTGTGCTCTCAGCTGAAAGCCTCTTTGCTGCACGCCCCAGGTGCCAGGCCCCGGAGCAGCCTGGCAGAGCTGTCAGCCCGGTGACAGGAGATGGAACTGGCTCCGTACCCACCCAAGGTGGCAGCGATCTGGGTCTAATGCCCACTGATGAAAAGGAGCTTCAACACAGCCAGCCCCTGCCAGCTCCAACACAACCCACTTGTGCTTTTGGATGGCAGAAAGGACCCCCCCCTGCAGGCACACGCAGGCACTGGTGCTGGTGGAGGCTTCCCTCCTGCTTTCCCTCACCCCAGTCAGTGTGGTTAAGCCATGCTGGCTGAGGCTCATGTGCTGAAAGACGCTGCTGGCCACACAATGGAGGAGCTGACAGGGGTGTGCCGGCAGGAGACAGCCCGTGTGGACAAGGTGCTGAAAAATGGAAGTGAGGAGACATGTGAAGGGCAGAGAGCAGGGAGCAGCCCAGGATCTCGTCACGGATGTGCTAGCAGAGTCCTGGCAGAGAGCTCTTCCTGCTCGCAGAGCTTGCTGGGTGCCAATGCGTCCCTGGAGCAGGGAACCGCTCATGGGCAGAGGGCAGCAGGACCCAGGGATGTGGGCAGAGCACCCCTGGGCAAAGCTCCTTCACCTCTGTGCCTCGGCATAGTGCAGGTGACAATATCCCTGGCTCCCACTGCATCTCAGGATGCAGGCTGTCTCCGGGAGGCACCGTGGCTTGCAGAGTTCATTGATCCCACAGCCAGCAGGTGATGGATTCTGGGTGGAATTTCAAGGAGGGCTGTAGGTGGAGATCCCTGAGAAATGAAATCTCCTCGATCCCAGCATCATTATCTTTGGGCACACACTTGTGGCTTGGGTGGATTTCTCTTCACACGCAGACTTTGAGAAAGTTCTGCACCACAAGTGCAGGTTTGAACAAGTTGTTAAGCAGCGCAGTCCAGCCCAGAGTGACCACTCTGGAGCAGAAGGGACAGAAGGGCAGGAGGGGACACAGAAAGAATGGGAAGCAAGAGGGGAGCACAGGCAGTGACATCTGCCACTAGGATCTGATCAGTTGAAAATTCAGCACAATCTTCTGCCACCCTGTCCGCAGCAGTGAGTTCCAACAGGAACAGAATTGTCAGGATTTCTACAGGAATTAATTCAAATCTCTCTTCCCCCCCCTTTTCTTTTTTTCTTTCCTTTTTGCATGCTCTGGTGTAAGAAAGAGGCCATCTGGTTTATGTTCTAGGTGTCAGAACCACTCATACCGGCACACTTCCCTGGTGCGAGATGCGAGTTGACTGCACATATTAATGTCTCCTTACCCTCTGCCTCCCTGAGACCTGATGCTGTTGTCCCATTATGGTGCTGCCATTTATGCTGTCAATAGCAATAATAACAGCAGGGCAGTGTTTGGCATGCACATGGGACCTCCAGCTACAACTGTGGCTGGGTGTTACTCACCACTGCAAACATTCAGATTGGATGTTAGGAAGAAGTTCTTCCCCAGGACGGTGGTGAGAGACTGGCACAGGTTGCCCAGGGAGGTGGTGGAAGCCTCATTCAGCCCTGGAGGTTTTTAAAGCCAGGCTGGATGTGGCTGTGAGCAACCTGCTGTAGTGTGAGGTGTCCCTGGCCATGGCAGGGGGGCTGGAACTGGCTGAGCCTTGAGGTCCCTTCCAGCCCTAACAATTCTATGATCCTATGATTTGTGCTGCTTGGCTTATCTCTGAGACTCAGGGACATCAAGTGATAACAGTGATAGGATGAGGAGCAATGGCTTTAAGCTTGAGGAGGGAAGATTTAGACTGGAGATTAGGAAGAAATTCTTTACAGTGAGACACTGGAACAGGTTGCCCAGGGAGGTTGTGGATGTCCCCTCCCTGGAGGTGTTCAAGGCCAGGCTGGATGAGGCCTTGGGCAACCTGGGCTGGTGGGAGGTGTCCCTGCCCATGGCAAGAGGGTTGAAAGTGGATGATCTTTCAGGTCCCTTCCAACTCAGACCATTCTGTGATTCTGTGAAGTATGATCATGCTGTGCCTAAGCTAGGGGTGGCCAAGGGCACAGTCAAAGGTTGCCCAGCTTCCATGAAACTGGTACTGACTAGTGACCTACTTCTTACACAGAGGTTACTGGCTTCCCCCAGATGCAGAACTAATTAGCAAGTGTAACTGGGGGAAAAAAAGGTCTGTAGAACCCTGTCCAATGCACTGGAGAATGACAGCTGGCAGGCAGGGGCCTTCCCATCCTGGTGAACATTAGAATGCTGGCTGGCAGGCTTCAGGAGCCTTTGGTAACAACTTAGATCAGAGTGCAAGTGTGGTGAGAATGTCTGTAATAACCAATAGCACCACACAGACTGATGCTGTCTGCTTTTCAGAGCTGTGAGCAAACCTGGAGGTGTTAATCCTAACCCAGGGCAGCTCCTGAGCAGCTGCAGGGGGCAAAGTAAAAAGGGGAATCAAGAAAACGGGGGCTGGGTTTCTGGGCTGTAAAGAAGTGTGCCAGATTTGGATTAATCATTCTAGCAATCTAGGTTTGCTTTGCATTACAGCTTGGGCTCAAACTGGTTCACTGGGGTTTTATTATTATTATTATTATTATTATTATTATTATTATTATTATTATTATTATTATTATTATTATTATTATTATTATTATTACTTCTTTTTGCCAGCAGTTTAGTTGGATACTCACAAATCCAAGCAGAATTGGTTTGCTGAGGCAAGTCACCAAAGCCCCAATTCCTCTTCCCTTTGCTAGATGAGAGAGGCTCAGAAGAGTGAGAAGTCCTGAAGCAGAAAAAACCCTCATCCACCACAGATTAGCTCTGTTTATTTTGCAAAGGCCCTGGCTCAAGTGAGGGCTCTCTTGCTTAGAAATATTGTTTTAACATGAATTTATCTTGAAATGAACTCTGTGGTAAATAGAATTTAAGCACAAGCTTAAATGTAAGGTCTTATTTGAGTGCTTTTCTGCTTGACTTGCCAGCTGAGGATCTGGCCTGGGCTTTGAACATCTTTAGGGAGAAGAAACAGATTAATGAGATTAGAACATTTTAAAATCACTTTTGTACTTCCCTGGGCTGCATGATCTTCATAATACCTTGTCTCTGTGGGCTCTATGGAGTGTGCTGGCTGGGTGCTAATAGACAGGGATGAGGAAAACAGAGGCCTGCTCGGCCATGGCCTGAAATTGTGCCAGGGGAGGGTTAGGTTGGAGATGAGGACAAGTTTCTTTGCTGCAAGAGTGGTCAGGGGTTGGAACAGGCTGCCCAGGGAGGTGGTGGAGTCCCCATCCCTGGTGGGTTTATTGATTCTATGATTCTATCCTGGAGGTGTTCAAGAGGGGGTTGGATGTGGCACCTGGTGCCATGGTCTAGTAGTCATGAGGTCTGTGGTGACAGGTTGGACTTGATGATCTTTGAGGTCTTTTCCAACCTTACTGATTCTATGATTCTATGAAATGTGTGGCCATGGCACCTGGGGCCATGGTTTGGTGGCCATGGTGCTGTTGGGTTGCTGGCTGGACTGGATGATCCCAGAGGGCTTTTCCAACCCACACAATTCTCTGATCCTCTCCTTTCAGCTTTGGGGACTGTATTCAATGGCTGATGAGTGTGATCAGCTTCACACATCACTGTGTTTGATCTCCTTGGCTGCTTCATGAACTCCAGCAGCTGAGGTGCTTAATTCTCAACCTTTTGGGCCTCATTTCCTTGCTGAGCTTTGCACGAAATATTTTACAATCAGGCCAGTAAAATGAAGAATGTGGCCATAGGAGATGCTAAGAGGTGACCTGGGAGCAGCCAAGCCTTCTAGATTTATGGCAGGGTCCAGACTGGCAGCTTTTGGCAACCCCAACAGCTTCCCAGGGAAAGGCAAATCTATGATACTAAGGTCTGCAATGGTGTTTTTTTTTCCTCCCTAATTCAGGACCAAGCTATCTCTGCAGCAGTGCAGTTGGGGAGAGAGTGGCCTTGCTGAGCTCATATTTCAGCCTGTGACACTGGTGGTTTCCATTTGCATGATGATGCAATGTAAAGTGACCCCTCTGAGAGCAGCAGAGCACAATGTGGATTGCTGGCCTTAGGGGCTTGTCAAAGGCAAACGGAGCAATTGCAACAGACTGGAGTTTCCTGCAGCTGAAGTTCTCCAGCAGACAAAGTTAATCTGTTCCTCAAAGGCTTTATTTGGAGGAAAGTAGCAAGAAGCCCAAATCTCACCAACTATCAAAAGCCTGAGGATTTCTCTGCCCAGAGATTTTCATCAAGGGCAGGTTTCCCTGAGAATTTAATTACAGGTTCATCTCTTGCAGCCCCTGGCAGATCAGGCTCTGAAAAGCCACACAGGAAGAAAAGTTTGGAGTGTTCTGAATTCCCTTGCTGGTTACTTCTCATCAGCATCTGCTGATCCCCTGATGGGAGCAGAGGCAACAGGATGGAGAGCTGAAGAGTACCTGAATGTCGATGGGATGTCAGGAGGGGAGGCCAAAAGCATTAAAACAAAGCAAGCCTTGTTTCCAACAGTCAGCTGCATAGAGTGGAGCTTATATTAGATGCAGGAGTGTCCAAAAATGCAACCAAGAGTAAATGACCACCACAGAGCTCACACCTTGTAAACAGGTCCTGCATGGGGCCAGGACAAGCTCATCAGGCAATGCAAGCCTTAGTCCCAGCTCAGTTTCCTGCCCTGAAACAGTGGTGATAATTAAAAATAAATCACCACTGCTTTCAGTGTGATGAAATTTACCACTCCTCTGAAGAGCAGCTTGGGCTGACTCTAAATCACTTTCTGCAGAATGTCACTTTGGGATTTAAACCATTTGATCAGTTAAAGCTGCTCCCAGCCACTCAATTCATCTGCCTTGAATGGGAGGTGGGAGTCAGGTTTTGGCTTAGTGGCCAAAAACCAAAAGAGGACAAAAAAAACCCAAGTTAGGGGTTCCTCACGAAAAGGCAATTTGATTCCCTGTTTGCTATTGGTGAAGACAGTGAAATACTCATTCAAGAGATGACCTTTACACTTCAGACAAAGTATAGAGTGGAAGGAACTCTGCAAAGTGATCTGCTGAGCTGAAGCACCTCATGAGTGAGGAGCAAATGAGGCTGCGTGGGGCGTAAGAACTGAGGGGTCACAACCTTTCCCCCCACCCAAAACACAGCTCAGGTTGCAGCCAGCTGGTAGTGCTGAGCCTGAGCCTGTTACAGAGCTCTCAGTGCTTTTAAATGTGAGGAGCAACTTCTTCCTTGAGGGATTTTATTGCAAGTTTTACAGTCTTGCCTACTCTTCCTAAACCTCTCCTCTCCTAAGGACAGGAGCTCAGGTGACAGCCACAGCTTGCATCCTTTTTCTTTCCTTTACAGCCAGGCTCCTGTCCAGAAGAATGAGAAGTTCAAAGCTAAGGCTTTTAATTTTTTTCCCCCTTCCCAAAGCATTTTCTGCCTTTGCATTCTGCATTGCAGTTATGGTAGCTTAGGGAGAAGGAGAGCTGGAGCTCATGGACTGGGGAAGCCTGGGGTTTACAACGTTGCTGCAGGAGTATTTGTGGAGAGCAAGGCCTGATCTGGAAATGCATTTAGGATGTGCCTGACTTTCAGCATATAAATAGTTGCACAGAAGTCAATGGGACATAAATTTATGAATTTGCCTAAGTGCTTTGCTGGATCTTTGCCTAAGGAACCACTTAACCATGAGTTTCAATAACAGAATCATAGCCTTGTTAATGAGCAAACCTCTGGACCCGGAGTGTCAGTGAGATGTGAAATTCAGCTCCGTGCCCTATCTCTGCTACTCAGCTTGATTTCATCTCTACCTAAACTCTCTCTGCTGTGCTGACATTTATGTCTCTTGCCTTCTCCAAGGAGTGATTTACAGCTTGCATTTTACACTTGTGAGTGCAACAGGACAGTGTGAGATGGAAAGCAGCATCCACAGCAGTCTGGAGGTGGTGCAGATCAGAGCTCAGTTCTAGAGGGCAAGCACCAGAGCAGCTTTTATTTCTTTATTATTTTTTTTTCCCTAGGAAAAGGCTCCAGAACTTCATCAGTGAATTGTGGCTTTCACCTTCCACTTTTCTCTTGTAAGTATTTTTTGGCAGCAGCAGAGGCTGCCCAGGAAAGAGGAACATGAATGTCTAAGAGCAGTCGATATGGTCAGGTCTCTGCACACTTCATTAGTGCTCTCAGGCAAGAGAAATGCAGCTTTCACTGTGCAAAAGATCATAAATCACTTTGGGAAATGGAAGCTGGGTGTGGGTACTGGGAAAGGAAGAGAGGGATGGTTTGTGCACTGCAGTACCAGCTCAGTGAGGACAAAGCCATTCGGATGCACCAGCATAAGGCCTGTGCCACCACACTGGCACACTGGCACTGGGGTGGAACCCAGCTTCAGGAAGCCTATTCCCAGTGATCCCAGCTAAGATCATCTATCCCAGTTCAGAGCACAGGCCTTGTGCTGACTGTCTGCACAGCACACACCACATCTGCTGGGGCAGGCAGTGACTACAGCCTCTGCTCACTGACCAATTCATGGCCATGAGATGTTCTCTGGACTTCAACCGGCAAGAAGCATTCAAAGGGCAAAAATGCTGTCTGGGTGCTGCCAGCCTGGCATTCCCAGAGCCCTGGGCTGTGTGCTCACTGCTGAGCACAGGGGCTGGGAGCTGAGGGCTCATTCCACTGCCCCAGGAGCATCCCCAGCTGGGGCAGTAGCAGGAATGCTGAGCAGAGGGTGCAGGGAGGAATGGGATGCACTGAATCGATGTGGGGACTGAAGAATGTCAAGAAAGCAGATGCCTGGGAGGTTTAATTTCTGGAGATTAGCATGTCAGCTATATTTTGAGGAAACTTTGGGATTGCTTTCCAGAAGTAAACCCCCAACACTTTTCCACCATTCCCAGATACTTTGTAGGTTAAAGGAGCTTCAGTCCTTCCTCTTCTCCCAGCACTCTCTGCTGCGGCTCACACAAGCACTGCGTTAACACGAGCCTGGAATATCTCAGCACATAATTATTTATCCTTCAATAAAACAAAGAAAACCATGTCTAAATCTGACTAATATCCCCTCCTCGGCCCTGCCAAGTGGGGCCTTGTGTTTTCAGTACTGAAAACCAAGCCTGACTGGCTGCATATTTCGTGTTGCCATGGTTTATGTCCAACTGCAAGGATTTAATCTTGTCCGTCATCAAGCCGCGGTTTCCATATGACACCAGAACATTCCTTCCCTCTGCCTGCTGTTCTGACAGACGACAGAATAGAATTAAACCTTCCAACTACCACACTTCAAACTCAAGAGCTTATGTTCCTTTGGCTCTGGAGATCAAGGGGCAGACCTTTAGCAGGTAGAAACTGTCTTCGCCCCGGCGACGGAGATTTGCGCCGCTTGCCCCGGCTGAGCCCCAGGCTTGGATGTCTTTATTCCACAGAAGGGTTCCAAGAAGGGATCCACAGCAGGGCTGACACTTAAGGTAGACTCTCCTCTCCCTCTGTGCCCAGCTATTATGCACCCTGGGATAGGACAAGGGGTAATGGTTGTCAACTACAGCACAGGAGGTTCCACTTCAACATGAGAAGGAACTTCTGCCCTGTGAGGGTCACAGAGCACTGGAGCAAGCTGCCCAGAGGGGTTGTGGAGTCTCCTTCTCTGCAGACTTTCAAGACCCATCTGGATGTGTTCCTGTGTGACCTGTGCTGGATTCTATGGTTCTGCTCTGCCAGGGGGGTTGGACTCAATGATCTTTGGAGATCCCTTCCAACCCCTAACATTCACATGAGCCTGTGAGGGTTTATTATTGCGTTGCTTTCTGGAGCAGTTACTGCCCAGCCTGACATGCCTTCAAAAGCCAGTGAAGAGAAAGCCCTCCACATATTTCTCAGCTAACTGCAGCCTGCTGCCCACCCCAGCCAACTTCAATTCAATGGCATCAACATTTGAAAAAAGCCAATTCCCAGTCTCTACCATGCTGAGACTGGAAGGAGAAAAATGACCAGTTCCTTCTCAAAACACCAGCTGGGCTCCCCAAGCAGCCTGAGGGAATTACACACACATCTTGCTTTGAAATTTAAGCTCTGGCTCTTGAAAGCACAGGTTTCTTCCACAGCTTCACACCCTCAAGGGCCAGCTTGTTGCTGGGGGTTGCTGTGATGTCATCCCTTCAGGGAACCTTTTTTTTTGCAGCTGAAGTCAGTGCCCGGTCCCAAGGCCTTTTTGTGACCTCCAGCTGGCTGGATCCAGCGGTGTGACCCTGGGCTGGTGGGCTTCGAAAGGCTCAGGAGTAACAGCAGTTCCCTGTCTGTGCTGCTCAGTCAATGTGTTGGAAACAAGATGTTACTGCTGAATGTTGCTGTAGGGAGGCCGAGCTGAAAAATCCCTGAGGAGAGGAAAAGGAGACACACTATCCTCAGGAAGGAAGAAAGAGTCCAAGAAGATGATAGCAACAATCCAGCTGGGTCTGCAAGTCAACACCATTCTTGGACTTGGCCAGGAGGTTTTGAAGTGCTTGGGATTTTGCCCTGGATTTGCAGTCTCCAGAGTGGTTGCTGTCAAGATTTGCTAGGTGTGGCAGGGCGACCGCTGCTGATGCCAATGGCCATCAGCACTGGGGGGGAAGCGAGACCTGCTGACACTTGGGAATGAAACAAATTTCTATTAATTAGAAGCAAATGCTGTGTGCTGGCTAATGGGTTCCCAAGCAGATGTTTGACAAACCAGCCAAGAGCTGGGGGTCATCTGCAAGCAAAAGTTGTGAATAATAGGAGCTCCGTTTCGAGTTTCCTCAGGTCAAAGCCTTGTGTTGTGCAGCGCTGGATGTGTGGCAGAGCAAAACATCTCGGGTTATGCTGTGGGGAACTGTGTGACATCATTTCTGTGTGGCTGACCCTTAAACCCAAGCCACTGTGCAGTTAGAAATCTCTTTCCAGTGAGGATGGGCAGACACTGGAACAGGTTGCCCAGGGAGGCTGAGGCAGCCTCCTCCCTGGAGGTGATCCAGGCCAGGTTGGATGAGGCCTTGAGCAACCTAGGCTGGTGGGAGGTGTCCCTGCACGGGGGTTGGAACTGGATGATCTTTAAGGTCCTTTCCAACCCAACCCATTCTGTGACTCCATGAATCTATGGCACAAACACCAGCAGGTGATCCCCAGTTCAGAAAGCTCTACCTGTTTGCCCTTGGGGTGAGCATGGGCTGCTTGTTCCTCATGGACCACCTGGTGCAATGTCCCCCCCACTACCACACACACCTGGACTGTGTTCTGGTGTTTGGATTCACTGTGCTCTATGCTGTGTAAACACCTCTGGCTTCAATTGCCAGCACAATAACTCAGCACAGATAAACAAAGAGAGGGATTTACACTCCTGGTAGTTGTGTCTTGGTTAAGTGGGTCAGTATGAGGCAGCTCCCCAGCCTGGCACTTCAGCTGCAATTACCAAGCTCTTCTGCAGGCAGGAGATGGGACAAATGGATGTGTGGGCATCTAAATCTTCATACCAGCAGTCAACTACCCTGTGTGTAGATAAAGGCATAAAACCAGACTGTCAAACCACACTTCCCAGATGAAGTGGAATGCAATCCCCCTCACCCCAAGTGAAGATAAAGAACATCATCCTTTGTACTTCAGGTTGCTTACACAGGGGGTAGTAGGTAAATGTTTTTAAAAGGAAGAAACTAAAAATCATAGAATCATAGGATGGCTCAGGTTGGAAGGGACCTCAAGAATCATCCAGTTCCATCTGCCCTGCTGTGGGCAGGGAACCTTTCCACTAGATCAGGTTGCCCAGAGTCACATCCAGCCTGGCCTTAAAAAGGATGAAGCTTCTACCACCTCCCTGGGCAGCCTGTGCCAGAGCCTTACCACCCTCCTACTGAAGAACTTCTTCCTCAGCTCCAGTCTAACCCTGCCCTCCCTCAGCTTCAAACCATTCCCCCTTGTCCTGTCTCTAGGCACCCTCATGAAAAGTCCCTCTGCAGCCTTCCTGGAGGATACCTTCAGGTACTGGAAAGCATCTCTAAGGTGCCCCTGGAATCTTATCTCCAGGCTGACCAACCCCAGCTCCCTCAGCCTATCCTCATGGCAGAGCTGCTCCAGCCCTTGGCTCATCTTTGTGACCTCCTCTGGCCTCACTCCAGCAGCTCTGTGTCCCTCTGGGGACTCCAGACCCCGAGGCAGGATTGGAGGTGAGGTCTCAGCAGAGCAGAGTAAAAGAAAATTTGGATGCATTGGGTCAGAGTGGCTGAGAGCTGCCAAGCAGAGAGGGACCTGGGGGAGCTGATTGACAACCACCTCAACATGAGCCAGCAGTGTGCCCAGGTGGCCAAGAAGGCCAATGGCATCCTGGCCTGTATCAAGAATAGTGTGGCCAGCAGGAGCAGGGAAGTCATTGTGCCCTGGACTCTGCACTGGTTAGGCCACACCTTGAGTCCTGTGTCCAGTTCTGGGCCCCTCAGTTTAGGAAGGACATTGAGAGACTTGAAGGTGTCCAGAGAAGGGCAACAAGGCTGGGGAGAGGCCTTGAGCACAGCCCTGTGAGGAGAGGCTGAGGGAGCTGGGGTTGTTTAGCCTGCAGAAGAGGAGGCTCAGGGGAGACCTTCCTGGTCTCTACAACTACCTGAAGGGTGGTTGTAGTTAGGAGGGGGTTGGTCTCTTCTCTCAAGCAACCAGCACCAGAACAAGAGGACACAGTCTCAAGCTGTGCCAGGGGAAGTTTAGGCTGGAGGTGAGGAGAAAGTTCTTCCCAGAGAGAGTTGTTATCCATTGGGATGTGCTGCCCAGGGAGGTGGTGGAGTCCCCATCCCTGGAGGTGTTCAAGAGGGGATTGGATGTGGCACTTGGTGCCATGGTCTAGTCCTGAGGTCTGTGGTGACAGGTTGGACTTGATGATCTTTGAGGTCTCTTCCAACCTTGGTGATACTGTGATTCTGTGTGTGTGTAGGTGTTGAGCTAAGTGATTTGTCCCTTGAAGATGTCTGTGTTAGAACACACACACACACAAAGAAGCCTTATTTCAAATGGATTTGTGTAAATACACATGTAAGAAGCCCCTCTCCCAGCCTCACTCTGAGTCCCACACAGAGTGCCTGTACAGCCCTGTTTGTATCCACAACCACACACAAATCATGCACAGAAAATTAAGCATATGCCCAGCTCACCCGAAAAGGATTCATCCCTCCAAGAGACATCAAACCTCTCTGCATCAACAAAGAGACCTCTCCAGCCCAGGAAGATGCTAATAGAGATACACAGTGGGGGGGTGGGGGGGGGAATGGCAATCTCCATACCTGTGAGGGCAGTTATTGCTTTATGCATCATTTCTGCACCTCTTCCACTTCTTCCTCCCTCCTGCTGTGCTCTCCATCCCCCCCCAGCAGCACTCCCTAGCCACAATCCTGTGATCTTTGCCCTCTTTTCCTTCAAATTAAATCTCAACTTTATTTTTCCTTTGGGTTTTTTTTTTTTTTATCTTCCTTTCCCCTCAAATCTCTGCTGAGTGACAAGGCAGTGCCAGAACTGTCTTTTAATACACAAAAGCATAAATAATGCCATCCATCAGAGCTGTCACTCAGAAAGATAGATTGCTACTTGTCCAGACACTGGAATGACACAAAAGTGAAAGTTAGAGACTGGCTTTTCTTTTTTCCTTTGCTTGCTTTCTTTTTCTTCTTCTCTCTCTCTCTCTTTTTTTTTCTTCCCTTTCTTCTTCTTCTTCTTTTTTTTTTTTTCTTTCCTTTCTTCTATTTCTTTTAGTTATTTTTTTTTTCCCCTCTTCTTTTTTATTTGCTGGACTGCTTGATTCTGATTAATGGTGCTGTCAGGGAGGGATTCCACTTGCCCGGATAATGAGTCAGGAATGTATTCCCTGTCACAAACACAGCAGATGTCAGGGGCAGAAGGGCCCGGGAATGCCAGAAACAATATACAGTTTCTTCCTAGTCCCCTGACAGGCCAATATGCTGCACAAGGTCTAATTTATGTAGACAAAATGCAGGCAAGGGGCTGTAGCAGCAGAGAAACTGTGCTGGGAAGTCTGAACTACAATGCAGCAGGGGGAGAGAGCTGAAGGGAGGTAATGAACGCTAGCAGTGGGACTCAATAGCACTGCATCAAATGGCCTTAACAAGAATGGCCCAGGACCACTTTGACTCCATTAAAGTGCACTTTACATCATTATAGAGAGAAATCAAACAGGGCAGAGGGCTTCTGTTTCTTTTAATGGCTCGATTAGGTTATTCACTCATCGGGGTTTGCAGCTGTCATAGTACTGCAGCAACTGCCAGGAGAGGCACAATGGCACTCGTGGCAATGTGGGGCCCACAGCCCCTGGGAGAGGAGTACACTGCCTGGTTCTGCAGATTCCCCCCCATCTGCACAAGGGCTAGGGCAAAGGCAGAGGCAGAGAGGATTTGCCAGGCCTACTGGAAGAATTTCCAAGTGATTCGTCTCGAAATGCCTTCACTGGTTCTGCAAATTCCACACCCCCCCCATCTACACTAAGGGCTAAGGCAGAGGCAGAGAGGATTTGCCAGCCCTACTGGAAGAATTTCCAAGTGATTTGTCTCAAAATGCCTTCACTGGTTCTGCAAATTCCACCCCCCCCCCGATCTACACTAAGGGCTAAGGCAAAGGCAGAGTCAGAGGGGATTTGCCAGCCCTACTGAAGGAATTTCAAAGTGATCTGTCTCGAAATGCCTTCATTTTTGGGGCTGGCCACCTGGAAGCACTGGAAAAGGGCCAGGGCTTTGCTGGAAGCTGAGCACCTGCCTTGGGCTATCTGGGGCCCTGGCTTGGCATGCCAAAAGAGGAACCCCACAAAGCGTGCTGACCTTCCCTACAACTGGCAAGAAACCCACAGCTTTTGAGCCACAGAATGCTGATATCAGGAAACTACCTCCCATACTGGGGAAATAAATTAGCATTTTGAAGTGCATGCAACTGCACTGCTCTGCTGCACTTTCTGTGCAGCACTCTGGGGCAATGCTTGTTCAGCACTCGGAGTAATGAGGCCCTGGTCCAGGAGGACTAACACTCAGGGCTGTGTGGTGCTGTGTTTCGGTCCCACAAAGCTCCCCTGGAGGTGTTGCCAGGCTGCCTGTACCTATCGGAGTGAAAACATTAATTACAAGGGAAGCGTGGCTCAGGGAAAGGAAAGCAAAGCAAAGAGGTTGCTGGGAGTCCTCTGATGCCTGCCAGAGGTTTGTGCATTGGCACCAGAGTCATGCAGCAAACTCCCAAGCACTTGAGGAACACCCCTTTGTGGAAGATGCCCCATCATCTGTCTAGCAACTGCTTAATGAAATCCTGTTAGGCTGCAACGTTTCCAGGGAGGAAAATGGCTTTGAAAGCAGCTGTGCCAGGGGCAGGTTTTTAAAGCCATGGCTGGCAGCAAGTTTCAGAACCACACATGGATTGCCAGCCCTTTGGGCTACCAGCCTGTTCTTCTTCCATGGTGAGCTGATAGCACAGTGCAGCTCTGGTCTGTGGAAGAGCTTCTTCCCACTCTAATAATAGCATAATACTAGCTATAGAGTATAATGATAGCTATTGAGGGCTGCAGCCCTAAATACAGGAGGGACATGGCCCTGAGGGAGTGGGTGCAGAGAAGGCCACAAAAATGATCAGAGGGTTGGAGCACCTCTGCTATGAAGACAGGCTGAGGAAGCTGGAGAAGAGGAGGCTCTCTGGGGAGACCTAGTAGCAGACTTGCAGTACCTGAAGGGGGCCTACAAGAAGGATGGAGAGAGGCTGTTTACAAAGGCCTGCAGTGACAGGACCAGGGGCAATGGCTTCAAACTAGAAAAGAGCAGATTTAGATTGGATGTTAGGAACAGGTTCTTTACTATGAGGGTGGTGGAACACTGGAACAGGATGTCCAGGGAGGTTCTTGAGGCCTTATCCCTGGAGGTATTCAAGGGGAGGGCTCTGTGCAACCTGAGCTAGTGGATGATGTCCCTGCTGACTGCAGAGGGGTTGGACTGGATGACCTTCAGAGGTCCCTTCCAAGCCAAACCATTCTATGATTTGATGATTCTATGATTCTATTACCAGAACAGAGCTGCTCACTTAAAAGAGATCAGTTCCTGTACTGGGCTGAGAGCAGCCTTCAGCCTCAATCTAGTTTTAGAACTTCACTGTGATCAGTTTTTTTATTCTTAAGCCCCACACCTTAAGTTCTCTACAAAGCCTCATCACTGAGCATTCAGCCTCAGGCCAAATACAGCCATTTCACTCTCTGTCTTCAACCAGGGTGAACCTAATGAATAAAACCCAACCTATGTCAGGTGTTTTGGTGCATTCAAACCACTTTCTGCTGGTTTCAGCACACTCTGAGTCAAGCCACTTGTGCTGTGGTACAGCAGTGGGCCATGAACTCTTCCTACTCCAGCTTTTATCTTCCTGCCTCTATTACTCAGTCTGAACCCTGACCCATGCAAGGCCACAGTAATTCCTTCCTGAGGAGCAGAAGTTCAGCTCTGGCATGATTTTAGCACTGAGTGGTGAAGGACCTTGAGGTCATAGAATCTGCAGGGCTAGGAGGAGAGCACATGTATCCAAAGAGGTAAAAATCAAGCCTGACAGACAGATGAAAATAAAGATCAGGTTCTGCTTCCCAGAGTCACCAGCGTAGGCAGGAGCTGCTTCAAAGGGGAGAGCATAGTCAGGATGCTGGGGTTGGCAGATTTCATGCTCAGATTGAAGAGGATTAAGTGATTGCTGCTGATACTGTGCTATAAAAGCCTGTGCAGTGTCACACAGCCGTGTGGAGGCAGCAGGTTTGCTGTGTGGCACACCCAGGCAGCTTGGGTACAAGAGACATTGCTCCAGTGAAGTCCATTGCCACTGCTCAGGGAGTTGAGCTAGCAGGACCAGGTTTGCCAGACTCATGCTTTGGAGGCACAAGGATGGTATAGTTACATTGCTGTAGATTCAACCTCCATCAGAGGGTTGGAGAACATACCCTGTGGGGCTGGAGGACCTACCCTATGGCGATAGACTGAGAGAGTTGGGGCTGTTCAGCCTGGAGAAGAGAAGGCTCCAGGGAGACCTTAGAGCAGCCTTCCAGTACCTGAAGAAGGCTACAAGGAAGCTGGGGAGAGACTTTTTACAAGAGCTTATAGTGATAGGATGAGGGGAGATGGCTTTGAGTTGGAAGAGGGGACACTGAGAGTGGAGATGAAGAAGAAATTCTTGACAGTGAGGGTGGGGAGACACTGGCACAGGTTGCCCTGGAAGGTTGTGGATGTCCCCTCCCTGGAGGTGTTCAAGGTTGGACAAGGCATTGAGCAACCTGGGCTGGTGTGAGGTGTCCCTGCCCATGGCAGGGGGTTGGAGCTGGATGATCTTTCAGGTCCCTTCCAACCCAAACCATTCTATGACTGATTTACAGCAGCAGTCCAAAGCAGCTCTAACTGCAAACAGCAGCCCGTTTGCTCAGCAGCACAGATTAGCCCAACTCCATCAGCCTCAGTGAATTAGGTGGCCCTAGAGCTGTCCCAGTGCAGCACCTCCAGCTTCACCAGGCTGTGAAGTACACACCCAGCTGCACTCTGCTGAAACCAAGCTACTGACTTCATGTTTACTCTTGTGAAGTCTAAATGAAATCTCATTTTGGATTTGTGAGGCTTAGAAGTGGGTACCAAGTTATCTCTCTGCTCCTGAAAGTACATTTCCTGGAAATGCCTGGAATCCTGCAGCAAATCCATTCTCTCTGCCCACAAATGATGCCTTCCTGATCTCTAAAGCATAAAAGCAATGTGACCACCAAGGCAAGCTGCTTCCTGAGTCACCTGGCTTAGCACAGCCTTGTCCACAACGCTGGCTGAAAAGATGTTTCTTCTAAATTGATGAGGTTGTGGGTTGGGTTGGGGTTTTTTTTTCCTCCCCCCTCTAAAGCTCAATATGTTTTTTATTTAAGAGAGCTTTATTCCTGCTCAGAATGTCCCTAATCAGAACCAGCACCTAACAGCCTGAAAACAAAGGAAATAAAATTAAAGACTGCAATTGCTTTGCTTTTACAAGCCTGGGGCCTGGGGGAGGCTGGCTGCAGGAGAGGGGAGGGAAGGGGCTGGGCTGTGTTAGTTTAGCTTGTGTGACACTGATCAAAGCAGCATATTGTTGAGTAAGTGCAAGTGTGGATTTAGAAAGTTAGCACATTAAAATAGCTGTGACTGACATCAGACTGCAGGAGTCGGAGCCTGAAGGGAGTGCAGAGCACAGAGGTGGGACAAGGCAGGTCCTCGGAGGCTGCCAGGAGGAGCTGAGCAGGGCAGGGTGCAGAGACTGAACCAAGCAGCTGCAGGTTAGGTGTGGAGCAGGGCAGGGATGCTGGGGAGCAGCAAGCAGCAAAGCAAAAGTGACTTTGCCTAAGGTGGCTGCTGCAGAAGAGTCATTCCCAGCACCAGGAACGACCTCTTTGCTTTCATTTTTTTCCTGTACCCTGTGGTAATCCCCCCTTAAGTGAAACAGCTTCAAACTTCCCTCTCCCTCCTGTTCTCCTTGTAATTCAAAGAGAGAGCTGGGTCTTAACATCCTGCTGGGGGGGGAAAACAGGCTGGGCTGAGCTCCTGGCACCTTCTGCTCACTGTGATCCCAGGTGTAATGGAACTCCTATGGAAGCAGTTATGACATGGACATTAATAACAATACCAGAAGCACTCCTCAGGCTGAACTGTTATGTATTAGCAGTGGTGCTGAGAAGAATGAGCACTCTTCAACAGCACTGCCTGGCTGCTGAATGGTTGCGTGTCCTGTGTGGTGGGGAAGGGAACAAGCATGTGGTGGCCGAGGTAGAGATAAGGCTGTTACAGCTTTTATCTTCTTATGCCTTCTGATGTGGAGCAGAGCCTGCAGTGATGTGACACGAGCAAAGCCATGTCCTTCTGCTGCAGCATCAGTGCAAAGCAACTCCGTCAGTCTGGGGCCAAGGGCAGGCAAGACACAGCTCAGCTGGTGCTGGGGCCAGGAGGGGCTGCAGTGTGGGCAATCAGCTGAACTCCCAGTCCACAAAAGGCTACCACTGGGAGCAGAGGCAACGGTGGGAGTGGGGAAAGTGGACTTCCCAGGCCACCCTCCAGCCTTTCTTGCCCCCTCTGCGTGCCAGCACTAAGAGGCAGCAGCTGAGCATTAAGTTATTTAAGCTGTCACCTGCTGAACTCGTGAGGGTTGCAGCCCAGAAGATTTATGCTTATCAGAGCCAGCACAGCTTTTTGTGTAACCTGAGTCCTTGTAGGACCAGGTCAAAACCTGGTCAGCATTCAGGCATGTCCCTGGTTTCCCATCCTCACAGCCCCCCCAGAGGGGATAGGATTTCAAACGTGCTCTGTGTGCCGTCCTTGAAAGACATAACACAAATAAGTGACACCCCGGGACCAGGCGTCTGTACCGGGGGGGCAAAGGCAAGGGAGAGAAGCACATCTGATCAAAGGTGCCCCCAGCTGCTTCACTGAGATGTGTCCCTCAGGAGGGAGGCTGAAAAGAACCAATTTTCACAGATCTCAGCACCAGGAAATAGGCATTTCATCATGGCTTGAGTCATGGAGAGGAGGATTCGGCCAGGCTGCTGCTGCTGCTGCTGCTAAGGCAGAGACAAATGTAATTTATTATCCTCAGGCCTGCTGAGGCTTGGGGAACTCAGGAGGAACATGCAGCATTAAGGAGGCCTGGCCCCCTAGGAGGCTTTTTGGAGAGTGACTAATTGAGATGGGATATTCTCATCTGTCTGAGCACACTCAGCCCTTTGCACGTTGGGATGGTAAAATAAACAGCGTGGAGGTGCTGGGAGCTGGGGCAGCCCTGCAGCTCAAGTGCTGACCTGAAGCTCAGGACACCTGGCTTCACTCACAACCCTTGGAGGTGGCTTATACAAGTCAGCAAAGTCACTTCATCCTTTCCTCTCTCAGTTCCCCATCTGCAAGAGCTGGTGACAGTAGCACCCAGGTGCTGGGATGTGCAGGTGCTCCTGTGTGCATCCCCCACTGAGCAGGAGGAAGGTGGCAGAGAGTCACAGATCATGCTCATGGGGATGGAAGTAGAAAACCAGCAGCTCCCCATGGGCCACTTTGCAGCCCACTGCATCAGCAGCACTTTTACTGCAGGTGCAGGTGATCAAGAGGTGACATCAGGGCTGATTCGTGGCACTAAAAGTCCTTCACAGAGATTTTCACTGCAGGTCTCCGCTGCTTGTTAAGGTGAGAGCTTGACCCACCCTGCCTCAGGCTTCCCCTCTGGAGGTGGCTCAGCTTGTTTAAATCCTGGGTGCATTCAGGGAGCTGATAGGAGTAGGGGGTTGATAGGAGCAGCTGTTCTCCCTCACCCAAGGGTGAGATGAAGTGGTGTCATCTGCTGTGCCTCACCTCCTGTGTCTATGGTAGGTCTCCTGGGGACTCTCCACCTCTGCATCTTGGTTCAGCCTGTGGGGAGTTTTGGATGTATCACAGAATCAAAGAATTGTCAGGGTTCAAAGGACCTCCAGGATCATCCAGTTCCAACCCCCCTGCCATGGGCAGGGACACCTCACACTACAGCCACATCCAGCCTGGCCTTCAAAACCTCCAGGGATGAGGCTTCCACCACCTCCCTGGGCAATCTGTGCCAGTGTCTCACCACTCTCATGGGGAAGAACTTCTTCCTAGCATCCAATCTGAATCTAGTTTTGTTCCATTCCCCACAGTCCTATCTACAAAGTCCCTCCCCAGCTTTCTTGTAGCCCCCTTCAGATACTGGAAGGCCACAATAAGGTCTCCTCAGAGTGGGACAGTGAGGTTAGGGGGGAGGTAAGACTGCAGGACCTTGCAGGAGTGAGCTCACGTCTACCTGTGTGGCTGTCAATGGGTCCATGTCCCAGTGGAGGCCAGGGACAAGCAGAGTCCCTCAGGGATCAGTCCTGGGTCCAGTCTTGTTCAACATCTTTGTGGGTGCCATGGACAATGGCACTGAGTGCACCCTCAGCAGGTTTGCTGCTGACACCGAGCTGTGTGGTGCAGCTGACAGGCTGGAGGGAAGGGATCCATCCAGAGGGACCTGGACAGGCTGGAGAGGTGGGCACAAGCCAACCTCATGAGGTTCAACAAGACCAAGGGCAGGGTCCTGCAGGTGGGTCGAGGCAATCCCAGGCACAAATCCAGGCTAGCCAGTGACTGGCTGGAAAGCAGCCCTGAGGAGAGAGCCTTGGGGGTGCTGAGGGAGGAGAAGCTCACCAGGAGCTCTCAGTGTGCACTTGCAGCCCAGAAAGCCAACCAGATCCTGGGCTGCAGCAAGAGAAGTGTGGCCAGCAGGGCAAGGGAGGTGATTCTTCCCCTCTGCTCAGCTCTGCTGAGACCCCACGTGGAGTACTGCCTCCAGTTCTGGAGCCCCTATTGCAAGAGGGATCTGGAGGTGCTGGAAGGTGTCCAGAGAAGGGCCAGGACGATGAGCAGAGGGCTGGAGCTGCTCTGCTGTGAGGACAGACTGAAGGAGTTGGGGATGTTTAGTCTGGAGAAGAGAAGGCTCCAAGGTGACCTAATTGTGGCCTTCCAGTATCTGAAGGGGGCTCCAAGAAGGCTGGGGAGGGACTGCTCAGGATGTCAGGTAGTGATAGGACTAGGGGGAATGGAATGAAGCTGGGGGTGGGGAGATTCAGGCTGGATGTGAGGAGGAAGTTCTTCCCCATGAGAGTGGTGAAGCCCTGGAATGGGTTGTCCAAGGAAGTGGTTGGGGCACCATGCCTGGAGGTGTTTAAGCCCAGGCTGGCTGAGGCTCTGGCCAGCCTGCTCTGGTGTGGAGTGTCCCTGCCCATGGCAGGGGGGTTGGAACTGGCTGATCCTTGTGTTCCCTTCCAACCCTGACTGATGCTCTGATACTACGATACCTCCTGCAGCCAGCTCTGTAGCTCAGCCTCCCCTGCCTGCACTGCAGGGGAGGAAAGGCTGGGGAGCCATGAATATTTCTGCTGTGCAGGAAGACTCTTCAGGTGAAGGAGGCCTTTCGCAGCCCTGCGAGGTGCCTGCCGCCGCCCCTGGGCGCGGTGATTAACTGATGGCATTAAAGCTGAAGCCCCCCACTCCCCATATGTGCAAGCGTGTGGCGTGTGTGTAGCAAGGCCAGGCAAATGACTAATGCAAACCTGAAGGGAGACAGCAGAGCATATTGTAAAGATCAACCCTATTTCAGCTTCTGTTGGGATGGGAAATGCCAGAGATTGTTTCGTAGTCTTCTGCAATGTTCATTATGAAAGTCCCCAGATGGCAGATGGCTATTAGCTCACTGTGACCTATATAAATGTCAAACGTGAAGCTATTGCCCCAGTGAAAATCTCAAAATAAATAACAACAGGAGGGATGCTGCTCTGCTGCCACCAGGATTTATGGATTATGAATTCATGGCTAATTCACCCCCCCAAAAGCTGGCAGCAAACATAAATAAATAAATAAAGAGGTAAAGAAGGCTCCTGGTCCTTTTGGAGGAACTTGGCTGAGCACCTGCTTGCAGAGGAATCTGAGTCCCCCCGTGCCTGACTCTGCACTCCTCTCTCTCTTCTGTCGCTGTGTGCCCCCTCCAGTCATACACAGCTCTCCCCCAGAGGGCCAGCTGGTGCCTGGGAAGAGCAGGGTGGTATTGATCAGCGTGAGACAATGCCAGTGTCACTCACTGATGACAGGGGAGGCTTTGCCTTTGTTTGCCAAAGTGGTGTGAGAGCAGTTGGAGCAGAGATCTGTAATTGTTTTCTTTGCCCTTATTGATCACTGTGGCACCTGTCAGTCAGCAGAGGTGTGATTGCTCCCTAGGTCTTCAGGTAGTGGTTGGATGCCTGTAGAAGCCAGCTTGAGCCAGAGAGCAGAGTCCAACTGCTCACAGTGCTTTGTTTGGAGGAGAAGGGCTAGAGGAAGGGGGGGGGATCTTTGTTTGCTCAGTTGTTCAGTAGTTATGTGCTCATAAATAATCCAAAGATGAATAACACACCAGGGGTAATTGCAGTTTCTGTAGCAAAACTTTCCCTGCCCTACTTACTGGCACCAGAAAAGAGCAGAGTGGAACAGGAGCCCTTTGCAGAGAGCCCAGAAAGGAGCTGTTAGACCTCACTTGCAGCACCTCTGTGGTAGCTCTGCCACTGGAGCTGCTCTGGAAAGGAGAGAAACAGCCCCAGGTCCTGCCTCAGCAGCAGGGAGAGGTGGGTTGGATCCCACATGCCCATCTTGAGGCCTGAGCCCAGGAAATGCAGGGCACTGCCCTGGGGATCTCAGGTGCCTTGAAGAACTGCCAGTGAAGTGGTGCACAGGCAACTCAGCTCCTGCAATTCATAAGCTCCAAAGTATGCCCAGGGCCTGTCTGCATGGGGAGCCATGAGGAGTAGCTCATGGTGTGAGATCTCAAGCAGAAGTTCAAGGCCATTAACCCCCAGTGTGGTTGCTCTGCTCCAGATTAACGTCTCCGGAGTTTGCTGCAGCTTCATCTAACCACAGAGCTTTGATGTGTGCACATCAGCTTCCTACACTGGCTTCATTTGTCTCAACTTTCCTCAAGGTACCCTGCAGACAACACTTTTGAGAGGACAGAAATTGAAGTCATGGGTTCCAAGCTCCCTGGAGATACTCAAGGTCAGGCTGGACAAGGCTCTGAGCAACCTGCTCTAGTGGAGGATGTCCCTGCTGACTGCAGGGGGGTTGGACTGGCTGACCTTTTGAGGTCCCTTCCAACCCAAACCATTCTATGATTCTAAGCTCCCTCAGCCCCTCCTCATAGCCCAGGTGCTCCAGGCCCTTCTTCAGCCTCACTGCCCTTCTCTGGACAGGCTCCAGCCCCTGAATGTCCTTCCTGGGAGTGAGGAGCCCAGAGCTGAGCACAGCGCTCAAGGTGTGGCCTCCCCAGTGCTGAGCACAGGGGGGTGATCCCCTCCCTGTCCCTGCTGCCCACCCTGGTTCTAACCCAAGCCAGGATGCCACTGGCTTTCTGGGCACACAGCTGACTCCTATTTCATTGCCTGTCCACCAGACCCACCCAGGTCCCTCTCAGAGTTGCAGCTTTCCAACCACACATCCCCAAGACTGTAGCTTGCCATGGGGTTGGTGTGACCCAGGTGGAGGACCTGGGTCCTCCATTTCTTAGCACGCTGAGTTACAGCAGCTCTGAACCTGAGAGTCTCTCTTCAAACACAGCCTCTTGTGTCACACCTGGAAGGGCACTGCTGCTCCCTGGAGACACCAAAGCTGAGGATGGGCTGCATGTCACATACACAGAGCATGCACTGGGTGTGAGGCCACACTGATGAAACTGCTGCAACGTCCTCCTCGGAGCACTGGATAGTAAATCCAGGGCTCAGATACATCCTGTAGTTAATGACCAGGGCTCTAAAAATGTGTATTAAGGATGACATTAAAGTGGCAGTGTGAAGTACTCCACACTAAGTGCAGCTCTGCCTGCTATAAATTAGGAGTAATTAAATCTGTCAGAAGTGTAGTGGTGCCCAAACTGCAGCGTGGCCAAAAGGGGCAGAGCATTTGTGCTGTGGGGTCGCTAGAAGCCCAGGCAGAAAGGGCTCTGGTTATTGTTATTGACAGCAAAGAGCACAGCCATGCCCAGGGCTTCGAGCTGGAGGGGGTTGCTGGTCTTGCAAGGGGAAACACTCTGGATGTGGCTGTTGGTGACAAATTCCTGCTCTTGGGGTTGGACTAGAGGACCTTGAAAGGTCCCTTCTAATCCCAGTCATTCTATGGTCTTCAGAGGTCCCTTCCATGATGTGTGATGTGAAGTGGTAGCATCCAGGTGACTTTCTGTTGCCTTTACCCTGCAGCTCCGAGTGGCCACTCCTCAGAACAGAGTTGTGTTACCTCTGAGATCACTCAGGAGGTTGCTCCTCCTAAACCATAGAATCCTAGAATGGTTTGGGTCGGAAAGGACCTTAAAGATCATCCAATTCCAACCTTCCCTGCCATGAGCAGGGACACCTTCCATAAGATGAGGTTGCTCGAGGCCCCATCCATGAGCTGCAGTCCTTTACACAAGCTGTCAGACAAGCCTAGCATCACAAACACTTCCAAAGAAGGCAACATTTCTTAGGTTCTTCCATTTCTAAGGCTTCTTCTCATTATTATTTTGTAGTGGGCTGCATCTTTGCTGTGGAAATCACCCAGGAAGGAAATGTAGGGCTCTGCTTCCCCTTTTGCTCCATTCCCACTGTTCCACAGCAGATCAGCAGGCTCCTGAAATTGCTCTTGAAAATTAATTTCCCACCAAGCTGTTGCTGACAGCTGACAGGTGACAGATTGCTGCATGGGCTCTGTGTATATTGTTTGTGCCCTAATGTGGAATGGAGGTCTTTGAACGACATCTTTCTGTTTCTCCTTCCTTTCATTAAGCCTCCAGTTCCACTGTGACAAACCTCGCAGCCACCGGCTAAAGGCACCAGAGCACTCTTGAGGCCACGGCTCCAGAATCAGCTAATCAGCAGGGCAAGGAGGGCTAATGAGGTAGGGATCCTCCCCACCTCTCTGCTGGTGATCTTGGGATCAAGGCATGGCACTGGAACGCAGCAACGTGCTGGATCCTTGCTGGAAAGTGAAGGTTGATGTGCAGAAAGGATGGACAAAGGCCCTGTTCAATCCTCTTCTTATGCCACACTGGACCTTTATGTCAGGGAGGAAAATATATCTCAGGATGGACAGCAGCAATAAGGAATCGACTCCTTGTTTTGTGTCTGTAGAGTTGTGACCACCGTGGTTCATTTGCAGGCCTGAGGGTCTGCATTGGGGCTTGGGGTTGCTCCCCCAGGATGCAGAACTGGCAGAATGCGGCCTGTGGTTGTGCCAGGGAGAGAAAGACAGCTTGGCTGAGAGGAAATCTTTTCTCCAAGGCCCAGCTCCAGCTGCCCATGGAAGCCAAGTAAGCCTGTGCAAGATGTGGGGGCTTGCCACAGCAAAAGCTGAGGGTGGGTGGTGGAGACACCAACATCCCTTGTGCTGCAGCGTGGCAGGCTCAGGGTTAACGTGACCTAGAAGCAGAAACAAAGAAGGCTTTCCTTTTCCATTCCTTGGCATGCCTGTTTCTTGCCTCCCTGAGTATTTGCATGACCATAAATTCAGAGCTCTGGAGGATATTTTCCAGCCAAAGACTACATGTGCAGGATACCATAATGTAAACTGCACATGTTGTGAGAAGTTGTTAAATGGAACCAGCAGATGATAATGTGCCCAGCGTTGCTGCTTACATCCCTTGATTTCCTCCCACCACAGGTAAAACAAGACTTCTACCCAATCCATTCTAACTTTCTGACAGGTCTATAAATTCAAAAGAAAGAAGGGAATGGTTTTGGCTACCAGACCTCCACTAGAGAGCCTGGAGCTGGCCCCCATGTCTGAGAGCAGCCCTGGTTCTGAGGAAGCTCAGGTATGGTTAAGTGCCCCTTGCTGGGTCCCTTCCCTGCACTCTGCCCTGCAGACAACAAGACATGGAAGAAGTCTGGCACAGCCCAAGGCATCTGCCACCTTTCCCAGCCCCTTTTCCATTGCAAAAAGCTGCTCCCCCTCTTTCTGTGTGAATCTAGGGATAATGGGAGCTGCAAAGTTTCCTCCCTCTCCAAATCCTTGGAGGTGGTTATACACAGGAAAATAATCAGGATGCTTTTCATGCAGGGAAATCCTAGCAGAGGCTGATACATGCTCTCAGGTAAAATCTGAAGTTAAAGGTAGAGAAAAAGTTTCATTTGTACCACAATGACAATTCCAAGTGTCACCAGGTCCTACTTTGGTTCATTTGAAAGCCTAATGTTGTACATCAGGTAGACAAAGATCACCAGGGGGTCACAGTATCACAGTATAACTAAGGTTAGAAGAGACCTCAAAGATCATCAAGTAAAACCTGTCACCACAGACCTCAGGACTAGACCATGGCACCAAGTGCCACATCCAATCCCCTCTTGAACACCTCCAGGGATGGGGACTCCACCACCTCCCTGGGCAGCACATCCCAATGGCAAATGACTCTCTCAGTGAAGAACTTTCTCCTCACCTCGAGCCTAACCCTCCCCTGGTGCAGCTTGAGACTGTGTCCTCTTGTTCTGATGCTGGTTGCCTGGGAGAAGAGACCAACCCCTTCCTGGCTACAACCACCTTTCAGGTAGTTGTAGAGGGCAATGAGGTCTCCCCTGAGCCTCCTCCTCTCCAGGCTAAGCAACCCCAGCTCCCTCAGCCTTTCCTCACAGGGCTGTGCTCAAGGCTTCTCCCCAGCCTTGTTGCCCTTCTCTGGACACCTTTAAGTGTCTCGATGTCCTTCCTAAACTGAGGGGCCCAGAACTGGACACAGGACTCAAGGTGTGGCCTAACCAGTGCTGAGCACAGGGCACAATGACCTCCCTGCTCCTGCTGGCCACACTATTCCTAATGCAGGCCAGGATGCCATTGGCTTTCTTGGCCACCTGGGCACACTGCTGGCTCATGTTCAGGCAGCTGTCAATCAGCACCCCCAGGTCCCTCTCTGTTTGGGAGCTCTCAGCCACTCTGACCCCAGCCTGTAGCTCTGCATGGGGTTGCTGTGGCCAAAGTGCAGCACCTGGCACTTGGACTTGTTGAATGCCATCCTGTTGGACTCTGCCCATCTGTTCAGTTGGTCGAGGTCCCTCTTCCCTCTTCTCAGGAAGCAGCCAGGCAGTATCATAACACTCCTGGCAGATGCCTTTAGTTATAGAGGTAGCAAAAGGCTCCTGCACAGAGGGAAACTGAGTACCTGAAGGAGGCCTACAAGAAGGATGTGGAGAGAGGAGGCTCTCTCTCTCTCTGGGGAGACCTAGTAGCAGACTTGCAGTACCTGAAGGGGGCCTACAAGAAGGATGGAGAGAGGCTGTTTACAAAGGCCTGCAGTGACAGGACCAGGGGCAATGGCTTCAAACTAGAAAAGAGCAGATTTAGATTGGATGTTAGGAACAAGTTCTTTACTATGAGGGTGGTGGAATACTGGAACAGGCTGTCCAGGGAGGTGCTTGAGGCCTCATCCCTGGAGATATTCAAGGGGAGGCTCAACAGGGCTCTGGGCAGCCTGATCTAGTGGAGGATGTCCCTGCTGACTGCAGAGGGGTTGGACTGGATGAGCTTTGGAGGTCCCTGCTGGCCTGGACCATTCTATGATTCAATGTTTCTTCCTGCCATCAGCTCCAACACCAAGTCTCATGCTGAAGAAAATCAGACTTCCTTTGCCAGCCCTTAGCACAAATACAACCCTTGGCATCAGTGTCAACAAAACTCACCTCTGGACACTGAAATCAGAGGCAGCCAGTTATTTCTTTCCCCAGCCCTTAGCCAGGATGTTTGTTTGTTTCCTTTTGGGGCACATAAAATCCAAGGGAGGTTGCAGATGTATCTAAACAAGGTTCATCCCTGGATCAGCTGTGTGTTGGAAGAATGCTGAACCAGATGTTTCAGGGGGTTGCATTTGTTTATAGGCTGAAGTGGCCAGGCAGAGATAGCTATGTGGGTTGTGTGATGCTTGTGGAGATCCTTTTGGTTCTTGAACATCCTGCTGTGAAGTTTCTTGAGTCCCTTTGCTGAGGCATTTGATGCAGCTCACTGTCAATGGCAGATGATGCCCATGATGCACCCTGGAAATGGCTTCCCTTCTCCAGCTCAGAAAGGAGCTAATTTTTGTTTAGAAGTGCCATTTGTGTCTGGGAGCTCAGCTGCTGGGAACCTGTTTACCCCTTATTTACTTGTCAAGTCTCTTGTCAAACTGAGAATTATTCCCTCTGTGATCTCAGGGCATTGCAGGCACCTCAGGCAGCACAGGCTGAGGAAAAGCTGTGCTTGTGGTGTCTGAGATGTCACTAACTGTTGCTGAGAAAAGGCAGAACCCTGGACTCAAGGCCAGCAAAGCAAAGCAGGCACAGGCTTTGACTTTCCCCTGTAGTCTCAGCCTGCATTCATTTTGCCTTCCTGTTAATTTTGTTTCATTTCCTTTGCCACTTCTGGCCTTAAAAGTTAATCTCTGTGCTAAGGATTTTGTTATCGTTTGTCACAAAAGCTTCTGAATCACTTTTTAATTGGGTCAAATGTTGTCTGGGGAGCTGAAAGAGCTTCCAGTCCCAATCATGGCAAGACAATTGCACCAAATCCCTGGTGTGAGGAATGCTCTGGCTGTGATCTGTATCTGTGCAATTGCAGGAGTTCAGAGTCTAGCTGAGGTGATAAATCAGTGATGCATCTCACACCAGGGGCCTCAAATGCGGCTTCTGCAGTGCCTTTGGCAGGGTGCTGGAGCACGGGACACTCCAGACCTTCTGCAGAAGCTTCAGTAGGACACTCCAGCCCTTCTGCAGAAGCTTCAGTAGGATTACCAAGCATTTCTCTTCCCCACAGTGAGTTAGGAACCCTGAGGGGGTTTAGGATCCAGACTTGTCCTTGTGCATCTGGGCTGGGTGACGCTGAGGCTGTTGTGAGAGTTCTTTGCCCAGAGGTACAAAGTCTTACCTGGGAGCTGCCATTTGGCTTTGGGTAGTGCCGGGAGCTACTGCCTGGCTGCAGAGATGTTTTAGGGAGTCTGTCCTTCTCTAGGCTGTTCCTGGTGTGAGCACCTCGGGAGTTCAGGCAGCTTTGTGCTCTGGGTTAGGAGAAAGTGGAACTGTAGCCTTGGAGGACAGGAAAAGAGAACTGCTCAGGCTGCCGCTCTGCAGAGCGAAAAGGTCCTCGGCATTACCGGAGATGATATCATCTGTGGTGTCCTAAGTGCTTTGTCAGCTCAGAACCTGAGGCTCCATTAAACAGATGGGACAAAGCCTTAGTTCATGAGCCATGGCAAGTGCAAGGAGACAGTGCTAGATCTGCTTGTGGCGCTTGGATGCTCTTGGATGCAGCTCCAGGGGCATGAAGAGCTCCGGTCTGGGGCTGTGGTTAAGGGGGGAGGCTTGTGGCTCACAGGAATGTGTTTGAAAGCCTATGGAGCTGACCAAAGGAAATAAAACGTCTCTCCAAACCAACACCTTCAGCACACATCCCACAGTGCGTGAGCAGCTTTTGCAGGGGGGTGCAAAAACTTTAGAGGACAGTTCCCCTGGTGAGGAGGGGATTAGTTCAGAGGCTTCCTCCATCAGGTACTGAGATTTCCCCCTTGGGGCAGGTGTTGAGCAGGCTGATGGGCTGTGAGCATGCTCTGTCCTCCTGCAACCTGATTCTGTGCCTGATAAAGGCAGGAGGGAAGGACTCCTGGAAACGCAGCAGGATTTAGATCCTCTCCCTTCCCAAGGGAAGGTGGGTGCCTGTTTCTGAGACAATGAGCAGCAGGGCCTCATGGGATAAGGAAATTCCTCCTGATCTCTTCCTCCTTGCTGGAGAGGGCCCTTTTCATTCCATGCTGCCAGTTGCCTGTGATTGAAATTTGAAAGCATGTAGCTGTTAATCTGGGAGTGATTAAAGAGCCTCATTTCTTGGAAGAGTCAGTCCTCATCATCTGCCGTGCTGAATGAGCCTCTAACATCCCCTGATCCCATTATATTGTGATTAATTGTGCCAGTTTAAGTCAATAATTCATTTGTTAAAAATAGGCCTGCAAAGTATCATTTGTCTCAGGGGAGATATCAGAATATATAAAAAAAGAGAGAGAGAGAGAGAGAGAGAAAGGGGGGGGAAAAAACCCCACACTTGATACTTCTCATTAAATTAGTGTTGGGAGTTCTGTTGAAGGGTTCTGCTCATGAAACATTTATTGCAGGCTGATTTGATAAGAAGTTGTATTTGTCTAAAATTATGTCTGCTAACAGATGTAAGGGCCTGCATTCCTCCACTGGTAATGAAAGGAGAGTGGAAACAAGGGAGTGAGTGGGGAGGGAAGGCTGTGGTGACAGGAAGGGAGCTCTCTGCACCCGTGTTTGGCGCACCAGGCAGCACTAGCATCCTCGGTGTTCACCGTGGAGTGGGGGTCCCCTTCCCCCAGCCCCCTCTCCAGTGTGGCAATGGGAGGTTGGGTGCCTGAGCTGCAAGATGGATGGTGCCCCAAAGTCTCCTGTGTGTAAATGGTTATAAATGTTGCATTCATATTCATCGAGCCATTAAAAACTGTTTCGGCTGCGAACGGCTGGAGAAAGGAATCTGGAAGGGACTGAGAGCTGGGCTGCTAATGATAATGGCCACAGCTGACAGAGACACATGCTTAATATCTTCATCTCTCCAGTCAGTCACACTTTGTGTCGTGGTAACCCCCCTGGAGATGTGGGGAAGGGTCCATGGCTCGTGAGAGCTCACCAAAGCTGCACAAAGCATCCCTGCAGGAGGCAGTCTGGGTGGCTAATGGGCTGTGCAGGCTCTGATTGCTAGGTCACTGATTTAAATCCAGGCCAGGTCACCAAGGGCCAGAAACCCCTTAGTAGCTAATGGATGTTCAGTGGCCTGCACGACTGAAGCCAAAGGTGGTTTCAATTGCTCTGACCTCCCCCTGTCTGCTTTAGTAGGACACAAATGGAGTGGTGCAGGGCTCCCCCTCGCTCCCTGGGTGCTGTGGGAGGTGTGCAGGAGGAGGAGAAGTGGTCACACTTGGTGGTCTGGAGGTGTGCAGCAAACCCCAGCCCAATTTGACTGCTGAGAGCAGCTGGGCAGAGCTCTCCTCCCTGGCAGGGGCAGTGCCTGGCTTCTCTCCTGCACTTCTGTGCCTCAAAGTGGGGTAATTTTCATTCAGCCTTGACATCCCTGTTGGAATTTCTTGCAGTGCCCTGAGTGCTGCTGGCCCAGCTGTGGCAGCACATCCAGCCCAGACACTCCCCACCACTGCTGTGAGAGCCACTGGGCTTTTTGGAGGCTCTGGAAGAACTAAAGCCCTTCAGGGTCACTCACTTGGCCAGCTGCTAGCCTGGGTTGGGGCTGCAGTCACATGCAAAGTTTTTTTCTCCTTCTCTCCTTACACCACTTCTTGCTATTTGTTAGCTTACCAGTGATTTATGGAGGAGACTGTCACAATTACTGAGCTCCAAGTCCAAGTTCTCATCAATCACCACCCAGGGCTTTGAAGTCCTCTGTTGGCAGAGGTCTCTGGGGCACATCTCTGCAGATGGCTGGTTCAGGTGCGTGCCCTGTGCTCGCCCTGACTCTTGCAAAGTGCTTGTTCCCCCCCAGAGCTGTCCCTGTTACTCCTCCTGGGGCTCAACCACAACATGAACAGAGTCAGGCAGAGCAGAGCCTTTTCTGTCTGCTGATGGGAAGTGCTGGGAGTGTTTCTGCACAGGTTACAGTGCAGCCTGGTGTGGTTTAAAGACTTCCACTGACTCTGAGAGCCCTGAACTTGGCCCCTAACATGTTTCAAGCAATGAAATGAAGGATGAGGGAACATGTGTTAGGGAAGGAGGCACTGGAGAAGAGAAGGAAACCCTGCACCACCTAAAGAAATGTTCATGTGAGACTGAGGCTGTGTTTGGAAGCCCACTCTAAGTCTCATGCCAGGGTCTGTTCCAACATTTATAACCCCCCCCAAAAAAAAACCCCAACCCAAACCCCTCTACAAACCACAAGTCTCTCCCAAACTAGGCTCTGTGTCTTTTGTTGTTGTTGTTGCTGTTGTTTTGCTTGTGTCTTTGAGCTATGTTATAGCTCTTGCCTCACATTACCTGGTGATCTGCCCATCAGCAGTGCTGTGCTACAATCCTGCCATTGTTTGCAAGCCCTTCTTGTTTGACAGCAAGTTCCATTAATGTGATGTGCTTGGCCAAAAATGTGTCACCACTGAGAGAGGGCGAGCAGGGAGAGGGAAAAAAATGTGCCTTTGATGTCTGAGTGACAAGTTTCATATGTCTGTGTGGGGTAGAGAGAACATGAGCTGAAGCAGCAGTCAGCAGGGAGGGGGGAGCAGGGCTGCTGGATGTCTGCTGGCTGGAGGTGCAGGCTCTGGTGCCCTGTCTGGGGACACTGCTTGGTGCTCTTGGGCAGAGGGGTGTCTACCTTGCCCTGTTTCTAACATAATGATGGAAACACTGGAAGAGGTTGCCCAGGGAGGTGGTTGGGGCTCCTTCCCTGGAGATATTCAAGGGGAGGCTGCATGAGGCCCTGGGCAACCTGATCAAGTTGAGGATAAGCTACAGCACAGGAGGTTCCACCTCGACATGAGGAGGAACTTCTTCACTGTGAGGGTCACAGAGCACTGGAGCAGGCTGCCCAGAGGGGTTGTGGAGTCTCCTTCTCTGCAGACTTACAAGATCCATCTGGGTGCATTCCTGTGTGACTTCTGCTGGATTCTATGGTCCTGCTCTGGCAGGGGGGGTTGGACTTAATGATCTTTGGAGGTCCTTTCCAACCCCTAACATCCTGTGAGCCTGTGCTGTCCCTGCTGGCTGTGGGGAGGGTGAACCAGATAACCTTTGGAGGTCCCTTCTGGCCTGGACCATTCTACGGTTTACAACCTTGGCCTATTAATGCACTCCAGCTACTGCTGGTGGTGTCCACAGAGAAACAGCATGGATCTTGTTTATGCTTAGCACAGCTCAGCTCCACTAAGTCAATGAAGATAAATCAAGGACAATTTCTGTCTGATGAAGCTGTGAGAAAAGTGCCTCTGTGAAAACAGGGCAGGTTGTATCCATCTCTGACAGATGGCTCCAGGAAGGTAGGGCTCTGCTGTCGGCTTCTCACACTCTGGCAACGTTTTCTGTAGCTTCTCTTGTCAATAAAATCTCATTGGAATTGACCTGAATTGACAGATATCTATTGACTTGAACAAGAGATGGATTCAATCAATGAGCTCTCGTGCCTCAGGGCGTGAGCCAGTCACTAACTCAGGGAAGGCTAGAAGGAAATATCCCTGATGTGTTGATTATCCCATAAAATTGTCCACTAGGAGGATTTATGGACACTTGGTTGCTCACAAACACAACATACAGGACTGTAGGGACCATTAACCTGTTCTAGTCCAACAGTTCTGAGGTTCTGCAGCTCTGAGTCCCTTTACAAGAAGTGTAGCAGAAGGATTGAGCCTTGATGGTGTTTAAAAAGAAGAACCACAGTGATGAATCTTAATCTAGATGCCAGAACCTGGGATGTGCTTCCCCTGTTTCCCCTGCCCTGCTGTTAGGTGATGGTAGAAAGCCACTTTGTGGCTTAACTCTTCCTGTTAACAGTTACAAACCAGATGGTATCAAACCTCCAAAGAACCTGCAGCCCCATGCTGTTAGAAAAGCTCCTACTTCAGAGACAATTGAGGATGCTCTCTCCTGTCACATCAAGCAGGAAAGAGAAGAATTTGGTCCCTGCTGCATCAACAACAGGTTTCCAAAGTTCCCAGGCACCTGAGCCCCACGTTGGGTTTTAGCTGACTCCCTGCACTGGTTGAGAGCAGAGGTTTGGAGCTTGGTTTCCCTGAAGTTCTCAGAGCACCACATGCCTGTTAGATGCTGTGCTTCACTAAAGAGTGTCCCCAGTGAGCTGAGGACCACTGAAAATCTTGCCATGGCTGTGAGATCCAGTCCTGTGGCACATGGGATGGGAACCCCCTCGGTTTGATCTTACTGTTTTCTGATTCCAAGCTCAAATGGAAGAAGGAAAGGTTGCGGTGTTCACTGATCAGCACTTTGTGTGAAAGCTGAGTCCCAGATGGGCCAAGAGTAAAACGGTTGCCCAGCTCACAGCAGTGCCACAGGCTGCCCACACTAACCAGCAAACCCAGACTAACCTTGTCCTGGCTTTGCTCTGAGCCTGTCCCAGTCAGAAAGCTTTTGCTGGTTAAATTAAAAATAGGAGGTAAGTTTGGTGACTCCTCTGTGTCCTGCACCCTGAAGGACTTGAATTTAAGAGGAGCAAACTGCTTCATTTCCACAGGTAGTGGCTGCAAAGTCTCCTTGGGGCTGTGGTCCCAGCTTTGGGCTGTGGTTGCTCTCTGGAGGGGCTTGTTGAGAGTCCTGCACCAGACCCACAGGGCTTGAGGATTCAGCTGCATGGGCAGAAGCGCTCAGCAGAACAGGCTTCAGCCAGGAGGCCCTTCTCAAACATAGGCCTAAAGCAGCCCCAGGATCTGAAACAAGTACCTCAGACTGCAATCCCATTAGGAATGGGGCCGGGGAGGTGTGAGCCAAGGCAACCTGCAGCCTTTCAGAGACTACACTGAGCTTTGGGAGGCCCTCAGCGAGGAGCGACGTCCATCAGGCTGCCGAGCAGCCTCCTGTGACACCTGGGGCCAGGCTGGGTTTGGTGACATTCAGTGACTGCTGCTGTGAGCTGGAGGGATAACCTCCCTCCTTCCCCACAGCCACCACTTGGGAACAACTTTTCCTTGCAGCTGTGGGCTGGATTGGAGCTGGTATGCTGGAGGTCAGAAGCTGTCACTGCTATCCCTTTAAGTCATCCTCGGTCCCTCTGTTCCCAGCCTGTCGTGAGGCTGCCTGTCAGCAGGGAGCAGAAAACAGATTGTGACACAGGGCAGTGATCCTTTTTTTTCTTTTTTTAACCCTTTTCCCCCCTCCCCAATCCTATTATGAAATACAGAGTGCTCCCATTTCCTTTGCAGCTTTTATCAAGACTGAAATTGCTGCCATGGGAGAAAGGGGGTGGGGGGTGGGGGAAAAAACACACCCCAAAATAAAACCCCAAAGCAACAAAGTCCTTCAGTGCTTTCATTTTATTCTTGATTTCAGTTGTGGGTTTGTTTTTTTTTAGGGAAAGATTGTGCTTAGTTCCTAAATTCCTTCCTCAAGTCTCTCCTCAAAGCAGAGATCCAACAGTATCCCTATTAAATTATATAGAGCGAGTCCAGTCCTTGGCTGTCAGCGGGACCCATCAGTCCTAATTTATCGCCCCAGGAAACACAGTACAATTATGGTAATAAATAATAATAGGATTCAGTACATGACAACATGAATGATGGAGCCTCTCAGAACTCATTTACATTGCTTTGTGTTGCAATCACCCTGCTTCTAATGTAATGCCAAGCAAATGAGGCTTTTTTGAATATTGTGCAATCTATTGCAAGTCAACTGGCACAAAACTCACTCAATAAATCATGTTCAAACACATGCCTCTAATGACAGGTAAATCAACAATGAAGTAATTGCATTTAATGTATTGAAATACTGGACAAAAACAGTGACCTCAAAGTGACTTTTTTTGGAGGAGGTTTTGATATAGTTGCAATGGCAAATGGGGCTTCTTTTTGGCCTTTTTTTTTTTCTCCTCCCCTTGCTATTTTTTCACCAGGCACTCCTTGCTCAGATGCACACACGTGAGAATTAATGACACCATGTGCCTGGCACACCTTGATTTATGCCCACTCCTGGGAGGCTGCTGCTGCAGCCCTTGGGCTGCAAGGCTGGGGAGCTCAGCCTGGGATGGGCTAGGTGCTCTCTGTGCACCAGTATGGTTGGTAATCGGCCAGGCACCGCGTCCTCTGGTGCTGCAGGGTGTTGTGACCCCCTCAGAGGCAGTTGGGCTCCATCCTTGTGTAGTGGTAGGGTGCAGTCAGTCAGGCACCAGGTCCTCTGCTGCTGTGACCCCCTCAGAGGCAGCTGGGCTCCATCCTTGTGTAGTGGTAGGGTGCAGTCAGGTACCAGGTCTTCTGCTGCTGGGACTTCCTCAGAGGCAGTTCAGCTTCAGCTGTGTGGAGCTGTGGGGTGCAATCAGTCAGGCACCAGGTCCTCTGGTGCTGCAGGGTGCTGTGACTCCATCAGAGGAAGTTTGGTTCCATCCATATGGAGTGATGGGGTTCTGCTCTGCTGTTTTCAATTGAGTTTGTTCAGTTTCCCCAATTTCCATCTTCCATTTGTTTCACTAGAAGAGGAAAGGAAAGGCATGGACTGCAGAGCAGAGGTTTCAGTGGTACCTCCTGTTGGCCCCTTCTGGGGTTTCATGTGTGGTGGGAGGCTGTTTTGTGGCTGGTTTGAGTTCTGAGGGGGATGTTTCTGAGTGGTTGGAGGACTGTGTGTGCCCAGGTTCTCTTTAACTATGTGTGCTCAGGTTCTCCTTACAGCAGAAGGTTGTTTTGCTCTGCTGGCAAGGATGACTTAGCCTCACATTTGTGATCCTTGATGGGCTGTTTCAAGAGAGAATTTTAGCCCTCTTTCCTCAGTGCATCCTGCAGACATTCACACCTCTACAGACCTTGTTGGGGCCACCTTCTCCCCTGCTACACTGAGGGGAATGTGAGGGCATCTTCTGCTTCTCTGCAAGGTTGTTACTGCCTGAAAGGATCATGTCAGAGATCAGTCAGGCTCAAAGAGTGTGCAGCTAGAAGTGTCCTGATGAAGTGATGCTGTCTCAGAGGATGTTGCTCCAGGAGAACATCAATGCCCAAGCAGAGGTGTTTCTGGTTGTGCTTCCCTTCCCAGGCTGTGTTGCCTGCTCCCATCCCAGCAGCCGACCTGGCACCTTGCAGCAGATCCTGAACCTCCACATGCTTGGCTCCTCAGCAGCCATCCATGAACACACCAAGGGGCCGATGGCCAGGCTAGAGATGGGTGACTTGTGTGCAAGAAGCAGAGCCAACAGCATGAAAAGGAGTGGTCTTGGCAAGACAGTTCCTCAGCTGCTGTTGCCCCATAAACCCATGCAATCAGCAGGGGAAAGCTTGGAGATTGCATTTGAAGGCTACAGAAGAAACAACTTTGCAGATTTTTGGCTCTGACTTTATTCCTTTACCCTTCCCTTGCAAGGGGATTTGGCAAGTGTCAAAGGTCTCCTTGGATTCTTCAGGCAATGGAAAGGTTTTTCATATCCCCAGGCTTGACTGTCTCTGCTGATAGCTCCCATATGATATCAACTGATTAACAAAATGTCTAGAGGCAGGACAAAAGAACTATTAACAAAGAAAAAGAAATCTCTGCAATTGTGGAAAATTGTTCCCAGTTGTTCCCCTTCAGTTTGTTCCTTGGGCAGCAGGAGTGTCAGGATGCAATCACCCAGGTTTCCTAGACACAAGGACTCATGGGTCTGAGTGAGAAATACTTCCAGTGTTGATCTTGTGGCACTTGGAGGGGAGCTTTGTTGTGGTTCATTTTTGTTCTCTCCCCCCTGGCTGTTAGAATGGCCTCCTGTCACCCCTGCAAGCATGGCAGCTATTTGCCAACAAGGTTTTCTGCAGCCACAGCTGGTTGCCCTGGTAGTCTGGAGTCAGAAGGCTGTGGGGTTACTTCTGCTGGTTGGGGTTTGTTAGACTGGGTTGCAGTCTGGGGACCTGAGGTAAAGCTGTAATCTAAACTTCTGTAGCTGTTGACCTCATTTTCTTCCTCATCCCTCCCTGGAAGTCTTCAAGGCCAGGTTGGATGGGCCCTCAAGAAACCACATCTTGTGGGAAGTGTCCCTGCCCATGGCAGGGGGGTTGGAACTGGATGATCTTTCAGGTCCCTTCCAACCCAAACCATTCTAGGATTTTAAAGGCTACCACTGGAAAAAAGACAAGCCCTGAGCTTTTTAGATGCTGCAGTGAATATCAGTCTGGATAAAACAAGGGGCTGCAGGTCAGGTCTGGACCACTGAAGGAATGAAGGATCAAGGATTGCAATCAAGGGGCAATGGATATAAACTCCAGCACAGGAGGTTCCACCTCAGCATGAGGAGGAACTTCTTCACTGTGAGGGTCACAGAGCACTGGAACAGGCTGCCCAGAGAGGTTGTGGAGTCTCCTTCTCTGCAGACCTTCAAGACCCATCTGGGTGCACTCCTGTGCAACCTGTGCTGGATTCTATGGTCCTGCTCTGGCAGGGGTGTTGGCCTCAATGATCTCTGGAGGTCCCTTCCAACCCCTAATATTGTGTGATCCTGTGACTGGATCCTGGTTTTACTCCAGGGCTCTTGCTAGCATCTTGCAAACCCTTATTTTGCCTCCAAACTGCCACGTCCTGCAGCAGAGGACAGAGCAGGCATGAACACACCTGTGCCGCGCTCACACATGCACACAGCAGCTGGGCAGCAGCAAGCAGCTCCTCAGCCTTCCCTTAAACAGACAGATTCTCTTTCCCTGTTCCCCCCGCCCCCCCTGCTGCCTTCCCCGAGCCCCCCAGTGTGAATTAATGTCAGCAGTTTGGCAGCAGGAAATAGACTCACTCCCCTTGTCATTTTATTACGCAGCTCCCCAGAGCCAATAATCAGGGCTCTGGCTGTGAAAAGGCCCCGGCTTAGGCAGCTTGATTAATGACTGGGGGTCACTGCACAGCACCTTTCCCACTGGATCTCTGAAGCCAACACAGAGCCCAGCTGGAAATGAACAAGAGTCTGAAAGTGAGGAATAAAGAGACTGAACAATCGGGGGCTGCAAGCAGCCCCGGCCAAGACAAAAGGGAGGAAATGCTGCTCGCAGAGGCGGCCTCAGCCTCCAGCTGAATTTTCTTTCCTCCTTGCAGTGAATTCGGTAGAGTTGCTGCATTAACTGCTCTGGAGAGAGGGAAGGGTGCAGCCCAGGAGGATTTGGGCTTTGGGCATGGGATCTGGGAAACGTGGTTGCTTCTTTTCCTCTGCCATCCATCCCTGCCCGACTTCAGCACCGCTCCTCCTCGATTGCAGGTTGCTGGAACCAGAACATTTGTCACTGGGATTTAATGCAACTTAACTTGTGTTTGCTCTAATGACTTCGAGTGGCTCAGCTCACAGTGAGGGTGTCACTGGCAGTGCAGTTAAGCCTTTGCAAAGAGATGTGAAGTGTTGCTCTTGCCCTGCTTTGCAGGCTGAGGAGATGGAGTGGAAGTGAGAGATCAGTCCAATAGCACTCAAGAAGCTGGCAATAGAGGAGGCATGTCAGTCACTTGTAGGAACAGAGGGAGCTTTTGGATTTAATTCACCTCAAATTTCACTTGATTCTGCACAAGTGAGTAGTGATTTTTGATTCACTGCAGACAAAAAAAAAAAACCAAAAAATGCTGATTTTGCTGGCTGAGTCAGCTCCAGGAATCTGATTGGCATAGGGCAAGTTGGTTCTTTTGTTGTTCAAACAATAAACACCAAAACCATCTTCAGCAGAGGACAAAGTGAAGATCTGCCTTCGACTGAGCTGATCTTTCTCTTTTGTGAACATGGAAGTTAGGCATTTGTGTGTGAAACAAGCTGGGCTGGGGATGGAGCAGGAGAGGAAAGGAGAAGTGAGGTGGTGCAGCTGAAGTTTCCAGAACCTCTTGGACTAGTGATAGACAAATCCATGTGTGTGTGGTCACTGTGCTGCAGTGCTTTGTCCAGCCAGCTTCAAATGACTCAAGCACTCCGGTTTGCACAGCTTCCCTTGAGAGAGTATTCCACAGCCCAGCAGAGCTCACCACTGGGAAAGATTCCTGGTAAACAGCCTAAATATTCCTTCACTTGCTAATTAGCTATAACCCATCAGCCCAGAACCCACTTCCAGCAGCTCACAGTTTCCCATTCCCTCACCAGTTACCCACTCCTGTCTCTCCATCACTCTAAATCTCTGAGGGCTGGGGGTCAAGAGGGAGGGGACAGGCTCTGCTCAGTTGCACCCTGGGATAGGACAAGGAGCAATGGATATAAACTCCAGCACAGGAGGTTCCACCTCAGCATGAGGAGGACCTTCTTCACTGTGAGGGTCACAGAGCACTGGAGCAGGCTGCCCAGAGAGGTTGTGGAGTCTCCTTCTCTGCAGACTTTCAAGACCCATCTGGGTGCATTCCTGTGCAACCTGTGCTGGATTCTATGGTCCTGCTCTGCCAGGGAGGTAGACTCAGTGATCTGCAGAGGTCCCTTCCAACCCTTAACAGGATCCTCTGATCCTGTAACCATTTCCCTGTTCAGGCTGGGCCAGCATGTTCTTGGTGTTCTCCAGCTGGGACAAAAAGTGCCCTGATTCCCAAAGCCAGCACCCAGGGAGCAGGGAGGTCACTCTCAGAATTTGTTGGAGCTTCAAAGAAGTCAGGTCAAGATCCAGCAAACTCAATACCCAAGGAAATGATGTTGCTAGGTTCCCAAGATTGTTTATTATGCTCTCAACTTTAATTAGCTGTAAGTAACATCATGTCAGTGTTCTGCCACAAATGCTAAAGCTGTCAAGGCAATTTTACTGAGTCTGGCAGCTTAAATCAGAAACAAGAAAGTCAACATGTCAATAATGGATCTAGACATGATGGATATATTAAAGGGAAAGCCTGAAAGTTCTGGATTTCATTATACCAACTCCAGCTCTGAAATCTGCACCTCGTTGGAAAAGGCTCTTGGAGATGTTGCTCTGAATTATGGGGCACTTCTCCTTACCCTCCTGCAGTTGGTTTTTGCAGGACACACCACACAGAATAAAGGAGGTAAGAGGAGTGGGGTGGAGATAACCCATCCAGGTTCAGTTCCTACCAAGGTATCTATAGAGTTGGAGAGGGTCTGGTGAGCCTAAGGATGGGATCATTGCTTCCCTTTAAAAAGGAACTTCATAACCCTCAAAGAATTGTAGAGAAGAGACCTCTAAGATCAACCTTCTACCCAACACCTCCATGACCTTTAGACCATGTCTCAAAGTGCCACATCTGCTCTGTTAGATTGCAGTCATCCTTCACTTCAGGCAGATGCTGGTCCTGGTGCACAAAGTCCCTGTCCCCAACTCCTCACACGGGAAAAGAGCTTTGATGCAAGCCCAGCTTCCAGGCCCTCCTGGCGTAGCTACCCCAAAGAGCATAAGTGAGAATCAGGCCTTTTATCCCTCCTCCAGCCCAGGCTCTGCTGTCTTGGAGCCAGAACCACTCCGTCAGGTTTGTGGTGAGGCTGATTTTGCACAGGGGTGTTGTGCTTTTTGTAAGGGGCTGACATCCTGCTCACAAGAGGAGTGCAGCCGCTGCTGGGAGCACAGGCAGAGCCTCTCCTCTCCGAACCTCTCCGAACCTCTCCTCTCCGAACCTCTCCTCTCCGAACCTCTCCTCTCCTCTCCAAACCTCTCCTCTCCGAACCTCTCCTCCACAAGTTCTTGGGTGTGAGGCTGGAGCAGGGAGTCACGAGGAGGGAGATGACTGAGCCGTGGCTGCAGGGGATGTGTGTGGGAGAGGACGAGCGCAAGAACTCACTTCCTTTCTGTTTCATTAGTTAACAGTTGTTTATTTTCTGCCATGTCCCATTTGAAGTGTGTCTTGGCTTGTGTATTATACATATGTCTATTAAAATTAAGCAGATTTGCCACGGCCTGACAATGTTAATGCTGCTCTGAAAGTATGAGCAGATGTTTTACGAGCTCTCAGGTTGTGGGCTAACCACAGCTGGCCTGCGTGCACGTCGAGGAGCCTGCGCTCTCCAGTACCTGCTGGGAAAGCGGCCATGGGTCTTTAGGTGGGGCTGTCAGCAGAGAAACAGAGAAGGGTTTGCTTTACACCAGAGCTGGGAACAGTTGATCCAATGTTTGTTTTTAAAACCTGAAAGTGTAGAAATTCTACAGAGTAAAAGGGCTGAAGAAATCCAACGCTCTTAGCGGAGCTGAGCTGGCCTCTCAGCTCAGCAAACTGTGAGCACCTGCCAGGTTTGGAGTAGCTCAGGCTGCCCTGTTTGCTCCAGTAATGATCAAACACCCATGCTGCTGTCAGGCACAGAGCATGGTGCCTTCAGAGAACCATAGTGGGGTGGTGGATTGAAACCCTAATACAAGTGGTAAGGGTTGGAAGTGACCTCTGGAGATCATCTAGTTCAACCCTCTGCTAACACAGCTTCACCTGGGTCAGGATGTACAGGACAGTGTCCAGGTGGCTTTTGAAAGCCTCCAGAGAAGGAGACTCCACAAACCTCTTCGAGCAGCCTGCACCAGGGCTCCAGCACACTCAAAGTAAAGAATTCTCTCCTTTAGTTCAAGTGAAGCCTCCTGGGTTCCAGTTTGTGCCCATTGCCCTTTGGTCCTGTGCCACTGAAAACCTCCTCTTGCTCTGTTGGCCACCGAGCTACTGGGCTTTCCTTTCTGCTGTCCTCCAGGAGCTCCTCAGAGTGACTTTGCAGCTGCTTCTCCTGAAGCTTAGCACTTCATGGACTCCCAGATTTGGCCCTTTGCTCCAGCTTGCTTTTTCTTCTACGTTTGGCTCAACAGCCCAGATGTCATTGGTCCTTTCCGGGCTGCCATTAATTATAACAATCATAAATCAATGGAGGCTGTCAGGGCTGGCTGCTTCCTGCCACCACTCGGATCAGAGGGCCAGGGCTTTGGGTTGGGTTGTTGGGGGTTTTTTTTGTTTTCCCAGATTTTCCAACTGTTGGTCAAGGGAAGCTGTTGTACAGGGGACTGTTGGTTAATAATAAACCCCACCACGTTTCCTCCCTGGGAAAGTAACATCTTCACATCTGCTTTGGGGTGGAAACATCTGCTCTGTCCAAGCCTTGTCTGCCTTGAGAAGAGGCAGGCATCCTGGGAAAGGCTTCCAGCTGGGCAGGTTTAGGGTTGGGTTTTTTTTTTCCCTTCTCTTTTTATTTCCTTTCCTTCTCTCCCCACCCCTCAGAAATCTCTCTGATATGCACCAAGCAGCCAGCAGTCTTCGAACATTTGCCAGGCATTTGTCTCTTCCACAGAACTCTGGGAGCAACCCAGGGAAAAATCATGAAAGATGCAATAGGAGTAAAAACAAACCCCCCCCCCAAAAAAAATAGATAAGAAAAGGTGGGGGGGGGGGGGGGACGATGCTAATTAAGCATGCAAATATTTAAGAAAGGTGTTGTCAACAGTATGGATACTCAGGAGCTAAGCAGTCAGAGCTATTGGAGGCTTATCCTTAGCCTCTAATGAGTAGTAATGAGCAAGCCCTGTCCTATAAGTGAGTTTCTATTAAGAGAGCAGCAAAATGAGGTAGGGAAGGGGAAGCTGCAGAGTGCTGCTGAGCTAACCCCATGCCAGTGGATAAATGGCCCTCAGGTTACAGGGGCAGACAGTACTGAGCTGGGTGTTCACATTCAGGTGACCGCAGCAGATAGTTTGCTTTATCTTAATGGAGAAGCTGATGGCTCTGTCGCTGCAACATCCCTGAGCCAGCTGCAGAGCACGTTGTGCATTGCAAGCAAGGAGCAGTGATGCTCCATCTGAGCTGGGCTGCTGTACCACCTCTGTTTCACGACACCCACTCATGGGAATGCATAAATCTGAATGAATCCTCTCCACTCCAGTGGGCTGACCTCACAGCCTGGAGTAGTGACAACAATATTTGGCCTTGAGACATCTAACCAAAGAATAAGAATCGCTGCTGCTGACGTTTGCAGCCTGCTGTGGACTGTAAATTCTTCAGCAGGAGGAGGAGGAGGAGGAGGAGGAGGAGGAGGAGGAATGTATCTCCCCTTGTGGCTGTGGAGGATCTGCTGCAGAGCTGAGGCTGCGTGTGCCCCGCCAAGGCAAACAGGCAAAGTTTGACAGTGATGCTGCCACAGCTGCATCTTGAGTCTTTATCTTCTCAGTCCATAAACAGCACCTCCAGTGAGATGAGACAGGAGAGCTAACAGCTTGCTGGAGCACAGCTCACACTGCCTGTCAGAATCTGCGGCGCTGCTGCTCCCACTTCTGGTTTCACTTCACAACCATTTCTACTTCCAAGCTCCACTTCTACAACCTTGGATTCAAACTATTCCTTGCATCTGCTGCTGTCCTGCTCTCAGGTCATGCCTGGAGTTACCAGGGCTGCGCAGAGTCCTCCTCGCTGCCAGATGCTGTGCCCAGGTCTTGTGTTCCCTATCATCCTTGGAGGTCCTTGGGTTGTCAGCAGCAAAACCTTTCTGTCCTTCCTCCTCAGCTGGTGTCACCATAAGCCAAGGTGATGGTGGAAGAGAGGTGAGCCAAGACACTGTCCCTGGCTGCTGCTTCTTGGTCCTCTTACCCTGCTTGGGTGGGCAGGAAGCCAGTGGTGGAAGCAGGCAGCTGCAGAGGCTGTCAGTGAGGCTGGGGCGTCCCTTGCTCAGCCCAGGGGCGGTTTCTGTGTTGCAGGAACATTTGTTGCTTGTCGCTGGAGGGGAGAGCGCAGTGTGCATCAAAGCCAACAGTGCTCCAGCAGTGAAAATGTGAGGAGGGATGTAAACAGCTCCAGCAAGGATTGCAAGCCCCAGAGTGATGAAGCGGAGAACTGTGGCGGTGGCTGCAGAGGATCCAGGCCAGTTCATTGTTTTCCTGCGGTCACTGCCACTCCTAAGCCAGCCAGCTGGGGGCTTCTCTGTGCCCCCCAGTGCCACCCTGACTGGCTGGTTTGATCCTCAGTATGTGTGAGGCTCTGGGAGAGATGTCACTGAGAGCTCCATGCCCCGAGGCCTGGTGCAAAGTGTGAGAAGTCAGCAGAAGCCCTGCCAGGCAATGGCCTGACTCTTTCTTTTCTTTCATCACCCATGAGTCTTGAGCTGCTTGGATTGCAAAGGATTCCAGCTGACAGAGTTTGTGTGAGGAAGAAAAAGCAGAAATGGGGCAAGACTGGCAGTATGCTCCAGCACCCCTCCTGCACATCACTGCTGCATCTGGCCCAGCCGACACTGGTCACAGAGCCCTGCCAGCAGAGATCCACGCTCAGAGCAGGGCTGCTCTTGTAATTACCAAGGGCTGGACATGATGGGAAGGGAGAGCAGGGAGTAGCTGCTGCACTGGGTTGGCCATGCAATGCCAGCAGAGCAAGCAATTGCCTAGGGCAGCAAAACAGGAAAGCAGCAGCTGACTCATGGTAGATATTTCTGTTTGTAGGATGCTTCACTCAAGCTGGGAGCCTCTGCTGCTCTTGGGATGTAAGATGCAGAAGAAACCAGCAAGGTAAAGAGAATCCCTCCCCCCGAGTGCAAGGAGGGCTGTGCAGGGTTTATAGAAATGAATCCTGGAAGCTGTGAGAAGAAACACCCTCAGTGCCTCTCTGCAAGGCTCATCTTGTTACCAGGGTGGCTAATCCTCCCACTTTTACCTCTGGGAGTCCCAGGATGGCAAAACTGCTGCAGTGGTGAAATCCCCTGCCCTGCAAACCAGGGCAACTGAGGCACGTTGAGGTGGTCTGCCTTGGCACAGCTGTGAGGAGCAGAGCTGGAGCACCTTTCACTCTCTTCCTCCTCCTTCATCCCTAGACCAAGCCACCATGCAGGTGCCATGAGAAGCTTACAGGCCATTGCTTTTTTCTTGAGGTTGTGTTTGAGGCTGCAAAAATTCAGCTTATGACAATATTTATCCTTTCTGGGGGCTGTGGAAGGCCAGTCTGAGCCTTGCAGGCTTTGTACAGCCCTTATATGAGATTCTTGCAACCACATGAACTGTTCTGCTTCCAGCAGGAAGCTTTGTGGTTCAGTTTGTAGCTAACACCTCTGGTGGGACTCACCACTGCTCCTTGAGGACAAATAAGGCTTTGGTAGTTCACACCTGTGCCAGCCTGCTTGGACAGAAGAGTTGCTCCCCTTGATCTCCCTCTGTCCAGTGAACAGTTTCTTCTCAGTGCTTGGCTGCCCAGAGCTATGGACCTTGCCACTCACTGCCTCCACCAAGGCAGCCCAACAAAGGCCAGCAGTGGCCCTGCTCTGTCACCCTGCAAACCCTTCCCTGCTCACAGCTCTCCCTGGTGTAGTCAGTGGGGTCTTGTGGACCAGCCTGGCAGTGTGAGTTGTGGCTGGACTGGTGCCGGGGCAGGGAGCGCTGCAAACCTCCTCACGAGCTGGAAGGCTGAGGCAATGCTCTGCCAGCTGGGAGGGATTTATGGCTGCAGTGGCACTTTCCTCCTGCACTCTCCCCTCCTGTGCTCAGCCAGAATTAGTCAAGCCACATGCACCCACTGCCAGGCCCTGCCTGGCTGAGCTCACAGAGCAGAGGAGGATTTGTCTCCCCACGCTCCCCCCTCCAGCACCTTGCCACCTCCAGCCGCCCCCGGGAGCATCTGCAGAGCCCTGCGAGCGCAGCTGCCTTGGGCTGTGGCTCTCTCCAGCCATGTGCTGTACCCCAGGAGCTGGCTTGTGGCATTTATTAGAGGAGCAGAAAAGTGCTTGCCTCATCACGGAGAGCAGCTGGAGACAGAAAGGTTTTCAAAGGCATGTGACTGACCTCTACCTCGGCTGCCGGGGGCCTGAGTATTGCCGACTCAGTGGAATTTTTTTTTCCCTCCTTCTTCTTCTTCTCTCTGTCTCTCTCTCTCCCTCTCTTGTTCCTTTCTGCAGTGTCCTGACCTTGTGAGGCCTTGGTCTCCCCCCTATCCATCTCCCAGCGTTCAGTCTCTCCTGTGAACTCATGCTGGGAGATTAATTGCCACTATCGCCCCTAATCCATCACACTTCCCAAAGATTGTTTTGACATCTAGTTAATTTTTGGCTGATGATTTATCAAATTCTTATTACCGTGCTCTGAAGGGGCTCATTTATTGTGTTGATTCATGGTAATGATAAAGGGGAACCTTTTTGAATTTTAACTACATTCCCTCATGTTCTTCCCAGCACAACTAAAGAGGAAAAAGGGGGGGTGGGGGGGGGTGGAAATATAGCCAGGGACTCTTAATTCAGAGAGTAAAAAAGGGGAGGGGGGAGGGGGGGGGGAAGGAGGAATAATAATAATAATAATAATGAAAAAGAATCCCTTTATCCTCCATTATTTGTTTGAGAGCCAAAAGTCCTAGAAGAGGTTAATATACATTAAGACATATTTTTTTTAGAGTCCTGGTCTGGACTGTGTTTCAAGAGCATCCCCCCAAGGCTCTTTAAAACATTTATTGCCCTGTAATATTACCTAAATGTCTACTACCATTTTATTCAAATAGAAGTTAATGCTAAATGATGTCAGTCATGTACCAGTGGAAATGTAAAACATGTCTCTCTGCCAGTCCATATGGCAATTCCAGCTTTTAAAAGTACACAGAGAATTTTCTGCAGCCCTTTATGCCATTCCCTCCCCCCCCCCCTTCCCCCCCCATCTTTGTTCCCACCTATTTTTAATTTGCTGCGCAGTTTTTAATAAGCCCAGATGGTGAAGGAAACACAGAGAATGGCCACGCTCCCTTCTCCCTGCCAGGCAGCTCGGGGACTCAGAGCCCTAACGTGGAGGGGAGGAAGCATAGCAGGGGATGTTTGTGGCTTCCTAAGTGGGTTTGGGGAAGGGAGACGCACAGCTGCTGCAGTGGGCAGCGGGGCAGTGTCAGAGGAGCTGCCCCGTGGCGCTGGAGGGGTCCTGTGCTGCGATGGGATTCGTGCGGCTTTAGGGCTGAGGACAGACACAAGGAGAGTCACTTGAAAGACACTTCACGGACTTAACAAGCAGCCATTTCCATCTGCTCGGGCAGCAGCCTCCTGCATGGCCCTGTTGAAGTGCTGGCTGTTCAGAAGGGAAGGATGCTCTTGTGTTCAAAGCCCTGAGAGCCTCAGGCTTAGCTCCCGGTTCTGCTTTGGCCTTTCCCTTGGGACTGCAAGTGGTGAAGCATGCTCTGAGTGCTTTGGTTTCCTACTTCTGAACAGCAATAATCATCTTTTATCCATCTGTCTTCTCTACTAGGCTCACAAGTTCTTTGGGGTGGAGATTGTCTCTTCTCTCTACAGACACAGTGGCTGACAACAGTCCTGGGCACTAATCCAGGACGACCGAAACAATGAGCAGGAGATAAGGAAAGCAGAACCAAAATAGTAGGGAGAAAGCAAACAGCTCCTTTTTATCAATTCCATTTTCAGCCTTAGCAGATCTTTTTGAGGTAACCTTTAGGGACCCTGTAGGATTCATCATCAAAGCACAGGATTCAGCCCAGAAAAAGCAGTGAGCATCCAGCTAAGGGCTGAGGGAGGGGAGATGGCTGATGGATTCTCTGCCATAGTCAGGTTTAGCTGCAGGCCAAGGTTGTGCTGCATGGGGCAGAGCAGCCTTGCTGGGCTCCATGCTGTCTTCTCCATCGATTTCCTGAGACAAACCAGTTTGGAGCTCTTGGGAGTGTTGTTTTATCAGTCTGGGTATCTTTCTCAGCAACAAATGAATATAGTAGTTTCCATCCCAAAGCGACATTGTTAGATGGGAAAATATGACCCAAAAAGCCACAAAACCACCTGAGTTTGTTTTCCTTCAAGAAATTCCTGGCAGTTTAAAAGAAAACAATCCAAAACCTCCAACCAAACAACCCCCCCACATCCTCCTGATGATTCACACAGGGTTCTGCTGGGATCCAGGTTCCAGCAGTGAGTGTGGAGCACCCAAATGGCCAGGTCCTGCCACTGCTCATCATCTCCCAAGCTAATAAGACAGTGCTGGGGCTTGGAGTAAGACTCCTCCAGGCCTGTGTGGCTGCAATAAACTTTGTGTGCAGGCAGAGGCCTCATACCAGCCTTCCAACAGCCCTTCCCAACCTTCTTGAGAGAAAGCAAAATGCTCCTGCTCTGCTCACAAAGTCCCACTGGGGCCTTACTGTGCTCTCGTTAGCAGTTGCGTAAATCACAGAGTGGTTGGGGTTGGAAGGGAGCTGCAGAGATCATGGAGTCCAACTGCCCTGCCGAAACAGGACCTCCTAGGTCAGGTCACGCAGGAGCACATCCAGATGGGGCTTGAAAAGTCTCCAGAGGAGGAGACTCCACAACCTCTCTGGGCAGCCTATTCCAGGGCTCCAGCACCCTCACAGCAAAGAAGTTTTTCCTCACATTGGGGTGGAATTTCCTGTGTTCCAGTTTGTGTCCTTTGCTCCTGTCCAAACAGGTGCAGGATCCTGACCTTACAAAGCAGAATCATAGAATGGTCCAGGCTGGAAGGGACCTCCAAAGTTCATCCAGTCTGACCTCCCTGCAGTCAGCAGGGACATCCCCAACTAGATCAGGTTGCCCAGGGCGTCGTGGAGACTTACCTTGAATATCTCCAGGGATGGAGCCTCAACCACCTCCCTGGGCAACCTGTTCCAGTGTTCCACCACCCTCATAGTGAAGAACTTCTTCCTGATATCCAATCTAAATCTGCCCTTCTCTACTTTGAAGCCATTGCCCCTCGTCCTGCCACTGCAGCCCGTTGCAAAGTCTCTCTCCATCCTTCCTGTAGCCCCCTTCAGGTCCTGGCAGGCTGCTTCTAGGTCTCCCCAGAGCCTCCTCCTCTCCTGAATGAACACCCCCAGCTCCCTCAGCCTGTCCTCGTATCAGAGCTGCTCCAACCCCCTGATCATTTTCATGGCCCTCCTCTGGACCACGTCACTCTCTGAAGCAAGCCTGCAGCAGAGCGGGAGCCTACGAGAGCCTTTTTCCCCCCCATTTCCATCACCCCCTACTCCTTATCTTTTCTTTTTCCTCCTCCTCCTCCTCCCCCCTTCTTCCCTCCCCCCTCATAACTCTTGCGCCTCTCATTTTCCATCCCTCGAAAATGAGGTCACCCTGACTGAATGAAGGACGCGGGGAGCGGGGAGAGGTCAGGCATTAGCAGGGGCTCCGAGCGCGCCGCTGCCGAGGCCTGGCGGAGTCATCCATCACGGCCTCCACCACTCCATTAGGCCCCGCATGAAATATGCCCTGCCCGGCACCGCGCGGCCATACATCTCCCGGTCTAGACACCTTCCTGTTGTGTGAAGATCAATGCCGAGCGGTCATGCATCATGTGTCATCCAGTAGCCCTCACTCTAATAATCGTGTCTGTTCCCTAGTCTGCAGCACAAATTATGGGCAGCTCGGAAAAGTACTATATTATTCAGCAACCTTGGGCACTAATGGATTATTGGTTTAATGGCTGATAATGTGAGCTCCTTTAGGGGGGCTTTTTCCCTTTCTTTTTTTATTTGGGGGGGTGTGGCTGGATTCTGCCTTTAGTTATTTATCTCTTCTTTTTTTTCTCTTTTTCTTAATCTTTTTTTTTTCTTTCTTTTCCCCTTTATCTTTTTTCTCTTTTTTTAACCTTTTTTATCTTTTCCCTCTTTTTTTTTTTCTCTTTTATTCCTCTTTTTCCCCTTTGTTATCTTTTTCCTCTTTTCCCCCTTTTTTATGCTTTTCCCTTTTCTCTCTTTTTTCTAGTTTTCCTCTTTTTAAAATCTTTTCCCTCTTCCCCCCCTTTTTTTATCTTTTTTCTCCTTTTTCTCTTTTTTCTTTTTTCCTCTTTCCCCCCTTTATTATCTTTTTCTTTTTTGCTTTTATTTCTCCTTTTAAAATCTTTTTTCTCTTTCTCCCCTTTTTATGTTTTTCTTTTCCCCTCTTTTTATCTTTTTTCTCTTTTTTGCCTCTTTTTAATAGCTTTTTTCTCTTTTTTCCCCTTTTTTATCTTTTTCCTCTTCCCCCCCTTTTTATATTTTTTCTTTTTTCTCTTTTTTCTCTTTTTTCCTCCTTTTAAAATCTTTTTTTCTCTTTTCCCCCTTTTTGTTTTTCTTTTCCCCTCTTTTTATCTATTTCCTTTTTCCCCTCTTTTTAATAGCTTTTTTCTCTTTTTCCCCCTTTTTATCTTTTTTCTTTTTTCTCTTTTTTCTTTTTTTTCTCTTTTTTCTCTTTTTCCTCCCTTTAAAATCTATTTTTCCTCTTTTCCCCCTTTTTGTTTTTCTTTTCCCCTCTTTTTATCTTTTTTCTCTTTTTTCCCTCTTTTTAATAGCTTTTTTCTCTTTTCCCCCCTTTTTTATCTTTTTCCTCTCCCCCTTTTATCTTTTCTCTTTTTTCTCTTTTTTCCTCTTTTTAAAATCTTTTTTCTTTTTTCCTCTTTTCCCCCCTTTTTCTCTTTTTTCTCTTTTTTCCCTTTTTTCCTCTTTTTAAAATCTTCTTTCTCTTTTTTCTTCTTTTCCTCTTCTTTCCTCTTTTTTCCCTCTTTTTTCCCCCTCTTCTTTTCTCCTTTTTCCTCTTTTTTCCTCATTTTTTTCTTTCTTCACAGCCCCCCCCCCCCATGATCATTATTCTGAGTGATGCCTGATTTGGTTTCTTATCCAGAAGCCTTCACCCTCACCAAGCAATTATAATAATAATAAAGCCCTTTGGTCTTTGGGGTTCTTGCCCTGCCTCTCACTTCATGGAGATGGTTTGTGCTGAAATAAAAGGCAAGTATCTGCCTCTTTATCAGCTTGGGCTCCCCTTCCTGTCTTGTTTTAGCTGCTGAGCCCTAGGATAGGGCCTCAAGCAAGAGAGTATGTGGTACTCGTAGCATCACCCCTAAGGATCCCAGAGTCTTCTACTCTCTGGTAGTTTCAGGCTGTGCCTTTAAAAATTTTTCACCCAGTGGTGATTTATTTACATTTTGCCACTTTCTGTTCAAGATCTGTGAAAACATTTTAAAGGCATAGCCTAAAACTACCACAGAGTAGAAGGCTCTGGGATCCTTAGGGGTCATGCTGGGAGGAACCAGTTCATGACAGACATCTAATGCAGAGAAGCTACCTCTGCCAGCCCGCTGCAATCCTTCTCCTGGGCTCAGACACATTCCCATTTGCAGAATAAAAGCAATCCCATGGGGTCAAGCGAGGGTCCCAGCAGCTCAGCATCCTGCTGCCAGCAGCAGCCTCTACCGGGTGCACCTGCAGCAACCCCAGCAGCTCCTTGCAGCCAGCAGCTAAATCTGGAGTTTGTTTTTCCCAGCTCCATCAGTAGCTGCTTTAGCTGCCCCTGCCCATGCCCTGTATCACACCCAGTCACTGACAGGCGGCTCAGATGGCAGAGTAAGACTTTCCCCATCCCTGCCTCCATGAGGAAGGGGCAGGTGTAGATGGCAGAGGAGGAAGGCACCCCATGAGGAAGAGGCAGGTGGAGAAGGACCAACAGATCCCCACAGTGGCGCTGGGAGCTCGGAGCAGACCTGGCTGGCACCGAGCAGCTCTAATTGCCTGCGAGTGCCGCGTGTCGCTGCGCCGCCGCTTCCTCACGTGTCAGCTGCTAATTTGTTGCTGTTTGTTTGTACATGACAGTAATGTGTTTACCTCATTAGGGAATGTCAAAGTTCCCCAAATCTGTAGCTGGGAGATTACGGATTTCCTCTGCTGACACATGGAGGAAGCGCAGCAGAGGAAGGAGCAGGGATTTTGGCAGTGGGGCTGAAGGCCAGGAGGAAGGATGCCTTAACCCTTGGAGCCCTCAGGCCATCAGAAACAGCTCACACCCCTCCCTGAGAAGCTGTTTGTTCCCAAATCCAGAGCCTATGTATCAAACCGTGGCAGTTAAATACCCTTGGATACCGTAGCCAGGACCATGATGTAAAACCTGTAAAACCTCTTAAAGCAAGGCCAGGAGAAAGAATGGGCATATAAAGAGAGGGGATTAGAAAACAGCCACCATACATCACACCCAGCTGCTGGAACCACAGCCAGGCCTGCACGCAGCTGCTCATTGAGCGGTGTCTTCCCATTAATTATGATTAAACTACCCTACAGTTAGTTGTGCCTTCGTTTAGAAAATGCCCCCTGTTCTCCCACCAGTTCTAATCTGGGCTCTAATTATCCTGATGGTGGAGGAGTCACTCCAGAGAGAACCTTTTCTTCTCCCTCTGATGTGTTTGTCTGAATCTAACCAGGATTTGTAGCTCTGTAGCTGTAGTTCTGCCGCTGCAAGGAGGGACAGCTGGGCCTGGGCACATCCAGCACCCCACGGCTGCAGGGGGGGTGTCTGGGGTTGAGACCAGCTGAGAGCCTGGATCTTGGTGTCCCTGACCACCTCCTATCAGCAGCATGAATTCTAATTTACAGGACCACTCTGAGAAGTAATTAGTTAAATTTCTGCAGAAGGTACTGGAGGCTGCTGCTGCCCAGGTTTTCTGCCAACACATCACATTTACCACCTTCCATGTGAATGAATTCCTAGGATGCTGTCCAAAGTGACAAGAGGAGCAGGAAATGCCTCCTGCGAGGGCAGGAGGAAGGTGTTAGGAAATTCAAGAGCTGCAGCTTTTTCTTTTGCTGCAAGAGAAAGCTGTAGTCAGGTCCCACTCCCACATCCTGGGACAGGCTGCCCAGGGGGCTGGGGAGTCTCCCTCTCTGGAGATATTCAAGACCTGCCTGGATGAGTTGCTGTGTGATCTGGTAGAGGTGACCCTGCTCTGGCAGGGGGGTTGGACTGGATGATCTCTCAAGGTCCCTTCCGTCTGTGGTTCTGTGATCCTCTAGTCCCCAAGAAAAGCCAGGCCATATCTTCCCAGGTCCTGACGTGCCGCAAGAGCACAGCGTGCACATGAGGCTGTGCTCTGTGCTGCAGCCCCCAGAGGAGCCTGAGGGATGGGGACTGGAGAAGGGTCCCCATTAGCTCGGTTGGGGTCAGTGGCAGCACATGCTGGGAATTCCTCAGCAGCTGGTATCTGTGACAGGCAGAAGGAGTATCTCAGGGAAGATCTCAGCAATCAGTCTGCCGGGGGCGGCTGGTTCCACTTCCTATGAGACATAACTGCGGCACCACGTTTGACTCTGCTGATCAGATAGGAGCTGCATTACAAGGCAATATTGTGGTTTCCCTTAATGTCCTGCCAAACTGCATTTATCTTCTCATTCCTTCCCCACCCTCCCTGAGAAACCCTCCTCAGGTCACAGCGTGGAGAGAAAGCCTTCCTTGTGAGGAGGAGGAGGATGGAGCCCTAATGCAGGACCTGGGTTGATAAGCGTGGTTTATATTAGTCAGGAATGAGGCAGAATAACTTAATTAGAGGTACTCTGGCTGGTTCACTCTGCAGAGGGCTTGACCTACAAGGGTGCATGTAAGAACACTAGAAGGCTGAAGCAGTGGTTGTAAAATCCTGCAAGGCTTCTGCCTACTATTTCCCAAGGCATCCAGAACACAGCTAACCCAGGCAGACTCTCCAACGTGTGGATCCATAGCGAGGAGCAGGACAGTGTGGTTGAGCTGGCTGAGTGCTGGGTTTGAGTGGTGCAAGAACGTTTTAATAGCATCTCTGCTGGCAGAGGGTTCTCCAGCAGCTCACCACTGGGCAGCTGGGGTAGCTGAGCAGTGTGAGATGGAGCAGAAAACTCACAGGCTGCACCCTGATTGTGAAGGTGAAGGAGGTCACACTTTTGGTGCAGGTAAGGATGAGGTTATGAAAGTGTTCAAAAGGCTGGAACACCTTCCCTATGGGAATAGGCTGAGAGAGTTGGGGCTGGTCAGCCTGGAGAAGAGAAGGCTCTGGGGAGACCTTAAAGCAGCCTTCCAATGGCTGAAGAGGGCTAAAGGAGAACTGGGAAGGGACTTTTGACAAGGACTTGAAGTGATAGCATGAGACAGAACAGATTGAAGCTTGAGGAGGGCAGATTTAGACTGAAGATTAGGAAGAAATTCTTTCCAGGGAGGGTGGGGAGACACTGGAACAGGTTGCCCAGGGAGGCTGTTGGATGGCCCCTGCTTGGAGGTGTTCAAGGCCAGGTTGGATGAGGCCTTAAGCAACCTGGGCTGGTGGGAGGTGTCCCTGCCCATGGCAGGGGTTTGGAACTGGATGACCCACCCAAACCATTCTCTGAATCTCTGGAAGTAGGGTTTCCATCAGCTTTGTGCATTAGAGGAATGGCTGTGCCTGGGACTTGGGAGAAGCGCTGCAAGGAACAGCCCAGTGCAGGCAAAGGACACGGCAGGAAAAGCTGAGTCTGTCTTTTCTTTTATCTCTGGAAATCAGTGAGGAATTGTAGCCATTTGTTCTTGTGCCTAAGCAGTGCTGCGAAGGTCTGCTCACAGTCATCCTGAATCATCTCGGTGTAGAGGAGAAACTGAGTAAACAGCAACAGCCACATCAGACCCTGAGCAGCACCAGCCAAAAAATATTACTGTGGCAGTTCCAAGTGCCATCAAGCATATGGCTGGAGAGGGCACTTTGTCATCCCTGCCTAGCGGGGCTGAAATACTGTGCCGTCAGCTTCCATCTGCATCTCTGTCGATGGAGGAAGGCTTCCATCACACAACCTCTGGTGGGACCAAGGGGGGAAAGGTGCCTGCTTCCTCTGGAAGTTGACAAAGAGGCTGGGCTGGGATTTGGATCAGAGCATCAAGCTGCAAATAACCACTGCAGGTTTCTAAAGCACTCGCAGCCAGAAAGTGATGTGAGCGTGGAGAGGCAGGCTGGGCTCAGAGGGGTTTCACAGAGGCTTATGCAGGTTTTAATTACACATAAAATCAGGTACAAACACACCCCTACAGCTGGAGATGTGGAGGCACAGACACACACTGGGTACCTTTACATAGCTGACTCCATGCCTAATAACCTTGGTCAGGCATGTTCATGGTTCTACATCCCAAAAATGCAGGTGTGTCTGGAGAGGAGAGGAAAAAGAGCTGGGAAAGGGAATGCATTGACACCTCCCAGCTTCCTTCTACCTGCTGCTCCAGAGAGCTCTCTCTCTCAAAATCACTTCTTGCCACAGCGACTTGCAAGGCACATTAGGATCCCTGATCCATCTGCACAGAATCACAGAATGTGAGGGGTTGGAAGGGACCTCAAAAGCTCATCCGGTCCAACCCCCTGACAGAGCAGGAGCACCCAGAGCAGGTCACACAGGAACACATCCAGGCAGGTTTTGAATCTCTCCAGAGAAGGAGACTCCACAACCCCCCTGGGCAGCCTGGTCCAGGGCTCTGCCACCCTCACAGGGAAAAGATTTTTCCTCCTGTTTCCATGGAACTTCCTATGCCTCAACTTCCACCACTGCCTCTTGTCCTGTCGTTGGGCATCACCCAGCAGAGCCTGGCTCCAGCCTCTTGGCACTCACCCTTTACATACTTATCAGCACGAGTGAGGTCACCCTCAGTCTCCTCTTCTCCATCCTAATGATCCCCAGCTCCCTCAGGCTCTCCTCATCTTCAGAAGGCCACAATCAGAGAGAGGAAAAAAAGGAAGGGAAGACCCCCAAAAATTCCTAAACCTGTTTTTCCCTTCTCCCTTGACCCATGGCCGAGGGCTGCCTCCACCTGCAGGTAGCCTCAACCATCACATTCCCACTGCTCTGGCCGATAACGAAGATAATTGTTTCATCCACTTTGTCAAGCTGAAATGAAAAGAGGGCAAAGCAAAATGATGCCATCATAAATCACCAGGCTGAGACAGCAGAAAGAGGGAAAAAAAAGGACAAGATAGTGACTTCATTAAGGGTTATGTATTGTGTCATTAAGTTGGCAGGGGTCACCTTTCGTGTCACCCGGCAGCCCCATGATGCATTGCTGGCTCCTCTTTCCAATAAAATTAAGCTTAGATGTAAAAGTGATTAGGGGCTGTGTTTGCTGGAGCCCAGGGCGAGGGAGCTGCGCGGCAATAATTGATACAGGGTGGTGGCTGATGCGGAATGGCAGCCATTGCTCTTCCTGGTCACTTCTCTGCTGACCTTGCCCATTAAAATAAGCCCAGCTGCCTCGAAAAGAGAGAGGCTCGTTCCACCCCGGCCCTCCCCCTGCCCGAGCAGCCTGCCTGGAATTCATTTCCTCGCTTGCTTTCCCTGGGATTTCTCATTCAGCCTTTCTGCAGGCTGCCTGCAGCTTGGTGTAAGGGCAGGGACAGCCCTTCGTGTCGTCCTGGTGCTGCTGGTGACACCAGCCTCCTGTATCAGTGACACCATCCTCCTGTGCTGGTGTCACCATCCTCCTGTATCAGTGACACCAGCCTCCTGTATCAGTGACACCATCCTCCTGTGCTGGTGCCACCATCCTCCTGTATCAGTGACACCATCCTCCTGTATCAGTGATACCATCCTCCTGTGCTGGTGCCACCATCCTCCTGTATCAGTGACATAATCTTCCTGTGCTGGTGTCACCATTCTCCTGTATCAGTGACACCATCCTCCTGTGCTGGTGCCACCATCCTCCTGTATCAGTGACACCATCCTCCTGTGCTGGTGCCACCATCCTCCTGTATCAGTGACACCATCTTCCTGTGCTGGTGTCACCATTCTCCTGTATCAGTGACACCATCTTCCTGTGCTGGTGCCACCATCCTCCTGTATCAGTGACACCATCCTCCTGTGCTGGTGCCACCATCCTCCTGTATCAGTGACACCATCTTCCTGTGCTGGTGTCACCATCCTCCTGTATCAGTGACATCATCTTCCTGTGCTGGTGCCACCATCCTCCTGTATCAGCAACACCATCCTCCTGTGCTAGTGACACCATCCTCCTGTATCAGTGACACCATCCTCCTGTCAGTGACACCATACTTGTGTCTTGCTGACACCATCCTGCTGTGCTGGTGCCTCTATCCTCATGTGTCAGTGACATCATCTTCCTGTGTGGGTGACACCATCCTCCTGTGCTGGTGTCACCATCCTTGTGTGTTGGTGACACCATCCTCCTGTATCAGTGACACCATCCTTGTGTGCCTGTGGCACCCTCTGTCCCTGCTCTTCCCCTCCTAACTGACACAGCTCATTGCCTGCTCCCTTCCCTGTGTCCTGCTGCAGGGCAGCTGATGCTCTCCTGAGCCTCCTGAGGTTCTAGAAACATCACAGTGCAGAGGCCTGGCAGGGTCTGGGCAGGTTTTGTGGAAGGATGTTTTAGGGCTATAGAAGCACCTTTGAGACAGGATGGTGACAGCTTCTGAAGGCCTCCAACCTAAGACCAAGAATCTTCTGACAGCACTAAGCACAGTCCTGCCCTACCCTGCAGTGCCTCTTTGCTCCCTGCTGTGCTGCTGGGAGCGCTCAACAGCTCTGCAACAGGGGCTGAGGCAGGAGGGGAGAGCTGGCATGCTGGAAACTCCTGCCAGAGGTTCCTTCAAACCACAACAGCATTTAACCTTCTGAGATGGGGACACTTGTGACACCCTTGTGCTGTGGAGCGAGAGGCTGTGAGTGTGTCCCCTCTGACTCTTCCAGGGAGTTTCTCAGAGGTGCTGCTGTTTGGAGAGATGCAGAGACCAGTGCTGGCTCCAGCCTGCAGCTGTTTGGTCCTCGCCTGCCCTTTATTTCTCCTTGTCTTCTCCTGCAGCATCTCTCTAATAACACAGGGCCCACAGTGGTGCTCTGTGTTTCAGAGGAGGCCTCCCTGGTGCACCATATATTACTGTGCCCGAGTAAGCTCAGCAGATTTACACTCCTGCTGTTTACAGCCCTCTCCCAGGTAAAGGTAGAAAATGTGAGATCAGTCCAGGGCTGGAAGTGGAGGCAGTCACTGGGATCTAAACTTCTGCCTGCCCTTTCCTTCAGGGACTTTGGGAGAGGAAAACTGACAACTCTCACCCAAAACTCTGCCCCAGACTGAGGGAAATGTTCCATGTGGGTGGCTGTGAGGCTTTCAGAGGGATTATTTATCTGCTTAGAGTTAAATATGTGTTTACATGTTCTGATGGAGTGGAACTCAACAGCTGTGCCTCATTCTTGGTGCCTTTTGAACCAAGGCTTTCTTAAATGGCCACTGGTTTGGGGGCACACCACTCAGAAGGGGTTCTGGAAGGGCCCCGAGTTTCTGAGCACAGTCACTAAGCTTTGCTGGGAAAAGGAGTGGCTGCACCGATGCCTCGAGGTAGATGATTAAGAGAGTGGATTCCTCCTTCCAGTCACAAAGCCCTCCTGGAAATTCCAGCCCTGGTCCAGGATAAATGTTACCCTGTGAGGCCACATCCCCAGCTGTGGGATGCTGCAGCTGCCGCACCTATCACTCGGAGGAGTGACACCAGATGGTTCCAGCTGAGGACCTGGCCCACAGCACAGAGCTTTCAGAGCCTCCACAAACATCCCTGCGACGAGCCCGGGCAGGGTTTCAGAGCTCTCCCTGCTCCTGTTTCCTTCCCACTCAAACAGGTCAGGGAAGCTCAGAGCTATCAGGCAGCTGGATTGATGGAACCGAGGGCTGGCAATAATGGCACTGGAAGGAGGCAGAGTAAATAACCAAGGCCGGATCCCTTTGCAACGAAAAACTATTAGAGAGACAGAACCAGTAAAACAAACACAATTCCATGTGTCAATCCCAGACAGATGGACTGAAAATACATATAGGGAGAGCGGGAGCAGGCACAAGAGAGGGAAGGCAAGAGCCTTATAAATGGCAAAGTGAGAAGCCACTCATTTCCCATGCAATAACTAATCTGGTGGTGGAACAAAGGAGCCCAGACCTCCTCGCCATAAACAACTGATGAGAGCACAAACATTTTCTGGGGCGCAGATGGCTGATGCTTGGGGTTTATTTTTCTTTTCTGTACATTTGACAGCTAAATTCAGTCATTTGTGAACAACGTGGCCATAAAAATGAGGAATAATGATTGGAGGTATCTTACTTCTTTCCTTTTAATGGGCTCTGGAGTGATTCCGAGGAGCTGCTTTCAGCCCTTGGGGGTGAGAGGGGGTAAGATGCTAGGGTCAGATCCTCAGTTGCTGTGCACAGGGCTCAGAGCTGCAGAGTTTTTACACCAGCTGCAGATTTGGGTCTGTAGGCTTCCTGCAGTCCTGGCTCCAAACTCCACGTTAATGCTGTCCTCAGCTGCTCTGTTCCAGTCTGATTGCAAAACCCTGGTGCTGACCCGACAGCTATCAGCAGAACATTGCCCAGGCCAGGCCCAGGGCTGGGCTGGCAGAGATTTTATCAGCTTCTCAACTTATTTCCCCCCCTCCTCATTAATTATTTTGACTGTGTCAAACTTCAGCAGAGGATTTTTTCCCTTTTTTTTTTAAGCTAGGAACTCCCTGCCAGCCTTAATGATTTGTGTACAACTCTTCCTGGGAGGCTTTCAGAGGGGTAAAGCTACTTCTGCTAGGAGACATATGGGCAGTGACTGGAAGGGGCTCAAGCCATCCCTGCAAGAGAGTTTCAGACAGTTTTCATCCACAGACTGGCTATAAAACCTGGATGAATCCAACAAATTCCTCATGTTTCACTTTTCATGTGGAAGATTCTATACCTACCTGAGCTGGCTTTGAGGTCCTCAGCTTAAGGACACAAGGGGACAGTTTGTTCCTAGAGCTTTTACACTCTGAGCCAAAGGGATGTGTGTGTGTGTGTGTTTGTGTGCAGCTCCTTATTGTTAAGGACACTAATTCTGCAGCTGAGTGGCAACAGCAACATGGAATCTAAATATAGAGAACACAGGAACAGCAACTCCATCCTCAGCAATGCCAATTTTCATGCCTAATCCTTCTATTGACACTTCTGCCAGGGTAGCACAAAGGAATGAGGTCTGTCTGCAGCCGTCTCCCATAGAGCTGAGCGGTTTGGCCTCACGTTTAGGAATGTCCCCAAAAGCACCTGGCCAAAGACTGCCCTAGCTGGAGGAGAGTAGCTCCAAGGGGTTGGCTTTGCCTGGTAACAAAGGATTAGTTGGTTTGGAACTTGTTTAGGGACACATCCTAAAATACACAGCACGTCGGCTCTTCAATGATGCGGTATTAGATGATATTTAAAACTAAAGCTGGCTCTGGCAGTGAGATTTACCAGGCTGGAAAGCTGAGTAAAGCACCAGGAACGGGAGCTTCAGCTGCTTTGCTGAAGATGGGAATTTGGGGGGGAGTTGGGGGGGAAAGCAGGGGAAAACCTCAAACATAGAGTCAAAAATCCCATTTGTAAGAGCTCGAACTGCTCCCAGGCTCAAGGCAGCCTCTGTCCTCAGTCTGCAGGTCGCTACAGGCTGTGCTTCATTCAGCAGGAAAAGTCTTATGCTCAGCCCTTAGAGAGGATCTGTACCCTCTCTCTGAGCATTCAGAACCCCCAGCACCAGCCCCTGTGGTTTCCCAGTGACCAGACTCTGACCCCCTACTCCTGGACTCCTTTCCTCTGGCCTCGCTGAGCTGTGCCAGAGCTTTGTGGAGTCCTTGCAGAAATCTCCCTCAGCCACTGCAAAGTGCTCCTTCGACTCAGCCAAGCACACTGATGCACAGAATTATGTTCCATCCACACCTCTGACCTTCCAGCATTTAGAAAAGACATCTTCATAGATGAATACAAGCCCAGAGGGAGGCCAGGAACGGTGAGAAAGAGCAAAGCCCATTCCTGCTGCCTTCTCACCGGGGTTCTCCCTGCGCTCTCTCCCCGCTGGTTTTACTCTTTTACTGCCATTTTTAACAGGGCCCCAAGACAAGGAGGAGAGAAAACAGGGGGAGCTTATTAAGTAGGTCGAATGTTAAGGTAACATTACTTGCCATGTTACATTCTGCAAGCTGCTGAGGGCAAGGCCTTGTTCAAGCAGTGGCTGGAGATGGCTTTGATGAGTTGCAGTTACTGCTTTTCCCCCAGATCTCTGTGGTTCAGGAGAGGTTGTTGCAAAAGGGCTTTTTCGCCATCCTTCCCTAGAGTCATAGAACTGTTGAGGCTGGAAAAGACCTTGGAGATCATCAATTGGGTCCAACCACTCACCCGAAGCTAAGCCACTGCCACTGCTGCTGCTAAGCCACCTCCCTCAGCACCACCCTGAACAGGTGAGAGAAAAGACAAATGCTCCACTTCTGAGCCCTGGTAAGACTTGTCCAGCTCAGAAAAGCTGTCAGCTCCCCTTCCCTGCCTCTCTGGGATGGGAGAATCTTGGGTTGCCGTGACACGATGTGACGTGACAGCTCCACCAGCAGCGTATTCCTCGTTTGCTGCCCAGCCCTCACCTGACTCTGGTTTGAAAACCATCTCCTGCTGGGCTGCCTTGCACTTCTTGTCCCTTCCCACTGCACAGCCACCTCTGACTGGCGCTCACAGGATGTTTGGAAGTGATGATCCCTGCTGGAGAAGCCCTTTCTGCCAGCGGTTTGGCCACTTGCCGCAAGCTGCTGACAGCAGCTGGCTGGGAGCCGACCGGAGCTGGTGAGTCCCTGCCTTGAGTTCTCAGCCCTCCCTTTTGTGTCTCTTTTTCTCACACCCATTGCACCTTCTTCTGCACCACGTTGTGCTGGGGCTGGGCTGTGCTCAGTGTTGGTGAGGTGGGGCCTCAGCTCTGGTCCCAGCTGGGGATGCAAACAGCAATCCCCGAAGCGCAGTGAGCTGCCTCGGGCCCAGCGCTGCGACCCTCCCGCCTGAGGGTGTTCCACCTTCCAGCAGCTCTCAGGAACTGCAGGGTATTTAATTGTTAAGGTGCCAGGGAGCACCAGGCACCAGCTTATCAGAAGCAGGAGGGGAAGATTAAATGATCCCTGCTCCCCACATCAGGAAGTAGATATCCCCACAGAGAGGTCCACTGGATGCCACAACTCCTTCTATTTACTTCTCCCCAGTTCATGCCACAGAGTCAAGCTGGTGAGCTCTGCTCTCAGAGTGATTTTTCTTAATGTCTTTATATAGAAGAGTTAACTCAAAACCTCTCCAACATAAGCATGTTTTTCTGTTCCTTCATCCTGACCTTGGCATTTTCTTTCTCCACTCCAAGTTCTCTGCTGTCCTCTGGCCAGCTTTGCCTCTCATTTGTCAATGTTATTATTGAATTTTCAAATGCCAGTAGTGCACATAAATCAATGGCTGGCTTCTCCCCAGTGGCATATCCCTGCCACATGTGGTCATTCATTTTTTTTAATAAGTCCTCCTCTCCTTTCCCCCATTTATAAAAATGCATCTTGTTCTCCTGCTGCCGTCCATCACTCGCTGAGTCCAGCTATTTGTTGCCCCTGAGTGCTTATTCATCAACGTTTTCAAAAGCAAAATCACTCTTCGCCTCCTGCTCTTATTGTGCCATCAATCTTGACTGGGGATCAATAAACTTCGCTTTTGCAATTTTTCCCCCCCTCTCCCCACTCCCTTTACCCCCCCACCCCCATCACCCTGCACTGGCTTTGCCCAAAGTCTAGCTGGAGTATTTACATTTTTAACTGATCATCATCATCAGGAGGAGGAGGATGGTGTTGAGGAGCAGGCTGCCTTCATTTCCTCCCATTGTGGCAATAAGTGACTCCCCACCTCCCTTACCCCCACCCCTATCACCCCCACCCCTATCACCCCCACCCCCATCACCCTGTACTGGCTTAGCCCAAAGGCTAGCTGTTGTATTTACATTTTCAACTGATCATCATCAGGAGGAGGAGGATGGTGTTGAGGAGCAGGATGCCTTCATTTCCTCCCACCGTGGCAATAAGTGACTCCCCACCTCCCTTACCCCCACCCCTATCACCCCCACCCCTATCACCCCCACCCCCATCACCCCCACCCCCATCACCCCCACCCCCATCACCCTGTACTGGCTTAGCCCAAAGTCTAGCTGTAGTATTTACATTTTTAACTGATCATCACCAGGAGGAGGAGGATGGTGTTGAGGAGCAGGCTGCCTTCATTTCCTCCCATCATGGCAATAAGTGACCTTCCCCACTACCCTTAGGCTTCCCCCCCACTCCCCCCCAAACACCCTGTACTGGCTTTGCCCAAAGTCTAGCTGTTATATTTACATTTTTAACCAAGCATCATCATCACCAGGAGGATGGTGTTGAGGAACAGGATGCCTTCATTTCCTCCCATCATGGCAATAAGTGACCCTCCCCACCTCCCTTACCCCCCACCCCCATCACCCTCTGCTGGCTTTGCCCAAAGTCTAGCTGTAGTATTTACATTTTTAACTGATCATCACCAGGAGGAGGAGGATGGTGTTGAGGAGCAGGCTGCCTTCATTTCCTCCCATTGTGGCAATAAGTGACTCCCCACCTCCCTTACCCCCACCCCTATCACCCCCACCCCTATCACCCCCACCCCCATCACCCTGTACTGGCTTAGCCCAAAGTCTAGCTGGAGTATTTACATTTTCAACTGATCATCACCATGAGGAGGAGGATGGTGTTGAGGAGCAGGCTGCCTTCTTTTCCTCCCATCATGGCAATAAGCAACCCTCCCCACCTCCCTTACCCCCACCCCTATCACCCTCTGCTGGCTTAGCCCAAAGTCTAGCTGTAGTATTTACATTTTCAACTGATCATCATCAGGAGGAGGAGAATGGTGTTGAGGAGCAGGCTGCCTTCTTTTCCTCCCATCATGGCAATAAGCAACCCTCCCCACCTCCCTTACCCCCACCCCTATCACCCCCACCCCTATCACCCCCACCCTCATCACCCTCTGCTGGCTTTGCCCAAAGTCTAGCTGGAGTATTTACATTTTTAACTGATCATCACCACCAGGAGGAGGAGGATGGTGTTGAGGAGCAGGATGCTTTCATTTCCCCCCCTCATGGCAATAACTGACCCTCCCCACCCCCCACCACTCATCTCACTTGGGGGACCCCAAGAATGGAATCCTTCACCTCTCTCTCTCCACGCTTCCCTCCCCATCAGGAGCTGCAAATGGGGAGAATATGACCCTGGCCACACAGTTCTCACAGCCATTAGCCCCCGGGGACTGGAACTGGGTGAATATTTCTCTCCTAAACATCATTTGAATGAAAAATGGCTTTGCTCTGAGAGCTGAGATTTCCACTGAGAAGCAGTTTGGGTTGGGGGGGTGTGTGGGGGGGGTGGTTTTCAGTGGCCACAAACAAAACTCTTCATATAAAATAAAAGAGAGAGATAAAAAAGTCCCCTCTTTCAAATGCACTCTGTAGAGGCTGACATTTATTTTCCCAACTGTTTCCAAGAAAACAGACTATTTTATTTTATTTCTTTATTTTTTTGACCCAAAAAACAAGGTTTCTTTTTTTCCTTTTCTTTCCCCCCTCCCCCCAGCTGAAAATTTTCACAGCTTTTGGGGGAAAAAAAAAGTAAAAAAATGGAAATGTTTCGCTTCTCAGCTTTTATCTTCTCCTTCAAGTCAAAAAAAAACCCCTCCCTCTGGAAGTGCAGAGCCTGCCAGCAAAAACTGCTCAGCTACCATGTTCTGAGCTATCCTCTGCAAATGGGCAGTCCAAGAAGGCCAACAGCATCCTGGCCTGCATCAGGTACAGTGTGGCCAGCAGGAGCAGGGAGGTCATTCTGCCCCTGTGCTCAGCACTGGTTAGGCCACATCTTGAGTCCTGTGTCCAGTTCTGGGCCCCTCAGCTTAGGAAGGACATTGAGAGACTTGAAGGTGTCCAGAGAAGGGCAACAAGGCTGGGGAGAGGCCTTGAGCACAGCCCTGTGAGGAGAGGCTGAGGGAGCTGGGGTTGCTTAGCCTGGAGAAGAGGAGGCTCAGAGGAGACCTCATTGCCCTCCACAACTACCTGAAAGGTGGTTCTAGCCAGGAAAGCGTTGGTCTCTTCTCCCAGGCAACCAGCATCAGAACAAGAGGACACAGTCTCAAGCTGCGCCAGGGGAAGTTTAGGCTGGAGGTGAGGAGAAAGTTCTTCGCTGAGAGAGTTATTCGTCATTGGGCTGTGCTGCCCAGGGAGGTGGTGGAGTCCCCATGCCTGGAGGTGTTCAAGAGGGGACTGGACGTGGCACTTGGTGCCATGGTCTAGTCCTGAGGTCTGTGGTGACAGCTTGGACTCGATGATCCTTGAGGTCTCTTCCAACCTTGGTGACACTGTGAGACTGTGAAGTAATGAGAATTTCTGACTTGCTGGAATAGAATAGCGTAGCATAGCATAGCATAGCATAGCATAGCATAGCATAGCATAGCATAGCGTAGCGTAGCGTAGCGTAGCGTAGCATAGCATTAGCCAGGTTGGAAGAGACCTTCAAGATCATCATGTCCAACCTATTATCCAACACCATCTAATCAACTAAACCAAGCACCCTATCAAGTCTCCTCCTAAACACCTCCAGTGATGGTGACTCCACCACCTCCCCAGGCAGCCCATTCCAATGGGCAATCACTCTCTCTGTGAAGAATTTCTTCCTAACCTCCAGCCTAAACCTCCCCTGGCACAGCTTGAGACTGTGTCCTCTAGTACTGGTGCTGGCTGCCTGGGAGAAGAGACCAACCCCCACCTGGCTACAACCTCCTTTCAGGTAGTTGTAGAGAGCAAGAAGGTCTCCCCTGAGCCTCCTCTTCTCCAGGCTAAGCAACCCCAGCTCCCTCAGCCTCTCCTCATAGGGCTTGTGCCTTCCAACCCTGACATCCTGTGATCCTGTGACCCTGGCCAGGCAGGTTAGGAATATCCCCACACTGGAGGCTCCACCACCTGTGTGTAAAATCTGAGCCAGTGCTGGGTCACACTCTCCATCAAAAGAAGTGTTTCCTGATGTCCAGGTTGTGCCTCCTGTGTTTAGTTGATGCTCATTTTTGGCCATTGGAATGTGCTGCCCAGGGAGGTGGTGGAGTCACCATCACTGGAAGTGCTTAGGAAGAGACTGGATGGGGTGCTTGGTGCCATGGCTTAGTTGATCAGATGGTGTTGGGTGATAGGTTGGACTTGATGATCTTGAAGGTCTTTTCAACCTGGTTAATTCTACTCTATTCCTATTCTACTCTATTCCTATTCCATTCATTGCCTCTTGTCCTGGAGCTGGGAAGAGCCTTGCTCCATCTTCTTTCCACCCTCCCTTCAGATAGCTCCACATATTAAAATTAGATTCCCCCCCTGAGCCTTCTCTTCCCATCTCTCTCAGCCTTTCCTTACCTGTGAGATGCCCTCAGTCCCTTAATCATCTTTCTAGTCCTTTGTTGGACCCTTTCTGTGTCTCTGTTGTAACAGGAAGCCCAGAACTGGGCAGACTGCTCCAGGTGTGTCCCCACCACTGCTGACCAGAGCTGCTGGCAGGGTTTTGCCTGATGCAGCCCAGGACACTATTACCCACCCATCACTGGCTCCCTGCCGGTTCAGCTCAGTGCCCACCAGGACCCCCAGGCCTTTTCCTGCCAAGCTGCCTTCCAGCACAACCTGGTGCATGAGGTTATTCCTGCCCATGTGCAGGGCTTTGCATTTCCAACCCATTTCTTTTAGGGGCAGGGTAGTGAGGCCTCATTAACCCTTCCCTAATGAGATGGGGAAAGCACCTGCCCCAGAATTTCCCAGCAGCAGAACCCAGAGCAAAAGGAGAGAAGGCAGCAGATGGAAGCCTGTGCCAAGGCAATAAATTCAGGCCACAATCACTAACATTTTGTGGTTTGACACTTAATTGATTAACTAATTTGAGGCAACAAGATTTAGTGTAGCTGCAGATTAGTGTCGAAGGGATAATTAGGGCTGAGCTTCCCCTTCCCAACCAGTGTCAGCTGCAGCTCCCAGCCTGCAGCACCAGCAGGGAGGCTCTGGCCTCGCTGCTGCTAGCAAAGGTTCCTGGATGAGGTCCTCTCTGGCTCAGCACCCAGGGATTGCATTGGAAAGGTCAGGCACTGACTTATCAGCATAGACAAAATCCCTTCCTATAATGTATGTGTTGATTCTCAAATTAAATATATTAATGTATTATTTGTTCTTAAAATGTCATTCAATAGATAGTAGGCTTAGGTTTCCTGGCAGACCTTTGAAGCTTAAAGAGTAATGTAATAATAGTACATTAATCCATAAGCTACACAGGCTTCTCCCAGCAGACCCCAAACTCAGAGCTGGCTCTGAAGCCCTGAATTTGCTGCATCTGTTTCTAGGAATTTCTGTCTAACAATAGTGGACTTGTTGGAATCTGCTCTGCCAGCTCCAGCATGAAATGCTGCTTTTTCTCCCACCCATCTGTTCAGCATTACCATTTGGGCACCTGTAAATGGGGGTTCTGGGGGGCAAGGGCAGGTGGCCATTCCTAGAGTGATGCCCTTCCCTCTCCTGCTAGCACAGGGGTAGGCTGGAGGCACCAAACCCTACTCCCCATATCTGTGCTGAGAGCAAGTCTCTGGAGCCAAAGTTTCATTTGGGCCAAGCCCAGGTTTGAGCTAGAGGAAAGGCTGCATTTGGACTTTTCCCCAGGCTGAATTCTTGGCACAAGCAAATTCTCTCTTGGGAACAAAAAAGAAAAGGGGAAAAAAAATAGGGGGGGGTGGAAAGAGTCTTGAAAGTATGTCTCCATCTTTTCCTCCAAAGCATCTCCATCCATCTCTCTGTTTGTCTGTCTAGAGATGATAGCTTGATAGCTCTTGAAATGCCAAACCTGATGTTTTGGAGAGCTTGGAATCCTTCTCTGAACTGCACTGCTTTTAATTCTTGCAAGTCTTAATACTTGATTGACAAACAGAGTTAAACAATCCATCACAGTTGCCTTATCTACAAACTGTAACCTTGTTTTTTCCCTGTTTGTGGAGCAGGCACACATGTGGAGCATGGCTTTGGGGTGGTTTTTTTCCCCCCTTTTAGTGTCTATTTATTCCAGTTTATTCAGTGCACTCTTGGGGTTTTATTCTCTGTTGGTCTTGCTGCCTCTTCCCACCTCCACACAACACACCTCCCACCTCCCATGGCTGGGAAATGCAAGCTGTGAGTTTGTGTGAGAGCAGGTTTGAGGGCAGAGATCCTGGGAATGTCCCAGCTGAAGGAGAAGTTGTCCCTTTCTGCCTGTGCCTCCCTGCACAGGAGGTGCTGGCCACCCCAAAGGCTGTGGTATAAGCTGGAACACACAAGTTCCACCTCAGCATGAGGAGAAGCTTCTTTGGTGTGAGGGCCCTGGAGCAGGCTGCCCAGAGAGGTTGTGGAGTCTCCTTCTCTGGAGAGCTTCCAACCCTGCCTGGATGCATTCCTGTGTGACCTGCCCTAGATGACCCTGCTTTGGCAGGGGGGTTGCTCTCAATGGTCTCCAGAGGTCCCTTCCAACCCCTATCACTCTGTGATTCCTTTGAAGCCTCCCCCCAGTCTTGGCAGAAGGATGGAGAAGCTGAGTGCTCACTCCAGGAGCCACGTGGACAGTCTGGGTTTGGTCTGTCTGGAACTGCTGGGTGTCTGTCCCTGGAACTTCCAGGTGTCCCCAGGTGGCAGCAATAATGACTGTGCTCATCCCCTGACCTTTGAGGATGAATGAGAACCTTGTGCCACCTTGGTGGGCTGCCAGCACTGCAAGAACAGTCAACAAAAATGGATGTGGAGGTCTGCTCAGCAGTGTGGATGTTATCCCTGCCAGTGCTGGCAATTATTAAATCATTGTTATTGCTGTGATGATAGCAAAAGTAATGTTTGATAATTGCTAAGGCAAATTAACATCTTCTGCAATTTCACATTTGGGGAGAAGCTCAACGGAGTGGTGATGCTGAAAGAGTGGATGGCACCAGAGGGAGCTGGGCTGGGGAGGCTCCATGGAGCTCCACTCTGCTGCAATCCTGCTCTCATCCCAGCCCCACCCAAAGCAGCTCCTCTTCAGGGGAGAGATTCAGCTCAGCTTGCAAAGGGCAAAGATGAAAACAAATAACTGCACAAATGAGTTTGGCAGGAGGGAAATTCCTCCCCTCTCAGCTTCCCAGAACTTCCATCCCTTCCCATCCCACCGGTGAGGCAGAGCAGACCCAGGGCTCAGCCTGGCAGAGAAGTGCCTCCCAGGCTGCCTGCTCCCCACGGGGGAAGAAGGGAAGGTGGCAGCATTCCCTCTGGAGAGCAGGGGAGGATTTCCTGGTGTAACCCCGGATCACGGAGCCATAAAGGTCACTGAGAGAACATGCTGGGATCCTTCTCTTCAGCTCTTGTAATGGTATTAGCAATGACTGCTTCTTACTCAATCACACTCCCAAAGGATTTTCAATAAACTTTTTATGTGCCATAACTGTTACATTAAATAAAGCTGAAAGTATTGAGTAAACTGACTGTAAATCACTTTAGATGCCTTGGAATTACATTAAGTGTGAGAATTATGGATCTTTTGCTGCTTGCAGAAACAGAGAGATGACAGAGCCAGAAATTTTTATGCTGCCAACTCTTCTGAAGGGTTTTGGGTTTTCTTTCCCTCATTATTCCTTTGTGCCATCCAAGAGGCATCTCCTCCCCTAAGTGGCTTGCTCAGGGACGTGTTGGGACCAAGCCCCATCCCCATGGTGCAGGATCTTGTGCTGCTGGTGGATGTTTTCCCTTCCTGTCAAGCTGGGTTGGCTTTTCTCTCAGCCTGGAAATGATAATGAAATGCTGGGCTAGGGTTAAGTCCTAGCAGAGCTGAACGGGCTCAGGAGCTTTATCGCATCAAGAGTGATTTTCTGTTGGGAGCCTGACAGCCAATACTTCATCAATACAAATATATCTTTTGATATAAATAAATGCTGAGGAAACCTGCTCTGTCTGTACTCCTTAGGCTCCCCAGTCAGTTGAAATGTGTCTTGCATTTCATGCCCTATGGAGGGAGCCATGACTGAATCAAAGCAGCCAGGAGTGCCCTGCACTGCAGGATGAATGAACTTCCCTACTCCTTTTCCTGTGCTTCTCCCCTCATGCACTGCTGTCCCACTTCGGTTCCACTGTCAATGACTGGGACCTAAGATGCTTTGGAGCAAAGGCAGAGTGAAAGAGGGAGAAGAGCCACAGAGTCATAGCATCATGGAATTGTTTGGCTTGGGAACGGCCTCTGAGATCATCAAATCCAACCATCAACCTAACACCACCATGGCCATTCAACCATGTCCTCACGTGCCATCTTTTCCTATGTGTCACCACATCCACTGGTGTGCAACCCACAGATCAGTGGAGAAGCCTCCTCAACCTGAAGGGATGTCAGGATCAGCCTTCTCACCGTTGGAGACCACAGCCAGCATCTCATGCTGGCAGGACATACCCAGCAAGAAAGAGTTAGGGCAGGCCTGGGAGAAGCTGCCAAGACCTGACTGACTGGAATGGCAATGAAGCTGGGGAAGAATCTGGAGAACAGGGCTGGGGAGGAGCAGCTGAGGCAGCTGGGGGTGTTCAGTGTGGAGAAGAGGAGGCTGAGGGAGACCTCCTTGCTCTCTACAGCTCCCTGAGAGGAGGCTGCAGTGAGGCAGGGGTTGGTCTCTTCTCCCTAGTCTCAGGTAATAGAAGGAGAAGAAATGGCCTGGAGTTGTGCCAGGGGAAGCTTAGGTTGGACATTAGAAGAAATTTCTTTGCTGCAAGAATGGTCAGGGATTGACACAGGCTGCCCAGGGAGCATTCAAGAAACCTGTGGCCATGGTTTAATGGCCATGGTGGTGCTGGGTTGATGTTGGACTGGATGAGCTTAGGAGGCCTTTTCCAAGCCAAACAATTCCATGATTCCAAGTGGGGGGCAATGATATTGGGGAGATCCTGGTTTTCTGTGTTACCACCACTGCTGCCCTGTGGATCTCCTCTCCAGCCAAAGCACAGCAGCAGGCAGGCTGGCATGGAGCAGGACGAGAAGAGGGTGAGGAAAGGGCTGGAGACCTGGCTGGGAACGCTGCTCTGCCCCAACCTCCTGCACTCCAGCAGCCCCACGAGGAAAGAGTTGGGGGGGAGGGAGGAAAGGGAGGGGGGGAAAAGCTCCCAGTGGGAAAAGCCTCCTGTTTTGCTGCTCTTGTAAATCAGCTGCATTCAGCATGTCACCAGCACGTCTTACAACGCAGGAGACAATGCCCAGAGTTCTGTAGAGCAGCAGCACATTAACCTCTGTGCACTCACGCCGGGCTGCCACAAAAGCTGCCTGCTCGGAGCTGCAGGGCCCAGGGTAATTGCCTGCCGCGTGGGGAAACGATCCAGGGCTGTGTGAAGATAAGGACAAAAGTGCTAAAGGCAAATCACCTGCCTTTGATTATGCTTGCCCTAAAAATAATTAGCGTGGCCTCTGAAATCATACTGCGAGGGGCTTGGTTGGAGCAGGCAGCAGTAACCTACATAGCAGAGCTTGCTTGCTGGAGAGCTCAGCTGTGGAGCTGTGTGGATGGGCCTTGGGTTTTCCTCTTTTCTTTATCATTTTCTTTTATCCCATTTTCTTTTCCCCCTCTTTATTTTTTCCCCCTCTTTATTATTTTTTTTCTCTTTATACTTTTCTCTTTTTCCCCCTCTTTTTTGATCCTTTCCCCTCTTCTCCTTTCCCCTCTTCTCCTTTCCCCTCTTCTCCTTTCCCCTCTTCTCCTTTCCCCTCTTCTCCTTTCCCCTCTTCTCCTTTCCCCTCTTCTCCTTTCCCCTCTTCTCCTTTCCCCTCTTCTCCTTTCCCCTCTTCTCCTTTCCCCTCTTCTCCTTTCCCCTCTTCTCCTTTCCCCTCTTCTCCTTTCCCCTCTTCTCCTTTCCCCTCTTCTCCTTTCCCCTCTTCTCCTTTCCCCTCTTCTCCTTTCCCCTCTTCTCCTTTCCCCTCTTCTCCTTTCCCCTCTTCTCCTTTCCCCTCTTCTCCTTTCCCCTCTTCTCCTTTCCCCTCTTCTCCTTTCCCCTCTTCTCCTTTCCCCTCTTCTCCTTTTCCCCTCTTCTCCTTTCCCCTCTTCTCCTTTCCCCTCTTCTCCTTTCCCCTCTTCTCCTTTCCCCTCTTCTCCTTTCCCCTCTTCTCCTTTCCCCTCTTCTCCTTTCCCCTCTTCTCCTTTCCCCTCTTCTCCTTTCCCCTCTTCTCCTTTCCCCTCTTCTCCTTTCCCCTCTTCCCTCTTTTCTTGATCCTCTTCTTTCTTTTTCCTCTTTATTTTTGCTTTTCTTCTCCCTCTGTTCTTTATTATTTTCCTTTTTCACCACTCCAGTGAAAGACAAATGAACGAGCTCCTATTGCTCTGAACAACACCAAGGTGACTGCTTGGCAGCCTTGCAAACCTGGGGTTGTTCCCTCCTGGAGTTAGAGCTTGACCTTAGGAAAACTCCTGCCAGTTTCTCCCAAGGGGAACAGGTCCCTGTGCTGCTGCAGCAGCCTGTTTGCCACAGGTAATGCTTTTTGACTTGGGATCATGAGCTGTGCGTTTGCCACCAGGCATAAAAATTCACCACCTCTTCTGAGATGAAGCAGGGAGCAGAATGGGAGGGTTTGTTGCTTTGGGTTTGTGTTTGGGGTGGTTTTTTTGCTGCTGTTGGTTTTTCTTTTCCCATTTGCTGCATCTATCTGGGGGCACAAAAATATCAAGGTCAGAACAGAAAGCAGGAAATAAACCAGCAAGTGCATACAAAATTGCAGGCTGGCTGCTTTAAGTGCTGGCTCCCCACAATTTGGTGTGAATTGCAGGTGATCAGAACCTGGGAAAAGCTTTTGTGTGTGCACAGCCTTGGCAACCCCAAGCACTAAAAGCCCTGAGTCAGCTTTCCTAAAATCCTGTGTTTTGACTTAAATAATGAGGTACTACAGCACCAGCCACGCAGGGCTGTGTTTGCTTGAAGCCTTCAGGGATTTTTTTTACAGCTTTGTTCTGCCACTTTCCTCTCTCTGATAGTCCTCCTTGTTTACCTGAGTGCACATGGAAGGTTTCTGTGGCCCAGGTGTCTGTCCCAGATGACAGGCTGCAGAGGGCCTCCCGTGTGTCTTAGTGCTCCCCAGGCTCTCCCGGCAGCCAAAGCAGGGACAGAGAGTCCTCCACAGGCTGCTGGGGCTCCCATGCATCATTCTCCCATTATGAGCAGCATGTACCTCAGAAGCAAATGCCCTGACTTCAGTAACTTCTGCTGTTTCTCCCTCTGCTAGAACCTGCCAGAGCCCTCCTGGGCATGAGCACTTCCAAGCAGGATGAAAAGGCAAGAGGTGGGGGGCTGCCTTCTTGAGAAGCACATTGTTCTGTTCATTGAAGAACTGGGAAGCTGTGCAGAAATCGAGTCAGCTTTGCTGTTAACTTCAGCCATGGGTCTTGAAAACCTCTCTTTTCCATGAAATCCCAGTGGATTCCTGGGGTTCAGCACCCACAGGCCATGTTCACAGAGCAGCTGTGGACCTAAGAGGTGTGTGGATGCTGGAGGGCTGCACAGCAGCTCCCAAACACATTCTGCATCTGATTTCCATCTACAAACAGCTCATGCTGGGTGCCTCCATCACCCAGATGCTTGTTTAAAATCCTTCTGCAAGTCTGTGAGCCTCTTTAAGCATTGAACACCGCTGTCTATCTAGACTGGTTTTGCATGCATGAGTTTGGCAACATCACTTAAACAAGTTCATTGTATAAATGGATTGGGGGCGGGGGGGAACAAACAACCAACCCACTCCCCAAAGACTTCAACATTCTGTCAGTGCTCAAGGCAGGTCTCCAAGAGTCTCTGCTAGACACTGAGCTGGCATAAATCAGCATAGTTCAGTAGTCTTCACCTGGAGCTCTGCTGCTTTATGCCAGGGGAGACCTAAAATGATGTTTCTTGTGCTTAGAGCAGGGGCTAGGAAAGGGCTGGCTGAGAAGTGATTTCCCTGATGCCCTTTGAGACTGGTGTGGTTTGTCTCACCAGTGGAATGAGTTTGGCATCTCTTAACGACCATTCATCAGCTCCTAAACACATGACAGAAAGGTCATGGGCATGTGGAGATAACAAGGGACCCTGTGAATTAGGAGTAAGAAATAACAGCATTTAGGGCTGGCTGGAGAGTTAAATGTTTCAAAATCAGACTTGGGGGAAAAGTAGAAGTGATATTTCCTTTTGACCTTTTAGAAATGCTCTGAAAGACTCCAGACTGCACAGAGGCTGGAAATAAGGGCCTGGGGGGCTCCTTGTGCTGACAAACCCTGGTCGAGGGCTGTCCTCTTGCTTGGAGACCTTGAAGCCAGGCAGCCCGGGGGCAGCCAAGCCTGGCTGCAGAGCTGGCAGGCTCTGCTCAGTCCCTGGCCACTGCTGTGTCAGCACTTCTCTGAGACCAGCCCAGGAGCACTGCTCTGTGCCAGGCTGGCATTTTCCTACAGAGGAATGCTCCCTGGGAAAATCTGGAGCTTGTTTCACTGCAGAGCTGCCCATCAAAGACAGGGACACTAATGGGTGGCAGAGCTGCAGAGCATGGCTGGGATGCTGGGGCAAAACTCTGAGGCAGCCTGGTCTAGATGAATTCTGTCTTGGGAGGGCTGGAGAAATGCTTTTCTGCAGGAGATCCTCTATGCAGCCTGTCCCAGGCAGTCTGAGCACAGCAGCTGTCACTGCTCCCCTTCATCCCCTTTTCTGATCTCTGGGGTTCCAGCAGGAACTGGGGAGCTGCTATGCAATGGATCTGCCCTTGCAGGACCAAAGGACAAGGCAAGGAGGCTACAGGCAGGAGCTGAGGGTGTTGGACAAAAGGCCAGAAGAGTCTTGCAGAAGGCTGAGGTAGTGTCCAGGGTGTGAGCTGCTCATCTCCTCCACAGATGGAGTCAGCAGCAGGTTCCTGTGAGCGTGGCTGGCAGCTGCCGAGCTCTGCAGCAGAGGTCACTGTACAGCCAGGAGAGCACAGAGATGCTCCTGCTTCAGCCTGACCTTCCCTGGGCAATGCACAGGCTCCTCTTCTTCCTCACACCACCCATGTGCTGTCCTGGGACCTATTCCCAGCAGGCTATGATGGGACAGAGGGAGCCAGCTGGGGAGACACCACCCGTCCACCCGTCCACCCATCCACCCATCCACCCATCCACCCATCCACCCATCCACACCCTGGGGCAATGTGAGCACAAGAGGCAGCTCTGCCAGCACCATCAGCACTGTGGTGATGAACTGCTGAAGGCTCTTTGGTGCCTAAAATAGATGGATATGGAGTGGTCTGACCTGGAGAGCCTGCATCAGCTGAACACCACATGGACCTTGCTTATCTGATGTGGTGCTGGTTCCCCCAGCAGAGCTGGGGAGGCTCTAGCCTTTAGCTTTAGCCTTTGCTTGGGGCAAGAAGTGTCCTATAGGCACCCAAGGCTTCCATTATCTCTTATAGTTGGTGCTGGTGTGCAGAGGCTGATCCCACAGCTCCCACAGGGCACCTTTGGAAAACCAGCTTAGAATTGTTTGGGTTGGAAAAGGCCTCTAAGGTCATCCAGTCCAACCATCAACCCACCACCACCACTAAACCATGTCCCAGGTGCCATGGCCACACATTTCCTGAGCACCTCCAGGGATGGGGACTCCACCACCTCCCTGGGCAGCCTCTTTACCTGCTTGTTGGGAAAACACCCAAGCCAGAGATGGAGAATGAAAAGGTTAAGCAGCAAATTGCTGTGCTTCTGCTGGCCACAGAAGGTAGGGCACAGCCTCCCTAACCTGCCACAGAAGTCTTAATGGGCAAGGCAAATTATTTTGCCTTCCACTAAAGGGCAATTTTCTAATCAGCTTCTCGGGTTTGAAGCCTGCAGAGAAGAGAGAGCAAAGGGAGAGAGGAAGAGATATTTATATATGTATATTTTAAAATAGGGTAAAAAAAAAAAAGGAGGGGAAGAAGAAAGGGAGGAAGGTAAAAGAAACACTTAGGCTTTAATGGAAGCTCATTTCTGTAAAGTACCCTGGTGGCCCCTGTGGGCCTGGAGAATTAAACGCTGTCATTCATGGCTTGCAAGCGGAGCCATCCAGTTTGCAGACACCTGTCATAATTAAACTAATGGCTCTGAAAATGTGCCTTGATATTAAATCTATCTTGCACCGAGGAGCAGGGCTGATTAAAACTGCTCCTTGACAGTTAATGATGAACCTCTCTCGCTTGCTGAGCTCCGGGACTGGAACAGACCGGTTCAGCTCTCCCTCCCCTTGGTCAGCTCTTTCTCATGTTCCTCCTTCGCACCCTGAAATCCGTGGATTCTCCCCAGGTCCGGTCCTGCAGGAGTCCCCAAGGCCCTTGGAGCGTTCCTGGGGTAGTTGATGTTTTGCCACAATCTTGGGCTGTGGCTCCAGCTTGTCCCAGGAGAGGAGACAGCCGCACAAGGACTGAGTCTGCAAGGGGGGGTTGGCTTCCCATAGTGTTGTGGCACTGCAGAGGTAGTGATGGTGACCTCTGGGGTGATCAGAATCACAGAAGGGGTTGGGTTGGAAGGGACCTTCAAGATCACCCAGTGCCAACCTCCTGCCATGGGCAGGGACACCTCCCACCAGCCCAGGTTGCTCAGGGCCTCATCCAACCTGGCCTTGAGCACCTCCAGGGAGGAGGCAGCCACAGCCTCCCTGGGCAGCCTGTGCCAGTGGCTCCCCACCCTCACTGGAATCACTTTCTTCTGGGAATGCTGAACCACATTCTTCTGCCCAGAATCTGTGCCCTGTCTGGGGCTGTGCATCTGGGAGAGCTCAGAGAGCTCTTTTTTCAGTGCTGGTAATAGGTAGTTGGCATCAAAATGTGACTTTTCCTTGCTCCAGGGCTCATCAGCTGCTCCTGCTTATTCCCCTGAAGATGTCAGAACCAACTTCTGACATCACAGCCTGTTGCCAGGGCAATGGGTTTGCTGTTGCAAAACCAGGACTGTGATTAATCAGAGAAAGAAGAGTCCTCAAGGAACCAAGTCAGTGTTTACTTGGAAATGTGTCCAGTAACCACTTGGTGCTCCCAGGCACATCGCTCTCAGCAGCCTGCTTCAGCCTCCCTGATCAGCCTCCCCGCTCAGCCTCCCCGCTCAGCCTCCCCGCTCAGCCTCCCTGCTCAGCCTCCCCAAGCCACTTGTCTCCACTTTTCTTTCCCACTTGCTGCCAACCTCATCAAGGACAAAAACCAGGCAAGCTGTGAGGATCAGAGTCCCACTTGCCCCACAGGTGGTGGGGTTTTGACACTCAGAGCACAGCAGTGCTCCAAGTGTGGGATGCCCAGACAGGCACAATAATCCTCCAGTGAATGCAGAGCTAATCAGACACAGCCCCAGTAATTAGTGTGACACAAGCTCTGTGAAGTTCAGATAAGCATCAGCAGTTCCAAGGAGCATTTATTATTATTTGCTGGCTCTCTCTTGGTCTCTGGGTGCTTTAATTCCCCAGCTCTACAAGGGAGATAATAAAGCTCTCTTGTCTGCTTTGCTTTAACTGATGCTGAGCTCCACGGGATGTGGGCTTGAGAGGGTACAGCAAAGGGCTGTGAGGATGATTAGGGCACTACAACATCTGCCATGAAAAAAAGGCTGAGGGACTTGGGGTTGTTTAGCCTGGAGAGAAGACTGAGGGGGGATCTTCTCCCAGCTTATCAATACTTCAAGGGTGGCTGTCTGCAGGATGGGGCCAGGCTTTGGTTTTTCCACTGGTGCCCAGTGACAGGATCAGAAGGAACAGGCACAGACTCAACCATCAGAAGTTCCATCTAAACGTAGGGAAGAACTTCTTTAATTTAGGGGTGATGGAGCCCTGGGGCAGGCTGCCCAGAGAGGTGGTGCAGACATTCCAAACTTGCCTGGAAATTGCAGTCCTGGGCAAGCCGCCGTGGGTGCCCCTCAGGGGGCTTGGACTGGCTGACCCCCAGAGGTCCTTTCCAACCCCTACCACTCTGGCATTCCACGAGCTGCTCCCTCTGAAGGCACACTCAGCACTGAGCCCTCTGTTAGGGGCTTCCCTCCTTCCTGAGGAGGTCCTTTGAGGAGTATCCAGAGAGGGAGAGCCCCACTTGTTGGAGCCTGAGGAGAGGAGCTGTTCCCACCCCGCCTGGCAGTGACACCCAGCCAGGCTCCGATCTGTCATTAGCTTCCTTCCCCAGCTCTAATGCCATCCGCTGCCACAACAGTAATTACCAGGAGATTAGGCAGCATTAAGCACTCTTTAATTTGACACATTGCAATGATCTCCATTCAGCCTTTCTGCTCGAATAACTCTCCATAAATATTGTGCGAGGCTACCAAAATAAACAGAGGCTGTGAGGCTGTTTGCACAGCTGAGAGCTCCGCAGCTCCCCGAGAGCCCAGGTAGCAGAGGCCAGGGTGGCACAGGGTGGCACAGGGTGGGGACAGGGTGGTCAGTTGGGCACCTGTGAGAGCTATAGAATTGAAGAATTGTCAGGGTTGGAAGGATCACAGACCACAGGTTGCCAGGATGGTAGGGGTTGGAAGGGACCTCCAGAGATCGTCGAGTCCAACCCCCTGCCAGAGCAGGATCACATAACCAATATAATCCAGGGCAGGTCACACAGGAATGCATCCAGACAGGTCTTAAAAGCCTCCAGAGAAGGAAACTCCACAACCTCTCTGGGGAGCCTGCTCCAGGGCTCCAACACCCTTACAGTGAACAAATCCTTCCTCATGCTGAGGTGCAGCCTCCTGCAAGAGACCTCAAGGACCATCCAGTTCCAACCCCTCCTGCCATGGGCAGGGACACCTCAGGTTTGCTCAGAGCCACATCCAGCCTGGCCTTAAAAACCTCCAGGGATGAGGCTTCCACCACCTCCCTGGGCAGAGGAGTGGGGGGGAAAAGATCTTGGTGCAGCAGAAGTGCAAATGCTAATGCTAATTTATGCCTTGCACCCATGGCAATTTAATAGGAAGCATTTTTTAAACAGCAACCCAGTAAAGAGGGATGAGGATTTATGCAAGAAGTGGCTGCATTAGAAGAAATAATAATTACACTGGAGCTGCCTTCTCTCTCTCTCTCTCTCTCTTATATTTTTTTATTTTATTTTAAGTTTTTCTTTCTTTCTTTCTTTTTTTTTTTTTGGTGTGCTATTAGCCCAGACATTATTCATTAAGTAATGCAATGGAAAAACCACTGTTAATACAGCAATAAATCCCATGGGGCTCCATTGCTTCTGAGATAGGATCATTTGGTAATTACAGTGCATTAGAAGTTCAATATTCTTTCCTTCCCCCCCCCCCCCCCCCCTGTTTTTTCTTCCTCCCCCCGCCCCAGCTCCTCTCCTGGATGAGTGGTGAGCTGTGAAGGCAGGATGTGCCAGGAGGATTTACTGTAAACACATCCTGAGCTGCTCCACGTGGGGCTTTTTTGCATCAGCAGCTGGGATGGGCAAGAGCAAAGAGATTGAGAGTGGAGATGACGAAGAAATTCTTGCCAGTGAGGGTGGGGAGGCACTGGCACAGGCTGCCCAGGGAGGCTGTGGCTGCCTCCTTCCTGGAGGTGCTCAAGGCCAGGCTGGATGAGGCCTTGAGCAACCTGGGCTGGTGAGAGGTGTCCCTGCCCATGGCAGGGGCTTGGAACTGGGTGATCTTGAAGGTCACTTCCAACCCAAACCATTCTGTGAATCTATGAAGCAAAGGGAGAGGAGTGGCACAGAGAGCCCAGGGAGGCATCCCTGCACCTCCCATGGGGCCAACTTCTCTCTGCTGACTGAAAGAGGAGCCCAGGATGATGATGCTTTTAGGGTGAGCTCCATGGTTGTCTGTGGGGGCTGGTGTGGATCTGGGCTCTCAAGCTCTTGTCTTTTTTTGTGGGCAGTGTCCCCTCTTACTGCATGACTGAGAGTGGAGTCACTTGGGAGTGAAGGGAGATGGTTTGGTCAGAGCACAGATGAGCCAGGGACAGAGAGTGAGAAGCTTTTGGTGGGTCCTTGACAAGACCTTGACAAAAGCAATTGGTACTTCCATGAGCACATTGCAGAGGCCCAAGAGCAAAGCCAGCAGGGCATTGTCCACCTCCACTCACCCAAGCCATGGAGCTCCTGCTGCACACAGCACCGAGCCGGGAGCCTGGGGAGCAGCTCTGTGTTTGCTCTGGGGTAACACTGCTGCCATGAGAAGGAAACTGCTCTTCCTCACCCAGGCAGCTGCTGTGAAAGCCCAGAGAGGTCTGCTGGCTGCCCTCAGATGCTTCTGCCCTGCGTGTTGAGTAAACTCTCTCCGTTCATGGTGTCAATACTGGCTCACAGTCATCCCTGCTCCTGGAGCAGCCCTCGCCAGCTTGTGGCCCAGCTCTGCTGCACAGGGAGAGCTGTCAATAGCCTGTCAATAAGATACTAGGGGCTATTGATCAGCATAGGCATTTAGGGGTCACTGGTCGATAGGAACTCTCATCAGGAGATGTAGGAAATGAGCGCTTTCAAATAGAGGCAGGAAAGTGAGACTCCCCGAGGGGGAATGCTACAACTCAATTTTCCCTCTCCTGTTGCTTTGTCAATTTGCCCAAGTCTGGAGAAGGTGGTGGCTGCTGAAGCAAGGAAAGAGGGGGAGGAGAGGGAAAAACACATCCAAGTGTTTGACTGAAAACATCTCAGAGGCTGAAATCCAGCCAGCCACAAGCCAGCCACAGGCGAGCCTTGGGCTGGGTGCTGGGGAAAGGCAGGAGCTGGGCAGGTTCAGGGTGAGTGGCTCTGCCCAGATGGACCCCCTGGGATGCAGGGCTGGATCCATGTGGGATGCAGCTCCTCTACAGCCTGTGTTGGCCTAGAGTGGAGCATGGCTGAGCTGGCTGCAAGGGCTGGGCAGGCCCTGTGGGGCTTGCAAACATCACACAACACAAGCACACAGCCTGCACTTACTCAACACAGGGAGCTGATGGTCAGGGCTTTGAGAACCCCAGGGGTGCTCTGAGCCCTTCAGGAGTTAGTACCTCTTTGCTGGCCCCCCAAGAGCCTTCCTCCCATTTCTGCTGCTCTCTCTCACTTTGGCTTTAAAGGAGCCTCTAGAAGCTGCTGAAGCTGGACCATGCTGGACCATCTGAACCTTCCTCACCCTCCATGCTGCTGACACAAATGTTTGCTGCTGTTCCTCAGTTGCTGAGGCTACAATCAGCTGCTGATAGCAGGAGCCTGGCAGAGCTGGGAGCAGTTGGAAGCAGAAGCTTTTAAGAGCCTTTCCATGCTCTGAGCTCTTTCATTGTGATTTTTTTCATGACTTCTTGCAAAGCTTTGTTTTGAACCAGAGGGCAAGCCCATGCCTGCTCCCAGTCTGAGAGGGGTAGTGCAGAGGCTCACTCCACAGGCAGTGTGGAAGCTCTTGCTGGACTCAGTGTTTCCTCCTTCATTGAGGTCTTTTTATCCATTGGATTTGGTGCAGTTAGGTCAGGCTGTGGGTGAGGCAGGAGGGGACTCATCCCCAGGAGGCTCTGGGGAAACCCTAGAGGAGCCTTCCAGTACCTGCAGGGGGCTACAGGAGAGCTGGGGAGGGACTTTGTACAAGGGCTTGTGGTGACAGGATGAGGGGCAATGGCTTTGAGCTGGAAGAGGGGAGATTGAGAGTGGAGATGAGGAAGAAATTCTTTAGAGTGAGGGTGGGGAGACTCTGGCACAGGCTGCCCAGGGAGGCTGTGGCTGCCCCCTCCCTGGAGCTGTTCAAGGCCAGGTTGGATGAGACCTTGAGCAACCTGAGCTGGTGGGAGGTGTCCCTGCCTGTGGCAAGGGGTTGGAACTGGATGAGCATTGAAGTCCCTTCCAACCCAACCCCTTCTGTGATTCTGTTCCCTCCCAGAGGTCTGAGCCTCCCCTTGAGTGCCACCGCGCTGAGCAGCGGGGACACAGAGACGTGGCCGTGGCAGCGCTCCCACAGCACAAAAACATGGCACCAGCACAAAGGAAAAGAAGGAAAAAGGGGAGGGGGAGAACAGGAAAAGGAGGGGAGAAAAGGCAAGCCAGTAAAAAGCAGCCCATTTGCAAATGGTGTAAGCAGTGCATGTTCTCAGGTGTGCTGCTATTACGTCCGTTCGTATCATATCAGCAAACATCGTGTCAGCTCGGAGAGCTTCCTGCTTCTTTCTCTCTCTGTCTGGTTTTGGTTCTTTTTGTTTGGTTTGTTGGTTTTGGTTGGGGTTTTTTGTTGTTGTGTTGTGTTGTGTTGGTGTGGTCTTTTTTTTTTTTTCCCTTTGCCTGTGAAATGTTTTTCAATGCCTGAGCGAATCAAAATGAATGTAAATGAGGTTTATTAAGTCAGCCCCACACGGCGCTGGATTGTCAGCGTTTGGAGGCTGTGACAGGTTAGTTATTGGGGTTTGAAGGCAATGTCAGCAGCACAGCAGTCTTCAGAAGTAACTTTTTAAAAGAATAATAACAATAATAACAACAATAACAACAACAACAGCAGCAGCAGCAGCAGCTCAGGGCTCTCTGTGATGTCTTTCAGAAGGCAGGTTGAGCGTCTTTGGGGTGGGGGGGTGTGCACTGCTGGCAGAGGCACTCTGTGTGTGTTCCTGGGCTCTGCTAGGGCCAGAGGTGGGCTCCAGAGTTTTCTTTTCTCTCCTGGTGCGTGTTCACTGCCAGTCACCATGGCATCTAGAAGACAGACATAACCCCACTGAGCCTTGCCTGCTGGTCTTCACCAAGCCAGTGCCATAGAATAGAATCAACCAGGTTGGAAAAGACCTTTGAGATCATCGAGTCCAACCTATCACCCAGCACCATCTAATCAACTAAACCATGGCACCAAGTGCCTCATATAGGCTCTTCCTAAACACCTCCAGTGATGGTGACTCCACACCTCCCTGGGCAGCACATTCCAATGGCCAGTCTCTCTTTCTGTGAAGAACTTCTTCCATGGAATCATACAATCAATAAGGTTAGAAAAGACCTCAAAGATCATCAAGTCCAACCTGTCACCCAACACCTCATGACTAACTAAACCATGGCTTCAAGTGCCACAACCAATCCCCTCTTGAATACCTCCAGGGATGGTGACTCAACCTCCCTGGGCAGCACATCCCAAGGGCCAATTATTCTTTCTGGGAAGAACTTTCTCCTCACCTCCAGCCTAAACCTCCCCTGGCACAGCTTGAGACTGTGTCCTCTTGTTCTGGTGCTGCTTACCTGGGAGAAGAGACCAAGCCTTCCTGGCTACAACCTCCCTTCAGGTAGATGTAGACAGCAATAAGGTGTCCCCTGAGCCTCCTCTTCTCCAGGCTAAGCAACCCCAGCTCCCTCAGCCTCTCCTCACAGGGCTGTGCTCCAAAGGGCTTGTGCTCCACAGAATCATAGAATCAACAAGGTTGGAAAAGACCTCAGAGATCATCAAGTCCAACCTGTTACCTAACACCTAACACTTCATGAGTAACTAAATGATTTTTAGTAAATTAATTCAGCCTTAGAATCACAGAATTGGTTGGGTTGGAAAAGCTCTCTAGGAATCACAGAATTGTTAGGGCTGGAAGGGACCTCAAGGATCATCCAGCTCCAAACCCCTGCCATGGGCAGGGACACCTTACACCAGAGCAGGCTGCTCACAGCCACATCCAGCCTGGCTGCAAAAACCTCCAGGCATGAGGCTTCCACCACCTCCCTGGGCAACCTGTGCCAGTCTCTCACCACCTTCATGGGGAAGAACTTCTCCCTAACATCCAATCTGAATCTCCCCATTTCTAGTTTTGCTCCAAGACCACTGAGTCCAACCAGCAACCTGGGATCAGCAGGGAGGCTTTTAAACCACATAGGTGTGTGCAGCCACTCACTCCTTAGCTGTCTCTACTAACTCAGAGAGCAGCAAAAATTCAGCCAGCTTTGCTCTCGAGGCCAGCAGGCAGAATCCAACCCTTCCCCAGATGAGTTTCTGGCCTAAAATTGATCTGATGAAGCACCCCCAGTGCTTAATACACTTTGGCTGGGTTAGTGTTGGATCTGAGACCTTCTGAGGATGTCACACAAGCTAGACAAAATTATTTGTTCCCTGGAGGTATTGATCTGTGCAAGGTGCCTTGCAGTCCATCTGCAGAGAAGGGAGTTGCAGCCTGACAGGAACCTGCTCTGCTTTTGCATATTTATTCCTCCTTTAAATCATTTCCAAGCCACTAAACCATTTTACAAGGACGAAGGAAAACATCAATTACAATTAGAGTGAAAAACTCTTCTCAAGGCAGAGCCTGCTGGACAGAAAAAGGAGCCATTCCTTCCCTCCCTTCACCAGGTGCTTCTTCATATTATGGTCTGTTTCCCCCTCACCCATCATCTCTTCCCCCATCCCACTGTGTTCTTCAGGATCTTGGTGTTTCCTGGCAGCAGATGGAGTGAAGGAGGCCGAAACCTCCTGATCTGTCTCTGATGCTCACTGTGGTGCTTTGACCCCACACCCTCACCTCCCTGGGCAGAAGCCAAGGCTGGGAGACTCCAAGCTCCATCAGCAGGCACGAGAGCCATGGGCAGGGCTGAGGGTTTCCCAGGGAGCTGGGGCTGAATAGAATAGAATAGAATAGAATAGAATAGAATAGAATAGAATAGAATAGAATAGAATAGAATAGAATAGAATAGAATAGAATAGACCAGGTTGGAAGAGACCTTCAAGATCATCATGTCCAACCCATCAACCAACCCAATCCACCTAAACAACTAACCCATGGCACCAAGCACCCCATCAAGCCTGGAGAAGAGGAGGCTCAGTGGCCCATTAGCCTGGAGAAGAGGAGACTCAGGGGACACCTTATTGCTGTCTACAACTACCTGAAGGGAGGTTGTAGCCAGGAAGGGGTTGGTCTCTTCTCCCAGGCAGCCAGCACCAGAACAAGAAGACACAGTCTCAAGCTGCACCAGGGGAGGTTTAGGCTGGAGGTGAGGAGAAAGTTCTTCTCAGAAAGAATAATTGGCCATTGGAATGTGCTGCCCAGGGAGATGGTGGATTCACCATCACTGGAGGTGTTCAAAAGGGGATTGGATGTGACACTTGGTGCCATGGTTTAATTAGTCATGAGGTGTTGGGTTACAGGTTGAACTTGATGACCTTTGAGGTCTTTTCCAACCTTATTGATTCTATGACTTCCTTCAAGCTTCAGCCCTTGTTGCTCAATCCCAACACTTGTGTTTCCTGCTGGGCAGAGGGCAGAGGATGCTGAGTTGAGGATGTCCCTGCTCACTGTAGGGGGCTTGGACTAGATTACTTTTAGAGGTCCCTTTCAACCCAGGTGATTCTATGATTCTATAGAGGGCCAAGCCAGCAGGTCCTCACCTCACAGTCTACCCCAGGTTGTCTTCCAGCCTTGTCTGGTTACTGGTGTCCATACAAAGGGGCTGCAGAGCTCCAGTGCTGGAGAACAACCAAGGTTTGTACCATCAGTTCAATTCAAACCAGAGCAGAAGCCAGATTTTATTGTCTGGAAGATTCACCAAATGGTTTGCACACAGCTATGTGTCTGTCTGTCTCTCTGTCTGCCTGTCCCACCTGCATTCCTCAGAGAGAAAAACCCCAAACTTTTCTCCTTCCCCCCCAATATTAAAATGGGCATCAGCCAGACCTTGTATAAAATATCATCAATAATTTACCTCAGCTTGTACATTGGAAGTCAATGAAGGGAAATGACCCAAAGTAAAAAGTTTTATCATACTTATATGAAAAATTTGATCACTCTGCAAGATTAAATTAAAAACCCAGGTGGTGCCACTTCCAAAAAACCAATCAAAAAGAGCCAAATTAAGGGCCTCCTCCAGCCCCACTGAGGCTGGAGCAGCTTGGGCTGCTGAATAGGCACTCGTGAGGTCTTGGCTCAGAGCATCTCCCTGGGACACAAGGCAGGAGAGGCTGGCTCTGGGTGAGAGGTGCTCAGTGTCTTGTCTGAGATGGAAGGCAAGCATCTGCCTCAGCCTTTGGAGGAAGGAGGTGGGAGGGGGCTGGAATGTGGGTTGTGCCACTCTGGACGTGACCTCTGTTCCGTGCCTGGCTCTGCAGAGAGCTGGACCTGGCGCTGGCAGCTGGCAAGCAGAGCCAGCACTTCCTAAGGCCATCCACCACAGCACACAGTTGGGCTGCAGCCCTGATAGAGCAAATTAAATTAACTACTAATTGGTTAATTGGTGAGGGGTTCTGTAAAGCAGCTAGGAGCAAATTAAGCAGGAATGAGAGAAGTGCACATTTGTGAGCAGTGATTGCTCTCTCCGAGGGCTGCCACTCCGTAATGTCATGGGCTGGAAAGCAAAGGGGGGGAGAAGAGTTGTGCCCTGTGCTGGGGGTTCATCCTGTGTGCCCAGGGGGTCTGTGGCATTGTCCTTCACACTGGACCAAGGGTTCCATGGCACTGTCCTCCACGCTGGTCCAAGGGAGCCCTGGCTCATGCTGAACCACTGAGATGTGTGGGCAGCCAGTGGAAGCTGGCAGGCTGGGAAGTCTCTGCTTCAGTGGCAGGATGGATTGAGTGATTCCTCTGGGTCCAGCAAGGACAGCCCAGCAGGGACCAGCGTGTGAGAGCTTATCCCCACATGTATGACCATCATGTGCCCTCCCATGTGTGTGTACAGTGGGAATCTTGGGGAGCCCTTGTGGGAAGGAGACTGCACAGAGCTGCTGACTCTATAGGGGCTTGGGCTGGGGTCCTCACACAGCCCTGGTGCAACAGAGGTCTCACAGAGCCATGTCCTGCCCCTTCAGCAGCCAGGTGACCAGAGTGGGGCCTCCCCACACCACCCAGCCCCTTCCCCAAGTGTGCTCCTGCTTGCTGCAGCTCGGTGCCATCCCCAGATGGAGCTGCAGTCAGCGAGCTCCTGCCTCCCAGGGATGAAGGATCACTGCTCATCTTCCTTGTCAAAACCAGAAAGGGGAGGTGGGGGGAGGAGAAGCCTTTCAGCAGTAAATTTGAGGACCTGTGCTGCCCAGAAATCCCTCCCTGCCCTGCTGGAGCAGAGCAGCCACAGGTGTGAGGGGCAAAGGGGCTGCTGGATTTTCCCAGCCTGGCTCATTTGCCTTTAAATCCCAGGCAGATGCCACATTAACTTGGGTGACTTCTCGTCTGTAGCAGCCCACAGTGCAGCAGGAGTGATGTAACTCAGCCTGATGCCAAAATTTATAGGAAAAGACACTGCTGGGGGAGGTCAGGCTGGTATCTGATTTAAGCTGGCAGGGGGAGCAGCAGCGTTGCTGCAGACCTCCACCGTGGCTCTCCAGCAAATCACATTTACTCTGAGAGGCTTTGGCGGGGCCCTAATGGAGACAGCTCTTCAAAAACTGGGGACAGCAATTAGGCTGGAGTGCAGCAAACCCACGCAGGGCTCGCTGGGATCCAGCTCAGACAAACTCCTGAAAGCATTTGCAATAAGAGGAATTTTTTATATGCATTTTTTTTGGCTCTTCCCCCCCCCCCCCCCCTTCTTCTTTTAAATGAGCAGAAGGGATTCTAGATAAACTCGATAAGGGCTGGAATCAAAACAGGATCCTAGAGCCAAAACTGGAGTGACAGCTATTCTGGGTAGTGAAAATGATGACAGATTCTGAGCAGACAGAAAGGAAGAGGATAAAACACAAGCAGGGCTATTATCTGCCATTTGCATTGCCATAGCACATCACAGGTCCCTTCTCGGGGGACTTGTGCCAGGCACTGGGAACCACAGACCAAGGGCTGCTCCTGGAGGCAGCCTGGAGCTTGGTGTCCTGCTGGACAAGTCAGGGGAAGGGATGGGGAACGGCAAATTGCTCCACTGCATGATTGGAAGGCTTTGAGTCACTCCAAGCTCTGCACCAGATTGTTTCTTCTGGTGCAAAATGACTCCTGAGATGACATGGGGAAAGCAGTCAAGCCAAAAGAAAAAAAAAAAAAAGAAATGTCTAGTTTTAGAGAAAAAGATCAAAAAGGCCCCAGCCAGGGACTGATATTTCTTGGCCAGCACGTGGGAGGCACTGGAGGAGTGAAGGCTCCAAGCTGAGCATGGCCTGGCTGCTCTGATTGACCTCCATGTGTCCTGCATACAGTTCACAGAATCACAGAAACATGCAGGTTGGAAAAGACCCTCAGGATCACCAAGTCCAACCCAGAGCCCTGCTCTGCAAAGCTCACCCCTAAACCATAGCCCCAAGCACCACATCCGAACCGCCAGAGCTGGTGACTCAACCACCTCCCATGCGGCACATAGATGATATCTGTGGTGGTCTTGGGAGCTGAAAGCTTTAGAAGCCTGGTTGCAAGGCGCTTGCCCAGGGCAAGAAGGGATTTAAGACTGCAATAGATACAGGAGCTGAAGCTCCTCTGAGTTCCTGAGACCTTTTCTAATGCCTTACCTAAATCTTTGCCTCGCCTACAAGCTCTCCGCACAGGAGATCCTTCCAGAAAGGAGAACCAGCAAAGCCTTTAGGTTAGTTTCTAGGCACAGCTTGGGGGCAATGTGATCAGCAGCCAGAAATTACTGTCTGGAAGGAAAGCAGGCCCTGAGTGCTGTGGTTTGAGCTTCAGCCCAGCTCTGGAGGCAGCGGTGGAGGCCCTTGGGTGAGCACATGGAGAGCTCTTGAAGCCATTTGCAAAATGTTACCTTTAAATAAGTGCCTGCTTGGAAGCAGTGGTCAAAGGGAAAAACACACACAGAGAAAAACCTCACCAAAGACTTTAAAAGAATAATTTATAGCAATCACAGGGCTGGGAGATGAACTAAAACTGCTGCTGGGAACATAAATAATGCACAGGATAATAACCCCTGGTGCAGGAGTGTGGTCAGCTGGCAGCTCGCCGCCGATGGGCTCGGGGAGGGCAGGAAGGAGCAAGAAGCCTCCTGAAGGTTTTCTTGTGTGTGTGTGTGTTGTGTTGGTTTTTTTTTCCCTTCCCAATCACTCCAGCCACCATCTCTAATTCTTTTCTTGGAGTATAAAATCATTCTTCCCCTGCTCTCACTTGTGGTCAGAGCTGGGTACAGGCCCATCAGTCACGGTGGTGATTTGGTTCAGCAGGTGTTGGTTGGGCAATCGTTCATCGAGGGCTAATCTGCGAGCGGCTGTCAGGGGTTATGGAGTATTTATTGAGTTTGTGTCAGGTCCAGATGACCAATAGCCAGCAGCCTCTGGATCCCCATTGACACTGATGATATTGCTGAATTAAACTGGGTGATGTATACAGAACTTGCTTAGAGCTAGTAATGAAGCTGGGAACCATTTGAAACACAAGCCGGGAGGCCCCCGGTGCTCGGAGCCTTTGCTCTCCACCTTTTTAAGTAAAAAATTATTATTATTTCCCTTTGAACGCCAAAAGGAGAAGCCATGAATCGAGCTCCCCTGAAATATTTAGAGAGAAAAATAGAGCAGCCCAATGGAAATGAAAATCATCTTTATATTCTGCAGATTTACTGCCTGCTCCTTGGCCGGCGACGGAGGAATTTCTCAGCCGCTCTTTAGAAAGGCATCATGGGGGAAAAGAGAGGTAGGGAGGATGATGAACTGATTATTGATTACACTTCAAGGACCTGATCCTTTAAAAGGCTTTGCTGAGCACCTTCAAATCTCATTGACTTCAGCTCAGCACGGGACAGGATCTGGATGTGGCTGTCTGGGCTGTGCTGTCTGCTGTGATGCTCTGCGAATGGCAGAGGCTGCACCTCGCTGCACCTCTTGCCCTGGGAGGCAAGGTGTTGGGAGAGACGCTGAGGCACGAGGGGAAGGGCAGGCTGAGCCCAGGGTCCCAGCCCCTCTGACTGGTGGGGGTGAGGTTGTTCTGCTCCACAGCTTCTTGTCGAGGCTGGGAAGGAAGGTGTCAAACGCAGGGCAAAGCTGCGGCTGCAGTAACCCAGGGTGAGGGACACCACCAGCTCCAGAAGCACAGGAGGTCGGGGTGGGCATGAGGAGCCTCCTGACATGGGCTTTGTGCACCTCCAGGAGCTGACACTTTGCACCAGGCAGGAGAGGAAAGTTCATCTTAAGAGGTTGAGGAGGGGCACCCAACTGCTGCTTCTAGGTGGAGGTGGAGAAGGAAGCAGAAGGCTGCAGCTGGGGCACTGTTAGGATCAGGGGGCAGGAAAAGGCTTTGGGATGCTGTGTCAGGCAGGCCTGAAGGTCCCCAGCAGAGCAGCAAAGCCCACAGCAGATCCAAAGGATGGGGAAGATCCTGTCCTGACCATGGAGGCTGAACACCGCTGAGCAACCACAGTCTTCCTGCGAGGCTTCCCTTCTGCTCTGGGGCTGGAGGCAGGCTCCAGGCTGGTGATTAGACCGTGTTGCTACTGAATTATTCTGCAGAGAGCATCAGAGTTAATTTGGGGGACAATCAGCTTGTCTCGGGCTTGTCACCGCTGCCGACTGAAACCTGCAGCGCTGGAGAAAGAGCAATCAGAGCTGTGACCTTGGCAAGGACTGGGGTTAGATTACAGGCATGATTAAATGCCAGGGAGAAGGCTCTGAGGCTGCTATTTGAATACCTGTTTACATGTAGGATAATAGATGGGCACCCGCTGCCTGCGAGGCTGTAATTCACCGCGGGGCTGCTGGGGGCTCGGATGACACCGTAAAGCACGGCAGGCAGAGTGCAGGATGCTTGCAAAGCAGCACCCAGGCCCTGCCGGTGATTTACAGCCCTGGGCTTGCTCCCTGGCTATCTAATCTATTGTCCTTTTTTTGGTTGCTTCTTTGGGGGGGTTTGTTGGGTTGTTGTGGTTTTTTTATGGCAGTCACTTGCACAGAGGAATTATGATTGTAAAAATTTGTTTAAAGGAGCACTGTAAACGCTCTTGGATCTGACACATTCACCTTAAAAGTCTTCCTGCTCCTCTGGCTGGAGGAGAGGATGTTTGGCATCTAAATTGTCTGGAGGTACCACTCCACCCAAGTCAGCAGGGTACGAGTAAGGGGGGGTTGTCACTTAGGATTGCACCTTGGGGTGTGTGTCTCAGGGTAGAAGGATGCAGGGGACAGAGCTGAGTAAAGGCAGCCTGGGAGCCCTGCAGAGCCCCAAGGGGTCCATCACCCTGACAGACTTGGTATGGCCTCCTCTTGTGCCTAAGCCAGGCCAGCAAAGGGGGTTCAGGCTCTCCCACAGACCCCTAAACCTACCCAGGTAAGATCTGAGTCCCCCCAGAACCTTCCTGCCTGCTCAGCTGGCACTGCTGGTGGGCCCCAGGGTGAAGAGCATTGCAGCAGGGGAAAGTTTGGCAGAGATGGAGAGGAAGGGGCCTGGGGAGGAAGCAGGCATGAGCTGAGCTGTCGAGCAGGTCCCCTCTTTTTTCCTCTCTCAAAGGAATAGGTGTTAATGACTTCTCTGAGCTCCTTCTCCTCCTGATGAATAATCTTTTTGCAGTCTCTTCTGAAAAGCAGGGTTTGGGATTAGGGCTGAAAGCTCAATTTGATTAAAAGAGAGTCAGGTGCAAATTAGGAGGCATTTGGTGCTTAGTCTTGCTGCTTTTTATTAACAGGGCCCTAGATGAAAATATTTCAATTACTATTTACTCTTCCTTAGTGCCTTTCATCAAGGGACTGTCAGGAAGCCTCCAAGCAGAGCTCTTGCTGGGTGAGCATCCTGGCACAGGGCAGCTCTGGGTGCAGGAGGCACCAGCAGCCAGCACGGGGCTCGGGCAGCTCCATTCAATTACTTTGTGCTACAGACTCACTCTGTGACCTTGGACAGGGTCCTTAATCTCTGCTCACAGTGGTAAACAGCAGATAATATTTCTCTATTTCCTGCAGTGCAATGTGAGAATAAATCAAGTGAGAAGTGGAGGCTGTTTGGAGAGCTCGGGGAGCCAATGCCCTCCTGAGGTTTGTCTCCAGACCTCCTCTCGTTGCACATCTCCTGCCTGCTTTCCTGCTCCACACTGCTCACTGCCATCTAACCCGCCCCTGAAGGTGCTGTTGTGCTTTTGCCACAGTCATAGAATTGTTTGGGTTGGAAAAGACTTCTAAGATCCACCCAACACCATCAACCCAACACCACCATAGCCATTAAACCAAGTCCTCAAGCGCCACGGCCGCAGGTTTCTTGAACACCTGCAGGGATGGGGTCTCCACCACCTCCCTGGGCAGCCTGTGCCAGTGCCTGACCACTCCTGCAGGGAAAAAATGGTTCTTAATACCCAACCTAACCCTCTCCCGGCACAATTCCAGGCCTTTTCTTCTCATTCCCCACAATCTCTACCTGCTTTTCATGCAGGCTTCCCCAGGACCCTGCAGCACACCGTCGGTGGTGTTTTACACAGCACCCATCTCCCACCTTACAATTTGCCATCCAGTCTTGCATGGTTGGCAACCATCCTGACTCCCTTCACGTTTTCCCCTTGCTGAAAACCAGGAGGGTGCTCCTGAGCTTGTCACTGATTGCCCAACACCATCTCACCCAGGGATAATCCATAAATCACAGAGTTGTCAGGGTTGGAAGGGACCTCAAAGATCATCCAGTTCCAACCCCAGGGACACCTCACACTAGATCAGGTTGCTCAGAGCCACATCCAGCCTGGCCTTAAAAAATTCCAGGGATGGGGTTTCATCTATCCATGTCTGTGTGCCAAGCAAGGGGGCAGGGGGGAGGGGAAAGAAAAGCAGTTTAGAAGGATCAGTCATCTGAAATGCTCAGGAAGGGCACTGGCACCCAGGCCCCTGCAGATCCTCAGCTGAGGAAATGCTGGTTCTGAGAGGTTAAGGCTTGAGAAGAGCTTTTCTGTGTCTCCATAGCTTTTTTTTTTTCTTTTGGATCCTAAAATAGATTACCCAGCAAGAGCTAACTGCTCCCTGCTTGTGCTAAACAAAGATAATAGCATTTGGAGTCACCTCCACCTAATGATGCAGCCACCAAACAAATGATCCTTTCTCCTTGCCCAGCACCAGAGCCAGGCAAGGTGGCTTGGACACCCTGATGGTTAGGAAGGGAAGGGAAGAAGGCTGTGACTTGTACCCAGCTCTCCTGGGACTTCCTTAAATGAGAGGGGGGGAAAAAAATCAAGATCCTAAAGAGCTGAAAAAAAAAACCATAAAATGCTCCATATCCTCTCTATAAACAAGCAGTTAGAGAAATCCAGGCTGGAAAACACTTGGTGGAATAAGGTCAAGCTTCTCATATGAATCAAATTAGTGACCACTCAACTAGCACCACAGCACATTAGGCTGAAGGGGCCAGGGAAGTGCAGCTATTTTCAAGGTTATGCTTTTGTTTTCTCTCTGAGCTGCTCGCTGCCAGGGGCCTTTGGCCACTCTGAGCCCCACCAAGGAGGATATCTTCCTGTCCCCTTCCCAATGTCTGCTCCAAAAGTGACAGAGAGAATCCCAATCTGCTGTAAGGAAAGGGAGACTGTTGCAGACCTTCTGGTCTTTGGTTTGGGAAAGAGCCTTGGAAATGGTGTCAGGATCAGGTAAGAGAAGGAGAGGAAATGGCCTGGAATTGTGCCAGGGGAGGCTTGGGTTGGAGATCAGATGAAATTTCTTTGCTGCAGAAGTGGTCAGGGACTGGCAGAGGCTGCCCAGGGAGGTGGTGGAGTCGCCATCCCTGGAGGTGTTCAAGAGCCATGAGGCCATGGCACCTGGGGCCATGGTTTAGTGGCCATGGTGGTGCTGGGATGAAGGTTGAATCTGATGATCTTAGAGGCCTTTTCCAAGCCAAACAATTCCATGATTCCAAGTGGAGGGCAATGATATTGGGGGGATCCTGGTTTTCTGTGTTACCACCACTGCTGCCCTGTGGATCTCCTCTCCAGCCAAAGCACAGCAGCAGGCAGGCTGGCACAGAGCAGGATGAGAAGAGGGTGAGGAAAGGGCTGGAGACCTGGCTGGGAACGCTGCTGGGGCCATGGCTGAGTGGTTGGACTGGGTGCTCTTGGAGGTGTTTTCCAACCCGAACAATTCCATCACTCCCTGCCCCGTGGTTGTATTTCGGAGCTGTCTCTTGCTGGGTGTTACGCCCAGCCGGGTGCCTGGCTGGCATCCTCCTCTGCCTGGTGTCTGCTGCTGGCAGTAAAAGGGAGATTGAGCATCGCTCTGAATGCAAGGCAGAGTTTCTCGAGTCTGAAGCGTTCAATTTTACTCCGCCGAGCATCCAGTATAATCCGCTGAAAGGGCACTGTCCTTCAGGCCTTTCAGCTGGGCTGACAGCTGCCCACTGATTAATTGACAGGTTAAAAAGATTGATTCCACATGTCAGAGCTGTAACCCTGCCAGAACAATACTGCTGTCAATTGGGCTGTAAAACAGACGCTTACATTAAGAGCCCTGACAGCAGCAGCACAGGAACACATGCACCTGCCTTTATGGAGAGCCCAAACACGCCGCCCGCCGCAGATTAATCATCCTGAAAGCAACGCTGGAGGAGCAAGGAAATGTTTCTGCAGTGGGGAAGTGCTGCAGCAGGGGCTTGGCACCGAGGCCAGCTGCAGATGGTGCCCCCGGCGGGCAGCCGTGGAGGGCAGGGGGGGAGCTCAGGGCTGGGGGCTTGCAGTTGTCTTCAGCGCTTGACTTATTGTGTCTTGGCCACGTGGCCTCGAACCTGCTCCAAGGCTTGCACAGGCACTGCACAAATTGTCTGCTGGCTGTGGCCAGCAGTGCCTGGCCCCCCCAGGCATGTCTGCAGACCCCTGCCAGGCACCCCTCAACCTCTCTGTCCCTCTCAGCCCTGCTAGGCACCCCCTAGCCCCCCCATCCCTCTCACCTCTACCAGGCACTCCCCAACACCTCTGCCCCTCTCCACCCCTGTCAGTCATCCCCCAGCCCCTCTGCCTCTCTCACCCCTTCCAGGCACCCCCAAAACCCTTCTGCCCCTCTCAGTGCTGCCAGGGTGACCTCTCTGTCCCTCTCACCCCAGCCAGCCACCCCCCCAACCTCTCTGTCCCTCCCAGGTACCCACTCATCTGTGGGTGCATTTCAGGATGGGGGCCCAAAGCCTCCAGAGGCTCTCTGGGCTGTGGGGCCGTACCAGGCTGGCTGGGGCAGATGGCAGAGCCAGGGGCCACGAGCATTTGGACAGCAGGACAAGCATCTCCCTGGATGGGAGCATGCTCCAGGGCTCGGTGTGGGCATGAGAAAGCAAAATGCTGAAGTAAATCTCTTCTTCCTTCCTCCCTCTCTCCCTGACTTTCCTTATCAGCACAATGTAACTCATTAATATCTATCACGCAGGGCTGTTTCCAGAGCTCCTCAGCTGGAGCACACTTCAGTAATCTAAAAGGCTATTTATTTTTCTGACACTCTTTGAAGCTGGGCAAATTGCAGTGAGTTAGAGATATTCACACTCAGGCTGGGCTGGGGCTGAGCAGAGGCAAGAGCCGGTGCCAGCTCTCCATCAGGGGGTGATTGACCTCCCCAGCCCATAGGAGCACCTGGGGATGGAAGCTGTGCTGACACCAGCCCTGTGCTCCACACCCAACCTGCTGAGGAATGACAAACAAAACAACCAACAACCCCCACCCCCCCTAAAAAAACCCACCTCTGCAACGTGGAGAGATAAGGAGAGGTTGAGTCACAAGCGAGCTGGGCTGTGCCAGAAGACGTTTCAGAGCTTTTATGGTGAGATTCAATACAGATATACAGAGATCAATTATCTTAAAAGCAGCAAGGAGGTTCAGCAAATATCTCCAGCTTTAAACAGGTTTATTTCCATCTGCACTTATCTGTGCTATTTAAACTCCATTGCTCGCAGTTAATCTTTTGTAATGCAGCATAAGAGGGCTTATTTACTTTCTAATGACATCAATTGGCCATAAATATTAGACATCTAAGGTTGGCTGAAGCTGCAGGGACAGTTTTCCATTCCTCCTTGACATTTGACTATTTGCAGTGCTTCCTCTCTCTGTTTGTTCTTGTGTGACTCACTTATCGGCTGTCATAGGCCCCCCGTTCGATTTATTTAAATGGAATGAATAAGTACATTAGGCAGAGCTGTCAGAGGGGGAGAGAGAGAGAGAGAGAGGATGGGGAGCTCACAGGGATGAGTGATAAGTCAACAAGCTGCAAGGGAGATTCTGGAGCGGAGCAGCACAAATCAAAGCGGCTGGGAGGAGGCAGGAACAAAGGCGGCGCAGTGACGCCGCGCTGCCGGCAGCGGATCCCAGCGCCAGCAGGAGCTGCCCACAGGGATCCGTGGGGCACAGAGCAGAGCATAGAACTGGGTTTGGGTGGAAGAGACCTTTGAGATCGTCAAGGCCAACCATTAGAATCATAGAATCACAGAATCAACCTGGTTGGAAAAGACCTCAGAGGTCATCAAGTCCAACCTACTACCTAATACCCAACACCTCCTGACAACTAAACCATGGCTCCAAGTGCCGCATCCAAGCCTTTCTCGAACACCTCCAGGGACAGTGACTCCACCACCTCCCTGGGCAGCACATTCCAATGGCCAATCTCTCTTTCTGGGAAGAGCTTTCTCCTCACCTCAAGCCTAAAGCTGACATTGCCAGGTCACTGCTAAACCATGGCCCTCAGCGCCACATTTACACAGTTGAGACATTGTTTTGGTTGGAAGAGACCTCTAAGATCATCAATTCAACCTTCAGCCCAGCACCACCATGGCCACTAAACCATGGCCCCCAAGTGCCATGGCCACAGGTTTCTTGGACACCTCCAGGGGTGGGGACTCCACCACTGCCCTGGGCAGCCTTGAATCACAGAATCGACCTTTCACAACCCTTTTGGGGAAGAAATTTCTCCTCATGTCCAACCTAAACATCCCCTGGCACAACTTCAGGTTGGTTTTGTCCTCTCTCTTGTTTTCTCTCTTGTTTGTTCTCTCTCTTGTTCCCTGGGAGAAGAGATTGACCTTCACTTGGCTCCTTTCAGGGAGCTGTAACTCACAGAAAGGACATTTGCTCCTCCTGCCACATCCTGGCACTGCCCTGAGCCAAAGCCTGGGAGCACTTTAACCACACTGATAGTCCTAAGAGTTATTAGAGGATCAAAGACTCTGCTGGCTATTAGCTGCCACCAAGGTAGGAGCTGTGCAAACACTCAGCTAGCTCTGTGCAGGGGAAGATAGTTTTTCTTTTTAATTTTCTTCTTGGCTTAGTACTTAGCTGGGCTAATTAATTGTGGAAGGCTCTGTTTGCATTGAGCAGATTAGGGAAGATCTGAGAGGGGGAAAGACACCTCCAGTGATTTTGGCAGCTTTAGATGAGGGAAGTGATTTGGGGGACAAAGCTCAAAGACAACTTCGTCAGGGGAACCCAGGGGGGTTTGGGGGTTGCCCAGGGAGGTGGTGGAGTCCCCATCCCAGGAGGTGCTCAAGAAATGTGGGGCCATGGCACTTGGGGGCCATGGTTTAGTGGCCATGGGGGTGTTGGGTTGGAAGTTGGATTTGGTGATCTTAGAGGTCTCTTCCAACCAAACCAATTCTGATTCCATGATTCTGACCCCAGCTGATCACTAGTGCTGCTGCCCAGCAAACCTGTTGTGACAGGAGGTGTGCAAGAGCATTGTGAGTGTTGCACTTGTTCTATTTCTTCCACCTCTGGAGACCATGTCCCATCTATTAAACATTTAAACTCCTCTGCTCCCTTTCCCAAGCCCTTCAGTTGTGTTTGTCCGGACTCATTGGATCTGGGACACCCCAGGGTTGAGCTGGAGCCACCCGACTGCTCCAGATCCTTGGGAGCTGCCTGTGTAGGCTAACCCTGGGTAAGGAGTTGTGCTTCTAGGGGTCACCCAGCCTCAGCCTGGACTAACACAGAAGCCTGGAGGGCCTGAAGCCAGACCCTTGTGCCAGGATGAGCCCTTGGTGGGCTTGGGTGCCAGCCCCATGCCAGGCTGTGCAGGTGGTGAGTCTGATTCAGTGGTTCAGCTGAGAGAAGGGTTTGGAGAACTCCATTCCTGTTCCCACTGCAGCATTCCTCTCCTCCACCAACACTCTTTTGTTGTTCACCTCCTAACCTTTGAACCCCCCCAAAAGAAACCTGTAATTGGCTGAAGACAGCAAATCAGAGCTGACAGAAGTTGAATAGCAGCTGATTAAAATCATTTGTTTTCAGTCCCAGCCAGCTGCAGCCTTCTTGCCTACATGACTTCTGCAGCATTCCCTGCATTGCTTCCCCCCCCCCCCCCACTTTTTTTGTAAAGGAATTGCATCACATTTTTCTGATTCTTTGCAAATGAGGTCTTCTTCTCCCCCCTCTCCCCTTCCCCACACAACACCAACCTCCATTTTACAAGCCCAGCCTTGTTTATCTCCACAGCCACTTGTGAGATCCCTTCGAAGCAGGGGAGCACTCCCCATTGTCACTGCCCAGGCCACATCTGCTTTGGCTCTCTCTGAGTTTGTTTTGCTGGGTGTTGTAGGGTTTTTTATCCCCAAGAGTAAAGCAGGGGAAGGATAGTAAAGCATCCAAACACACATAGCCTGCCTGCTATTGGCCCCCCTGGCCAAGCCAGGCCATGAAATGTGTTAGGAAGAATTCCTCAATTATATCAGGAAAAATTTCTTTGCTGCAGGAGTGGTCAGGGATTGGCACAGGCTGCCCAGGGAGCTGGTGGAGTTCCCATCCCTGGATGGGCTCAAGAAACCTGTGGCCGTGACCACTGGAGCCATGGCTGGTGGGGTTGGGTTGATGGTTGGACTGGGTGATCTTAGAGGCCTTTTCCAACCCAAAATAGCCTATGGAACAGTTAGCAAACAGGTTTAAAATGCTGTTGAGGAAGCAGCAGAGGCCAGGAGGCCAACTGTGATCAGAGCAATATGGGAACCGAAAGGCATCACCTCTCTTGTGGGAGCCTGGGAGGGGTGGGCACCCTTGGATGAGTGCTGCTCATCCCAGATCTGTGCAGAGGAAGCCTCAGGGTGCCAGGGAATGGCTCAGAGGAGGGAAAGCTCAGGGCCTGACTCTGAGAGACGATGAGTCCTTGATGGGACATTGCTAGGACCTCCCTTTGCCGGCAGTGTCCTGGGTGAGAGGAGGTGGTCAGCCCTTCCCTGGTGTGGTTGCAATCTGCTCTCCTTCTGCATTGGGCCAGGAGCCATCCCCTGAAAAATGTGTCCTGGCTGCGAGTGCCATTCCCCAGTCTCAGGCATCTCCAGCCATATGCATCAAATTAAAGGCAAATGCAAACTATAAATCTCCTTTGCCATTCCTGGGGAAGGTTTCAGATGACAACCACATTCCTGTGACACTTTCCATCTTGTGTTTTACCACACAGGCTAACAGCTGTTTCCAAAACAAACCCTGAGTGATGAACAGACAAAATCTTGACTGTTTGGACAAACTTCTTGTTGTTGTTGTTGTTGCCCCAGGGCTGTGCCCGAGAGGGCAGTTGGTGTCTGCTGGGCTCCCACTGGCGCTGGCAGAGCCCGGAGTGCGTGGGGAGAGCTCTCGTGCAGACCTGGGGCCTCGTGAGGGCTCTGCCATCATTCCTTCCCCACATAAACATGTCCCAGAGCCAAGTGGAACATGGTTTTAAAGAGGGAACTTGTCTTACAGAATGGCCTTTATTCTACCTTAAACTTTTCCAGACTGAGAGAGAAATTTGGGTCACTGCTTAATTGAGACTTCTGAAGCTTCCTCATTGCAGTTGTCATTTTCTGCTGCACTTGGAGCTGCCCAACCCTTGGCAGCAGGAGCTGTAGAAGCACAAAGAGTCATAGAGTCCTACAACTGCTGCAGCTGGAGAAGACCTCTTAAGCTCATCCAGTCCAACCCTCAACTCAACACCACCATGGCCCCAAAACCATGGCCCCAGGGGCCATGGCCACAGGGTTTTTTAGCACCTCCAGGGATGGGGACTCCACCACCTCCCTGGGCAGCCTGTGCCAATCCCTGACCACTCCTGCAGCAAAGAAATTTTTCCTCATCTCCAACTTAACCCTCCCCTGGCACAATTGCAGGCCATTTCCTCTTGTCCTATCACTTGTCACTAGGGAGAAGAGACCAAGCCCACCTGGCCCCAACCTCCTTTCAGGGCCTTGTAGAGAGCCATGAGGTCTCTCCTCACCCTCCTCTTCTCCAGACATGGCACAGCCTAACCAGAGGAGGGTTTGCTCCCCTAGGGTGCCAGCTCCTGAACCCCCACATCCACCTTTCCCAGCACACAGCAGGAGTTCCCACAGCGATTCCTCCTCTGGGAGGATGTTTACCTTCCCCAGCAGCCTTTTCCTTACATTTAAACAGAAACATTTCCTTTCCTAAACAGTTTACATTGCTGATTCCAGAGGTTCCCAGCTTGCCAAAGCCACCCATATTTGTCTCCCTTTAACAGCCTCTACCTCTTCACTCAGCCAGCCTCTCCTGCTTGCCCACACACCTCACACGACTGGGGAGGAATCTCTCCTCTCTTGCTGGATCTACAAACCAGGCTCACCAAGCACCCTTTGGATTGAGCTCCCTTCAGCAAAGGCTTTCCCCTGCCCAGTGCTGCTGTGAGGCAGACACTGCTGGTGAGAAACCAGCCCCACACACCCCCCCTCCAGATTGTCTGTCCACACTTGACAAATGGGTGCCACGTTTGGAGGAGGAGGAGGAGAGAGGAGGAAGGCAATGCAATTTCAAGGCTGCAGTTGTGGGTATGGCTGGGCAGCATTTCTCCCTTTTTTTCCCCCTTCTCTCTTTTTTTATTGCCTTTGGGATCATCTTACAGCATTCTCAGTCCGAAGACTTCAGAGCACTTCACAGATATTACCTGATTACAATCTGCAGAGGTATGAAGTGCTTTTCCCAAGGTCAATCAGCCCCTCATGGCAGGGTTTGTGTAATCATGGCCATTTCCAGGCTGCAGAGCTGCTCAGGGTATAAAACCTCCTCTCTGCTTCCCCGGGGGGAGCAGAGTGATGCTCTCATCGTGCCCAGACCTTGCCTGCAGAGCCGCTTCTGCAGATGTTGGGGAGCTCAGGAGCTCTCTGGGACCCCTGCAAAGCCCAGGCTACCAGGGATGCAAGCAGCCCACGGCCAGGAGGCCTCCCCTTGGTGCTGCTGAGGCCAGGGCAGCTTTGCCACCGATCCAGGATTTTTATCTCACCTCTCTGCTGCCCACTTTGCCCTGGCTGTCCTCCTCTGCCCCTCTTCACACCTTCTGCTCCACACGAGTCCTGTTTCCTCGCTGCTGTCAAGAGAGTTGGCAAACACCCACAGCCCTGGGCTTTGTTAGGCAGTGTTTACAAGCAGTGATGGAACCTGATTAAAAGGATGTACCTGGAATGCTTTTCTGTGGGGAAAAACTGATGATCCAATGGGATAAAAATGTTCCACACAAACCTGGAGGCTTTGTTTAACTTTTTTATTTTTCCTGGAGAACTATGAAACCATTTTGCTCTTCAAATCCCCCCCAGATATTTCATTTTGATGTTAGAATGCCTGATTAAAGTCAGGTTCACACAGATTGCATTGGGGTGGAAGGGAATCTCAAAGGTCACCTCACCTAATCCCCCTGCAGTGAGCAGGGACACCTCCAGCTAGAGTCATAGAATGGCTTAGGCTGGAAGGGACCTTAGAGATCTTTTACTCCAACCTCCCTGCCATGGGCAGGGACACCTCTCAACTAGATTTGGTTGCTCAAGGCCTTGAACAGTCCCAGGGAGGAGGCATCCACAACCTCCCTGGGCAGTCTATTCCAGTGTCTCACCACCCTCCTACTGAAGAACTTCCTCCTCAGCTCCAGTCTAACCCTGCTCTCCCTCTGCTTCAAATCATTCCCCCTTGCCCTGTCTCTCTGCAGCCATCCTGGAGGATGCCTTCAGCTATTGGGAGGCACCATCAGGTCCTGGGTTTTACTGCAGTGACAGGCACTTGGCTGTCTGTCTAGATTTGGGACAATTATTCCTGTTTGAAACCTCAGAGCTCCTCATACAGTGGAAACTCCCTTTTCCAGCCAGCTGTTCGAGTAGCACCACTGCAACCAAGATTAATCCTGAAAGGAGGCTAGGAAGAAAATAAATCAAATCACTCACACCTCAGATTTAAAGACCAATGTCATCCCTGAACCACCTTTCTGCTTTTCAGGTTTTCAAGACTGAAAACTGACACAGGAGAGGAGAAAATGTTGACTTGTAGCAGACAAGTCAGACAAGTTGCCAAATCATCCAGGGCTCGCTGAACTTCAGCCTTCTTCAGCTGGGAAGCAACGATGGAAAATTCATTGAAGGATGGGGTATGGCTTTGCTGGGGAGGTGGTGAGGAGGGGAGGGGAGGGAAGGAGAGGAGGGGCAAATTTAATTCAGATCCCCAGAACTGCCCTCAAACGGATGCTGAGTGTAAACTTGAGCTGCATTTCTGTCAGCCTTAATGGATTTCACTTATGGGAGCTATAATAAACAGCTCATTACGGAGTCAGCTGCGGGAGAGTTTTGAGCCCGATCAGGTCATTTGTTTTCCAGGGCAGATTTAGACTAAAGGGGGTGGACAGAATAATCCAGTGCTTGAAGGGTCCCTATCAATACCTGAGGAGCTGTGACAAAGTGGTGTTTTGGCTCTCCAGCAAAGGCCACTCTTGGATGAGGTCACTGCGTGGAGCTCCAGTCCCTGAGAGGGCTGCAGTTCTGCTTAGGTGGTTGGTGGCTGCTGGACACGAGGCAGCCAGTTCTCACCAAACAGATTTCAAACAAACAAAAAAATGTCATCATTAAAAATCTCAGCTCCTGCAGTCCTGCTCTTGCAGAAAAATTCAGCCTCTCTGCTCTGCCTGTGAGGAAGTTTCCATCCTTCACGCTTGAAGGGAAATTATGAGTCCCCAAAGCCAAAGAAAACAACAACAACAAAAAGACTCTTCCCTTTGTTTCCCATGGTTTTAAGCCACTACCCAGTTTGGGGGAAGAGGGATGATGTGCTGGATCTGCCAGCCTGGCTGACTCTGCCCCCTTGTCCTCATCCCCAGTGTGAGGCTGATGCTGGCATTCACAGGGAGGGGAAGTTTGATGACAGTAAATCAGGGACAAAAAACACCCCAGGTGAGCAAAGTTGGGAGCAATGTTGATACCTTCTTGGCTGCTTGTGGATATACTGAGTCCTGACAGCCTGTGTGTCCAGCACCGTTGTGGGCAGAAGACCTTCTGCTTGTCCAGAGGAGAGGAGAAGGAGAGGAGAAGGAGAAGAGATGGAGAGGAGAAAGAGAGGAGAAGAGAGAAGAAAGAAGGAGAAGAGAAGGAGAGGAGAACAAATGAGAGCAGAAGGAGAGAAGAAGGAAGAGAGGAGAAAGAAGGAGAAGAGAAAGAGGGGTGAAAGAATGAGAAGAGAAGGAGAGAAGGAAAGAAGAGAAGGGAAGGAAAGGAGAGGAGAAGAGGATCCCCTGCAGATCTGCACTCTGATGAACTTCTTGAAAGACTGAATTTATAAGTCAATAAACATCTGCGGTGTAGAGGGCTTGGGATCCAAGTGCACCCTCTGGAGCAGATCTTCCCCTGCTCCACATCTGGCAGGGGGCTGGGAGAGGACCAAGCATCTGTGGTTGAGGCCAGAGCTGCCTTTGTACCACCATAAATCTCCTCCTCTCCCTCCAAGCATTAATCTGAGCCATCCCCTCGCCGGGCTGAAGCCAGAGGACAGTGGTTTCAAACAGGATGACTGTCAAGCTGCTCAGCACGCAATAAATCACACACAGCATCTTCCCTTTCATGTCTGCTCTGGATGGGGACTTGCAGACACTCCTTAAACACTTCCATACCCACTGAGAAGCTCTCTGCTTCTTTCTGCCTCTCTGGAGCAGAAAGTAAATCATTCATGGAGGCTGAAAGGCCTTGGAAGCATGAGAGGGGTTGGAAGAGGTGCTTGGTGTCACCCATCCTTGGGTGATTTGTGTGTCCACAGGCATTGGGGCAGCTCTTGGCTTTCATGCCAGCACAGAGCACACTCAGGTGTTCCCCTCCTGTGTCAGTGCAGAGGGACACAAGTGTGTAGCCTTTATTTGCCCCCAAGGCAGGAAACAAATGCATTGCTTGGAGGAGCAGAGCTGTGGGTTATAGAGGATACCTAAGGCAAAGCATTGGGTGGCTGGGCTGGAACACAAAATACCCTGGGTTTAGTTTTATCCTTCTTGATACTTTGGATCTGGAGATGTGGAGAGCAGCCCTGCCCTCCACTGTAGCAACAGAAGAAGGGATTCTTGTGTCAGATCTAGGTTCCTCCCAGCACCTTGCTGAGGGCCTCTTGCTCACGGGCTAGATTTCTAGCCACATCTAGAGAGGGCGAAGGAAGTGTTGGTAGAGGCACAGAGGATTGGTTCTTCTATTTTTTCCCCTTAACAGTACTAAGAACATTAAAAGTCATAGAATCATAGACTCATTGCAGTTGGGAAAAAAAAAGATCATTGAGTCCAACCACTGCCCCAACACCACCGTGGCCACTAAACCCTGTCCCAGGTGCCATGTCCGTGCGTTTCTAGATCACCTCCAGGGACGGTGACTCCACCGCCACCTCCCTGGGCAGCCTGTTCCGATCCCTGTATTCCATCCACTCACTCCGCGCTTCTCTCCGGCTGCTGCCAGGGCGAGAGCCTTGAGCCCGCTAGCGGCAGGACGCAGGAAGCGGCTGAGAGCCGGCGGAAGGCTGCTGAGCTCCGCGCTCCGGGAGAGCAGCGGCGAGCGGCAGCGCCCGGCCGGCTGCGCTGGGAGCTCCGCGCTGTGATGTCGGAGGGCTCTCTCGGGCAGAATATATTTCCCTTCTTCCTAGCTGGCTGTAACTCAGAGCCCTGCAAAGCACTCTGCCAATACAGCATTTGCTGATGTATAGCTACAGCCATTTTCGCTGCTTCCCTTCCTCTGTCTCCGTACAGAATAATATGCGATTAATTGATTTTCTGTCGCTCTTTAGTACAGAAAATTAATTTCGGAGCAACCTTGTTTTCTCAGGGTATGAATTCTCTACATGCAGAGTAATTCCACTCCTACATTATTCATGAGAGAAAATAGTGATGGAGTGTGTAACTGAGGCAGCCCCAAGGCCACAAACTGATAGTCTGCGTTACTGATACAACAATATTCCACTGATGCTTCTAAATAATTCACGGCTACAACTCAATTTGGCACCAGGCACGCGGCTCGGGATGTGACTGCTGTGCCGGGGAGGAGAAGCACCTTGGCAGGACGCTCGGCTTCCCAGCCTGAGTGCAGCAGTGGGGCTGCTGGAGAGAGCCTGGTGGCGCTGGAGCATCACCTGCGCCTGCCCAGTCCCCAGGGACATGGACCAGCACGCAGAGAGCGACCCGGTGCCACCAGGCAGGCAGAGTATTATCTCTACCTGGCCAGCCCCCAGAGGCATGGACTAGCACGTAGAGAGGGATCCAGTGCTGGAGAGAGCCTGGCACCTCCAGGAAGCCAGAGCATCACCTGTACCTAGCCAGCCCTCAGGGACATGGACCAGCACACAGAGAGCAAGCCGGTGTCACCAGGCAGCCACAGCATCACCTGTGTCTGGCCAGTCCCCAGGGAAACGGATCACCTTATCAAGAGGGAGCTGGTGCCACCAGGCAATATTGCCTATGCTTGATTGGTCTCTGGGCACATAAGTTATCAAATAGAGAGGGCCATGATGCTACCAGGCAGCCAGAGCATCACCTGTACCTGGCCAGTCCTCAGGGACCTGGACCACCACATAGAGAGCAACCCTGTGCCACCAGGCAGCCAGAGCATCACCTGCACCTGGCCAGTCCCCAGGAACCCCTCATACTCCTCTGCAGGTCCCATGTGGACTCACTGCACCACTCTCTGCTGGCCACTCTCCCTGCTCCATGCATTGGGCTGATTGTGACTGCTTCTGGTGAAAATGGAGCCATGAAAAGGGACAGGACAAAAGTGGGCAGCTGGTGGCAGCCAGCCAAAGCCACGTACCCTAGTTTGGGCTGCACTGCTCCTCTCCCTGCACTGCCAAGCAGCCCCAGGTCACAGGTGCCCAATGGGAATTTTATCCTTCTGCAAGGCAGGGGGAAGGTGCTGCTCTGAGGAGAGTCCTGGAGCCACGGGGAGGCCTTTGCTTGGGATGAAAGAGTTAATGGTGCCTGAGGGGCTGTGCAGGGCAGAGGCTGAGCTGGAGCTGGTGCTTGAGCCTCTCCACAGGCAGCAAAGCCTGGGGCGACCTGACCAGTGGCAAAGCCATGACCAGGGCTTCAAGGCAAAGCTCTGGGCTGCAGCAAGGGTTAATGGCCTGGAGAGCACTTTCCATGTGAGTGGAAAATGGCAGAGCCCTTCCCGTCCCTCCTTCCCTGGCAGCGGCTGTGCCGAGCAGGTCCAGATGACGATGGAGTGAGTGAGAGCCTTGTCCTGGCACCGCTCTCCTCTTAGATTAATGACTTGTGATGAGATGCCTGAGTCACATATTGGGATTTTTCAACATTGAACTGTACCTGGCACCCTGCAGCCATTTATCACAGGGCTGCAGATGGAAGGCAGCAGCAGCAGGGTTCGTGGAGGGCCAAGAAACACAGCTTCCCAGCCAGCCTGCTGGGAGGGCAGGGGGGGGGAGCTTTCCTGGAGCCTGGGCTGGTGTGAGGGTTTGGGGTGGGTTGGAGGTTGGGGTTTTGTTGTTCTTCTTCTTCTTTTTTTTTTAATCTAAAATGATAAATCTGATTTCTTCAGGATATTGGAACAGCTGCAGCTGACCTGGCTGTTTATCTGACAGATCTTCAGGCTTGCAGGATAACAGCTCTTAGAGGATGGATGTGGTGTTATAAACTGTCCAGGCACACAACATGATGAATGGGATTCACAGAGATAAAGAATGGGGAGGAGAGCTCACGAGCTAAGAAAATCCCATCCCTGGATTGGCAAACTCTTGGGGAGCTGAAGCTCTTCCGGAGATCAGTGCTCTGTGGGTGCCAAGCCACCCACCTCGGCCTCCCCACCCGCTCCCACCCGGGGGCCTCAGTGTCGTGGCTGATTCTGCATGGTGCAGAGCATGGTGGCAACTAATCCTGCAGCTGCTTTGCAGGGTTTGCTGGAGGCAGCTGTCCTGCAGCATCTCACAGCCTTTACGGCCACTGGGACCCTTCCTGGCTGTCATGCCGACTCCCCAGCCCTCAGCTTTGCCCCTTTAGGACACTTGAGCTGCTGCCTAACCCTTTGCAGAGAGGAAGCACCACAGTTCTCCTCCTGTGACCCCCAGAGTCAATGCTGTCCCCCTCCCCACAACTCCCACATACCTTAAAGCCACTTTTTTTCCCCCCAGAGCCCCCCATTTGAGCACTGCTCAGTTAACAACTCAGCTCTTCAGGAAATGAAATATGGAATAGTTTGGTAAAAGTTGAGAAATCAATTTCTCTTCTGTGCTCTGGCACAGCAGCTTGCAAGGGCTGCACTCATCCAGCTAAGATGACATCCATTTCCCTGGCTCTCATTTTCTGATGTGGGCTTAAAAGCCTCCTCTCTCCCCAGCCTCTTTCTTCTGGCTGTCCCTGCAGAGCTGTGGTTGTGTTCCTGACACTGGCTTGTTCCAGCTGGGAAGCAGGAGCAGAGAGAGTCCTGCTCCCTTCAGGATATCAAAGGGGATAGCTGGGATGGGGAAGACCACATGAAACGTGGGGAGCAAAAGGGATCAAACCAGCATGAGTGCAGGAATTCTCCCTGAAAGGGACGGATCAAACAAACTACTGAGGTTAATTAATCACTAATAGCAGGGACTAAAAGTGACCCTTCAAGCACTCACAGAGCGAAGACAACAGGGTCAGGTTTGAAGAGCATTAATCTTGCATTAGCAGAACTCCATCCTTGCCAGAAGGGAGGAAGAAATCCCTTTGGTTCATGCAGAGGAAGCTGAAGCTTATTGCTTCCTGCCAGCTCCGTGGCTGCATTTTTATGAAACACCTGCAATGAAAAAAATAAAAGGGGGGAAAAAAAAGGAACAGCAACAACAACAAAAAAAAGAAGATCATAAACCTGAGAAAATTAAAGAGCTGTCCCTAAGGAGGGCTCCAGCCCTGTGCCCAGGCACTGATCCCACAGGTCAGAGGCCGATGGCCACGCTCCATGTCACGGAGCCCGGCGAGCTTTTGTTGTTGGTTATTAACAACCCTGGATCAATTACAGCCAGCAACTGGGAGAATGGATTCTGAAATCCTTCCTCTTTTACTGCTGAAGTTTGTGTGTGTGTGCCTGGCTAAGGTTAGCATTACAAGCCACCAGAGAGGAGCTATAAAAAGAGGCTTTCTTTTGCCTCCACGTTCTGCTCTGTGGCTGCTCTGTAGCATGCACCAGATGCAGCAGCAGCAGCACCAGCTCAAGGCCCTGTAACCTCCTTCCAAATGGTAATAAATCCCACCAGACCCTCACACCACTTGTAATTTACAACTCTGCTAAAATGAACATTAGTTCAAGCTAAGCTTAGTCTCAGAGGTGCAGGAGGAATGTGGCAGCTTTCCTGCTGACAGCAGAGTTTCTTTTTTAAATGTCATGCATTCACTTTCATTACTTCCAAATAATTGCCCAGCAGATCAGCAGCAGGACGAGGCAGAGGGGTTTAGCCCTCTCTCAGTCCATTCCAGCAGCTTAAAAAGCAGCTGCAGGGACCTGCTCTGGGTCATGGTGAGGATCCACCTTCTGTCCAGCTCCTTGGAACCCACTGAACGGACCCCATGGCCTTCAGACATGAGTAAGAGTGTTTTATTCCTCTCTCAGTCGGTTCCACCATCTTAAAAAGCAGCTACAGAGATCTGCTCTTGGTCATGGTGAGGAGCCATTGTCTCACCAGCTCCTTGGAACCCATTGAAGGGACTCTGTGGCCTTCAGATGTGAGTAAGAGCATTCTGGCCCTCTCTCAGTCCATTCCAGCAGCTTAAAAAGCAGGTGCAGGGACCTGCTCTTGGTCACAGTGAGAAACCACTGCTCATGGCTGCTGCGGGGCTGCATCTGAAGCTCATTTGAGACACCCTAATGGGATGAGGAAGATTGTGTCATAGACCCCCCATATATGGGCTGCAGAGCTGTGGTGTCCCACTCCTAGAGCCCCAAAAGCCTGTGGAGAATGCAGAAGAAGACTCTGGGTTGCTGAGATCCACCCCAGGAGCGTGTCTCAGCGAGGATGTGGAGCAGATGGGGCACAAGGGCTGCACCCATGGGAACCCAGGGGGGCAGGGGCAGGTGAAGGCCAGGCAGAGGCTCTCCTGTCAGGGGCCAGTGAAGCTCTTGTGCTCCAGTGCCTCGTGTCCTCTGCATAAATGCAATTTCCCTGAATGTCAGAGGGAAGCATTACAGATAACACACTGTGTGTGTCTCTGACCCAGTAAGTGCTGAAATCACAGATCTCATTATTCTGACATGATAGAATTTTTTCTCCCCCCTCCCTGCTGCAACCCTGCTGCTGTTGTTTTCCAGACTGCAGACATAATTGCCGAAGGTGCAAAGCCTCCACAGACAAATGTGTCTTCCCTGCTTCCCTAAATCTAGCAAAATGCCAGCTCTCTGTGTGCATAAGAAAACACTCTCAGAGCAGGCTCACCAGCAGCACCTATTTCCATAGGGTGCCACTCACAGCCAGGAGCACCTCCAGGCACCTGCGAGGTGGCACAGAGGAGCAGAGGGTTGGGGCGAGCTGCCAGCTGGGCCCCAGGGTTGAGGCGCATCTTGCCAGCCAGTGTGTGCCATCAGGGGTGACACAGCTGAGGAGAGGAGCCTGGCAGAGAGTGGTCCTGGGTGGTTAATGCCCTTGGACACAGGGAGCACAGGGGACCACCCATCTGGATGTGTTCCAGTATGATCTGCTCTAAGGGATCCTGACTTGGCAGGGAGGGGTTGGACTCAGTTATCTCACAGGGGATCTCTTCCAATCCCTCCCATTCTGTGACTCTGTGAACCACATTTCATAGACTCACAGGCTGCTTTGGGTGGGAAGAGACCATTAAAAGTCATCTAGCCCAATCCCATCTTCATCTGGATGCAGACCATCATCTTCAACATCTTCAACTACAGCAGTTTGCTCAGAGCCCCAAAGAGCCTGATCCAGGGATGGGACATCTCCACCTCTCTGGACAGCCTGGGACAAAGTCTTACCATCCTCAGTGTCAGAAATCTCTTCCTTCACTCCAGTCTGAATCTCCCTCTTTTAGTTCAAACCATCCTCTCCTGTCCTGTCACAGCAGGCCCTGCTAAAGGGCCTGTCCCCAGCTTTCTTATCAACCCCTTCGTACCCTCAAAGGCCACCAGAAGGTCTCCTGGAAGCCTTCTTTTCTCCAGGTTGAAGAGCCCCAACTCTCTCAGCCTGTCTTCACAGCAAAGAAGTTTCAGTTCTTGGATCACCTTTGTGTCCTCTGACCCTGTTCCAAGAGGTTCACATTAAATGATCTGTTTGGAGCCAGGGTCTTGGGAGAGCTAGAGGAGCTCCTCTTGCAGGTCAGATGAAGGAGGGAGGAGGTGGCTCCTTTTCAAGGTCACTGTGGCCCTCTCCACCCAGCCACCTTGCCTGAGCAGAGGCCATTTTCTCATTTTCAGCTTCATCTTGCTGCCTGTTTGCTTATTTCCTCCCTTTTCATCAAGTCATGTTGCTCAGTGAACATCTTTTAATCAGCTTAACGAGTCCACCTTATTGGCAGGACCCTGAACGTTTTGAACTGCAGCACCATTAGTTCAGCCTTGCAGTCCTGCAGCAATTAAGCACAGCCTGAAGCAGAGAGGGCAGGGAGGAAGAGGTACAAAGTTGGCTGTTGAGGAGCAGAAAGCAAGGACAAGCTGCCCAAGGTCCTTGGGCTGCAGAAGGCAGGCTGCTCCAGGGCAGAAGTGCCATCAGGAGGATCTGCCAGGTGGGAAGTCCCCAGCTGAGCCTCTCTGTGCATCGACTGAGGGACTCTGAGAACACCTGCAAGTGTGCAGAGCTCAGCAGATGCTAGGAGAGAGGAGAAGGGTGAATGTCAGCTTCAACTTCAAATGGCTTTATCATGTCACTGCATTGATACCCTTGGAACAGGCTGCCCAGGGAGGGGGTGGAGTCCCCATCCCTGGAGGTGTTCAAGAAACCTGTGGCCGTGGCAGTTAGGGCCATGGTTTAGCGGCCATGGTGGTGTAGGGTTGTGGGTTGGACTGGATGAACTTGGAAGCCTCCTCCAGTTCAAACAATTCTATGATTCTGGTCTATCTTTCTATGATTCTTTGCTGCTGCTTGGACATGTGGATCCTTGCAGAGGTGCTGCTGAGTGGGTGGTGTGCATCTGAGTGAGGGCTGGGTGTGAGAGAGAGATGGAGACTTTCACTGCCTTGAGAGGAGACGTCTCATTCTGGACAGGAGTGGCTAAGAGGAGCACCTCACTTCCCCTGTGTCTGTAGGAGCCCATCCTACCAGGATCTGCAGACCTGGATCTCTGCTCTTGCAGAGCTACCTCTGTGCAAACCTCCAGCTCCAGATCTTCCTGGTCAGAACAGCACAGAGCGCAGACATCAGCATCTGTGAAGGGCATCCCTGCATGGCCGCAGAGGGCACAAACCACCTGCATCCCCTTTTACCATCCCAACACCTGGCCTGCACCCTCTCTGGCTTCCCACAGCAGCCTCCACAGGGGAGCTGGTGGGAAAGCTCTCCAGGAGCAGCGCACTTTGCAGCTTGGGCTGTTCCTGCGCACAATGGAAAGCTGGCGGCTGCAATCCGCCGCTCGAGAGCCTTCCCCCAGTGCAATAACCTCTCATTATTTTTTAATGTTGTTGTAACTTTATGGCTTAATCAGTATTTGCAATTTGTTAGTAGTCCAGGCCGCAATAAAATTGTTTTCCAGGTACTGAAACATCCTATCAAGGTTTGTAAAGCAGTGGTTCTTTAGTTTATCACGCTCATAAAGAGCCCTGGCAGCTTGACAGATATAATAACTTTTTTTATCAAGTGTCTAATTTGAGAGGAAATTAAGCCATCCATTACATGCTGATCCGAGCTGGAATTGGAAAAAAGCCCCAGCCACCCCTCTCCCCAACCCCAGCCAGTTCCCTTTCTCATCCCAGCCTCTTCCTTGTGTGTGGAAAAAGCTGCTCCGGGCCGGCCGGGGCTCCGCATTCGCTCTGCAGTATCCTGGGCTCCTCCGTGTGTGTTTTTACAGGGCACTGCACACTTAATAAAAGATTATTTATGTGGCCTGCATTGATGTCACAGCAGTGAAACAATACCTTTCCTTTACTGCAGCAGAGGGCTGATTTATACCAGCGCCTGCAAAAGCTTCCTCCGAATGCAGTGCAGCTGCTCCAGGCCACTCTAAGAGCCGCTCTCGCCAGGTTACTTACAGGCCAGGATTTTTAAACCAGGCAGGGAGATTCTGGGGGCTTCTATTTACAGCAACCAGTTCAGGGTGCCCAGGGGGCTGGAGCTGAACCAGCATGGGAAAAGCTGCTCCTTTTCAGGCCTCTGATTAATGGCATTTTTGTCCTCAGAACTGTGGCCAGTCTGAGATAAGAGCCCCCACCCTGCCTCGCTCCCAAATGTGCCTGTGCAGAAGTGCTGGTGAGTTGAGTGGTGTCTGCTTGGGAATGGCCCTTGCAAGGCTTGGCACGATCCCAGGATGCTCCTGATCTGTGCTTCAGAATGTGACCCTGGTCTTCCTTTAACAGCCCTGGTCCTTAAGGATCCTGCTCCTCTCGTCCTGCTCCTCTCACCCTGCTCCTCTAGCCCTGCTCCTCTAGCCCTGCCCCTCTCACCCTGTTCTTCATCCTGATCTTCACACCCTGCCCCTCTCACCCCACTCCTCACACCCCGCCCCTCTCACCCTGTACCTCTCACCCCTCTCCTCTCACCCTGTACCTCTCACCCCTCTCCTCTCACCCTGCTCCGCTCGCCTGCTCTCACCCCACGCTGCCAGCTGGGAGAGCAAATCCAAGGCTGTCCTCAGGCAGCCATTGCCAGGCTAATTATTTTGGTGGTTAATTCCAGCACTCATTCCCCACCCTCCCCCCACCCCCCATTCCCATAAGTGGCACCAAACTGCCAATAAACAATTGAGCAACGAGCACAGAGCACCCAGAGAGAGCCTTCTAAACCCAACCTTCCAAGGCACTGCCCGGATCCTCCGGCGCCTTGCCGCAGGCAAGCAGCTAAACCCTCACTGAAGCCAGGCTGGATTCGTGCTGGAAGCCTGGAGTAAAGGGAGGGTGGGGGGGAAAAGGAAGAAGTCAGAGGCTGACTCCAAGCTGCACACTGTATTTGTTTAAATTTTCATGCTAGCCAATGTCTGTGACACAGGAGACAGGTTTATGGAGAGGAGGGGGGAGGGAAAAAAAAGGGAAGGGGGAAAAAAAAATGTTGACAAATGGCCCAGTAATCAACTGGAACATGCAATAAATCATTGGAGTGCCAATAACACTTCCAGGAGGAGTTGTGAAAGGTCATTAGGATGCCACCATGTATCATGCAGCGCCAAACAAAGCAAACAGAACATGTTGGGAATAGGATTATGGGAGAAGCATCTGTCAGTTCTAATTAAGAATTAACTGTGGATCCTATATAAAAAGATGTGTGGTTTATTCCTATCTCCCTCCTTTTCCCACTTAGCTCTCTGGGGCTTTTTTTTTCCCCCCCCTCCTCTCCAAAATAAAACTCAATTACTTAAAAAAAAAAAAGCAAGAGCCCAGCACAACTCCTCTGTCATTGAATCTACTCAACAGCAGCAAAAATAACTCGATGTGACAGAAGAGGGAAGGCTGGAGGGGAGGGCCAGGGCTGTCTCTGGCTTCTGCAGCCTCTGGAGCATGCAGGAGGGTGGCTCAGAGCCTGCCCCAGCTGCCTGAAATCCCAGAAGTCCTTTGGCACCTCCAAATTTTGTGTCTGTGATGATTGCAGGAGGCAGAGGATGGTAAGAACCAAAACACTGCAGCTCCCCCCGTGGCGTGGATGAGGGGTGGGGATGGAGAGAGCTCGGGGGTTGAGATGCTGACAAGATTTTGGCTACCAGCAGAAGGAGATGCAGGCTCAGTGAGTGACAGTAAAAGAGAGAAGTTAAAGAGAGAGGAAACCCGATGGAGAAGAGGCATGGAGCAACCAAGTGATGTGCCCTCGGAGTGGCCCTGGGGTCTCTGAGCCTGTTTCACATCACACCAGCTCTGACACAGCTCTCTGGGGTTTGAGCCCTTCCAGCTGTTTGCCCCTGGTACTGGCACAGGGCCTGCTGAGGTGGCAGCATGGATGGAAGGTAGGGAGGAAGAGAAGGAGGGAGGGATAGATGGAGGGATGAGTTGATGGATGGATGGATGGATGGATGGATGGAATAAGGGATGGATGGATGGATGGATGGGTGGATGGATGGATGGATGGATGGATGGATGGAATAAGGGATGGATGGATGGATGGATGGATGGATGGATGGATGATGGATGGATGGGTAGATGGATGGATGGATGGATGGATGGATGGATGGATGGATGGATGGATGGATGGATGGATGGATGGATGGATGGATGGATGGATGGATGGATGGATGGATGGATGGATGGATGGATGGAATAAGGGATGAATGGATGGATGGATGGATGGATGGATGGATGGATGGATGGATGGATGGAATAAGGGATGAATGGATGGATGGATGGATGGATGGATGGATGGATGGATGGATGGATGGATGGATGGAATAAGGGATGAATGGATGGATGGATGGATGGATGGAATAAGGGATGGATGGATGGATGGATGGATGGATGGATGGATGGATGGATGGATGGATGGATGGATGGAATAAGGGATGGATGGATGGATGGATGGATTGATGGGTGGATGGATGGATTGATGGATGGACCCTCCCTGTATGAGAACCTCATAAATTCCCCCAGCTCCTTCTTCCTTTCTTCTTGTCTTCCTCCTCCCCCAGTCTCCTCTTCCTCTCTCCCCATTAATCTGAGCTGCATTTTATCATGTGGGTGCCTGCCCCAGGGCTCCTGCTGGGAGGGCTCTGCAAGCTGCCTGCTCTTCTTCAGCATTATTATTTCTCCCTTTCTTCTCCTCTATATTTCCAGGCCTCTTTTCTGCTTAAGTTTGCATTTCTTCTCTTCCTTTCCTTTTTTTCTTCACCTTTCTGCTGACTGAGACAAGACTGTGTCCTACTTCAACACCCCAGGATTTGTTACAACTTCAAGGTGTGGGTTTATGGCCACGGTTGTCCCGTTTATGGTACAGTTCTTCTTATGGGTTCTAATAAACTTTGTAGCTCCAGGGTGACCTTAAATCCTGATATGAAAGATAGAGAAGAATCATTATTTAGTCCAGCTAAATATAAGATGCTTCACCCTTGAAGGCTGAGGATAATGTTTCTTTCACAGGTGTGGAAGGCCTCATAATTCCTGTGTACAGCAAGTGCAGCTGCAGGAGAAGAGAATCAATTGTCCCCATGGAAATAGGTTTGTGTGGCATGGGGGAGAAATAGTGCCAGCTAGGATATGCTGGAGCCTGGGAACCCCCACTCCTGCCACACTTCCACCAGGAGGATCAGATGGTCCCATGTTTTCCATGGAGTAGCCAACTATTTTGTTCTGAAGACAGCTCCATCACTGAATTGTCTGGTTCCCTGACGTCCAAACCAGCCACCTCAGCACCATAACTGAGCTGTTTGGTTCCCTGCCCTCCAAACCAGCCACCTCAGCACCATAACTGAGCTGTTTGGTTCCCTGCCCTCCAAACCAGCCACCTCAGCACCATAACTGAGCTGTTTGGTTCCCTGCCCTCCAAACCAGCCACCTCAGGATCGTTTCTCTGGACGCAGCTCATTTCCCATGGCAGTTGTGGATCTGCCCAGAGAGGTGCTTGAGGCTCCCTTCCTGGAGATACTCAAACCTGCTGTGTCTCTGGGCAGCCTGCTCTGGTTGGAGGTGTCCCTGCTGACTGCAGGGGGGGTTGGACAGGATGACCTTCGAGGGTCCCTTCCAACCTGATGCATTCTGTGGTTCTGTGACAATGCAGCCATGGAGTTCACCAGAGTGCAGAGTGCAAACCAGGCCACGAGGATCCTCTGTGCCCTCCTGCAACCTCAGCATGCCAAGCCCCACCTGTGCCCCCAGGCTGGGGGCAGTGAGCCCCTCTCCAAATGTGCCCTTCCGGCAGCCTCTTTGCGTTGACACCACGCAGGCTCCTCCTCAGCAGATGTTCAGGACTCAGCACTCAAGGCTTACATTGAGGAACTTCCAAAACAAACCATCTGGAAAAGAAAAACAGCAAAGCCTTTGCAAGCTATTTCCCTCCTCCTCCACCGTGCTTCTCCCCCACACACACTCACTCACTCACTCACCCCCCAGTCTGAAAGTCACAGGGAAGGATTTGGGAGGACAGAGAGCGGAATGCCAGAGCCGGGAACGGAAGGAGCACGTCACTGAAGAAATGTTCCCAGCAAGGCTGCAGCTGTTCCACTCAAATATGGCAAGAGGCAGCACCACGAGCTCCAGCCAGGCACCAGCAGCTGCTGGGGCACCCCCAGGGCTGGGCAGACAGACCCTGCACGTTTTTTTCCAGTGATGGAAAGTGAGGATCTGGGGAGGGCAGCAGGAGCCAGGAGGACACTCGGTGGCTGGAGCTGCTCTTTGCTTTTCGGCCCAGCTTCCTCCCAGCTGAAAGAGGAGCAGATAGCTTCAGCTCCCAAATGGGACAGTCTTGTGTTGTTGGCCAATTCCTAGCTTCAGGAAGGTCGTAGGCCTGCAGAAGGTCCTGGGTCAGGTCTCTGCAGCCCTTCATGCCAGTTTGCTGTGGAGCCAAAACACATCCACAGGTTCTTCTTCCTTCAGTTTCCAGGACCAAGAGAAGTTCTCCCTCTTGCTGCAGAAGGGGACATGAGGACAACTTCAAGAGGGTGGTCTGGGCATTCTCTACTGCATCCACTTCCAGTTCTCAAACAATGGCTGGCGACCCCTGCCAAATAGCTGATGACTACTCATGAGAAGGGTCATAGAATCAGAGGATTATTTTGGTTGGAACAGACCTCCGAGATCATCCAGTCCAACCATCAACCCAACACCACCATGGCCACTGAACCACGTTCCCAACTGCCATGGCCACCTCCAGGGACAGTGACTCCACCACCTCCCTGGGCAGCCTGTGCCAGTGAAGAATCACAGAACAGTGGGGTTGGAAGGAACCTCTGGAGATCATCCAGTCCAGCCCCACTTCTAAAGCAGGTTTTCCTAGATCAGGTTGCACAGGAATACATCCAGGTGGGTTTTGAAAGCTTTCAGAGAAGAAGACTTCACAACCTCTCTGGGCAGCCTGCTCCAAGGCTCCATCACCCTCACACTGAAGAAGTTTCTCCTCAAGTTCAAGTGTAACCTCCTGGGTTCTAGTTTGTACCCCTTGCCCTTTGTCCTCTTGTTGGGCACTGCTGAGAAGAGCCAAGCTCCATCCTCATGACCTGTACCCTTCAGATATTTCTGTGCATTGGTCAGATCCCCTCTCAGGCTGCTCTTCTCCAGGCTCAGCAGCCTTTCCTCCTCACAGGGACACTCCAATCACCTCAGCATCCTCGCAGCTCCTGTTGGCCTCTCTCCAGCAGTCCCGAGGTGCCACGTCTGGGTGTCTGCCATCTCTCTCTGATCCTCTGAGGTCTTCCCTTCCCCATCTTCCCGGAGAGCTTTCCGCAGCGCCGAGGAAATGGGGTAATGAAAGGCGAGTCATAGCTTGGTGCTCTGTGTTTCCAAAAGGAGCCCTGTGTGACTGTCAGGTTTACAAAAGATTGTTTATGTTCAGCGGCGTGAAATGGGGAGCGAGCGCGGGGAGCAGCGCCAGAGCAGAGCCTGCCCGGCCCGGGCTGACAGCTCCGCATTCATCCTCCACGCTACAGCAGACAAAGCGCTGGGGCTGCCTGACAGGGGCCATAAATCACCGCTGGGAGATGCTGTACCTACAGCTTATCCCATTCCAGATGACAAACACACAATAATCCACACAGCACAGCACTTTTTTCTTTTTTTTCTCTCTCTCTTTTTTTTCTCTCCTCCCTCCTCCCCCCTTCCCCCTCCCTCCTCCTCCTCTCTCCCTCGGACTCGCTGGTGTTCAAGTGACGACAAAGAGGAAACCTGCAAAGCCTGGAAGGCTGAGAGGACCACGGGAAGGAGCAGGGATGGGGGCTGATGTAAATAGAGAATCACAGAATGGCAGGGGTTGGGAAAGACCCCTGGAGATCATCTAGGCCAACCCCCCTGCTAGGATGGGGGGGGGGGCGGGGGGCTTGTCCTGGTTCCACGGTGGAAATTTGGTCTTTGAAGAAGGAGGGAATGGAAGGCCAGGAAGCAGATGAGCTGCCACCACCCTGGGCTGTAGTTTGTGAGGGAAGGGAAAGGGAAGAGCCCTGTCTGGTTGGACAACCCTTAAATCGATGTATCCTAATTAACAAGAGATCTAATTCATCACAGTGACAGCAACTCTATTTATATCACCTCCTTCCATGGGGGCTGCTGGGGGTTTAGGGTTGGGGTTGTTTCTCCCTTTCCTTTTCTGACAGCTTTATCTTTCCCACACACATTTTGATCTTCCCTTTCTGGGGGAGAAGGAACTCGGTAGTGAAGCCTTCCTTGGGAACATGGCTATTCAACTGACATTTTCTGCCTCTGCCCCCAAAATAGAGGAATATAGTGGGGGGGAGCTGGGAAAGAGAAGTTGTCTCAGGTCTGATTCAGAGGGGTGTGCAGCTAGGCATGCAAAATGTGGTCAAATCCAATGCAAGGTGGGCTTGGGCTCTGTAAACCCCCCCCAGCAGGAGCCATGGTCGTACAGGGATCTTGGCTTTCATTTGGAAAAGCAAACCCTGAGAGCTTGACAACAGGGCTGGATGACACCTTAAATCTTGGAGGGCATAAAAAGAAACCCAGCTGTTTTGTTTGGGTTTTAATATCCCCAACCTCGTGGTTTGGGGCTGGGGGAGCAGGTTGTGGAATTGCTGTGTAAATACAAGGGCTGTGTCATTGCAGAATTGCTCCACAGCTCTCAGCAGGCTTCCTGGGAAGAGTGAGGCCAGGATGTGATATAGTGACACCAAAATAGTAATAATAGCAATGGAGACCTGCTCAGCCTCCCCTCCCTGCAAGCACAGCAGCAGAAAATCCAAGATGCGAAACACAAACCCTGTCTCATGGGGAGGGGGAAGCTCTGAAGGATGCTGGGGTTAAAAAAAATCACCAAATCAACACAAACTAAGCCAAACCAACCCAAATCAACTCAAAACCAAACCTAACCAACCCAAATCAACCCAACCCAATCCAATTTAACCCATTCCAAACCAACCCAAACCCATCCAAAGCAACTCGACTCAAACCAAACCAAGTCAACTCAATTCAAACCAATGCAAATCAACTCCACCCAAACCAATCCAAAACAATTCAACCCAAACCCATCCAGATCAGCTCAGCCCAAACCAACCCAAAATCAACTCAACTCAAACCAACCCAAATCAACTCCACTCAACCCAACCCAAATCAACTCAACCTAGTCCAAACCAAATCAACTCCACTCAACCCAACCCAAATCAACTCAACCTAGTCCAAACCGAATCAACTCCACTCAAACCAAACAAACCCAGTCCGACCCAAACTAAACCAAGCCAAATCAAATAAAACCAAACCAATCCAAACCAACCCAACCCAAACCAACCCAGACCAAGGCAGCTTTGCCTCCAAAGTGGAGCACGATCACCACACCTCAGCACACGGGAGATGGAAGGGCCCTAAACTGGAGCTGTTGTTTGAAGGCTGCTCCAGCACATATATCGTGACATGCCAGGAGTACCTGCTTCTCCTGTAGCCTAAACTTCTGGTGAACCAACGTGCTTCAGAGCACATTTGTATGCAAAGGCCTATAATATGTCCCCTGTATCTAATTATCTGTCAACCTGAGGCAGTTTGTTTTCCAAATCGGCCTCTCGGCTGTGACTTTATGAGGTCGTAAAGAAAACGGTGCCACTCTCGCGCTGGAGCGCCAGGAGAGCCTGGATCAACAAATTACCATCTTTAATGGTGTCTCCTTGGCAAGCTCACGCCCTCCAGCGTGCCCTGGCACGGCCAGCCCCGGCCCAGGCAGCTCCCAGCCCCATCTGAACAGGGCAGCTGTGGGCTGCCGCCCGCTCGCCCCTCCCGGCGTCGCAGCGGAGGGGTTGCAAAGTTTGGGAGGAGCTGGTGGTGAGAATCACAGAATGATCTGGGTTGGAAGGCACCTCCCAAAGGTCATCCAGTCCAGCCCCCTCTGCAGTCAGCAGGGGCATCCTCAACTAGATCAGGCTGCCCAGAACCCTGTTGAGCCTCACCTTGAATATCACAGAATCACAGAAAAGACCCTCAGGATCACCAAGTCCAACCCAGAACCCTACTCTACAAGGTTCACTCCTAAACCATAGCCCCAGGCACCGCATCCAGACAGCCCTTAAACACCCCCAGGGCTGGTGACTCAACCACCTCCCTGGGCAGCTCATTCCAATGCCTGACCACTCTTGCTGTGGAAAAAATGTTTCCTAATGCCCACTCTAAACCTACCCAGTGGCAGCTTGAGGCCATTCCCTCTTGTTCTATCACTAATTAACTGGCAGCAGCCTCTGTACAATGTCCTTTCAGGTAGCTGTAGACAGGGATGGGGCCCCAGCCACCTCCCTGAGCAAGCCGTTCCAGCGCTCCGCTACCCTCCTGATCTCCAGCCCCTCAGCTGGGAAAGCAGCACCAGCGAAAGCCAAGCCGTGGATTCCTCTGCCCACGCTGCTCCTGTGATTAATGATAGAAAGGAATTAAAAAGAAGGAAGGGAAGGGGGAAAAAAAAAAATAAGAAAAGAAAAAAAAAGGGGGGGGTGGGGAGAAAAAAAGAGCGAGGGAGAAGGGAGGGGAGCGGGTCAACAGCTGAGTGCAAGGCAAGTCGCTAGACAGGGAGTAATTAAGATACTTGGGTAAATATGATTAATAAGCTCAAACTGGCAGGGTGTGCAGTAAACAAGGGCTAACCAGATGGTACCCTTTCCGTTCTGACAGTGCTGCAAGCTCTGTAAAAATAGGAAGGAAAGCTCTGGATCCTCCCAGCGCTCTGGCTCTAGGAGGGAGGGAGGATTCAGCGTGAGGCCAGGGCGATGAATCACCTGATAGGAATGAGAGACATTTCCCCTTGGTCACATCCCTGCTGCCAGAGGACAAGGGGTGGCTGCTCTGGGGTTGCCAGGGTGGTACCTGCTGCTGTGCCGTGGGGCATGACCCAGCACCGTGCTTGAGCGTGGGCTGGGCTCTGCGTGGCATCAGCTGCTTGTGGATAACATGGAAAGGAGCCTTGGGTTGGTCTCCTGGCATCTGAACTCAGAATTACAGAATGCAGAGGGCTGGAGGGGACCCTCAGGGTCATCTCGTCCAACCACCCAGCGGTGAGCACGGACACCTCCAACTAGAGCAAGTTGCTCAGAACCTCATCAAGTTGGGCTCTTCTCTCTAGGATCAGGTGATAGAAGGAGAGGAAATGGCCTGAAGTTGTGCCAGGGGAGGGTTAGGTTGGACATGAGGAAAAATTTCTGTGCTGCAAGAGTGGTCCAGGGGCTGGCACAGGCTGCCCAGGGAGGTGGTGGAGTCCACATCCCTTGAGGGGTGGATGTGGTGCTTCAGGATATAGCTTAGTGGTCATGGCAGTTGGGTTACAGTTGGACCCTATGATCTTAGAGGTCTTGACCTTGAATGTCTCCAGAAATGGAGCCTCCACCACGTATCTGGGCCACCTTTTCCAGTGTCCACCCTCATTGTGCAGAACTTCCTCCCAGTGCCCAGTGTAAATCCAGCTGGACCAACTCAGCTGGCAAAGTCCTGCCTGGAGCTTGTCTGCGCCGGGAGGGCTCACGGCTGGGCGCTGGACTCGCTTCCTCCCTTCCACCCATAGCAAGAAGCTGTCTGCCAGCAAGAGCTGCTCAGAACCCCCACAAAAAGCCTTCTCTGCCAGCAGAGGCCATTTCACCAGAGGTGAAGCACGTGAGGAAATGGCCCTGATTCTGAGGAAATTGCATTTGCAAAGAAAAATCAAAGGGGAAAATCGTTTCGATAAGGCCAAAGCATTTCAGTTTGACCTTTTAGGAATTAAATGGCACTGGGGGGTAGTTTTTTATTTCCATTTCAAAAAAGCATTTTGTCTCCACGTCCTCTTCACGTATCTGTAAGAAGGACTGCAACCAGAATTAAAGGTTGTGGTTAGCCCAACACCTCATGACAGGCTTCCCTCACTGCAGTAGTGCAAAAAAAAACCATGAAGGCCAAAGAGCCTCCTGGTTTGAAAGAGGGAAAGGAAAACTAAGGAATGAAAAACAGAATCATTCTTCTCCCAGCCCTGGGAGATGCCAGGGAGCAGCAGAGAGCAGGGCTGGTGAGGAACAGCTGAGGGAACTGAGGTTGCTTGGTCTGGAGAAGAGGAGGGACCTCATTGCTCTCTACAGCTCCCTGGAAGGAGGTTGGAGTGCAGTGGGAGTTGATCTCTTCTGATCAGGTGGTATAAGGAGGGGGAATGGCCTGAAATTGTGCCAGGGGAAGGTTAGGTTGGAAATGAGGAAACAATTCCTTTGCTGCAAGAGTGGTCAGGTCCCTTCTAACCCCTACCATGCTGTGACTCTGTGGCTCAGAGGAGGTGGGGTCAGGAATGAAGATGCAGAGGGAACTGCAGCTCCCTGGCAGCAGACTCAGTTTTCCACCCTAAAAGCAAATGGGAGGAACCCTTCAATAAACTGACTCTGTGAAAAGCATCCTTTTGTATTCCAGCCTCGCCTCTGCGGGGAGGGAAACACCAAAGTTTCTTTTCCACGGCTCCCAGATGAAAACCTCTTTGCTGCTTCATCATCTCCCAGCCCCAAGGAGCAGTCCAGAGCTATTTAAAAGCCACAGGCCCCCCTCTGTCCCCACCACCAGCCCGGCTGCAGGAGCAGCTGCCACCTCATTACCAATCCTCGTCACAAGTGGGGAGAAACAAGTTGTGGCATTTAGGAAAGGTCTGCAAAAATAGGTGTCAGACCTTAACTAATAGTGATTGTCCTGCCATTGGGCTGTAATTTACATTTAATTCACACATTTCATTTCCATTTAAAATATGATTACAGTGTTTTGAAGCACATCTCACCTGTCCCCTCCCATTAGGGCAGGGTGAGAATAACACAAAGCAGCAGGAGCCAGGCTGCAAGCCCCAGGGCTTGGCTGTGGGACAGGGAACGCAGGGAGCTGCTGGGGACACAGAGGGAGTTCTTTGCCAGAAGGGTGGTGGAACACTGGAAGAGGTTGGCCAGGGAGGGGGCTGAGGTCCCATCCTTGGAGATATTCAAGGTCAGGCCGGACAGGGCTCTGGGTTGCCTGATCTAGTGGAGGATGTCCCTGCTGACTGCAGTGGGGTTGGACTGGATGACCTTTGGAGGTCCCTTCCAACCATTCTGCAATCACCCCAGCAGGGATGGACACAGACACACAGAGCGTTCAACACAAGTCTTATGAGGAGCATCTGAGGGAACTGGGATTGTTCAACCTGGAGAAGAGGAGGCTGAGGGGAGACCTCATTGCTCTCTACTGAAAGGAGTTGGAGCCTGTTGGGGGGTGGTCTCTTCTCATCCAGCCTGGCCTTAAAGAGGGAGGGAACATCCACAACCTCCCTGGGCAACCTGTTCCAGTGTCTCCCCACCCTCACTGTAAATGCAGTGGGAATGGCAGGTTCTGAGTGCCCAGGTCCCTCCCGTGGATCAGAAGTTCCCATCACCTCCACAAGCTCAGCACAAAGCCCCAGAGCTGCTGCCCAGAACCGGGGATGGCCAAAACCCCTTCTAGAACCACCCAGTCCTCACCCGTGGGAACTCGGTGGAGGAAAAGTTTACCTCCTCTCTCACAGAGGTCTCTTGGATGATCTTTTCAACACACACACACACACACACACACAAAAACCCCCTCTTGCCTAGAAGATAAATCAGGCTGTGTGTCCCCCACTCACACACCCCCCATGTCCTCACCCAGCGTCTCCCCCGGAGCTGCGCCGAGCCAGGGACGCTCTGATTAATCTCTGCTACGTGTAGGGGAAAACAACCACCCCGTAAACAGTATTATTAACCCATGGGCTGGCAATAAATCAGTGTGAGAAGGTGACCTCAGCAATGCTGGAGTAATCCTGTGTGTCAGGCTAAATTTATGAGGCCAATTTTATTGGCCTGTATGACCCAGGCTCCTTGGAGATGTCTCAGTAACAAATCCAATCCATATCATTTATTAGCTTTGGACGGTGTCAGCTGGAAGCATCCGAGGGATCCCATTAAAAAGGATTGCTCCCTCTGCAAAGGATGGGCACAAATAAGCTGTTGGATAATTGTTGGCTGCGAGGAGCCCTCCAATGGAAGAAGTTGTTCGGTGTAGGTCTGCTCTCAGGGCCACAATGCTTGGAAGGGGTTGGTGCCATCAGCCCCTTGCCCTCCCTGCCACCTCTGGGCTGGTTGCATCTCCCCACAACCAGTGGGCAGGGTCTGGTCATGGGAACAGAGCTGACAGACACTGGGGAGCTTCCAGGTGAGTCCCCAGTTTCCCTCAGGTGCTGGAAGAGGATCTGGGAGTCCTGGGAGTTGCTTCTTTGCTGGGGGCCAGGAGGGTGCAGGGACCAAGGGGTCAGAGTGGGAAGAGCAGGGGTGAGACAGCGCAGGGGTCTTGGGACAGATCCTAACTGCAGCCTTCTGGGAGGGATCCCAAGATCCACACTGCAGAGAGAGAGATGGTGAGGAGATCTTAAAGCCATTGAGTAGCTGAAGCTCCTCCTCTGAGGCAGTAATCTGCTTGGGGAAAAGAAGCTGCAGGGAGACCTCATTGCACTTCATAATTCCCTGAAAGGGGGTTGCAGTGAGGTGGGAATTGGTCTCTTCTCCCTAGGATCAAGTGATAGAAAGAGAGGGAATGGCCTGAAATTGTGCCAGGGGAGGGTTGGGTTGGAGATGAGGAAAAATTTCTTTGCTGCAAAAGTGGTCAGAGACTGGAACAGGATGCCCTGGGAGGTGGTGGAGTCCCCATGCCTGGAGGGGTTCAAGAAATGTGGGGCCATGGTTTGGTGGCCACGGTGGGGTTGGCATTGGTTGGACTGGACGAGCTCGGAGGGATTTTGCAACCCAAACAGTTCCATGGTTCCATGACCCAGCAAGACCCTGTGAGAAAATAAAACCAGCTCCACTTTGGAAGCCACTGGAGGACCTGGTGGTGGTGTGCATCGCGCCCAGCACCCTGGTGACAGGAGCAATCACGCCTTGGCACCAGCACCTGGGGGTCTGCTCCCTGTTGGCGAAGCAGAGGCTGGTGGAAGTCTGTTTGACTGTCCCTGTCATCAGAAGGTTTACGGATGGTTAATTTATTCTTTATAGCAGAGTCATTGATGGCTGTTAAATCACAAATGAGAGCCAATAAAGGGTGAATTGCAGCTGAAATTACACTGTTTATATGACAGCAGAGTGCTGGCTAAAAGATTCATATGCCGCTGATGAAGTACGTTATAAATTTTAATTACCATAGTTTGTACAAATGACATGTTTGAAATGCTATTGAGTAATGTGACCCTGATAATGAAACTATAAAATAAATCATTAACTTTCTGAATGAGCTTTTTTATTTCCATGCTGCATGAAGTAAACTTTCCAATTTATTCCCTTGCAGCCTTCCTCCGAACAGGAGAAAAACAACCAGGAAGCCCACAAGCAAGTGCAGAGGGAAGAGTCCTCGACCACCCCCTCCGCTCTGAAGGACCCTGGCAAGCCAGCCAAGGCAGGGATGGGTGGGACCACGCTGGAAATGCCGGCAGAAGGTCGGCCCAAAGCAGCCAAAGCCCCCAAACGCCTCATGTTGTCACCCTGCTCCGTACAGGATGAAGCCTGGCTCCTGCAGCCGCAGCCAGCTTAGCTGAGGGAGCACAGAGATAAGAGCAGGGCTTGAGAACCAGCTTTAAAGAGGCATAAGATTCAGGAGCACAGAGAAAAGAAAATCTCCATTACACTCAGGGCATGATTAGAGCTCACTTGTTGGCTGGAGGCTTTGCAGCCCGAGTCCCCGGAGATCTCCCTGACCTCCCCTGGGTGCTCCCAGAGCTTACAGGCAGGAATGAAGGTGCCTGAGCCTCCAACTGCTCGACTCAGAAGCAGAGATGAGTGCCTGGATGGGGCTGATGAGACAACTTGTGATCCAACAAGGGATTTCCTGGGAGCCTGCCTGGGGAAGGAAGCAGAGAGCCACCAGTCCAGCATCCTTTGGTCCAGCTCCACTCGCTCAGGACGCTTCCTACCCCCCCCTAGAAAGACACTGCCTTCTAAGATCATCAACCCAACACCACCATGGCCATCAAACCATGGCCACCTCCAGGCATGGTGACTCCACCACCTCCCTGGCCAACCTATTCCAACCCCCAGAGCTGCTCCTCCCCAGGGGATGCAGTGAATTCCCACCCTGCCAAGTGCCAGGCGGACACAATCTGTTTGCCCATCAGCTGCCCACTGCCCGCATGGACGCAGCCAAGCCCAGTGCCCTCCATGGCACAACCTCCATCGCCGATGCCAAGACCACCCCACCACCCAACCTCACCAGGCCTTTTCTGGCTGGTTGGAATTCCCCCCTTCCCCAAACTCTTCGGGGTGGGAGGGCCTTGCACACCTGAGTTCGCCTTTAGCAGCCGGCCTGAAAATCTCTCCAAGCAGGCTGCTCATGCCGCACTACTTACCATTAAAAGAAAGGACCACATTATTGCTGTTATAAACCATTGATTAAGGTTTATAATAGCAATAATCCCCTCGAAATTCATTGTTACTGCAGTTAATGACCAGTTTATTAGAGCGTTAACCATCCTTGGCAATGGGCTGAGTCGTTTAATGCTGGTAACGACCAATTTCTCAAGGGTTATTGCTTAAATAACAATCCTTTGGTAGATATATGTTCCACCACCAGATACTGCTCCAGCTGGAACCTTCTCCTGTGAAATAATTGTTAATTATTTCCTCCCAAGTTTTGCCACCCTGCCTCCCAAGTTGGAGAGGGAGTGGGTTTGCTGAGGGGCGCCAAGTGTCAGGGCTGCTGAGAGCTGAGAGCAGGCAAAGAGAGGGGAAGCAGCAGGAGATGTGCGAAGAGTCACGCAGAGGGACGTGGGTGGAGGAGTTGGGGGTTTGGGGCTGTTCAGCCTGGAGAAGAGAAGGCTCCAGGGAGAACTTAGAGCAGCCTTCCAGTACCTAAAGGGAGCTACAGAACAGCTGGGGAGGGGCTTTTGACGAGGGCTTGGAGTGATAGGATGAGGGACAATGGCTTTGAGTTGGGAGAGGGGAGACTGAGACTGGAGATAAGGAAGAAATTCTTGACAGTGAGGGTGAGGAGACACTGGAACAGGTTGCCCAGGGAGGTTGTGGATGTCCCTTCCCTGGAGGTGTTCAAGGACAGGGTGAATGAGGCCTTGAGCAGCTTGGTCTAGTGGAAGGTGTTGCTGCCCATGGCAGGGGGGTGGAACTGGATGGTCTTGAAGGTCCCTCCCAACCCATTCCATGATTCTATGATTTGTGAGGCTTCCCCCCCTCCCCTCCAGTGACTGTCCCAGCTCTGGGCATGTCCACCCCATCCACCCACGGTGCTTTGCAGAGTCAGAAGCAGCAAAGCTTCCAGAGCTGAGCCTGGGGCTGCCAGGCACTGCAGTGAGCCACCTGAGGAGGGTGAGAGGCACCAAAGCTCTCCCCCCCTTCTCCTCTTACGTTAATAGGAGCTGAACATTTCATCGCCTTAACGATGTCCTATCGTGTCACGTTAGCATCACCCTCCCAGCAGCATTCATTTTGCCTGACATGATCTGAAAGGCACAGATAGGATTACCCTTTAATTGTGTCATATTAGCAAAAATAAACACTGAGTAGTGCAAGGCTGGCACCAAACAGTGGAGCAGGATCGGACTCTTGCTGCCCACAGAGAGCCCAGGAACCTGCACTCCTCAGGGCCAGCGCATTTATGGGACCAAAGCAGGAGAGGGGCAGGGAGACAATCTCTGCCTCAGGTTCTTTCACCATCTTTAAGTCACTTGATCACAGGTCCCTTGCCTGTGCACAGCCCCCAAGTTTCTCTGAGCCTTCATCCATGATGGAAAGGGGCTGAATTCATAGATTCATAGAATGGGTTGGGTTGGGAGGGGCCTTAAAGATCAGCCAGTTCCAAGCCCCTGCCATGGGCAGGGACACCTCCCACCAGCCCAGGTTGCTTAAGGCCTCATCCAACCTGGCCTTGAACACCTCCAGGCAGGGGGCATTCACAGCCTCCCTGGGCAACCTGTTCCAGTGTCTCCCCACCCTCACTGTCAAGAATTTCTTCCTCATCTCCAGTCTCAGTCTCCCCTCTCCCAGCTCAAAGCCATTGTCCCAGATCCTGTCACTCCAAGCCCTTGCCAAAAGTCCCACCCCAGCTGTCCTGTAGCCCCCTTCAGGTACTGGAAGGCTGCTCTAAGGTCTCCTTGAAGCCTTCTCCTCTCCAGGCTGAACATCCCCAGCACTCCCATCCTGGCCCCACGGGGAAGGCAGCTCCCCTTGACCTACTCACTTCCAGCCACTCACCTCAAACTCCTAACCTCTCAGATGGCTTCAACAGGCTTCTGGATGAGTTTGCTATGAGAAAGAAAACAACAGAAATGTCCCCAAATCACCCCCAGAAAATGCCATGTGAGGTGTTCCTGAGTCTTGTTAAGAGACACCAAGGACATCTCAGTCTGGGAGGGGATCGGGTGGAGCATGACTGGTGCCAGGTCTGGCTGTGGTGTTCCCTTCTTTCTTTTTGCACTTTGTTCCCAGATTTGTGTTGTGTCTTTGAGGTGCCCCTGGAATGAAAAAGAGAGAGAGAGAGAGAAAGAAAGAGAGAAAGAGAGAAAGAAAGAAAGGGAGAAAGAAAGAGAGAAAGAAAGCGAGAAAGAGAGAAAGAAAGAAAGGGAGAAAGAAAGAGAGAAAGAAAGAGAGAAGAAAGAAAGAGAGAAAGAGAGAAAGAGAGAAAGAGAGAGAGAAAGAGAGAAAGAGAGAAAGAGAGAAAGAAAGAAAGAAAAGAAGAAAGAAGAAAGAAAGAAAGAAAGAAAGAAAGAAAGAAAAGAAAGAAAGAAAGAAAGAAAAGAAAGAAAGAAAGAAAAGGAAAAGAAAGAAAGAGAAAGAAAGAAAGAAAGAAGAGGAAGAAAGAAAAGAAAGAAGAGAAAGATGGATAGGTAGATGGATAGATGCATGGAATGGATGGATAGATAGATAGATGATAGAAAGAAAGAAAGAAAAAAGAAGGAGGGATTCCTGCAAAATCTGGGAGAAGTTTCAGTCCTGGGTTCGGTGCTGATCTCTGGTGATGCTCCAGGCTCCTCCAGCCCCTGGGAGAAGGCAGAAATCTGCCTCAAGTCAATTGTCAAGTGGAAAAACACCGAAACATTGGAGTACTTCCCCCCTCCTCTGTAGGAAGGATTTATCACTTTCTAACCACCTCCACCTGCTGACTGGCCCCTGGCAGCTGTGACACGGAGCCCGGCTGGGAAATTTCAGCCAGAGGTGGCTGAGCTCTGGCGGTGGCTTTGCCACAGCCCCGGTCCAGCCAGGCTGGGTCTGTCTCTGGTCCCTGTCACAACTGCTGCAGGGATTTGTGTGAGCATCCGTGTTATTTTAGAGATAATGTGAGCAGAGTGGAGCATGTCACAGGATAATGGTCTCCTGCTGCTAGGCTGTTCTTGGCATTTATCAAAAAATGACACCAGAGGGAATATGCTCAAGGGAGCCGAGGTGTCGATTCCATGACTGCTACTTCGTGATAAAAGTTAACAGAAATAAAAATGAATCAGTCACAAAACAGCTTATTTATAGCTGTGCCCAGCTCAGGAGGGGATCCCTGGCAGAGGCAGGGGAGGGAAGCTCCCCCGTACACAGGATCCCTGGGAAGGCAGGGCAGGGAAGCTCCTCCATGCACAGGATCCCTGGCAGAGGCAGGGCAGGGAAGCTCCTCCATGCACAGGATCCCTGGCAGAGGCAGGGCAGGGAAGCTCCCCATGCACACCCACACCGGCATTGCCCTGCCAGGAGCTGCAGCCCAACTTGCTGCTGCCCTTTCCCACCTTGTCCCTTCCCACCACCCCCTAAACACCTCTGTGAGCAGTGGAGAGGCTGGTGCTCACCACAGGGTGGGAGAGGAGGGCTGGAGGATGAAGTCATTGGAGGTTGCTCAGCCCAGACCTTGATTTTCTGTCTCTCAGGACAGGGTTTGAGCGACCACAGGGTGACAGGGTGGAGGAGATGTCCTCTGCTCCCATTCCCCACCTGGTCTGTGCTGCTCTGCCCTGACCAGGCAGTCTTGCACCCTGAAAGTCCCCCCAGACAAACACCAGCTGGGTGCATCCCCTGCATTTCCCACCTTCTGCCTCCACCTCTGGGTCTCAACAAAGCCAAACCCAAACATTTTGCACAAGGCTCAGGAAAGAAAACAAAACAAATCAAACCCAAACCAAACCACTTCCACTGTTTTGCCTAGGACCAAATATTTGGAGCAAACTGTTTCAGTGCTGCCTCTGTTTATGTATCCTGGTGGGGGTGGCCTCTGGATGGAGCTGGGACCCTGCACTGGGCTCAGCTGCAGGGACTGAGCTCCCAGACCCCAGGGATGCAGATGGAGCTCAGCCTCAGCAATGGGAATTGCTTCTGGGGGGAGGAGGGAGCTTGTTCCCTGAGCAGGGGGGGATCAGGTCTCTTGTTGGCTGTTTGCTAACAGGCAGTGCCCAGGGAGCTGTGTGGGTTTGGGGTAGGGGGGGAAGGGTTTGCGGGTCCCAAGCACCTGCAGCATGCACCAGTGGGTCATACACCTGCAAGAGGCTGGAACTTACTTCTGATAACAGTGGGAGCTGGGGGGGGGGGAGGGAAGTAGGAAAAGGAAGAAAAGAGGTAGGGAAAGGCAGAAAAAAGGGCAGAAAATAAGAAAAAGGAAGAAAAAAGGCAGGAAAAGGAAGGGAAAAAAGGCAGGAAAAGGAAGGAAAAGGCAGGAAAGGGAAGGGGAAAGGAAGGGGAAAGGCAGGAAAGGGAAGGGAAAGGCAGGAAAAGGAAGGGAAAGGAAGAAATAAAAGCAGGCAAAGGAAGAAAAGGGCAAGAAAAGGAAGATAAATGCAGTAAAAAGAGAAAAAAAGAGGGAAAATGGTAAAAAAAAAGGGAGGCAGGAAGGGAAACAGGGTGGGGCTGGGTGTGTCAGGAAAAGGAAGAAAAAAAGGCAGAAAAAGGCAGAACATGGAACAAATAAATAAATTTAAAGGCCAGCATTTGCTGAAAGAACTAAAAATGCCTAATCCTGGGTCTGGTATTCAGTGAAATATCCTGGCTGCAAGCATCTCACCATGGAGCTTGCCCTAAATGGAGCATGCAGCTGGTTAAGGGAAGAAAAACGAGGTGGGATTTGGGTTTCCACACCAGCCCATCGCAGGCACAAAGCTGAAGGCCTCCACTTGATCAAGGTGAACAAATTGATGGACTAATGGTCGGTGGGGCCAAGTTCTGGGCTGTTTCCAGCAGGACAGTCTGGTTTTGTTATCTCAGCTGCAGGCAGGGAGGAGGAGAGGAGGAGGAAGAGGAGGAGGAGAAGGAGGAGGAGGGCAGGAGGAGGACACTGAAGCACCTGGCTTGGTTGGCCCTCCATGTAATAGGAAACAACAGGGGCCACAGGGGACACATCTCTCTTTTCCACCTACATGTTATTCCAGCCATAAATCCGAGTGACAAGCTTGAACTTTTCTCAATTGACATGTTTACAAGGGAAGTCCACGTTTGACAGGAAAATTAAGCATATCAATCACTTAACGAGCTCGTTAATGAAAGGCTCTCAGATCTCTCTGAGTTTGTGCCTGGTAGCACAATTTATTGATCAAGTGTGCTCTCGGCCCGGGCCAGATGTTGCTGTGCCTTGATCCTCAAAGCCAGGCCAGCCCTCAAACCCTGGCCAGGGTTTAGCAAGAGGTCATTTTCTCCAGCAGACCCCAGGTTCCCCTGTCTGTCTTCTGTTTTCTCTTTCTTTCTCTCCCCCTTTTTTTTTTTCCTCCCCCCAGCAGAACAAAGAGAGCAGATGCAGGCTCGGGGCCCCTCACACCCACTCAGACATATGGAAGCGATCTCCTCTGTCTTTGTAATTACACAGGAGCTTGCTTTTCAATGGCTGCAGGTTTTATTGCACAGAAACCAACCTATTCCTACATAAAACATTTTTATGGCTTCTCCTCCAGGGGCTCCTGGCAAGGATCTGTCAGGGCTAACAGCGGCAGGACCCTGGCAGCTGGTGGGGTCCCCTGGCATGAGCATGGAGAGGCCAAGGACAGGGTGAGAGGGTGAAGGAGGGAGGCCCAGATGAGGCATGGTGGTGGGAAAACTGGAGGCAGAGCTCCCAGTGAAAGCCAGCAGCTTTTGAAAGGCAGCAGAGAACACAAAGCAAGCCTCAAACCTTAATGAGACCTATAAATCCTGGCTGTGTCTGCCCTCCCAGCCTGGGATGTGCCCAAAATCCCAGCCATGGATGTGCTTGGAAGAGCCTCACATGTCTGCACATCTCAAAGATGCTCAGAAGGTTGCAGTGGCATGGAGGATGCTCTTATTTCTTTATCTGTTGGTGACCATGGCAGTGGCACAGAGGATGCTCTCCTCTGGTGAGACACTGGCACAGGTTGCCCAGGGAGGTGGTGGAAACCTCATCCCTGGAGGTTTTGAAGGCCAGGCTGGTTGTGGCTCTGAGCAACCTGCTCTGGTGTGAGGTGTCCCTGCCCATGGCAGGGGGGTTGGAACTGGATGATCCTTGAGGTCCCTTCCAAGACTCATAATTCTGTGATCTCTTTATCCATTGCTGATCATGGCAGTGACGTGGAGGATGCTCTCCATTGGTGGGGATCTCTTTCTCCATTGGTGGCTTCAGCCCAGAGTCCCCACATTTCAGCCCTGCAGGGAGAATTTGCATGTCCCAGCTGCAGGCATTAACACAGAGCCTGGGCAGGGTGCTCTGGCAGTACTCCCTGTGCCAGACTCATCCTTTCCCTGGGTCAGGCTCAGGGAAAAGCAGCTCCCAGGTATATCCCTGGGCTGCATCTGGCAGATGCAGGTGCACACAAGCCAGGGAGGGTGACAGAGAGCCATCCACCCTCTCTGGTCACTGTAGTCTAGCTGGTGTAGCAGAGCATGCTTTGGATGTGCCAGCAGCTTGTTTGCAGAAGGCCTTGGAGAGACAATGGGAGAGTCACTCTGCAGCCTAATGGAATAAAAAAGTGGGGGAAAAAAACAGCCTGTAGTGCATCATGAAGAGCCCCAAATGCAAAGATGACAATTTAAGTGTTTAAAATGTACTCAAGGTAATTCCAAACAAATTTTAAAGCCATTTCAGACTATAAAACCCTTCAGCTAAATCATTGGGTATATGGTGGCAGTGCTTATGTTGCAAAATATCCCTAGCAGGAAAGGAGAAGTTTAAAACCATGGCCACTTAATCCCCAGAAATGACTGATGGGAGGCTGCAGTGCTGGAGCTGGAGGTACCTGCAAGTCAAGGCCAGGCTGCTTGGTCACTCCTGGCCAGGCTGTGTGAGGAGCACCTGGGGGCTAGCTTGGATTTGTAGAGCTCTGTCAAGGCATTGATGTTCTTCCAGAGTGTTGCATCTGCACTGATGTCATGGCACAGCCTTGGCTTCATCCCTCCAGCTCCTCCAACAGCCTCCCTCCTCCTCCTCCAACAGCCTCCCTCCTCCTCCAATAGCCTCCTCCCTTCTCCAGCAGCCTCCTCCCTTCTCCAGCAGCCTCCCGCCTCCTCCCAGCCATCTTAAGGAAGCCCAAAGTCTCCACCTGGCCCTACTGCACCTCACCCCAGCAGGATTTGGGGGAAATCAGCTCCTCCAGAAGAGCTGTAGCTGCACCTGGGGAAGGGCTGAGGGCTGGTGAGGGGCTGGAGGAACACAGTCCCAGCTCCCTGCTCCCACCCACATCGCTGCCCAGGGGAGGGCTGATGGTTGTCTCACCGAAGGTGATTTACTCTGGGCCATCCCCACGGCCACCGTCGGCGCTGGCGTCTCTCGAATCCCTTCGCCGGGCGTCCGCCTTTCACACCCTGCCAAAGACTCAAACCCACCAGGGAAGCCCTGAAAAGCCGAAATCAAAAGTTTATTCCCTTCACTTCTGGGCTCCCAGTTTCTTCTTCTTCTTCTTTTTTTGGTTGTCGTTGGGTTGGGTTGGTTTTTTTTGCGCGCTGCCTGTTCCGTGCCCCGATCCGAGCGAGCGGCGCAGCTCTCCCTCGCTCCCTCTTCCCTCGCTCCCTCTTCCTTTCACCAAACAGATGTAACTATTTATTCCTTATGTCCCAGTTTTCCTGTAATTTCATAAAGTGCAAATTTGCTGTCCTGCTCCCAAATGCCGAGTCGGTGGTTTGTCATAACAGTCATCAGTAACTGTCGCTTTCTGCCTGGGGCTTAATTAACCCACTCCCTCATTAGCATGTCCATGCAGTTGTAAGGAATGAAAGGCTGATTATTTTCTACAACAGTCGCAGCCAATTACTGCGCTGAAATGGAACCACATTAATCAAATCTTTAGTACAGTGGCAAATTCAGAGATATCAGATTGCAAGAGACTGCAAAGCTAATATGTCACTGTCAGCGGAGCTACGCAGGCATTTAGCGAATTGCATTAAATAGATGGCTCCGCTGAAACCGCATGAATTTAATATGTGATGGGATCTGGAAGCTATTAGTGTGACATGGCAAAGTACTGGGAGCTTGGCAGCTCTGGACTTTATCCATGAACTCAGGAAACTCGTGGAAAAGGGAAAAAAAAAAAGAAAAGAGGGGAGAAAAAAAAGAAACCCAACAACTTTGCCTGGATGTGTGTGTGTGTGTGTGTGTGTGTGCGTGCGAGAGGCAGAACGTCGCCCCGAGGAAGGGGGAAGGAGCAGCGAGGAGATGGGAACGGCCCCCAGGCAGTTTGCTGCTGGGGGATGCTGGAGGAGAGCTTGGGGCTGGAGGGGAGGGAGGGAAGCACTCTGAGTACCGGCTTTGGGGCTCTCGTTGCAAGGAAGATATCGAGGTGGTGGAGTGTGTCCAAAGGTGTGGCTAGGACGTTGAGGGCTGGAGGGGGGGTCCAGAGAAGGGCAACGAAGCTGGGGAAGGGTCTGGAGAACAGGGCTGAAGGAGGAGCAGCGGAGGAAGCTGGGGGTGTTCAGTGTGGAGAAAAGGAGGCTGAAGGGCTCCCTGAAAGGTGGGAATTGGTCTCTTCTCCTTAGTCTCAGGTGATGGAAGGAGAGGAAATAGCCTGAAACTGTGCCAGGGGAGGGTTAGGTTGGAGACTAGGAAACATTTCTTTGCTGCAAAAGTGGTCAGAGACTGGAACAGGATGCCCTGGGAGGTGGTGGAGTTCCCTTCCCTGGAGGTGTTCAAGAAACCTGTGGCCGTGGCACCTGGGGCCATGGTTTGGTGGCCATGGTGGTGTTGGCTTGATGGTTGGACTGGATGATCTTAGAGGCCTTTTCCAACCTGAATGATTCTATGACTCTAAATCCCTCAGAGGGTTTAGAATCCTTTCCCTCCATAGGGGAGGCCACACAGGAAGAGGAATAGGTTTGTTCAAAGCCACCCTCAAGGGCCCTTCAAACCTTTCCACTTTTCCAATGAGTAACTGTGGGGAAATCCACCCTGGGTCCACCTTGCTGCCAAGCTTGCCGGGAACCTCAGCTTCCTGCCCTCTTTTAGCCTGCTTAATCCTTCCATGCATTCATGAGCTTCACCTAGACAGCACCAAACATCTCTGGGCAGCCTGCAAGCAGGACAGATCCCCGGGAGAGGGAGAGTGGCCACCGCCAGCTGCCCCACCTGTGCCCCCCTCAGCCGGTGTCGCTGTGCCCGCTCGGTGCCACGCGCCGGGGAGCCGCAGGCGCTGACAGGGCTGAGCGATGAGGCTCAGCAGCCAGGGTCTGCTCTTACACAAACTGCCTTCATCAGCAACTCGCTGCTCCCATCAGTTAATCTTCCAGCAGAAGGTACACTCCTGGTACATTTCCTCTCCCAGTAACCTAATCTACCATCTAGTTTATGCATACATGCTCCGAGGGGCTTTTATATATATATGTAGAGATATATATTTATTTTTTTCCCCTCTAACAATCAATCTGTGCAGCGAGGAGCTGCAGCTGCATTTAAATACCAAGGGGTTTTTCCATTATCTCCAGCAAAGGAGAAGGAGAAGGAGAAGGAGAAGGAGAAGGAGAAGGAGAAGGAGAAGGAGAAGGAGAAGGAGAAGGAGAAGGAGAAGGAGAAGGAGAAGGAGAAGGAGAAGGAGAAGGAGAAGGAGAAGGAGAAGGAGAAGGAGAAGGAGAAGGAGAAGGAGAATGAAAAAGGGAAAGGAAAAGGAAAAATGAAAAAGAAGAGGAAAAAGGAAAAGGAAAATAAATGAAAATAAAAAGGGAAAGGGAAAGGAAAAAATAAAGGAAAAGGAAAAAGCAAAAGGAAGAAAAGGAAAGGGAAAAGGAAAGGGAAAGGGAAAAGGAAAAGGAAAAGGGAAAGGAAAAGGAAAAAAGCAAAATAAAATTAAAATAAAGAAGGAAGAGGGAAAGGAAAAAGAAACACAAAAAGAAAAAATAAAAATAAAGAAAAAGAAAAGCAAAAATAAAAATAAAGGTAAAAAATAAAAAGAAAAATGGGAGAAAAAAGGGGGAAAAAGAAAAAGAAAAAGAAAAAGAGAAAAAGAAGAAAAGGAAAAGAAAAAGGAAAAGGAAAAGGAAAAGAGAAAGAAAAAGAAAAATTAAAAGGGAAAGAAAAAGAAAAAGGAAAAGAAAAAGAAAAAGAAAGAAAAAGAAAAAGAAAAAGGAAAAAGAAAAGAGAAAAAGAAAAAGAAAAAGAAAAAGGAAAAGGGAAAGGAAAAAGGAAAAGAAAAAAGGAAAATAAAAAGATTAAAAGAAAAAAAAAAGAACAAGAAAAAGGAAAAGGAAAGGAAAAGGGAAAAGAAAAAGGAAAATAAAAAAGGAAAATAAAAAGATAAAAAGAAGAAAAAAGAAGAAGAAGAAAAGGACAAAAAAAGTGGGAGAGGGCCATTGGAAATCAAGGGAAATAAATTCCAGTTTGGTGAAGAATCTGTTTGAAGGTGTGAGGAATGCTGAGGGTAGCCTACAATCACTGCTGCTGCTCTAGGAATAGATTTGGGAAGTTGAGGCCCTTGGATTGTTTTTTCTTGTAGAATCCCAGGCTGCCAGCTTGGAAGGGACCCCAGGGATCATCAGCTCCAACCTTCCTAGGCCACAGCAGTTGCATGAGCTGGGCCCAGCACCCTGGCAAGCTGAGCCTTCAAAGTGCCCAGTGGAGAGGACTCCACTGCTGCCCTTGGGAGGTGACTCCAGTGTGACTGTGCTCATGGATGCTCCTGCTGGGCACTGGGAAGAACCTGAACTTTTAGATGCTTCTCCAAACCCAGTGGTGAAACCTCCTTTGCAGCCCACCTGCCCTGATGCCCTGAGCATCAGGCTGTTGCTCTCTACAGCTCCCTGAAAGGAGGTTGCAGTGAGGTGGGGTTGGTCTCTTCTCTCTAGGATCAGGTGACAGAAAGAGAAAAAATGTCTGAAATTGTGACAGAAAGAGAAGAAATGTCTGAAATTGTGCCAGGGGAGGCTTAGGTTGGAGATAAGGAACATTTTCTTTGCTGCAGGAATGGTCAGGGGTTGGAACAGGCTGCCCAGGGAGGTGGTGGAGTCCCCATGCCTGGAGGTGTTCAAGAAATGTGTGGCCATGGCACGTGGGGCCATGGTTTAGTGGCCATGGTGGGGTTGGGTTGCTGCTTGGACCTGATGATATTGGAGGCCTTTTCCAGCCAAAACAATTCTATGATTCTCTTTGGCATGGGCTGTTCTTTTTCCTCCTTCTTTTCCTTTCTTCCTAGGGTTCTATACATTTTATTTCTTCTTTTGCTCCCAGGGAGGTTCACACAGAGCCTGGTGCTTGGATTTTACACAAATCACTGATGAGATAACAAATTAATTACCTGCTCACTCCTCCCCTCCTGCGGGAGGTCACAGAGGCTGGGGAGGAGTGGAGGTGGAGGTAGGGGGGAGGAGGGCACAGCTCTCACTGCCCCTTGCTCAGTGCCATCCCAGCTCCTACTTTAAATATCATAGAATGGAATGGAATGGAATGGAATGGAATGGAATGGAATGGAATGGAATAGAATAGAATAGAATAGAATAGAATAGAATAGAATAGAATAGAATAGAATAGAATAGAATAGAATAGAATAGAATAGAATAAAGCCAGGTTGGAAGAGACCTTCAAGATCATCGAATCCAACCTATCATCCAACACCACCTAATCAACTAAACCATGCAACCAAGCACCCTATCAAGTCTCTTCCTGAACACCTCCAATGATGGCGACTCCATCACTTCCCTGGGCAGCACATTCCAATGGGCAATCACTCTCTCTATGTAGAGCTTCTTCCTAACCTCCAGCCTAAACCTCCCCTGGCACAGCCTGAGACTGTGTCCTCTTGTTCTGGTACTGGTTGCCTGGGAGAAGACACCAACCTCTGCCTGTCTACAACCTCCTTTAAGGTAGTTGTAGAGAGCCACAAGGTCACCCCTCAGTCTCCTCTTCTCCAGGCTAAGCAACCCCAGCTCCCTCAGTCTCTCCTCACAGGGCTGTGCTCCAGACCCCTCCCCAGCTTTGTTGCCCTTCTCTGGGCACACTCCAGCAGCTCAACCTCCTTCCTAAACCGAGGGGCCCAGAACTGGACACAGGACTCGAGGTGTGGCCTAACCAGTGCAGTGTACAGGGGCAGAGAGCCAAATGTCAAAATTGCCACTTTGGGTTAAAATCAGCTTGAAATGGCCCTTCCTAAACACAGAGGCACCCAAACTCCGTCTGTCATCTTTAGTGGCTCACAACGAAGCCTGGGAAAATACTGTCCCAGCACAGAGGAGTTTTATAACCTTTGATATACAGCTTTCATTATTAGCAATAATTCCTGTAACTGCATCCACACAAACATTTATTGAATAATAATTCTGCTTGTTTGGGGGGGTTGGGTTGGGTTGGTTGGGTTGGGTTTGGGTTTTTTTGGGGGGTGACTTGCTCCCTGGGCCCTACAGATCTTTGCCTTCATCTTCTCCATCCTCTTCCTCCAGCTCTTCATCCTCCTTTTCAGCCCTTTGCAAAAGAAGAAGCAGGCTATGGGGTTTGCTTCCTCTACTTCTGGGGTGGTTTTTTGGCCAGTTGAACAATAATTCTGCCTTTTCTGCTGTTGACTTCACCCCTGGACCCCACAGATCCCTGCCTCTGCAGATCACTCATCCTCTCCATCCTCTTCATCCAGCTCTTCAACTTCATCTTCTACCCTTTGCAAAAGAAGAACCAAGCCTCCGGTGTGGTTGTTCCTTCCTCTACTTGTGTGCTTTTTGGCCAGTTGAGTAATAATCCTGCTTTTTCTTGGTGACTTGATCCCTGGATTCCACAGAGCCTTCATCCTCTCCATCCTCTTCATCCAGCTCTTCATCCTCCTCCTCCCTTTGCAAAAGAAGAACCAGGCCTCTGGTATGGTTGTTCCTTCCTGTGCTTTTTGGCCAGTTGACTAATAATCCTGCTTTTTCTTGGTGACTTGATCCCTGGACTCCACAGACCCTTCATCCTCTCCATCTTCCTCTTCTACCCTCTGCAAAATAAACCCAGCCCTTTGCTGTGCTTTCTTTTTCCCTTCTACTTTGGGGATTTATTTTTTCTTACCCACTCCCCCTTACCTCTCCTTTCTCCCTTTTCCCCCTTTCCCCCCTTTCCCTCCTTTCCCCTTTGCCACCATATTAAAGCCTAATTCCCCCCAGACAGCTCTCTTCCCCCTTAAGTCATCAGCAGCCCCAATGAGAATAGAATAGAATAGAATAGAATAGAATAGAATAGAATAGAATAGAACAGAACAGAATAGAGTAGAACAGGTTGGAAGAGACCTTCGCAATCATCATGTCCAACCTATCAACCAACACCACCTAATCAACTAAACCATGCAACCAAGCACCCTATCAAGTCTCCTCCTAAACACCTCCAATGATGGTGACTGCACCACCTCCCCAGGCAGCCCATTCCAATGGGCAATCACTCTCTCTGTGTAGAACTTCCTCCTAACCTCCAGCCTAAACCTCCCCTGGTGCAGCTTGAGACTGTGTCCTCTTGTTCTGGTGCTGGTTGCCTGGGAGAAGAGACCAACCTCTGCCTGTCTACAACCTCCCTTCAGGTAGTTGTAGAGAGCAATAAGGTCACCCCTGAGTCTCCTTTTCTCCAGGCTAAGCAACCCCAGCTCCCTCAGTCTCTCCTCATAGGGTTTGTATCACAGCATCACCAAGGTTGGAAGAGACCTCAAAGATCATCAAACCCAACCTCTCACCACAGACCTCAGGACTAGACCATGGCACCAAGTGCCATGTCCAATCTCCCCTTGAACACCTCCAGGGACGGCAACTCCACCACCTCCCTGGGCAGCACATTCCAATGACGAATGACTCGCTCAGTGAAGAACTTTTTCCTCACCTCCAGCTTAAACCTCCCCTGGCACAGCTTGAGACTGTGTCCTCTTGTTCTGGTGCTGGTTGCTAGAGACAAAAGACCAACCTCTTTCTGGCTACAACCACCTTTCAGGTAGTTGTAGAGGGCAATGAGGTCTCCCCTGAGCCTCCTCTTCTCCAGGCTAAGCAACCCCAGCTCCCTCAGCCTCTCCTCACAGGGCTGTGCTCAAGGCCTCTCCCCAGCCTTGTTGCCCTTCTCTGGACACCTTCAAGTCTCTCAATGTCCTTCCTAAACTGAGGGGCCCAGAACTGGACACAGGACTCAAGGTGTGGCCTAACCAGTGCTGAGCACAGGGCACAATGACCTCCCTGCTCCTGCTGGCCACACTATTCCTAATGCAGGCCAGGATGCCATTGGCCTTCTTGGCCACCTGGGCACACTGCTGGCTCATGTTCAGGCAGCTGTCAATCAGCACCCCCAGGTCCCTCTCTGTTTGGGAGCTCTCAGCCACTCTGACTCCAGCCTGTAGCTCTGCATGAGGTTGCTGTGGCCAAAGTGCAGCCCCTGGCACTTGGACTTGTTGAATGCCATCCTGTTGGCCTCTGCCCATCTGTCCAGTCGGTCGAGGTCCCTCTGCAGAGCCCTTCTGTCCTCTAACTGACCAACATCTGCCTCCAGCTGAGGGGCTGCATTCCAAACCCCTCACCAACTTTCTTGCCCTTCTCTGGGCACGCTCTGCATGCACAAACCAGCTCCCTGTGCCTGCACCACCACCACCCCACCTCCCCCCCAGTAAAAAGGCAGGAACAATAAAAAGGCCTTCGCTACCCTCTGCCTTTTTTCACAGTCAGGCTTCGAGTTCACATGTGAATTTATGCCAGTTTTGACATTAGCAGGGGGGAAAAAAAATTAACAGTTCTCACACACCAAAAAAAAAAAGGGAGGGGGGGGATGGGGGGGGGGGGGGGAAGAAAAGGAGGGGGAAGAAAAAAACAAAACCCCAACACACAGCACCAAAAAGAGAACCTTGCACAAAAGAGGTTTTTGTGTTTCAAGCCGAATAAATTACAGTGTGATGTTATTAAAACACTTAGTTGTTAAGTTGCCAAGAAAATCCACTCTATTCACACGGACTCGAGGACCTGTCTCCATGCAAAGTAATTAAATTAGATTTATGGGCTGCATTACATCAGTGTTTGATAGTTCATTTTTCCTTTCTTCATATTTTGTCCTGCTTTATTAGAGCATGTGACAGATGGTAAAAATAGTGTGAAGTTTCTTGGCCCTGTGCTAAATCCCCCTTCGGTTGTATATCTCTCTCCTGTCAGTTCTCCCCAGCGATGATAAATTAACCTCTCCTCTTCTATCCCAAGTGTGGCAGTAAAGCACTCTTTGACACAGCACTATCACTTTATCTTCATCTCTGCTGGGCCAGGGGAGGGGTGGAGAAGGAAGGGGAAGAGGGAGATGATGCAATCGCTGCCACCGGTTTAAAACACACCAAGGGGGGGCGGGGGGGGGGGGAGAGGGAAAGAGATTTATTGTGTCAAAAAAAAATAAAGAAAGGAAAGGCAGGAGCAGTGCTGATGTAGAGGGAAGGTTGAGGAAGGAATTCTTCACAGTGAGGGTGGGGAAACACTGGAACACGTCGCCCAGGGAGGCTGTAGATGTCCCCTCCCTGCAGGTGTTCAAGGCCAGGCTGGCTGAGGCCTTGAGCAGCCTGGGCTGGGGGGAGGTGTCGCTGCCCATGGCAGGGGGTTGGAGCTGGATGAGTTCTAAGATCCCTTCCAACCCAAACCATTCTGTGAGTCTGTTTTGTTGTGTGTCTGTTTGAGTTTGTCCATTCATGGTGTCCCCTCTTGCCTCGGGTTGGAGGGACAAGGCTCTTTCTGGATTTACTCAGCATCACAGCAAGGTAGGGGTTGGAAGGCGCCTCTGGAGAGCATCAAGTCCAACCTCGTTGTCAGAGCAGGGTCACCTAGAGCAGTGTGCACAGGACAGCATCCAGGAGGTGGGGGCTGATCCCTTCTTGCATGCAACAAGTGCCAGGACAAGAAGAAATGGCTTCAAGTTGTGCCAGGGGAGGTTCAGGTTGGATATTGGGAACTACTTCTTCCCAGCAAGAGTTCCCAGGCACTGGCACAGGCTGCCCAGGGAGGTGCTGGAGTCCCCATCCCTGGAGGGGTTTAAAAGCAGCATGGATGTGGTGCTGAGGGATGTGGTTCAGTGGCAGGGGCTCAGCAACACTGGTGGCACTGTGAGCTCTGGGGGACTTGATGCTCTCAAAGGTCTCTTCCAACCTCAACAGTTCAGTGGTTCTATGATTCTTCCAACACCCTCCATGCTCAGCCAGCAGCCAGGGCATGGCTGTGACACCAGGCCTGGAGCCTGGGGGCAGAGCTGGAGGCTATTTGGTTAAAAAACACCCAAAGATAAAGCTGCTTAAAACAGCCATTTTGGTTTGGAAGTGAAACCTGAAGCCCTGCAGCAGCTCTTGACCAGCCCTGGGCTTAAAAGGAAGCCATTGATCACTTTGCTGTTGTCACCAGCACAAGTGTATGGAAATAGCATCTGGCACCCACGTCCCATGGCAGGCTCCAGGCTAATCAGGAGCGGAGAGGCTGTCCCAGAGTTCAGAGCAGGGGTGGTGACAGTGGGATTAAGCTTGTCCCCACTCCTCCAACTGCAGGAGGGTCAACCTGTGGGCACCAAGCCCAGGGCATAGTGACACCAAAACCAAACCCCACTGAAACCAAACCCTCAGCTGTGCTGTGGCTCTCCCCAGGGGAGGGTTGGTGACAGGGACAGCAGTGGGTGGCATGGCACTGAGACATGGGTCGCAGAGAGGGTGGCATTGGGCATTGCACTGTGACAGAGGGGCACAGTGAGGGTGGAATTACACTGTGGCACAGGGGACACAGTGAAGGTGGCATTGCACTGTGGCACAGTGGACACAGTGAAGGTGGCATTGCACTTGGGTACAGGGCTCACAGTGAGTGTGGCAGCTGTACTGTGGCACAGGGGACACAGTGAAGGGTGGCACTGCACTTGGGTACAGGGATCACAGTGAGTGTGGCAGCTGTACTGTGGCACAGGGGACACAGTGAAGGTGGCACTGCACTTGGGTACAGGGCTCACAGTGAGTGTGGCAGCTGTACTGTGGCACAGGGGACACAGTGAGGGTGGCACTGCACTGTGGCACAGGGATCACAGTGAGTGTGGCAGCTGTACTGTGGCACAGGGGACACAGTGAAGGGTGTCACTGCACTTGGGCACAGGGATCACAGTGAGTGTGGCAGCTGTACTGTGGCACAGGGGACACAGTGAAGGTGGCATTGCACTGTGGCACAGTGGACACAGTGAAGGTGGCACTGCACTTGGGTACAGGGCTCACAGTGAGTGTGGCAGCTGTACTGTGGCACAGGGGACACAGTGAGGGTGGCACTGCACTGTGGCACAGGGATCACAGTGAGTGTGGCAGCTGTACTGTGGCACAGGGGACACAGTGAAGGGTGGCACTGCACTTGGGCACAGGGCTCACAGTGAGTGTGGCAGCTGTACTGTGGCACAGGGGACACAGTGAGGGTGGCACTGCACTTGGGCACAGGGATCACAGTGAGTGTGGCAGCTGTACTGTGGCACAGGGGACACAGTGAGGGTGGCACTGCACTTGGGCACAGGGATCACAGTGAGTGTGGCAGCTGTACTGTGGCACAGGGGACACAGTGAAGGGTGGCACTGCACTTGGGCACAGGGATCACAGTGAGTGTGGCAGCTGTACTGTGGCACAGGGGACACAGTGAAGGGTGGCACTGCACTTGGGCACAGGGATCACAGTGAGTGTGGCAGCTGTACTGTGGCACAGGGGACACAGTGAAGGATGGCACTGCACTTGGGCACAGGGATCACAGTGAGTGTGGCAGCTGTACTGTGGCACAGGGGACACAGTGAGGGTGGCACTGCACTGTGGCACAGGGATCACTGGTGGGTGGCACTGCACAGAGGGTCACAGTGAGGGTGCCACGGCACTGCAGCACCCCAGATGTGAGCTCAGGTGACAACAGCAGCCTGCAGCCCCAGCCATGGTGCCCCTCAGACCTTGTGGGTAGCTCCTCACAGAAACAGAGAAGCCCAAACCCAGGCAGGGACTGAAACACAACTCTGGGGCTCATGGCGTGCCCTGAGAGCCACCCAGCAGCGAGGACCTCCTGCCCCCCACCCCCAGCCTTGTGCCAACCAAGTTTGCAGGCCTGAGCTGATGGAGTGGTCGAGCAGCCTGCAGCTGCAGCCTGAGCCAAGCTCATCATTAAAGCTGTAGTTTATTTCTTCTGTATTTCATAAAACATGAAATATTGGCACTGGGCTGTGCCCAGAGAGAACAGGGATGCTCCATTAAGTCCAACACTGCTCCTCCATGAGATGCAGTAATTATAGGAGGCTTTTTTCTTTCCTTTTTTTTTTTTTTAATTCTTTTTTTTTCCCCTCTCCCTATTCCTACTGCTAAGTTCCTACTTGCAGATGCTAACAAAAGAAATAAGCTTTTAATCCAAACATAATTAATATGAATTACCTCCACAGTACACCCTGGCTTTGCACCATTAAACTTAATTTTTGTTTTGCATGATAATTGTGTTATCATTACCATTTATAGGAGAACTCAGGGACCTTCACTTTGTTTTTCAGCCAAGACCAAAGGCACCAGGAATGGCTGTCAGTGGTCTCGCTGCCTGCAGAGCTCGGGGGAATTATCTCCCTTGGATGGCCTTGGGTTTGCCTTCGCCACGGTCAGGCTCCTTGGGTTGGTTGCAGGATTTCCCTCCCTCCCTGGGCTGTCTGGTGGGTGGGAGGTGGGATCCATGGCACAGCCCTTCTGGGACAGAGTCAGAGCCCTGCAGGTCACCGAGGCTCCGGCACAGCCCCTGTCAGCCTGCGGCTCCTCTGGGCCACCCCATGCTTCATAGGGTCATAGGAGAAGAGAACCATGGAATCAAAGGATAATAGACTCATGGAAGCAAAAGATCATAGGATCATAGAATCAGAGGATGAGAGGATCATAAGATAACAGGATCACAGATTATAGCATCACAGGATCAGAGGATCGCAGGATCAGAGGATCACAGGATCAGAGGATCATAGAACCAGAATCATAGGATCAGGATAATAGAATCATGGAATCAAAGGATCATAGGATCATAGGATAATAGAATCATGGGATCAAAGGATCAGAGGATCATAGAATCATAGGATCAGAGGATCATGGGATCATGGAATCAAAGGATCATGGAATCAAAGGATAATAATATCAAAGGATCATAGGATCACAGGATCATAGAATCATAGGATAATAGAATCATGGAATCATTGGACCAATAGGATCATTGAATCATGAAATCAGGATCATTGAATCACAGGATCAGAGGATCAGAGGATCAGAGGATCAGAGGATCATAGAATCAGGATCATAGGATCAGGATAACAGAATCATGGAAGCAAAGGATCATAGGATAATAGAATCATGGGATCAAAGGATCAGAGGATCATAAGACAACAGGATTGCAGATCAGAGGATCAGAGGATCATGGGATCATGGAATCAAAGGATCATAGTATCAAAGGATCATAGGGTCACAGGATCATAGAATCATAGGATAATAGAATCATGGAATCAAAGGACCATAGGATCATTGAATCATGAAATCAGGATCATTGAAACACAGGATCAGAGGATCATAGAATCAGGATCATAGGATCAGGATAATAGAATCATGGGATCAAAGGATCAGAGGATCATAAGACAACAGGATCACAGATCAGAGGACCATAGGATCATAGGCTCATAGGATCATAGAAGTACTCAGGCTATTAGGGCCACCCCAAAGTCCTAGCCAGCCCCATGTGAGGGGTTTGTGCAGGAGCCTCTGCAGCAGGAGGGAGATGGAGCCAAGGGCCCTCATTATTTATTGAAATCCCAGCCCTGTCGGGGGCTGAGTTACTGCAGCCTCCATTAGCAGGCTCCGGCTGCACGGGAGAGAGGGAATGAGAAAATGATGGATGGGGACACAGAGATTTTAAGAATAAAAAGGGAAAGAAATGAGAGGGAAAAGGGCAAAGAGGAGGGAGGGAAGGGCTTTTCCCCTGCCTGCCATCTCCCTGCCCAAGCCACTCTGAGCCACGGTGCCCAGCGGGTGCCAGCTTGCTCTGGAGGCACAAACCCTGCAACAGCAGCACGGGCACAGCTGGTTGGGGCTGAGGGGCTTGCTCAGGAAAGAGCAGAAGTCACCTGCCAAGGGCAGCAAGGGCTTCTCCAGGGGTAACCCAGCCTAGCTGGGACTCCTGGATTTGGGGCTTTAAACCCCTGCAGAACGTGAGCAGGAAAATGCAAAGTTAGGGCTCTCAGCCACAGGCCACGAGGTGGGCAGCAGAGGACAACTGAGGCAGTTGGGATGGGCTGGGAACTCCCAGTGCCTCTCCTCAGCTGGATGACCATGCCCAGCACCCTCACCACAGGCTCCAGGGAGCTTGGTGAGCTTCGAGTGCTGCTAAAAACGAGGTGGTTCCTGCCAGGGAATTGTGCTGGGAAGGCACTGGGAGAGGGATTGGCAGCTGGGAGGGAATGAGGGAGGTGATGGAGGATGCTGATGATGTTGTCCAAGTAAGTGGCCAAGAGCAGAGGTAAACAAATGCCAGGGAATGACACCTCTGAGCCTGGGGAAGAGGTGGCTGTCACTGTTAAAAGTTTTCTCTGTGAGTTGTCTGTAATCAGCACTTTGAATGATTGCATAAATATATTAATTATACTAATTAATTTCCCCAGGAAAGAGGCTTCAGTAGCTGGAGACAGCAGGTGTCTGAAGGAGAGCACCAGCACCACCGTGCAGGCAGCTCAGCCTCAGCAAATTCCTTAATGAGGGCAGTTCCTGGGCACTGGGCTTTGGCCTCAGTGCAAAACATTTTAGGCAACACAAAGAGATCCAAGAGGAGCCCAATTAAGGAGAGCAGCCTGGAAACAGCTGCCTGCTGCCTGCACCCAACCAACCTGGCCCTGGCCCAAGCCACACAGAGATGGGCCAAGGGCACAGGGTGGGCACCAGGCACCATGGAAATAGCCCTTGGGGTTTAAAGCCTTGGGGCAGTGCAGAGAGTGGTCCCCTGAGCTCCCCAGTGCTGGTGTCACCAAGGTGGAGGTGTTGGGGGTGGATCCCTGCTGATGGGCAGGCAAATGGCACAGCCCAGGGAATTTCCCCTTGTGTCTTTGGGTCCTGCAGTGTGGCAAAGCCGCTGTCCTTATGCAGAACTACCCTGCAGGGCCACCTGGCCCTGGCTAAGGGCAAGCCTACACTCTCCTGTCCCTTCCACTGGAGCAGGCTGCCCAGAAAGGTGGTAGAGTCTCCATCTCTGAATGTGTTCCTGTGTGACCTTCCCTAGGTGACCCTGCCTTGGCAGGGGGGGGTTGGGCTGGGTGATCTCCAGAGGTCCCTTCCCACCCCTGCCATTCTGTGAGGCCGTGATTCTCCTGCCCTCCCCTTGTGCCCCGTCTGCTTTCCACTCCACACCAGTCCTCAAAGGCCCCTTGGAGGTGGAGGGAGTGATGCATAAGCTGCTGTGCCCCTCATCCCCTTCCCAACCTGCCTCCTGATAATAATGAGCCCAGACACTTTTATTATCATTATTAATTAGCACTTTCAAGCAATGGAATTAAATCAATATGGTGGACTGAAACTAATTTTAACAAGCCATTGAGATCAATCATCAGGACTTTTATCTACATAAATGCCACTAAACTCAGCTCGTTAGTGTAACATTAGCTGGGGAACGAGGGGGGAGCAGAGCAGGGAGACTGGCGGGGTTTTAATTAGGAAGACATAAACCATGCCACAATTTTTCTTCTTTGATTTGCTTTTAATCTCGTCCATGAGCTCTCCCGGTGCCCTGGCTGATTATCACTCTCTTCACCTCCTCTCAGGAAGCAAAGGCAGCAGGAAGGAGAACAGGGGGAGCGGGAGAGGAGAGGGCGAAGCCAAGGAGAGGAGCTTGGCCGCGGTGGCTCTGCTGAGCTGCTCTCACCTTGGCCACCTGTGTGTGAGAGGCTGTGGGTGGCAGGGGGCTGGGATGGGTCAGGATGCAGGGGGCTAAGAGGGCTGAGCTGTCTTGGGGTGCTGGGGGCTGTGGGGCTGAGCAGTATCAGGATGCAAGGATGCTGTGGGGCTGGGATGCATCAGGATGCTGTAGGGATGGGATGTATCAGGATGCAGGATGCTGTGAGGCTGGGATGTATCAGGATGGTGTAGGGATGGGATGTATCAGGATGCTGTAGGGCTGGGATGTATCAGGATGGTGTAGGGATGGGATGTATCAGGATGCAGGATGCTGTAGGGCTGGGATGCATCAGGATGCTGTAGGGATGGGATGTATCAGGATGCAGGATGGTGTTGATCTGGGGTGCATCAGGATGCTGTGGGGCTAGGATGTATTGGGATGTAAGACACTCCAGGATGCTGTGGGACATGTGCAGTGTCCTCTGCACCAAGGAAATCCCTATGGTATTTCACCAGCCTCACCCACATCTTCCCCAGTGCCCCTAAAATGTGACTTCCACCCACTTACTGTCCCCAGACCCAAAGCAGAAAATGGTTTGCCAGGCCAGGCTCTCAGCACAGCCCCAGCTGGGTGTTGGGAGGCCAGGGAGGTCACTGGGGTCCCTTTGAAGGCTGCCTTGCTGCTGAGAGGGGAGGAGAGGAATGGGAGAATGCCGCCATCGATCACCAGAGCACCTTTGCCGTGATCAAAGAAGCCCAGAATAAAGAGGAAAAGGAGGAGGGTCCTTGCAAAAGTCCTTTCATGGCCCCAGGGCTCAAAGTTGTCTCCTTTGAAGAGTAAGAGCTGGTGGGGGGGGGGTGAGGATCTGTGGAGCTTGTTTCAGGTTGGGCCATACTAAAGGGCTGCAAAATTGTCAGGTGCTGCGGGCAGTGGGTTGTAGATGGGGCTGAGGAGCAGACCTCCAGCGCTTCTCAAAGCCCCTGGCAGAGCCATGGAGGTGGGCAGGGTGGCAGGGCAGAGCTCCTCTTGGACCCCTGCCGCTCCTGCCGTCCCTCAGAGGGCTGTGATCTGCTTGGCTGTGTCCTGCAGCACACAAAGCTCAACATTCAGCAGGAACTTCCAGTTGCTTTAGTTCCAAGCACATTCCAGGCTTGGACCAAGGTAACACAAATCCTCCAGAGCTGCAGGCTCGAAGCAGATGTCAATATATTTTGGTTTCTTCTGCAGAACAGAGAGCTTCAAATGTTTCCTCCTCTCTGGGAAGCCAAATTTCTCCACCACAGCCTGAATCGTTGTTTTCCTCTTCCACTTAGCTGTAGGTAGGAAATAAATCCAGGGCCTCTGAGACAGCAAGTGGGTTTCTGGCTTATTTAAGCCACCTTTTGTTCATCTTCTGTCTCCCTAGGATGGCTCAACCCCACCAGCCTTTGGCCTAAGGTATTGCAGGAGACCTTTGGCTCCCCCCCACCCAGCCCACCTTTGCCTCTCGCCTCCCTCTGGCATCGCTCAAGCCTGGCCACTTCTGGCATGATCAAAGCCATCAGCACTCAGCAGCCCCTGCTGCAGAGGTTTGTGTGTGTGTGGGCTGCACACCAGGCCAGGTTTAAAAACCTCTTCAACTTCTCATTAGCAGAGCCCAAGTAAGCCGCCAGACTGCAGCGGGGTCCTGCTGCTTTACACCACGCAAGGATAAGTCGTCCCCCCCGGCCCCCCCGGCCGGTGTCCTGATGTCTCTGCCAAACCTTCCTGTGAAATATGACAGATGCACTAGAAAATATTTCCCTTTTTGTTTGCTGGATGGGTAATAACTTGCCTCAGAGACAGTCTTTATAGTCAGCACAAAAGTAATTTACCTACACGCAGCGCTACCAGATTGCAATAAATCTGCCGCTCCGCGGTCCCGCCGCTCGCCGGCCCTGCCCCGCGCTTCCCAGCACCCCCAGCCCTCCTCCGGCCCTTCCTGCCCCCACCCCCCACCCCACCCCCCCCCGCCCCCCACGCCTGGCACTGCCAGCTCCCAACCGGCGAGAGGAAGGGGCTGGAGAGCCACGGCGGTGGCAGCAGGACCCCTAAATCACCGCGCCGAGCCTGTCAGCCAATTTCTCTGCAGAAAGCTCTTAGCAGTTAATTTCTGGCTAATTTATTATCCTTCGGCTTAGCCCTACAGCACCATTAGCAGTACACTGACACAACTGAGTGAAATATTGTCTAATTTATTATCTTATTACTCCTCTGGAACAGGATCAATTAATTACCCATTAAAGTATTTCGGTTGCAGAGATTTATTAGGGGCCGTGGCGTTTGAACAGATGATTAGTTAGATGCTGTTTGTTTGCCTGAGGAGCAGGAGACTTAGCAAATGGCTGGAGGGGAAGGGGAAAGACAACCCGGGCTGGGGAGGTAGCTAATGGATCTTTGCTTGACTCTCTGAAAATGGAGCAGTCAATGACAAGAATTATCGACTCATTCACTTGTGGTTTGGAGATAACCATATGTACAGGGGAGGGAGAGAGAGGGGGCGAAGGGAAAAGAGGAGAGAGAGAGCGAAGGGAAAGGAGAGAGAGAGAGAAAGAAGCGGGGGGGGGGAGAAAAAAAGCCTCACTCAACTGCTTTTTCCATTCAATAAATTTGCTTCAGAATATATTGGATTGGGGTTTGATGGCTATTTCGTGTTTTGCAGAGTGCTGACACTGGTATGATTCAGTAATTATTGTTTCTTTTAAGTTATTGCTGTAATTTTGCTTTCTAAGATCCCAATCAATTCCCGCCTCTCAAGGGCACGCTTGAAAAGCGATATTTGAAAACAGCCCTCTGATAGATTGTGCCGTTAGACAGTGGCTGAGACAAATAGCCTAATCTGGCACAAATTAGCTTGGCTTCCACAGATAGTTTTATACAGCAATGTAAATTATATTGTCAGGGCCAGTCACTTTCCTGCTTAGAGTGCAGCTAACAAGAAGCCGTGGAGACATTACCGCTGCCGCCGCTCCTTCCCCGGCCCTGCTGCTGCTGCTGCTGCTGCTGCTGCTGCTGCAGAGCCCTTGGAGCTCTCCAGGCTGCAGGGAGCTGCCTGCCCTGGGCACTGAGCAGTGCCAGGTGTGATGCCCACCCCCCCGTGCCCACTGCCTGGCTTCTCCCCAGGGGGTTTCTTCCTAATTTCTTTACTCTAAACCTCCCCCTAGCACAGCGATGAGCTGTCCCCACACATCCTATCGCTGGGCACCAGGGACCTCCCTCTCCTTTTGCCCTCTTCAGAAAGCTTCAGAGAGCAATGAGGTCACAGATCACAGGGTGTTAGGGGTTGGAAGGGACCTCCAGAAAGCATTGAGCCCAACCCCCCTGCCAGAGCAGGAGCATAGAATCTAGTGCAGGGCACACAGGAACACATCCAGATGGGTCTGGAAAGTCTCCAGAGAAGCAGACTCCAGAGAAGGTCACCTTCCAGCCAAATATTCTCCAAAGTAAACAATCCCAAATTCCTTACCCCCTCCTCCTGAGGACATTCCTCATAGGAAGTTGTGGATATCCCCTTCCTGGAGGTGTTCAAGGCCAGCTTGAATGAGGCCTTGAGCAACCTGGGCTGGTGGGAGGTGTCTCTGCCCATGGAAGGGAGGTTGGAACTGGATGATCTTTAAGGTCCCCTTTTGCTCAGCTCCTTGGGCATCCTCACTGTTCCACAGCAGATAACTGCAAGCTATGATGTTCTGCTCCACCTGCAGCCCCTAGTAGGGCCAGGACCCCTTGAACAGCAGCAGAGGAGTCTGGCTCTTGATTCACATGGGAAATATCACTGCCACCTTGCTTCTCATGACTGGAGGAAGCCCTGGAGCACATCTCCTGGACAGAGGACCTGGTCCAGCTGCAGGCACAAGGCAGCAGAGAGCACAGCCCTGCCCAAGCTGGGGCTCCACAGCCAACCGTGGTGCTGGGAAGCTGCCTCAGATGTCTCCTGCTGCAAACCCAGCACAAAGGTACTCCTCAAAGGTCCTCCACACATGAACCTGGGAGCAGAAGAAGCTGAATTTCCTCTTCTGGCAGCAGAAACTCATTTTTGGCTCTTCAGCTTGAGACTGAATGAAATTAGGCTGGGCTGAAGCGAGAGGGGAAGGCAGGGTGAGCAAATCGAAAGGGAAGGAGCAGCCGAGTAATCTGGAACTGCTGTCACAGCACAAGAGCCATGTCAGGTGCAAACAGGCTGAAAAGCATCACCAAAAGATGTATTTTTATGCAGCTGTTAGCACAGCCATGGAATTCATCCCAGGGAGATATCCCAGCTGGCCTGAGCAGCATGGCAATGGGATGCTTAGACAACAGAGCAGGTACGTGGCCATAAAATGAGACAGGCTCCGTTGAAATCAAGTCATAAGGGATCCAGACCTCAGTTTAAGGCATGAGCGAACCACAAGCCACTGGAGACAGGAGGCCCTGGGGTGTGCTCACAGGGCTCCTTGCCCCCAAGATGGGATTGTGGACTTGGAAATCCTTCATGGAAGAAGGCAGGTGGAGAAGCAGCCAGAGAGCAGCAAGCTGTAGGGGCCGGTGAGGTGGAGGGTCCCAGGCACCTGCCCCACTGCTTGCTCCTGTCTGAGGAGGTCCTTGGTCTTTGCAGCAGGTCCTAAGCTGACCTAAAGCTGTTGTCTCACCCGTAGCAGGGAGATAGCTGTGTCAGGAGTGGATCTGTGACTTTAGGGAAAGGGAAAAAGCAAGGAGCAGCTCCTGCCAGGCTCTGCGGGAGCAGATGGGAGATGCTCTTGGCCACAGCAAGAGCCACAGGCCCTTCTTAACCTTGCAAATGGCTTCTGTACCAGGAGGGACAGGTGAGTTCAGCCTTGGAGGGCTCTGTCTCCTGAGCAAAAGCTGCTCAGCTTTCACTTCACCCTCTTCAGACCAGTAGTGCAGCACGGGGGTTTGTGGTGGAAGCCTCATCCCTGGAGGTTTTGAAGGCCAGGCTGGATGTGGTTCTGAGCAACCTGATCTAGTGTGAGGCATCCCTGCCATGGCAGGGGGGTTGGAACTGGCTGATCCTTGAGGATCCAAGCCTGACAATTCTGTGATTTCCTATCTCATGTGCTGAGTCGGTGTCTCAGCCCCCTCCCTCCACACAAATCTGCAGACAAAGCCAGAAATAAGCAGAGGTTTCATCTAGCACAGGGACTGGTTAGTCAGAGGCACTTGCTTTCAAGTGCTGCCAGCTTGGTGGTGTGATGGGTGAGCCCCAAGAGCAACCTGGCATTAACTCGTGCCCCAGAGGGCGTTCCAGCGGTTTGGGTGCTGCATTCCTGCAGCTCTCAGGAAAACACCCCTGGTCTGCATGTCAGAGCCTGCCTCACAGGCACTGAGGAGCAGCACCCCCAGCTGAGAACCGTGCTCCAAACTGCCCTTGGCTTTACAGCATCAGCAGTAAACATCTCTGCAGGTGGGGTTCATCTTGCTCGCCTCCAGCCGTCAACAGGAGCCATCTCCATCTGCGCTCCTCACCCCAGGGCTCCCTTTGGATGGAGGCAAACCAACGTGCCCAGGGATCTGTCTGCCTCCTCCAGACACCTCTGCTGGGGCTGGGCTGACTCAAAGCCTCCAAGTGTTGCTTTTCTCCCTGGGTTACATATTGAGCCTCCAGCACTGAGGGTAGGTGACCACATCTGGCCAGCCTCAGACGCCACGTCTCAAAGATTGCTGCGAGGGAAGGACACGAAGCCAGCAGCAGCAACCTCTGAGCTCCCAGCTGGAGTGCAGCACAGGCATGGCTGCTTCCCACTTCCCACTTCCCAGGGCTTTTTGCTTTGGGAAGAGGCTAGGAAGGGACACAGCCACCAGCTGCCCCTGTCCAGGTTAGCTCTGTGTTGCTGGGGGGGGGGACAGCTGCAGGTCACCTTCTCATCTCCTCCTTGCCCTCACGGAAAAAATCAATGTTCTAATTTGCCAGGGAGCAACAAAACAACTGTGATGACTGGAACAGAAATAGGATCATATTCCTGAAGGCTCAGAGCTAAAAATGGGGCTGGTTGCGGTACAGAGCTTCCCTCTGGCAGGCCACAGTGCTCCTGCATCTGTTCTTGGGGGGATCTGGGAGGCACAGACTCAGCGGACAGGGGGCTGATCCCCAGCTCCCTGTGGCACATTCCTGTCCTGCGGAGAATGCTGCTGCTAGGAGCAGTTCAGGCAGGCTGGAGGAGAAGGGCACAGTCCCAGCCCATCACTTAGACCTCCAGGAGGTGAGCAGTGCTGGGTCATAACCTCCCCCTCCCCAGCAGGTACAGCATGGTAGGGGTTGGAAGGGACCTCTGGAGATCATCAAGACCAATCCCCAGGCAAGGCTGGAGAGAAGGTCACGCAGGAACACATCCAGGTGGATTTGGAATGCTTCTAGAGATGGGGATTTGGAATGCTTCTAGAGATGGAGACTCCACCACCTCTCTGGGCAGCCAGCTCCTTTGCTGTGAGGTTTTTTACACCATCGTGGAGAAGTTGCCAAGCACACCGAACCTGCAGAGCAGAGCAGGAACGTCCCCAGCTGTGGAACAGCTCCTCACAGGCACTGAGACTAACCCCAGGCTGGCCAGGAGAGCTGTGGCAGAGCCAGGAACTGAGCCCAGATCCATCCCACCACCCCTGCTGGCCTTTCTTCTCTCTGCTGCACTCTCATCCCTCTTCCAGCAGCTGAGTAATGGCTTTGGGGAGGTGACACTGCACTGATTTAGGGGCTTGACCTTGGAAAGGCTCCTGGAAAGCTGCCGTTTCCTGCTCGCACCTCTGACGCTGCCTTTTATGAACCCTTCACAGGTTACAGGGAGATTTGAGTATCAAACAACTGAGCAGGGGGGGGGGGAGGAGGAAAAAAAAAATACACTCACAAGAGAGGAAGAAAGGATAAAAAAAATCCCTTTTATATCTCCAGGCTGCCTTCAGCAGCAGCATTCCTAAATAGGAGAGGTTAAATATATTGCTGCCATTACACTCTACAAGGAACACATTCCATAAAAACCAAGGTGCTGTAAATTATACAAATATGATGCTAACAAGCCAGGAAATGCACTGCTAATGAGGTCAGCTATAGAACTCCTGCAGTGCTGCAAATCATGTGCCAATCCAGCACAGGAGGTACAGGAGCAGCCCTGGGTCAGCATTTTCTGAGCGCGTTTGGAACCCGCTGCTCGGCGAATAGTTAGCCAGGTAGATAAAAACCCTCCTCCTCCTCCTCCTCCTCCTCTTTTCTCCTCCTCCTCTTCCTCTCCTTGTTTATGTGTCAGATAACCCAGGCAGCAGACAATCAGGCTTTGCATTCCTGTCCCTCACCATTATGCCTATTGTTCTGTGGTGCAGAGCAGAGAATTAGTCACCGAGATGTGCAAATATTGGTTACAGTTTGGGAGCACTGCAGGCTTTTTGTGTTCCCTATCAGGGCTTGCTCCTAGAGGAATTATAACAGGCTGGCAACCAGGGGGTGTGTGGTGGTTGGCTGGTGGTTGTTTTTTTCTTCTCTTCTTGTACCTACTGTATCTGCTAAAGCTCTTAAAAAGGAGGGGAAGGGGGGGGGTGGAAAAAACCCCAACAAATAAACATGTTGGCAGCAGCTAAGTTATTGGCTCGTTCAACCTTCCTCCCCTGTTAGGCAGTGGGACAATAAACACCTTGAAATGTGGCATTTTAGGAAGCAAAACAAGCAGCCTGCCCCCAAACCTGTGAGCTCAACCCCCTTTGGGCTCCTTCAACCCCAAAACTGGAGGTGAAGCTCCAGCCAGGTGGAGCAGGAGGGAGGTTGGGTGCTGGTGGTGGCTGTTTGTCCACCTGCAGCTGTGTCCTTCAGATGGAAGTGATGCTCCCCACCCGAGCAGCACAAGCACTTGAGATCGTTTTGCCACCTCTGCAAAGCTCTGCTGCTGCTGTGAGGCAGGCAGAGAGAGTCACAGATGCTGGGGTAGGATGGTTCCAGAGCTGAGACCTCCACAGTGTCACAGTCCAGGGGCTTGTCTGCATCACAGGCCTGAAATAGCCTCTTGTCCCCTGCAGCTCAGCTGCACATGAAGCATTTCCACAGCAGGCCCTGGCTGTGGGTCTTCTCAGGGCTGTAGGTCCTCAGGGCTGTAGGTCTCAGGCAGCAGCAACTCTTCTCTTCCCCAGCATTGAGTAGCAGAAGACAGGATTTGGACTCAACGATCTTAAAGGTCTTCTTCAACCTTCATGATTCTATGACTTGGAGCACCTGCTCACTGCCCAAATGCAGGACACCCACCCAGGTGCTGCCTGGGCATGGGGGTTCCCACCATGGTCACCCCCACTGCAGGGACCTCTGCTCATGCAAGCCCAGCCCCAGAGGTCCACGTCCCAGAAGAATTTCTCTTCTTGCCTTCACTCTCAGCTGCGTGCAGCCAACAGCAGTGGTGGGCCGAGGGCTGGGAGGTGCTGGAGGGGAGATCAGGTGCTCAGAGCAGATAAATGCTGCCTGTCCCTGAGCTGTGGGGCCAGCTCAGACAAAGTGTGAAATCTGCATTCCTGCCCTTCATTTCCATATGGATTTTATGGGTCCTCCATGCGAGCAGCAGCCTGGTTGGGAAGCCTCCCGGCTCGGCAGATTTATGACCAAATTAAGGAAGGAGGAAGCACATCAGCTGTCTGGCCCAGGTAGAGAGGATTATCTCTGCTTGAGAGGAACCAGACAAAGGCATGGCTTGAACTCAGGAAGCCTTCCCATCACGTCCAATAAAGAGGGAAGTCTGAAGTGCCTGAGATGAGCTCGGTGGCAAAATGGCCTTTTTGTGCTGACAGTTTAAGTGGCTGCTGGGCCACGGGAGAGCCACCCGTGGCGAGGGCCCTGCTTGGAGCTCCTCAGGCTAAAGGGGACCAGCCAGGAGCTCTGCTCTTGTTGTTTCTTCTCCTGCAAACAAGTGCTGCAAGCAGAAGTGCATTTCTATATTTAATAAGCTGGATATTTACGTTAACTAAATAGCAGCTAATTATGAAAACATACTTAAGAGTCTGAGCAATTAAGCAATAATATATTGCACAGTTCTCAAGCCTCCAATACACATGTCCTTAATAATCAAAATATTAATATGCAGCTACTCCTCCATTATCCAGCAGCTCTGCTATTAGGCAGAGAGTGTCCTATTACTGCCAAATTAAATGCATAGTTAGGCGAATTTAGGACACTTAATTTAATGTGCTCCCCAGAGTTCATCCATGGCAGGCTCTGCAAGACAGGACTCTATCTAGGTAGCTCAGGATTCCTGGAATTGCTCTTGACTCCAAAGCCACAGGGTTTGGGTTGCTCACAGAGGCACAGTTAACCCCTTCACAGTATCACAGTCTCACAGTATAACTAAGGTTGGAAGAGACCCCAAGGATCATCAAGTCCAACCTGTCCCAACAGACCCCACGACTAGACCATGGCACCAAGTGCCACGTCCAATCTCCCCTTGAACACCTCCAGGGATGGGGACTCCACCACCTCCCTGGGCAGCACATTCCAATGACGAATGACTCGCTCAGTGAAGAACTTTTTCCTCACCTCCAGCCTTAAACCTCCCCTGGCACAGCTTGAGACTGTGTCCTCTTGTTCTGGTGCTGGTTGCCTGGGAGAAGAGACCAACCCCCTCCTGTCTACAACCACCTTTCAGGTAGTTGTAGAGGGCAATGAGGTCACCCCTGATCCTTCTCTTCTCCAGGCTAAGCAACCCCAGCTCCCTCAGCCTCTCCTCACAGGGCTGTGCTCAAGGCCTCTCCCCAGCCTTGTTGCCCTTCTCTGGACACCTTCAAGTCTCTCAATGTCCTTCTTAAACTGAGGGGCCCAGAACTGGACACAGGACTCAAGGTGTGGCCTAACCAATGCAGAGTACAGGGGCACAATGACCTCCCTGCTCCTGCTGGCCACACTGTTCCTAATACAGGCCAGGATGCCATTGGCCCTCTTGGCCACCTGGGCACACTGCTGGCTCATGTTTAGGCAGCTGGCAATCAGCACCCCCAGGTCCCTCTCTGTTTGGCAGCTCTCAGCCACTCTGACCCCAGCCTGTAGCTCTGCATGGGGTTGCCGTGGCCAAAGTGCAGCACCCGGCACTTGGACTTATTAAATGCCATCCCATTGGACTCTGCTTCGTGGCAGCTCCTTCCTCTGGGGCTCCTTCCTCTGGGGCTGTGCTCTTGGCTTCCAGGAAAAGCTTCCATCATGGAATGGCTCAGGTTGGAAAGGAGCTCTGAGATCATCTGCTCCAACCTCTCTGCCATGGGCAGGGATGCCTCTCAACTAGGCTTGCTTAAGTTGGAAGGGACCTCTGTGATCATGTACTCCAACCTCCCTGCTGCAGGCAGGGACACCTCTCGACTAGACTTGGCTGCTGAAGGCCTCATGACAGCCCATGGCTTGTGATGGGAATGAGGGAAAGAGATACTGGAAAGCAGAGCAGGAGCTGAGGATGGAGGGGATGAAGGATGGCTGAAGGAAGTGGGGTTATTTAGCCTTCAGAAGACTAAAGGGAGAACTCATCATCCTCTATGACCCCCTCAAAGGAAGCTGGAGCCAGGTGGGGTTAATCTCATCTGCAACAAGTGACAGGACAAGAGGCAATGACCTCAAGTTGTGCCAAGGGAAGTTCAGGTTGGATATTAGGAACAATTTCTTCCCAGCAAGGGTTCTCAGGCTGTCCAGGGAGGTGGTAGAGTCACCCTCTCTGGAAATGTTCAAGAAGTACCTCTGCCAGGGGTTCAGTTAAGCAGCAACCCCCCTGGGGATGCGCAGTCTGGGCTGTATTTTTGAGGAGGGATCATTCCTGCTTCCGAGCTGCTGCTAGGGGTCTGGAAAACCCCAAACTGCCCTTTTTGTGCTGCTCCCCAACCAGCTCAGACACTAGTGAAGGGGGAGCAGGTTGCAGCACAGAGCTGGCACAGGGTGGTGTGGGATTCACAGGTTGCATTGGCTTGGAAGGGACCCCCAAAGCTCATCCTCTCCAACCCCAAGCCTTTGGGGAGCTGCTGCCAACAGCAGAAGCAGAGTTGCCCTTCTCCTCCCGTGCCCTGCTCCGTGGAGGAGCTGCCTGCCCGCTGCTGCTCGTGGCTGTGTGTTTTTAAGGCCTTATCTGCCATCTGGCTCCCAGTTGGGATGATTTATGGGGTGAGGAAAGCACACTGATAAATTTTACAGCCGGGCCCCGCGCAGACCGGGGGTATCAACAGCCCCATCCAGACAGCCCTAATGGAAAGTGCCGGCACCGCCGAGCAGGGCCTTATTTATGACTGTCTGTAATGCCACTGCTGCAGATTTATCTTCTGCTGGCCAGCCTGGAGCTGCAGCCTGGCCAGGGGAGGAAGGGGAACGTGGAGGGGAGAGGGCAAAGTGGGCACTCGCTGCAGGGAGGCAGGGGGAAAGGGAGCAGAGCGAGCCCCGGGGGGTCAGCACAGCCCAGCCAGGCTTCCCCTCCCAACCTTCCAGCTCCTTCTATACCACTCCCCAAGATTTGGTTTCTACTTAACCAGCAGCTTCCTCACCCATTGTCCTCCTCAGCTGTGGCTTGGGACGTGGGCACCTTCCCAGGCTCATCCACAGCCAGCTGCTCCCAGAATCTGACATCCCTGCTGGCACCAAGCCCCTCAGCTGGGCAGCTCTGAGTCATGGACTCAGTGAATCGTTGAGGTTGGAAAAGACCTTGAAGATCATGGAATGATTTGGGTTGGAAGGGACCTTTGGAGGTCATCTAGTCCCCTGCAGTGAGCAGGGACATCTTCAGCTAGAGCAGGCTGCTCAGAGCCACGACCCTTCCCAAGCTGGCATCTTGCAGCTGGGGCAGGCAGAGGTGGGGTTAGGCTCCCCATGGCTTCATAGTATCATAGTATCAGTCAGGGGTGGAAGGGACCACAAGGATCATCCAGTTCCACCCCCCCTGCCACGGGCAGGGACACCCCACACTAGATCAGCCTGGCCAGAGCCTCGTCCAGCCTGGTCTTAAACACCTCCAGGGACAAGGCACCAACCACCTCCCTGGACAACCCATTCCAGGGCTTCACCACTCTCATGGGGAAGAACTTCTTCCTCACATCCAGCCTGAATCTCCCCACCTCCAGCTTCATTCCTTTCCCCCTAGTCCTATCACTACCTGACATCCTGAGAAGTCCCTCCCCAGCCTTCTTGTAGCCCCCTTCAGATACTGGAAGGCTTGGCCCTCAACCTCATTACAACCAGCAGGACTGAGGGGACACCAAGGCCCAAGGTCACCCAGGAAATCCAGGAGGAAAGGCAGCCTCAAGAAGAGAGCCTGGGATGCTGAACCTCTAATGGCTGCTGCCAGGCTGGAAACGCAGGGAATAAATCAGGGAGCTGGGGAGGGTGGGTTGCAGAGGGATGCTGATCCACCCTCTTCCCAACCAATCCTACATTTGCAGCAGGAATGGAGGGCAGGGAGAATTTAAAAACCAAAACCCCTTCGAAGGGAGCAGCAATAAAATCCAGATCCTAATAAACTGCTCCAGGAAGATGAATTCTTCCCATGTAATGGTGATCCCTGATACTGAAATGTTCCACAAATACATTTTCATAGCCCCACTCAGTATTATTTGTAGATCTTTTTGCAACCCTTGTCAACAAATCCCTGATAAAAAGGAGACACTTTGCTGGGTGCTAAAGCTATGAATTTAAGAAGTGTCAAGCGGGCCTTATTTATGGAGCAATCTTTGCCTTTCTCATTTTACTGATGGGGGCTTGGTGCAGGCTTGGCTGCTGCCTCGCTCGCACCGTTCCCCTTCCACGCTCCTCAGCTGGGGACATCAATCCTGCAGCTGTCTGGGGGAGACTCTCTGACTTTCTCAAGGTGCAGGGAAGTTGTGCCCCGCAGACAAATCTCCCCGAGCAGGAAGATCCATCACGGGGGGAAGGGGAGAGCAGCGCCCCGGCGAACGGGGGAATTCTCCGGCGGCTGTTAGGCAGTGCTGGTGTTTGCTCACATCTCCCTGGGCAGGGTGATGATGGCTGCAGAGACCTTGGGGACGAGAAGCGGGGAGGAAGCTGCTGGTTAAAAGGAAACCAAGTCCTGGGGAACGGGATAGAAGGACCTGGAAGGTCGGGAGGGGAAACCTGCTGGGCTGTCTGCCTCTGGAAGCCAAGGGGCTCTGTGCTTGCCCCTCTCCTGCCATGCATGGGCTGGAAAGACTCAAAATCCTGCCTGGAAATGTGGGCCTGACCCACGGTGCTCTGGAAGGATGGCAGGTTTTAGAGGACAGCAAAAATGCTGAGTGAGATGTTGAGCAGTGCTGAGGCCAGAACTGAGTGGAGAGCAGTGGGGTAAGAGGTCTCCTTCAGGAGGGAAGGGCAGCTGTGGCCACACTCAGCAGAGGATGAAGTCATCAGGCTCATTTCTTTGCTAGGTCTGGACAGAAGTTTCCAGCTGAAAGACTCCTCCAGAGGAGGCCACAGCAATGATGTGAGGGTTATTCAGCCTGGAGGAAGAAAAGGTTCAAGGGAGACCTTCTGATGGCCTTAAAGGGGCTGAGAAGAAAGCTGGGACAAGGAGTGGTAGGTTTGAGAGAGGGAGGTTTAGACTGGATATAAGGAAGACAATTTTTATGCTGGGGATGGTGAGACCCTGGCCTGGGATATCCCACCCAGAGGTGGTGGATGTCCCACCCCTGGAATCACTGCAGGTCAGGTTGTCTGGGGCTCTGAGCAACCTGCTGTGGTTGCTGATGTCCCTGCTGACTGCAGGGAGGTGGAACTGGATGATCCTGAAAGGTCCCTTCCAAGCCAAAGCATTCCATGATTCTGACCAATAAACACTGCTTTGCCTCGGGGCAGCCTCCTTGCCTGGCTGCAACTCACACTGGGGACCTAAATTTCCTTTAGAAGTTCTAGCTCAGGGCTGATTTAGGCTCCTGTGGCGAGGCTGTGGCACTGAGCTGTGGGTCCTGTGACTCACAGCTTAGCCTGGGGCTCACCCTCCCGTGAAGGCTCCATCCAGGACTAATAAAGGAGGCTGTGTAAAGCTCTGAGGGTCTTGGGAAAATCTTTTCCGGTACAAATCCATCTACAAATCCACAACAGATTACTCAGAGTCGGTGCTTGGAGGGGTGGTGACAGCAGTTACTGAAAGAACTGCTGATGGGAAGCTGTGCTGGGTGAGCTTGCTGGCAGAAAGCTGTGGCATGGAGGAGAGGCTGGATGGAGCTGGGAGAAGGTTTGGATTTCCACCTCTCTGATGGAGAGCCTCCTGGGATCTCAGCCTCCTGCTGCTGCCTGGGGCTCAGAGCTTCCCTTTGCTCCTGGCAGAGCCTGAAGCCTATGTTGGCTCTGACTGGGGTCTAGCCCAGGGGTGCAACCTGTACCAGTGCCCTCCAGCTGTGCCCACAGCTCTCCCTGGCACATCCAAGTGTTGCAGTCTGCAGTGATGGCTTGAGCGAGGCTGGGGCTGGAGGAGAGATGTGGCAGCACCAGGAGACCTCCTCTGGATGCTGCAGGGGAAGCCCAGCTGGAATTGTGATCTGAGGCTCCTGATCAGCCCTGGGGCTGCTCACACGGAGGGAGAGGCTGGGCTGTGAAGAAGGCATAAGCCCAGGCTGCCTCCAGAGCTCTTCTGTGTGCACTCGTCTGCTTCCCTTCCTCTGCCCTGGGCTCTGCTTCTGCAGCAGCCTCCTGCCAGACCCGAAGCCAAATCAGGAGCCAGTCATGGAGGTCAGCTGGAAGTGCCCAAGCCATGAACCTGGCTCAGGGAGGAGTTTTCTGCATGGAATCTGGAAACAGACAGTTCCTGTGCCACTGGGTCCTCTGCTCCCACAAGCATCCTCTGCTCTTTTGTACCTCTTACTCTTCTCCAGAAGGAGAGGAGGTCTTTTGGTGGTTTCCTGGGATGAAGATCCCTGCTCACCAGCGTAGCTGTGCCTGGCTGAGGAGCCTCCAGGCTTCTCAGATGTGTGGAGGCTGGAAGAGCGCTCCCCCCAGTCACCCTGCAGCCACAGCCACGGTATTCCCACTCTTAGGAACAAACTGGGAGCACTGGGATTCCCAGAGACAAGGAACCAGCAAGCAGGACCTGATTTCTCTTGCTCTTGCAGAGGCGCTCAGGCTCCTCAGGGACGATCAGGTCCCAGTTTGCAGCTCCTGCTTTAGCTGTGGCACATGTTCGTAATTAAAGATCTTTACAGCGGTGCTTGGTTACCACCAGAGCCTGCTCCCCTCTGCCCACCCCTTTTGTTTGGGTGATTTACTGCTCCCCTGTGCCCTCTGCCCACTGAAACCCACAGCAGCTCTCACAGGGCAGCAGAGAGCTCCTAATTACAGCTGTGCCTGGTAGTGCCACTGGAGCTAAAGGACCTGCTGGCACTTTCTTTTTAGAGGAATCCAGCTCCCAGCTGGAGAGAAATTCGCCCTTCTGCTGGGGTCTTTTTATGAGCCAGTTTGAGCCCTGATTAAACAAAACCCTCCCGGTTTTGGCAGTGCCTCTCCAGGCTGCCCCAGCCTCCTGCACTCAGACCCGGAGCTTTCAAAGGAGCCCTGGGAGTTTGGGTTCAGCAGCTCCCAGGTGCTTCACCCCAGCCAGAAAATGTTGCCTGGGGCTGTTGCTGCCCGGGACAGGGACAGCCATTGTTTGGGTTTTAAAAGAGAGGTTTATTTTGAATTCTTCCAAGTGGTCCAGGCAAGCATGCAAGCATTCAGCTATAACCCAATAAAAGCTTTGCTGGTGAGGTGCTTGGTGACCTACAGACCTTGCTATCCACCGCAGCCTGGGGTGGGGTTTTTTTCTCCCTCCTCTAACTCCGTTTGTGCTCTTAAAAGGAAGTGGTGAAATGTCACCTTGGAGTGACAGAGGTGTGGGCTACCAGCATCTCTGCCCACAGTTCTGCTGCCCTCAGCAGGGATGGGAGCAGGGGCAAGCTTGCTCATGGGAAGGGTTTATCCTCTGCTCTCAGCAGCTCCAGCACCAGGAGTGCCTCAAGGCACAATGGAGCATCCTGCAAGGTGTACAAGCAGGGGGCAGGAGGAAGGACAGAAGGGAAGGATGGATGGGAAAGCAGACAGGAAGGTGTTCACCAGGTGGATGAAAGAGGCCATTCCTGGGGAAAGGCTCCACCTTTGCTTTCAGTCTCCCCTGTTTATCTCAGGTAACCTCAGCCAGTGTTGGAGCAGCTTTGGGAAACCACCACTGCCCCAGTCTACCAACAGCAGGGGAGTGGTGTGCAGTGAGCCACCACATAGCCCCAGAGGAGCCCAAACACATCATGCTCTTGGGGTTTACTCCTCCCTTCTCTTGCTGAGGAAGTGGAATGTCATGGAAGGTGCAGGGGTCTCCAGAGGGACACACACTGCCTTGGGAAGAGCAAGAGTATCTGTGGGGTGTGGAACCCCAGAGCTGCTGCAGGCTCCCACATGTTTCTCTCCCCTTTCAGTCCCACTTCTTGGGGGCTTACCAGCAACCCATGAGTCCTTCCACCTTACTGTCAGCCCCTGGTGTTGCTGCCAGCTGGTCCTTGCAGGATCCTTGGCCCAGGCACCTCTTGAGCCAGAGGACGTGAAGAATCCAGTTCCAGGGAAGGAGATGGAACCCTGAGATGACTTCCAAAAATAGAGAGAAGGACCAAAATAGTGGCTCATGAATCTCAGAGGCAGAAAGCAGGTCCAGCGTGGCAGCAGGGGGACACAAGGTTGTGCTGTGCCAGCCCTGCTGCAGGGGAGCTCCAAATACAGCCTGCAGATGGGCTGCAGCTCTGCTCATGTTCCACAGCCACTTCCAGGGTGTAAATTCCCATCAAGAAGCTGTCTGAGGAGAGAAGCATGACATCTGATCTCTGCACAACGAATTTACTTGAAGGGATCACACAGGCCTGCTGGGATCATGGTAACTAAGCCCAGAGAATATTCCTGGTAGCAAGTGCCAGGAGGGAGCAAGGCTCCCCCCGCTCTGCCTGCTTGCACTGCAAAATCCTGGAGGGATTTTAACAGCCTGAGGGAAGTTTCCTGACAGCTTCAGTGGCAAAAGGGTGGCAGAGAAGATCTCAGGAGTTTCTTAGAGCAGTTTGACATTTGAGGGTGAAATTGAGGGATGAGAGTGGGTCCAGGCTGCCTGCAGGGAGGTGGCAGCTGCCAGGGTTGCCCCTTCCCTGCTCCCCCTTTCCTGGTGCTGTTGGTGGGGGATCAGGGCTCCTGGGGCAGACGTTTTTCTCACCCAGATTCATCAGCCCAACCACTGGAAATTTAGTCCTAAATTATGCTCAAGGAGGCTAAATACATCAGAGAATCACAGGATGGCAGGGGTTGGAAGGGACCTCTGGAGATCAAGTCCAACTTCCTTGCCAAGAGAGGGTCACCTAGAGAAGGTCATGCAGGGAGCCAGGCAGATTTTGAATGTCTCCAGAGATGGAGACTCCACCACCAATCTGAGCAGCCTGCTCCAGGGCTCCATCACCCTTAGGTTACAGAAGTTCCTCCTTGTGTTTAGATGGACCTTCTCATGTTCAACTTTGTGCCTGCTGCCCCTTGCCCTCTCACCGGGGCCTGGCCCCATCCTCCTGACCCCCACCCTTGAAGTATAAGCTCTCCCCCTCAGCCTGCTCTTTTCCAGGCTAAGAAGCCCAAACTCTCTGAGTGTTTGCTCCTCAGAGATGTTTCAGTGCCCTCAGCATCTTTGTAGCCCCATCACTTAGCCCAGCCTTGAAGCAGGACCTTTTATCCATGCTGCCGGAGGGGTTCCTTATCCTAAACACTGCACATCAGAACTTGTTCCTCTGAAACCACAGACTCATAGAATGGGATGGGTTGGAAGGCACCTCCAAAGGCCATCTGGTCCAACCCCCAAACCCTGGTGTCACCTTCTCAGCATTGTCTGCAGGGTGAGGAAAAGCAGAGCTCACCAGGCTGTGAATTCCTCTTTCGGTGCTGGGGCTTTGTTAGCTCCATTGCTGCGTGGAGCAGGCACTGCAGGGTGTATTTATTTACCTCTGAAGGGGTTTATGGCTCCCACAGACACATTCTTTGCTGATTTGGACATCCTGAAAGCAGAGCTATGTGTGTGCCAATGCTCTGCAAACCGAAGGGCCAAGCTCTTGCAAGGTCTTCCTGCTCTGCCGAGGGCTCCAGGGTCAGCTCACACAAAGGAGGTCATTCAAAGACAAGTGGTGTTTAGAAACTGATAACAACTGGGTTCTGCTGAAAGGGGTCTGATTCCCCCATCTCAGAGCAGATCTTTGATTAGTGACTGATGGGACAACTTCAAAAGCTCCTCGGGGTCTGGCTGAGATAAGCATTCAAACCTGGGATGCGCCTTCCCAAAGCCTCTTTGATCTGGAATTAGAGCTGGGACTCTTGCAGGCTTTATTGTGGGCTTGGCAGTGCTTTTAATGACGTACCAGGCACCACAGGATCCACCTGGCTTTTCCTCTCCAGCCAGCAGTAAACTGGTGAGATATGGGTTTAGCTGGGGCTTTCTGGGAGTGAGAAGGGCTCCAGCTCCCTGCCGAGTGTGGCCCCAAAGCCCCTTCTCAAGAACAGGAGATGAGGGGAAGTAAATTTGCCAGAAAAGCTGCTTTAGGATGGGTGGCACCAAGTGGGACCCAAATCCTGGGTTCAGTTTTGAGCCACTCACTCCAAGAAGGACATTGAGGGGATGGAGCAGGTCCAGGGAAGGGCAAGAAAGCTGGGGAAGGGTCTGCAGAATGGGGCTGGGAGGAGCAGCTGAGGGAACTGGGGTTGTTCAACCCGGAAAAAAGGAGGCTGAAGGGAAACCTTAGAGCTGCATTTCAATATCTGAGAGGGACCTGCAGAAAGGTTGGGGAGGGACTGCTCAGAAGGGCCTGTGGGGATAGGATGAGAGGCAGTGGTTTGAAACTGGAGCAGAGGAGATTTAGCTTGGACATCAGGAAGAAGTTCTGCACAAGGAGGTGGGTGGAACACTGGAACAGGTTGCCCAGAAAGGTGTTTGAGGCCCCATCCCTGGAGACATTCAAGGTCAAACTTTGATGGGATCCTGAGCAACCTGCTCTAGCTGCAGGGAGGTTGAACAAGATGACCTTTGAAGGTCCTTTCCAACCCAATGCATTCTGTGATTGCTCACAGGGTCTGTTGGTGCTGACTCTGCAGTGCTGGTCCCCAAAGCACCATCACCAGGCACAGGTTGGGCCAAGAGCTGAGTCTGCTCCCATCCACCCTGAGAGCAAACGCTGGCAGAGCATGGCTGGTCCCCTCCTTGGTTCTGAGCATAAAATGTGTCACACCTGGCAGTAATTAAAATGAATTTTTACTAATTCATAGCTAATTGCACAATTACTCTTCCATGAAAGATTCAGCTCTCGACAGACAGCTCCAAGGGGTAGCAGGGAAGCATCAGGCTGGACCCAAACCATTATTTTCTTTTCAAATTAAGTAATTCTTTCTGATTATCTTGCAGAACACTCAGAGCTGGCAGGGACAGCTTCTCTGGTGGGTTCTGAAGGTGCAGTGCTGTGCTTCCGGGATGGAGCCACCTTCCCCATCTTCTGGCATCCCTGGCTCTGCTGCATGGGCAGCAGGAGCTGGGCTGGGTGCTGGCCACACATCCTCCTCCATGGAAGGAAAAGCTGAGCTCCCAGGCCCGATCCACATACAAACACAGACAGGTTGGGTTTGGAAGGGGCCTTCAAGATCATGCAGTTCCAACCCCCTGCCTTGGGCAGGGAAACCTCCCACCAGCACAGGTTGCTCAAGACCTCATCCAACCTGGCCTTGAACACCTGCAGGGAGGGGACGTCCACGACCTCCCTGGGCAACCTGTTCCAGTGTCTCCCCACCCTCACTGTCAAGAATTTCTTCCTCATCTCCAGTCTCCGTCTCCCCTCTCCCAGCTCTTCCCTCTGCTTTCACTGGTGCCAGGGTGAAGCAGCCTCTTTTCAAGACCGAGAGCTGAGGGGAAGTCGATTGCCAGAAGCGCTGCTTTGGGGTGAGCGGCAGCCTGAATCCTGGGTTACATTTTGGTCCCCTCCCTCCAAGAAGGACACTGAGGCTCTGGAGGGGGTCCCAGCACAGGGTGGTGCCACGGTGGGGACCTCCCAGGCGGGTGGGGAGCAGCGCTGGGGAGCAGAGCCCCCCGCCCCGCGCCGGCGAGGCGCTTGACGCCGCGTCTGTATCTCCTGCGAGCTTGCAAATGATGTTTACTATTTAATAAGATGTGATGAGACTGTTCTGATACTTCAAAGGCAGCTGACAGTTTTGTTAGAGATAATCAAGGAACTTTTGGACAATTATGGTGAAGGCTTTGACAGCAAGAAAACGAACAAACCTTGTAACTGTAACGAGCACCAAAGCCAAAGATTCTTCCCTGGAAACAACTTGAATATTCATTTTCTCTATTAAGCGTCACTTTCTTATTTATTTATTTGACTCCCATGCTTTTTTAATGTCACTTCATGCCTGGGAGAGCTCTTTTCTTGTGAGGCTCTCCCCACCTCCTTGAACTCCTCCAGCTCTGAGCGGGCGGAGGGGCTGCCGCTGCTGTGCTGTCTCCCTGTCTGTCTGCTGCAGGACGTGGGGGGTGAGGGGGGAATGTTGTGGGTTTCTTATCAAGCCCTCCAAGCCCTCTGCAAACCCCTCCCAGCACCACAGCAGCAGGGCAAGGAGCTGGATAACACAGCATCCCAAGTAACTTCCTAGGGATTAGGGATGGAGCTGGGAAATGAAAAGGACCAGGCAGGATGGGCACCACTTAAAGATCCCTTGAAAGCATCTGACAAAGCAGGTGAATGAGAATGAAAACCAGCTGAGCTCTTCCTCTGGGTCATCTGATATGCTGATCTCCCCTAATATTGATTGATGTTTAGCTTATAGACATATTGTCAAGCAGACACACAGAGGGCTGGGGTGGGTTTTTCTCCCTTTCCAGTTGACGTTGAGGGAGAGTGTTCCATTTAATCACAAAGCTTCCATCACTCAAGCCAGCCAGAACGAAATTTGATAGCATGGAGGTAAAGCTAAAGCCACTGATCTAATCAGACTTTGGTGTGGTATTAGCAGGAACAGGCAGTGACAGATCAGCAGCGTGCCTGGGTGAGAGCCACTGGCACACAGAGCCCCCTGCAGCAGGAGCAGCACCTCTGGTTACCTCCTTAGCAAAGCTGAGGAGGCAAAATTGATCAGAGCAGGAAGCTCCCAGCTCGTGTCAGAGCAGCCTGGGCTGCACTGGGACACCATGGAGGGTGTCCCTCTGCCCTCACAGGGCAGAGATTCATAGAATTCATAGATTCATAGAATGGTTTGGGTTGGAAGGAACCTTAAAGATCATCAAGTTCCATTCCATGACACCTCCCCCCAGCCCAGGTTGCTCAAGGCCTCATCCAGCCTGGTCTTGAACACCTCCAGGGAGGAGTCATCCACAACCTCCCTGGGCCACCTGTGCCAGCGCCTCCCCACCCTCGCTGTCAAGAATTTCTTCCTCATCACCAGTCTAAATCTCCCCTCCTCAAGCTCCAATCCACTCCCAGTGATGCCCTGGTGTATCCTACCCATCTCTAGGTGCACCCCAAGCCGGTGGGGAGGGCTCACTGGGGTGCTCTGTGCCCCACGGGCTTCTTGTGCCCTTGGCTTTGCCAGCAGGTTGTGCACATCCTCTTTCCTGCTGCTTTTCCCGGTGAGCTCGACCGCCTCCTCCCAGCACCTCCGGCTCAGGGCCGGCTGCGTGCGACTCCCCCTGGGCTGCTCCAGCCCCTGCCGCGCTCCGCACCCCATCCTCCTCCAGCAGTCGCTCAGAGAAGTAATTGGCCAGAGATTATTCTGTATCACTGACTGGCAGGGGCTTTGTGCACCGAACGGGGACTTGTCTTTGTCAAAGAGAGAGAGAGAGAGAGAGGTGGTGGGGAAAAAAAAGTCTTTACAAAGTATCCAGCTCGGGGTGTCAGGGAGGACAAGTTTTTTAATCATGTTAAAATGATTTATTTAAACGTCAAGCCATGTCACCTCACTTCCTTTCATTTTTCAAACTGTTTGTGGGGGTTTTTGGGTGGTTTTTTGTTGGCTTTTTTTTCTTTTTTCCCCCCTTCTGGATGATAAATTTATCTTCAGACAGCCTCAATATGACTAATTAACTTTGAAATATAAGAACCAGATGTGTGAGCTGGAGAGCTTTCTGAACTCATGCCAAGCACTCTCTATTTTTTTTCCACACCCCCCCCCCCCCCCCCCCCTTTCTCTTTCCTTCTCCTCTCCCTTCTCCTCTCCTCTCCCTGCTGCCTGCACTCAAATCGCTTTGCAGACACGGACAGCACATGGGGGGGAGGGAAAAAAAGCAAAGCCAGTCAGAGGGCTGGACCCAGCCTCCTCCCGCTCCAGCCCAGGCGGCGTTGTGCCAGCCCTGATGGCCCTGACGCCGGGCAGGAGCTGGGGCGAGAGGCAGAGCCCTGCGTACCTGCAGCGTGAGGATGTTTCATGTGGAAGGCGAAGCTGCCACGATTCGTTTGCCACATGAAAGGGAAATCAAGGCTGGATGTGACACCAAGTGATTGCTTCTAAAGAAAGCCCTCCTGTGTGAAGTGGGTTTTCCCCTTCTCCTCTTTGAATGAGATGATGACTCCGAGCTGCTGGAAGAAAGGGAACGTTTAGGCACCAATTAATTAGGCAAAGCCAATCAGCTTAATTTTTCTCTCTGCAGGCAGGAGAGGCGGGAGGGTGAAACCCCTGAGCAGTGTTGGAGCAGTGTGGCCAAGGGCTGGGTCACAGCTCTGGGGTCACCTCCTGTTCCTGCTGCACTGGGAGATGCTCAGCACACACCACGCTCCCCAAAACAACTCCAAACCCACAGCCAGAGCAGCCTGAGGGTGTTGGGGGGGGGGAAGAATCACAGAATGCATTGGGTTGGAAGGGACCCTCAAAGGCCATCTCATCCAACCCCCCTGCAGACATCTCCAACTACAGCAGGCTGCCCAGGGCCTCATCAAGTTTGACCTTGAATATCTTCAGGGCTGGGGCCTCATGCACATCTCGGGGCAGCCTGCTCCTGTACCTCACCCTCACTATGCAGAACTTCCTCCTGGTGTCTGTGGTGGCCAAGACCCCCTGGGAGAGGATGGGATAGGGAGAACAAGCACCCAGTGGCAATGTGCAGAGGGTGAGGATGGTAAATAGTTGGTCTTGGCTTCTCTCACACACACTTTGCTTCAGCAAGCACTCATTAATCACAAAACTTGCTGAAAGTGATGATGGTGGTGAGGGCTGGTGTCAGCTCCCTTTCTGTTCTGCTCCATTTCCAAACTGCTGGACAAATCCCAGCTCAATGCTAGGGCAGGGTGCATTTAGGGTGCTCCCACACCACTAGCAATAGGGTGCAGATTGAGGTTGGCAGGCTTCATGCCAGGAGAGCTTTGCATGCTGAGCACCCTGATGGAATCTGCAGCAACTAACTTGCCAGATGAACGGGGAGAGGTTGCCCCTGACCCCTGCCAGCCGTGCAGGGCTGCCACTGGAGCAGCAGCAGATCCTCCAGCCACGCTCTGAGGGCAGCTGCCAATGCCATGAGGAAATGGAAGTGGATAAATCAGATTGCTTGGTGCAAGGCAGCTCAGAGATTCTTCTGCTGAGCTTCCTTTCTCCCCATCCAGAGGCTGCCCGCTGTGGAAAGGGGAGGGCTGTGTCTTGGGGAGCCTCAGCACGGGCAGACAGAGCCCCGCCGCTTACCCAGCATCGCCCTCCTTGCCGGCTCGACGGCAGCGCTCCCGGCTTGTTAGGGCGATAATGGAACACTTCAAAGAGAGGAGCGTGGAGGGGAGAAAAAAAAAATAAAAGGAGCTGAACTTTCCCCTCCCCATGCTTTTGCCGTGCCCTAAATCTCCATAACGAGCCGCCGGGCGCAGGCGAGGAGCCCTGGGCGGACGCTGCCAGCCTTGATGTCTCGGCGGGCGGGCAGGACCCGGCAGCATCTCCCACTGCATGGCGCTAGATATTTATTAAAGCCAAACCCCCAGGATCACGCCGGGCTGCAATCCCTTCCAGCTCCCTTTCTTCTGCTTCGCTCCAGCTCTTTCAAGCCTGCCTTCCCCGTCTCTCTCTCTCTCTCTCTCTCTCTCCCTCCAGAAAATCCTTTCATGCCTTCCCCTCAGCAGACTGACATTTTGACAAGTTGCCACGAGTGACATCTGATTTGTACAAATTTCAAGACTAATAAATCTACCTGTCAAAGCGGAAACTTTAAAAGGAGCTAAGCCCAGCGGGTATAGTTTAACAGAACTCAAGTTGATGAAACTGTAGGATGGAGAAATTATATCTGTCACAATCCACCCACATTAGTTCTGTAGAGATGTTGGCAACTGAAACAAACGTCTTTCACAGCCTTGGAGAGGGGGAAAAAAAAAGAAGAAGGAGAAGGAGAAGGGGGGGGGGAAATAAAAAGGAAAGGAAAGGAGACTGTTAATAGTGTGAGTAACAAGTGAGTGTTCTATTTGTAAACTAGCACCCTGATTTGTTTCGGTTTTAATTGGCCTGTGGATGGGGGGAAGGAGGGAGAGAACCTCCCAGCAGCCCCAGCCCCTGGGCAGTCCCTGGCTGCGGTGTGAGCCTGCTTTCGGCACCTTCTTTTTGGCACCTTCCTGGCGAAACTCCTCCAGGGGCTGAGCCCTGCAGCTTGTGCCACAGAATGCCTGCCTGGTGGGGTGGGAAGGGACCTCTGGGGATCAGCCAGTCCAACCCCCCTCCTGCTAAAGCAGGGCATCCACAGCTGCTTGCCCAGGGGGGCAGGAAGGGTTGGAAGCTCTCCAGAGAAGGAGACTCCACAACCTCTCTGGGCAGCCCGGGCCAGGGCTCCAGCACCCTCACACCAAACAGGTTTGGACACAGGGGGGACATGCTGCCTCCACCAGACTCATCTCCCATCCACGAACCTGAACCTCTCAAGGGTTCTGCTCAACTTTCTGCCCCATTTGTGGGTCATTTCCCCAGGAGGCTGAGGACATCCACAGCTGAGGGAACTTCCCCAAAGAGCTCCAGCCTTGCAGGGCTGGTGCAAAGGAAGCAGCAGGGAAGGAGACACAAGCCCCTTCCCGTTCTGCCACCTCAGATCCAGGGATTTGGCCCCTGTGGCTGAGTCTTCCCATCCTTGCGGAGTTACAAAAGGAGCTGGGTGTTTGGAGAGGAGGCTGGAAAATCATCCAGGCACACCAAGGGGAGGAGATGTGGTCTCACAGCCAGCTCGATTCCCTCTTTTATTGCATCTTCTCTTCGAGACACCCAGACGTGAGCAGCCAGCTCGTTCTGCCTGCTGGAAGGAGATGGATTTGGAAGTCACAGGTTGCAGGAACTCCTGGAGCCACATCTGCAGCACTGAGAGTGCCTTCAGGTGTGTCTAATGGCTGAGTGAAACCTCAGAGCTGCTGATTTATGACAGCCACTTCGGTTACAACTTGCCCATCTCCTTGCCTTATGGAGCACACTGGAGTGTTAGCTCTTTCCACTCAGGGTGGAAAGTCTCTGCTGAGAGACTCCCTGCTCTCCCCCCAGCCTGCAGCACTGCTGCCTCACCCAGCAGCATGTGATGGCTCTGCCTGGGGAGGACAGAGGAGCTGCCAGCGGTCTCCTTTGCCCCATGTGAGCTCCCACCTTGCTCCTGCACTGGAGATGCACAGAATCAACACTGTCCTTTGGCACCACACAGCCCACATGCAGGTCACTGAAGTGCCTGGACGGGGAAAGACCTTCAAGATCAGCAAGTTCAATCATTGACCCAACACTGACAAGCCCTTGACTAAACTATATCCCCAAGCACCACATCTGCACAACTCTTCAGTCCTTCCAGGGATGTGGATTCCACCACCTCCCTGGGCAGCCTGGGACAATGCCTGAGAATCCTCTGAGTAAAGAAATTCTTCCTGATATCCAACCTGAACTTCCCTTGGCACAACGTGAGGCCATTTCCTCACATCCTAACATTTGTTACTTGGTTGAGCAAACCAAACACTGCCTCACTCCAGCCTCCCTTCAGGGAGCTGCAGAGAGCAACGAGGTCTCCCCTCAGCCTCCTTTTCTCCAGGCTGAACACCCCCCAGCTCCCTCAGCCACCCCTCACCAGACATCTGCTCTAGGTCTGTAGCCTGCTGAAGCTTACTTAAGCTCCTCTTCAAGTGGTGCCCAGGGTTAGGTCCTCTCCTCCTTCCATGGAGAGCCAGGCAGGGTATTTGTTTCCCTGCAGAGCCAGAGCTGCAGGAGCAAGCCGTGCAGGAAGTTTATTAAACTTGGTTAATTTTCTCCTAGCCGCAGCAGTGATGGATGTGAGCCACACTGCCTCCCAGCTCAGCCTAAAAGGCAAAGCAAAATAATCCTGCTGATGGGAAAAGATAACTCTTGGAGCTGAGGCAGGGAGTTTAGGATGTGTCAGTACCTGCCAAGCAGCTTGTCTCTGGCAAACATCCCCATGGGCTTCAGCAGGGTCAGGGCTCAGCTCACACCGTGGGCTGCTCCCAGCCACCACATGCAGGGGAATTTGGTGTAAACTACCAGCTGAGGCTGGGGATTTTTGGCAACCTGTGCTTCATTTCTAGTGCAATTCCTGCTCCCAGGGCCTTGCTGTGGTGAGGATGGAATGGAGAGGCTCTGCTGTGTGTGTTCACCTCAGCAGCAGTAGCTGGGGTGGGCACCCTGAGATGGGTTCTGCCAGCTCCCGGGGTGGGCACCCTGCGATGGGTGCTTGCTGCCACGGCTGACAGCTTTGAGGACAGCTCTCACTTACAGCTCATTCACCCCAGGGCTGAGGGCTTGGTTTTAGCTGCTGTGAGGACCTGCCTTCCAGCAGTTTCTGCCATGAACCCAAGTGCTTGCTGCTGGTTCTCCCTGCTCTCAGGGGCAGGCTGTGCTGGCAAGCCCTCACCCACCTCGTGTCTAGTTGGCACAGCCTCTGGAACTGGGGGGACCTGCACCTCTCAGGTCAGATCCAGCCTTCATCACTTTCTGACCTAGAGCTGCCCATCTGGAGTGAATGGCATCTGAAAACCTCTTGCTCAGAAAACCACAGCAGGCAGGGATTATCCAAGAGGAATTTAACTCACTTCTCTGCGATAAACTCCAGTTAGGGAGATTACAGCTGTTTACCCAAGGAGTAAATATTGCTCAGCACTTAACTGCTGCCAGATACAGGGAAAGGGCTTGTGGCAGCAGGAGATCCATGGCAGCAGGAGATCCTGGGCTGCAGAAGCTCCTGGGGCTGCAGGCAACCCCCACCACACAACCCAGCCCCTCACTCCCTGGGGAAATCAGGGTCTCATGGAACAGCTTGGATTGGAAGGGACCTCAAAGATCTTCCAGTTCCAAGGACAAGCCCTTTGATTTTTTGTCACAAGTGGGCAGGTTTTATGGAGTTTGGGCAAGCAGGGCCACAATGGTCTTAGAGGTGTGTTCCAACCAAAGCAGTTCTGTGATTCTGTGATCCTGTGATTCTGATTCTGTGACTCTCTGGCTCTCTGAGTCTATGTTTCTATGACTCTGGTTCTATGACTCTGTGACTCTCTGAGTCTATGGTTCTATGACTCTGTGGCTCTCTGAGTCTATGTTTCTATGATTCTGTGGTTCTATGACTCTGTGGCTCTCTGAGTCTATGGTTTTGTGACTCTGTGGTTCTATGATTCTGTGATTCTATGATTCCAAGATCCTAGTATTCTATGGTTCTGTGATTCTATAACTCTGATGCCAAGATCCTTTGCCTCCGTGATCTTTGCTGGGTGCAGGGTGTGACCCCCGCTCGTTTACCATCCCCACCGAGGTGAGCAGCCCTTTGCAGGCAGCAGCAGCAGCAGCAGCAAGCTCCTCACATCTGCATGGATGGCAGAAGAAGACAGATAGAGCCCTGTTGTCTTTCTAATCGCTGCTGCCTTTGTGATGTGGGGGCTCCCCTCCCGGCCGGGGGTGTTCCTCTCTTCCCGGCAGGTTTCAAAGCCGCGCTAATGGTATCCATCACGCTGCTCGCATTAGCCAGGCAAGCTCCGGGCTGTCACCGCACCTCATGCGCAGGGCAAACGTCCCAGAGAGAAGGGCTCGGGTGATTTAGAGGGGACCATTCACATTCATCGCTTCAAATAAACAGGCTGAGAGCTTAATGATTTCAAGGTAAAGCTCTTTTCATTAAGACAACACAGGGAACTTTTGGGGGGTTTGGGGTGGGTTTTTTCGGGGGGGTGGGGGGGGGGGTTGGGGTTTTTTCTGTTTCAACCACAGCTGACATCACTGTAATAAATCACCAGCATGTCTTGTGGGATTGAAAAAGCCAAGAGACTGTCAGAAGTGATTTTTCTGGCTAACTCGTGCCTCCCGAACAAACCATGTGTTTTTAATCAACAAAAATCTTTGTTTTGCATTTCTAAGACCCCAGCACTCTTTAAATAGTTAGCATTTACCAGAGGGATATTTTAAATTCAACACACTGCTTCCTTACTGAAGAGATTAGGAAACAGGACACCACATTACAGACTTACTGGGCTTGTCCAGGGCTTTTTGGAAAGTTGGGTTTATTTTGGTTAAATTCGGGCAGTGCAGGAAAGGGTTTTCCCATCCCTGCCTCGAAGCTCCATTAGACCTTTTCTCTCCCCCTCAGATCAGGCTATTTACTGCTTGTAGCAGTCAAAAACGTTTCCCAAGACATGGGAGAATCGTGGAACGCCTTGGGTTGGGAAGGACCTTTCAAGGTCATCCTGTTCAAACCCCCTGCAGGGATGTCTGCAACGAGAGCAGGTTGCTCAGAGTCGCATCCAAGCTGGGCTGGAACGGTTCTGGGGATGGGGCATCTCCCACCTCTCTGGGCAACATGGGATGGGGTCCCAGCTCCTTCTTGCTTCTGTCCAGTCTAAATCTCTCTCTTTTAGTTTAAACCCAGCCTCTTGTCCTGTCACAACAGGCCCTGCTCAAAAGAAAACCCTCACAAGAAACCTCACGAAACACCATGAAACCTCATGAAACATGATGAAAGCCCTCCCTGTCCAAGGCTAGGAGGAAAAGCAATGGAAATAACATCACACCCAGGAAGGTCCCCAAAGCCCCTGGAAGCCAGCATCCATAACCCCCCCTTTGCCCACCATCACACGGGCACCCCCTGCCCATTATCCTTCACCCAGCAAGGAGCAGGCTGCTGAGGGATGACCCAAGCATCACCCTGGCTGTCTCTCCTCTCACTTTGCTGATGCCAGCCCATGCCCAGGGCTGTGCCAGGCTTTTACACTGTGTTTCCCACCACACCACCCATGTGATGGGAGAAGGGGAGGGAGCTCACCTCCCTGCTCTGGTTTCAAGGTCAGGATGAAAGTGGAGATGTCAGGATCCTCTTTCACGCCAGGCAGGAACCCCTCCTGCTCCAGCAAACCAAGGCGACATGCTCTGCCTGCCTGGCACAAATGTCAGGGCTGAGAATAAACCCAGCAGCCAGCCCAGGCACGAAGGTGCCCATGTCAATCACAGGCAGGCAAAGCCAAAGCCCATGGGGAGCAGTGCCAGGGTGGGGACCAGTCCTTGGGGTGCTGCAAGAGGGTCCCTGCAGGACAGGACCCACAGGAGTGGTTCCAGCCCCAAGTCCTGCATGTTGCATGGAGGCTTTGGTTGGAAACTCTGCTGGAAAGGGGCTGGGTGACCCAAATCTTTGTCCCCGTGGCCCCATGCAATGCTGCTGCCTGCTGTCCTCCCAGTGCCTCTGGCTGTGCCAGGCTGGTGGCACATGGTCATGAGAGCACACTGGCAGTGGGATGGAGAATAGGACTTGTGAGGAGCAACTGAGGAAAGTGACAACGAGACTGAGGGGAGACCTTCTGGCTCTCTACAGCTGTCTGAAAAGAGGTTGGAGCTAGATGGGGGTTGGTCTCTTCTCCCAAGGAACAAACGATAGGACAAGAGGAAATGGCTGCAAGTTGCACCAGAGGAGGTTTAGGTTGGACATGAGAATAATTTCTTCCCCAAAAGGGTTGTCCAGGCCTGGCCCAGGCTGCCCAGGGCAGTGGTGGAATCTCCATCCCTGGAGGGGTTTCGAAGCTGTGGAGATGTGGTGCTGAGGGCCGTGGTTTGGTGGTGCCCTGGCAGTGCTGGGTTAAGGGCTGGACTCCACGGTCTTGAAGCTCTTTTCCAACCCAAACGATTCCATCTTTCTCTAGCACCAGGCCCTCAGGGCCCCCTTGCTCCCCCTGAGCAGGGATGAACTTTCCCCTTCAGACGAACTCCTGTCAGCCTCAGCCCCTCCTGAGCTGACCCCGGGGCTGATGCCAGACCCCCTCCTCCTCCTGCACATAACTCCCTACCCACCTCACACCCCCCTGCGGGTGGCACATGAGTGACCTGGGCACATCCATGGCTCTCTCAGCCTCCCACGCAGCCGGGAGAGATCAAAGCCCACGGCAGGAATCAAAGCATGTGACAGGCAGGTGTCCGTCCCCCTCGACAGCACCACCATTAATCACAGGCTCTGTCCCACAAGGAGATCAAACCCGGCCTCCTGCCGGCTCCTGCTTAAAGCCTGCCTTCAAGTTACCCTCATTAAAGTCCTCCCTTGGCCTCCCCCGTGGTCTCCCGGCTGACTGCTGTCCCATGACCACCCCTTTCACTCCCTAAAACAAAGGCTGCTGTCAGGAGCTGCGGGCAGCCAGAGCTGCTGGCCCCGGCCATGCTTGGCTCTCCCTTGCTTCTTGAGCTGCTGCAGAACCGCAGCCCAAGCTGCGGAGCCTTGCCCGTGGCAGGGCTTTACCTGCTGCCAAGCCCTGTGCCCACCCTGAGTCCAGCCCAGGGCAGCTTCTCCCTCCTTTGCTCTCCTGCTTGGGGAGGGGAGATCGAGGGTGCAGATTAAGAAGAAATTCTTGGCGGTGAGGGTGGGGAGCCCCTGGCACAGGCTGCCCAGGGAGGCTGTGGCTGCCTCCTCCCTGGAGGTGTTCAAGGGCAGGCTGGATGAGGCCTTGAGCAGCCTGGGCTGGTGGGAGGTGTCCCTGCCCAGGGCAGGGGGTTGGAACTGGGTGATGTTTAAGGTCCCTTCCAACTCAACCCATTCTGTGAATCTATGACAAGGAAGCTGGCAGAGCTGCTCCCCTCCAACCCAGTGAGCTCACCACTGAATAATTAATCTGGTGCAGAAGAGGTTAATTTGCTTTGAGGGCAGAAAGTGCAGTGCAGATACTAAACATGATTGTGATTATTACCTGGCCCTGGAGGAATCCTTTCCCTAGGCACTGCAATGCCATTCCTAGAAGGACTATTATTCCTAATAATCAATATTAATTTTCAGGGCATTCTCTGGGGCTTAGAATTATTTTCTTGGTGAGGATAAGATCTGGATTTTGAAGCAGGCTGAAAAGAGATATTATTACTATTACTATTATTATTATTAGCATTATCATTATTATTGTGGAGGTCTTAACAGAATAAAATCTTATTTAGATAACCATCTCTCCCCAGCAGCAAGTTGTGAAGCTCCCAGACCTTTATCTGGTGACTTCAATCTGCCTGTTGTGGGTAACAAAATCTTACAGTTATTATTATTATTAATAATGGAAGGCCAAGAGCAGAGCAACATCACATTAGTGAGCCTGGAGGAAGCTGTGGAGCAACCTCTGCTCTGCTGCTGCCTTCGGGGTTCCTGGCTGTGGTCCTGTGGCTGCTCTTTAGCAGAGGAGCCCCCACTGCCCATTGTTCTGCCAGGGGGGGGCATAGGTTCATAGAATGGGTTGGGTTGGAAGGGATCTTAAAGATCTAAATCTTCCCTCTTCCAGCTCAAAGGCATTGCCCCTTGTCCTGTCACTCCAAGCCCTTGTCAAAAGTTCCTCCCCAGCTCTCTCATAGCCCCTGGAAGGCTGCTCTAAGGTCCCCCTGGAGCCTTCTCTTCTCCAGGCTGAACAGTTCCAACTTTCTCAGCCTGTCCTCACAGGGGAGGTGCTGCAGCCTCTGATCATCTTCATGGCCTCCTCTGGAACCTCTCTATGTCCCTCTTGTGTTGGGGGCACTAGAAGCGGAGGCAGTGCTGCAGGTGGGATCTCAGCAGAGCAGAGGGGCAGAATCCCCTCCCTGTGCTGCTGCTCTCCCTGCTTTGGATGCAGCTCAGCACTCAGCTGCCTGCTGGGCTGCAAGCAACCATTGCTGGCTCCTGAGGAGTTCTTCATCAACTGCCACCTCCAAGTCCTTTTTTCCCTGGAAAAGTCTCCTACCACCAGAACCCCTCAGACCCCACCATGCCCGGTGTCCAGACCACTGCCACAGTCCCTGGAGCTGGCAGAATCCCACTGCCCCTCCAGCTGCTCCCAACCCCAAGGAGCTTCAACCCCCTCCCCTGCTCCAGCCCCCATTGCAGCTCTGACTGCTGCAGGTTCTCCAGGAGCCCACACAATGTGCCTGCCATGCCATTTAACCCAACACAATGAAATATTGAAAAGGCTTTCAAAACTCAACGTGTCGAGGCAGAAATCTCTGGAAGATGTTTAATGCTAATTCTATTAGGCATCTGAGTTAATGAATCACAACTGTAAGAAATCATGATAATCCAGGAGGCATTAGTGACAGATTAGCTTCAAAGCTACCATAAAAGTGCCAGAATGCTTACCTAGGAGGGTGATTAATGCCAGCAATCCAGAATGGTGTTAGGAGGGATGGAGCTGCACAGCAGTGACCTCACAGCCCCTTTGCTCTGGCCATTACCACCCTCATCCAGCCCCCATGGCCCTCCTCCAGCCCCAGGCAGCAAACCTGTGCTGGTCCCAGCACCACAGCCCCCCTGCAAGCACATCACAGCCCTTGGTGTGCTTTGCCCAAGGGTTAAGTCCCATAGGTGATGCCCACAGGAGTTTCTCCTCTCCTCTCCTCCATCACAGCAGCACTCTGTGGGAAGTGGTGGGAGATGGGGGCTGCAGGAGTCTTCATTCAGGTGGTGATGGGGAGGCCATAAATGGGAGCTGGGCAGCACCAGTCCTGGTGTTGCTGCTGCTCTAGGGGCTCTGAGGGGCTGGGTTACAAAGTCCAGTGATGCTTACAGCAAAGGTCCTGTGCTGTAAGTGCTTGAGTTGTTTCTTCACCCAAGGCACTCACAGCTGAGCCTTCAGCAAACCCTCTCCCGCTGTCTGCTCCACCCAGACCCAGGATCTGGCCTGACAAACCTGGAGTCAGTCTGCATGAGGACCACATCAGGAGAGCCTGGACCACTGCTCTATCCAGCTGCTGGAGGTCCAGCCAAGCATTGCCATCCTGGGCACCACAGTCCTGAGCATCAGCAGCAACCTAAGTGGAAGGAGCTGCTCTGGAATGAAAGTAGACATCTGATTATGGCTTTTCAGGATTGTTTTCCTACATCTTTATTGCTCAGGTTTGCTTAATTCTGGAGTGGATGGCTGCCAAATTGTCTATCAAATTACCTGCTGGCAAGTAAACCCAGATTAGTTCACTTGAGTGCGGCCCTCTTACATTTGACTTATAGCCAAGCAAAATATGGGTTTAATCAAGGGAGAAATTGGCCATGATGTTTCAATGAGAGATAGCAGGGTACTATCTGCTCAGAGGAAACAGGGGGAAGGCACAACCCCAGGCAGGGAGCAGAGGAGGGTTGGCCAAGAATCAGCTGAGGACAGTTGCTCCGAGGCTGTGTGAGCAGCTTCAGAACACCGAGCAGCTCAGCTCTCGCCCAGCAGATTGCTCAGCTGCCTCCCCTCTTGCTGGAGGCAAGGTGATGTGGTGACCCTGGGTGGGCTTCCCAAGCCCTTGCTGCCCACCACTGTGTGCCCTTCTGAGTCTGATGGTGTTGTGCCAGCTCCGGCTGCCTCGGTGGTGTCTGGTGGAGATGTCTCCCAGCAGAACCCTTCTTGCCCCAGGAGGAGATGGGCTGGGGAGCAAATCCTGTGGCTAGAGCAGTGATGATTAATGCTGGCATGTGAGGTGGGACTTGCCCCAGGTCCTTGGCTCTGCTGCAGGCTGGGCAGGTTCTCAGCAGACAGGAGTGGGCGAGCTTGCCCTGACTCTCTCAGCTCCTCTGATTTATGGCGTCTGAGGACGTGCAGGAAGCTCCTCCAACCACCACCTCTAGAGCCAGGGCCACTGGGCAGGTGGGACCTGCAGCTGCCCACACCCCCTGGCTCTGGGCTGATTGTCACAATCCCTGTGGCATGTGGTGTCCCTTTCAATCCCCATCCCCTGGCATCAAGGAATGTGGGTGCATTCCTCTTCTGGGTTCTTTTTTGTTGTTGTTCTTTCTTTCTTCCTTCTCTCTTTCATTTTTAAGCTGTCTCCAACTGAGCCAAGCTCAAAAATTTGACTCCTGAAGGCTAAAAACTGGAAGGTAAATAAAAATAACCCCAAAGTTAATTATACACTTAACAAGTCCTCATTTCTTCTTCTTTTTTTCTCCTTTGCTTTTTTTTCTTTCAAGCCAGTCTCATTCCTTGTGGGGGTCTGACTCATGGCTCTGAGCACTTGCAGTTGGTGATAATATCTTGCTGTAATTTGAATTAAACCACTTGTAGCAGAGCTCTGTTCTCTAATTTCATTTAGGCCCAGTGGGTGTCCTGTCTTCCTGGAATTTGTTAGATATCTAATGAGAAGCAGCCGAGGAATAAAAGCAGGCATCGTGGGAGGGGGTGGAAAAGGGATGGGTGGAAGTGGGTAGGTGAGAGGGCACTATGGGCACCGAGGAAGGGGGTTGTAGGACCATTGACAAGGGCTCCTTGTGCATCAGGTGCTGTGTCCTGCATCCCTGCGGCAGCCGTGCCCCGGTCCCTGCGGCCGCCCCCCGGGCCCCGGGTCCCTTCGGCAACCTCTTGACCCGATGTTGAACTCGGGCTCAGCCCCCAGGCTCCAGAGGTGTGTTTGATCCTCACCATCTGCCCGAGTTTTCCCTATGAATGGAGGATGTTTGCTCCTGGGGGCAGCCCTGCGGTCATGCAGAGCCGCTGCCTGGCCCCGGGGCCTGAGCGAGTCACGGTGCCTGGTGCCTGGTGCCAAGCAGTGGCTGAGCCCAGGCGGATGTGGCACGTCGGGGCATGGTTTAACGGCCGTGCTTGGTGTTAGGTCGATGGTTGGACTCTATCTTAGGGCTCCTTTCCAGCCCAAGGAGTTTTATGATTCTCTGGGTGAGCAGAGGATGCCTGGTCCTCCCCAGTGCCACCCACCCATGCCAGGCTGTGTGACACTGATGCTGGGGGGAGGGCATTACTGGACCCTGGGCACTCCTTGCTTGCAGGCCAGAAGTGTGCAGCCTTTGCTGGAAGCTCGGCACTCAGCCTAGCCCTGGAATGGTTCCTCCCCTGCCAAAAGAGAAAGGCAGGGCTATTTTCAATGGCCTCCTCTGTCCTGCTGGGACATGCAGCTTCCTGCAGCGCTCTCCAGGAGAGCTCCTTCCAACAGTCCCTTGCCAACAGTTCCTGCTCTGTGCCCAGAGCTGATAGGTCCCTCCTGGGCTGCTTCTCTCCATGTCCTGCCTCACTTTTATCAGCCATCACTCTCCCCCATCCCATTTTGCAGCTGGGTTAGGAGCATCAGCCCCAAACCCACTGAGGGGCTCCTGGGTACCTCAGAAAAGGAGAAGGGAGGGCAGATTTGCTCTGGAGATTAGGAAGAAGACTCTGGAACAGGTTGCCCAGGGAGGCTGTGGATGCCCCCTGCCTGGAGGTGTTCAAGGCCAGGTTGGATGAAGCCTTGAGCAACCTGGGCTGGTGGGAGGTGTCCCTGCCCATGGCAGAACCTCTGACAGTGGTCTAAGCAGATGATGCTGTCCCTCCTAAAGAAAGAATTACAAAGTGGGGGTGGAAGAAGAAGAAGAGGAAAACCAATTTATATATTTAAAAAGGAAAAGTGGGGGGAGGGTAAGAGAGAGAAAAAATAAGTGGGGAAAGAAAATAAGGGAGAAAGGGGAGGGAAGGAATGGGGAGAAATGGGGGGGGGGAAAGGAGAGGGGAAAGGAGGAAAAGGGAGGAAAAAAGGGGGGAGGGGGGAAAAGGGAGGGAATAAGGGGGGGAAAAGGAGGGGGGGAAAAGGAAGGGGGAAAGGAGGGGGAAGGAGGGGGAAAGGGGAAAAGGGAGGATAACAGGGGGAAAGGAGGAAAAAAGGGGGGTAGAAGAGAAAAAAGGAGGAAAGGGGGGAAAGGGGAAAAGGGGGAAAGAACGGAAAAAAAGGAGGGAAAAGGGGGAGAAGGGGAAAAAGGAGCATAAAGGGGTGAAGGAGGAAAAAGGGATGGACAAGGGGGGGAAAATGAGGGGAAAAGGGTGGAGAAGGGGGAAAAAAAGAGGGGGAAGGGGGGAAAGGGAAAAAGGAGGATAAAGGGAGAGAAGGAGGAAAAAGGGGGAAAGAAGGGGGAAAAAGGAGGGAATAAAGGGGGAGAAGGGAAAAAAGGAGGAAGAAAAGGGGGAGAAGGGAAAAAAGGAGGAAGACAAGGGGGGAAAAGACAGGGGAAAGGGGGTAAGAAAGGGCAGAAAAGGGGAAAGGGAGGAAGAAAAGGGGGGAAGGGACGGAGGGAAAGAGGGGAGAAAAGGAGAGAAAGGGGAAAATGAGGGAGAAAAGGGGAGAAAATTGAAAAATGAGGGAGAAAAGGGGAGAAAAGGGAAAAATGAGGGAGAAAAGGGGGGGAAGGGGGGGGGAAGTGGGGAGGAAAGGAGAGAAAAGGCAAAATGAGGGAGAAAATGAGAGAAAAGGGGAAAATGAGGGAGAAAAGGGGAAAATGAGGGAGAAAAGGGGGGGAAAAGAGGGGGGGAAAGCGGGGAGGAAAGTAGAGAAAAGGGGGGGGGGGGGGGAAAGAGGCAGGGAGGAGAGAAAAAAATAAACAACACACACATCGGGGGGAAACAAAATAAAGGAGCAAACCACCCAACCAAAAGCCAACAACTTGCAGGGCCCTGCGAGCCGCCGAGCTGCGTGGCAGGGGCCGGGGTCGGATGATTAACAACCCTCCTGCCTGCCTTGCATGGCGCTCATTACTCAGCTCCAAACCTGAGGCTTCTCAGTTACACAGCCCCGGCGCAGGCGCTGCCCATTTTTTTTCCACTGACTGCAAACACATTCTGACTGCAAACAAACTTTCGATCCCCAAGGCTTGGCAGGGCCTCGGGTCCTTCCCCATAGTTAATCAAGGGGAAGCTAAACACTTTCAATCTGTGATGGCTCATTTGGAGAGGGGAGCGCTGGGCCCTCGCTAGGTGCCAGATATAATAACTCTCCCCTTCTCCTTTTTTTTTCCCCCCTCTTTTTTTTTTCTGAGGCCCTACTTTTCTAATTTTGCTATTTTTCAATGTCAAAGCCATCTTTTTGAAGAAATTTTATTGGATTTCCTGCTAGACTTCAGCGAGGAGGGGTTTTTTGCTTGCCTTTTTTTTTTTCCTTCCCTTTCTTGCTTTGGCAGAAATCTCCAAAGCAGAACAGGGGGAAAAACTCAATCATCATCTTGGAACGAGGCTTTTTATTAGCTGGGATTTCTTTGTCTGTTTGCACAACACAGGCTATTTAAGAGCCCTGGTGGGTCAGCAGGCCCCCGGCTCTCACGAACCAGCCCCCTGCCGCCGATCCCCTCACGAACCAGCCCCCCGCCGCCGGTCCCTTCACGAACCAGCCCCTTGCTGCCGGTCCCTTCACGAACCAGCCCCATGCCGCCGGTCCCTTCACGAACCAGCCCCATGCCGCCGGTCCCTTCACGAACCAGCCCCTTGCTGCCGGTCCCTTCACGAACCAGCCCCATGCCGCCGATCCCCTCACGAACCAGCCCCCCGCCGCCGGTCCCTTCACGAACCAGCCCCCTGATGCCGGTCCCTTCACGAACCAGCCCCCTGCCGCCGGTCCCTTCACGAACCAGCCCCCTGATGCCGGTCCCTTCACGAACCAGCCCCTTGCTGCCGGTCCCTTCACGAACCAGCCCCATGCCGCCGGTCCCTTCACGAACCAGCCCCTTGCTGCCGGTCCCTTCACGAACCAGCCCTCTGCCGCCGGTCCCTTCATGAACCAGGCCCCTGCTGCCGGTCCTTCTGTCTGTCCATTACAGCAGCTCCATGCTTGGTGCTGGGTGTGTGACCCCAGGGCATGGCAAAGGTGGGCTTGGGAGGGTTTTCTTCTCCCTTTAGGGTATTGCTAAGACCCTTCCAAGACCTAAATCTTTATAGAATCCTTGATCTCCTCAAGAATCAGATCAGCAGGGTCCTGACCCTGCTGGCATCACCCTGCTGGCATCACCCCGCTGGCATCACCCTGTTTGCAGGCAGAGAGACTGCAGGGCCACAGGGATGCCAGAGAGCCTGGGAGGACTTCTTTTTGCCCACCAAACCCCAGATGGGTCCCAGCTGGTGCAGGCACAGCCAGGAGAGGTCTGTGCTGGTTTTCCCAGGGGGTGCATTAGTGCCAGGATGAGTGCAATGCAGGGAGGGGATCCACAGGAGCAGCCTTGGGGTTTCCAGCATCTCCTTAGTCTTGCAAATGCCTCTGGTGCTCTCTCTGCTTTGCCTTGGTCCCCTCTTCATCCTAATCCTGGATGTCTTGGATGTCAGCACAGCTTTGAAGCCTGACCTGGATGCAAGGCAGCATTCTCCTCAGGCACAGGTCTGCACTTTTGGGTGTGCAAAACCCAAAGGAGAACTTCATTGACCTAGAGCTCCTGGAGCTCTTCCCATCCAAGCCCAGAAAGGACACAAATTGCCATGGGAAGAGAGCTCCTGCCCTCCTAGCAGAGCTCCTGCCCTCTTAGCAGGGATCCTGCCCTCTTAGCAGGGATCCTGCCCACCTAGCAGAGCTCCTGCCCTCCTAGCAGATCTCCTGCTCTCTTAGCATAGCTCCTGCCCTCCTAGCAGGGCTCCTGCCCTCCTAGCAGAGCCCCTGCCCTCTTAGCAGAGCTCCTGCCCTCTTAGCAGGGATCCTGCCCTCCTAGCAGAGCCCCTGCCCTCTTAGCAGAGCCCCTGCCCTCTTAGCAGAGCTCCTGCCCTCTTAGCAGAGCCCCTTGCCCTCCTAGCAGAGCCCCTTGCCCTCCTAGCAGAGCCCTTGCCCTCCTAGCAGAGCTCCTGCTCTCTTAGCAGAGCCCCTGCCCTCTTAGCAGAGCTCCTGCCCTCTTAGCAGAGCCCTTGCCCTCTTAGCAGAGCCCCTTGCCCTCCTAGCAGAGCCCCTTGCCCTCCTAGCAGAGCCCTTGCCCTCCTAGCAGAGCTCCTGCCCTCCTAGCAGAGCCCTTTCCCTCTTAGCAGAGCAGCTTTTTGCCTTCCTCAGGTTTTCCAGGGGCTCTCAAGGCTTTCCTTCACGAGCTGTGTGCGTTTCCCCCCCCCTCCCCTCCGTTTGAGGTTAAGAACTGTGCTTCAGTATTCAATAACTGGCTTGGCAGGGCGTAGGGCCCAACAAGCAAATGTAATTCAGATTAAAGTCCCCCTCTGGCTAGAATGATAGTTTATTAAATAAACTTGCAGCGCTGCCAATCAACTCTGCTGGCAAGCAAGCCTTTGACATTAATCTTTTTGGATGTGATTTAGGGTCCACCTGGGCCTTGTGCAGAGTGTCTCCCATCATTTCTTTCCCATCTCCCCGGCTCGAGCCGCCCTGCTTGGCGCTCCGCTGACAAATTCCCCGAGTAATCCCTCCAAAAGGGTTGGAGAAATGCTCCAAACGCTCCATTAAATTTATTTTCCGTGCTTTAAGAGCCCCAAAACTGTGTCCAATAAATAAGTGCTCGCTGTGATTTATTGAAATGCTGCTCTGATTTAGAGTTATAGGCAGGGAAGGGTTGGGGAAGGGCGAGGGGGGGGGTGGGGGGGGGTTGGTGTTGGGGGAAGGGGGAAATATGTCACCCTTGGGAACTGGAAGACCAAGCCTCACAAGCGAGACCAGATGTGCTGGTGAGGGGGAACGTGGCCAGGATGGAGAGGAGGAGGTGTGGAGGGGGGAGGTGGGAGCTGCAGCCCGGGGCCTGGACCCTGCTCCCAGGCCTCGGCACAAAAGGTCCCCGGTTGAGTTTTCTTGCCTGAAAAATTTATTGTGGTTGTAGTTATTGGGGGAAGCATCAAAAGAGTAATTCTGGCCCTTGTTTTTGCACAGGGCCTTTAGATAAATATGATACTTAGAAATATGCCTCCCACAAGACAGGAAAGCCATAGAGTTAAAATGAAGTAATCTGTCAGTAAACTTGCTGGAATTGAGGCCAAAATGAAACCTGTGAAAGCAAGAGGAGGCAGAAAGGGAGCCTGGGCTGGCAGACCAGGGGCTGCCCTCCCTCAGGGTGCTTCATCCTCACAGCTAAACCCCGGGAGATCTTTTCCACGGGGACCTGTCTGTGCCTGGGGTGGGTGCTGGGCTGTGAGGGGCCCCCCTGCTCTGCACCCTGAGCCGGGAGCACCACGCCACCAGCACCTCATCCTCCCTGCTTGCATCTCTCAGCACCTCTCCCCCCTGCTCTGTGCACCCTCTCCCTGGGCAGCCACACCCCAGGCATCAGCCTCTGGGACACGATCACAGACTGGCAGGGGTTGGAAGGGAGCTCTGGGGATCATCCTGTCCAAACCAAGGCAGGATCACCCAGGGCAGGTCACACAGGAACACATCCAGATGGGGAGACTCCACAACCTCTCTGGGCAGCCTGCTCCAGGGCTCCACCATTCTCACAGCAAACAGTTTCCTCCTCATGTTTAGATGCAAGTTCCTGGGTTCCAGTTTGTGTCCACTTCCCCTCATCCTATCACAGGACGCCACTGGAAAGAGCCTGGTCCCTTCTTCTGGATACCCACCCTTAAGATATTGATGAACATTGATCAGATCTCCTCTCAGGCTGCTCTTCTCCAGGCTAAACAGCCCCAGGTCTCTCAGCCTTTCTTCATCAGACATGTTCCAGTCCCTTCATCAGACATGTTCCAGTCCCTTCATCATCCTCATAGCCTCCATTGGATGCTCTCCAGTATGTCTCTGTCCTTCTTGAACCAGGGGAGCCCAGGACTGGGCACAATACTCCAGCCATGGCCTCAGCAGGGTATTCCTCCCCACCATGTCAATGTTCTGCAATCCCACCCGGACCCTGGGGAGCAGAGAGGCAGGGGCCACATCCTGCTGCCCTCCCGCAGAGCAGGGTGCTCTGGCTGCAGTTGAAAGGGAGGGGTGCTGCACCACCTGTGTTTACACTGCACAATCTGCAGTTTACTCTCATAAAATCATTTAATGCAGTCATAATTTTTTTGGCAGGGTCCATGCTGATGGAGCTGGCTGACAGCAGCCTGATGGACCTGATAAGTGCTGAGCAGGAGGCAACACGAAAATCCAGTCTGGAGATCATGCTCTGGTGCTCACCAGGGAGGCACAAGGCTCCTCTGATCCATGGCCAAGCTCCCCAGGTGGGGAGAGCACAGGTAAGCAGCTTCCTCCTGCTCATCTCACCAGGAGAGACTGCGGCTGGGATCAACAGGTCATAGACTCCAGGTATGGTTTGGGTTGGAAGGGACCTCCAAAGGTCATCCAGTCCAACCCCCTCTGCACTCAGCAGGGACATCCTCCACTAGAGCAGGCTACCGGGACCCTGTTGAGCTTCACCTTGAGTATCTCCAGGAATGGGTCCCAACCAGCTCCCTGGGCAACCTGTTCCAGCTTTCCACCACCCTTGTGGTGCAATACTTGTTCCTCACATCCAATCTCACAGCAACAGAACCCTGCAACAGAAAGGTTTCATGAGGAAGGGTGACCTGAGCCCAGCCTGAGGTCAAAATACCCCAAAATACCTCTCCTACACCCCCAGCCTGATAAAGCAAAGGACTGGGGCTGCTCTTGGGCATCCTAACCCTAAAGAGTCACACAGCAGGCAGGGGAAGGGTTTATTACCAGTCTGAAGGACAACTGCTGCTGCACAGCTCCTGGGATGCTGCTGAGGGAGTCCACAGAAGAAGGCTTTGGGGGCAGTGGGACTCTCTCTGGGGCCTGGATCAGGCCCTGGTGTGGGGAGAGGGGAAGGCAGAGAGAGGGAGAAGCGGGAGGGGTTGGAAGGGAGCAGCGAGGAGGCGTGTGTGTGACTGTAAAGAGAAACAGGATTCATGGTAATTTCCTGCCAGATGCCTGAGCTCCTCCAGCACGCAGACGTTTCACATGCGAAATATCAAAGCCTTCCCAGTAACAAATGTACTTCCTGCAGCTCCTCAGATCTGCCTCCGAGCCAGCCGCCGGCGCGGGGACGCTGGGACGAGCGGCTCCCGGGGCTCGGCAGGGTCCAGCCCCACAGGCAGGGGGCTGGGGGGAGGTGTGGGCATCGCTCCGTGCAAGAGACTGGTTGGATGTTTGCCTCGACGCTGCTGGGACGTGAAACCACCGGCTGACATCACTGCCATGGCAACAGAGCATCAACTGGACGGCGGGACTTCGAGGTGTCCTCTTTCCTGAGTGCCCCTGATCCCAGGTGGAGCAGCTCAGAGACCCCTGAAGACCACTCCTCGAGACCACTGAGTGGTGGTCTTGGGCATGGGCACCACGGGCAGGGGCTGGGTGTGGTTAAGCAAAGCAGCTCCTGGCATATGCTGAGCACTCCTCAGGAGAAAAATGGATGCAGAATGAGATGAGCAGATAGAAGGAGAGAAACAACCAGCTTGGGGCAGAATGTTCCCCCACTGAGCTGGAAGAGGAATTGGCCTTCAGGAGGCCACAGGTCCATCCTGATGGCAGCTATCACAACTGAGCCTTTCTTTCTTTCTTTCCCTTCTTTCTCTCCCCCTCTCCTTTTGCATTTGTGAGCTTGTCATGGGGCAAAGAAAGTTACTTGGCTCTGGACTCTGTTTTGAGTCTGAATTCTGTTCCCAAGAATGAGCAAAACATCATCCTGGTCTCTGACTGACATGCAACACCCTGGCCTCATGGCCCATGGTGGGCATCACCCTGTTCTTGTGGTCCATCATGGGCATCACCCTGCTCTTGTGCCCCATTGTGAGCACTGTCCAGTTCTTGTGGTCCATGGTGGGTGGGCATCACCCATTACCCCCTTCTGGTGCCCTGTTGTGGGCATTGCACCACTCTCATGGTCCATCATAGTATGCTTCATTGTGGGCATCACCCCTCTCTTGTGCTCCACTGTGGGCATCACCCCTTTCTTGTGCTCCACTGTGGGCATCACCCCTCTCTTGTGCTCCACTGTGGGCGTCATCTCTCTCTTGTGCACCACTGTGGGCATCACCCCTCTCTTGTGCTCCACTGTGGGCATCACCCCTCCCTTGTGCTCCACTGTGGGCATCACCCCTCTCTTCTGCTCCATTGTGGGCAACACACCACTCTTGCGCTCCACTGTGGGCAGCAGCACCCCGCTCTTGTGCTCTGCAATGGGCATCACCCTGCCCCTGTGCTCTGCTGTGGGCATTGTCCCACTCTCATGGTCTGCAGTGGACTCTTCCCCTGCTGGCTGAGGGCTGCAGAACGTTTTCCCGGCGGTTTGGGGCAGTGCTGCCTGCACCTCCCCGAGTGCTCACACACAGATTGGTCCTGACAGCTTGAATGAATGCAGCAGGGCGTTGATGGGTGCTGGCAATGGGCCTCTGACCCTATCAGCAGGCTGCTTCCCTGCCTGAACCTCTCCCAGCCTCAAATTGATTCAGAGTTTTATAAACATCCTGACGTTGGAGCTGGGAAAGGAGAATGAGGAGGGAGAAAAAAGCCTCCCTCACCACTAAGAAGTGGCTGGGATGATCACCAAGCAGGGGTGGGCTCCATCCCACCACCATGAAGGCTCTCTCAGCCCCTCCATGTCCCAGCAAAGCCACCCCCAGAGCCATCAGTGCTCCTCAGCAGTCCCCAGTCCTCTGTGTTCCAGCTCTCTGGGGCTGTCCCAGAAGAGGCAAAGCCTCTCACCCAGGCTCACAACTCTCTTTGCAATCTTTTTAATGGGTCACAAAGTTTGGCTCAAAGTCTTCAGGCACATAAAATTCACCCCACAGTGCTCTTCCTAAGCACCTTGCTGGTGGGGAAGTGGTGAAGCTCATTTGGGATGAGGATGAGGCTGGGCCCTTCTGTGTCTCTTTGTGGTTTCTTGGGCAGGAAACCAGGCTTGTCACCACCATGGGAAGCCTTGGCTTGGCCAAGGGTGGATTCCCTGCCTTCAGCCCTGGTTTGAAGCCCCAATGAGAAATGCAGGTGGCTCCTCACGGGCTCAGACCCACCATGGCCAACTGGCTGTGGCTGCAGAGCTCCAGTCCTCAGGCTGATTGTGGTGCTGAGCAGGGGCACCAGCAAAGCCTCAGCCAGCCAAAGGACCCATCTAGCACTGAGCTGCCCTGGGAAGGGGGGGTGTGGGGGGGAAGATGTCCTTGGGGACCGTGGTGTTGCTCCTGGAGCCTGCCTGCTCCCTGTCACAGCTGTCACTTCTCGTTAGCGCCCCTCAGCCCTCTAACAGGACTTGACTGATGTAATCGGGGCTGACACAGCAGCCAAGGGAGCTCCAGAAACTTTACACCCTGTGGTTTCCCACCTCCCCCTGGCTCTCCCCCGGAAGCTGCCTTTGGAGGCAATGCTCTGCCCGGCACACGCAGAAATGGGGATCAGGCTGCTGCTCGGGGAGCCCTGGGTTCCCTCCCGAGAACGGGGGTCTTGTGCCAACCGAGAGCTTCCCACCGTGGCTGGGCTGGGCTCAGACAAAGCTTCTGCCAACTTGGAGGGAAGTAAAAGGGCGGGCAGAGCCCCAGAGATGCCCATCTGGCAGTGCCGACCCCGCTGCCAGGGTGGTGAGCGCCGGCACAGCGCTGCACGCCCTCTGAAGTGCCCAGCGGCCGGTCCCTGCGGGCAGCAGCTCTACCGCGCTGGCACCCAGGGCTGTTTGGCACCGGCAGCACCTGATGTACTGCCTGCATGGGGCACAGGGCTTGCCAGCACGTCTGCCAGCCGTGTGGGCAGGGGCAGGATGTGATTTGGAATCCTGGCTGCCCAAAGAGGGGAGGGGAGGCAGGGAGTGCGGCCATCCCTCACACCCCTTCTACGACCCTGTGCTGTGCCACGACGCTGGGTCAGGCCCTGGGCAGCTCCAAAGTGGCTTCAGCAGGAGTTTGCTGACGATTTGGCCCCAGGACCCAAGGGCAGATGATGCCTCCTGGTCTGAGCGGGAGCGGCAGTCGCTGCGGTCCCGCTCCCGTTTGCCCCGTTAATAGCTGGTTATTGGGCGGTTTCAGTTGTCTAACCTCCTATAAAAGGTTTGGTAACCAGCTTGATCTGGCAGCTCGCTGTCAGCAGACACCAGCAAACTGCTGGTTTGGATGGGAGGAGAGGAAGGAGCGAGGTCGGAGCTTCCCAGCCTTGCCTGGGAACGCGGCTGCGGTGCCGTCATCCCCGCCGGCCGGTGCCCACGGAGCCTCGCCCTCCCTGGGAGAGGGCACAGACGTGTCCAGGCAGGGTCCCAGACATTCCTGGGAGCTGTGCACCTGAGCGCTGGGAGTTCCCGAGGCAATTAGCATCTCTGTGCTAGCAGTGGGTTTCTCCTCTGTCTAGGCAGCTCCAGGGGTGGATCTGCTTTTGTCTCTGCCGGAGCAGAGCATCTCGGGGAGTTTAATTAGAAGCTTGGCACAGCCTGCGCAGTTGCAACAGAAATGCTTTGTAGGGGCAATCACCACCAGCTAGACCAGGAACCCCGCGCTGCCCTGCCTGCTTCCTCCACTGGGGCAAAGGACCTTGCTCTTAGGATCCCTCCAACGCTGCTTTTTCCCCTGCCCCGGCCGCTGCTGTGCTGGGTTCGCTGGTGTCACAACCACGCTGGCGGTGCCCTGTGGCGGAGGTGATCTCTGCATCCCCACACTCCGCAGTGTGGAGGAGGTTCGGTTCCTTATCAGTGCTGTTTCAAGTGAGGAAAAAGAGTCAAGGCTCTGAAACTGTGTGACCAGTCAAGCAGCTTCTTACTCTTTGTAGTTGAAGGCTTTCAATTAGAAAGAGTTTATTCCCTAAAACCACAGCTTCGCTTAATTAATAAGCAGTGAGGAGATTTTGCTGCTGAAAACACCAACAGGAATCAGAGCTGCTTGCCAGCCAAGTCCTCAGAGACAGAATGAGCTCCAAGAAAACTGCCCCCCCCCGGAGGTCTTCAAGGCCAGGCTGGACAAGGCCCTTTGGAGGTCCCTTCCAGCCCCTAACCTGGTCTAGTGGAAGCTACCCCTTCCCGTGGCACGGGGTTGGAACTACCTGATCTTCAAGGCCCCTCCCAACCCAAACCACTTTGTGAATCTGTGGCAATTAGTCATTTTTACCAGGGTTAGATACAGCCCCAGCCCTCTGCACACCCTCCCAGCCCTTCTCCAGGCACTGGCAGCTTGGTCCCCATCAGTGTGAGCAGTGGGAGCCAGTGGCAGCTGGCAGAGACACCTTTCATGTCTGTAAGAGCAGAGTGGAAGTCAGCACACAGCTAATTAGAAGGCAGAGCTCATCTCCGTGGCCCCATGACTAAGGCAGAATGTAGAGCAAAGGTAGGAACCAACCACCAGAAGAGCAAATAAATAAAGGAGGCAGCTTTAATAATGGGGTAATTACCTAACTTAAGTACACAATCAGCCAGCATTTTGCTAAACTTTATGACACACGATGACAAGTTAATAAATGAGATGTCTTACCAGCAGTAAAACAGCTGTTAGCAGCCACCTTCTATGTCTGGGTAGCCCAGAGCAAAAAGAAACAACCACCCCAGCAAGGCAAATGAAAAGGAACTGGTTATTTCTGTTTGTTGAAATAGCCTGGGTAATAAATCACCATTAATGATGCTGTCATTTATCAAAGGGAAAGCTCTCCTTGCAAAAGAGGGGGGGGGGGGGAGGAAAGCAAGCCTTTGAAGTCATGGCACCTATAATTTCCTACCTATAAAAAGGTACCTCTGTGGATGTGTCATACCTGGGACTGGCGGCAGCCAGGAGGTACTGGGAGTTCAGCACCACCCCACAGCCTGGCTCATGAATGGGGCACCAACAAAAAGGGGGGGGGAGGGAGGGAGGGAGGGAGGGGGAGTGCCCCAGGCTGTAGGTTGGGCTGGGCGAGCTCTCAGCAAGCCCCAGGTCTGGCAGGGGTCGATTTGTGATGGTTTAAAGGTGGTTTTCCTCTCCTCCCTATGGCTAATAGCTTGTTTAGCCAGGGATATACAGGTGGTTAATTCATGCTAATTAACAGGGATCTAATGTGGTTAAAATCATCAAGCTGACATTTGCAGTGGCAGGATGAGCTGGGAGCAGGACTCGGAACTAGCAGTGTGGCAGAGCCCCTTGCTGCAGAGTCCAAGCCCTGGCTGGGTCTCTCTGCTCCCCATCCTCCCTGGGCACCACACATGTTGGTGTTGCAAGCATAGAACTGTTTGGGTTGGAAAAGGCCTCTGAGCTCACCCAGTCCAACCAGCAACCCACGGCCCCCCACGGCCACTAAACCAGGTCCCCAAGTGCCATGGCCACAGGTTTCTTGAACACCTCCAGGCAGGGGGACTCCACCACCTCCCTGGGCAGCCTGTGCCTGTCCCTGACCACTCTTGCAGCAAAGAAATTTTTCTTCATCTCCAACCCAAACCTCTCCTGGCATCTGCCACCATGTCCTGCAGAAACATGCAGCAGCATCTGCCAGGCTCCAGCACCTCTCTCCTCCCTGCCCTGTGTGCTGTGCAACCACCGCAGCAGGAGCCAGGCAGTGAGGGTTACAACCACGGGCCCTGAAGAGGAGCAGCCTGGCTGTCATCAGAGATTAAGTCCTCTGTCACCAGACAGCAGGAGGGATCAGGTGCCTGAGCTCAAGGAACATCTCCTTATGGATGTGAGAAAGCAGCAGGTCGTGTAGCGCTGGGGAATGCAGGAGCAGGAGACATGATCTGGTCGAGGTCGCCCTGCTTACTGCAGAGGGGGTTGGACTAGGTGACCTTTGGAGGTCCCTCCCAACCCACATCATTCTGTGATTCTAACACTGATGCCCTTGCAGGAGGGGAGATAGGGCAGAGATCTCCTCCAGCCTGGAAGCAGCCATAAGGTGACCAGGTGAGATCCCCTGGCCGAGCTCACCCCAGCCCTGCGCAGCAGCAGAGCTTGGAGGGCAGCATCCTGTGCAACAAATGGGCCCAGCCAGGCCTTGACTTGCCTGCAGAGACCACCCAAAGGAGGGTGAGAAGTGGTGGTGAGTTGGGCTGCCGTGGTGGGGTTTGGCATCACCAAGAGCAGCTGAGCAAGGCAGGGCGAGCTGTGGGCTCACAGCTGAGCCACACCAACACTACCCTGGCCATGACCTCCCCAGCACCTCCTCTGAACCAAGGGCTCTGCATGGAGAGGAGGCAGCTGTTCCCCAGAGCATCCATCTATTTAGGAGCAAAGAGTTTCTTTCCTGGAGTCCTAAGGAGGTGGTTTGTTGGGGTTTCTTTCCCTCCTCCTTGACTATTAAATGAGGCAGCTCCTGTGTAGCTTTGTCATTTTTCTCCTGCTGAAGACACTTTCTCTTTTCTTCTCCTCTGAGCGGCAGGCACCTCACCCACCTCATAAGCATCTGCTACAAGAAGTCTTCACCTGTCACCTCTCCCCAACTGACTTGAGAAAACAGGATAGGAAAGCTATAAATAATTAAGACTCATCCAAGACAGGTGCACAGTGACTGAATATCAAACCTGCCTGAACATCACCAACGCTCCCTTGAGAGCCAAGGGGGAACTAACCTAGTTTGGGAGGAGGAGGAGAGGCACAGGAGCTGCAGTTGTGGCCAAACTGGTTTGGGCTCCCACTGAGGACTCCTGACCAGGGAACAACGCACTCACATCAGTCCCAAAGGTTCACATCATCCCCCCAAAACCCTCAAACAACTGGACAAGGCATCTACAGGGAGAAGGAGCATGGCTCTAGTGGCCAGGGCATGCTGCCTGCGCCTTCCCCTTTGCACTTGTGGGGGGGAGAGGAACCTCTTGCATCCCCACTGTTCCTCCCTATTAAGATGCATGATTCCCTGATCACATCCCACAGCCGCCTCGCAGCTTGCAAGAAGTGAACATCAAAGCTGTGGAAGGGAGGGAATGGCAAAGTGCTGGAGAGAGATGTCACATTAGTGTCTGGCTCTCCAAGAGCTGCTGCATTTTAAACCTTGCTCATCAAGACTTCATCTCCCTGCTTGGCAGGGAAGGAAAAGATGCCACATCCAAAGAACCTGCCTCCCATCTGGGAGAGGCTGTGGTGGCCCTGGGACAGGCAGCTCTGGGACAGCAGGTTATAGAATCACAGAATTGTCAGGGTTGGAAGGGACCTCAAGGATCAGCCAGTTCCAACCCCCCTGCCATGGGCAGGGACACCTCACACTAGAACAGGTTGCTCACAGCCACATCCAGCCTGGCCTTAAAAGCTTCCAGGCATGAGGCTTCCACCACCTTCCTGGGCAACCTGTGCCAGTCTCTCACCACCCTCATGGGGAAGAACTTCTTCCTCACATCCAATCTGAATCTCCCTACTTCTAGTTTTGCTCCATCCCCCCCAGTCCTATCACTCCCTGACACCCTCAAAAGTCCCTCCCCAGCCTTCTTATAGCCCCCTTCAGATACTGGAAGGCCACAATTAGGTCTCCTGGGAGCCTTCTCCTCTCCAGACTGAACAACCCCAACTCCCTCAGTCTGTCCTCATAGCAGAGCAGCTCCAGCCCTCTGCTCCTCCTCATGGCCCTTCTCTGGACACCTTCCAGCACCTCCAGATCCTTCCTGTAACAGAGGCTCCAGAGCTGGATGCAGTACTCCAGGTGTGGTCTCAGCAGGGCAGAGCAGAGCAGAGCAGAGGGTCCTGCCTGGAGAGAGCTGCCCAGGAGCGCTGTGGCCCCCGGAAGGATGCAAATCCTGTTGTCATCAGGGCAGAGCCAGGCTGATGAGGCTGAGATAGAAACTTCCCCTTTGGGCAGTTCTGTAATTGTTGGTGAGGGTGGAGGCTCAGCAGAGCGTTGAGTGAATTCCCAAGTGAGCAACCAGGGAGATAATTAACTTTTTGGAAGGAGCTGGCTGCGAGCTGAAGTCTCCATCACTCAAGGTCTTTCCGGAGCAAAGCGATGCCCTGCTGCGAGCTCCTGGAGGTGACCCTGCAGCCCAACTGGGGGGAAAGATCCTCCTGGGACTGGAAACCGCTGATTTCCCTGAATCTAAATGATCTGCAGCAGTACTCCTGGCTCCAACTCGCAACAAAAGGTAGGCAAAGCTGCATAATGTGCTGTCAGCCTGCCCAGGCCCGGGGACAACAGGGTCACCCCGAGCCCAGCTCCCAGCTCACCTCCCCCAGGCTGCTGCTCCAGCATCAAGCTGCCTAGGAAGTGGCATTTCAGCTCTCCCACCTTTCAAACCTCCTGTGGTGCTTTCTCCACCCACACACATGCACACCTCTTCTGCCTTTAAGTTCGATTTGGCCCCATTTGGGGATGAAATGGAATCATAGAATCGTTTCAGTGACTGTTTCACAAGCACAGAATCCAGTTTCAGGTGGAAGAGCCCTGCAAGATCATCAGGTCCAACCAGCAACCCAACCCCACCGTGGCCATTAAACCATGGCCCCACATGCCACGGCCACAGCTTTCTTGAACACCTCCAGAGGTGGGGACTCCACTACCAAACAGTGACCCTTTGTGCAAGCAGTGCTGCTGGGAGCCCTGGGATAAGCTGAGACATCTCCTGGAGCCAGCCTGGACAGGAGGGATCTGTCTCCCTGTGCATGCCAAGCAGAGAATCAATAAGCTTTTGCCCCAGAAGGAGCTGCCCATGGTCGTTTGTGTCTTGGTGCAAGAGAGAAGCAGAGGGTCAGGGGGTTGCAGAGTACCCAAAAAGTGCTTCCAGTGCCAAGGAGCCAGCTCAGGGTTCTCCCCACAGAGCAAAAACCTTCACCAGCTGCCCCATACTGGTCTCTGCTGGGAGGAATGGCCCCAGCCCAAGCCCTCCTGCCCTTCCCACGTGGGGCTGGGGCCACAGCCCCTCTCTGGACAGCCATTATCCCAGGGAGCTGCTTTTATTTGGGCTCTATGGCACAGATTTATGGCCTGAGTGCCTTTGATGTGGGCCCCTGATAAGCATCAGGAATATTTTGGTTTCATGACAATGTCAGGCAGTGCTGCTGGCTGGGGGTGGGGGTTTATGGGCAGCAATGTTTCCTGCAGCTCTTGAGCCAGCTGCCACATTCCTAGAGCAGGCCAACCATTAAAATAAAACCATAAAACCCCTCTGTGGAAGGGCTTGCTCAACAGAGGGAAGCTTCTCCTTTAAGGGAGAGGAGCAGGGAGTGTTTCCATTTCAATCAGGGGCATCTCTGGAACAAGCCCACAGCCAGGGCTGCAGAATTTGTCAGGGATTAGCTGAGGAAGGGAGCAGGGCAGGATTTTTCCCTCGGCTGTTATTCCAAATTAGGCTGTCGGTGTCGGGCTGGGAGGAGGGGAAGGAGAGCCAGAAGGGAGCTGTGGTGAGAGCCTGGCTGGGGGACAGGGAGAGGGATGGAGCTCTGGAGGAGTCCAGGGGTGCCCAGGGCATCTAGGGCACCCCAGAGCAGAGGCTGGGCAGCACTGGTGCTGGCATGGCCTGGTGTGCAAGAAGTACCTGGTGCTGCGTGGCACTGCACGGTGCTGCGTGGCACTGTGCGGTGCTGCGTGGCACTGTGTGGTGCTGCGTGGCACTGCACGGTTCTGTGTGGCACTGCATGGTGCTGCATGGCACTTCATGGTGCTGTGTGGCATTGCATGGTGCTGCATGGCACTGCATGGTGCTGCGTGGCACTGCACGGTGCTGCCTGGCACTGCATGGTGCTGCGTGGCACTGCACGGTGCTGCCTGGCACTGCACGGTTCTGTGTGGCACTGCATGGTGCTGCATGGCACTGCATGGTGCTGTGTGGCATTGCATGGTGCTGCATGGCACTGCATGGTGCTGTGTGGCATTGCATGGTGCTGCATGGCACTGCATGGTGCTGCGTGGCACTGCACGGTGCTGCCTGGCACTGCATGGTTCTGTGTGGCACTACGCGGTGCTGTGTGGCACTGCACGGTGCTGCATGGCACTGCACGGTGCTGCGTGGCACTGCACGGTGCTGCATGGCACTGCACGGTGCTGTGTGGCACTGTGCGGTGCTGCATGGCACTGCATGGTGCTGCGTGGAACTGCACGGTGCTGCATGGCACTGCACAGTGCTGCCTGGCACTGCATGGTTCTGTGTGGCACTGTGCGGTGCTGCATGGCACTGCATGGTGCTGCGTGGAACTGCACAGTGCTGCCTGGCACTGCACGGTGCTGTGTGGCACTGTGCGGTGCTGCATGGCACTGCATGGTGCTGCGTGGAACTGCACGGTGCTGCATGGCACTGCACGGTGCTGCCTGGCACTGCACGGTGCTGCCTGGCACTGCATGGTTCTGTGTGGCACTACGCGGTGCTGCGTGGCACTGCATGGTGCTGCGTGGAACTGCACGGTGCTGCCTGGCACTGCACGGTGCTGTGTGGCACCCCCTGACCACAGAGCTCGGGGGGGATGGAGGGGACCCCTCCAGGGCCGGCAAAAGCCGTTCAATTGGGTAGCTGGACAGATGGAGAGCGCCCCAGCATCCCATCCAGAAAGCAGCCAGGTTCCATGCTGGAAGCTGCAGGAGCTCCGAGCCCCCAGCCCCTGCTTTCCCAGCCCCTCACTTCCCTGATGATTTTCACTTCTCATTTCCAGCCCACCTCTTTTGTCATGGCTAATTTAGCCCTTTTGTCCTTGTGCCAGCATTGTCCTGTAACTTAAACAGCTCGTCCCCCTGCCTGCTGTAGCCCCAGCATGTTTACACAGGGATCATTTCCCTGCTCAGCTCTGCACTCAACGATAAACAACCTGAACTCAGCTGCTTTTGACTTGCTCTTTCCCTGGCCCCTCCCTGGCCGGCCTGGTGCAGGATGAGACCCTCATCTCCACATCTTCCTGGGATTCCAGCACCGTCCCTCTGGACACGGCAGTGAGGAGGGAGACGGGTAGGGTGGGGAGGACAGCCAGGGAGAGCCATGTGCTGAGTCGTACCGGCACCACCGTGAGCAGCAGCACAAAGAGCAGGCACAGAGGTGGGACACCCCCTGCTCAGAGCACGGGAAGTTTCTCAGCCTCCCCACGAGCAGCAGGGCAGGACAAACAGGTTTGGTGGGTGGTGTGGAACACAAAAAGGGAAGGTCGGCCCCAGCACACCGTGCTGGCAGAAAGATGTCCCAGCCCATCACTGCTCCTCCTGTGATGAAGGCAGTGCTGGGCTTGTCCTTTAGATGGTTCCCCGGAGGAGAGCTCCCCACTGCCAGAGCTGCCTGTGAGGAGGCTTTGGAGGATTTCCCATCAAGGCCAGCCACAGCAGAAGGATGGAGAAGGGGCAGGATGCCTGGCCCAGCCTCCCTTCTGCCTCAGTCCATATTTCACAGGAGCAGAGACCCATCAGGCCGTGTCGTGGTGGAAAAACCAAGAACTCAAAGCAATTTTAAATGAACTTTCAAAATGATGAACAAAGAGCCCTTGCCCATGTTATACAGCAAATAAATCACCCCAAAATGATAGTTGTAATTCCCAAAAGTACACAGAGAATTGATTTTCCAATGACATTTATCATGATGAACTGGTGCAGCAGCATGCAGCCACATCTTAAGTTGCAGCTGGTTGACTCCCTCCCATTTATCACCCATCCCATCCTCGCTGGCCACATTTGCACAGTTGCACAACAGATTATTGCTGCTAAGGACAACAGTCCTGGGGCTGCTGTCAGCTCACCCTGCAGCAGGGCTGGGGCTGGGTTTGTCCCTCACCCCATGCTGACCCAAGCTGCAGCAGGTCCAGGGACAAGAGGCGGTTTAATGGCAGCTCCTGCACCGTTCCTGGGTGGACACAAAGTGACTCTCAGTTGCAGGTCAAAAATCAGGTTGAGTCTGGGTTGGTTTAAGCTGCCCTTCAGCCTTGGGCTCTGGAGATACTGTGATACTGTGACACTGTGAAACCTCCCAAGATGAAGGGCCTGGGGCATCTGAGCTGGAATTGAGGTGAGGGGCTGAAGGGTTCCGCTCTGCCAGGGTGAAGGAGCAGGGACGTGTCAGGTCCCCACACAACAGAGCCCACTCAGGGGACACTGGACTGCTCCTGTTGCAGTGACCAGCAGGCAGGCAGGCAGGGCTCTGCCCTCCAGAAATCCCCCAGCCCATGGAAGCCAGGACAATACCACCGGGAAACAGCCTTGGTTTAGCTTTGGATGTCATCCAGGACTAGCCCCCCCCCTCCCCTAATCCCTGCACTGCTGGGGCAGGATGGGCCAGGAGCATCCTCAGCCATGCTGGTCTTCCAGCATCCAAAAAACCCCAAGAGCTGGAAGCACAGCTGGGCTTTAGCAACCCCAAAACCCTTCCCCAGTCAGAACTGAGTTGGTTCTCCTGGAGAGCCAAGGCAACTCCATCAGGATAACAAAGCTTTCAGCTTCCCCCCCACCCCCTCATCAGAGCTGGACATGCTCTGAGCCCCTGCCATGTGTACCTCTCCCTTTGGCAGAGCCTCCCCCCCAGCCCCTCACCTTTATTTGTCTTGCTGCTGTTGCAGGGAAAATGTATTGGCTTTGCAGTTAGTGATTGCACGTCATCACATACCCAATTTATAACCCCAGACCCCAAAGAGCAGCTGTAATAAAGCCAGGCCAGGAAACAGGGATGTTATAAAGCAGAGCAGGCAGCTCCCAGGTCCTGCCTGCGTGCAAGGGAGAAAATATTGCAGATGCTGGCTTGGGAAGGGGAGGGGGTGGGGAGGAAGGGGACTGGTGGGATGGGGGTGGTGTGTCTGTGCCTCACAGGGGTGTGGATGTGGGGCTGGAGGTGTTCAGTCCCAAAGTTGCTGCCTGGGACAGAGGGATGGGGGTGGATTTTAGAGGGGTTGCAGCACTGAGGTCTGGCTGTGGTGGGCAAAGGAGGAAAAGTTTTGGCCTGACCACAGAGCCAAGCATTGAGTCAAGGTTTCCTTAATCTTAGTCCTGCCCTGAGCCCTTGGCCTCCTTCTCTCCAAGAGGAGGGAAAGTGACAGGGAGGGGCTGGGGGGGGCTGCTGTCTCCAAGAACTTTGATTCCCCTCCACCTTCCCACGAAGCCCCCTAAGCCCCGAGCTGGTGCACCGGGAGAGCTGCCCTCCGAGACAACAACTTCTCTGCTGTGACTCCTGGGCCAGGGAGAGCTCTGGCCGCGGGAGGAGCTATCGCCGGCAGAGATAGAGGCAGCCCCATCGCGACAGCAGCGCAGCGAGGAGAGGCTGATAAAGCAGCAGCAGGAGCAGGGCTCTGGTGGCCAAGCTCCCCCTCCGCCAGCGGCAGCAGAGATCCCAGAGCCTCATTATCGGCAAGTTTTTGGTTTAACAACCCAAGGTAATAAAATGCAGCTCTGGAGGGCTGTGCTCAGATAAAGGAAGGTGAATTGCTGATAAAGAGTTTTGAATTCAGCTGCCACAAAGAACGTGCCAAAGGCCTTTTGTTCCCTCTGCCTCCATTGGTGACCTTGGCAGTGCCCGCGTCCATGCTGGCAGCTGGGGCTGGTGCCACTCCTGCACCCCAGGGACAGCTGGAAAGAGGAATCAGCTTCCCAAGTGGAAGAGCTCAGGCTTTGCTGGGGAGCTGGGGGCTCCCAGGGAGCCACGGGGGTGCTGGGGTCCCACGGAGCCAAGGTTTAATGGCCACAGTGGTGCTAGGCTGATGGTTGGACTCGAGGAGCCAGCAGGGCCAGGGAGGTGATTCTCCTCCTCTGCTCTGCTCTGCTGAGACCACACCTGGAGCACTGTGTCCAGCTCTGGAGCCCCTAGCACAGGAAGGATCTGGAGGTGCTGGAAGGTGTCCAGAGAAGGGCCACGAGGATGAGCAGAGGGCTGGAGCTGCTCTGCTATGAGGACAGACTGAGGGAGTTGGGGTGGTGCCATCTGGAGAAGAGAAGGCTCCCAGGACACCTAATTGTGGCCTTCCAGTATCTGAAGAGGGCTACAAGAAAGCTGGGGAGTGATAGGACTGGGAGGGATGGAGCAAAACTAGAAGTAGGGAGATTCAGATTGGATGTGAGGAAGAAGTTCTTCCCCATGAGGGTGGTGAGAGACTGGCACAGGTTGCTCAGGGAGGTGGTGGAAGCCTCATCCCTGAAAGCTTTTAAGGCCAGGCTGGAGGTGGCTGTGAGCAACCTGCTGTAGTGTGAGGTGTCCCTGCCTATGGCAGGGGGGTTGGAACTGGCTGAGCCTTGAGGTCCCTCCCAACCCTGACAATTCTACGATGACTCTATGATTCTGTGAGCTTGGCTGGGGCCATGCACTGGTGGTGGCAGCAGCAACACAGGTGGACATCTTCCAGAGGGATGAAGTTTTCCAGTGACAGCAGAGCTTTGGGAAAAGGCTAAAACTGGGTGCACCCAAAACCCCTGCTGAGCAGATGGGCAGGAGCAGGACCTCATCCGGGAATAGAAATAGAGATCAAAAGGGGCAAGCAACAACAGCAACAGAAGTCAGGTCCTAGATGATAGATGTCGTTTAGAAACTGATGTTATGCAAATCAGCTGGCATCAAAAGCTAATCACTTGGAAAGGTCAAAACTCAGATTCATAATCGGCCTAAACAAAAAAAAAAGGGGGAAAAAAAGGGGAGGAAAAAAGCTAATTAGAGGCCTTTTGTGTGCCTAAATGAGGCCAGAGAATTCCCCCTGCTCCCAGGGGTGAAGTGATGCTCAGGAGGGCTCTGGGCAGGATTATTCCTTCCCTGAGCTACTCACTAGTAAAAGCCTCTCAGTGAATGAGTGGAAATAATGATGCAGGGATGGCAGTGGCCCCGGGGGTGGATTAGTGTGACCTGGAACTGCTGCTGCAGACAAGTATCTGCTCCAGAGAGGCCAGGGCTGGAGTGTGATGCTCAGTGCCAGGCTGCTCTTGGGATGCAGCCGACACCAGCCACGTCCACCCCAACCGCGGTGCAGCCGCTGCCAGTGGACAGTGTGAGGGCAACTGCTGCCTGCATGTGCCCAGGGAGAAGGAAAGAATCCTACAATCCTGGAATTGCTTGGGTTGGAGAAGCCTCTAAGGTCATCCAGCCCAACCATCAACCCAACCCCACCATGGCCACCAAACCACGGCCCCAAGTGCCATGGCCACACATTTCCTGAACACCTCCAGGGACAGGAACTCCACCACCTCCCTGGGCAGCCTCTGCCAGTCCCTGACCACTCCTGCAGCAAAGAAATGTTTCCTAATCTCCAACTTTACCCTCCCCTGGCACAATTTCAGGCCATTTCCTCTCCTATCCCCTGATGTTCCATCCCCTCTCAGATGATGTCCGTGTCCCCTGCCCAGCTGCCCATGGCTGGGGGGCTCTGTGATGCTCAGGTGCCAGCAGCAAGCTCAGCTTCCCTAGCCCACACCCACCACGGGCTTGCCTGGTCCCTTGGCTCTGCCAGTGCTCAATCTGGGGCCAAGCAACACATCACAGAATCACAGAGTGGTAGGGGTTGGAATGGACCTCTGAAGATGGAGTCCAACCCCCCTGCCAGAGCAGGGCTGTCTAAAGCAGATCACACAAGAACAGGTCCAGGGAGGCCTCGAAAGTATCCTGCAACAGATTCCACCACCTCTCCGTGCAGCCTGCCCCAGTGCTCTGCCACCCCTCAAAGTGCAGAAGCTCTTCCTCATGTTTAGATGCAACTTCCCACCTTCAACTTTGTGCCCATTACCGCTTGGGGCACCACGGAGAAGAGTCTGGCTCTACCTTCCTGACGCCCACCCCTTGAAGAGTTGAAAGCCTGCAGCCGCCGCAGGCACCACCCCACCTCCGCTGCCCTGCGATACCACAGTCCCACAGTATCACAGTCTCACAGTATCACCAAGATTGGAAGAGACCTCAAAGATCATCAGGTCCAACCTCTCACCACAGACATCAAGACTAGACCATGGCACCAAGTGCCACATCCAATCCCCTCTTGAACACCTCCAGGGATGGGGACTCCACCACCTCCCTGGGCAGCACATTCCAATGGCGAATGACTCGCTCAGTGAAGAACTTTCTCCCCACCTCCAGCCTAAACTTCCCTTGAGACTGTGTCCTCTTGTTCTGGTGCTGGTTGCTAGAGAGAAGAGACCAACCCCTTCCTGGCTACAACCTCCCTTCAGGTAGTTGTAGAGAGCAATGAGGTCTCCCCTGAGCCTCCTCAAGCCTAAGCAACCCCAGCTCCCTCAGCCTCTCCTCACAGGGCTGTGCTCAAGGCCTCTCCCCAGCCTTGTTGCCCTTCTCTGGACACCTTCAAGTCTCTCAATGTCCTTCCTAAACTGAGGGACCCAGAACTGGACACAGGACTCAAGGTGTGATCTAACCAATGCACAGTCCAGGGGCACAATGACTTCCCTGCTCCTGCTGGCCACACTATTCCTGATGCAGGCCAGGATGCCATTGGCCTTCTTGGCCACCTGGGCACACTGCTGGCTCATGTTTAAGCAGCTGTCAATCAGTACCCCCAGGTCCCTCTCCGTTTGGCAGCTCTCAGCGACTCTGACCCCAGCCTGTAGCTCTGCATGGGGTTGCTGTGGCCAAAGTGCAGCACCCAGCACCTGGACTTGTTGAATGCCATCCTCTCTCCCCCACCCCCTGAAGGAGCTCCACGGACCCCTGGAAGCAGATTTTGACACTTCCCGGGCAGCAGCAGCCCCTCCCCCGCCCGGGCTGGCCCCGGCTGTCAGCGGCACCGGCACTCCAGCTGGGTCCCGGGCTCTGGATTCCCGGTTGCCAAGCTATGGATTTGGTTTTAATAACAGTTAGTGCAAACATTGTAAATTTACTGCTGCTGGAGAGAGTTTTTGAGAACGTCCAACTCTGGCTATAATTTCTCAGCCGCAGCAGCTGTTTGTGCTGGGCTCGGGTACCTGACAGGGCTGCTTTGAAACAGCAATCTCTGTATTTATAAGAAGGGAAGGGGCTCATAAATATGTCAGAGGGGGAATATACAAGGCCCATATTTCACCATTTTCTATTTTAGAAATGGTGAGTTATGGCTCCAGAAATGTGGTCCCATTAAAGGTGATATGATGTATTTTGTGTCTTGTTCAGGAGCCCATCCATCAAGCCAGACAATAAAGCAAACCGCACTCACTCCTTTTTTTTTCCCCCCCTCCCCTCCTCTCCTTCCTCCCCCCTTCCCCCTCCCCCTCCACCCTCCCTGTCCTCTGTAATTTATGATGCCCAAAAAGCTGTAACCTTTTGGCAGGCTTTGCAGAAACTGCTGCACTGTTAGCAACTAAATAACCTTTTATAAGGTTTTAAATGTGTTGCTACAGTCTCAATGCACTTGCTGTATCGATCCGGAGGATCCTGCAAAAGGAGGAAGGGAGGGGGGGAAAAAACGAGGAGGGGGGAGGGGGGAGGAGGGAAGGGAAGATGATCTATAAGAGGATCGATCACGGAGTATGGATTGTTGAAAGATGCTCCTAATGATTTTTGCCAGCCGTCATCTTTCAGCCTGCTGCTCCCCCATCTTTTAGGCTTCAGTCTTTGCTCAAATTAATTAACCTTGCTCAGCTTCTCAGGGTGCCACTTCTGCAGACAGCAAACTGGGAGCACTGCAAGGTGCTTTCAGCCTGCAGCTTCATGGGGAAGGGTGAGGGGAGCACCAGACAAGGAGCAGGCCCCCTTCCCCCCCTCCTCCCCCCTCAAAAAACCCAAACAAACACAGCATGCAGGGCTAGGTCCAGCCTGGCACAGGCAGCTGGGAGGGATGGGAAGAGATTCACAGATCTGCAGGTTGCATCAGATTGGAAGGGACCCTCATAGGTCATCTTGAGCTGCCTGGGCTGGTGGGAGGTGTCCCTGCCCATGGCAGGGGGGTTGGAACTGGATGAGCTTTAAGGTCCCTTCCAACCCAACCCATTCTATGAATCTTGCCCAACCCACCTGCAGCAAGCAGGGACACCTCCAACCAGATCAGGCTGCCTAGGGGTGTGCAGGTGAAGCCCTTCCTCCACCACTCCTTCATGTCAGGGAACAATATTCCTGGTTTTTTCCCCCATAGCAAGGCACCAGACCCTCATGGGGCATCCATCCTCCTCTGGGGGTCAGGCCCCCTGAAATGCACCCAAAACCTGCCTCCCCCCATGGCTGTTGGGATGCTGGGGGTGTTCTGGATGGGTCCTCACTGCTTCATGGGGTTTAATCATTAACCCTCAGCCTGGGTTTTGAAAGTGCTGAGTGGGAAGGAGTCACAGGGCAGAAGTCTGGGTATTCAGAGGACAGAGGTTTGGGGGTTCACAGGGCAGAGGTTTGGGGGTTCACAGGGCAGAGGTTTGGATGTTCACAGGGCAGAAGTCTGGATGTCCTCAGAGCTATTTAATCACAAACAAGAGAGAAGGGGGCAAAGGTTGGGGTGCAACCGGGCACTGGCAGCCTTGCTCCCGGTAAGCAGAGCTCTGCCACTCTCCCTGATGGCCTCCCTGCTTTGTCCTTTATGGTTGGGGTTTTTTTCCTCCCCCCCAAAGCAGCCACCAAATCATTATTAGCATTATAAATAAGAGGAGAGGGCAAGTTATTAAATGTAAAATATGTGGAGCCCTCCGCGAAGTCGCTGCGCAGTTCATAAATATGATGGCTTAATTTCATCTGTAATCCAAAGGGCTGATGAAGCATTACACAGCTCTCTGTTAATTGAAGTTGTTAACAAAGCTGAAGAGGGAGATTATTATGTATAGACTTTTATCCTTCAGGGGTATCATCATAACAGATCATAAATGGAAATGAATTCGTCGGCTCCCACACGCCGGCGCGGGATCCCTGCGCGCCGCGCCGCGCCGCACCGGGAGGGTGGCCGCGGCAGAGGCAGGGATGGGATACGGGGTGGCAGGGGTAGGATGCAGGATGGATCCCATCCATCAGGGTCCTCCATCCCCTCCCGCACCCCCAATGTCCCAAGCAGCCCAGCCTCACCCCACAGCTCTCCTCCTGGCTTCTTCAGGATGAGCTTCCAGCAGGTCAAGAGAGGTTCTCTGCTCTGCCCTGGTGAGACCACGGCTGGAGGATTGTGTCCAGCTCTGGCAAGTTGAAGAGGGACAGGGAGCTACCAGAGAGTGTCCAGTGGAGGCCATGAGGATGATGAAGGGACTGGAACTTCTATGTGATGAGAAAGGCTAAGACACCTGGGGCTGTTTAGCCTGGAGAGGAGCAGCCTGAGAGGGAATTTGATCAGTGTTTACAGATATCTGAAGGGTGGGGGGCAAGAAGGGGTCAGGCTCTTTTCTGTAGTGTCCTGTGATAGGACAAGAGGGAATGGACTCAAACTGGAACCCAGGAAGGTCCATCTCAACATGAAGAAAAACTTCTTTGTTGTGAGGGTGCTGAAGCCCTAGAGCAGGCTGCCCAGAGAGGTTGTGGAATCTCCTTCTCTGGAGACTTCTGAAGAACCATCTGGAGACCTTCCTGTGTGCCCTGCCCTGGGTGACCCTGCTTTGTCAGGGGGGAGGTTGGACTGGGTGATCTCCAGAGGTCCCTTCCAACCCCTAGCATTCTGTGATTCTGTGATGGCTGGAGTCTGGCTATCCATCTGAAAGGCCCTTGGAGCCTTTAGCTGTGATGTGTGATCATTGCCATCATCTGGGGCATGCAATGCATCAGAGAGGATGGAAAATCCATTCCCTCAGCCAATATATCCTGCCTGAAGCGCTCACATGCAGGAGGATCCTCAGGGAATTTACAGCAGGGCACAGGACAAGTTTCTCTGTGGGTACCCAGGGCTCCATATATTTCTGGGCTCCACAGACAAAGGATCATCTCCACCTCAGACTGGAGCATCTGCTTCCAGCAGCCTGCTTGAAGTGACAGTTTGTCTTCTAGTGAGTGATGGCTTGGTTGGTTTATGGAATGGTTTAGGTTGGAAAGGACCTTAATGATCATCTAGTTCCAAGCTCCCTGCTTTGGGCAGGGACACCTTCCGCTACACCAGAGCCCACAGCTTTCCATGTGTGGTTCTTACAGGTTGGACTTGATGCTCTCTGAGGTCTTTTCCAACCTGGTGGATTCTATGATTCTGAGGGACGTGGTGGTCCTGAGCACTGGTGGGATCGGGAGCTCCAGGCACGTGGTTGGACTTGATGCTCTCAAAAGTCTCTTCCAACCTCAGCAGCCCTATGATCCTATGCTTGCTCCTTACGCCCTGCTCCTGCTGAGCCCTAAGAGTTGCTCCCCCAGCAACACGAGTGCCGGTGCCCGCCCCAGCCCCTTAAAGTCACGCTCCCCGCGCCGGGACAGGCGAGAGCTGCAGCCTGCGTTGCTGGGCTGTGCAGCTTCCAGGTGGAGTTAGGAAAACACACAATGCTGTTTCCTTCTCCTGGATCTCATCAGCTTTTTCCATCCAGCCCACGATCCAGGAAATTCCCGGCTGTACCTTTGAGGAGTTAACTGTGACGATCTGGAACGCGTTACTCGCACACAGCAAATGCAGATTAATGTAGTCTTCACATTTCACCGTGGCAAGAGAAAGGGAATGTTGACATCAGCCTGAAAGTAGAATTAACTTTTGCATTATGTGGTGCGAGAGCGAGGTGTTGAAACCCGCGGCCGAGCCTTTCCAAGTCCCAGTCAAAGAACTGTTCTGGCAGAGCCGCAAATAATAAAGAAAAAGAAACACTCAGAAGAGAAAGGAAAAAAAACCAACCCCAAAGCACGGCGGCGTTTCCAGGCGGCGGAGGCAGGCTGAGTGCTCGCTCTGTTCCAGCCCGGATTATTGCATCTGCTGGGCTTTCACAACCCTGCCATTTTGTCTCGTTACCTCCTAATGTGCTCCTCGCTTTATTGCAAGCTCATCTCCTTAAGAAGAGAGAGTTACAGCGCTGTCAGGCTCTGCTACTCTCCGATAAAGAGCCCGCAGCAGCCTCCCCCCGCGCCCCCCTTCCCGCCCCGCTCCCTGCTCTACCCCCACCGGCAGCCCTCCTTTCATCGCGGCCGCGGGGACCCTTTGAACCCGAGCAGACAAGGGCTGGAGGGACCGATCCTGCCTGGCTCTGCTGGTCTCCCTGCAGCCAAAACCTCGCGGCTCGGTGTTGACACCGCGGCCGCAGCGGCTCAGTGCTCCTTAAATCACAGCCGAGGCTGGATAGGAAGGGACAAGGCTAAGAGCTGCATCGATCCCTTCTGCGCGCTCCCAGGTCCTGCACAGAGCACAAAATCTGGCGTGGAGCATCTGCTGCCACCCAAGAAACAACATCCCTGGGCCCTGCCCGGCGTGGGGGAGATTGCTCAAACCGTGGATGTAGCTGGGAAGGGGATCCTGGGGATGAGCTTTGGGCAATTCTCTTCTGAAAGTAGGTCAGGTCCAATTCTGTGCCACCTGGAGTGAGGGGCAGGGGCTGGGTGAGGGTGGTGGGAGCTGGGTGAGGGTGGTGGGAGCTGGGTGAGGGTGGTGGGAGATAGGTGAGGGTGGTGGGAGCTGGGTGAGGATGATGGGATCTGGGTGAGGGTGGTGGGAGCTGGGTGAGGGTGGTGGGAGCTGGGTGAGGGTGGTGGGAGATAGGTAAGGGTGGTGGGAGCTAGGTGAGGATGATGGGAGATAAGTGAAGGTGGTGGGAGCTAGGTGAGTGTGACACATTTCCTGAGCCCCTCCAGGGACAGTGGCTCCACCACCTCCCTGGATAGCCTGTCCCAATGTCTGACCAAGTTGTTGGAACACAATGGAACTGCTGAGACCCTCCAGAAGGGAGGCTGAAGTGGCTCCACTGCAGGACTTGGATCCCCAGGATGGGGCTTTGCAGGTGGTGCCCAGGGACATGGCGAGCGCCCAGATCTGCAGAGAGCAGAGGTGAGGGGGCTCCCAGAGCACCCCACTGCCTCTGTGTGGGATGGGGGAGATGTGGGGGCAGATATGGCTGCCGTGGGAGGCTCTGCACCCCCCTGCCTGGCCAGGCTCCAGGGCAATTTGGGCTGAGTGAGCTGTAAATGAGGAAGAAGGGAAAACAAATGATGCCAGCAGCAAGTGAAGGAAGTGTAGGAGCATTATGTAAAATATTAAATTTAATGCTATTCCATTTTCCATCTCAGTTATTAAATTAACTGGGAACTATGCTTGCACTTAAAAGATTCCTGTCATATTTTATGCACAGGATGATCTCAGAGTAATTCGTGTTAGAAATATGTCATGTTAAATTACAGATCCCAATAAACCTTCCTTCAACTCAGCATTGATCATGTGTGGGAGAGAAACTCCACAGCCCCAGGTCCCCCCGGGTCGTGCACCCCCCAGCACCCCTCCCAGCACAAACCACACCTGGCTGGGAGCTGTAGGGGAGAGCAAGGATTTGATTTCCCCTTTCCTCACCAGCAGCACCCAACATGGGGCTGGGCAAAGCCAGCTGGGCATGGAGGGGGCATGGGCATGGAGGGGGCATGGGGGGACATAGAATCATTTGGGTTGGAAAAGGCCTTTAGAATCATTCACTCCAACCATTCTCTAACTCTGCCAAGGCTGGGGCTAAACCATGGCCCTCAGCACCACATCTCTGCCTCTTTTAAACACCCCCAGGGATGGGGAGCCAACCACCTCCCTGGGCAGCCTATGCCAGGCTTTAAGAACCCTTCCAGTGAAGAAGTTTCTTCTAAGGTCCAACCCAAACCTCCCCTGCTGCAACTTGAGGCCATTGCCTCTCATCCACGGGCATGGAAGGAATTCTTTCTAATGAGGGTGGGGAGACACTGGAACAGGTTGCCCAGAGAGGCTGTGGCTGCCCCCTCCTTGGAGGTTGTTCCAGGGTGGATGAGGCCTTGAGCAGCCTGGGCTGGTGGGAGGTGTCCCTGCCCATGGCAGGGGGTTAGGACTGGATGAGCTTTAAGGTCCTTTCCAACCCAACCCATATTCTGGTTCTGTGAATCCATGGCAGGGACAGAGGCATGGCAGGGATGCAGGCATGGCAGGGACAGAGGCATGGCAGGGGCGCAGGCATGGCAGGAACAGAGGCATGGCAGGGACAGAGGCATGGCAGGGATGCAGGCATGGCAGGGACAGAGGCATGGCAGGGACAGAGGCATGGCAGGGATGCAGGCATGGCAGGGACAGAGGCATGGCAGGGACAGAGGCATGGCAGGGGCGCAGGCATGGCAGGGACAGAGGCATGGCAGGGACAGAGGCATGGCAGGGATGCAGGCATGGCAGGGACAGAGGCATGGCAGGGACAGAGGCATGGCAGGGATGCAGGCATGGCAGGGATGCAGGTATGGCAGGGACAGAGGCATGGCAGGGACAGAGGCATGGCAGGGATGCAGGCATGGCAGGGGCACAGGCATGGCAGGGATGCAGGCATGGCAGGGACAGAGGCATGGCAGGGATGCAGGCATGGCAGGGACAGAGGCATGGCAGGGACAGAGGCATGGCAGGGATGCAGGCATGGCAGGGACAGAGGCATGGCAGGGACAGAGGCATGGCAGGGATGCAGGCATGGCAGGGACAGAGGCATGGCAGGGATGCAGGCATGGCAGGGATGCAGGCATGGCAGGGACAGAGGCATGGCAGGGACAGAGGCATGGCAGGGATGCAGGCATGGCAGGGACAGAGGCATGGCAGGGACAGAGGCATGGCAGGGATGCAGGCATGGCAGGGATGCAGGCATGGCAGGGACAGAGGCATGGCAGAGATGCAGGCATGGCAGGGGCACAGGCATGGCAGGGACAGAGGCATGGCAGGGATGCAGGCATGGCAGGGGCGCAGGCATGGCAGGGACAGAGGCATGGCAGGGATGCAGGCATGCAGGCATGGCAGGGATGCAGGCATGGCAGGGACAGAGGCATGGCAGGGACACAGGCATGGCAGGGACAGAGGCATGGCAGGGACACAGGCATGGCAGGGACAGAGGCATGGCAGGGGCACAGGCATGGCAGGGACAGAGGCATGGCAGGGATGCAGGCATGGCAGGGATGCAGGCATGGCAGGGACAGAGGCATGGCAGAGATGCAGGCATGGCAGGGACAGAGGCATGGCAGGGACAGAGGCATGGCAGGGACAGAGGCATGGCAGGGATGCAGGCATGGCAGGGACAGAGGCATGGCAGGGGCACAGGCATGGCAGGGATGCAGGCATGGCAGGGACAGAGGCATGGCAGGGGCACAGGCATGACAGGAACAGAGGCATGGCAGGGGCACAGGCATGGCAGGGGCACAGGCATGGCAGGGATGCAGGCATGGCAGGGACAGAGGCATGGCAGGGGCACAGGCATGGCAGGGGCACAGGCATGGCAGGGGCACAGGCATGGTGGCTGTTATCTGCTGGGGTGGGCAGGTGTTGCTTGACATGCGTGGGAGAGCCGGGGCGGGCGCGCCGGGCAGGGGCGAGGGGTGATGGCTCTCCGTGGGGAGGTGATACCCCTTATCAGCAAGAGATTCGGTGTCACCATATCAAAGGTGGCACAGTGAGAGTCTGTCTCCTATTTGGTGTCACCTCTGCTTGCACCAGCCTCGGCCTCCCAGCTTTCCCCCTCCCTGCACAGATGGGGTGGGGTGGGTGAGGGCACCAAGGGTGGGCACAGCGGCTTGGCTTTGCTGGGCCACGTGTCACAGAGCCATAGAATCACAGAAGGGCTTGGGTGCAAAGGGACCTCTACAGCTCATCCACCCCAACCTCCCTGCGGCCAGCAGGGACATCTGCAACTAGAGGATGGATGCAGGAGGCCCTGCCAGGACCAGGTGTTGGGGGTGCAGGTCCTGCTTTGCAGATGAGAGAGGTGTGGGCTGCTCAGGGGGTTGTGTGTGCTCAGTCTGGAGTGCCAAGGTGATGCCCCTGTGCCACCCACAGCCCCAGAGGCAGATGGACCTTCTTGAGGCTCTGCAGATCTTCTCCAGCAGGAGGAGAGGACTCAGTGACCTCCAGAGGTCACTTGCAATTCCCACCTAGTGTGATTCTGTGAAAGCCAGCACACAGGGACCTCAGAGCCCTTGGCGGGACAGGGCCACCAAGCCCCTTCCCAAAACCCAACCTGCAGCCTCCCTGGGCTCACCCCACTCCCTCTCTTTGCTGCAATGGCACCGGCCTCATGTGATCCAAGATCCTGCTCCTCCTTTCTGGGAGCAGCCTCTGCCTCTGTGTGCAGGAATCAGAAGCTCCAGCTGCCCCCAGCTGCTCCTGCCACACCACGGAGCCTGCCCAGGACAGCTGGGCTCCTGCCTTCCCTTGAATAGAGCTACTCGCTCCCAGGAGCTGATGGCTCTGGCCACCTTCCACCCACTGCTGGGCTCCAGCACCCTGTTCCTCAGCACCCTGGGCTCCAGCACCCTCCCCCCACCAGCCCAACTGGTGCTGGAGACTTGGTGGGCTCGGGTGGGTAAGGGCAGGAGCCCCAGTTGCTGTGTAGTCATCTGCACCTTGAGTGTGACCTGATGGGAAACAAACTGTCCCCAGGGACCACCGCTGCTAATCCAGGCCCAAAGAGAACACAGAAGCTCAACCTGTTGGTTCCTCTCACTGTGTGAGTTGCTGAGAGGGTCCCCAAGGTCAAGCCCTGCTGATGGACACAGGTTTAAACATGACCTGCCCCGTGCATGGCAGGGCTGGAACCAGCCCCACCGAGGCCACCACAGCCGCCCACCCTCAACATGTGACCTCGGGGCTGTGCTGTGACTCTCCCTGTCAGAAACCAACTTCCCAGAGCTGCTGAGAGCCATCTTTGGAGCTATTCCCACGCTACCTTGGCAGCCAGACAGCTGCTGGTGCTACTGGGTGCTGAGCACCCGCCAGCTGGGTGCTGAGCTCTCCACACCGCACAGCTGATTCATCCCTGGTGCCAACACAAAGCGACGCTTGCCACGGCCACCCAGCGCCGCCAAACACCCACACCAGCGACCTTGCGAAGCGAAGCTCTGGCGGGGGACACCAGCCCCAGGCCGGGCACCCCACGGCTGCCAGGCCCGGGGGTGGTGCCCCTTGCCACAGCCGCCCGTCGCCAGGGGAGCACATGGTCGGGGTTGCTTTAATCCGGCTCCAGGTGGCTGGAATCCAGTGCAGGATTTACAGTGCCCTGACCCTGAGCTGTCAAGAAGGAACAGGCAGATTAATGGGGTGGGCGGGCTGGTGCAATAATCGTTTGTTTGATGTGACAAGGCTGATAGGCGTTGATTTACTTACAGACTGATAGGCTTTTAATTGAGCACCTCCGTCCCAGTCACATCAAAGGCAGAGGTTGACAAGGGGCCCCTCTTACCAAAAGCTCCCCGTGACTGACAGATCCTGGATGCTAATTCTCCTGGGGAGGGGGTTCCCTCTTTTTCTCTTCTTGAGTTTTTGGTTTGGTTTTGGTTCTTTTCTTTTTCCTTTCCTTTTTCCTTTCCTCTCTTCTCCCCTCTCCTCTCCCCTTTCCACTCCTCTCCCCTCTCCTCTCCTTGTGGTTTGTTTTTATGTTGGTCGTTTGTGGTTCCCCCCCCTCCCCGATCCTGTTCCCCTTTGCCCTTCCCCCCATCATGCTAACCCAAAGCCTGCCAGGAAAACCACCACCACCACCCTCCCCCCGCCCTGCACAACGCAGCCTGGCTTTGGCACACTTCTACAAAGTGTTTCAGGGTCCTCCTGCCTCCTCTTGCTGGCCATAATGCTCAGGATGCTGCAGGAAGGAGGGCACCCACTGCCCTGTGGCACTGTGCCCATCATAGAGATAGTCACAGCCCCTGAGGATGCCCCTCCTCAGCGTGGGGCTGGCAGGTGCTTCCCTCCCTCCTCACTCTCTGCCCCCAATGCTTGGGTGCTGGTCTTTTGGGGCTGCTCTGGCTGCTACCCCTCCTACACAAGGGGAAGGACATTTCCCTCTGGGTTGCCACAGGTTTGTTGCCAGTGTGGTGCCACACTCTGCGCCAGTACAGACAGGTCTGGGGGTTAGGGTGCAGCAGTGGGTATCAACATCACCCCTAATGTCCACCTCCAGGGCCAGCGGTGTGTGGGGGGGTGGCAGTGCCCTGGCACCCATCCTGGCACTCTTTGCTCAGGACCACCACAGCACAGGTAAGAGCATGCCAGGGTGCTGCCAGCGGTTAGCCCTCCACCACCACCATGTGCCCATCACCAAACCCACCTCTGGGTCCAGAAAATGAACAAAGGGAGATTTAAATGAGTTGAAAGCCCAATTCATGGCTAATTGATCAATGGCTTGATCAGCCAGGTTGGAGGGGGTCTTGAGCAGCCTGGTCTGGTCTTTAACATCTTCATTGATGATCTGGATGAGGGGATTGAGTCAGCCATCAGCAAATTTGCAGATGACACCAAGCTGAGAGCAGATGTTGGTCAGTTAGAGGACAGAAGGGCTCTGCAGAGGGACCTCAACTGACTGGACAGATGGGCAGAGTCCAACAGGATGGCATTCAACAAGTCCAAGTGCCAGGGGCTGCACTTTGGCCACAACAACCCCATGCAGAGCTACAGGCTGGGGTCAGAGTGGCTGAGAGCTGCCAAACAGAGAGGGACCTGTGGGTGCTGATTGACAGCTGGCTAAACATGAGCCAGCAGTGTGCCCAGGTGGCCAAGAAGGCCAATGGCATCCTGGCCTGCATTAGGAATAGTGTGGCCAGCAGGAGCAGGAAGGTCATTGTGCCCCTGTGCTCAGCACTGGTTAGGCCACACCTTGAGTCCTGTGTCCAGTTCTGGGCCCCTCAGTTTAGGAAGGACATTGAGAGACTTGAAGGTGTCCAGAGAAGGGCAACAAGGCTGGGGAGAGGCCTTGAGCACAGCCCTGTGAGGAGAGGCTGAGGGAGCTGGGGTTGCTTAGCCTGGAGAAGAGGAGGCTCAGGGGAGACCTCATTGACCTCTACAACTACCTGAAAGGTGGTTGTAGCCAGGAAGGGGTTGGTCTCTTCTCCCAGGCACCCAGCACCAGAACAAGAGGACACAGTCTCAAGCTGTGCCAGAGGAAGTTTAGGCTGGAGGTGAGGAGGAAGTTCTTCATGGAGAGAGTCGTTTGCCATTGGGATGTGCTGCCCAGGGAGGTGGTGGAGTCCCCATCCCTGGAGGGGTTCAAGAGGGGATTGGATGTGGCACTTGGTGCCATGGTCTAGTCCTGAGGTCTGTGGTGAGAGGTTGGACTCGATGATCCTCCAGGTCTTTTCCAACCTTAGTGATTCTGTGATACTGTGGTAGGAGGAGCCCCTAGGGGTCCATGGCAGGGAGTTGGAACTGGATGATCTTTAAGGTCCCTTCTCACCCAACCCATTCTATGATCTAAACCACTCTGTTGTCAAAAACCATCCTCTGATTCTCTGTGTCTCCAGGTGGCTGAGCTGCCTCACCTGGGAACTCTCCTTGCAGGGGTTCACCAAGCAAGATGGAGGGACCAAGAGATCCCTGGGGACCATGCACCCAGAGCCACCAGAAGGCCCTGGGAAAGCAAAAGCAAAGGCACAACACTTGGCTGTATTTGTGGGTTGGGGTTTTTGTTTTCACCATCTAAACATCAATGATTTTTGACTGGACCAATGATTAAATGTTTTCCTGGGAGATCATAAAGTCCAAAAAAAAAAAACCCCACCCCAAACCCAAATTAATTTAAATGTTTCTGAAAAGGCATTAAAAAAAAATAAACAAACAGAAAGAAGTGGGGGGGGGGATTTAAATCAAACAAATAAATCCCTCTGAGAAGGCCTTTTGTCATTTGCAACCAATACAAGTGCCTGTTGTTATGAAGGGTTCATAAATAAGCTGCTTTTGGGCACGCTTTCATACCATCCAGAAAATGAATCCATTGAAGGTGATTTACAGCCTGGTTGGTTGCTTGGGGTTTGGGTTTTTTTGGGGGGGTGTTTTCCCACTGGGATTAGAGCTGCTCCCAAACGTTTTTCTGCCACAGACCTGCCAGAGGTGACCTGCACCTAATGGTTTGAGGCTCTGGCCCTGATCTTCTAGAATCAGTCAGGGTTGGAAGGGACCACAAGGAGAGGAGAGGAGAGTTTCAGTTCGGTTCGGAGAGGAGAGGTTCGGAGAGGTTCAGAGAGGAGAGGAGAGGTTCAGAGAGGAGAGGTTCAGAGAGGAGAGGAGAAGTGAGGAGAGGAGAGGTTCAGAGAGGAGAGGAGAAGTGAGGAGAGGAGAGGATAGGTTCAGAGAGGAGAGGTTCAGAGAGGAGAGGAGAAGTGAGGTTCAGAGAGGAGAGGTTCAGAGAGGAGAGGTTCGGAGAGGAGAGGTTCGGAGAGGAGAGGAGAGGTTCGGAGAGGAGAGGTTCGGAGAGGTTCGGAGAGGTTCGGAGAGGAGAGGTTCGGAGAGGAGAGGAGCGGAGAGGAGAGGTTCGGAGAGGAGAGGAGAGGTTCGGAGAGGAGAGGTTCGGAGAGGTTCGGAGAGGAGAGGAGAGGTTCGGAGAGGAGAGGTTCAGAGAGGAGAGGTTTGGAGAGGTTCGGAGAGGAGAGGTTCGGAGAGGAGAGGAGCGGAGAGGAGAGGTTCGGAGAGGTTCGGAGAGGTTCGGAGAGGAGAGGTTCAGAGAGGAGAGGTTTGGAGAGGTTCGGAGAGGAGAGGTTCGGAGAGGAGAGGAGCGGAGAGGAGAGGTTCGGAGAGGAGAGGTTCGGAGAGGTTCGGAGAGGTTCGGAGAGGAGAGGTTCGGAGAGGAGAGGTTCGGAGAGGTTCGGAGAGGAGAGGTTCGGAGAGGAGAGGAGAGGAGAGGAGAGGAGAGGAGAGGAGAGGAGAGGTTCGGTGAGGAGAGGTTCGGAGAGGAGAGGAGAGGAGAGGAGAGGAGAGGAGAGGAGAGGAGAGGAGAGGAGAGGAGAGGAGAGAAGAGGAGAGGAGAGGAGAGGAGAGGAGAGGAGAGGAGAGGAGAGGAGAGGAGAGGAGAGGAGAGGAGAGGAGAGACCTTCGCGATCATCGTGTCCAACCCATCATCCAACACCACCTAATAACTAAACCATGGCACCAAGCACCCTATCAAGTCTCCTCCTAAACACCTCCAATAATGGTGACTCCACCACCTCCCCAGGCGGCCCATTTCAATGGGCAATCACTCTGTGTAAAATTTCTTCCTAACCTCCAGCCTAAACCTCCCCTGGCACAGCCTGAGACTGTGTCCTCTTGTTCTGGTGCTGGTTGCCTGGGAGAAGACACCAACCCCCACCTGGCTACAACCTCCCTTCAAGTAGTTGTAGAGAACAAGAAGGTCTCCCCTGATCATCTAGTTCCAACCCCCTGCCATGGGCAGGGACACCCCACACTAGATCAGGGTGGCCAGAGCCTCATCCAGCCTGCTCTTAAACACCCCCAGGGACGGGGCCTCAACCACCTCCCTGGACAACCCATTCCAGGGCTTCACCACTCTCATGGGGAAGAACTTCCTCCTCACCTCCAGCCTGAATCTCCCCACCTCCAGCTTCATTCCATTCCCCCTAGTCCTATCACTACCTGAGATCCTGAGCAGTCCCTCTCCAGCCTTCTTGTAGCTCCCTTCAGATACTGGAAGGCCACAATGAGGTCACCTTGGAGCCTTCTCTTCTCCAGACTGAACAGCCCCAACTCCCTCAGTCTGTGCTCATGAAGTTGTTTGGATGTGCATGGTTTAAGTAATGCTGGCAAAGAAATAAAACAAAAAGAGGTAAAAGTGATTTTAATCTTCTCTTTTTATTTATTTTTGGTGTGTGTCTGAGGACAAAATGAGGCCACTGAGATCCTCCAGGAGGGCTTGAGTGGATGCCAGCCACGGGAAGTGCAGCTCTCTGCGGGGGAGATGTTGCCACAGGCGGTGTTGAGACATCCCAGGGCCGCTTCCCACCACTCTGATTCATAGATTCACTGAATGGTTCGGGTTGGAAGGGACCTGAAAGATCACCCAGGTCCAACCCTCTGCCATGGGCAGGGACACCTCCCACCAGCCCAGGTTGCTCAAGGCCTCATCCTACTTGGCCTTGCGCACCTTCATGGAAGGATCATCCACAACCTCCCTGGGCAACCTGTGCCAGTGTCTCCCCAGCCTCACTGGAAATGGTGCTGGTGATGGAGATTGAGACTGACACCTTGCACAGATGGGGAAACTGAGGCATGTGAGCTAGAAGGCTTCATACAGCTCTCTGCAGTACAACTTTGATGTCAAGGCTTGCTGGGGAACCTCCCACCCCTCCCACCCCCCCATTCTGTCCTTCCTAACAGCCACACCTTGTGAGAACCACCACAGGGAACAATTCCTGAGGGGGTCTGGAGACAGGACAAGGGGGAAGGAATGGTTTGAAGCTGAGGCACAGCAGGGTTAGACTGGAGCTGAGGAAGAAGTTCTTCAGTAGGAGGCTGGTGAGAGTCTGGCACAGCCAGCTGTGGCTGCCTCCTCCATGGAGGTGTTCAAGGCCAGGTTGGATGAAGCCTTGAGCAGCTGAGTCTAGCTGAGAGGTGTCCCTGGGCACGGTGGGGAGGTTGGAGCAGATGATCTCTAAGATCCCTTCCAACCTGAGCCATCCTAGGAGACCAAGGAGCCAAAAATCACAACCCTGCAGTAAAGCCACCATGCCCTGCCATCAGCCCTGCTGCCTGCTCCTCCTGCCCGTGGAGCTTTCCTCCTTTGATAAGTGGGGGATGTTCTCCTCCCCCTCCTGCAATTTATCCTGTAGAATTTCACACCAGGAAACAGCTTCATTACATCAACAACAGGAAGACCCCACTGATTTGTCACACACACACACACAAAACCACTCCAGCTGTTAGTCACACATCAAGGGAAGAGGGGAAGGAAGCAAAGGGGAAAAGGAAAAAGGGGGGAAAAAGGAATTAAAAATAAAAAGAGGGTTGAGGGAGGAATAAGAAAAAGGATTGAAAGGAATAAAAAGAGGGGGGAGGAATGGAAAAAAAAAAGATTAAAAGGAATTTTAAAAGGATAAAAAGGAATTAAAAAATATAAAAGGGTATAAAAAGGGTAAAAAAGAATAAAAAAGGATAAAAAAGAATTTCAAAAAGGATAAAAAGGAATTTCAAAAAGGATAAAAAGGAATAAAAAGGGGGAGAAGGAGTAAAAAAGGGGGGAAGGAATAAAGCAAAGTGGGGGAAGGAATTAAAAATAGGGGGGAAAGGGAATTTTAAAAAGGAGTGAAAGGAATATAAAAAGTGGGGGAAGGAATAAAAAAAGGATAAAAAGGAACAAAAATATGGGGGGAAAGGAATAAAAAAAAGAGAGAGAGAGAAAGGGGAAATAAAAAAGGGGGAAAGGGAATTTAAAAAGGGAAAAATGGAATTTAAAGGGGGGGGAAAGGGAATTTAAAAAGGGAAAAAAGGGAAATAAAAAAAGGGGGGAAGGGAATTTAAAAGGGGGAAAAGGGGAATTTAAAAGGGGGGAAATGGAATTTTAAAAGGGAAAAAGGGAATTGAAAAAGGGAATTAACAAAGGGAAAAGGGGAATTAAAAAGGGGGGGAAAGGGAATTAAAAAAGGCGGGAAAGGGAATTTAAAAGGGGGAAAGGGGAATTAAAAAGGGGGGAAATGGAATTTTAAAAGGGGAAAAGGGAATTTAAAAGGGGGAAAAGGGAATTTAAAAAGGGGGAAAAGGGGAATTTAAAAAGGGGGAAAAGGGGGAATTAAAAAAGGGGAAAAGGAAATTAAAAGGGGGAAAAGGAAATTAAAAGGGGGAAAGGAAATTAAAAGGGGGGGGAAGGGGGAATTAAAAACGGAGGAAAGGGAATTTTAAAAGGGGGAAAGGGGGAATTAAAAAAGGGAAAAAGGGGAATTAAAAAAGGGGGAAAAGGGGAATTAAAAAGGGAAAAGGGGGAATTTTAAATGGGAAAAAGAGGGAATTTTAAAAGGGGAAAAGGGAATTTAAGAAGGGAAAAAGGGGGAATTAAAAAAGGGAAAAGGGGAATTAAAAAAGGGAAAAGGGGAATTAAAAAGGGGGGAAAAGGGAATTTTAAAAGGGGAAAAAGGGAATTTAAAAAGGGGAAAAAAGAATTAAAAACAGGAGGAGGAAGGAAATAAAAGGAGGAAAATTCATTTTAGAGAGGTGGGAAAATGAATTTTTAAAAAAGGGGGGAAAGGAATAAAAAAGGAAGGAAGGAATTAAAAAAAAAAAGGCAATTAAAAAAAAAAAAGGAGGGAAATAAAAGGAAATACGTGGGATTTTCTAAAAGAACCAAAGCACAACCCCCAAGCCCTCACCTTTGGTTGGTGGTTTGTTGTTGCGGGGGGGAGCTGTGACGCTCAGGGCTGCTCTTTAGTGTGAACCTCTCTGCAGAGAGGCAAAGGAGCTGCCCGGCTATTCCATAACCACCCATCACCCCTGGGAGGATCAGTTCATATCTGAGCCTCTTCTTGCTCTTCCTGCTCCGTGATTGCTTGGGAAAAGAAAGATTAATTCCAACTTTTAAAAAAGAGAAAACACTATTTTTATCATTGCCAGCCAGTCTAGATGGGCTGGGGAGGGAAAAAAAAAAGGAAAGAAAAAGGGGGGAAAAGGGGGGAGGAAAGGGAAAAAAGGGAGGAGAAGGAAAAAAAAAAAAGAAGTAAAAAGCACTTGCTTGTCGTTTTACATCTTGCAATTTTGTCAGTTGTTTTAAAACATGTCTCCTGTAATAAATAAGATCATTTTTATGCACTTGTTCTGCAGCTAAAAGCCAGCCCCGGGCTGGCGCGGCGCTGGGGAAGAGGTGGGACCGGGAGCAGGGCAGGGAAAACCGCTGACTGCGGAGCTTTTTGGCTCGGCCGCTGCCTCGTTAACTGGGTGGCTAATTGAGGATGATTTCCCCGTAAAGCAGCAGCCCCGGCGAGCTCCGACACGCTCGGCTTTTACAGAGCGTCGGAGGATCACAGAACCACACAACTGCTGGGCTTGGGAGAGATCCCGGAGTCCAACCGCTCGCCTGGAGCTCACGGTCCCTCAGCACCACATCCACCCAGGGGTGGGGACTCCAGCGCCTCCCTGGGCAGCCTGTTCCACTCACCTGGAGCTCACAACCCCACCAGTGCTGCTAACCACTGCCTCTGAACCACATCCGTCAGCACCACATCCACGTTGCTTTTAAATACATCCAGGGGTGGTGACTCCAGCTCCTCCCTGGGCAGCCTGTGCCAGTGCCTGGCAACCCGTGCTGGGAAGAAGTTTTTCCCAGTATCCAACCTGAACCTCCCCTGGCACAACTTGAGGCCATTTCCTCTTGTCCTGCCACTTGTTGCATGTGAGACCAGCCCCCACCTCACTCCAACCTTCTTTGAGGGCGTTGTAGAGGGCAATGAGGCCTCCTCTCAGCCTCCTCTTCCGAAGGCTAAACAACCCCAGCTCCCTCAGCCACCCCTCATGAGACTTGTGTTCAAGGCCCTTCACCAGCTTAGTTGCTCTTCTTTGGACATGCTCCAGCACCTTCTTGGAGCAAGGGGCCCAAAACTGAACCCCATACTTGAGGTACGGCCTCACCAGCGCAGGGAATCTTGGATGCCCATCCTGCTGTGTTACTTCCATTTGGCAAAGGCTCTTGCCTCTTTAGTTTGAATATCCTTTGTCACAGGCAGTGTCTAAGCAGAGAGTGACTTGTCCTGGAGCAGAACAAGACCTGAAAGCCTTCTTCTAGAGAGCTCCTACTGGAGGGAAGTTTCATTTCCTCTCCTCTGGTCACTGTTGTCCTCAGTGCAAACAGGACCTGTGCAGGTGACAGAACCACAGACAGGGAGGGCACCAGCACTGGGCAGGGATCATCAGGACCCACCACAACCCTTTGATGAAGCAGACATGAGATGAATCCAGACACATTCTCTGGTGCTGAGTAGAGCAGGATCAGGCCTCTAAGATGACCCAGGCTTGGGGTGGGGGATGATAAAGGCAGCCCTGGAGGTATCTATTGCTGCTTCATGCCCTCCTTGTGTTCCAGCATCCCCATCCCTGTGGCTCTAATGCACTGGTCCCACCTTGTTTTCTGCTGTTTTGTTAGCCTCTGTTGATGTTGGCGTAGGACTGGAGTGGCTTTGAGGGAAGACTTTCTTCTTTTTCCTCCTTCCTTGAATGGCTCCTTTGAAAGGCAGCTCCTCTCCGCTTACCTCCCGCTCCCAGCCCTGAATCAATCCTGTGGTCAGCTTTGGGGAAAGGCAGAGGGGGAAAAGAAGAAGAAAAAAAGCCTCACAAAGAGGGAAAATCGACAAGTCCTGACCGTGGGCATGATTGATAGGGGTGGGAGAAGTGGGACTGGCTGCTGGGCTGCGCCGGGGCCGTGCCAGTGCTCACCAGGGAAATCCAGCAAAGCCTTTTTTCCCAGAAGCTGGAGCAGCCTTGGAGAGGGGTGGCTGTGTGAACTTAATAATAGCAGCTTTGTTGGAACATAAAGCTCCTGTCAGGACTCAGCGTGATTCATTAGAGGTGTCTGCCTCTCTCCAGCTTTCCCCTCTCTGGGCTGGCAGAGAGGGACTGAAACCCAAACCCAGGGAAGGCAGGGAGGGCAGAAGGCCCCAGAAAAGTTGGTTCCTCCTCAGCGTCCCCTGCACCACCACCGCCACAAGCAATCGCCACGAGCCTGCTGTTGGCAGACAATCCACCTCCAGCCATGAAGGAGAGGGGGGAAATGCCCAGCCTTCAGAGTGACCAAGGTGCAGGTGGCACAGCACAGAGCCCAGAGGGACAGGTGACCAGGCTGTCCCTGGGGAATTTGTTCCAGGTAAGCTTTGATTTGAGCAGCTCAGTGGTGCTGTCACCCAACCAAACACTCAACTCTTCACTTTTTGGTACCAGGCAGGTGGGTCCAGCCTGTGCAGCCTGGCACGTGGCTGCCTGGCACTGCAGGAGGAGTACCCAGCAGACATGGCACTTCAGGACGTGGTTTAATGGCCATGATGGCGTTGGGTTAATGGTTGGATTTGATGACCTTAAAGGTCTTTTCCAACCAAAATGCCTCGATGATGCCATCAGCTCCTGCCTTCCTCCCCGGACACACCACTCTTGGGCATGCAGGGGTGAGGCTGGTCAGAGGGCACAGGGACTGGGGCATGGCAGCAAGGGTGCTGAGCTGTGCCATGAAGATCTAGCTGTGCTAGGCTGATCTCATCAAAACCCTGCCAGCAGTACCATGCCATGGTGTGATAGCTGAGCCATTCCATGCCATGATAAACCATGCTGGGCATGCCATGCCAGCTGAGTCATGCTGTGCAGTAAGATGCTGTGCCAGCAGTGCTATACCAGCCGAGCTGTGCCATGCCATGTCAAACTGTACCAGCAGTGCCATGTCATGCCACCCAAACCATATCATACCAAGCTGTCTTAGCAGCACCATGCCATGCTATCCAAGCTGTGCAATGCCATGCCAAGTCATGCCAGTCATTCCAACCTCTGCTACCTGAGCCATGCCACGTTCTGCCAAGCTGTACCAGCAGTGCCATGCCATACCAAATCATGTCACCCATGCCATGCCAAGATATGTCATGCCAAGCTGTGGCACCTGAGCTACGCCATGCCGTGCCATGCTGTGCCAGCCAAGCAGTGCTATACTGTATCATGCCATTCCAGCCAAGCTGTGCCATGCTACGCCATACCACTCGAGCAGTGCCATACCCTGCCATACAACTTGAGCTGTGGTGTGGTGTGCCGTGCCGTGTCGTGCCGTTCCAGCCGTTCCGCCCCACTCCCAGTTCTTCCCGGCGTGGGGCGTGTCCGGGGGCGGTGTCTGCCCCCCCCCAGCCGCCGCTCTCCCCGCCCCGGGGGCCCGGCCGGGCTCGGATTGGTGCTCGTCTGCGGCCCCCTCGGAGCGCGGCCGCCATCGGGGCTATTTGACGTGTCGCTGGGGCCGGGGGAAGGTTTCGTCTCGCCGGGGCCGCCGCCGCCGCCGCTCCGCCGCCCGCCCGGCCCGGCCCGGCCCCGCGGAGCCCGGCGCGCCGCCTCCCCCCCCCTCCCCTCCTCCTCCCTTTCCCCCCCCTCCCCTCCCTTCCTCCCCCAGCCCCAAATGAGCGGTGCCCCCGGTGGGCCCCGGCCGAGGACCCCGCCGAGCCGCGGAGCCGCGGCCGCCCCGTCGCCCCGGCCGCCCCCCGCCGACCCGCTGCGCCAGGCCAGCCGGCTGCCCATCCGCGTCCTGAAGATGCTCAGCGCCCACGGCGGCCACCTCCTGCACCCCGAGTACCTCCAGCCGCTCTCTTCCACGCCCGTCAGCCCGATCGAGGTCAGTGCCCGCCGGTCCCGACCGATCACCGGGGCTCCCCCCTGCCCGGGGCTCCCGGGTTCCGCTTTGCCCTGGACTCCAATCTCTTCCCTTCCGGGGGCTCCCGGTTGCTCCCGGCTGGGCTTCTTCCCTTCCCCGCGCCTCCCTGTTGCTCCTGGCCGGGCTCCCTCCCTTCCCGGGTCTCCCGCTTCCTCCCGGCCGGGCTCTGTCCTTGCCGTGGCTCCCGATTCATCTCCTCCCGGAGCCTCCGGCCCGAATCTTCGCTTCCCGTAGCTCCCGATTCATCTCTTCCCGGAGCCTCCGGCCCGAATCTTCCCTTCCCGTGGCTCCCGATACCTCCTTCCCCGGGGCTCCCGCTTCCTCCTGGCCGGGCTCTGTCCTTGCCGTGGCTCCCGATTCATCACTTCCCGGAGCCTCTGGCCCGGCTCTTCCCTTCCCCGGGGCTCCCGGTTGCTCCCGGCCGGGCTCCTTCCCTTCCCCGGGGCTCCCGGTTGCTCCCGGCCGGGCTCCTTCCCTTCCCCGGGGCTCCCGGTTGCTCCCGGCCGGGCTCCTTCCCTTCCCCGGGGCTCCCGGTTGCTCCCGGCCGGGCTCCTTCCCTTCCCCGGGGCTCCCGGTTGCTCCCGGCCGGGCTCCTTCCCTTCCCCGGGGCTCCCGGTTGCTCCCGGCCGGGCTCCTTCCCTTCCTCGGGGCTCCCGGTTGCTCCCGGCCGGGCTCCTTCCCTTCCCCGGGGCTCCGATTCATCACTTTCCGGAACCTCCGCCCGGATCTTCCCTTCCCGTGGCTCCCCGTACCTCCTTTCCCGGTTCTCTCGGTTGCTGCCGGCCGGGCTCTTCCTTTCCCGGGGATTCTAGCTCCCCCTGCGCTGCTCCTTCCCCTTCCTCGCTGCAGCCTGGCTCCCCCCACCCCATTCTGGTTCTCCCCAGCAGGTCACATCCTCATTCCCCTCATCCCTTGTGCCCTCGCTCAGCGCCTGGCCCAGCCCCGCTGGTCTCGGGATTTAGGGGAGGGGAGAAGGGCCGGGCTGGGGGTGCTGTCGGGGCTCTCCCACTGACCGGCTCCGCTCCTTCCGCAGCTGGACGCCAAGAAGAGCCCTCTGGCACTGCTGGCCCAGACCTGCTCGCAGATTGGCAAGCCCGACCCACCCCCCTCCTCCAAACTCAACGCCGTGGCCTCCGCCGGCCTGCCCGCCGCCGACAAGGAGCCTGCCGCCCGCCCTGCCACCTTGAAGCCACCGGGCAGCGGGGACACGCCGCCCGAGGACAAGTCCAGCTTCAAGCCCTACTCGAAGGGCAGCGGGGAGCCACGCAAGGAAGGTGGCACGGACAAGGCTGGCTTTCGGGTGCCCAGCGCCGCTTGCCCACCCTTCCCGCCCCACGCCGCCGCCTCGCCCGGCAGCTCCCGCGGCGCGTCGCCGCAGCACACCGATCCCAAGGGCCCCGAAGAGAAGAAGGAGCCTGAGACGGGCAAGCCCAGCCCCGAGGGGACGAGCGGGGGGCTGGGACGTGGGGTGACAGAAGCTGGGGCGCACGGCGATCCCCCCTCGGGCCGCAAATCGGAGCCCCCAGCCTTGCCTCCCGCCGGCCATGTGGCCCCCGTCTCACCCTACAAGCCAGGCCACTCCGTCTTCCCTCTGCCGCCCTCCAGCATCGGCTACCACGGCTCCATCGTCGGTGCCTATGCCGGCTACCCGTCCCAGTTTGTGCCCGGGCTGGACCCCACCAAGCCGGGCCTGGTGGGCAGCCAGCTGCCAGGGGCGCTGGGGCTGCCGGGCAAGCCACCCAGCTCCAGCCCTCTCACCGGGGCCTCGCCGCCCTCCTTCATGCAGGGATTATGCCGGGACCCCTATTGCCTGAGCTACCACAGCGCCTCGCACCTGGGCTCCAGCAACTGCTCCAGCTGTGTGCACGACCCTGGCAGCCTGAAGAGCGGATACCCCCTGGTGTACCCCACGCACCCCCTGCACTCGGTGCACACCACGCTCTCCTCCAGCGGCACCCCCAGCCTGCCGGGCCACCCCCTCTACACCTACGGCTTCATGCTGCAGAACGATCCCCTGCCCCACATATGCAACTGGGTGTCTGCCAGCGGACCCTGCGACAAGAGGTTTGCCACCTCGGAGGAGCTGCTCACCCACCTACGGACCCACACGGCCCTGCCAGGGGCGGAAAAGCTCTTGGCAGGTTACCCTACCTCCGGGCTGGGCTCCGCGGCCTCCTGCCACCTCCACCTCCCGCCCGCCGCCCCAGGGAGCCCCAACACGTTACCGGCCTCCCTCTCCTTGAGGAGCCCACACACTTTGGGACTCAACAGGTACCACCCCTACGGCAAGAGCCATTTGCCCACGGCCGGTGCCCTGCCGGTGCCCTCCTTGCCGGCCGCCGGACCTTACTACTCTCCATACGCTCTCTACGGCCAAAGACTAACTTCAGCTTCTGCACTGGGATATCAGTAACTCCAGCAGCCTCCTTCCTCTGCTCCAAGCCTCCTCCTCCTCCTCGCCCCCCCCCCCCCCTTCCCCCCTGCCCCCCCCTTTCCCGCTGCCTTCCTTGGACTGTGTATTTATTTACTGTATGTTAGCTTAAAGCTGGGAATATAAGTGCATTAATACACCAATGAATCTCGATGGTATGCAAACAGTCTGTGTCCAAAAAAAAAAAAACACAAAAAAAAGAAAGAAAAAAAAAAATAACAAGAAAAGATTAAAAAAAAAAAAGACAAAAAAAAAATATGCTTCCCCCCCCCCTCCCCCTTTACTCTGCAGGTGTGGGGCTTTGCTTCCCCCCCTTCCCCCCTTTTTCTCTTCCTTTTGAATTGGTTTTATTTTTCTCTCCTTTTTTTCCACCCCCCCCTTCTTCATTTCCCCTCCCCTGAGCAATTCCTGCATGACTCCTGACACACAAGGAAACTAAAAAAGCAAACAACAGCAAAAAAAAAAGAGCATTTTTCTTCCTCCTCCTCCTCCTCCTCCCTTCTGCATTTCTCACTCTGGAATTCTGTTCCTCTTCGGTTGTAAACTTAACAGATGCCTTTTTTTTTTTTTAATTATTATATTTTTTATTATTTTTCTTTCCCACCCCCTTTTTTTTTTTTGGGGATGTGTTTGGGGCCGGGGCTGGCTGTGGCGATTGCTCGGCCCACGCTGACCGACTCTTCCTGCCCCTTCCCAATCCCACACCGTGGTCCTTCCTCCGTGACTACCGCACCCCACCCCCACCCCACCCCTCCCCGCAACCGTGGGATGCAGGACAGTGCTGTGTGACCCTCCCCATCCATGCAAACACAAACTTTGGGCGGGGGGAGCCCCGAAGAGCGGCGGCTCCCGCGGGCAGCGCCGGTGGCACCGGAGGGCGCGGAGCCCCGGGAGGGCGGCGGAGCGTGGCGGGTGGAGGAGCTCGGCTCGGTAAGTCGGATTTTGTTAATAAATGACTCTTGGTTATATTCACCCTGTGGTGTCTTCTCTCGTCCCTCCCCGCACCCCTTTCCCCCCCACCCTACCTTGCCCCTTCCGGTGCTGCCCGCTGGGGTTCTCCGTGCCTGGGGCTGGGGGGTCGGGGAAGGGGAGCTCGGTACCGAGGGTTTGGAGGTCTGTGTGCCCGTCGTGGGGCTGGGAGTGCTCCGTGCTCGTACTGGGGAGGGGGGCTCTGTAACGGGGGCTCGGGGCGTTCCGTACCGGGGATGCGGGGAGCTCTGTACTGGAGGCTCCGTGCTTATAGCCGGGGCCTGGGTGTTCCGTAACCGTACCGAGGTTGGAGGTTCGTGGTCGCTGTGTCCTTACCGACTGGCCCTCGAGGGTACTCTGTACCCGTACCGAGGCCTTGGGGTTTCTGTGCCTGTACTGGGGCCGAGGGCTCAGGCGTGCTCCGTGGCCGTACCGGGAGCTCGGTGGTCTCCGTGGCCGTACGGAGAGCCCCGTGCCAGTACCGGGAGCCCCTGCGCAGGGCCCGCGGGCTCCCAGCACCATCTAGCGGCGGCGACGGCCGGTCCCGAGCTGCGGAGTCCTCCCCGTGCTGGCGGGACCCAGCCCGGCCCCGAGCGCAGCGCCGCACATCCCCCGGGACAGAGCTGCGGGCCACGGGCCGGGTGTGCTGCTCCGGTTTGAGAAGGGAACTGGTGTAGGAATCCGGGGGGCCCCCGGGGTCCCCCCGGTTCCCGTTTCCTCGCGTGTTTCCCCGGGAGGGAGCGGCCGGTGCTCCTGTGCGTGGCGGCGGAGGGAAGGTTCGAGAAGGTGTTGGAGCTGGAATGGATGCGGAGAGCCCCCGGGGGGGGGGGGGGGGGCGGGTGCCAATACCGCTCCTGGCTGCAGGAACGAAGTTATAGGGATGGAATTGTGACGGAAAGGGGGTCCCAGACCCACGCCCGCAGAGGCCGAGGCCAAGGCTTGCAGGCTTGTCCTCCCCCCTCCCCATTTCATCTTTCTCCTGTCTGAGGAGCATGCAGGGCAGGTGATAAACGGCCCCCAGGTGGGTCCCACCTCTCCTGGCAGGGATGCTGAGCTGCCCTGCCATAGCTGTGTCCCCACTCTGCACCCAGGAAGGGTGGGGGGATGGGGCCATTGGCCAGCCCCAAGGCCAAGGGCAGCCCACCCTTTGCAGCAGGACCCCCCAGGTCATGCCCACGCTCCCCCTGGGAGTCCCCTGTGCTCCTCTTGCCCCACATCACTGGGGTAGGTTTTTTTTCTCTGCTGTTGAGTACTTGACTCCTGTTGCATTTTGGGTGAGTCATGCAATTAATCCCAGTTAATTGCCTTCTCTATACAGCCCTCTGCCCTGCATTGAAATTCCTTCTTGCCCTTGGAGCTGAAACACACCGGGAAGTGGGGGCTTGTTTTGCCACAGGGGGGTTGATGTTCCTGCCCATCACTGTGGAGGTAGGCAGGAGGCCGGCAGGGAGGACCCTGGCTGTGGTCTCCTGCTGGATATGGGAGAGGCTGGCGGTGCTGGGGGCTGGTGGAGGGAAGGGGCAGCACCATCCCCATGGCTGGGGGTGGGGCAGGTTTTGTGGGTCCATGGCTACACCTTGCCCTGCTGTGGCCATGGCGCAGGTCTGGCTCTGCCCGCGGTGGTCCTGCTCCGTCAGGAATGTTGGCAGGATGAGGGCCTGGTGTGTGCAGGGCTGGGTTTGGAGCAGAAGGGGGCTTTGCTGTGGCTGTTCCCAGTGCCAGGCCTACTGTGCCAGTGTCTTCCCATCCTCATGTCCCAACTGGATGCTGAGCTCTTTGGCTCTGGGTGTTGCAGCCAGCGTTCAACGGGCAGCTCCTGTGCTCCCATCCCCTCTGCTGTGGGGCTGTTGGGGGCAGCCCCTCTGGAGCATCTCTGCTCCCTGGATGTGTCTCCCACTCCCAGCAGTGATGCTGCTCGGTGTCAGCCCCGCTGGGGTGCTGCTGGTTGCTGGCATAAATCACAGCTCCTCAGCAGGGCCGTGCCGTGGTGTTTTGTTCTGCCATGCTTCTTCCTGGCTGTAGTCTCACATCTCTGCTGCCAGTGCCACCAGAGAGCCTCGTGCCACGGGGCAGGAGGGCAATGCCATGATGCCCATGGACGTGCTCGAGGCGCGGTAGCTCAGCACAAGACGGCACTGAGTGTTGGGGCTGCCAGGACTGTGCCACGTGCCAGCCAGCACAGAGCTGCCACAAAGCAGCTTGGACACGGGTGAGAGCTTGCAGAACCCACTGCAGAGTGGCACAAGCTGCTGGGTGCATCCTTACAGCAGAGGCCCAGCTGCCCTCTCCCTCCCAAACTCCTCCTTGCACCAGGATGCTCCCAAGCGGACCCCATGCGCGTTCCCTTCGCCGCCGGTCGGAGCTGGATGCTGCTCAGATAGGTTCTGCTGTGCAGAGAAGATTCCCTGAGGAATGTTTGTTGGTTGGTTATGGTGTGTTGTTTTTTTCCCCACCACCCCCCTCCCTAAAGCCTGCAGCAGCAGGGCCAGAACTCTGTAAACACCACAAAGTATCATCTGATGGCAGTCAGCACTCGGGGGCTTTATCTGCTGGGGAATGAATGTGTTGCCAACATATTAAATAACTCCCCCTGTAAGGTGCAGCCTGGGTTATTGCAGAATTCATTTGATAATAAGAGCACTGGGGATGCACTTTATTAATCATTGCTGTCTAACAACCTGCACTCCACCGTTTTTGCTTTGATTTGATTCCCTCCTGTCTTTCTCCAAAATATATGGCTGAGTGGGTTGGATAATGTATGGCTTAATTTAGAGTTGTATGGGTTTGAATTACCATTTTCATAATGTGCTGTGCATTAATGTGTTGCATCATTTATACAGAAAAATGTCTGCCGGGTTTCAAACCTCTCCAGGAGGCAAAAGTCACCTGAAGGGAACGTGGAGCAGCAGCACACACGCACCGAAAACCCAGAAAGGCCTTTTCAGACTGGGTTGGGGTTGGGGTCATGCAGGTGGGTGTTGGATGGGGGGATTCAGAGGATCACAGAACTGTCAGGGTTGGAAGGGACCTCAAGGCTCAGCCAGTTCCAACCCCCCTGCCATGGGCAGGGACACCTCACACTACAGCAGGTTGCTCACAGCCACCTCCAGCCTGGCCTTCAAAACCTCCAGGCATGAGGCTTCCACCACCTCCCTGGGCAACCTGTGCCAGTCTCTCACCACCCTCCTGGGGAAGAGCTTCTTCCTGACATCCAGTCTGAATCTACTCATTTCTAGTTTTGTTCCATTCCCCCCAGTCCTATCATTACCTGAGACCCTAAAAAGTCCCTCCCCAGCTTTCTTCTATGGTTTAGGTTGGAATGATTTAGGTTGGTTGGGACCTTAAAGCTCATCAAGTTCCAACCCTCTGCCTTGGGCAGGGACACCTCCTACCAGCCCAGGTTGCTCAAGGCCTCATCCAGCCCGGTCTTGAGCACCTCCAGGGAGGAGGCATCTACAACCTATCTGGGCAACCTGTTCCAGTGTCTCCCCTCCCCTTACTGTATGGGTGGCTTCTCTCCCTGCTGCACCACAGCAACCTCTCCAAGCTGCCCAGGACCTCCAGCGTTTGACTCGGTGCTGACCCCGGTGCCGGCGCTCTGCCGTCAGTCACCCTGCGCCGCGAGGAGGGAGGGGGGGGGAAAAAGGCTCTGATTATCCAAATACAGTCATTAAAGGGGAAATGTGTTTTTAGGACTGTCAGGGTGATTAATGAGGGTTAGCAATCCTTGCAAATGCACTTGTTTAGTCTAACTGGCAGCCTCTCTTTTTCCTATTGATTTATTGCGGCGGTTGCCGGGGCCGGCGGGGTGTGCGTGTGGAGAGAAGTGGGCACGCAGGAGGGGCACGGAATGGGGGAGGGGGACAGGGGGGCACGGCAAGCTTTAAGCAGGGCTTGGCCCGTTGGAGCCAGCTGAACAAAGGCCACATTATACCTTGTGCTGGGGAAGGAATGACTTGGACACACATGCAGAGCAGCTCCGCCGGGCTGCGTGCTGTATAAATGTCCCTGTTCGTAGAGCCCTGAGCCTGCCCGACCACAAGCCAGCTGTCTGCCCGAGAAATACGTGAGGGGAAAGAGCCAGGCCAGATAGAGATTATTTTTTGTTGTTGTTGTTTGTTGTTGTTTTTCCTTCCTCCCCTGCAGGCAAACCCCTGATGTCTTGTAGGTGCTGCAGAGGTGTCTGCCTGCAGACGTTAAAAGGCCTTTCAGAGAGAGCAGCACAGAGCCTTCGAAGGGCTGGCGAGCGCCCGCCAGGAGGAGGAGGTCAGGTCAGGATGCAGAGGGGAAGGACGGAGCAGGAGCCATGGTGGGTGGATGAGAAGTTTCTCAGCTGCATAAAGCAGCTTTTCTTTCCCTGTGAGCCTTGCTGGAAGCCTTGGAGAATGCTGGCTCTGTGTTTGTCCTCCCAAGCCAGAGTGATGTGGATGTCTCCTGTCCTCCCACCAGTGTCCCCGTGCCCAGCCAGCTTTGCTTTTGGGGATGCTTCATGCTGCATGTGAAGGGAGAAGACCAAGAGGGACAGACAGATGCCTGGAGATGACCACAGCAGCCAGTACCACCACCAGCAGAGCTCCAGAGCTGGGTGACAGAACCAGGAAGGGAGCAACTGGCAGTGGTGACACGGAGCGGATGGGCAGGCTGGGGACACCAGGATATAAAGCTGCCCCCCTGGTTTGCAGCTGTGAGCAAGGCCCTGTGCTGGAGCCTGGCACTGCCCTGGCCTGTGGTGTGCCTCCAGCCAGCGTGAGCAGCAGATGAGAGGCCTTGCAGGAGGCAGATGGAGAAGAGCAAAGACCTCAAGGTGCTCTGAGAACCCCAAAGCCAGAGGAGCACAGGCAAGCACCAGGGTGCAGCAGGAGCACTGTGGGTGGGAGAGGACTTTCATGTGGCTTTGGATGATGGTGAAGAGCTGCTGCTGTCACTTGCCTGGCCATAAATCTGTGTGGTGTGAATCCTCCCAGCAGCACTGGCAGCAGTGATGCACCAACACCTTCCCCACCGTACCAGGACACCTGGCTTGGGCTTATCACCAGTTACCCTGTGGGAAGCACCCAGTGTGACCTTCACATGGCTCCCTGCTGCTTCTGGGTGCTGGAGCTGGCTGAGCCACACCAGCTGAGGGGGACAATCCACAGAGCTCCTGGCAGGCTGCAGAAGGCAGCAGTCCTCAGGCTGAGCCCAAACCAAATGCAGGGCTGCAGCCACTCCCTGCAGAGTGCAGCCTGACCCTGGTGCTCGTGTGAGCAGTGCTGGGGAGCTGCCATCTCTCTATTATCCTGATGAACAACTGAAGAGTCTCAGTTCTGCACTCAAGGCTTGCTGGAGAAGGCTGGGGGAGATGCTGGGCTGACAGCTCTCTGTTCCTGCAGCTGACTTCACAGTAACACATTCCCACAGCCCATAATGTTTTTGCAACATGGTGTTTATGGAAACCTACCAGAGCAGCTTTACCAGGACTTCATCCCACCTTCCATCACGGTGCACAAGATGGGATAGGGGGATGTGACCTCTGCAAGGTGGTGCCTTTGCAAGAAGGGACTGTGCGGTGCTGCTGCCAGGTCGGTTGAGCAGAGCTGGGTGACACACTGGAGACTCTGCAGGGCTCCAAACAACCACCACCACCTCGTGGTCCCAAGTGTCAGGGATCATCCCTCGTGGCACCAAAAGCCCTCCTGGCCTGGCAAAGCCCGGAGACAGCTGAAGGAGTCTCCATCCCAGGCACCTGGTGGCTTTGGAGGCTTTACAACCACCTGTGAGCAGCCTACAGACACCCAACCAGAGCACAGGACTAAGAGGACACTTTTTGCTCCCACCAGATCTGCAAGAGAGCAGCTCCTCAGCAGCATGTGGGGCCACACTGGTGCCAGTGCCCACCACAGCAGCTTGGGCATCTCCCCTGGCCACCAGTGCCTGAGTGGGAGAGGAAGGTGCTGCTTGTTCCAAAGAAAAGAGGCCAGTGGAAGCCTGGGGATACTGGAGCCACCTCTCCATGAGCAGCTCCCACAGCAGGGGTGGCTGAGGGGGTCTGAGCGTGGAGGACAGAGGAGAGAGGAGGGCCAAAGCATTTGAAGATGTGCTGGATCTTTCTTGCTGAGCCCTCACCACCTTCTCTGCATTCCTCTCTTGCTGGGGAGGGAGAAGAGAGGAGACCAAAGCACCCAAAACATTTGCTGCTTTCTTTCTCTCACCTGGACCTGACTGATGCTGTGCTGCTCTCCCACTTACCACCCTAGTGAGGGAGTGGGGAGGAATCAACCCTTTTGCTTTCCCAGCCTGGAGCCAGCATCTTGCCAAAGATGGAGCTGCCCATCACCACCTGGACAGCAAAGCTGGGAGTCCCACTCTGCTGGGCAGAGCTCCTGGAGAAGTGGCTAATTGTTTCTGCTGCACTGATGGCTGCCTTTGTGGGGTTCCATTCCAGTCCCCTGCACAGGCTCAGTGGTGTCCATGGGGCTAGAGCAGGCTGGTGGCCAGGTCTTCCCTCCAAGGTGGTTCTGTGGAAAATGTCTCTGACACGAAGCAAAGCATGAGCTGGGCTCACAGGGAGCTGCTCATTTGTTGTCAGCTGAGGTCTGCAAGAAAGTGTCTGCTCAGCCTGCCCCAAACCTGCTCAGGCATTGGAGCAGGTTGTCCAGGGAGGTGGTGGAGTCCCCATCCCTGGAGGTGTTCAGGAAACCTGTGGCCATGGCACTTGGGACATGGTTTAATGGTCATAGAGGCCTTAGGCTGGCTGTTGGACTCGATGATCTGAGAGGCCTTTTCCAGCTGAAACAGTTCTATGACCCTATGCAATCACAACCCTGGTTGGGTCAGGCCTGGGGTCTGCTGTCACCCATCCACTTCCCCCACCCCCCAGCAAGGCTCAGCAATGAGCCTTTGGGGAGAGGTCCCAGTTTGCTCCATGCTGTGTGCATGATGCTGCCAGCATCCCACATCCCACCACCCATCCTGGGGTGCCTGTGCTTATCCTTTTTTCCTCCTGATGCCCTTCTCTCCAGCACTGTGAAGGGCTCTCTTATCTCTGGGGTGGGTACAAATGGAGCTGTCAGATGCCAATGCGGGGCACCAGGTGTGCTGCCAGCATCCCACATCCCACCACATGTCCTGGGGTGCCTGGGCTCCATCCTTCTCCCTCTCCCCGTGCCCCTGTCCCTCTCCCTTCTCCCTCTCCCCGTGCCCCCGTCCCTCTCCCTTCTCCCTCTCCCCGTGCCCCCGTCCCTCTCCCTTCTCCCTCTCCCCGTGGCCCCATCCCTCTCCCTTCTCCCTCTCCCCGTGGCCCCGTCCCTCTCCCTTCTCCCTCTCCCCGTGGCCCCGTCCCTCTCCCTTATCCCTCTCCCCATGGCCCCGTCCTTCTCCCTTCTCCCTCTCTCCGTGGCCCCGTCCCTCTCCCTTCTCCCTCTCCCCGTGCCCCCGTCCCTCTCCCTTCTCCCTCTCCCCGTGGCCCCGTCCCTCTCCCTTCTCCCTCTCCCCGTGGCCCCATCCCTCTCCCCGTGGCCCCATCCCTCTCCCCATGGCTCCATCCTCCTCCCTTCCCCGTGCTCATCCTCCTCCCTTCCCCGTGCCCTTCTCTCCAGCGCTGTGAAGGGCTCTTTTATCTCCTGGGTAGGTACAAATGGAGCTGTCAGATGCCATCAGCCCCACGATATGACAGGTTGCGGGAGCCGGGGCCCCTCGAACAGAGCAGCCTTGTCTGTCAGAGCCGCCTGACACTCCCCATAATGGCCAGATGGATGAGACTCTGAAAGTAGGACCCGGCGCGTTTTCAACTCTATTTTGGGTGAAAACACTTCTTGAAAGATCTTGAAAGGAGCTGGCAGTTTAGTAGTTCAAATGATTAATGAGCGCTGGCTCCGGCGGGTGGATTTCTCGCGCCGTGCCAGCAGCTGGGCTGCTCCGGCAGGCCAAGACACGCCGCGCTCCGGCCCCCCCCCCCCCCCCCGCGCCCCCCCGCTTCCCCGTTTCCAGCCCCCCCTCCCCCCCCCCCCCGCACATCCCCCCCCCCGGTTTTCCCGGAAATGACACCGAGGCGACAGGCCCTGCATATGGAAAAAGTTAAATATAAAATGAGTGCTGAAAGAGGCCTCGGCGAGAGCAGAGCGAGCTGGAGATGTTTATGGATTCGGGAACAGGGCCCTGCAGATGTATTTAGGGATGACAAATGTGATTCAATAAGTCAGGAATTTCTCCGTGGGCTGAGGCGGGGACTCTGCTCCGGGCTCTCCAGCTCAGCTGCTCCACCACCATAAATCCTGCAGGCAGGCTGCTTTTTCCCCCTCCTTCCCCAGGCAGCTCAGGATTGATTTGAGGTTGGGTTTGGGGCTTTTGGGGGCTTGCTTTTTTTGGGGTTGGTTGGTTTGTTTCCCCACCCCCCCAGATCAGAGCAAGTCTCACAAACTGGAACATCAGAAGTTCATCTGAACATGAGGAGGAGCTGCTTTCATTGGAGGGTGCTGGAGCCCTGCAGCAGGCTGCCCAGGGAGGTGGTGCTCCATATCTGGAGGCATTCACAAAGCACCTGGGCATGTTCCTGTGTGACCTTCTCTAGGTGACTCTGCCTTGGCAGGGGGTGTGCACTTCATCTCCAGAGTTCCCTTCCAGCCCCTACCGTTCTCTGATGTCCTGCACTTGGGACGTGACAGCACCATGCTGTGCTCAGACCCTCCACATGCAGCCCTGGGCTGGCTTTGAGGGACTTTGGGGTGCTCCCCATCCCAGGCTCTCCTGAGAGAGCTGTGCTTAGCAGAGCAACCAGACCCCTCAGGGCTGTCAGCAGATGATTAATGACCAACAACTCCAAAGCTGCCCCCACTGCCACTTTGGGTGCTCTTTGATCCATGGCTTAGTGACTTCAGAGCTACTTCTGCAAGTCACTCCACACACACAGCAGGGCAGCCTCAGGGAGGTCAGTGGAGGGCCCTCCCCCACCCAAACCACTCTGTGCTTCCCCTGCTCTTGAGGTGCACAATGTTGGGGACCACAAAGAACTGATGTGAGAAACCCCTAAACAACTCCAGCTGCTGTGGTGTGGGCTGGGCAGGAATGCTGGATCCAGGGCAGAGGTCATGGATCTGTGTCAAGCATCCTGAGCCCCAGAGAGGGATGCTGGGTGTGTGGCAGGGTTGCCAGATCCATGGCAGGAATGCAGGTAAGGATGCCAAGTCCCAGGTAGGGTGGCTGGATCCATGGCAAGCATGCTGGATCCCAGTGGGGCATACTGGATCCATGGCAGGGATAATAGGTCCCAGAAAGGCATGCTGCATCCATGGCAGGGATGCTGGATCCCAGGGGGGCATGCTGCATCCATGGCAGGGATGCTGGATCCCAGGGGACATGATGGAACCAGGGCAGGGATACTGGATCCATGGCAGGGATGCTGGATCTCAGGGGGGCATGCTGCATCCATGGCAGGGATGCTGGATCTCAGGGGGGCATGCTGCATCCATGGCAGGGATGCTGGGTCCCTGGCCGGGGTGCTGGGTCCTAGACAGGGATGCTTGCTTTGGGGTGACACACCCCAGCGACCATGCAGTGATGGGCAGTGCAGGAACCAGCCCCTCAGCTCCCCCCTACCCTGCCTCCACTGTGGGGCTCACAGGGAAGCAGCTTTTGGGGCAGGGGGTGGGGGGAAGGGAATTCAGCGCTGGGCTTTTGCCCAAGAGCCACATTCCTTTGTCCTGATTGTATTCGTTAGCAGCTCTTGGCCTGGACACAGAGACAGCTAATGAGGGCCTGAGTTTATTGCAGTTTGATTTTTCTGTTAAAACAATACAATAAAATAAATGCCCTTGGAAATCTGCTCTGTGTTTGTACATAGTGGATTTATGGCTCTGGAGGCTTCCAAAGAGACGCAGCCCTTTCATTCCCTTCCTTATTGGAACAGATCAGATTGCAGAGTTTAAAGGGCTCTGGAGTTGTGATTTATTTGAAGGGAGAAAGGAGGGAAATCCAACTATCTGTTCCCTGGCTCAGATCATCCAGCAACTCCCTGGCCAAGGGGATGGATCTGCACCTCCTCTACAGATTTTTTTCCTCTTTTTTTTTTTTTTTTAAGGCTGGGTTGGTTTTTTCCCCCCCCCCCTCCTGTCCCTTACATTATCCTGCTCTAAATATATCACCCAGACAGGGCTGACTCCTGACCTGGGCTTCAGCACCTCGCTGAGGCTTCCCCAGCCCTTCCTGGAATCCCACAAATAAATCACCCTCCTGGAGCCTTTTCCAAGCTTCCTTTGCACCCACTCCCAGGACTGGACCTGCCCGGGGCTGGCCACTGCCTCCATCCACGGCAGAGACCAAGGCAGGGATGTGGGGTTTATCTCCAGAATCGGGTGAGAAATCCATGCCACAGGGCCCTGCTCCCTTTCAAGGAGCTCCTTCCCCTTCCTCACTGCTCTCTGAGCATTTGCACAGCTCCAGGTCAGGGCTACAAAGATGCTGAGGGGATTGGAACCTCTCTGGTGGGGAAAGGCCAAGAAGTTGGGGGGATTCAGACTGGAGGAGAGCAGCCTGAGGGCAATCTCATCAATACTGAGCAATACCTTAAGGGTGAACATCAGGAGGATGGGATCAGGCTTCAGTCATCTCAGTGCTTCCCATCAGCAGGAACAGGGTGAGGCTCTCCCTCCCCTAGCTCCAAATCAGGCTTTTTCCAAAGCATCTGGCACTTGAAGGCAACAGCTCTCCAGATTTGGGTCCAAAACTCCTCCCTGGACCCAGGTGCCGCGGGGATTCTGCTGTTACCTGGAAAGGTTGGACCACAGGATCCTCCAGGTCCCTTCCACCCTGGCATTCCATCATTCTGTGATTGCTTCCATGGTTCATTTGGGAACCAAAGGATCATAGAATTGGCTTGGTTGGAAAAGACCTCTTCAGACCAGTGAGTCCAAGCAGTTTGGTTCCCACCAGCAGTATTTACCCTTCCCTGTGCTGTGCTGGGAGGCCCAGGGGAAGACATTTCCCTTTCCCTTCTCTGTGACCATCTCAGCTTTGGGGCAGATGAGGAAAGGGTACAGAGGTGGGAATAGGGATGGGGATGGAGACAGAGATGGGGATGGAGACAGAGATGGGGATGGAGACAGACATTGGAGTGAAGATGGGAAAGGGAAGGACGGGGTGAGGATGGGAAAGAGAAGGAGCACCCAGGGTCCAGCCCAGCAGGGACCAAGCTCTGGCAGCTGCTGTCCTGCTCCATCTCAGCTTCTCCAGCCCCTGTTTTCCATGGGGACTTTTCTCCCTCTGCTCACAGAAGAGCTCTGTTTGCCATCAGCTTCCCCTCCTCTGCCCCAGGAGCCGATCCGAGCGCTAATTCTCACGCATGTTTCGGGTAACTCTACTTTCTTTCCCGGGATGAATTGTGGTTTCCAAGCACCATTAATCATTTCCCTTTAGAAAACAGCGTCGGGGGGCTGGAAACATTTGCTCCTTTATTTACTGGCAGGATGACCTGGCACACTGGCACCCAGCCACGGGGCTGGCGTCTGCGGGATGACATGGAGCACGGAGCGAAGCCTGGGGATGAGCTCCCCTCTGCTCTGCTGGGACAGCACTCTTGGCTCCCACCAGGAATGTCCCTGCTGAGGACAAACCTCTCAGCCTCAGGGTTAGGGGTGGGCAAGAGCCTGTGGAGGAGGAAGATGGAGGATAGAAAGGAAAATGCTGCTGGAGGGCCACCGTGGTTTAACCCTTTCCCAGAGCCTCTTCCCTGTGCTTGTTTGCACCATGGGATGTGTTGTGGTGCTGGCAGACACTGCAGGCCTCTTCTCTGCCTGCACCAAGTGCCCCTTGAAGTGCTTGGGACTTGAAATTGGGACCCTCCTCTTTGAGACATGCAATCAGCAGCCTTCACTTTGGGACATGAGATTGGGACCCTCCACTTTGGATCATGCAATCAGGACCCTTCAGTTTGGGATATGAAATCGGGGCCTTCTACTTTGGAACGTGCAATCAGGACCCTTCACTTTGGGACATGAAAGTGGGACCCTCCACCTCAGGACATGCACTCAGCACCCTTCACTTTGGGCATGCAATCAGCACCCTCTGCTTATCACCCACTGGTGGGGCTGGGGTGTGCAGGGGTCAGAGGGAACTTCTCCTGCGGGAGAAGGAGGTGCAGCAAGCACATGTGAATGGTTTCCTCCTTCCCAGCTCAGGACTGTCAGGGGATGATTAATGGCCAGGGCTGCAGAGCTGCCTTGATTGCCAAGTGCTGTATTGTTAGCACTGACATGTAACGAGCCCGGACATACTTTAACACAATTCTGCAGCCTAATCTGCAAATAACGTTCGATAGACTTAATTTGTTAAGTATTTCCCCCCACACAGTCCCTCTCCCCACCTCCTTTTCCTTTCAAAGCCGTGGCAGAATGGCCAGAGGCCCAGCCAAGCACTCTGCAGCCCCCCAGCCCTGCCCAGCCCCAGCTTTTGGCAGGGTTTTACCTCACCATGTTGGCTTCACTCTTAGGTTTCAGCCAGGGAGCAGCTTCGCTCTCTTCTCCCCAGGCAAAATGAAGAGAAAGAAAAGAAAGAAAAGACTTTTTATGAGCATCCAGCCCTGTGCACATTTGGTCCCCTGCTGCTGCCGTGTTCCAGTGGGAGCTGCAAAGGTTACTGGCAAGTTTGGGGCTCTACCAGATGACTTTGGGGTTCCCCAGGCCAATAAATAGGTCACCACTGACTTCCAGCATCAGGGAGTGCTCATGGAGCATCCTCCAGGCACTTGACAAACATCTTATTAAATGTTCTTGGGCATCATGGATGGAGAAGCATCAAATCTGTCTTCTAGAGCAGCTCCTCCCAGGAGTGACAGTGACTGAACCTGGGGAGGTGAGAAGGGGCCATGCTGGAGGGGGCTGGGACAGGGATGGGATGGAAAAAGGGAATGAGGATGGGGATGAGGAAGGGAATGGGATGGAAAAGGGAATGGGAATGAAGATAAAGTTGTGGATGGGATGGAAAAGTAGATGGGATGGGGATGAGGATGGGGCTGGGATGGAAAAGGGGCTGGGATGGAAAAGGGGGTGGAGGTAGGAGTGAAAAGGGCATAGGGGTGGAAATAGGGATGGAGATGGGAATGGGGATGGGAACTGGAGTGGCAAGCAAGAGCTTTCCACCCCACTGCACCAGCTGCACGTGGAGGTAACCTTAAACAGCGAGGCAGGAACTGTGGGGACAGAGTTTTTTCCACCCCTATTCACAACTGTCAGATGGTGATTAATGGCCAACAGGCTCAGAATTGCCTTTATTGCCAGCCCAGCATTGTTACTTGTGACAGCTAATGAGGTTGGACAGACTTTTACACAGCACTTTACTTCCATCCCAATGAAGCAGCCCGGGGAGGATGGGGCGGGGGGCTCAATGCCTCGGGGTGGGGGGAGCCTCCCCACTCCCCAGCAGTAACCAAGCCTGGGCACATCCTGAGGGAGCTGCCCCCCACTTGCCCACCCTGGATCCATCCCTTCAGCACTCCAGAGAGCGCTCAGAGCCCTTTCCAACTCGTCTCAATTAAAGCCTCAGAGTGAAACCCAGGAGATATTTTTACACAGGCTCCACTGCAGCAGAGCAGGGAGGAACGGGGCAGGGCTGCAAAAGTTTTGAAGTGCTGGTGAGAAGGGGGTGTCAGAAACCATTTCTTCATCTAAAGAGAGAGAGAGAGAGAGGGGGGGAAAAAAAGCCTGTGCTGTTAAAAACCAGAGAGCTGCAGCACAGACACCACCAAATGTTCCTGGCCCCGGGTCCAGAAGCAATGATTTTTCTTGGCTTTTGGGTGTTTTGGGTTTGTTTTGGGGTGGGTTTTTTTTTTTACTTCTTCTTTCTTTCTTTCTCTCTCTTTTTTTTTTATTTTTTTCTGGTCAGGGATTATTACAAATAATATTTACCTTTGTGCTAGTTCACATCTTGATGCTGTTAAAACACGTGGCCACAGCTGGTTTCCCATTCAGGGTAATGATATAGCACCAATGTTATGAAGCCAAAGAGCTCTCCTGCCAGCCAGAACACCCCACATTTAAAAACCTATTACTTTTCAATATTCTCTGGATGTATTTTGCCTCAGCTCAGAGCAATTTCCTAGTTTACCCTTATTAAAGCAAGAGGAGGGCCGAGCAGAGGGGTCTTGATTTATGAAACACATACTAGAGCCATTAAAACCTTTCAAGGTTTAATACATTTTATCAAGGCCTTAAATCTGGGCCAGTGATTTGAAAACCAACCCAAGAAGGAAAACAGAGAAGAAAAAAAACCCCAACAAAGCCCCTAACCCAGGGTGTACTTCATCTCTGGCTCCCCTCTTGCACTTATTTAAGAGCTGCAAAATCTGGGTTGACAAATATCAAGGCTATTTCATTCCTGCTTTTAAATGGTGCTGAATCCTCCTGACAGGTTTGTTATATATAACCCTCAGAGATCTATCAAGTGCAAAGATCAAATCAGTCTCCTTTATTGACATTTTTGATATCTCTTCCATGCTTTTTGGGGGGTTGTCCTTTCTTGTTTTTGAAGCCTCCTTCAGCAGCTGTAGAGGTGCAGGATTTAGCAGTGGCTGACACACCAGAGCTGTGCTGCACTTGAGCAAGACCTGGCCAGGCTGGAGAGTTGGAGCTCATGGAGCTCAGTCAGGGCAAGTGTAGAGTCCTGCACCCAAGGAGGAACAACCACCTGCACCAGCACAGCTGCTGGGAGGCAGCTCCAAGGAGAAGGACCTGAGAGTGCTGGTGGGACAAAGTTCCTCATGAGCCAGCAATGTGCCCTCGTGGCCAAGAAGGCCAATGGTGTCCTGGCAGACATGAAGATGAGTGTGGCCAGCAGGGCCAGGGAGGTTCTTCCCTCCATCTGCTCTGCCCTGGTGCCACCTGCTGAGTACTGTGTCCAGTTCTGGGCTCTCCAGTCCGAGTTGGAAAAGGCAAAGAGCCAAGTGGGAGCTGGGAATATACAAGGAGGAAAGGCTGAGAGTTGAGGCTGTTGAGCCTAGAGAAGAGCAGCCCCAGAGGGGATCTGAGCAATGCTCAGCAAAAGCTAAAGGACCTGTGGGGGGCAAGAGGCTGTGGCCAGGCTCTTGTCAGCGGTGCCCAGGGACAGGACAAGGAGCAATGGGCACAAAGTGGAACCCAGGAGGTTCCACCTGAACAGGGGAAGAAACTTGTTTGGTGTGAGGGTGCTGGAGGCCTGGAGCAGACTGCCCAGGGTGGTTGTGGAGTCTCCTTGTGTGGAGAGCTTCCAACCCCCGCCGGGCACTGTGCTCCTGGGCATGCTGCTGTGGGAGCCCTGCTGGGGCAGGGGCTTGGACTGGACGCTCTCCAGAGGTCCCTTCCATCCTCCACCACACTGGGACCCTGCGCTATGTTTTCGCCCAGCCGGTCACCTCCTCCCGCCATTCCCCCTCCGCCTGCCCGACGCAGCTCCAACCCGGGACCGCGGGGATGCACGGCGGCGGGCAGCGCGGTACGGCTCCGGAGGGTCTCGAACCTGCGACCCCTCCGTTCCCGCTCCTCCACCGCCCCCTGGCGGGGCGGCGGCGGCGGGGCGGCGGCGGGGCCGGTCGCGCTGTGATGACGTAACTGCGGCGCCGGGCCGGGGCCGCCCGGGAGAGCTGCGGAGCGCGCCGGTTACCGGGCATGGCCCAGCTGGGCGCCATCGCGGCGCTTTCCCTCAGCTTCCTGGCCGCTGCTTTCCTCTCCGCCATCCACAAGATCGAGGAGGGGCACATCGGCGTCTACTACCGGTGAGGCGGATCCCGCCGCGACCCCCCTCCGCCGCCCGGGCGGGCCCCGCGCAGGCCGCCGCTCACCGCCACCCCTTTCCTTCTTTCCTTCCGCAGCGGCGGGGCGTTGCTGACCTCCACCAGCGGGCCCGGCTTCCACCTCATGCTGCCCTTCATCACGTCCTACAAGTCAGTGCAGGTGCTGCTGGGCCGCTGCCCTCCCGCCCGTCGGGGAACGGGGGCCGCGCCGCGGGGGTGGGCTGGGCTCCGGCGGGGCTGGGAGAGCCTCCCGCTGCACCCCCGGGCTCGGCGGAGCTGTGGGGCGGCGGATTGAGAGCCGCCGTGGTGTTTGGCTGGCCGGGGGGCTGGTTCGTGGCGGTGCCTGCGCCTGCTTGCGGCCGGTACCGGGGGAGAGGCGCATTTGGGACTGTCGCTTAGAGCTGGGCTCGGGGGAACGAGTGAGGCAGGTCCGGCTCTTGCTTTCGGTGGGCAAAAACCTGTGGCTGTTTCATGTCCTCATAAGCAAGCAGGGTTCGAGCAGGGCAAATCCAGGCTCTTAAGCTTCTTGCCTTAACTCTTTCCTCAGACCACGCTGCAGACAGATGAGGTGAAAAATGTCCCTTGTGGTACCAGGTGAGATGCTCAGCTCCTCCCTCCTTTATTTCTGCTAGAAACCTTTTGGTCCTCTCCCTTCCACCACCCCCCCCAGCAGATGGTCTCTCATGGGCTGGGTTCCCCCCAACCCTCCCTAGGTGAGGTCCTGGGGAGGTTTTGTAACTCCTCACCCCAGCTGCTGAGCCCTGCTGGGATGGTTTCTGTGCAGCCATCCTCACAGGCTGCACCAGGTTTGCCAGGTCTGGGTACATATTGCATGGTCCAAACTCAGGAGACACCTGCCATGGAAGCCTGCTGCAAGGATTTGTGGCAGGGGAGGGGAGTTGCTGGGAGCCCCAGCAGTGGACACTGTGCTCAGCCCCCTAGAGGGAAGGGTCCTCAGAGCTGCCCACCCAGAGCAGCACTTAGCTGCCAGCAAACTTCATTTATTCTTTCCCCCACCTTTTTCTTCCTTTTGCAGTGGAGGAGTGATGATCTATTTTGACAGAATTGAGGTGGTGAATTTCCTCATCCAGAGTGCAGGTGAGTTCCTCACCCTGCAGATCCTCCCATCCTCAGCTCTCTGTGCTCCTGCCAGCATGGGGTGAGGCAAAGGGCTGCTGTGTGGCAGTTCTGGGCTCCCCAGTTCAAGGAGGACAGGGACTGGTTGAAGAGGGGACAGAAGAGATGGTGAGGGGACTGGAACATTTGTGATGAGGAACAGCTGAGAGAGTTGGAGCTGTTCAGTTTGAAGAGCAGAAGACTGAGGGGGGATATCATCAGTGCTGATCAATACTGCAAGGGTGGGGGTCAGGAGGAGGGGGCCAGGCTTTGTTCAGTGGTGCCCAGTGACAGAGCAAGGGGCAATGGTCACAAACCTGACCCTCAGAAGTTCCATCTGAGCATGAGGAGCAGCTTCTGTAATTTAAGAGTGATGGAGCCCTGGAGCAGGCTGCCCAGATTGGTGGTGGAGTCTCCATCTCATTCACAGCCCATGTGGACGTGTTCCTCTGTGACCTTTGGGTGACCCTGCCTTGGCTGGATGATCTCCAGGGGTCCCTTCCAACCCCTGCCATTCTGGGATGATGCTGTGGCTGTGCTTTGAGCTGGCACTGGGCTGTACAGAAATGTTCCCTGCTGTACCTTGTAAAGCCTGGGTGTACCCTAAAGCAGCACCAGAGACATCACTGAGTCCCAGCTTGGCGGGGCTGGAAGGGACCTCTGGAGATCACTGAGTCCAACCCTTCTTCTGAAGCAGGTTCACCCACAGCAGCTTGCCCAGGACCACAGTGTCCAGGTGGGTTTTGAAGGTCTCCAGAGAAGGAGACTCCAGAGGCTGTGGGCAGCCTGCTCCCAGGGCTCCAGCACCTTCACAGCCAAGAAACTTTCCCCTTCAAGTTGAAGTGGAACCTCCTGGGTTCCAGTGTGTGCCCAGTGCCCCTTGTCCCCACCCCAGCTGCCAACACTGGTTTCTGCTCTTCTTTTGCAGTGTATGACATAGTCAAGAACTACACAGCTGACTATGACAAAGCTCTCATCTTCAACAAGATCCACCACGAGCTCAACCAGTTCTGCAGTGTCCACACGCTGCAGGAGGTCTACATTGAGCTCTTTGGTGAGCTGCTCCTCTGAGCTCTTGGGCCCATGGCTCCTGCAGTGATGTTTCTGATGGGTGTTTGCTTTGCTCTGCTGGTGCAGAGCTCACCACCCCCAGGTGATGGGTTGGGCTTTGCTGGCTCTCTTTTTCCACCCCTTAATCCAGCATCTGCTCCCTTTGGAGTCAGGGTTGTTAGCCAGCTGCCACCACTTGCTCCTTGTTATCTCTTGGTGCTGAATGCTTCAGGATGTTGCAACTGGGAAAGAAAAGAAAGGAGGGGGGAAAAAACCAACCCAGGCTTGCCAGAAGTAGTGGAGGGCTCAGGGAGTGGAGTGGTGGTACTGGGACTTGTCAAGTCAGCCACAGGGTTTGTCAGTCCAGATGGGAAAGCTCTGCTCTGCTCTCTGCTGTTACAGAAAGCACTCCTGGCTTGGCTTAGCTCTGTGTGCCCAGGCACTGAGAGCCAGTGCTGGAAAACAGGACTTGGCCAGGGCCTGCTGGCCCTCCCTCCCTCACCTTGGGCAGCACAAACACTGGAGAGCACATTCCAAGAGAGCCTGAAGGAAAAAAATGGTTGTTTCCTGGTAGGAACAGAGCAGTTGCTGGAGTGCTGAGTGGTTTATTGATGGCTCTGGAGCGAGGAGAGATCCCTTGCAGCATCTGGGCAGGGCAGCAGTGCTGACTGCAGCACAGCATTGCTGCTGTGGATGGGTTTGGGCCCCAAATGGGCAGGATTTGTTGCTGAGAGGAGACAGAGTGTGTGCAGAGCTCTGTGCTCTGCTCCAGCTGGGCTTGCCAAGGGGCCTGCCTTTCTGATGTGCCTCTGCACGAGATGCAGAGCTGGGGCTCAATTCCCCTCCTGTTTCTTTGCCAGTGGAGCCTCCAGATGTCAGCAGCTGCTGCTGGCAACTGCTCGAAATGGACTCCAAGCCACTGCTCTGCACAGAAGGAACTTGTCTGAAGTCCCCTGTGACTGTTTGAGCTGACCCTTTTCTGTCCCAGGGGCTCTGGAAGTGGGGCTCAGCCCCTTCCCAGCAGATTGATCTTGTTCTGTGCCCCCCCAGCTGTGAGCAGGTGCAGGGGACTGATAACAGCTGCTTCCCAAACTCCAGTGCCAGTTCCAGATAGCTAAGCTGGGACCAAAGCAAATAGCTGAGGGGTGTGATGTGATCACTTTCAAGGCCATTACAGTTTTGCTTTGCCATTGCACTTCCCAGCAGGCCCCAGGATCCTTGGAGCTGTTCCCTGAAGGAGGGGGGTGGTGGTTGGTGTTTCCTCCTGCAGCCTCTCAGCTCCACTGAGGCAGAGAGCCATCACTGATGGGCTGGGTGGTTTTGCAGCCTGTTAAACTAATGCAGCCACTTCACACTGCTGCCTTCCCATTGTCTCCTGCTGGCACTGAGGAGGTTCTCAGTCAGTCATGATTTAGCTGGACACATTGCTCAGCATCCACTTGGGAAGGCATCAGTGGTGAAATGGCTTAGAGCACAGCTTCTTTATCCCAGAAGGGCTCCTTCTGGCTCAGCAAGATTCCAAGTGCAGCTTATGGAAAGGTGGGAAGAGTTTCCTGTCATGCCTGCCATGGTGCTGGAGCCTGCCCCAAGTGCTTGGTGCTGGTCAGCTCTGCTTGGTGTGCTGGGAGATGGGAACCTGCCTTGGGCTCTGGGATGGTTTTTCCTCAGCCCAACACTTCTACATCAAGCTTAGATTTGTACTTCCAGGAGTAAGAACTCTGAGGTGCTGGTTGATGGCAGGCTGAACATGAGCCTGCAGTGTGCCCAGGCAGCCAAGAGGGCCAATGGCATCCTGGCCTGCATCTGGAACAGTGTGGCCAGCAGGAGCAGGGAGGTCATTCTGCCCCTGTACACTGCACTGGTTAGGCCACACCTTGAGTCCTGTGTCCAGTTCTGGGCCCCTCAGTTTAGGAAGGAGGTTGACTTGCTGGGACCTGTCCAGAGCAGGGCAAAGAAGTTGGTGAGGGGCTTGGAACACAGCCCTGTGAGGAGAGGCTGAGGGAGCTGGGGTTGCTTAGCCTGCAGAAGAGGAGGCTCAGGGGTGACCTTATTGCTCTCTACAACTACCTGAAGGGAGGTTGTAGACAGGCAGAGGTTGGTCTCTTCTCCCAGCCAGTACCAGAACAAGAGGACACAGTCTCAGGCTGTGCCAGGGGAGGTTTAGGCTGGAGGTTAGGAAGAAGTTCTACACAGAGAGAGTGATTGCCCATTGGAATGGGCTGCCCAGGGAGGTGGTAGAGTCACCATCACTGGAGGTGTTCAGGAGGAGACTTGATGGGGTGCTTGGTGCCATGGGTTAGTTGTTTAGGTGGTGTTGGATGATAGGTTGGACTCGATCTTGAAGGTCTCTTCCAACCTGGTCTATTCTGTTCTGTTCTATTCTGTTCTGTTCTGTTCAGCTGGTTGTGGAGGTGCTGACAGCAAGCTGCCTTGAGGGCTCTGGAGTTACTTTGTGATTTGTTTTTCTCCCCCCTCAATCAGATCAGATTGATGAAAACCTTAAACTGGCCTTGCAGCAAGACCTCACCACCATGGCTCCTGGATTAATTATACAGGTAAGGAGGATTCCACTTGGGCATGTCTGAGGGGCAGAGCATAAGGAGGGGTGAGGGCTAAAAGGGAACTGGTGTAGAAAATGGCTTTGTAAGAGAGGCTTGAGGAATGGGAACAGCTTCCTTCCTTCCTCTTAGCTGCATGTGTTTGGTCTCTCTTGGTGTTACTCTGAGTACTCACAGAGTGGCTCAGGTTGGAAGGGTCCTCTGGGATCATCCACTCCAACCCCCCTGCCCTGGGCAGGGACACCTCTCAGCTAGACTCAGCTGCTCAAGGCCTTATCCAACCTGGCCTTCAACACCCCCAGGGAGGAGACAATCCACAGCCTCCCTGGGCAGCCTGTGCCAGACCCTCACCACCCTCACACTGAAGAGCTTCTTCCTCAGCTGCACTCTAACCCTGCTGTGCCTCAGCTTAAAGCACTGCTTCTCCCAGGCCCTGATCTTGTGTTGGGTCAGGAGATCCTTCAGTGCAGCATTTGCTCTCTGGGCTTTGGAGCTGGTCAGCATTTCTGCAAGCCCTGGCAGCTGTGAGGGGCAGAGCATGCCCCCAGTGTCAGCTGCCCTCCTCGGCAGCCTCGGGGCGTTTGGCCTTTGATTGCTGGCTGCCTGCCGATGATTGCTCTGCTCTCTCTTTCCAGGCAGTTCGAGTTACAAAGCCAAACATCCCTGAAACAATCCGGAGGAATTACGAGCTCATGTAAGTGCCTGAGCCTTGCACCTTTGTGTTCCCCCAAAGGCTCAGCCGGCCCCAGGAATCTGTTTGCACAGCCTGCGGTGATCTGCCTGCCCTCTGCCAGCCCCCGGGGCGGGCTGCGGGGATGAGCTCTGTGTCTGTCGGCGCTTGAAGGGGCTGGCAGGTCGCTGCTGAGTGAGGAGGTGCTTCTGCTCGGGACACTCGAGCTCAGGGAACGATTTGCCCGGGGGCTCCTCCCTCTCCACGCTGGCCCTGGTGTGAAGAGGCCTCCCAGAGCGGGGGAGTGAGTGGCAGGTGGATAGACTCCACCACTAATCCCTGCTGTTTGACTAGGATGGAGAAACTGTTGATTCAACAGGCTGAGGACTTGCAAAGCTCTGGAATAACTTTCTTTAGCAGCACTTGACACCCTGATCCCTCTGCAATGCTCTGAGCCAGCTGCCTTCTCTTGCCTGTGGTCATTCAGCAATGCCTGCACTCCCGGAGTGCTCTGCCAGCAGGGTCCCTGTAGGCCAGAGTAAGATTCCCCCCTCAGCCATTTTGCTTCCTGAGCATTTCACATGACCTTTTGGGACCCTGGTAAGTCATGTGTGGCATGGCCAGGAGAGGCAGAATCCCAGAGCAGCCTGGGATCTGGTGCCATAAGAGGATGTGTGTTGAGAGAGGCTCAGCCTCCACTCTCACCTCCATTCCCTGACTGGCAGCAGAGCATTTGATCTGAGTACACACTTCAAAAACTTCCTGGTGCTTGTGCAAGACAGAGACACAAGGAGGATCTTGTGCAAGGAAGATAGAGAAGACTTCAGCAGGGAGCTCCTTGGTTGAGTGGTGATCTCTGGTTTGATTCCAGAGTGGGGAGAGGGCTTTTATTTCTTACTTGAAACAGTTCCCTCATTAACAGGAGCCCCCAAAAACCTTACAGATGCTCATGGGGGGTGAGCTGCAGCTTGATGAGTGTGCTCTAGCAGCCTGCAGAGAGGAGCAGGGAGCATTTCACACTCACCTGGCTGCTGGGGAGGGGAGGAAAGGACCCCTGGGTGTAGAAGCAAAGCTCAGAGCGTGCAGGGACATTCCCTGCCTGCCCCTCAGCAGGTGTTGGCAGGAGGACTGAGCCAGCAGCCTGTGCAGGGCACGTGGGAGCTCACACCACTTCAGAGCTGAGGGTTTGTAACTGGCTTCTTCTGGCCCCCCAGGGAGAGTGAGAAGACAAAGCTGCTGATTGCAGCCCAGAAGCAGAAGGTGGTGGAGAAGGAAGCGGAGACGGAGAGGAAGAAAGCCCTCATCGGTCTGTGTGCCTGTGCTGGGGGGCAGGGACTGCAGGGAGGGCTGGGACAGGCAGCAGGAGGAACCCAGGCAGCAGGGGGGGATGTGCCTGGCTCACTGCTGGGTGAGCTGCTGGGGCTGCTGCTGAGCTGAAACCCCTCCAGAGTTGTTTCAGGTCGCCTCAGGCTCTCCCCACAAACACAAACCAACACCTTGGGAAGGCTGAAAGTGCTTCCCACAGCTGACTGCCACCAGAAGGGGGTTGTGAGGAGTTCCATGGCTGAAGCTGCTTCTGGATTTAGGAAGGCTGAGTGCTGACAGCTTGGACATTTTCTTTCTTTGTTTTGTTTTTTTCCATTTCAGAGGCAGAAAAAATTGCACAAGTTGCTGAAATAACTTATGGCCAGAAAGTGATGGAAAAGGAGACAGAGAAGAGGATTTCAGAGATTGAAGGTGAGCAGGGAGCTTGCCAAGAAGCAAATGTTCTGGGCTGGCTTTTATCTAAAGGTCCTGAAGCAGCTCAGCCTGGAGTTAAGTAGTTCCTGCAGTGAAGTCTTGCTCAATGCAAGCACAGCCAGCAGGGCCAGGGAGGAGATTCTCCCCCTCTGCTCCACTCTGCTGAGACCCCACCTGGAGTACTGCATCCAGCTCTGGAGCCTCTGTTACAGGAAGGATCTGGAGGTGCTGGAAGGTGTCCAGAGAAGGGCCAAGAGGATGAGCAGAGGGCTGGAACTCTCTCAGGGAGTTGAGGCTGTTCAGTCCTGAGAAGAGAAGGCTCCCAGGAGACCTTCTTGTGGCCTTCCAGTGTCTGCAGGGGGCTACAGGAAAGCTGGGGAGGGACTTTTGAGGGTGTCAGGGAGGGATAGGACTGGGGGGGATGGAGCAAAACTAGAAGAGGGGAGATTCAGATTGGATGTGAGGAAGAAGTTGTTCCCCAGGAGGGTGGTGAGAGCCTGGCACAGGTTGCCCAGGGAGGTGGTGGAAGCCTCATCCCTGGAGGTGTTTGCAGCCAGGCTGGAGGTGGCTGTGAGCAACCTGCTGCAGTGTGAGGTGTCCCTGCCCATGGCAGGGGGTTGGAAGTGGCTGATCCTTGAGGGCCCTTCCAGCCCTGACAGTTCTGTGGTGCTCTGATTCTGTGACAGCCCCCAGGGTGAATTCACTGAGAGCTCTGACTGCAGCCCATGGCTGTGGTACCTTCTGTGATCTCTCTGAGGAGGCTGCAGGCTCTCAGCGAAGGGGAAGCATCCTCCAATGTTCCTGTGCTGTCTTGTGAGGCAGCCACATCTCTGTGATTACTTGCAGGAGGGAAGGGTTGGGAAGCTTTGTGTCCTTCTCTTGCTTAGGACTCTTCCAGAACCTGCCTCTTTCTTGGAGGGAAGGAGGAGGCACCCAAATGTAGCTGTGGAACAAAACCTGGCTGAGGTCTGCTGTGTGGCTTCCTAAAGGCTGAGAGGAGGGAGCTGCTTCCTTGGCCTTAACCAGGACATCTCAAATCTCTCTCTACTTTCCAGTTTTGCTTTCTCCCTCTGCTTTTGGTTTTGCTGTTAACTGCTTTTAGGGACTGGGATTGTCCAGAGGCAGGAACAGGAATGTTCCTTTGCAGGCTGTGCTGCTTGGAACTCTCTGTCTCCAAATGATCTCCCTGGGGGGGTTGTACTGCTCACTGAAGATGTGCCCCCACCCATCTGAAGCAGTGCCAAGGAATTGCCAGGACACAAGAAGGGGTCTGAGTTTCCAGCTCTGAGTGGCAAGGCCTTGTTTTCAGCCCCATTCATTACAGGCCCTGTCAGGCTTTGCAGAAGGCCACTGAGGAGCCAATTAAGAGGTTTACAGATCAGCAGCTTCTCATTAAGCAACTCTTTGCAGGAGTACAATGGGGTCTATTTCTTCTACATGTGTGTCACTGGCTGTCAGGCCTTCAGCTCTGTGCTGGCAGAGGACTCCTGTCCCACTCCTCTCTGGTGCCTCTGGCCAGGACCCCACTTCTTTAGGCAAAGGAGAGGCAGTGGTGGGCCAGCCCTTGCAGCTGCTTACGTGCTGCTGAAGTGGAGCAGCTCCCAGAATTCCCTGCCAGGGTAGGTAAACAAATGGTTCCTCCAGCTGGGCAGCCTCAGATCCAGCCTGGGGTGTGTTGCAGTGCTGTGGCTTCCTGTCATGGCAGGAGTGGCAGGAGATGAGAGCAGAGCAGCCAGGCTGCACTCCGTGGCCTGCCACCACCCTGGAGGGACAGGAACAGGGCTGCCAGGCAGAGAAGGGAAGAGCTGCTTTCCTCAGGTGTCTCTGCTAGGAGTCAGGGAGCTTCAGTGTCCTGCAGGCTCAGCTCCCAGGCACAGCTGGGGGTGGTGCAGAGCAGCAGCTCTCCAGCATCTGCCCAGGGGGCAGAGCCTGGGAAGGTTTTGGTGCCTCTGCGTGCCGGGAGCCAGCCCTCGGCAGCCCAGGCGAGATCCCCCCTGGGGAATTGCTTTCCCAGGCACTGAGCTCAGCTGCAGCACAGCCTGGGCTGCTCTTGGAGCCCTCTGCACATCTCCTGGGTAAATCCCACTTTGCTGTGCTCTCAAGCAGGAGAGTTTTAGTGGCTGGCTGGAGAAGAAAGAGTGCTCCCAGCCCTCGTGACAGGGCCTGGAATAAAAACCTCCTGCTTGGAGAATGCTTTGAGGTCTGCAGCTGCAGCTTGCTCCTTCAGCTGTCAGCCTGCAGTGGCTGCAGTTGAGATCCTGTGTCTGGGATTCCCATTTCTTGTTCCCCTTTGCCCTTGTTCTGTCCCCTGCAGTTCAGATGTGGTACTGGCCACTTGAAAAGAGTTCCCAGCTGCAAGTGGAGCTGACCTGGCTGGAAATGAAAGGGAAGAGCTGGATGTCAGAGCAGGGCTTTTTGTCTTCCAGATGCTGCATTTCTGGCAAGAGAGAAGGCCAGAGCTGATGCTGAGTGCTACACTGCAATGAAAGTAGCTGAAGCCAACAAGGTATTGTTGTTTCCTTCTGCTGTGCCTTCAAGCAGGGCTCCTGACCTGAGGCTCAGAGAAACACTCAGCAAGAGTATTGTTTTGGGGGGGGGAGGTTGTGTCCATTGTTGGCTGCTTGGGGCTCATTGTTAAAGTCAAAAAGCAAACCAAAGCCATCCCCCACCCCCCCCAGAACAGTTCTCACTGAGACCAAACCAATTTGATCCTTCTTTGCAAATTCCTTTTCCTTCTCTGGGCAGATACATTTCTGGCAGGCTGCAGGAGATGTCATCTGGAGCTGTGCCTAGATGCCACTGTGGCTCCCACTGTAGGCTGAGTGTCAGCTGTGGGGCTGCCTAATCAGAAATGCCAGGCTTCCCAGGCCTGCAAGCAGGCAGAGCAGGGGATCTAGGGGGACAGGCAGCCTTGGAGTCAGCAGGTGTTCAGGTAAAGAACAAACGGAGCTGATCCTCTGCACCAAGCTGAGCAGGAAACTGCCAAAGCCTCTGTGCTGCAGAAAGGGAAAAGCAGCCTGGAAATGGAGAGGTTCCATGGCTGGGACTGCCAGGCTTGTTCCTGCCCACAGCAGGTTCCCAGGACAGCCCAGCAGGGAGGCTTTCTGCTTTGGAAGGGTCAGTGAGAAGGGGCAGAGGTGTGGGATGTTTGTGCAGGGCTGTGTCCCAGTTGTTCTGCCCTCTCTGTGCTGATGTCACTGTGCTGGAGGAATCAGCTCTGCCCTCCCAGGCAGCCTCAGCAGCCTCCCCCCTGGAGAAGAGCCTCTGTGTGTTTGGCTTTCCAGCTTGCATTGCAAGGGCTCCCTGTGAGTGATGTCCTTCCCAGCATCTCCATCTCTGCTCCATTTGGCTGGAACATGTCCCCAGGGGCCTCCAGCACTCCCTCATTCTGCCATGGAGCCACTGGGATTCAAGGGCTTTGCTCACAGCCACCGGAGGAGGAGAGCCTTCTCCTGGGCACTGCCTGCCTGCTGGTGGTGTGGAGAAGTTGGTGCCTGCTGTGCTCAGGACAGAAACCTGCTTTTGCCTGGATCCCTGAGCTGCTGGTGACCTCCTTGTGCTGGTTTTTTCTTGCCCCCTCTGCCTGTGCAGCTGAAGCTGACCCCTGAGTACCTGCAGCTGATGAAGTACAAGGCCATCGCAGCAAACAGCAAGATCTACTTTGGCAAAGACATCCCCAACATGTTCATGGACTATGCAGGAAGCCAGAGCAAGCTTGCAGAGGGACTGGCAGAAGGCCTCCAAGAGGAGGATGCAGCAGGAAGCAGTGAGGACACAAAACTGCTTCATAATGTCAACTGAGAAGGAAGCTTTCTGGTGGTTTTCTACCAAAACAACCAAGAGCTGGGAAGTTCCTCTTTTGCTTTGTCCTTCTCCCTTCCCCCTCCTGAAAGAGATGAATCAGACTTGATCCTTTCAATCTTTTGTATGACAATTAGACACCCCCCCCCCTAAAACACCCCAAACCCTTTGGTATTGTTGGGGTAGGGTTTGGGGGGATTCCTTTTTTGGTGCTGGTGATTTCTAAGCAGCCAGCTCCAGGTATGTCCTCTGGATTCTCCTCTCCCTGCTCTTGGACATCCTGAACTCTGGAGAGGTTCACCAGGCAGCTTAGGTGAGTCCTCAGCTTTGGATTGAGGTGGGTTGTAGCAGCTGGCAGTGAAACAGAGTGGTGAGGGTTTGGTGGGGGAGGGGATTTGCTGCTGCAGCTTGGTTTGGCTCCTTTGGGTTCTTGTTTCTCCTGTTGGAAGCCTCAAGTACTTTTCTTTCTAACCCCCTCTGAAGAAAAGGTGCTAGACTTTTGTACACTACACCTGGCTGCTTGAAGGCCCAGGCCTTGCCCGGCTGGTCTAGCAGCCTGTGTCTGTGCTCTGGGAGCAGCAAATGCACAACCCCCACCTCTGGCTGTGAGCCCCCTTGGCTGGGGGGCAGCTGAGGCCCCCTGCAGAGTGACTTGCAGCAGCTCAGCTGAAATCCTGCAGCTCACTGAGTTGCCATGGGGGGGGATCAAAGCCTTAGCCCATGTCTGATGCAGGTAGAGGCCCAAACTGTTCATCTTCTCCATCTTAGCACTGCTTTTGTTCTCCATGTGTCATGGGGTTTGGAGGTGGTTTGGGTGTTCTCCCCAGCAGCTCAGCTGCTGGGTGAGGGCTGTGGGCATGCTGGTGGAGGCAGCATCCTGCCAGCAGGTCACTGGACTTGGCTTTCACTGGAGCCAGGCTTGGGCATGGTGCTGCCACAGCCATCAGAGCTGGAGCTAAGGAGGGAAAAAAGGGGGTTGTATTTTTTTGTCTCAGGGACCCTGACTTTGCAGGAGGCCTTGCTGGAGAGTTAACTGTTTGAGTGACTCCTCCCAGGGCTGTTGCAATCTGTTGTCTGCCCCTGCAAGAGCAACTGGATCTCAGTGTTTACAGTGTCTCAGTAGACAGAGGCCATTCAGGTAAACTCCCCAGCAATGGAACCAAGTTACTGTTAGTTGGGGGCTGGGTTTGCTGGGGGTTTCTTGGCTGGTTGGTTGTTTTTCTGACTAGAAAAACCAAACCCAAACCTTTTTGGACCTAGACTTTTACAGTAGCAAAGGGCACAAAACATCCCAGGGCAAAGGGAAGATGCTCTCCTCTCTCTGCAGAGGTTCTCTCTTCCCTGCCCAGGGATCAATCCTCCCCTGTTTTTCGCTCAGAGCAATGCCCTGTGGCACCCCTTCCTCTTCAGCAGAGCCAACCCATTCTCCCTCTACCAGATGCAAAGAGCCAAGAGGGCTTTTGTTTTGCACACATGCAAAACAGGAGGGAGTGGTAAAGACAACAGTTCAGGCCTGGAGAGAACGTGGTGGGGAGGGGGGGTTGATTTGGGGTGGGTTTTTTCCTCTCCCTGATCCATCTGCCACTTGGCAGGAGAGCCTGGTGATTAATTGCTGTTCCAGTTTGTGGCCAGCATCTCCCCACCAGGAGATGATGGGAGTGGAAGTGCTAAGCTGGTTGTCAGAGCAGCTCTGTTGCATTCACAGCCTCCTGCCCCAGTTGCTTGCTGCCCTGCTGCACTTGGCTCCCCCCCTTCAGTGTTTTAAATGTGCTTGAGTCCTTTTAAGGTGACCACCCTCAGATGGAAATCTGAGGAATTTCAGCTGCTGGCTCCAGTGATTTTTGTGGGGGTTCCTTTCTTTTTAACTTCCATTTCCCCCCCTGTTACTGATACTTGGAAATGCAAAGTAAAAGCTAAGCCCTGGAGGAAAGTCCCATCTCCTACCTGCTGCCCTTTGGGGTTTGTTGGCAAAGAGGAGCTAAGGGAAGTTCCCATCTGCAGAGCTGGGTGGGGAATGGCCTCAGTAGGTAGGGATCAGTTCTCCTGTTCCCATCTGCAGAGCTGGGTGGGGAATGGCCTCAGTAGGTAGGGATCAGTTCTGCTGTTCCCATCTGCAGAGCTGGGGGGGAATGGCCTCAGTAGGTAGGGATCAGTTCTGCTGTTCCCATCTGCAGAGCTGGAGGGGGAATGGCCTCAGTAGGTAGGGATCAGTTCTGCTGTTCCCATCTGCAGAGCTGGGGGGGAATGGCCTCAGTAGGTAGGGATCAGTTCTGCTGTTGCCATCTGCAGAGCTGGGGGGGAATGGCCTCAGTAGGTAGGGATCAGTTCTGCTGTTGCCATCTGCAGAGCTGATGGGGAATGGCCTCAGTAGGTAGGGATCAGTTCTGCTGTTGCCATCTGCAGAGCTGGGGGGGAATGGCCTCAGTAGGTAGGGATCAGTTCTGCTGTTCCCATCTGCAGAGCTGATGGGGAATGGCCTCAGTAGGTAGGGATCAGTTCTGCTGGCTTGCATGAAGGCTCTGCAGGGAATAGCAGAGAGATGGCAATGAGGTAACAGGACCTAAACCTTTGAGGATGGCCTGGTTTGGGCTCCTTCTGCATTCTCCATTAGTAACCAAATGCTGCTTTTTGACAGCAGTGTTGCTCACTCATGAGAAGCCAAAGTGCTATTGGAGAGGTTGGCTTTGTCTGGCCCCACAGCAAGAAACCAGTTTGCAATGAGGAGGCCTTAATGCTTTGATGCTTTGTGATGGAAGACATCACTGCTGAAGTGTTGTTGTGATTGTTGCACTGTGCTGAGGGGGAAGGGAAGGCAAGACCAAAGCTGAAACCAGAAGTCTCCACAAGCCCAAATGCACTGCTGTGTCCTCCTTCAGCCTTCTCCATCCTGTGGTATCACTTCCTTACCTTTCCAGAGCAGCTCTGTCACTCCCTGCCACTCCTCTGCTCCATTGAATTAGCATTTTGTCCTCTTTCCATCATCCTGAAGGTCTGAATTGTCAAACCACCCTCTGCCTGACATAGGAGGCAGAGCTTTGTGGCACTGCTGACAGCTGAGCAGTTGCTGGTGGGGAGCAGGGCAGTGCTTTCCCAGGACAGTTCTTGGATCTTCTTATGTCTTGAATTCAAAGCCTTTTTATTTTGGTATTTGCTCTGACAATAAAATGGCCTTCAATTGTAATGGCAGCCTGGGCTGGTCTTGGGGAGCCTTGCATCTGCAGGAGGGTCAGCAGGATGCTGCTGCTTCACTGGGAGATGTGGGGTTGCAGGGTGCTGGGGATCAGCACTGGTTCCACTCCTCCACCGAGGAGAAGGAAGGAAAGCAGAGCTCTGGTGCCAGTTCTCCCTTTCCAGTGAGCAGGAGAGAGGAAAGCAGAGCTCTGGGGGCACCTCAGAGCTGCCTTCCAGTACCTGAAGGGATCCTGCAGGAAGGCTACAGAGGGACTTTTCATGAGGGTGTCCAGAGCCAGGCCAAGGGGGAATGGTCTGAAGCTGAGGCAGAGCAGGGTTAGACTGGAGCTGAGGAAGAAGTTGTTCAGTAGGAGGCCGGTGAGAGTCTGGAACAGGCTGCCCAGGGAGGCTGTGGCTGCCTCCTCCCTGGGGGTGTTCAAGGCCAGGCTGGATGAGGCCTTGAGCAGCTGAGCCTGGTTCAGAGGTGTCCCTGCCCATGGTGGGGAGGTTGGAGCAGATGATCTGTGAGGTCCCTTCCAACCTGCGCCATTCTAGGATGGTGCCAGTTGCCCTTTCCCAGCAAGCAGCAGGGAGGAGAGCAGAGCTCTGGTGCTGATTTACCACTTCCAGCAAGCAGGAGAGGGAAAACATGGTGCTGGTGTTCCCTTCCCTTTGAACAGGAGAGAGGGAAGCAGAGTTCTGGCAGCGGTTTTGCCTTTGCAGTGAGCAGGAGAGAGGAGAGCAGAGCTCCGGCAGGAGGAGAGGATCCAGAGGTGTGTGTGTCAGCTCCACAGCCAGCCAAGAAGCACCACCAAGCACCCTTCAGCCCCTCTTCACCAAGCAGATTGGTGAAACCCCAGGCTAAGGCAGCCTTGAGTGGCACCCAGGTAGGGGTTGGTAAGGTTTGTAGCAGATCACTGTCGTGTTTTAGCAGACAAAAGGGCAAGAACCTCCTGGGTGTTTTTCACCAGCTGTGTAAATACTGCCGGGGCTCAGTGTGGGGAGGCAGAGCTGACTTGTGCACATGAAGGCAAATATTTTAGTTAATGGGTTCCAGCTGGCAGTTTCCCCTCCTTTCCCTCCTCCTTGCAGTGATAAAGGCTGGCATTGTCCACGGCCCCGGGGCCTCCTGGGGTGTCCCTGGCTGCGTGGCTGCCACGGGTGGCTGCGTGGCCACGCTCCAAGGGCTCCCACAGCCCAGCCTGGCCTCCCCAGCTCCAGCACAGGGCATGCAGAGCGAGCTGGGGGGCACTGCTGTGGTTTAGAGGAGGGGTTTCAGACAAATGACTGGAGAATGGCAGCTTGGGAAGAATGCTGATCATAGGGGGGGGGAAATGTCGCTTTGGGGGTGGCTTTATCTTGGGAGGACACAATGTAGCTGGGGCAGAATTAGTCCTGCAGGGCCCCTGAGCCTTCATGGCCATGGTGGTGGTGGGTTGGTGGTTGGCACTGGATGACCTTAGAGGCCTTTTCCAGCTGGAACTGTGATTGTGAGGGCAGGACTTGCCCTTTGAACAGCAGGCTGCTGGCTGCCAGGTCTTCTTTCCAGCCACAGGGGCCAAGGTTTTCTGCAAGAGGTTCTTCCTTCCTCAGAACTGAGTGAGGACATTTGTCCAGACCTCTCAAAAGCTGCAGCTGGTGGAAGCTTCCTCCATCAGGCTCTGCTGGCCTGCAGAGAGGAGGTTAGGATGCTGATGGGTGCCAGTGGGTGCTGGGGCACCATGCCTGGGTGCTGATACTGTGCTTGCTGACTGCAGCTGGGACCCCCAGCTCTCCTTGCCACCCCTCAGAGCAGCACTGGGGCTGTGCCTCCATCCCAGCCGCAGCAGGGGCAGGAAGGGGGTGCGAGGTGGGCAGCAGGTCCCTGCCCTTACCCCCAGCCTGCATTTGTCACCGGGTTTGGCCACAACCCCGTGAAAGGTACAACAGGAAACAGGGCAGGGAAATGTGCACGCTGCGGCCAGCCCCCTGCAGTTCCTCAGGCCCAGCCTTGTCCCCTCGGGAGCCCGGGCCGCAGGGGAGCAGGAGCGGGGTCAGCCCCGAGTCCTTGGCCTGGCCTCGGCGCTGCCCTGCTCGCCATGGCGCCCGCCGACCTTCCCAACATGGCGGCCGCCGCGCCGGGTCCCGCCCCTCCGCTGTCATTGGTGAGGCGTGCGCGGTGGAGCGATCCTATTGGTCGTTGGGCGGGGAAGGGGGAGGGGCGTGCGCGTGTGTGGCGGAAGGCGGCGGGGCCGGCCGGGGATGTGGAGGGCAGGCATGGCCGCCGGGGACGGGCTGGGCCCGGCGCTGCGGGCCGTCACCGAGCAGGTGCAGCAAGCGGCGGCGCGGAGGCCGAAGGTAAGGAGCAGAGGGAGCCGGGAGCGCGGCGGGGAAGCTTTACCCGGCCGGGTAGGCCGGCACGCCATGGCGGCGGGTCCTCCGGCACCGCAGAGCCCGGGCCCCGCGCCGTGAGGGCAAGCCCTGGGACACCATGGAGACAGCTCCACATCCCCGCGGCGACGGGCACGGCCTCCAGGCGCCTGGCTCTGCTCCCCAGCAGCCGAGACATCGTCCTCAGAAATAGGCTTCCCTCTCCTCTGCGTAGGGAGAGCCTCCCCCCCACCCCCGCAGCGGCCTGGAGGCCGCCCCTGACCTCCTCCCGAGGCAGCTCCAGGCTGGGCCGGGACCTGACCCGGGACGGGGGCGCTGGCTGCTGCGGGACACTGGCGAGGGCGTGGGGCAGCTTGGGGTCTCCCGTGGGCTTTCCCCCTCACTCTGGGGTGCTTCTGCAGGGGCTCCCGGCCGTGCAGCCGCGGCTGGTGGCCGTCAGCAAGACGAAGCCGGCAGAGATGGTGATCGATGCCTACAGCCACGGGCAGCGCAGCTTCGGGGAGAACTACGTGAGTCGGCTGGGCCCTGGGGGGCTCCGGCGGGCCTGGGCACGGGGGGAGAGCATCAGGCCCCTGGCTTCGCGGTTATGAGGCACACGTTGGTCCCAGGAACACTGCAGGCAGAGCAGTGTGTGCTGTGTTTGGTGTGGGTTTAACGAGAGGTTGTCTTGAATTCTCCTAGGTTCAGGAGTTGCTAGAAAAGGCCTCAGACTCCAGGGTAAGTACACAGTTCCTTACTCCTTGTACACTTGTGTCCTGAGAGCTGTTTGGCCAAAGCCTGGTTAGGGATTTGGTGATGGAGGCCCTTTGAGCCTTGGCTTTCAGATAAGCTCTGGCTCTATTCTTAGCTCCTTCGCCTCTGCCCAGTTGCCTCTCTTTGCCTGGCTGGCTCCAGGGGGTTCTGTGAAGTCGTGGGCCTTAGTCATGAAGTATTTGTCTGAACAATGCTTCACCTTCTGTGCTTGCTGCTGCAGGAGATGTACAGTCATGAGGGGGGAAAAGAGAACAAAACAGTAACAGGGGGAAAGAGCATTTTGTGACTGCTCAGATACAAAAGAGCTTTGCCTTCCCCACTCATGGTGTAAGGCTCTGCAGGCACAGCCCTGCCCCTCTCCTGCCTGTGAAGCAATCTCAGTACACACCACAAGCACTGCCTGAGCTGTGTCCTTCAGGGTGAAGAAGATGATTTGGGTGTCTGGTATTTTGTTTGTGGAGAAACTAAGAGCTGAGCACTGCCTGGAGGAAGAGGGAGGAGGCTCTCAAACCCAGCTGTTCCTCTCTGCTTTCAGATCCTGTCCTCTTGTCCAGAGATTAAGTGGCATTTCATTGGCCATCTGCAGAAGAATAATGTCAACAAGCTGATTGGTAAGCACTGGCCCATTCTGCCTCCAGTGCCCCCTGGGCAACAGTCCTCAGAGTTCAAGGAGCAGCCCTGTGTCCATTAACCCCCTGGTGCCTGGCTGTGAGTGAGCCACAGACATTCCTGTGCCAGCAGGATTGTCCTTCTAGAATGGTTTGGGCTGGAAGGGACCTTCAAGATCATTGAGTTCTAACCAGGGACACCTCCCACCGGCCCAGCTTGCTCCAGGCCTCATCCAGCCTGGCCTGGAACACCTCCAGGGAGGGAGCATCCACAGCCTCCCTGGGCAACCTGTGCCAGTGTCACCACCTTCAGCTTAAAGAGTTTCTTCCTCATCTCCAGTCTCAATCTGCCCTCTCCCAGCTCAAAGCCATTGTCTCTCATCCTGTCACTCCCAGCCCTTGTCAGAAGTCCCTCCCCAGCTCTCCTGCAGCCCCTTCAGGTCCTGGGAGGTTGCTCTAAGGTCTCTCTGGAGCTTGTTCTTCTCCAGGCTGAACAGCCCCAACTCTCCCAGCCTGTCCCCACAGAGCTCCTGTCCCTTCTCCAGCACTCTAGAGGATCATCTTTGTGGCCTCCTACAGCAGTTCCATATCCTGATGTTGTGGGCCCCAGAGCTGGACAGAGAGCTCCAGGTGAGGCCTCAGGAGAGCAGAGCCTGTCCTCAGCCTGTGTTTTCTCCCCAGCTGTCCCTAACCTCTTCATGTTGGAAACAGTGGATTCTGTGAAGCTGGCAGACAGGGTCAACAGCTCTTGGCAGAAGAAAGGCTGCTCTGAGAAGCTGAAGGTGATGGTGCAAGTGAACACAAGTGGAGAGGACAGTAAGTGGCTGCTGCTGGGGGGGTGCTGCTCTGTCCTGCTGAGCTGCCAGAAGCGCCCTGCATGGGCTGGGCTGCTCTGAGCTCTGAAAGTGTTCTTCTCTGAGTTGAGAGGGAACTTGAGCACCTGTGGGCTGCTGCCTGGCTGCAGGGAGGGGAGGGGGAGGGAGGGGAGAGGTCTCTGGCCAGAGCCTGGCACAGGTCTCCCTGCCTCTTGCCAGGTAAGCATGGCCTTGCCCCCGGAGACACCGCGGCTGCTGTGGAGCACGTCCTCACCAAGTGTCCCAGCCTGGAGTTCGTGGGGCTGATGACAATTGGCAGCATTGGGCATGACCTCAGCAAGGGGCCAAATCCTGACTTCCAGGTGAGGCTGCTCTAGAAGGAAATGCCAGCTGTTGGCTGGCCCAGCCCCAGCCAAAGGCTGTGAGTAGAAGCACCTTGTTCAGAGCAGTGCAGAGCTCTCAAGTGCCTGTCAGTGCAGCCAGCAAGCTGCCTGGGAGCGTTTGGCTCTCTTGGGACATCCTCGTGCAGCAGCTGCTGGCCTGGATCTCCTGCTCCTGCCTCCAGCCAGGGTTTCAGCCAGGCACAGAGTGTGTGCAAGGCTGTGTCAAGCAGAGGAATGAGCTCTCTGCTCCTCTTGTGTCACGCTGCTGGGGTAATTGGATGTCTTGTGGAGGTGTAGGTGGCTGTGAGGGAGGCTGTGATGGGAAGCCTGCAGGCACTGTCGTGGTGCTGCAGAGCCAGCTTCAGTGGCAGGTGTGGGAACTGCACCTTCTGTGTGAAGGAGACTTCAAAGCAAGGCAGAAATGGGGATCTGAGAAGCCCTGAGACACTGCTGGCATGGCTGTCAAGCCTCTGAGCCTCCCTTTTGTCCTCCTCCCTTCTAGATGCTGTTGTCTCTGCGACAGGAGGTGTGTGAGAAGCTCAACCTGCCCCTTGAGAAGGTGGAGCTGAGCATGGGCATGTCCACAGACTTCCAGCATGCAGTGAGTCTGCTTACCTCCTGCCCCTCCTTCTCTCAGGCACCAAACCCACCAGCACCAGGCACCACCCAGCTCCAGGTGCTATCCAGACAGGCCTCTGATGCCTCCCCTTGGATGGAGATGCCAAGCCATGAAGAACAGCTCTCCTTGGAGTCCTGGGGCTGCAGGCAAGCCCAGCCCCTGCCAGGGGAGTCCTGGGGGCTGCAGGCAGGCCCAGGCCCAGCCCCTCCTGGGGCAGTCCTGGGGCTGCAGGTAGGCCCAGGCCCAGGCCCAGCCCCTCCTGGGGCAGTCCTGGGGCTGCAGGCAGGCCCAGGCCCAGGCCCAGCCCCTCCTGGGGCAGTCCTGGGGCTGCAGGCAAGCCCAGCCCCTCCTGGGGCAGTCCTGGGGCTGCAGGTAGGCCCAGGCCCTACTGGGGCAGTCCTGGGGGCTGCAGGCAGGCCCAGGCCCTACTGGGGCAGTCCTGGGGGCTGCAGGCAGGCCCAGGCCCTGCCAGGGCAGTCCTGGGGCTGCAGGCAGGCCCAGGCCCAGCCCCTCCTGGGGCAGTCCTGGGGGCTGCAGGCAGGCCCAGCCCCTCCTGGGGCAGTCCTGGGGCTCCAAACCTACCCACGCTGTGGCTGCAGGTGACATTGGGAGCCATCCTCTGGTGCCATGCTCAGTGGGTTGTGCTGGCAGGGATGGGAGGCAGCCCTGCCCTGAATTCTCCTTTCTGTCTCTTCCCAGATTGAGGTTGGATCCACAAATGTCAGGATTGGCAGCACCATCTTTGGAGAGAGAGATTATTCCAACAAAGCAGCTGGTGGGAAGTCCCCTGTGGAGCCCAAAGGGGAAACAGAGACCTTGGCAGCGCAGGGTCAGTAGGTGGAGGGGGAAAATAAAACCAAGCAAGCAGCCTTGATGGAGGACAGATGATGGGAGACCTCACTATGCATTCTCACCTCCCTCTGTGTCAGCATCTCGTGGTGATGGTGAGAGGGAATTCCTCAGAGCAGAGGCCAGGAAGGCCTCATGATGCAGTGTGATGATAGAGAACCCACAGGAGCTGGGAGCTTCCATAGCCATCAGATGATAAGAAGCTGTCTGCTTGTGGCATCTGGGCTCCTTCAGGGCCACTGAGGAAGTGACTTTGGGGGAACTGGGTTGAACAGACCGAGGCTGTGCCAGGCTGGAGTTGCTGCTGAGGAAGATGTGTCTGCAGCAGTGGTGATGGTTCCACTGGGGACTGAATTCTTCACAAGTTAGAACCTTGCCATCAGTGTTTCCCCAAACACATCTTGCACCTGGCCTCTGCTGGGGGATGCCAGAAGCTGTGCCAGAGCTGTGCTGTGACACTGGAGGGGCTGTGTCCACTGACACAGGGCACACAGGAATGGAGGAGGAGTGTGGTGGCCACCAGGATGAGCTCATGGTGCAGTGGTTTGGATGCAGGTCCTGAGTGAGGCAGTGGCCCTTGGGCTGAGTTTGTATTTGTCCTTTTCCAGCTGGCACTGCTCACTTCTCCTGTTGGTTCCATGTCTCCTCAGCTCTTTGGGATCCCTTCAAGCTTCCCCCTCCCCAGCTGTGAAGAGTTTTGGGGGGGTTATTTGCCACCCTGCCTAGTAGTTCAGGAGGTTGTGAGTTCTTCTGGGTCAAAAAGGCTTTTCTGTGAGGTTCCTGCTCTACCATCAGCTTGCTCTTGCTTCCCAAAGCAAGTCACTGAAGTGTGTGGTGCCTCCCCCATCCCATCCCCACCTGTGTGAGGACCACACTGCTCATCTCCCCTGGCTGCAGGGAGGTTTGCTGGAGGCCCTTCAGGGAGAGTGCTTCAGAAAGCCAAGCATCATCCTCCTGTGCTCTTCTAGGCTCCTCCAGGCAAAACCTCTCACTGCTGGCAGAGCTTCCAGGCTGTGTCTTGATATCTTCAGTGCTGCTCTAGCCATCCCTTCTCCTGCAGGGGGGCCCCAGGACTCTCTGCAGCAAGCATCCCATGCAGGTGGCAGCAGAACCTCCTGCATTACATCTCCTGCCCTTCGGCCCAGCAGTAGCTCCAGCAGGTAGCTCCCGGCGAGTCTTCTCTTGTGTTCAAACTCCCATCCTTGGGCTTTGGCCTGCTGCTGGGGGGAGGAGATGTGGGTTGCCAGCAGAAACCTCCTCCCCAGGCTTATCTGTGTGTGTGTGTGGTCAAACCTAGCTTTGGTTTCAACTCTCTTTGACTTCTAAACGCTGAATGTAAAGCGAAGAGAGTCGGCGCTGCCTCCACCCTCTCCTAGCTCTGTGCTGTAGCAGCAAGGTGCAGGCTGAGCCCCCTCAGCCTCTGCATCCTCTGCTGGGTCCTAGTCCATTCATGTTAAACCAAGTGAGTTCTGATGCCATCTGTGCCAACTCTGAAGCTATTAAAGATGTTATTTTTATGTTCCAAGCCCTGAGGTGTCGAAGCTCTTTCCCTGACCTGGGGCTGCTGGGGGGCAGGACTTGGCTGGTGGAGGGAGCAGGAGGGTGGCTGGCAGAGAGCTGGGGCAGGAAGGGAAGCTTGCTTTGCTCAGGAGGGGGAATAAAGGAGCTGGTGAGTCGGTGGGATGAGAGGTGTTGCTGGAGGAGCCCTCTGGGTGGCACTGCTCCCTAGGGCTGGGCACTGCTCACACCTCTGCTGCCTGCAGGCAGGTGGAGGCCTCACCAATAACTGTTCCTGTCCCGAGGGTTGAAGTGAAGTCCTTCCTCTCCCCTCTTCCTCTCCCACCTCCCTCTCCTGCCCCAGCAGCCCCTGCTAAAAAGCTGCCCCTTGATGGTTGCCAAAGCCTGGCCCAGGCTGCCCAGGGCAGCGGTGCAGTCCCCATCCCTGGAGGGGTTTCAGAGCCGTGGAGATGTGGTGCTGAGCACCATGGGGGGGTGGTGCTGGGTTAATGGCTGCCTTGATGATCTTAAAGGACTCTTCCACCCAAACCCACTCCACAATCCCTTGAGGCCCTGGACTCCAGCCCAAGCCAGGAGGGTGCAGCGCTGTGGTGTCAGTGATGCCAGACACCTGTCCGGCGGGGAGCAGGGTGCAGACCTCCCACTCCTGCCACAGAGGTCACCCAGCAGCTGGGAGCTGTTGGTCACTGGAGTGGAGCCAAGGAGCTGGAGATGAAAGGCTCCCTGGCCTCTTAATGAACTGCTCCCTGCCCAGGCTCCCCAGCCCCTGCACCCTGAGCTTTATTTACATCTGTGAGGAGCCCTTGGCTGGGTTCCTGCAGCAGCAGCAGCTCCGCTCCCCTCTCCTCGGGCCAGTGTCACTGTCAATATTTGCCTTGCAGGAATGCAGCCAGCAGAGGAAGGCTGCTGCTGTGTCCAGACTCCTCCTCCCTCCCTCCTGACTTGCAGCCTTCTCTGCTGGCCTAGGAGCTATCACCTCCAGGAGCCAAGCTGCAGCCCCAGCTTGTGCAGCAGTCTCCCGAGGTGACATTCCCACCCTGGCCCTTGGATGAGGCTGGCCAGGATGAACCCCCCCAGAGCTGTGCCAGTGTGTGGAGCAGGACCTCAGTGCCTGAAGGGGGCCCGCAAGAAAGCTGGGGAGGGCCTTTTGACAAGGGCTTGGAGTGCCAGGATGAGGGACACAGGCTTTGAGCTGGGAGAGAGGAGACTGAGAGTGGAGAGGAGGAAGAGAATCTTGAGAGTGAGGGTGGGGAGCCCTGGAGCAGGCTGCCCAGGGAGGCTGTGGAGTCTCTTTCTCTGGAGACTTTCAAGACCTGTCTGGATGTGTTCCTGTGTGACCTGCTCTGAGTGATCCTGCTTTGGCAGCAGGGTTGGGCTCAATGATCTCTGGAGGTCCCTTCCAACCCCTACCACTCTGTGACTCCTGTTGCAGGAAGTCTCTGAGCTCCGCAGGCTCCAGTTACCATTAGGTGAGAGCCCAGGCATCCATCCCTTCCCTTCCTCCCCCCAGCCAGGCCGGGTTTGTTTTCCATCAGATGGTATAAAATGCTTGCAAAGGGTCTGGAGCCAAGCTTGGCCTCTTTGCCACATCACCACGGGAGCAGAGGTGCAGGGAGGAGGCAGTAGACTCCCACGGGGACTCCAGAGGCACCATAGCCTTCTGTAGAGGCTCCATAGGCCTCTAGGGAGGCTCCCACTGTCTACATACAGGCTGCAGAGGCCTCTACAGAGGCTCCCATGGTCAATACAGAGGTTCCTTTGGCCTCCTTAGAGGCTCCCATGGGCTCTTCAGAGGGTCCATAGGCCTCTAGAGAGGCTCCCACAGCTCCATGGTGCAGGGAGGTGCCCTCTCCCCAGTGTCTTGGTGCCTGGCACCCCTCCCTCACAGGTGGGCACAGGCTGCTTGATGGGTCTGATTTGGGTCAGTTCCCTGCTCCTGCTGCCGATGCAGGGCTGGTCAAGCACTGGCACAGGCTGCCCAGGGAGGTGGTGGAGTCCCCAGCCCTGGAGGTGCTCAAGGACCCTGTGGCCATGGCACTTGGGGCTGTGGTTTGGCGGCCAGGGTGGGGTTGGGTTGGGGGATGGGCTGGATGCTCTCGGAGGGCTTTTCCAACCCAAACAGCTCCCTGATTCTCTGCTGGGGGCAGGTGAGAGCCCAGGGCTGGAGGCTGGAGCAGCTGAGCCCCGAGGCAGAGCCTGCTGCAGCCTTTCAGAGTGGGAAGTGTGTTTATTTCTGGGCTATCAGGTTTCCGGCAGGAAGGCAGGCAACTGCCAAGGTTTTTATTGGATCCCAGTGAAAGGAATTTCAGAGAGCCCTGTGCTTGTTGTCCTTCCCTGTGCCTGCAGTGGCTCAGGAGTGCATTTACCTTTGAAGGGCAGCGAGGGGCACAGGGCTTTGGCACCGGCACCAGCACGGCCCTGGTGGTGGAGTTTCAAACAAGTTTGCTTCTTGTCTCCGGGGCAGGAGGCATCAGGAGGGGCTGGGGAAGCATGGAGAGGGGTTTGGAAGGAGTTGAAAGGACCTCAGCTCTGCTGGGCTCTGAGCACGGGGGAAGTGTTGCTTGAGCTCCTCTCCTGGTGGCAGGGCTGGGGCTGGGTATTTCCCAGTTGTTACTGGCTGGGACAAGGTTTTGACTCTTCCCAGAGGTAGTTTTGTAGGAGGATGAAATTCTGAAGACCTCATACAGAGGCTTGATCCCTTCAATGCAGCCTGGAGACTACTCCAGAGCTCCAATTGCCCTTGGATGCTGCCAGCACTGAGATCTGTGCCAAGTGCCATCCCTCTCCCTGATTCCCCAGGGTGTCTTCCAGCCTGGCTGTGGAGCCCCAGGGAAGGGGGAGAAGAGGGGCAGCAGGGTTGGAGCTGCACTGGGTGGGAACAGGAGGGTGAGGAGCTCTCAGGCTCTTCCTGCAGAGCAGAAATGAAACAGATCAGCATAAACTGGGGGTGAGGATGCTCTGGAGCCCCCTTTGGGTTCTGGGAGGGGTTTTGTGCTGTGCAGATGCCCACAGGATCTCCAGCCGGATACTGGACACAAGCAGTTTCCTGTTGCTCTTCCAGCTTCAGCTGCAGGATCTGGGACCAGCATCCTGCAGCCCTGAGCACGGGAGGGGAATTTCTGCAGTGGAAATTTTGCTCAGTGGAAAAAAGGAAGGGAGAAAAACAAACCCCCCCTGAAGGCAGAGGGGAAGGTGTGGGCACGCTGCTGATTGCTGGGCTCCCCCTAACAAGGTGTTGATGCTCTCCAGGTCCTGTGGCCGACCCCATGGCCAGGGGCTGGAGGTCTGCAGGGGCTGTGACTGGCCATGGAAGAACCCCTGGGGACTTGGTCCTGGCTGAAAGCAGTGAGAGCCCAGGAGAAAGATGACAGCTGCTGGGGAGCTGCTGGGGAGCAGGGCTGATACACTCCCAACCAAAACCTCCTGTGGAAACTGCCTGGGAGGCTGTGCTGATGAGTGTCTCCTCCTCCTCACTCCCACCACCACCACAGCAAGTTGTATTTATTTGGAGAAAGGAGTCAATTTCTTTTCCCCTCCAGGAACTGTTGGTCCTGGAGCGAAACCACATTCCCTGAGCCATCTCTTGTCATCCTTCCATGACCCTCTTCCTCTGTTCCCTGGCTCGAGGTCCTGGAGACTTCATTGCCTGCTTTTGATCCCTTTTGATTGGAAGCTGCAGTGAGCCATGGCCTTGGAAAAGCCAAGTCCCTGAGGGGAGAAAGTGCTGGGGGCAGCAGGAGAGGCAGAGGGGACAGGGGAGGGGGAAGTGGGAAGGAAAATATTGAACTTAGTGCAAAAAGCAGTGAAGCAAAGAGGGGAGGCAAGGAGGGAAGAGTATTAACTGCAGAGCAGAGGCCAGGAGGGGATGGAGCAGCCTGACCATGGGGGGAACTGTGTGAGTTTGTGCAGGGGGGTCCTGCACGGCCTGGGGGCCTAGCAGGCAGTGGGAGGCCGTAGCAGCCCCTGCCCCGTGCAGGAGGGCTGTGGGGCCATGTGTGTGTCACCAGCCTGGACACAGCCCCCTGTGCTTGTCAGAGTGAGACATTGCAGCGGGGCCCATGTGGGCCCTGTGTGTGCTCTGGGCCGTGCAGGCTCCAGCCCTCCCCAGCTCGGGATGAGGTGGGGCTGGGGCTTCTCACCCTGCGGGAGGATGCTCTGGACCCTGGGGCTGTCACTCTTGTCCCCGTGGGGCCCCACAGAGCTCCATTTCCTATCCATGGGGAACAGCATCTCTCTCCCACTCAGGCTCCAGCCCTCCCTGCTGATGCCCAGGGGCTCTAGCTCAGGATGAGGTAGGGCTGCAGCTTCTCTCCCTCCGGGAGGATGCTCTGGACCATGGGGGCCGCAGCTCTTGGTCCTGTGGGACCTCACGGAGCTCCAGCCCCTGTCCACGAGGACCTCCCGCCTGCTTCCCATGCAGGCTCCAGCCTTCTGTGCCCGCTCCGGTCTTCAGTCCCGGTGCGATTCCATCTCCCTCCCGGGACGGGAGCCGAACCGTTCTCCTCCGGCGGGGCCGTGGCCGGGGCGGGGCGGACCGGGGCGGGCCGGGGGAGGTGCCAGGGCCGGCGGCGGAGCGCAGCGAGCGGGGGAGGCGGCGCCGCCGGAGCCGCCCCGGGGAGCGGGGCGGCGGCGGGCGCGGAGCCGGAGCCCGAGCCCGGAGCCCGTGGCCCGGGGCCGGGGCCATGCGGCGGGCGGCGGGGCTGGGGCAGGGGCTGCTGCTGCTGGCGGCGGCGCTGAGCACCGCGGCGGCGGCGCGGAGCTGCCCCGTACAGAGCCTGGGCTGCAAGTGCGGGACCGAGCGGGCCAAAGCTCCCGGCGGCTCCGCACCGCCCCGACGGCGGGTGGTCTGCAGCGGCGGGGGACTCCCGGTGCCGCCCGAGCCGCGCCTGCTGCCCGACGGAACCGCCACGCTGTGAGTACCGCGACCCGAGCATCCTTCCTCACCCCGCACATCACCCCCAGACCCCGAGCGTCGTCCCTCCTGTCCCGGCATCGCCTCCCGGACATTGTCTCCCGGTACCGAGCACTGCTCTGGACATCAATTCCCCTGCCCTGGGTATCGCCCCCAGGCAGTTTCCACCGGGGAGGCTTGAGGGGGATGAGAGCCTACGGCTGGGTCACACCGAGCCCGATCCCGGCGGCCCCGGGGGGTGTCTGGAGCAGCGGGGAGACCGCCGCATCGCCCCACACCTCGGCCGCTGACCGCAGCCCCCCCGGGCCTGCGTTCCCCTGGGTGGGGAGGGGATGGGGGAGAACAAGGGGGATGGGGGCCGAAGTCCCGCAGCGTCGGGGGGTCCAAGAGGAAGAATCACTTTTGTCACTTCTTTTTTATCACTGAAGAAGCGAATCTGCACCCGCAGAAGCGCTGCGGGGTCTGGGGTGGGGGCTGTGTTTTGGTGGCATCGAAGCGGAGTGTCACAGCTGCAGAGTCCCGGGGGGAACCCCCACTCCCCCCACGGCGCGGGTCAGCGTGTGGCCGTGAGCTGGAATTCCAGGAAACAGGCTCCTTCTCCACGCTTCCCTCCGCAGCCTTTGCTGCCCGAGTGCTGGAGGAGGATGTTTTCATTTGAAAGCGACTTGTTCTGCCTGGAAATGTTCGCTGAGAAGGGGATGGGGGCCAGGCAGGCGGGCGGTGGGGTTTGGGTTCATGCAGAGGGTTTGAAGCTGCCTCCCGGATCTTCAAAGCCTCCTGGGTGCTGGGGAGGGCTGAGGCCGGCGCTGGCAGGCAGCCTCTGCTTGCTGCAGCAGTGGGTTGCGAGGTTTATTTATAACTCCAGAGGAGACATTCGAATTAAAATCGGGTTTGGAGAGCGGGGCCATTGCTGGAGGGAACGGCGCTGTCGCCCGGAGTGCTGTCCCATGAGGGTGGCCGTCTCTACCCGTGTTCTCAGCTCTCCCCTGCCTGCTCTCTGGGTGGGTTTTGTGGCTGCGGAGGGCTGGGGGTTCTGTGCTCCTGGTCCTGTCTGCTCTTGCGGGATGGAACTCCCTTGGTCACGTTGCTGTTCACGACGCAGTCGCTGCTGTTTCTGAGCATCTCTTGGCTCCCCCTGTGCTGCTCCTCTCGCTGCCAAGCCGCTGGGGTTTGGGGTGACACCGTCTGCCCGGTGATGGCTGCAGAGGGGACCCAGCTATGTCAACCCCTGTATGTGGAGCCTGGCTGACAAACTCGCCTGGGCTGTGCAGGGTCTGAAGTGTGATGATCCTAGGAACAGTGAAAACCATCCTGGAGCAGCATCAGGGATGTGTCTCCTGAGCTTCCAGCTGCATGGGGACGCTGAGAGGCTGCAGGGCAGGCAGAGGCTGGGCTCTGTGGTCACATTCACCCTCGGGCAAGCTTTGCTCTTCATTTCTTTCCTCCTACTGCCTCTTCTTCTACGTCAGCCCCTTGCAAACGCCCGCGGGGATGTTTGAGAGCTTTGTCAGTCTGTGCTGGGGAAGAGCATCTGCCGAGTCTCCTGCTCTGGTGCTTTCTTCAGTCCAAGCAAGTGGAACCGCGGTGCCGAGGATGGGTTGAGCCCCACCGCAGCCCCGTGCTGGTGGAGCAGCCGAGGTGGGCTGTGCTCGGTGGGACAGGAGGGTTTGGAGCTGCCTGAGCTGGGGCCAGCTCCCTCGGTGGGGCTGGGATGACCGTGCAGAAGCATTAGGGCATTACACGATCCCACTAAAACGTGACATGAAACCTACAGGCGTAGGCAGAAACCTACAAATATGTGGTGACCCTGGGCTCTGCTCTCGAGCAGTAAACATGATTTATTCTAAACCCTTTCCAGATGGAACAATCAAAACCAGAGGCTCCAGCCTTGGGAGCGTCTCTTGGAGCCACCGGGGTGCAGGCAGGGAGCAGAGGAGGCAGCAGGGTTGGGCATGTGGCAGGGTTGGGCATGTGGCAGGGCTGGGCATGTGGCAGGGGCTGCACGTGCCTTGGGGGACTCCCCGCTGGGGACAGCCGAATCTTGAACCCTGTGGTTGAGCTGGGTCTGAGCAGGGCTTCTCCGCGTGCCCTTGGGGATGCTCGGATCCTGTCTGTATCCCCAGGGGCGCTCAGGGCCTGTCTGTGTCCTCAGGGATGCTCAGCATCGCTGTTGCCCCAGCCACAGGGAATGCATGGTGAGACTTAGGCAGAATGAGACCTAAAATCAGAGCTCTGTTCCAGTCTTGGGAGGCTCTTCCCAGCAGCTCCAGGGCAGGAGGGCAGGAGGGCTGCTGTCTGTCCTCACCACAGCTCTGGGCCGTGGCTGGGATGAGCTTGGGTGTCTGCAGGAGTTCTGCCACCCTGTGGGTCCCTCACTGTGGCTCTCCTTTGGCTTTTTCCCACACTCTCAGTTTACTTCTTTATTTGTCTGTAATTATTAGCCCTGTGCTGAGGAATCCAGTACTGCCTCTGCAGCAGCTGCTGCTTATTTACCCCCTGTGCCTGAGAAACGCTGCCTGGCATTGCAGCCTGCAGATGGGCAGAGCAGGGGATGGGGCACAAGGGGTGCCCACAGCTCCAGGGACCTGCCCTGAGGCCAGCACTGGGCTTGCCCATGGCATCCTGGAGGACATGGTGGTTTTCCTTGGAGAACCATCTGCCAAGCAGAGCTGCAGCTCCTTCTCTTTTCTCTCAGCCCCTCACAGGGTTGCTGCTGCAGGAGTGAGCAAACCAGGGCTGAGGCAGAGCCCGCAGATGTGGAGCTGCAGAAATTAACTCCATGTGAGGAAGCTGTGGTGGTGGGGAACAGCCCCAGCACGGCTGGGGGTGCTGGGAACTGCTGGCCCTGCTCCCTGCTGGTGGTGAGTGCGAGACCAGGGCCATGGAGCTGGAGCCCCTTGAGCTGTGGGATGGTGGTGGGACAGGGGTGCTTTGGTTCTTGCCCAGTTATCCACCTCCCAATTACCTTTTTGACTTGGAGTCCTGCAGAGTTCGCCTGGCTGCAGCTGTCTCAGCAGAGCTAGCACCAATGCAGACCAGGGGTTGCTTGGTGTGGAGAAGAGAAGGCTGAGGGGAGACCCTCATTGCTCTCTACAACTCCCTGAAAGGAGGCTGGAGTGAGGTAGGGGTCAGTCTCTTGTCTAGTATCAGGTGATAGAAGGAGAGGAAGTGGCCTGAAAGTGTGCCAGGGGAAGCTTAGGTTGGAGATTAGGGAACGTTTCTTTGCTGACAGAGCGGTCAGGGAATGGCAGAGGCTGCCCAGGGAGGTGGTGGAGTCCCCATCCCCAGAGGTGTTCAGGAAATGTGTGGCCATGGCACCTGGGGCCCTGGTTTAGTGGCCATGGTGGTGTTGGGTTGATGTTTGGATCTTGGAGGTCTTTTCCACCCCAAACAATTCTGACTCCATGCCCCTTTGCCTACCTCCTCCACCACGACCCAGCCTCCCGGGGCCATGCTCTTCCCACACTTTGGGGCTGGGGGATTTGGCATCTCTCAGGGCCATCCCTCCAGCACGGCTGCAGGGTGCTGGGGCTCTGCAGACCTCTATTAACAAGGCTTTAATTCCCTCCCCCTGCAGCTGACCCCTGTGCTAATCGCCTAATGGAAGGAGCTCTGTACCCCTAACGAGAGCCAGAGCAGGCGCGCCGGCCGCGGCCAGCCCTGCTGTCACACAGGCAGGAGCCCAAACCTCTTCCAGATGTGGAATCCCAGCACAGGCCTCATTTATGTGCACAGCTTGATTGCACTGAAATTACAGATTGTCTGCAGGGAATAGAGGGCTTTGACTTATGACCAATTTCCAGTTCTACTTGAACTCCCCTCTCCGAGGCTGCTTTATCTCAGGCCCTGCCGATGGTCTCTTTCCCAAACCTTCTCCAGTTGTTGGTTGTTGGATTTTTTTTTCACTTCACAGGAGCCTAGCAGAACTTTTTTTTTCCCAGTTGGAAAACAACTCTAAGGTCATCAGGTCCCACCACCAACCCAACACCGTGGCCATCCACCCGTGTTTGGTATCCACTGTGCTGCAGCTCCACCAGCTCTGGGGGGTTTCCTGGGGGGTGCTTGCGGGTCACGGTGCTGCCCGGCGTGTCAGAGCATCCCACGCTGCCTCTGGAGGCTTCACCCTCTCTGCAGGGCTTCTTTTTCCTGTGCTAACAAAAGCTGAGGGTTGGAACAATAATTTTCACCATCCGAAATAGCCTGGGGTGACGCCGGGCTGCAGGCAACGCCCCGGGCACGTTGCAGGGAGGGGAAGAGCCCCTGAGCTCCCAAAGCAAGCAGGGAGAGAGTGACCCTAGCCGTGTCTGGAGGGGTCTCCACCTCTGTAGTAGCTGTGAGGGTCCCCCGTGGGATGCTGCTGCATCCCAGAGCTCTTCCCGGCGCTGGAGCCCTCAGCACCTCTCCCCAGCCCCGGGCTCCTCTTTTCTCTTCCAACGAACCCTCTGCGAAGCAGCGAGCTCTGCTCGGGGCGCAGCCTGCGCCGTATCTGCTCCCAGCATATGCTTTGAATTAATGCACTTGGAGAGCACAGCGCAGCAGCCTCCCCACCCCCACTGCAGCCCCCCTCCCAGCCACCCCCCCTCCGCCTTATTAACCTCCGTGCCGCTGCCTGCGCCTTCCCGGGCTGGGGAGCCACCGTCTCCCCACGTCCTTTTTTGGTTGGGTCCAGAGGAAGTTTATTGTTTCAGCAGCCCAGTTTCTGGAGCTGTTATTTATCCAAGTGGATTCCAGCACGCTTGAAAAAACAATCTTGTTTTTTTCGCTTTTGGCTTCTCTTTTTGAGATGAAAAAAACATAAAAAAGAAGGAAAGAAAGAGGCAAAGCAGCAGCAGCAGAAGGGATCTCTCTATCTCCCTGCCTGCAGCCTGGAGAGGTCCCAGCCCTGAGAGTCCTGGCGCGGGCGGGTTGGAATGGGAATGCTGAACCCATTCCAAGGATTAACCCCGCTGGGACAGAAGGATGCTCCTCGGAGGGGGGTGGGGGGTGTCCCTCCCGCTGCCCCCATCCCTGCCACGCATCCCCTCACTGTTCCCGTCTGAGTCTGGACCTTAACCCCCGCATTGTCCGGGAGTCTTTTCCAGCCGTCGCTCAATTAGTCGATTATTGTCCCGGCGGGAGCCCACCCGCCCACGCCCCGCGATGCCGGAGGGTCTTGGGGCAGCCTCGTGGGCTGAAGGTGCTGCTTTGGATGCGAGGATGCTGGAGAGCCACCAGGGTGGGTGAATCTTGAGGGCCAGGGGTGCGCATGGGGTCCCCAGACCTTCCTGTGGCGGGAGCATCGTTCCGAGCCCGGCTTGGGGCTACCTCTTGCGGCGGCGTTTGCCGGCGCTGCCGAGGTGAGGAGTCCCAGCCTGGGCTGGAGCCAAGGCACGGCCGAGTAGCGGCTCCAGAGGAGCACAGCTGTGCTTTCATGGCCTGCCAAGCCTGCAGACGGCTGCGACGTGGGGGCACCGAGGCCCCTCTGCACCCCCAGCCCCACACAGACCTCGGTGAGCAGCCACAACCCCTCCCCAGCACGGCCCCAGCCCAGCAGCAGCCACCCTGGCCATGGCGAGCCGGGGGGCTCAGGGAGCAGATGGTTTTGCTTCCAGCCTTCCCATGCCCCTCTTCCCCCAAGCCAATCCCTGCTCCTGGCTGGGGGTGAGAGCAGGGGCAGCTCTTGGGGTTTGAAAGACACTCGAGGGGGTTCAGGTCTAGCCCTAGTCCTGGATGCTAGAGCTGGGTCCCAGCGCGGGGTCCTGCTCCCCGAGTGTGGTTTGGGGGCTGCTCCCCCCTAAACCCTGGCTGCTGGCTCAGGGTGCTCCACAGGCAGACTTCTTTTGGGGGTTTCTTGGTTAATCTCCTGCAAGGGGAGAGTGCAGGGAACCCACACGTGGCTCTGCTGCCTGCAGACAGGCAGGACTGGAAAGCCCTCTGGAGCCCGGGGAGAACTTCCTGGGGAAAGAAAAAAACCAACCCGGAAAACATTTTGGAACATAATATCCACCAGAGCAGAGCAAACAAACCCAATCCCTGCCTGAGGATGGGAGCTGGAGGGAGGGGGCACGGCCCAGCCAGTCCTACAGGACAGAGAAGAGCAGAGCCAGGGCTGCTCCAGGATTCAGCCCAGCTGCTCCTGCCGGTGCCACCTTCCTGTGCCCAGCACTCCTCTGGGGCTACTTCCTGAGGGAGGTAAGGCAGGCACCGGAGCACTGTATGGCTGGGCAGTGCCCACAGCTCAGGGTGCTCCTAGTACCATACTGTGGGGAGTGCCCGTGGCTCAGAGTGCCCCTAGTACCACACTGGGGTCCCGTGGGCAGTGCCCGTGGCTCAGGGTGCCCCTAGCACCACACTGGGGTCCCGTGGGGAGTGCCCGTGGCTCAGAGTGCCCCTAGTACCACACTGGGGTCCCGTGGGCAGTGCCCGTGGCTCCGGGTGCCCCTAGCACCACACTGGGGTCCTGTGGGGAGTGCCCGTGGCTCAGAGTGCCCCTAGCACCACACTGGGGTCCCGTGGGCAGTGCCCGTGGCTCAGAGTGCCCCTAGTACCACACTGGGGTCCCGTGGGCAGTGCCCGTGGCTCAGAGTGCCCCTAGTGCCACACTGGGGTCCCGTGGGGAGTGCCCGTGGCTCAGGGTGCCCCTAGTACCACACTGGGGTCCCGTGGGCAGTGCCCGTGGCTCAGAGTGCCCCTAGTACCACACTGGGGTCCCGTGGGCAGTGCCCGTGGCTCAGGGTGCCCCTAGCACCACACTGGGGTCCCGTGGGCAGTGCCCGTGGCTCAGGGTGCCCCTAGCACCACACTGGGGTCCCAGCCACTCCCTGCACTCCTGGCTTGCTGGTGGCACCAGGAGGGGCTTTGCCCTGGGAGTGGCCCATGGGGAGGGTGTCCCACGGATGCTTTCCCAGCTGCTGGTGAGCAGCTGGGGCCTGGCTGCAGATCACAGGGGAGGCTGAGCCCACGGGGCTGCAGCAGTGCTGCCTTTTAAGGAGGGGAGTTCTGGTTTGATGGCAGAGGAGTGGATGGTCCCAGGGGTCTGTGAACAAAGCAAGCATCCCCCCACGCTGGGGCTCAGCTCCGGGGGTGGCCAGGGCTGTGTTCCTGCCTGGGTGCAGCTCTGTGATGCCCTGGGCCCCAGTCTGGGCAGCTGGCTTCCTGTTCCCTGCCCCCTGCACTGGTGGTGCAGCCGTGGTAGTAACCCTCTGCAGAGCTCATGCCCTGGGAGGATGTGGCATGGTCAGGTCCAGCTGGCCTGGGGTGCCTGGCTTCACATGCCCTTGGCCGTGCCAAGGACTCCTCTGCCACCCCAGGGAGCAAAGAAGGGACGTCTGGGACTGGAACTTTGTGCACTTGTCTGGTTCCTGTGCTTGCAGCTCCTGCAGCCCCAAGGAGGGTCTCTTGTGCCAGGGGGTTTTGCTTGCCCTGGCTTTAGCAGGGAGCCCCTGAGGTGCCCCTGTGTGTGCACAGCCTGCTGAGCCTGTGCTGGGTTGTGAAATTGGCTGCTGCTGGAATTAAAACCTTCTGGAGCTGTTGAGGCCAGCACAGCCTTGAGCAACAGCCCCTGAGGATGATGTGATGAGGAATCAAGGGGCACCATGGGGCTGCTGTGCCCAGGAGCCAGGGCTGCTTCAGGAGTGATGCTCCTCTGGGAGCATCCCTGCTGCCCCTTGCTCCAGCAGGATCCCAGGGCTGCTTCAGGAGTGATGCTCCTCTGGGAGCATCCCTGCTGCCCCTTGCTCCAGCAGGATCCCAGGGCTGCTTCAGGAGTGATGCTCCTCTGGGAGCATCCCTGTGGCTCCCTGCTCCAAGCAGGATTCTGAGGCTGTGGAAGCCCCACGAAAACAGGGTCCTGGCAGGGCGGAAAGGGCGAGACATGGCCTTGGCCACAGCCACCGTGGCCACCGGCGTGTGGAAGCAATTTGCAGGCTGCTGGACGCTTCCGCTCCCTGCCGCCGGGCGGGTCACAGGGCCCCACGGCGGTGCCTGATGATGGCTCCTCATTAGCACAGGATGCAGCCCCCCCAACCCTTCCCTCCCCGCCGTCCTTTGGGGGTTTTGGCAGCCAGGTCCTGCTCCTGTCCACTGCCCGGGACCCCAGCCAGGGAGAGCCAAGCACGGCTGGTGGCGGCTGGGGAGGGCTGGGTGTCTGGGGGGGGGTGCTGGAGCTCATCAGCACACAGCCCCCATTCAGCCGGGCCGTGGAGCATCCCCCGTGTGTAAACAGCCCCGGCCCCGGCCCTCAATGAGCTCTTTTTTCCCCACGCCTCGGCCCTGGCTGGGGCTCCAGGGTGCCCTCCGGGTCCCGGCCGGCGGCTGCCCACGCTCTGCTTTTGGTGCTCGCTGGGTGGCTTTTGCCAGGGGACATCGCCGGTGCCCACGCAGCCACCCAGGAGCTCCCACAATGTGCCTCTGGTCCCCAGGAGCCTTCTCCTGTACCCAGGCTGTGGGGTCTGGCGTTGCTAATTGCCACTGAGCCACTTTAATGAGATCCTGGATGACGTGTGGGCTGCTTGTGCCCTTCCTCCCTCTCCTGTCACCCCACAAGGGCCTCTTTGGCCAGCCAAGATGTTTGTCTGGGGACAAAATCTGGGTGCTGGGAGGCTTCTGGGATGGGCAGAGGTGCTGTGGCTGGAGGGTGTTCAGACTGGTGGGGGAGCAAGAGCTGGGGGATGCCAGGGGGATGCCCTGCCCCCCCCGCCCAGCAGCAGATCCTCAGGATGTCCTCTCACTGGCATGAAAACCTTCTGGAGAGTTGTGTTGGGTTGTGACCCTCACATACAGCTCCTTGCACCCTTGCCTAAGTACAGGAGTGATGTCCCAAGAGCTGGCACAGCCCTGGGCACCTCCAGCCTTGTGGACCACAGCATAGCATCCACCGTGGCCATCGTGTCCCATGACTGTCCCTTGAACATCCCCATTGCCACCAGCTCGGACAGGGCTGCCGCTTCTCATGGGGGGGTCTGGCTGTGCCCTGCCCGCAGGTCAGCGGGGCACGGATGGGGCTGTCTGGAAGCCCTAGCGCCAGGGCTGCCCTTCTCCCTCTGCTCTTCCCGCAGGCTGCTGAGCAACAACAAGATCACGGTGCTGGAGAACGGCTCCTTCCTCGGGCTGCGGCTGCTGGAGAAGCTGTGAGTGCCCTGCGTGCAGCTGGGGGGTCGTGGCAGGCGGGTTGGGGTGCAGGCAGGGTGCCCACGGGCTGTGAGCAGGATGGGTGCCGGCAGCACCGTGGAGGTCCTGCACCCTCCCGACATCACTCCCGGGCGCTGCAGCGGGGCTGAACACCAGGGCGCAGGGTTTGCCGCTGGCACCTAGGGGCATCCCAGGGACCCCGGGAGCCGTGCTGGGGCCCGGGGGGGAGCACACTCCATGGGGGTCGGTATGAAAAGCGACATTGTCCCCCCGAACAAAGTCAACTTTCTTATCTGTCCATGAAAGGCATCTCTATGGAGGGAGCTGCAGCGAGGGGAGATTTATGGCCCCAGATGGGTTTGATCTGTAGGTATGCGGCGGCAGGACCCTGCGCACTGAGCAAGTTTTGTTCCCTGCCACGGCCCCGCCGGGCTCTGGAGCATTCCTGCGCCGAGCACGGCCGCTGGGGCTCCTGCTGCCCGACGTTCGCCCGGGGTGGTGGTGGCCTGGCTGCTGGCACCCGTGGGCACTGTGCCCAAACACTGCCCTGGCCATCCTCTGTGGAGTTGGGTGGCAGGGCTGCGCTTGGGGGATCCCATGTCCCCTCCTGCCATGCCCAAACCCTGCAGCTGCCCCATGTCCCCTCCTGCCATGCCCAAACCCTGCAGCTGCCCCATGTCCCCTCCTGCCATGCCCAAACCCTGCAGCTGCCCCATGTCCCCTCCTGCCATGCCCCAACCCTGCAGCTGCCCCATGTCCCCTCCTGCCATGCCCAAACCCTGCAGCTGCCCCATGTCCCCTCCTGCCATGCCCAAACCCTGCAGCTGCCCCATGTCCCCTCCTGCCGTGCCCAAACCCTGCAGCTGCCCCATGTCCCCTCCTGCCGTGCCCAAACCCTGCAGCTGCCCCATGTCCCCTCCTGCCCCTCTCTGCCATGCCCAAACCCTGCAGCTGCCCCATGTCCCCTCCTGCCCCTCTCTGCCATGCCCAAACCCTGCAGCTGCCCCATGTCCCCTCCTGCCCCTCTCTGCCATGCCCAAACCCTGCAGCTGCCCCATGTCCCCTCCTGCCATGCCCAAACCCTGCAGCTGCCCCATGTCCCCTCCTGCCATGCCCAAACCCTGCAGCTGCCCCATGTCCCCTCCTGCCATGCCCAAACCCTGCAGCTGCCCCATGTCCCCTCCTGCCATGCCCAAACCCTGCAGCTGCCCCATGTCCCCTCCTGCCATGCCCAAACCCTGCAGCTGCCCCATGTCCCCTCCTGCCGTGCCCAAACCCTGCAGCTGCCCCATGTCCCCTCCTGCCGTGCCCAAACCCTGCAGCTGCCCCATGTCCCCTCCTGCCATGCCCAAACCCTGCAGCTGCCCCATGTCCCCTCCTGCCATGCCCAAACCCTGCAGCTGCCCCATGTCCCCTCCTGCCATGCCCAAACCCTGCAGCTGCCCCATGTCCCCTCCTGCCATGCCCAAACCCTGCAGCTGCCCCATGTCCCCTCCTGCTCCCCTCTGCCGTGCCAAGCCCCTGCATGGGTTGGATGAGGAGTGCCAGCGTATCCGTGGGGGCCGTGGGCAGTGGTCCCCCAGCCCGGGCCAGCCCCCATCGCCCTGCACCGTGCCTGATTGCCCTCGACAGCAGCTGTAATTGTTTCCATCGGGTCGCTCTGGGGCCATGGCACAGACGAGCCCCGTGGAGGCACCATGCTGGCACGGTGGGGATGCAAGGGGGGCGGCTCCAGGGCCCCTCTCTTTTCATCCTGGGGTGTGCAGAGCTCCTATCCACTCTGGCTGCTCATCGTGGGTGCTTCAGTGTCCCAAAGTAATGGCGTGGGGTGGGGGGGAACCTATTCCCGGGGTGTCCCCAGGGGCCACCACCCCTCCAGGCTTGCAGCTTTGGCATCTGCGGTGATTTGTGTCGGCGTAATGAGATTAATGAGTCTGAGCGGGGCCGGTATGCAGCTCATTAGCACAGCCCTGCTTGGGAATGTCCTGCCCTCGCCTGGGGCCAGCGCTTGGGGCTCCAGGCTACCACGGGGCTCGGCTGGGTGACAACAGTGACAAAGATGGGATCTGTCCATCTGTCCGTCCGCAGCAGGTGGGTGCCGCTGGCGTGGCTGTGGACTGCTTGCAGCTGCACTAGGCTGGGTCAGGCCCTCGCTGCCAGGGTTTGCTGCATGTTGAGGCACAAGGCAGCTGCTCCGGGGGGTCCCCAGGTGTGGTGACAGGGGGGAAACCCCGTGCACATGTGGCATCCTGCCACTGCCAGCTTGAGTCACCATGCCAGGGCAGGAGGAGGGGGTTCAGGACTAACAGAAACATGAAGGCAAACCACAGCCCTGCGGAGAGAGGAGCCTCAGCACAAACCCACAGCATCAGCCCCAGGCCCCTGGCCAGCAGGGAGGAAGTGAGGGAGGCTCCCCAGCAGGCCGTGCACCAGGCTGGCCATGAGCCCCCGGGCCCCAGTATGTCCCAGCCCTGGCTGGTGGTCCCCTGCACCCCCCAGCCCCCAGCTGCATGCAGACCAGAGCAAAGAACACTGACTATTGGCAGCCAACATGTTGTGCTGGTTGTGCCCCCAGCTGCTGGGGACTGTGCTGGGTAGGGCCTGGGGTCTCTGCAGGCCTCTGGTGGGGAGTGGGTCTGGTGTGGGTGATCTGCTGGTGTGGATGGGCAGGTGGTCACAGGATGGTGTCTGCAGGATGGGGTTGCTGGAGGTGGTGGTGGTGCAGGTGAGTGGAGCTGTTCCTTCAGCACCTGGCTGCACATCTGCCTGCACATCTGCCTGCACATCTGCCTGCAGAGCCACCTGCACACACGTCCCTCGGAGCCAGCAGAATGTGCTGGACCAGCTTGTGCCCGGTGGGGAAGGCAGGTGTGGGCAGACTCCTTGTGTTGGCCAAGCAAGACTGGCATGATGCTGGCCAGGAAGGTGTCACAGCCACACTTCCTTTCCTAGGGCTTCACTGTAGGGCTGTGCACCTCCCTGCACACCAAGCACTGCCCGTCTGGGGTCACCTGGGACACATCCCCCCCTACACCCCCCCGGGCGGGTTTGGGTCTGGAAGCAAAGCAGCTCTGCATGACACAGAATCACAGAATGGGTTGGGAGGGACCTTAAATCTCAGCCAGTGCCCACCCCCTGCCATGGGCAGGGACACCTCCCACCAGCCCAGGCTGCTCAAGGCCCCATCCAGCCTGGCCTTGAGCACCTCCAGGGCGGGGGCAACAATTTTCTGGTCCAGGGCCTGCCTGCTTCAGGACTGCTGCAACTCTTCAGCTCTGACAGTCTTGGGGTGTCCATGAAGTGCAGACAGCATCACTCAGGTTTCCTCTCCCTGAGGGGCCCCTCATGTCTCCCTGGTGGGACCCCTACTCTGCCTACACCCCCAGGGTCTCCTGGAAGTATTTCCACCACTCCCTCACCCCTGGCACCAGCTTGTGGCCTGGAAATGTGGGATGTAGCTGCTGGGATGTCCCCAGGGCTGCAGATGGAGCAGCGGGTGACCTGGGAATGAGCACCATGGAGGCTGCTATAAATAAACACAGCATTCCATATGGATCCCATTTCCTCTCCTGCCAAGGCTGGTGCTCAGCAGGAGCCCCCTTCATGGTCCCAGAGGCAGGATGGAGCAGTCAATGCCACTGGCACTTCCTAGCTCCCCACAGTGCCATCGGCCACCCCACTCTGGCACGCACCTGGCAAGCCTGTGATTAGATTCATGCCTCCAGTCAGGCTGATAGCCCAAACCCAAAGCCCTTTTGGGGCCCTGCTGGCAGTTGTGGTGTCCTCTTATCCCACTGGCAGGAGATAACCCCCCGGGTCGTGGCTGCTCTGGAAACAATCTGCAGGAGGGGGCAGTGGGCACGGGTGGGCAATGCTGTGAGCGTGCAGCAGGGCTGGCATCCCCTCTCCATGAGCCACAGGGAGCCTCCTGCCTTCCCTGCGCCCTTCAGAGAGATAACAAGAGGGCAATGGGGTGGAAAGCTGCTAATGAGGCTCCGGCTGGGGGGCTGCAGAGGCTGGGGCTGCCCTAGAACCTGTGTGTGGGAGATGGGGGTTGGGGGAGGCTCAGGGGGAGCTCATACCCTGGTCCCTGCTGCGCTGGGGCTGCTGTGGAGGGGGCAGAGGACACATCCCAGGCTCCCCCTGCACACCATGAGCATTGTGTCTGTCTCCCCGCAGGGACCTGAAGAACAACCTGATCAGCACAGTCCAGCCAGGAGCCTTCCTCGGCCTCCCCGAGCTGAAGCGTCTGTAAGTGCCAGCACAGCCGCCCCGGGAGCAGCAGGGGTGGCCTGGGGGCACGGGAGGCAGGGAGGTGTCCGCAGTCCTGATGGCCTCTTGCCTTGCAGGGACCTCTCCAATAACCGCATCGGCTGCCTGAGCGCCAGCGTCTTCCGGGGGCTCCCCAACCTCCTCAGGCTGTAAGTAGCTCCCAGGGGACCCCCTGGCCAGCCTCATCCCCTGCCTCCCTAGAGAAGCCCCCCGGAGATGTCCCATTCCCTGGAGCATCTCTGGCAGTTCTGCACCCCGGGGCTGTCCCTGTGCCTCATCCCTTTGCCTGTGACCAGTGTGGGAGCTCATTAGGCTGCAGCTGCCCCATGCTCACCCTGACCAGGTGCTTGGTGGGGGGTGTGGGCACAGGGAGGGGTCTGGGAGGTGCTTATTCCCTCTCCCAGTATGTCCCCTCCATGCCACCTGTCTCCTGTCCTGCAGGAACATGTCTGGGAACATTTTCTCCAGCCTCCCACCTGATGTCTTCGATGAGCTCCCAGCCCTGAAAGTTGTGTGAGTTTGCCCCACGGGACCAGGGCAGGATTTGTCCCCTCATGTTGGGTACTGGGAAGCCACACATCAAATACTGGGTTCAGTTTTGGGCCCAAGAAGGATATCGAGGGGCTGGAGCAGGTCCAGAGGAGGGCAATGAAGCTGGTGAAAGGGTCTGGTGAGAAGCAGCTGAGGCAACTGGGGTTGTTCAGTCTGGAGAAGAGGAGGCTGAGGGGAGACCTTCTGACTCTCTACAGCTCTCTGAAAGGAGCTGGAGGTTGGAACAAGTGATAGGACGAGAGGAAGAGGCCACAGGTTGCCCCAGGGGAGGTTTAGGTTGGACATGAGGAACAATTTCTTCCCCCAGAGAGTTTTCCAGGCCTGACTCAGGCTGCCCAGAGCAGTAGTGGAGGGGTTTCAAAGCCGTGGAGATGTGGTGCTGAGGGCCATGGTTTAACGGTTGGACTCAGTGATCTGAGAGGTCTCTCCCAACCATCATTCTATGATTTCGGCACCCAAGGAGGTCCCTGCCGGAGGGTCTTGGGCTTGGAGGCTTGTCCCAGCCTCCGTGGGCACCCTGTGACGCTGACCCTTGCAGGGACTTTGCCACCGAGTACCTGACGTGCGACTGCAACCTGCGCTGGGTGCTGCCCTGGGCTCGCAACCGCTCGGCGCAGATCTCGGAGCGCACAACGTGCGCCTACCCGCGGCACCTGCACGGCTTCCCCCTGCGGGGGGCGCCCGAGAGCCAGCTCCGCTGCGGTGAGCCGGGGCCGCGGCCGGGGCCGGGGCGGGGGCAGCGGTGGGGACCGGGCTCACCCCCTGGCTTGTGTCCCCTGCAGCCGGCGCCCCGGAGCTGCACACCCACCACCTCATCCCGTCGCTGCGCCAGGTGGTGTTCCAAGGGGACCGGCTGCCCTTCCAGTGCACCGCCACCTACTTGGACAACAGCACCCAGATCCGGTGGTACCACAACCGGGAGCCCGTGGAGGAGGACGAGCGGACGGGCGTCATCGTGGAGGAGAGCCTCATCCACGACTGCACCTTCATCACCAGGTTGGGGATGGGACCAGTGATGAAGATGGGATGAGGACAGAGATGGAGATGGGATGGGGACAGAGAAGGAGATGGGATAGGGACAGTGATAGAGATTGAAATAGGAAGAGGGAAGGAGATGGGATAGGAACAGTGATAGAGACGAGATGGGAACAGGGATGGAGATGAGATGAGGACAGGGATGGAGAAGGGATGGGGACAGGGAAGGAGTTCGATGGGGATGCAGATGGAGATGAGATGAAGACAGGGATGGAAATGAGATGGGGATCGGGACAGGGAATGAGTTAGAGATGGATTTTAGGTGAGTATGGAAGTGAGGACCAGAGTGGATGCTGGTGGCCACAGGGCTTGCTGGTTTGTGACTATCAAGTGCCATGGGTGGGATGTCAATCGTGGGCACCCCCTGTGCTTCACGGTTTGCATCCCCAAGCTTGGGGGGACCGCTGCTACGGGTTTGTTGTGGGGCACCGTGCCAGCCCATCCCCTCTGCCCGCAGCGAGCTCATCCTCTCCAACATCCACGTCTCTGCCAACGGCGAGTGGGAATGTGCCGTCTCCACCTCCCAGGGCAACGTCAGCAAGAAGGTGGAGATCGTGGTGCTGGAGACCTCCGCGTCCTACTGCCCTGCCGAGCGGGTCACCAACAACCGCGGCGACTTTCGGTACGGGCCGGCGGTAACCTGGCTGCGGGGCGGGGGGGTGCGTGGTGCACATGCCAGGGCAGGGGGCTGGCCGCAGGTGACCGGGCATCTGTTAGCCATTAGCGGCCGCGGGGAACGAGAGCGCTTTGAAGGGCTTCCCGTGCCGGCGGCGCAGCCCGGCTCCGGCAGCAGAGGTGTTGGAATTTCTCTGGCACCAGACGAAAGGCTCCGGGCGCCCGCGGTAACCCCGGCGGGGCCGTTACGGGGTAAAAATTACTGCTGCAGTCAATGTGGCTTAAATTAGCTGTGCCCCCCACCTCCCCCCCCACCCGCTGAGCCGAGAGGGATGCGGAATTAGGGAGGGGGTGGCAGCTTTCTGGGGAGCAACCACCCTTCCCCCCGCCCCCCCCCCCAGCAGCCAAGAGGAAGCAGAAGCTCTGGGGGGGATTTGGGATCCCTGGTGCCCGCGGGTGTGGTGCCGGGATGGGTAGGGAGCAGGTTCCGGGGTGGTGGCCACCCATTCGCAGCAGGAAGGGGCTGCTGGTGGTGGTTGCCCCGCGGTCACAGTGTGCCCGTGCCCGCAGGTGGCCCCGCACCCTGGCAGGGATCACTGCCTACCAGCCCTGCCTCCAGTACCCCTTCGCGGCGGGGCCGGGGGGCACAGGCTCGGCGGCGGAGAAGCAGGCGTGGCGCCGCTGCGACCGCACCGGGCACTGGGAGGAGGGCGACTACTCCCACTGCCTCTACACCAACGACATCACCCGCGTCCTCTACACCTTCGTGCTGGTGAGCCAGGGACCGGGGGGGGCCCTCAGCTGTGCCTCGGGGGCCGGCACAGCCGGTGACCATCGCCCCACCGTGGCCGTGCCGCTCCGCAGATGCCCATCAACGCCTCCAACGCCCTGACCCTGGCACACCAGCTCCGTGTCTACACCGCCGAGGCAGCCAACTTCTCGGACATGGTCGATGTCCTCTACGTGGCCCAGATGATAGAGAAGTTTATCGGCTACGTGGACCAGATCAAGCAGGTCACCAGCGCTGCTCCTGTTTTGGGGTGGGAAAGCAGGAAGTGAGGTGTCTGCTGCCGGGGCCGGCAGGGGCTCATTGTGCAGCTGCTCACTGTCCCTGCAGCTGACGGAGGTGATCGTGGAGATGGCCAGCAACATCATGCTGGTGGATGACCACATCCTGTGGATGTCACAGAAGGAGGAGAAGGCTTGCACCAGCATCGTCCGCTCCCTGGAGAAGATCGCTGCCCACACCCTTGGCAGCAACTCCCAGCACATGGCAGTGGTGAGGAGGGGGCGATGAGGGGGCTGCCTGCTGGTGTGGGGAGAGAACGAGGTGGGTGGGTTGCTGCTGAGTGGGTTCTGCCTGTGCCAGAGGTCTCTGCCCATGCTGGGGGAGGTGGGGGGAGTCTCTGCCTATGCCTGGGAGTCTCTCTGCCTATGCCTGGGGGTCTCTCTGCCTGTGCCAGGGGTCCCTTCCCATGCTAGAGAGTCTCTGCCTGTTCCAGGGGTCTCTGCCAATGCTGGGCATCTCTGCCAATTCTGGAAGTCTCTCTTCCTGTGCTAGGAGGTCTCTGCCCGTGTTGGGGTTCTCTCTGTCCATGCTGGGGGTGTCTCAGCCCATTCTGGAGGTTCCTGTCCCTGCTGGAGGGGTCTCAAACCATGCTGGTGGTCTCTCTGGCCATGGTGGCTGTCTCTGCCTGTGCCAGGGGGACTCTGCCCATGCTGGGGGGGTGTCTCTGGCCACGCCAGGGCTGACACGGTGCCGTGCCCGGCAGAACTCCCGCAACATCGCCTTCGAGGCGTACGTGGTGAAGCCCGAGAGCTACGTGGGGCTGAGCTGTGTGGCCTTCCAGCGGCGGGACGGGGGCGCGGCCGCGCGTCCCCCCCAGGCTGAGCGCGGGGCTGAGCCTGTGTCCGACCAGCAGCTGAGGCTGCGCTGCACCACGGGGCGCCCCAACGTCTCCCTGACCAGCTTCCACATCAAGGTAGGAGTGAGCCAGGAGATGAGGGAGGGGGTGCGGGGTGGGGGTCGGCCCCTGCTCACCGCTGCCTGTGCGCCTGCAGAACAGCATCGCCCTGGCCTCCATCCAGCTGCCGCCCAGCCTGTTCTCCAGCCCTGTCCCCACCACGCCGGTGACCGACTGCAAGCTGCAGCTGCTGGTGTTCCGCAACGGGAAGCTGTTCTGCAGCACCGGCAACTCCTCCCGCCTGGCCGACGACGGCAAACGCCGCAGCGTGGCCACCCCGGTCATCTACGCCGGGACCTGTAAGGGCTGCCTGTGGCTGGCGGCTTGTGGGGGGGACTGTGGGGGGCTTTTCTTAGAGCACAGAGCCCCATCAGCACTAGTATAGCTGAACCTCCAGTAATGGGTTCAGTTTTGGGCCCCTCACCCTATAAAGATATTGAGGTGCAGGTCCAGAGGAAGGCAATTAAGTTGGTGGAGGTTCTGGAGAAGAGGGCTGGTGAGGAGCAGGTGAGGGAACTGGGGTTGGTTAGTCTGGAGGAGGCTGAAGGGAGACCTCATTGCTCTCTGCAACTCCCTGAAAGGAGGTGGGAGCCAGGAGGGGATTATTTGTTCTCTTCTGCCAAGGAACAGGTGACAAGATGAGGGGAAACAACCTCAAGTTGCCCCAGGGGAGATTTAGGTTAGCCACTAGGAACAATTTCTTCCCTCAAAGAGCTGTCAAGGCCTGGCCCAAGCTGCCCAGGGCAGTGGTGGAGCCTTCACCCCTGGAGGGATTTTCAAAGCTGTGAGGAAGTGGTGCCCTGGCAGTGCTGGGTTAGTGGCTGGACTCAATGATCTTGAAGGTCTTTCCCAAGCAAAACCATTCCATGGTTCCATCAGGCTTGTGGCCTGGTGCTCCTGCAGAGCCAATCCATCCCTGGGGATCCCTGAGGGGAGGTGGCAACGTGCCTGTGGGGCATCCCTTGTGCCCAGCCCCCTTTAGGGGTGCAGGCGGAGGGCTCTTGTGCTGCTAACCAGGTTCCTCTCTTGCTGCAGATGGCTGTGGAGTGGGGAACCTGTCTGAGCCAGTGGCTGTGTCCCTGCGGCACCCCAGGGAGGGCGCAGACCCGGTGGCTGCCTACTGGAACTTTGAGGTGCTGGGGGGCATGGGGGGTTGGAGCGCCGAGGGCTGCCAGCTGGCTGCCCGGGAGCCCAACGTCACCTCCCTGCACTGCCGGCACCTCAGCAACGTGGCCGTGCTGATGGTAGGTGGGGTTGGGAGCCTTGCTGGGGGGCATGGAGCCTGCAGGGGGGGCGGCAGGGTGGGACAGGGAGGTAGGCAGGGATGGCCCAGGGTCTGAGGGGCTGTGCTGTGCTGTGCAGGAGCTGAGTGGGTTCCCCAGTGAGGCGCAAGGAGCTGCGGAGGTGCTGCACCCAGCCATGTACACCTGCACGGCCGTGCTGCTGCTCTGCCTCTTCACCACCATCATCACCTACATCGTCAACCACGGGTGAGCCAGGGGCTTGGCCAAGGGTGGAGGGGCTGGACATGGGTGGGGGCCTCTGGGGGAAGCTGAAGGAGCTCCTCAGATAATGTTCGTGGCTGAGAGGATGGTATGTGGGCATGGCTGTCCAGGAGATGACCATCCTGGGGATAGATGTCCAGGGATCCCAGCACCAGTGGCTCCCTGCTGACAGCCCTGGGATGGACACACTGCCAGCAGCTCCCAGAAGTCCTTCACCCACATGCATGTGGCTCAGCCATGCTCAACCACCTGGGCAGGGACAGCCTGTGTGGGAACATCTCTCCAGAGCCACCAAGGCAGGACTGGCACAAACTTGTGTGCCTGTCATAAGCCCCATGTAAGTGACTGTCCCACTTGGGGCAGGAGCTCACAGGTGCCCGCTGTGCCCCTTGCAGCACCATCCTGATCCCACGGAAGGGCTGGCACATGCTGCTCAACCTCTGCTTCCACATCGCCATGACCGCCGCCGTCTTTGCTGGAGGCATCACCCTCACCAGCTACCTGATCGTCTGCCAGGCAGTAGGTACCAGGGGAGAGGGCACTGTCACCACATGCTGCCAACTGCCCAGGGCTGGCAGAGCCCAGCATGGAATGGTTTTCACCCTGCTAAAGCCCTCAGGACAGTGACTGGGGAGGGACTTCTGACAAGGGCTTGCCGTGACAGGAGGAGAGGCAATGGCTTGGAGCTGGGAGAGGAGAGGCTGAGACTGGAGATGAGGAAGAAATTCTTGACAGTGAGGGTGGGGAGACACTGGCACAGGCTGCCTGGGGAGGCTGTGGCTGCCTCCTCCCTGGAGGTGCTCAAGGCCAGGTTGGATGAAGCCTTGAGCAACCCGGGCTGGTGGGAGGTGTCCCTGCCCATGGCAGGGGCTTGGAACTGGATGATCTTGAAGGTTCCTTCCAACCCAACCCATGCTGTGAATCTGATTCTTTAACTGGGAGGATGTGACCATGTCCCTGCTCCCAAACATCTCTCCCCCAGGTTGGTATCATCTTGCACTACTCCTCCCTCTCCACGCTGCTGTGGATGGCAGTGAAAGCCAGAGTGCTCTACAAGGAAGCCACCTGGAAGGCACCGCGGCAGCCAGATGGGGACATGTCCCAGCCAGCCCCCAGGCCCATGCTGCGGTAGGAGCCACCGCTCCCCTCACCCCAGCCCCACGGAGGAGATGGGGGAGCATCTCCTGCCCCACATCCAGAGGCTGGGGCAGGGCTTTCTCTGCTCCACAAGCCCATGCTGCCCACTCTGTGCCATGCTCTCCTGAGGGCTCAGCTGGGCTGTGGGGTGACAGTGTCCTCCCCATGCAGGTTCTACCTGATCGCCGGTGGGATCCCTCTCATCATCTGTGGGATCACAGCAGCTGTCAACATCCACAACTACCATGACAACAACCCCTAGTAAGTGTCTCTGCTCAGGTGGCCTCTCTCTGCCTGGGCAACCAGCCATGCCCACAACCCAGGCAGGCTCAGGAAAGCCTGGGGAGATCAGAGCATCAGAGAAATGTTGCAGCTGGAAGAGACTTTTGAGAGCATCAAGTCCAACCTCTCCCCCAGAGCTCACAGTGCCACCAGTGCTGCTGAGCCACTGCCACTGAGCCACATCCCTCAGCACCACATCCAGGTGGCTTTTGAGCACCTCCAGGGGTGGTGACTCCAGCACCTCCCTGGGCAGCCTGTGCCAGTGCCTGGGAACCCTTTTGGGGAAGAAATTTTTCCCAATATCCAACCTGAACCTCCCCTGGCACAACTTGAGGCCGTTTCTTCTTGTCCTGGCACTTGTTGCATGTGAGAAGAGACCAACCCCCACCCTCACTCCATCCTCCTTTGAGGGAGTTTCAGAGAACAACGAGGTCTCCCCTCAACCTTCTCTTCTGAAGGCTAAAGAGCCTCAGTTCCCTCAGCTGCTCCTCACAGGACCTGTGCTCCAGGCCCTTCACCAGCTCTTTCCCCAGAGCCCTCCCTGTGCTGGGAGACCAGCAGCCAGGCAGCCACTGTGCCACGGCAGCAGCCATGCCAGCGGGGCAGGGGCGCTGAGTGTCACAGCACCACGGTGGGTGGCTGCCGGCTCCGCGGGCCCCCAGCCCTGCTCACCAAAGCCCTTTTCCTCCCATACAGCTGCTGGCTGGTGTGGCGGCCCAGCCTGGGGGCTTTCTACGTCCCCGTGGCTTTCATTTTGCTGGTCACCTGGATTTACTTTCTCTGCGCCGGGCTCAGCCTCCAGTGCCGACCGTCACGTCGGAAAGACGTCCCCGAGCCCATGGAGCCCCCACCACGGCTGGGTGGCGCTGGTGACCTCCTGACGGACTCTGGCTCCATCTCAGTGACGCTGAACTCGGGGCTGCCCTGCCCGGAGGCGGACGGAGTCTACTCCCTGCAGGTGCAGTTCTGGGCGCTGGTGACCACCCACGCCCTGTACGTCGCCCTGTGGACGTTCGGTGCCATGGCTGTGTCCCAGCGCTGGTACCTCAACATCGTCTTCAGCTGCCTCTACGGCATCACCGCCGTGGTGCTGGGACTCTTCATCTTCATCCACCACTGCGTCCGGCGCCGGGATGTCCTCAACTCCTGGTTCTCCTGCTGCCCCTCCTACAGGAACGCTCTGCCCATGCAGGCGTACGTCCACCCGGGGCTGGCACCAGAGGACGGCTCCCAGGTCTTCATCGGCTGTGACCCGGAGGCAGCTCACTCTGCAGCCTCCTCCTCCTCCTCACCCAGCAGCGCCAGCTCGGCCGGGGGCCGCTGCAAACTCACCAACCTGCAGGTGGCCCAGAGCCAGGCGGACGCTCGCCCGGCCGCATGCCCGGAGCCAGACCCCACCGAGGGCAAGGTCACCGTCGCCGGCCGCCACGCCAGCAACCTCCACGGCCGCAGGAGCCACCGGGGCAGAACTAAGCAGTGCCGGGACGGGAAGCATCACCGCTTGAAAATGCTGCGGGGCCCCTCCTCGGAGCACCCCTCCAGCGAGAGCGGGAGCCTGCACAACAGCCACTCCGAGAGCTACCACAGCGGCAGGAACAGCCCCGGCAGCAGCGGCCGTGCGGGGGCACGGCTGCCCCAGGACGGGGACATGGCGCCCAGCCCCTCGGAGGGCAGCGACGGCGGGCGCCGGGGCCCCGACTTCGGCGAAGCTCGGCGGAGGAGCGCCAGCAGGGACAACCTGCGGCAAGCCAGCGCCGGGGACAAGGAGGCCAAGCGCCGCTCCTACCCCCTCAACGTGGCCAGCCACAACGGTGGCCTCAAGGGCAGCAAGTACGACATCAACCTGGCCAGCGCCGACAGCGTGGCCGGGATGAAGACCGGGCTCTGGAAGAGTGAAACCACCGTGTAGAGGTGGGGAAGGACCCCACGGCCACAGCAGTTTCCTCCGGGGCGTCTGCCAGGAGCCGCCACGGGCACTGGCGGGGGTGGGTGGCACGGCTGGGAGCTCTGACCTCCCACCCTGGGCACAGGGTGATGCCAAGCTCACCCTGTCCCCTGCTGAGGCTCAAAGCTTCCTGTGGCAGGGGCAGGGTTTGGGAGCCAAAAGGCAGCCCTGGCTCTCCAGCAGCCTGGCTGGCAGCTGTGCTTCAGTCACTCCTGCAGATGGCTTGAGACTGAACCCTAGATGCTACAACCAAGAGAGGAGAGTTCTGATTGCCAGAGCTCTGCTATTGAATGTATCTCTGTCTAGACAGAGCAGAGAGGGATGTGAGTGCCTCGTTACCCACCAGTGTTCTCCAGCAGCGGGCACGGCCCCGGCGCTTTGCCAGCAGCCTGCTCCCGCCTCGACTGCAATGTCCCCGCCCAGGGGACCACCCCAAGTGCCCTTTTTTCAGTAGAGGCACCCTAGGGCCGACACCTGCACGACCCCAACCCCAACAAGCTGCTGCTGAGCAGGTCAGAGGAGCAGCTTCTCCAGCTGAAGCGTTCTGCCAGGCTGAAGTTTGTGTTAGGTGCCAGCGTTCAGCCCTGGGGGCTGGGCAGTTGCTGAAGTGAAAAGCCATAACTGCAAAGCAAGCACAAGGTGAGAGGAGCCTCAGCCCCGAGGTGAGGGGGTCGTCTGCACTGTTTGGATGCCAAACACTAAGAGCCTGGCCAGAAAAGGCTCCCCCCAGCCCTCGGAGGCACAAGCTATGCAATGGGGGTGGGCTGCCAGAGGCTGACCCGCTCCACCCAAGCACCAAAGAGCTGAAACCAAAAGCAGGTCTCAGCCTTAACCCAAGCAGGGGGAGGGGTGGTGGTGTTACACAGAAAATACTTGGGCTTGCTCTTAGGAAGGCAGAGAAACCCCCTGGCTACCAGCCTTGCTCTTGTGTAAGACAAGAAGGTGGCTCTGGGGAGCCAGGCCTGTTCCTGGGAGAACGACGCCAGTGAACTGGGGACCTTCCCTGGGCAGCTCCCAAGATGCATTCAGAGGGCTGGCACTTGGATAAGCACTTATTGTCCCCACTTATAAACAAGCCTCCCCCCTCCCCCCCTTCTTTAAAGCATGTAGCTTAAAAAGTAAAAAAAAATCCCCACTGCAGGCAGCAGCAGGCTGCAGGCAGCAGCAGGCTGCAGGCAGCAGCAGGCTCCTGCCAGGTCTTGAAGGATCCTAAAACCAGAGGAGGTTGGTTGCCCCCCCAGCCAGGCAAGGAGCTCCCTGTGCTGGTCCCAGTACAGCTCTGCCAGCTGCCTGCCTGTGCCCAGCAGGGCTGTTAGGAGCAGGGGCTTGAAACCAGAGCAGGGCAGGTTTAAGTTGGACATCAGGAGGAAGTTCTTCACTATGAGGGTGGTGAAACACTGGAACAGGTTGCCCACAGAGGTAGTGGAGGCTCCATCCCTGGAGACATTCAAGGTGAGACTCGATGGGGCCCTGAGCAGCCTGCTCTGGTTGGGGGTGGCCCTGCCGTCTGCAGGGGGCTTGGACAAGATGCCCTTGGAGGGTCCCTTCCAAGCCAATGCATTCTGTGGCTCTGTGATTTCAGCCCTCAGAGTGCTGAGCCTGGCTGTCACCAACCCCAAGAGTGAAGCAGAGGTAGGATGGGAGCCTGGTGCCTCTTCTGCCCTTCCCAGCCTCCCCCTGCCTCAATTTCCTCCTGTGTGCAAACTAATTCCCTTTTCTAGCTACCTCCCGAGGGGTTGCAAGGCTCAGGCAGGGGATGGGGTGGGGAGGAGAAAGCACTTCGTGGTGCATTGATCTCACTTTTGGAAGCCCATTTTTTGAGGGGGGGGGGGGAGGGGGAGGGTGTCCCTTTCCTGCAGAGCTGGAGCCCCCCCCCCTTGGGCTTCTTTGCTCAACCCAAGGGGTTTAAACCACACTTTCGTTTCCCCGTGCCTGGTTATTTTGCTACAAATCAAAGCCCTGTTGCTGCTGCAGCCAACAGGGTGGTTGCTAAGTTGTTAGAGAGATGCTTTGCTGCACTGTGACAGTATTCTAGCAAAAAAACAAACACAGAGAGCTTTGTATTATCAATTACACGTTTGGGGGGGGGGGGTTATTTTTTTACTTGTGGGTCTGTTTACATGATGAGCAAAGGAGAGATCACCAGAGAGCCTTCCTGCAATATACCTGGGAGGAGAAAGGGAGGGAAGGGGACACTATGCCAAAGAAATGTCTTTCAAAGGGGTCTTCTTGCCTTTTTTATACATATATATATATATATAAATAGACTGTTTTGAGCAGATATGTTTTTGTTTAATATATAAAAGAGTTGCCAATCTGCCAAGAGCTGCTGCTGTTTGTTTCTCAGGGGCTGGGTGCACAGGGAGGGCACGGAGTGGGACACACACCAGTCCAAGCTGCATCTTTGCCACCCTTTCCAGCAGCTCCACACACTTGATTTAACCAGAACCAGGGCAGGTTTTCCCTCAGCGTGTCCCAGTGTCTCCTTCACCCTCACAAGCCCATTCTGTCCAAAGAGCTGAAGCACAGGGAGCCCTGCCAAAGCTGGAGCAGGGCTATGGAAAACCAGGAAGGTGTTGGGAGACCTTCCCCCAGGCATCCATCACCATGCTGGGAACACCAAACGCTCTCCTGCTGCCACCCTGCAGGGCTGGGAGGCACCACACCACCTTCTACCAGAGGCTGCAGAGAGACAGAACCCAGCCCCCAGCCTTCTCTTTATTTCTAACAGAAACAGAACACAAGCCAACGTGGCCACTCCACCAAAGGCCCCAGCTTGGTCCAGAACATGCAACAGGACACAGCCTCCCCCCTGCCCCCCAGCCCTGCCTGCTCCCTTGGGCCACTGTCCCTGCAGCCACGGCTCTGTCACCAGCAGGTTTCACACTTTTGGTCCTCACAGCCAGGACCAGGGCTGGAGACAACCACCTTCATGGCCAGGCCTTGACCTTCCTGAAGGCCCTGATCTCCTCGGGGCCCCGCAGGTACTGCTCGATTTCGCTGTCGGAGATGTGCTCATCGCCGGTGATGGCAGCGTCCAGCGCGCTGGGGGGCGCTGTGCGCAGCCTCTTCCTGGGATGGATGAGGCAGGGGGGCAGCAAGGGCCTCCTGCCACCCCCGCGCTGGTGTTCCCCTTCTGAGGGACAGCCCTTGCCTGGCACTGCCTGGAGAGGAGAGCTAGGAGAGACTTTGCCTGGGGGACCCTCACCTGGGGAGCCTTCACCTGGGGCACTCTCCCCTGGGGAGCCCTTGTCTGGGGAGCCCTCATCTGGGGAAGACTTGCCCAGGGAGCCCTTGCCCTGGGAGCCCTCACCCAGGCCCACAGCACACTGCTGCTGCTCCTCCTCCTCCAGGCAGAAAGCATTTCTCAGCAGGAAAATTCGGTGCTGCAGCAGGTCCCCGATGTGCTTGACCACCGTTTTCTTGTCCAGTTTAAAGACCCTCAGCCAAGCCAGCTGGGAGGCCATCCTCAGGAGGATCTCAAGAAGTTCCTTCAGCCTCAGGTGTGCTGGGGGTGGCAAGTCCACGGCAGCCAGCTTGCAGAACCGTGCCAGAGTGCAGCTGAGGCGGGCAGCAGGCTGCAGTGACTGCCAGGACAGGAAGGCTGCGGCCGTGACGATGGGCACAGGGTGCCGGCCGGTGACCAGCCAGGTCTCACTGGCCAGCTCCACCAACTGCATGGTCCTGGTGACCATCTTCTCCTTGTCCTCCACAAATGGAGCAGGGACGTTGGCTGCGTGCTGGAAGAGCTGAAAACTGGAAGAGCAAAGAGCCTGCTGTTAGTGCCAGGGAGCTTCACCCGGGGGTGCCTCAGCGACCCAGCTCCAGGAGGGTCCTTCAGGACCAACACATCCTGCTCCTGTGATGGGCTTCTGCTCCTGTCACTGAGCTGAAAGCCTCCAAACTGAGAAAGGAAAGGCTGCAAGAGAAGAATCACAGCCCACAATGTGATGAGGGAGGCACTAAAGCCATCACAACCCCAGCACACACAAGGGTCACTGTCCCCAGCCCAGCACCAAACACCAGCCCTGCTGATGTCCACCTCCAGGCTGCTTTGCTGTACCACAGTCACTCAAGGGACCAGAGTGTGCTCCCAGGTCAGAAGTTCTGGCTGCTGGTGCACCAGTACTGCCCCCACCAGTGCATCTTGCCCCCTCTCAGCAGCAGGCAGGGCTGAGGGAACACTTCTCCAGCTGATCTGGGGTTGCCTTCGTGCACTCCCTGTGCCTGTGTCACAGCACAGGCCACCCTGGGTGAGTCTGTGGACTCCTGCCACGGCCACAGCTGCATCTCAGAAGCTCTTTCACCCAGCAGTGCCAAACACAGCCCTGTGCAGTGGCTGCAGGGGGCCCTGTTACCTGTTGAGGTGTGTCTTCACCAGGTCTGCCAGGCTGAGGGCTGGCACCGAAAGCCCCAGCTCCTTCTGAAGGCTGAGGAAGACACCAGCAAACAGCTCCTGCTTGGCGTACAGGAGGGAGCAGATGGTCCCCATGGTCAGGGGCCAGTTGTGCTGTCGACAAGTCACAAAGACACAGCAGCCCCCCAGCAGCTCCTTCTTCTCCACACTGACCATGTGGAAGGAGGGGTGCTGCAGAGCTCTCTGGAAGTACGACACCGCCGTCTCCTCAAACACTGTGGGCAGCTGGAGGACTTTACAGAGATCCTGGACCCTCCTGATCCCTGGGAGAAGACAGCACCCTTCCAGGTCAGCTCACACAGCTTCTGCTGCAGCCCTCCCCTCCTCAGTGTTTGACTGCAGTCAACATTCACCCAGCCCCAGGCAACGGGGTGAGAGCAGCCCCAAAGCCAGCATGAAAACCCCTCCCAGGTGCCCAGTGTGGGTGAAGCAGCTTGCTGGAGGCTGGGCACAGACCCAGCTGCTGCCTTCTTGCTTCACTGCCAGCTCTGGAGGCTTTCACCAGCTCAGAGAGCATCAGAAACACCTCAGACAAGCCAGAGCAGCAGCAAGAGAGAATCAGGGTGTGGAGGGAATCCACCTTGCTCTTACCTCGCTGCAGACAGCGGCTCAGCTGCTCCTTCTGGCCAGTGCTGTGGGAATAGGCCACCTCTGAAAGACAGCCAGGGTCAGGACAGGCTCACAGTGGCTCACAGGGACATTGTCATTTAGAGGTTTGGGATAATGTCACTTAAGAGTTTGGGGCTGGTGTCATTTGGTGCCTGGGGATGGTATTTAGGGAGTTTGGGGCTGGTGTCATTCAGATCTCAGACAATCTAGTGCCCACGCCAGCAGAGTTCAATCACCACAACTGCCAGGTCTTTGAGGCCACTAAACAAGAGCTGCCAGCACAAGTGACAGGCGCAGGAGTCCTCCAAGCCACTGCTCCTCCACAAACAGCAGACGGCCTCGGGGCTACTCCACCACACTCACAGGAAGCCTAACAGAGCCAAAGAGCATCGCAGCACTGGTCCCAAGCCTAACACCCGGCAGAGAAGCGCCGTGGGTCTGCTCCTGCAGCAGCAACACCCCGGGACACGCTGAGCTTCTGGGGAGGGAGGGAGGAGGAAGCAGCTGCTCCACCCCAGCCCCATCCTCCTCACCGAGGCCTTTCGGACCCGCAGAGCGCAGCGTGTGCACGCACAGCGGCCCCTGGGCTGCCTACAAACGGCTACCTGGGGAGCGCTCCCGTGCTCAGACCGACCCCGAACGCTGCCGGGACCCCCCTGCCGGGGCTAAGACCCGCCGGGCCCGCGCCGTGCCGCACCTCGCAGATGCTCCTCGTCGGTGTAGGTGGTGGTGAGGAGCCCCTCGGAGAGAACGCAGCCGCAGGAGGCACAGACCAGCTGCTGCTGCGCGTAGTGCGAGTCCTCCACCAGCGCCGAGGAGCCGCACTCGGGGCAGCGGCGCCGCTCCGCCATGGCCGCGCCGGGAGGCAGCGCCGGGGGCGGAGCGCTGAGAGGGGGCGGAGCGCTGGGGGGGCGGAGCCACCGATAGCGGAGCGGCTCCGGGTCCGTCCCGGGACTCGCACACGCTCTCCGCGTTCCGCGCTCCGCGAGTTCCGCCCGCCCGCCCGTGCCCACCGACCGCGGCGGGAGAAGCAGCGGCGGCGGCAGCGGCTCCTGGGGCGGGAGGGAGGGCACAGCTGCCTGCCTCGCTCGGCGGGGAGCTGCAAAAGCAGCGAAACCTTCCCCTCCGGGGACGCAGCGTCCCTGTCCTTGGTCACTGTGTCCCCTCAGGGTGCCGCGGGGTTCGGGGGGGGCTCCCCCTCCCGCCTTCTGCACGGTAGCAGCGCTCAGGGCTCCCGCAGCGCACCGGAGTTTCAGCCCAAATGGCCCTGAGACAGCGGGAGGCTGATTTCCTCCCTTTCACCCCCACCTCGAAGGCCATTCCCACGAGGGGCCGGGGGCAGCGCTGGCCCTGGGGGTCATTTCGCTGGCTCCCGGGCAAGAACCTTTCACACATTTTCTTTGCTCCACAGAAACTCTCGGTTCTGGTGATGTGGATGAGCTTGTCCATCAGGTTTCCCCACCCCCGGAGCTGTTTACCGTGAACTTCCTGCACCTCTAGCTTGCAGGGATGGAATGAGCCCCGAAATACCTTGAGGATGAGGAGTGTGGGGCAGCAGAGGTGGTCAGGAGGAGGGGGATGAGGCCCTTGTGAAAGTACTCAGGACAAAAGACAAAGGCAATAAAGGCTGGATTGAAGGTATTTTTATTTTAGTGTTCCATGAAACCAAGAGGCATTTAAAAACAAAGAGGTACTCAGGCTAAAAGCAGACACAGACAGTACAAACAGGGGAAAATACATTCAGGTCCTTCAGTAATAAACATTTGATTCTTAAGGCCCTTAAAAGTCAAGGTGTGGTAGTGAGAGAAGTTCAGTTCTCCCCCCCCAAAAAACTCCCCCAGCCTAAAACTGTCACACAAGGTGAAGCACCTCGCTGGCCACAAAATGCCAGCCCCTTACTCCAAAGCAAGGCTGTCACTAATATTGCCAATGAAAGACTGAGGTACAAGGCTTGTGAGATGCTTTCACAGCCCAGGAAGTCAAAGCCTGGGTGGTGCAAGGACTGCGACCCCCTGCGCTGCCCTGGCAAGAGGCTCAACACCTCCAACCACCAGAGAACAGCTCCAGGGGGGCAAAAGTCAGACACAACCTGGGTCCACCTCAGCAGACACAGACAGTGGCAAGCAAAAGAAGAGCTGCCAGGAGAGGCAATGCCAAGTTCTAAGGCTTTGCTGCCAAGGACAGCAACACATTATTGCTTTGGTTTGGAATGCACATCATCCAAACTTCCTAAACCCCACGCTGCCAAAGCATGCCACAGGCCACAGCCAGCACCTCAGCAGTACCAGTTTCAGTCCAAAATGAGCCAGAAGCAAGAGCTCAGCCTTGCTTCCCACCTCAGTAGTACCAATTTCAGCTTAAAATGAGCCAGAAGCAAGAGCTCAGCCTTGCTTCCCACCTCAGTAGTACCAATTTCAGCTTAAAATGAGCCAGAAGCAAGAGCTCAGCCTTGCTTCCCACCTCAGCAGTACCAGTTTCAGTCCAAAATGAGCCAGAAGCAAGAGCTCAGCCTTGCTTCCCACCTCAGTAGTACCAATTTCAGCTTAAAATGAGCCAGAAGCAAGAGCTCAGCCTTGCTTCCCACCTCAGCAGTACCAGTTTCAGTCCAAAATGAGCCAGAAGCAAGAGCTCAGCCTTGCTTCCCACCTCAGTAGTACCAATTTCAGTCCAAAACGAGCCAGAAGCAAGAGCTCAGCCTTGCTTCCCACCTCAGTAGTACCAATCTCAGCTCAAAATGAGCCAGAAGCAAGAGCTCAGCCTTGCTTCCCACCTCAGTAGTACCAATCTCAGCTCAAAATGAGCCAGAAGCAAGAGCTCAGCCTTGCTTCCCACCTCAGCAGTACCAGTTTCAGTCCAAAATGAGCCAGAAGCAAGAGCTCAGCCTTGCTTCCCACCTCTCCAGTCACAGCTCAGTCAAGCCACCATTCAAAGGCACAGTTGGTGTTTCTTACCTTCTGACCTAGAACATCAGAATCAAGTCCTGAAGACAAGTCTGTTAGTGAGGTACAGGCAACCACATCTCCCCAGAGATCCACCCAGGCACAAGGAGGAAGCAAATCAATCCTTCATCTTCCTCACTATTTCAAGGCACAAAGAGCAGCAGCAGGTTTCAGCGAGGCCAAATGGTAGCTGCTCAAACCTGAAACCAGCAGCCCAGAGCTGAAGATGCAGCCAAGACCCTTCTGCATCTCAGCCTCCTCATTCACTCAAGAGGGCACAGCAGGAAAGGCACATCCCCTTCACCAAAAACATCCAAAAAAAAGACCCTTAGGGGGAAAAATAGTACCTGAAGGCTTTCAGAAGGCTTTTGATGCTTAAGGCTTGTTCCAGCTCAAGCTTCCCAAGCAGCTGTCAGAAAAGCTCCAGACTTTGGTAGTCAGAGTCACAAAAATGTTGATTAACAGCATTTGAGGGACAGGGAAATATATTCAACTACTCTTCACTACAAAAAGAAGAGTCCTGGGAGTAGTTCTCAGGGGGCTGTGAGAACAGCAAGCAGCCTGCTGCAGGTTGGGAGCTGATCCAGCTGGGTTAGTCCCTCAATAAAGTGCTTTGCTGTAGGAAAGCTGAGTTAGAAACTCACCACTCCCAAGCTCAGCCAGGAGTGACCCAAGAGACCCTTCCCACAGCCCCAGGCAGGAGTGTTTGCTTTGGTTCTCTGCTGCCTGCTCCTTCAGTATCTCTACCTTCTTCTAAGCATTTTATGGACTCTCCCACCTCTGAGGAACCCCAGAGATGCAAACAGGCATCAGAATGATTGGGGTTTTTGCTCTTTGACAAGAGCTCACCCCAAAACCAAAGCCACATTCAGCTTTGCAGAAGCCTGTGCTGGTGGCTGCTCGACAGAGCTGTGCTCTCTGATGAGGTGGGGACAACATCCCTGCCTCTGTCAAGCTGCAGAGCAGCCACACAGGAAGGAAGGAAGGGCTCTCAATTGTCCTGCAAAAGCAGCTGCAGATAATACATTCAGATCCTTCTCCAGATTCACTCTCTCAGCTGCAGGAGAGTTTTCCCCTCCATTCTGAGCAGCAAGTCACAAAGAAAACCAGATCTGAGCAGAGTGGCTGTCCCCAGGGGAGGGTGAGCTGGTTCCCCACTCAGCTGCGTAAGGAACACAGGAAAGGACAGGTTGGAAGACTGATCCCCTCTGGAGGTCCCTCCAAGGTAAGCCCAGCTCCAAAATCCAGGCTATTGAGATGTAATAAACTGCAGTGGTGCTGCACAAGAAAAATCACCCCAGAACTCCCTACAGCAGGAGACAGAGGCCAGGCAGAGGCACTGGGAAATCCACACCCACCTGGGTGCAGCTCCCCCTCCCTCCTTTGAAGGAGACCTCTTTGGATCAGGAATCTGAAGCCCATAAGAGAACAGCCTCTGATTTAAGACTCCTCACCACCATTCCTATGGCAGACAAAGGTACCTAAGACATCTCAGTGCTTCCTACATGCAAGCCTTCTGTACACCTGTCCCTGGGAGAGCAGCTTGGAGACAGGATGGACTTCATGAGATGAGCTACATTGTGCTTCCTTCTTTCCAGTCTAAAGGATTCAACTTCTAGGGCATCAATTCCTTTTAAAGCACAGCCCTGGTCTGGCCACTCAGCTTTTGGACTCCTCCAGTTGTTGTTTTGAAAGCCAATCAAAGCCTCAAGCTCTACTGCACAGGATTTCATATTGCACTACAAGAGAGGATATGGAATGGGGAGTGATTGGTCTATCAAAGCTGCTACAAAATAAACCCAGCACTAAAAACCACCTCCACAAAGGCTCATCAGTGCCTTGCTGGCAAGCAAAACACAGCAAGAACCCTCCACCCACCTGCCTTTGGATCAGATGCCTGAGCAGATCTTCCCAAAGAATGGAAAGGAACAAAGCAATCAATAAGTTGCCTCCAGTTCTGGACTCCCCCCACACAGAGGAGCTGCTCTGCCTCCTGATCCAGCTGAGAGCTGCTCTGCCTCCTGATCCAGCTGAGAGCTGCTCAAGGCAGGAGGAAGGAAAGAGGTCATTTTTTCTGGTGGGCAGCACAACCTGCACCATCTACTTCACATCATCTCCTCACTAATGAATCACACTCCAGCAGCAGGAGCTTTGTCCAAGAGCCCCCAGAAAGCTGTCACATCTTCCCAGCTTTCTTGTTGCCAGAGGTTGAGACCCGCAGGATGTTTGGGGTCTCCTCCATGACCCTGACGAGGAGGTTGTCGATGTAGTCTTCCAGCTCCCGCACCTGGAGGTCTTTCCTGCTGATGGTATCCTTCTGTCTGAGGACCAGCTGGATCAGCTCATCGTGTGTCAGCTGGGCATAGGCATAGGCAGGGTCTGAGGGCTCGTACTTCTGAGAGAGAGAGGGGCAGGGTCAGGACAGACACGTGGGCACTTCACCAGAGCAACAGGATGGGAGCTGGCAGCTGGCTTGGGGCAGGCCAGGCAAGATCCCTGCTACAAATAGACCTGAGGCTGTTTAGTCTGGAGAGGAGAAGGCTGAGAAGAGATCTGATCAATGCCTATCAACATCTGAGGGGTGGGTGTCAAGAAGGGGCCAGGCTGTTTGGTGGAGCCCAGTGACAGCACAAGGAACAGCAGGTAGCAGCTGGAACCCTCTGGTGTGAGGCTGCTGGAGGCCTGGAGCAGGCTGCCCAGAGAGGTTGTGGAGTCTCCTGCTCTAGAGACTTTCAAGACCCTCCTGGATGTGCTCCTGTCTGACTTGCCCTGGGTGACCCTGCCCTGGCACAGGGGTTGGACTGGATGATCTCCAGAGGCCCCTTCCAACCCCTACCCCTCTGTGCTGCTGTGGTTCTCTGACTCAAAAGACCTTTTGGGCTGTGAGCAAGCCCAGCCTGGACCATCCCAGGGGTAGCACCACACAGAGCCAAACACTGCCCCTGTCACAGCCACATCCTGGCTCACACACATCCCCCTCCTGCTCACCTCTGGGCAGTCAGAGAACACTTCAAGCCTGTTCCCACCTTTGGGGACTGAGACAAGGGAAGTTGATTCCCCCCATGGCCTAGCAACAACTGTTCCTTCTCTGCTCAGGATGGGGACAGGAGCCCAGGCAACCACCACAGGAGCTCTGCTCAATCTACTGCCCAAGCTTTGGTTTCAAGTGCCCCTTCCCTCCATACCTTCATGTTCATCTCCAGCAGCTTTTCATTCATAGTGCTGATGACATTCAGGGTTTTACTCTGGGGCTTGCTTGCTGTGGCATTCATGGGCTTCACAGGATGGAGCCTGCAACATGAAAACAGCCTCCTGTTATGGGGAGAGCTGCAGAGCACAGAAGCACAGATCTGCAGACTCAAAGCAAATACAGCAAGGAACTGAGGAAAACTCCTGCCCTGCTCCATCTCCAGAGAGATAAGAGACTGAGCTTGGGGAAGATGAGGCACTTCTGGCTAAGCCCTAGGCTGTTCAGAAGTATTCTCCAGTCCTCTGCTATCTTTCTTGACTCAAGGCATTGGAGATAAAGCAGCAGTAACCTGAAGGTTACAGCACAAGAGAAAAGCCAGGAGAAGGCAGGACACAGCCACAGTTACTCTGTTCTTGGAGCCTGACCTTCCCAACCAGAACATACTTCTCTTCTTGCAACACATCAAATACTTCCACCCTCCTGGCACAAGCCTGAATTCTGCCTTTTCCACTCTGGACTCACACCACAAGCTGCCAAAAAGTGCTCTCTTCATCTGCTCCAGCAGGGCTGCCACTGCCAGTTTTAATACAGCAAGGAAAACGTTCCAACCCAGAAGCACCCCAGGTCCTAGCCAGGGCTCTGCAGGAGGAGCTCTGAGGGCTGGCAGGTCACTGGCACCATTCCTCAGTAGCCCAGCAGGCAGGAGGAACTGCAGACAGCTCCACAAAGCAGCCCTGAGCTCTGGGAGAGGCTTGAACTGCATCGCCTGCTGTGAGTCACTTGGAGGCTCAGGAGCCGGCAAAGGAAGCATCCCAGCTGCTGAGGCTTCCTCTGACCACTCTCCCACTCCTGCAAACAGGATCAGCCCCAGCCCATGCCCCCAGTCTTTGCTGAGATGACTCCAGCTGTTGAACTGTGACCAAGCTCCCCTCAGGTTCTCCCTCCGCGGGAGAGCTGTGATGAAGGGCAGCTGCCCTCCAGTGCTCTGCACCTCCCCTGCAGCCAGGCAGATTTATCTGCTGCCAGCAATGATCCTGCTCTGGCACCAGAGGCCCCAGGCCCTTCCAAGTCCAAGGGCCAAGGGGAAGTCAAGGCTGTCCCACACCAGCTCACTGCGAAGTGCTGGAGGGCCGGAGGGAACAGCAAGGCTGCCCCCAGCAGCGAGGCCCTTGCTGTGCAGGGCACTGCCCACATGCTCTCACCTGTGCTTAGGAGCCAGGGGCTCACCACTCTGCTGGCTTAGGTTAGGATATATTTCAGAGGGTGAAACCCAGGCCTGGAGAAGCTTCTTCTTGCCACAGTTTCCTGCTTTATCTGCGGAGCCCTCGGCTGTTGGCTGGCTCGGAGACTCTGCTCTATCACTGGGGGCGTCAGAGGGGAGGGGGGGAGAGGAAAAGCAGGTCTGGGGAGGACTTGACAGGGAGGAAGAGGAAACAGAAGGCTCAGAGAAGTCCTGCTCTGCACACTCAGCACCTGCACCACTTCTCAGCTCTGGCACCTCCAAAGGACTGCTCTGCTCCCTCCCACCTAAGCCTGAGTCGGCCACCTGCTTCTGGCCACTGTGGACACTCACTCTGGCAGGCAGCTCAGGTGCTCTGCCTGGCTCACAAGCACCAGCAGCACTTCCTTGCAGGTCTTCATGCAAAGGCACTGCACCCAGGGACTGCTTTCCTGCCTCTGAAGGGTTCTCCTCCCCTGCAGCAAGCCCAGGGGGCTCCTGAGGGTCCCCCAGCAGCTCATCATCAGAGCCTCCCTCCAGGATGACAGGGAGAGTGGTGAGCTTCAGACCACGCTCCCCAGCCAGGGGAACAGCAGACTTCAGGCTCGGGAGACAACCAACCAAACCCTCCTCCCCATCAGGTTTTGAAGGCCTGTCACTGCTGAGCTCCCTGAGCACCACTGCTGGGCTGGCAGTCACCAATGAGCTGCTCTGGAGGAGGCACCCAGCAGCATCTGAGCCTCTGCCATTAGGTAAGGAGGGCCCAGCAGCAGGTTTGACATCATGGCCTGAAGAAGGCAGCTCAGCACTGAAATCATCAGCCTGAGAGCCTGGCAGGCTCTTCAGGGTGACAGACAGGCGTGGGGCTGGCTTTGGAGGCACAAGCACCTCCCTGCCAGCCCTCCTGACAGCAGCATCCTGGGGGGACGGGGCACAGGCTCCTGGGGTTGGCCTGGCAGGTGCTGCTGGGTCATCTTCATCAAGTGGAGCTGCTCTGGGGGCACATTCTCCTCCTCTCTTTTCACCAAAGGTCTCCTGCTTCTCTTCCAGCCCACTCTCAGGAGAAGGCAGCTGTTCAGCACCAGTCCCTGGGGAGAGGCTGCTGCTGCCTTTGGAGAGAGAGCCAAAGTGTTCAGCATCCTCCACGCAGGGTCCAGCATTTACACCAGCCTGCAGAGCAGCCTCACAGGTCTGGATGGGACCTACCCTGCCACTAGAGAGCTTTGATGATGGGTACCCCAGTCCTGGAGCAAACCCTGCTCCCTCTCCTGTCACATCTGAACCCTGAAGTAACCTTCCACTGAAATCCAAGTCCTGTTTCTGACCTTCCTGCCCACCTGAAGTGACCTCCTCTGACCCACTGAGGAGAAAGGACACAGATTTCCTGTTGCCTAGCCTGCTTCTTTCCCAAGAAGCCTCAACCTGCTTCTCTGGAGCCAGAGGAGGGCTGTCAGGAGGAGTGCCCAGAGGGTTTGGTGCAGCTTTGACATCACCAGCAGTCAAAGCCACATCTGCACTGCTCCCTGCAGCACTGTGAGCGGAGTGCTGCAGCCCTGCAGGGTGCTCTGGGGAACAGACTTCCTCACCAGCAAGGCACAGAGGGGGAGAACTAGCACCAGCTTTGAAACCTGGCCCACCTGCTTCCCAGCCAGGCTTGGCCAGGAAGGGATTACTGTCATGGAAGTGACGCTCAGAGGGGACAGAAGGTGCAGGTGGCCGAGAGAGGCCTCGGGACGCCGGCAGCCCGCAGCTCTCTGGCCCCTGGCCCTGGGAGCTCTGCCCCCACCCAGAAGCAAAAGGATTGTTTGTGCTACCAGAGACCTGCCCAGGAGGAGGTGCTTTGGGAGCAGGGGGTGCAAGATGAGGGGATGAAGGGAAATGAGCAGCTCCTTCGGGATGCAGGGCTGAGGCTGCCCTGCCCCACCCCGGGCTGAAGGGGTTCCTGCCCCTGAAAAGCTCTGCGGCAGGAGGAGCAGGAAAGGCAGCAGCCCCAGGGGCGTCCTCGGGGCCTGGCCCTGGGGCTTTCTGCCCTGCTTTAGGAACAAAAGGATTGTTGTCACTCCTGAGAGAGTGTCCAGAAAGAAAAGCAGGAAGGGAGTCAGGTGCAAGAGTAGGAAGTGTGGCTTTGGTTTCCTCCTCTGCAGGCAGGCCCAGTCTGCAAAAAGGGACAAAAAACTTCGCTTGTCACTCGAGACTGCAACAGGAGGCAGCAGCAAAGCTCCAGCACCAGGCTCCACCAGCTCCTAACGGCTGGGGAGGAACTCAGACTTGCAAGAGACCTCAGGAGCCCTTCTGGCAGGCTTTATGTGCTTCAAGGTTGTCTTTACAGAGCAGCTGGAGCTTGCACAGCTCCCTGAGGTGGCTGCCTCTAAGCACTGTCACCGTCTGCACCCAAGCCACGTCGTTAGTACCGTGAGGCAAGATGTTCAAGCAGGAGGAAGCACTGGAAATGAGGGGTTAAGAGACAGGCATGAAAGGCAGGCTCCTTAGCAGGACACACCCATAACATACATCTGAAAGCAGAAATCCTCTTGGTTTGTATTTATCTGAAGGACAAAAGGAGCAGGGCCTCCGGGAGAGCCTGCTGCACCAATTCACCCAAGCTCTCCTTCACCTCCCTCTCCACAGGGCTCCAACAGTGACCACAGCCAAACAGGGAAGAGCTAAGTGAGAGATGTTAGAACTGCTGCCTCACCCCCTGGCTCCAGACAGAAGTTAGTTCTTGCAGGAGATCCAGCAAGGAAGGGGAAAAGCCCTGCACTCAGAGAGCCACTGTCCCAGGGTCACTTCCCAGGGACACCTCTCTGCCCATCTCTTTTTCACACCAAGAGAGAACTCAGAGCTATTATTTGTTATCAAAGCACCTCAGACCCACACAGGATGCCAAGCCAGGAAGCTGCCTGGCAAGGAGGAAGCAGCCCAGTTAAAACCTGCCCCCAGCACTGCTCAGCACCAGCTGTGTCCCCACCACTGACCTGGGCTTGACAGCTTTGGTCTTTGCAGGGGCAGCTCTCTCAGGCCTCCGCTCCTCCTCGAAAGGGTTGAGAGGCTGCTTGCTTGCAGAGCCATCCTCTGCCTGCTGGCTGTCTTCTGGGGGACTGCCTCTGCTTCCATCTGCTGCAGGTTCAAGCTGTTTGGTCTCTTGTTCACTCTTCTCTTCTGGAATGCAGCTTGCCTCACCCTGCAAGGTGCTGTCAGGGATACCCTCGGCATCACTGCTCTTGACTGCATCCTTCTTCCCAGTGACCAGAGAGAGCAAGGCAGACTTTTTGGGCTCTGGCTTTTTGGGCTCTTTAATGACCTCCCCAGCAGGAGGAAGGCTGGGCTCCAGCTGTTCTTCACTGCTAAGCAACTTGTATGATGGCAAGGTCATGGATTTAAAGGTCTCCAGGGATGCAGACCCAGAGAAAGCATGGCTAGGAGATGTTCTTCCTGCCTCTTCAGGGGTTTTAGCAGACCTGGAGGACAGGTTCTCTTCTGAAGCAAAGAGCTGCTTCCTCCTGAAGTTGTGAGGAGAGGGGGAAGAGGCTGGAGTGTTGTCCTTGGCCCTGCTCTCTTCCATATAGACATGACTGCCATTGATGCACAGACTGGACTTGGAAACTGGATCATTTTTGGATTTAAGGCCGCTGAACAGTGAGAGCCCTTCCTTCCTGCTGTGGTTAGTGCTCACTGGGTTTAGGTGCTTGTCCAAAGTGGCTGTTTTACGAGATCTGAATACAGGAGAAGGAGAGGACTTCCCTTCCAGGGCATATCCAAAGGCTTCTGGGAAAAAAAAGAATCAAACAGGGAGAAATTCAACATCATCCTTCCCCCCGAGGTGGTCTCCTCAGTGCCTCACAGCCATTAACAGACTGCAGAAGCAGCACAAACATGACTGCACCAGCCCCCCTCAAAGCCTCAGGCTGCCCTCCCACTGCCAGCTCTCAGCAGAGCAGGTCACAGATGCCATTTTTAGTGACCTAAAACCACCAGAGCCCACATCAGGAAGCTGCAGCACCACCATGTGCAGACAGCGCTTGCACAGCTGCTCTGCTGCCCCAGGGCTGTGAGCGGTGATGTGTGAAGCCACCACCACGGGCAGGAGGGACTTCCTCCAGATTCACTCAGGAAGAAGAATTTAAGCAGTGTAAGAGAGCCTTGGAGGAAGGCTTCTGTGTGCCAGCACTCACCCTCTGAGGCAGGAGAGGTCTCGGAGTCCTCCTCGTCCCACTGCGGCTGGAAGTCGCTGGGCCGCAGCAGAACCTTGGGGGTGGCAGGCTGCTGCGTGGGCAGGACTGACATGGACTGGGAGAGGGAGCTCTTCTGCAGGCCAGGCTTGGAAAAGAGGCTTTTGAACTTGGATTTCTTCTTCTCCTTCTCGGCTGCCTCTTCGTCGCTGTCGCCGGAGGAGGCAGAGGCGCTGGGAAGGACGGCCGAGGCCGTGTCCGAGAGCCCGCTGCTCCTCTTCCCCTTCAGCTTGTCCCTCAGCTTGCCAAAGGCAGAGCGAGACTTGTCCTTGGCTGACAGGTCAAACATGCTGGCAGTCAGGTTGCTCCTCATGAACTGGATGTCCACCTCGATCTCCCCTCGCTCCTTCTCCTTCTTGCCCGGCTTGGAGCGGAGCTTGTACCACCTGCAGGGACAGGGAGGGGGAGGTTGCAAAGCAGCTCTGGGGGCAGGGGGCACTGCAGGGGAGGTGATTTAGAACAGGCTCCCCAGAGGGGCTGTGGAGTCTCCTTCTCTGGAGACTTTCAAGCCCCACCTGGCTGTGCTCCTGTGAGACCTGTGCTGGAGCCTATGACCCTGCTCTGGCAGGGGGGTTGGACTTGATCATTTTCAGAGGCCCCTTCCAGCCCCTAGCATCCTGGGATGCTGTGAAGCACAGAGGCTTGTTTTGAAAGCCAAATAAACCCAGAGTGTAAAAACCAAAGAGAGAAAGAAAAGCCTTCAGTCCTATGACTGCAGCATGGTCATAGGACCTCAGGGGCCAAAGAAAACCTTCCTGACTGTAAACAGAAAGAATTCAAAAGCCAGAGCAGGAAGGGTTAAAACAAAGGGAGGGGAAACAGAAACACAGCACAGGAAAAAAAAGAGGAGCCCCCCCCAGGAGAGCAGCACAACACAGAACTCCCCTGCTGCAGCTCTCTGCTGTGCTGTCATCTGGCTTCCTGAAATTCACAGAGGACTTTGAAGTGGGCGTAAAAGCAGCAGCCTGAGAGCTGACACTGCTTCCACAGCCTGCTCGCAGCCCCACGCCCTCATACCATTCATTCCAGCTCCTTTCCAGCCCCTATCTTAATGCCTCTTAAGCCAAGGAACCCCTAATCAGCCCTCTGAGAGCCAGGCCAGGCCTCACCAACCGTCTGGGGCTTTCCACTCACCTCTGCAGCTGGGGACTGGAGTGCACCAGGAAGGACATTCACAGAACCATTTGGGTTGGAAAAGGCCTCCAAGAGCATTGAGTCCAGCCCAGCACCACCATGGCCTCTAAACCATGTCCCCAAGGGCCATGGCCACAGGTTTCTTGAACACCTCCAGGGATGGGGACTCCACCACCTCCCTGGGCAGCCTGTTCCAATCCCTGACCACTCCTGCAGCAAAGAAATGTTCCCTCATCTCCAAGCTAAGCCTCCCCTGGCACAATTTCAGGCCATTTCCTCTCCTTCTATCACCTGATCCTACACAGAAGAGACCAACCCCTACCTGGCTCCAACCTCCTTTCAGGGAGCTGTAGAGAGCAATAAGGTCTCCCCCTCAGCCTGCTCTTCTCCACACTAAAACAGCCCCAGGACCCTCAGCTGCCCCTCACCAGCTCTGTTGCTTACAGACAAAGCCTTGGCCCTCCTCTGAAACGCTGCTCCAGACTATTCAGCACACCCAGGAAGAGCTTGTGGTAGCCTAAACCACCCCACCACCACCTCCACACCACCACCACCCCTGCTCTGTTACCACTCAATGACTTTCAAACCACATCAGGGCCAGGGAAGAGAATTATCAGCTCTGCACAGCAAAGCTTTTGTCTGTGGCTGGAGCCACAGACCTCCCGACTCCACAGAACCGGTAGGAAAAGCCTCTGGAAGACTCTGCCCTCCTCCTCCTCACCAGCTGGAATGGGACCTAAGGGAAGCAAAGAGGGCTTGCAAAGCTGCCTCCCCACTGCATTTACATCTGAAGCCCTTGGAAGGTGCACTGGAAGCAATGAGAGAGAAGAGGAGAAGGCAGCTGGCTTCAGAAGATTAACCTGGAGATGAATTCAGAAACAGAAGCGCTCCAGAGGCAAATGAAGCCCCGAGCCCCATGCTGCAGGCACTGTGCTCTGAAAGTCAATCAGGTGCTGCCAACCTGCCCCCTTCACTTCTGAGGTCAGTCTGCACCTGTCCATCAACACAGGGGGCTGGACTTGATGACCTTTAAAGGTCCCTTCCAAGCCCAAGCATTCTGTTGGTTTTCCAGATAAAACCAGCCCTGCCCAGGGAGAGGCCAGCAGGGCAGCGCCGTGCTGACAAAAGGCATTCAACGAGAGCCTCTGGGGCTGGGGGAATGACTCTGACAGCTGGAAAGCATGGACTCATCAGAGAATGGTCTGGGCTGGATGGGACATTGAAGATCACCCAGTGCCAACCCCACTGCCATGGCCAGGGGCACCTCCCACCAGCACAGGCTGCTCAAGGCCTCATCCAGCCTGGCCTTCAACACCTCCAGGGAGGGGACAGCCACAGCCTCCCTGGGCAACCTCACCCTCACTCTAAAGAACTTCTTCCTCATCTCCAGTCTCAAGCTCCTCTCTTCCAGCTCAAAGCCATCCCCCTTCCTCCAAGCCCTTGTCACAAGTCCCTCCCCAAACACCAGGCGTTCTCCCAGGAGCATCAAGGTTGGATTTTGGGTTGGGTTTGGCGGTTTGTTTTTTTCCCCTTTCAATTCTCCTCTGGCCCAGACACAAAGAAACCAACCCAGGAGGCCCTGCAGGGAGGGCTGACTCCCTGAACTCTGCTGACTGAAGGCACCTCGTGCTCCGTGGTGTAAACACAGCAGCCCTTGACACAACCTTAATGACAGCCTCGCTGTAATTGAGGCTCTGCGGGCGGCGACGGCTTCAGCGAGAGCCACGACGCAGCTCCCGGCTGCGGCCAGCTCCTGCATCGGCTCAGGGGAACGAGAGGAGGAAGGTGACTCAGCCAGGCCACCCCAAACCACATTACAAGGCTGCTGACTCCCGGTCAAACCCCTCCCAGTCACCACTGTGGGATTCCAGGGCTATGTTGAAAGGAGCAGGTATGACACAGAGCTGGCGCTGGGGATTAGAGGAGAAGTCTCCCAGCCTGGTGTCCTGCTGGCAGCAGGGATGCCAGCCCCTGCAAGGTGAACTGTCTGCTCCTGGCTGCACTTGGGCTCTGCCAAGTGTTTACCAAGGAAACTCCCCCAGCAGCTGGCCGCAGCCTGGCTTTGCTCTCCAGCAGAAGGTGAAGGGGTTTCAAGCACTGAGTCGCTGGAGCGTGTCCAGAGAAGGGCAACAAAGCTGCTGAAGGGTCTGGAGAACGGAGGGCTCACCCCAGGGGGTTTGAGGGATCCCTGTGGGACAGAGGGGTTCCCTGCCAGACCATCACACCTCTGGGTGCCTCAGCAATGTCTCCTACCCCTATTGTGTCACCGTGGGGCACATGGGTTCCCCACTAGAACTCCACACCCCTGTGAGGCACAGAGATTTCCATAAGGAACAGGACATCCTATAGGCATCCGGGGTCACCCACCAGCACCCCAAGCCCCCCCATCACTCTTCCCAGCTCCTGTGGGGCACATCCGACACCCCACCACCACCACCTCCTCTCGACCCTCGTGGGGCACAGAAGCCCCCCGCGATCGCTTCATGATCCCCTCAGAGCTCCCGACCCCAACTCCCCATGTGCCCCTCGCTCCCCTCACGGCTGCCGCCGCCCGCCCCGCCACCCCGCGTCACCCTCGGTGCCCTCCTAGCCCCAGCCCCACCTGGTGTGCCGCCGGCCGCCGTCGGTCCGCAGCGCGGCCAGGTCCACCTCTGCCCGTCCCAGGAACTTGTCGAGGCCGACGAGGGCGCGGTGCAGCACGGTGAGGCGGAGGGCGGCGGGCCGCGGCGGCGGCGGCAGCTCGAAGGTGGCCTCCTCCCGCCACAGCGGCTGCCCCTGGCACCGCTCCGCCACCGATGTGGAGAACTTCTCGCGGCCCAGCGCCATCACGGTGTAGGCATCGCTGCCGCCGCCGCCGCCCGCCGCCGCCTTGGCGCGCAGCCCCCGCGCCCGCAGCACCGTCACCTGCACGTGGGTGGGAACCCAGGCCGGGGCCGAGCCCGCGCCCAGGCCCGACATGGCAGCGGGAGCGGAGCGGCGACGGCAGCGGCGACGGGAGCGGCTCCGGTGCGCGGCGCCGGTGCGGCGGCCCCGCCCCTCTCGCGAGAGCACGGGGCGGGGCTTGGGGCGGGGCTTGGGGAGGGGCGGGGCCGAGGCTCGGGGCGGGCAGGTGCGGGCAGCTGTGCGACGTGCGTGACACGCGTGACACAGATGTGTGCTGGTGGGGACAGATGTGTACAGGTGTGACGGGTACAGGTGTGTGCAGGTGTGTGCAGGTGCGTGACGTGTGCGTAGAGGTGTGATGTGCGTGTACAGGTGTGATGTGCGTGTACAGGTGTGTGCAGCTGTGTGACGTGCGTGTACAGGTGTGACGTGCGTGTACAGGTGTGATGTGCATGTACAGGTGTGTGCAGCTGTGTGACGTGCGTGTACAGGTGTGATGTGCATGTACAGGTGTGTGCAGCTGTGTGACGTGCGTGTACAGGTGTAATGTGCATGTACAGGTGTGTGCAGCTGTGTGACGTGCGTGTGCAGGTGTGTGCAGGTGTGTGACGTGTGCGTACAGGTGTGTGACTGTACAGGTGTGTGCAGCTGTGTGATGTGCGTGTACAGGTGTGATGTGCGTGTACAGGTGTGTGCAGCTGTGTGACGTGCGTGTACAGATGTGACGTGCGTGTACAGGTATGATGTGCATGTACAGGTGTGTGCAGCTGTGTGACGTGCGTGTACAGGTGTGATGTGCATGTACAGGTGTGTGCAGCTGTGTGACGTGTGCGTACAGGTGTGACGTGCGTGTACAGGTGTGATGTGCATGTACAGGTGTGTTCAGGTGTGTGACGTGCGTGTACAGGTGTGACATGCGTGTACAGGTGTGTTCAGGTGTGTGACGTGTGTGTACAGGTGTGACGTGCGTGTACAGGTGTGATGTGCATGTACAGGTGTGTGCAGCTGTGTGACATGCGTGTACAGATGTGATGTGCGTGTACAGGTGTGTGCAGCTGTGTGACGTGTGTGTACAGGTGTGACATGCGTGTACAGGTGTGATGTGCTTGTACAGGTGTGTTCAGGTGTGTGACGTGTGTGTACAGGTGTGACGTGCATGTACAGGTGTGATGTGCGTGTACAGGTGTGTGCAGGTGGGGACAGATGTGTACAAGTGTGACGTGCCCAGGTGTGTGACACACACAGGTCACATGCAGGTGTGACATGTACAGGTGTGTGCAGGTGTGTGGCATGTACAGGCATGTGCAGGTGTGTGACGTGTGTACAGGTGTGTGCAGGTGGGGACAGATGTGTATAGGTGTGACATGCATGTACAGGTGTGTGATGTGCAGGTGTGGACAGGTTCAGACAGGTGTGTGACATGCAGGTGACGTGACATACAAGTGACATACAAGTGTGACATACATATACCGGTGTGTGACATGCACAGGTCACATGCAGGTGTGGACAGGTGTGTGGCAGGGGGACATGCACAGTGTGACATGCACATACAGGTGTGTGACATGCACAGGTCACATGCAGGTGTGTGCAGGTGTGGACAGGTGTGTGGCAGGGGGACATGCACAGGTGTGACACGCACATACAGGTGTGTGACATGCACAGGTCACATGCAGGTGTGTGCAGGTGTGGACAGGTGTGTGGCAGGAGGGACATGCCCAGGTGTGACATGCACATGCAGGTGTGTGACATGCACAGGTCACATGCAGGTGTGTGCAGGTGTGGACAGGTGTGTGGCGGGGGACATGCACAGTGTGACATGCACATACAGGTGTGTGACATGCACAGGTCACATGCAGGTGTGGACAGGTGTGTGGTGGGGGGACATGCCCAGGTGTGACATGCACATGCAGGTGTGTGACATGCACAGGTCACATGCAGGTGTGTGCAGGTGTGGACAGGTGTGTGGCAGGAGGGACACGCCCAGGTGTGACACACACATGCAGGTGTGTGACATGCACAGGTCACATGCAGGTGTGTGCAGGTGTGGACAGGTGTGTGGCGGGGGACACGCCCAGGTGTGACACGCACATACAGGTGTGTGACATGCACAGGTCACATGCAGGTGTGTGCAGGTGTGGACAGGTGTGTGGCAGGAGGGACACGCCCAGGTGTGACACACACATGCAGGTGTGTGACATGCACAGGTCACATGCAGGTGTGTGCAGGTGTGGACAGGTGTGTGGTGGGGGGACACGCCCAGGTGTGACACGCACATACAGGTGTGTGACATGCACAGGTCACATGCAGGTGTGTGCAGGTGTGGACAGGTGTGTGGCGGGGGGACACGCCCAGGTGTGACACGCACCTACAGGTGTGTGACACGTGCAGGTGTGTGAGGCTCCCTGCCTCTCCCAAGCTAATATCCACACTGGTGAAACCTCCTGAGTTCTGGTGGGATGCCAGGGGCCCTTTTTAGTGCACCCCAGGCTGGCAAACCCCTGCGGGGCAGGGGGCTACAGGGCTCGGGGAGATGCGGCAGGGTAAGTGGGTGGCACTGTGGCATACCCAGAGCCTGGCTTCTCCTTGCCTGCCTGCTCAGCATGGATCTGCCAGCCACAGCCCCAGGGAAGGGGTTGCATGCACCCCCAAGCCTTGGGCAGCCCCTTGGGCAGGGCAGATGGGAGAAGCCTCCCTCTGCTTGGCACAGACTGGAAGGCACTGTGGTATTTCCAAGGTTTATTTCACATGAGGAGTGGGGAAGACAGGACAAAAACTTGACAGTCACCAGGACATACACCCAAGGGCATCCCCAAATCACAGCATGGTGAAGGGCACAGCCCTGAGCTCTGCTCACACGGGAGTGGGCGCAGAGGAGCTGGACTCACACTGCCAACACCTCCCACCAGCAGAAAGAGGTTGAAAACAAGAGCTTGACCTCCCTGCCTTGCCCCTCTGCCCCACGTACCCAGACCAGAGGGCAGGGACCTCGGGACCCCACTCCTCCCTGCCTGACCACACTGCTGTTCCTCCAGCTTCAGCTACCACAAACAGCACAGAAGCACAAATATCTGCCCCGGGTGGAGAGGGAGAAACAGGAGAAGCTTTAAGGGGAGCAGAATTCACTTCCCCCCAGCCCGCCATGTTCAGAGCTCCCCTTGCTCCCCTTTGCCTTTCCTTCGCCAAAGATACCGCTGCAGCTCCCGGGACCAATCCCAGCCTTGAGGCTGCAGCCGGGATGGAGTGGAGATGCTGGAAAGGGTTCGTATCTGCAGAAAAGTTCTCCCCTTCCTGATGGGCTGCCCAACACCTGCCCAAGCCCAGCACGACGGAGTTCCTCGTCCTTCAAGAGAGCTGAGCCACCGCGTCCTGCTGCCAGCCACGCCAGGAGGCACCTCTGGGCGGGATCTTGTCCCTCATCCATAGGGGCACGCCCGAGGCTGAGCTGCCTCTTGGAGAATGGCTCAAGAGCTTGTTCCCAGCTGCCTCCAGCTAGCTCTCCAGCCCCAACAGCATGAAGAAGACGGCTCCAGGGGCCCTTCTGTGACCACGAGAGCTCCCGAGGGACAGTCCTTCTCCTCTCCAGGTTGGTGCAAGCACCGGAGGGTCCTTCCAGCGCCATCACCCCCCAGCGCTGCTCCTTTGTCCCCTTCACAGCGCCCGGCCCTGCAGGAAGAGGGTGGGAGGTGGCGCAGCATCACCCAGCAGGCTCAACCCTCACAGCTGCATATCGCAGGGGACAGGGACCCGAAGCCACCACCCTGGAAGACAGGGGAGCAGCAGGCATGGAGGGGGACCCAGAACCAGAGCAGGGTAGAAAGCACCACGCATAAGGTCTGGAGGTCCAGCAGCCTGTCAGCCAGCGGGGTCATGGCATCCCAGGGAGGTGTGGGCAGAAAGCCAGGCTGACGCTGGGCTCACGTGCCCCCCGAAAGCAGGCAGCTGCCCATGGGCTGGCCAAAGGCACCAGAGAAGGCAGCAGCCAAAGCAGGCGGAGGAGATTCTGCCCTCACCCCACACTCACTCTCTTCCTGGCTCTCAGCTGCTCCCAGTCAGATGGAAGGACCCAGTGGTGTCTCTCTGCCAGCAAACCTTCAACAGGAGAGCAGAGTGAGTGAGGAGCCAGGATCTCTCCCATGGTTTCACCGCCCCCCACAATTCACCATCCCACACTCCCAGGATGGATGGATCCTTCCTCAGAACACCCAGCTCCAGGGGATGCTTTCTGGCACCTCTTTCTGCACCTCTTTGCCCACAGCAGCTCTGCCTGTGTGTGCTGGCAGGAACCTCTCCTGCCTTTGGGCATCGATATCCACAGTAATCAGAATCATTCAAGTCTTAATCATACTAATACAAATCTCGGGGGGGAGGGGCGAGAAACTCACCCTGACTTTTGCAGAAGGAGGTGGGAACCCACAGGCAGGGACAGTGGGCTGGCAGGGCAGAGCTACAGCGTCCCTGTTCACTAGCAGCATTTTCTTGACCAAGGAAGAGCAGATCCCACCCTGGCAGGCTGGGATCTTCCCCAGGAAGGGACAACATGGCACTGGGCTGGGCTGAGACCCCAGTTTTGCAGCCCAGTGGAAGGGCCAAAGTTTTAGGGGAACCTAAAGGCAGAGAGCAGCAGTTCCCCAACTCCTCACCTCGTCACCTCTCCCCCACACCCCAGAGTCTTCCAGTTCTGGGGTCTGCCTGTGCCCCAGCTCCACACAACGCTGTCAGACCACGTCCCCCCACCCACACTCCTCCTGGTGACACCCCAAAGGGCTGTTCCCCCCAAACCTCCCCTGAGCAAGCACCTGCGGGTACCTACTGGTCAAGCTGCAAGCACAGCGTGGTTTGAGTGCCCTGCAGCTGGGACTCGCCCAGGGGCCGCTGCCGGTACCCACTGCCCTGGGTCAGGCTGTTCTCCTCCGTCCGGCTGCTGCACTGGCTGCTGCTGCCGCTGTCCCGAGCCTCGCCGGCCTCCTCGGGGCGCCCGGGGGCTTTGCTGTCCTCGGAGGGCCCCCTTCCCGGGCTGAAAGCACAGGGGCAGCGCTGCAGGTCCCGGGACACGGCGTGGAGGCGGCGGCCAGCGCGGCGCGGGCGGCACAGCAGCTTACGGAAGGCACTCCTGAAGTCGGGGCTGCGGCAGTAGATGATGGGGTTGAAGGCTGAGTTGACGTAGCCCAGCCAGTTGAGGAAGAGGAAGAGTTGATCCGACACCAGCGGCCGGCAGAAGACCTTGATGATGTTGGCCACAAAGAAGGGCAGCCAGCAGAGCGTGAAGGTGCCCATGATGATGCCCAGGGTCTTGAGTGCCTTGTGCTCCTTGATGGCCAGCAGGCGGGAGGGACGCCTCCGCCGGCCGCTCGGGGAGCTAGGGCTGGGGGGCTCCTGCAGGAACCTCACCTTGTCCTTGCCGATGAGCTGGACGTGCCGCGTGGCCACGGCGAAGACGCGGACGTAGACGAAGATCATGACGAGCAGCGGCACGTAGAAGGAGATGGTGGAGGAGATGATGGCGTAGGTCATGTTGGTGACGAAGTCACAGCAGCGGGGGTCGTCGTAGCAGCGCACCGCCTGCTCGTCCGCCCCGTCCCGCCACCAGTGGTTCATGATGGGGAGGAAGGAGATGAAGGCAGAGATGGCCCAGACCAGGCACACCGCGGCCCGTGCCCGGCCCTTGGTCACCAGCGCCTCGTACTGCAGGGGGGAGGTGATGGCGAGGTAGCGATCCACGGCGATGGCGCAGAGGGTCTCGATGCTGGCCGTGACACACAGCACGTCCAGCGAGGTCCACAGCTCGCACACCACCGTGCCGTAGGGCCAGTGCCCGCTCAGCAGGATGATGGCCCCGGGGGGCACCACCAGCAAACCCATGATGAGGTCGGCACAAGCCAGCGAGGTGATGAAGACGTTGGTCATGGTCTGCAGCCTCGGCGTCCTGGCGATGGCCACGATCACCAGCAAGTTGCCGGCCACGATGACCAGCACGGTGAGGCTCAGGGCAGCCCCCACCACCCACTGCCGGCTCAGGCTGCTGGCACCGCTGCAGTTGGTGTCCAGCGCGGCTGCCCCCCAGGCGCTGCCGTTGCCGTGGGACGGGGGCAGGGGACTCATCTCCGCCGGGCTCGGGGTGAGTGTCTCGGTCCCGCAGCCCCGACGTGCCCGCCCCGCTGCCCGCCGCAGCCCGGAGCAGCCCTCGGGGGGCACCGGCGGGGCTGCAGCGGGGCCGCGCTCCCTCCGCCGCGCTCCCGGGACCGCTCGGGGAGGAGGAGGAGCCTTTAAAGGCTCGGGGGAGAGGCGGGGGGTGGCGACGGGCTGTCCCGTTCCGGAGATCAATGAGAGGGGAGTGGGCTGCCGCACCGCCTTTTCCAACCCCCGGGAAGCTCTGCTTCCCTCCGGCATCCCCGCGGTTCAGTCAGCCCCTCGCCTTGTGCTTTCCCCGGCTCCCTGCTCCTCTCCGTGAGCCCTCTCTGTGCCTTCCAGACCCTTTCCATGCTCTCCAGCCCCTCTCCCTGTGCTCCATCTCCTCTCCGTGCTCTTCAGCCCCTCTCACTGTGCCCCTTTCTGTGTTCTTCTGCCCCTCTCACTGTACCACCCTCCATGCCCTCCAGCCTCTCCCGGTGCCCTCCAGCCCCTTGCCCTGCACCCTGGTCTTGTACCATCTGTCCTTGCTCTCCCTGCACCATGCCATGCACACACTAATACCTCACCATGCACTCTGGTCCTTCTTTGTGCTCCTCTCACCCTTCACCCCTCATTTTGCACCCCTCACCATCTGCTCTGGTCCTTCTCCATGCCCATCAACATCCTACCCTTGCTCTGAACCCTTCCCTGTGCACTCCAGGACCTCACTATGTGCCACTCACTGCATGCTTCTCTCCATAACCCCCTCACCGTGCTCAGGCTCTCCCTGGGTTGTCCCTGATGAGGACCACGACACCCCTGTCCCCCCACAGGAGCAGAGAGGAGGCATAATGGCACCATGGCAGTGCCATCTCCACTCCAAAGGCTGGCACCCAGCGTGTCCCTCAGTCACTCCCATCTTTACTACCCAAACCTCCTTTCCCACTGATGGAGGAGAAGGATCAGACCTTTGCTGCTCCCCTCCTGCATTTGGGTGGGTGCTGGTGTTCTGGAGACCCCCACCCACTCTCCCTTCTCCACACATGGCAACGGGGGAGCCACCTTTCCGTACTGGAAGGCACTGGGCTGACCCCAGCAGGCTTGACTCCATCACTAAGCCCAGCTCTGCTCCTGAGGGCCCCTGGGCAGTCTCCAAAGTGGGTTAATTTTTTCACTATCAGCTATTTATACAAATCCTGGAAGTTCTGAGAGGGGCCCTCTCCAAATATGGCATTTTGAAAGTTGCAGCCAAATGGGGGAATGCTGACACAGAGGGGGCAAAAAAATACATATGAAACATATATAGAAAAAAAGATCCTGTTGGCATTGCATCCCATTCATGAGCAAGCAAGACACAGCCCCATTTCTCACAAGCCTGATCCTTACAAGAGTGTTTTGGTTGTTCAAAGCAGTCAGAGGAGGGTTTGATGCAACCCCTTGTAGCTCCCAGCTCTGGCATTCGCTGCTGGCTCAGACCAAGCCCTGGATTTGCTGTTTCCAGGGCTCTGTGTCCTGCCCCTGGCATGGCACCCAGGAGGCATGCCCAGGGCAGTTGTCATCCTTCCAGTGTGGCTGCACAGGTACCTCCAGCATGCACCAGCCCACGGAGCCACAGTTTCTAGGGGTCACTCAGAGACCGCTGGACACCTCTGAACACCTCACCTTCTCCAGCCAGTGACCAGCACAGCTCCCCACGCAGCGCCAGGGCAACCTTCTGCTGGCATCCTGAGCCTGAGGGAGATGTAAATCACCTTCCAGATCTTAAACAGTTTTCACATGCTGGCAACTCCTGCTTACGTGGATGTAAATCCCTGCACTGCTTAATCCCAGTCCCAGAGCCTTATCTGCCCCAAGCAGGCTGCAGGCACACAACAGCCCCAAGGAAGTGTTTCAGGTTCACAGGTACAGTTCCAGTCCTATTAATCCCTTCACTGAGCTGTGCAGAGCAGGGGAATCAGCACCTGGCATTATACAGATAGAGGAGAGCTTGTGATGGCTGCAGGAGCTTGGCAGACACTAGGTCTGGCTCCAGCCTGCTGAAGGGAAGGGCAATGCACCCCAAGGGCTGATGTGATGGTGAGGGTCATGCTGTCAGGATGAGCCAGAGCTGTGGTGCTGAGCTTCTCACCTGCAAACAGGAGAGCCAGACCTTGTCCAAACCCAGCCTGTGAAGAGGCAGACGAGGACAGCACGGAGGAAGGGAGCACAAGATCATTTCTGTCTGCCCAAGAGACAGCCCCAGCCTGTGCAAGTAGTCCATGAGCCTGTGTGCAGGAAGCTGGCAGGGAGGAGGGCAGCAGAGCCCTGCCCAAGCTCCCATGACTTGCCACCTCAGGTATTAAACAGTTTTAATCCTCTGTTCAGTTCCTAATTGCATCCCTGAGCTCACCGACGCTGGCTGGCCCCCAAGAGGGCAGGCAGGCACCGAGCAGGGGTTGAGCTCAGTGGGAGGAGAGACTGGGCAGCAACAGGCAAGAGCCAGCTTTGCCTCCCAGCATCATTAAACACAGCACATTCAGGCTCTGCCAAGGCTGAGCCAGGCTGATGCCACACTAGGATAAAACAAAAGCTTTTTATAGCTTGGAACTCTTGCCCTCAGCCCTGGCAAAATGTTTGTGTGACAGAACAAGTGATAAAAGCCAGCGGGGGCAGGAGTGCTGCTTGCTGCCATCCCTGCTGCAGGCACCCACCAGCAGGGCCAGGAGCATCCCCCTCTGCCTGGGGCCTCGCTGCTCTCCCCTCTGGTTCAGTTTCCTCAGCTTCTGGGCAGAAAGCAAACCCTGGGGCAGCAAAGCATTGCACCAAAACTCTCCCCACAGAGCCCTGGAGGGGCTTCGCCTGTCCATCCCCAGCCCTTCCCTGGCCATGGGTGCAGGGAGCAGGCACTGCTGCACCCAGAGAGATGCCAGTTCAGCTTTGCACCAGTAAGAGATGGTGCCAGAGCCCCTCTTGGGCCAGGCTGGTGTTGCAAAGTGTTGCCTGTCCATGGAATCCGGAGGCAGGGCTGTGCTGGCACAAGTCCCCAGCCCAGAGCAAAGGGCAAGGGCAGCTGGAGGGATTCACCAGCACAGCCCAGGAGAGCCACAGGCACCAGCATCTCCCCAGCCTCTTTTATCCCTCCCTCCCTAATCCCCAAATGCCTCCTGGGTGGAGATGGATGCATCCCAGTTCAACACTAACCCCTCTTGCTGGGCTGGCATCGCCAAGGGGTGAGATGAGGCTGTCCAGGCTGCAGGGAAGGTCCTGCCACCACCCAATGCCATGGAGGACACCTGGGGACAGCACAGGAGGTTGGTGAGGCCCCTGTGATGCTCTACCCTCATCCCAAGCAAGAGCTGCTCGAGGAGCATCATTTCACCCCAAATCCCTGCTGTGTGGGGAGGGAGCCCAGGGCTGGGTGGGGTGGGCATGGGGCCAGGGGCTTGGCTCTTGGCCACGAGTCCTGCTCCGCCTTTGACATCCTCAGAGGCCTTTAATCTGGGGCTCTCCACGCTGAGACTTCAGGAATAGTTTCCATATCAGATCCCCCATCTGGCTTTGAAGTTGTTTGGGGCTGTCTGTCATCGTGTTTCCTCGTCAGCACATAAACAGGCTGCGAGGGAGCCTTAACCCCTGGGTACTGCCTGTCCCAGGAAGGCAGCAGGAAGCTGAACATAAACTCTGGGCTCCAGGAGAAAATGTTTCCCCATGAGCACAGTCAGACACTGGAATCATCTCCCAAGGGAAGCAGTGGAGTCCTCTCCTCAGGGCACTTTGCAGCCTCAGCTTGCCAGGGTGCTGGGCCCAGCTCACTGCAGCTCTGCTGTGGCCTAGGAAGGTTGGAGCTGATGATCCCTGGGGTCCCTTCCAAGCTGGCAGCCTGGGATTCTGTGAAGGGAGCTGGTCTCTGGTCCCAGAGAGTTGGCAGCTGAGGGCTTTCCCATGGCAAGAGGCTGATGCTCTGTCTGCCTGTTCCTGTTTCTAGGCTCACTGATTCTGTTTGACCTCCTGACAAACCAGAAAGCTGCTCCTGAGCAGGACGAGCAGAGTGCAGAGGTAGGAGCTGTCTGTGGGCTGCAGGGATCTGGGGGGTGCTCCTGCTCTCCCCTTTCTCTGGGGGTGCTCCTGCTCTCCCCTTTCTCTGGGGGGTCTGGTGTCTGACTGTGCTCATGGGAAACATTTTCTTCTGGAGCCCAATGGGAACCTCCCCAGCAGTAACTTGTCCCCAGCACCCTTTGTCTTTCCCATGGGACTCCTTGTGAAAGGGAGTCCCCATGCTGCTGGTAGCCACCCCTGATGTGCTGCTCCATGGCAGTGAGGTCTCCCCTGAGCCTTCTCTTCTCCAGGCTGCACAGCCCCAGCTCTCTCAGCCCTTCCTCCCAGGGCAGGGCTGCCAGCCCAGCTCAGGGCAGGCTCAAGAGCATCCCAAGGAGCTGCAGGCTGTCTGGGAGGGGCAGCAGCCATCTCACACGCTCACATCCTGTTTTCCAAGCGAAGCTCCTGGGAGCAAATGCATCAACAATGATGAAAGAGGCAGAGTGTACCCTGGGTACCCCGGAGGTCAGAGCCCGCTGCTGGCTGCTGGTGCAGGCAGGGCTGAGGTCACTCCAGTCCCTGTTTATTAGCCTGTTCCCACACATGGCTGCAGTGGAAGGAGCTGAGGTGCCATCCAGGGTTAACCAGTGGGATCCCTTCTCTTTTCCTGGGGCACCTCAGGGTGGCTTTGGGAGGACAGATGGAGCACCTCAAACTGGCTTTGGGTTGGAAGAGTGGGAAACAAGGGGTTGTAGTGATAGGATGGGAGGGAATGGGTTGAAGCTCCAGGAGAAGTGTAGACTGAAGGTGAGGAAGAAATTCTTGACAGCGAGAGTGAGGAGACACTGGAACAGGTTGCCCAGGGGGGTTGTGGATGTCCCCTCCCTGGGGGTGTTCAAGGCCAGGCTGGATGAGGCTTTGAGCAACCTGTGCTGGTGGGAGGTGTCCCTGCCCATGGCAGGGGGCTGGAACTGGATGATCTTTGGGGTCCCTTCCAACCCAAACCATTCTGTGAATCTATGAACCCTGGCATGGTGAATGGGGTCACTACCTGGCATCAGCAGCATCACTTCTCACCAGAGAGGAGATGGAGGATGGATCTCACTGCTGGGTCCCACCCTGCCCAGAGCAGGCAGCCCCAGGGCTGGGCACAGCCACGCTCTCTCCACCCTGGGGCTGCAGCTCCTCCCGAGGCTGTGGCAGTGTTGTGAGAATTAGGGAAAGGGACATTGAGCTGCTGAAACCCAGCCAGTGCCAAAGGCCACGCTAAAGCAATCCCAGGTCCTCCTCCTGCCCCCCCCAGATCCCTCTGCAATGATGTTTTCAGATTTGTTTTTAATAAGATCATCATGAAGCTGTTTTCTTTCCCATGTTGCTGCCAGGGCAGCCTGTGGCACCCTGCACCCATCACGCCAGGGCAGTGCTCGGCCCTGGGCTGGGTTTGCTTCCAGCCTGAGAGTTTTGTAGGGTGGAAAAGGAACAAGAAGAAAGAGGAGGAGACAAGGAGGAGAGTCAGAAGCTTCCCTTCCAGCCCTGGCAGTGCCCATGCTGGTGGCTCCCTTGCCATGGTGACTATTTTAACTCCTGCACTCCTCCAGCCCTCCTCAGAAACCTCCTTTTTGAGGGAAGCGAATGGGGGAAAAGTTTTCCCCCTGCAGATGACATCCCAGAGCTGCAAGAAGAAGCTGTCCCAGTGCCCTGTCCCCTACCCAGACCACCAGGGTGGGGACCCTTGGGGATGTGAGTGGCTCTGCCCTGGCAATGAAAGCTCCTCCCCAGGCTGGGAGCTAAGCAGGATTCCAGGTCCCTCATCACTGCCCTGAGCCACCTTTCCCAGCCTGGCTCCCTCCCAGCCAGCTCCAGCATCCTCCACACCTTCAGCCCAGCTGTGTCTGCTGCCATGGTTGGGGTTGTGAAGGGCAGCAGAGCCTGGCCCGGGCAGGGCAGGGTGTTGTAAGAGCAGGGACCCTGCCAGCAGAAGCTGCTAGAAGGACTCAGCCCCTCCGAGGTCAGCAGAGCTCCAGGGAATGTTTTGTTTCCTAACTGGCACATGGAGCTTTTGGCTGCCAGAAGCGGGAGGAAGGGCAGTGAGGGGGCACAGGGTGCTGGGACCCCCAAGGTCGGGGTGGCTGTACCAGGAGCTGCATCCTCTCCACAGCCTGCCCAGCCTCGCAGCCTGCTCTGCCCCGGGAAGAGCTCCGGATCCGTACCGCAGGGATCGCTGTCCAGCTCCAGAGCACCTTCCCACCCCTGGCAGCGGGATGCCGGGTGCCATGCAAAGGGCATGGCTGTGAACCCGCAGCCAGCGGGCAAAGGCTTCCCTCCTGACCCAGAGATCCATCCCAGCTCCCGGGAGTCTGACTCGGTGCCGTTTGCTCTCCCTGCTCCATTTCCCCCCCTGCAGTCTTTTCTGCCAGGATTCCCTCCACAAGCAGCTGGAGACCCCCAGCCCCTGCAGCCCCTCGGCGTGGGGCAGAGCTCGCTGTGGTTGTGAGCTGAGCTCGGCAAGCATGTGCCCATGCCGTGCCAGCCTGCAGGGATGTCCTGGCCTCTGCCAGAGAGCGAACCAAACACCCAGGGGTGCATTTTGGAGTGCTGAGCACCCCCAGCCAGTGCCAGCCCTAAGAACAGCTGTCCCAGGGGGCAGGGAGAGTAGGGACCAGGATGCTGCAGGAGTTTGCTGGCAGAGGGCTGTGGGCAGGGCCGCGGGCAGGGCAGGATGGGTTTGTTTATAGGGGCAACTTTTATCTGCACAAGCAGCCCTCGGGCAGGCTGTGTGGCTGTGGGTTTGTGGTTATCTCTGCTGGCCATCGGAGGGGAATGTAAACACGGACGGTGGGGTGGAAATGCCACAGCACAGGGACATCCTCACCGGGGGGTTGCTGTACCCAGGGACCCACCATCACCCCCCTCCCCCTGCACGGGGCTGGGGCTGGAGCTGGGGCTGGGGCTGGGGCTGGAGCTGGGGCTGGGGCTGGAGCTGGGGCTGGAGCTAGAGCTGGAGCTGGGCTTCCCCCCTACGGCAGAGCTGGGGCACAGCGTCGGGCTGGGGACGGTGACTGGGAGAGGATGGATGGGGCAAGATGAAAGGCACCCAGCCCTGCTGCCCACCGGGCAGAAGTTTATCCTCCCCTTGCTTTATTTTCTTCCTGTCTGCAGCAAAGCCTTCAGTAATCAGCAGCTCGGGTAACTATTGGTGGAAGTGTGGCCGGTGATGGCCTGGGGATGGGCAGGAACTGCCCCTGGCTGCCCATCCCTGGGGGCTGCTCTCACGCCAGGGCTGCAGGGCAGTGACAAGGAGGTGTGTGTGGGGGGTGGGTCCCCATGGTATCCCCTGCTTGTTGTGTGTGCAGTGCAAAGTTTGGTATTTCATGACTGAGGAGGCTGCTTCCCCTCCCCCTCAGGAGCTGCCTAAGGAGCAAAGCCTTCTACAAAACCATGGTCAGCTAACAGTGGTTGAAACCAGGTCAGCAGCAAAGAGACTGCCAAAGGGGAGTGGGCAAAGAGAGGGGCATGGTCCCCTGATCTAGAAGGCAAAAAGGTGATAACCTTCCATCACATGAGGATCGTAGAACTGTTCAGGTCCAGCCACAATGGGATGAGAAAGAGCTGCCCAGTCCTGCCCTCGGCCCAGGGCAAGGGCAGATGAGATGCCCTAGAGATGAACCAGTGGGTGCTGGCAGCATGGGCAGCTGAACACCAGGGCCTGATGTTTCTGCCCTGCCCACCAGCATGCCTACTGCTGTAGCCTGCCCTGGCACACACCCTGACCCGTGGGTGCCCAGTGCAGATGCCCGGATGCGGTAGGTGCTCTGCCCTAGCCAGGATGTGCCCTTAAACCCTGACCCCTGCCCTGCTCCTTGACCCCACAATGCTCCATTCTCTGGGAGGAGGAGGAGGAGGAAATGGCAGTGGACCTTTTTAATCGGGATGCCTGGCTGGGGGTCACTGCTGATGTCACCCAGCACGGCCGGATGTGTTATTTTCCTGTGCCAGCTAATCGATCCAGCAGCTGGCACGGGGCAGGGGCTGCCTGCCTGCCACCACAGCCTGCCTGAGGACCCCGGGGTTCTTGGAGGGCACCACAATCTGCCCAGGGTCCTGAGGGTCCTTGCAGGGCCACCCTAATCTGCCCAGAGTGCCATGAGGTCTTGGGGAGCAGAGCCTTTGCGAGCAACCCCAAGCCCCTTCGCAAGGACCATCGTTGGCACAGCCCTGACTGCTGAGACACTGCTGGCACCCAGACCAGCTCCCTGCTCCCCTGCCATCAGCAGATGTCAGCATCGGCCCAGGATCCCTGCACCAGTCAGCAGAGCTCTGGTCACTGCTGGGGAAGCAAGGAAGAGCTGAAGGCATTTCTCCGCGGTACAGCAGCTGGCAAGGCAGGGTCAGACCCTCGGCTGGTGCGAGATTGGCATTGGTGGGGGGTCTGCCCCTACCTGGCAGTGCCACCCTTCAGACAAGCCCAGGTGTCCCCTCTCTCTGCAGCCAGCAGCCAGGGCTGAGCTGCCAAAACTCATCACACCTGTGAGCAGGGGGATCCTGCCCTGCCCGAGGATGATCTGAGAGGTTTGTCCCAGGGTTTCACCCCTGGGCACCCTACCTCTTCCCTCTGCCCAGCCTGGGGCTCCCGCAGAGTGGGTCCAGCCCACCCTGCTGCCCTCCCTCCGCATTTCCTCTGCTCTTCAAATGTTTTAGTTATTAAAGTTTTAAAACAAAATAAACCACTTGATTTTTTTTCCCCACGAAGCCTGGGCAGCCCAAATGCAGCAGTTCTGCTCGGGGTGCGCCCCAGCACCCCGGGGGGGGCACAGCGTGGCGTGTACCGGACACATGTCGGGGGTACTAGACACAGAGGGGTGGCGGGGGGGGCGGACAGGTGTGCCGGCGCTGTGGGACACCCCCCACTCCCTGCCACCTCCCGCGTTTGCTCCAGACCCCCCCGGAGGTGCCCGAGCCATTTGGGATGGGGATCGCCCACCCAGGCAGGCAGACATCTGTCCCCGCAGGATTCACACCGGCACCACCTGGGACCTCCCATAGCGGCAAGTGGGGATCACTAAGCTGGGGGGGAGAAGGACACACCCCTAGGTAGGGCAAGGGTGGCCGAGACCCCGGTAGTGGGGAGGCAGGGGGACAGCGTGGAGCCTGTGGGGTGACTGCATGGCGCTCGGTGCACGGCGAGGGAGGGACATGGGACAGCAGGCAGTCCAGGACAGCGGCGCCGGGCCCCCCCCCGCCCCGAGCCTGCCGGGCCCCCCCCCCGAGGCTGCCGGGCCCCCCCCCGAGCCTGCCGGGGCCCCCGCCCCCGAGCCTGCCGGGCCCCCGCGCCCCGCCTTCACGGCAAACCCCGCCCATGACGGCTAAACCACTCCCCCAATGACTGAACCCCGCCCCCGGTCCCGCCCCGCTGGTTCCCGTCGCGCCCCGCCTTCACGGCAAACCCCGCCCATGACGGCTAAACCACTCCCCCAATGACTGAACCCCGCCCCCGGTCCCGCCCCGCTGGTTCCCGTCGCGCCCCGCAGCGGAAGGGGCGGAGCCTGGGCCGGAAGCGGCTGCAGGGCGGGCAGGGCGGCAGCGGCAGCCGCGGCGGCAGCGGGAGTAGCAGTAGAAGTAACAGGAGCGCCCCGGTCCCGGCGCCATGTCGGGCCGCTGCTGCCAGGGCCAGACCCCCAATCGCGACATCCCGGGTCCCGGCAAGTGTCTCGCCCTGCCCGACGGTGCTCCGCTGCCGCCCGGTGACTACAGCACCACGCCGGGGGGCACCGTCTTCGGGACCACTCCGGGCGGTGAGCGGCGGGCTGGGGCCGGGCCTCTCATTGTGGAGTGGCGGGGGGATGTGGGAGCCCCTCGGAGGAGGGGAGCGGCCTCGCTTTTGCGGGGGGAACCGGACGGGCTCTCGTTCGGGGGCTGGGGAGGGCGCAGGGCTGCGGGGGAGGCTGCTGTGTTGGCTGGGCAGCGCGGGGCGGTGGGTCTGGGAGCGGGGGGGTCACGCTTTGGGCAAGGGGGCTTCTGTCTGGGGGTGTGCAGGGAGGGTTGGGGGGGAGCCCTTGCTTTGCCCGGGGGCTTGTGAGGTTCTTACTTGGAGCTGTAAGTGAGGGTGGCTCCCACTTTGCCTGGGGGTTTGCTGAGGGAGGGGCGCTCCCCTTGGCTGGGGGTGCGCGGCTGGTGCGGGGGTTATCGTTCCACAGACGATGCGTGGGGACAGCCCCACGTCTGGGCAGCAGCTGCATGGCTGTCCCCCCTCCAGGGCTGACTGCGTGCCCGGGTGGCCTGCCAGCTCCATGCGTTGGTCGGGGCGGGTCCCCTCTCAGCCTGGCTTAGCAGGGCCAGACTTCGCCTTAGGAGTTTGGCCATTGCGGCGTTATGAGGGCAAAGGAGGGAGCTGGGGGTCTTCCACCTTCCTGGGAGGGGTGGAGTTGGGGCAGCAAAGCAGCACCTGCCTGGGCTGGAAGACAAAGCTGCTGCCTGCGCTCTTGGCCGCCTGGTGTGGAGCAAACCCCTCCTGAGGTTTGAGTTACTTATTAATTGCAGTCTCAAATGTTTGCTGTCTCCTCTGGCACTCGGCAAGCCCGGGGCCTTTCCTCTGTGGCCCACCTCGCTCCAAGCCCCGGCAGCACCGTGCTGCACTGCCACAGGCCGGCACTGGGGTCGGGTCCCTCTTTGTTTGCTGCCCTGCTGTGTGTGACTGCCAAGAGCAAGATTCTGGCGGGATTTGAGCCTCAAATAAGAAGAGCAGCCTGGTTGTGGGAGCTGGCTGTGCTCACTGCCTGCTCGGGGTGGGGGCAGCAAAGGGAGGCTGCAAGCACCCAGCCTGCAAGCCTGGCGTCTATCTTGGCTGCCCCTTGTGCCTTCTGTCTCCACCTGCTCCAGCAGGCACCCGACCTGCAAAGCTCTCTGCAGGCCTCATCCCTCTTGAAGGGTTTTGTGTCCACATTGCTCACTCCAGCATCTGTTTATCTGGAGTGGTTTGGCTCTTGGGAGGAGTGGCTGCTGGTCTGGGTGTGATAACAGCGAGCAGCAGCTCAGGGTGCCCGTGGCAGGGGGGTTGGAACTCCTTGAGGTCCCTTCCAACCCTAACAGTTCTATGATTCTATGCCCAGCCAGGGCAGCTGCCTGTGCTCCTGCTGCTCACTGCTTTCAGAGGGTTCATGAAGGCTTCCCCCTCCCTCCCCCCCATGCTGCTACCTAAAGGATCAGCCTGAGCAGCAGGAGTGAGAAAACTCTGCTTGGAGGAACTAAATGGGGGAAGGTTTTGTCCCCTTGAACCTGCTGCTCTCTTTCCAGCACGGGGTTAAAATGCAGAGGGAAGGGAGAAGGCTGCGCTGCTGACTCACTGGGTTGGGGTTTTTTTGTGTGTGTGTTTGGGCAGAAGAACAACAAAGCCTGCTCGGGGAACTGAAGTTGTTGTGTTCCTTCTGCCATATGTTCTGGCTTCTCTGAGAGCAGCAAATGACTGCAGCACTTAAACAGCACTTCAGTAATCAGGCTGGGGGAAGATAAGAGAATGCAAACGACTTTCTCAGCTACATTCATCTGCTCTGAGAAGCCAGCAATTAGCAGCATAATGAGCCTGCCAGGATTCTCATCCCTTTGGAGAGTTAATCAGTGTCCAGAGCCTGGAGGAGAAAGGCAGAGTGTGTTTGTTGTTGGGGTGTGTGCACCTGGCAGGGCCCCTGCTGCTCTCCTGACCTTGGGGCTTTGCTCTGTCCCAAGCGTGTTTGAGGACAGCCCTGTGCTGCCAGTGCTGGGCTCAGCTCGGGGGCTGACAGGGAGGGGTGGTGGGAAGCTGCTGGAGGACGTGGCAGGGCTCAGCCTTGGGTTGTTGGTCTGCCTTGTGGTTGCTGTTGCAAAGAATTCCTTCTCCTGCACACCCTGGAGGAGCTCTCATGAGATCCACACCTTTCACACCAGGCCCCTCAGCTTCCTGCACTGAAGTGTCACTGGGACCGGAGCAGTTTGGGCTTTGAGAGCCTCTGCTTCCTAGGCTCTGCTGCCTTCAGCTGTTAACCCTCACCTCCACAGAGCTTTGTGGGACATGGCTTAGGGATGGGCCTGGAATGCTGGGAATAGTGGCTGTGATGTACCTCCTGCACTGCTGTCAGTGTGTGAAGCCTCTGAGTGCTCCAGGGGGAGAGCTGAGGGCTGTGACCTCTGCACTCACCCCTTTGGCAGCACTGGGGGCAAAGGACTCGGTGCCAGAGACCTTCAGAGCAACCTTGAGTCACTGAAGGCTTTTGAGAAGGTGGCAGCTCCATGATGTGCTGAGCTTCAGGCATCTGACAGCCAGGGCTGGGGCCTGGAGCAGGAGAGCCTTGGCTTTGGAGTCAGTAGCCAGGTGTAGAGCAGCAGCTTCCTCACCTCCCTGCCTCTGCTCAGGCCTTGGGCAGCCTCTTCCTCACCACCTTCCCTCTGTTCAGGCCTTGGGCAGCAGCTTCCTCACCTCCCTGCCTCTGCTCAGGCCCTGGGCAGCAGCTTCCTCACCTCCCTGCCTCTGCTCAGGCCCTGGGCAGCAGCTTCCTCACCTCCTTGCCTCTGCTCAGGCCCTGGGCAGCAGCTTCCTCACCTCCTTGCCTCTGCTCAGGCCCTGGGCAGCAGCTTCCTCACCTCCTTGCCTCTGCTCAGGCCCTGGGCAGCAGCTTCCTCACCTCCTTGCCTCTGCTCAGGCCCTGGGCAGCAGCTTCCTCACCTCCTTGCCTCTGCTCAGGCCCTGGGCAGCAGCTTCCTCACCTCCTTGCCTCTGCTCAGGCCCTGGGCAGCAGCTTCCTCACCTCCTTGCCTCTGCTCAGGCCCTGGGCAGCAGCTTCCTCACCTCCTTGCCTCTGCTCAGGCCTTGGGCAGCAGCTTCCTCACCTCCTTGCCTCTGCTCAGGCCTTGGGCAGCAGCTTCCTCACCTCCTTGCCTCTGCTCAGGCCCTGGGCAGCAGCTTCCTCACCTCCTTGCCTCTGCTCAGGCCCTGGGCAGCAGCTTCCTCACCTCCTTGCCTCTGCTCAGGCTTTGCTGCTCCTGGTCAGACCCTGAGCTTTCCTTCCCCTGCACAGCACCGAGGTGAGGCTCCTGGGGGAAGCTGCTTTGCTCTCTTGAGAAGTGTTGCAGTGACACCCTCTAAAGCAGTCTGGATCCCAGCAGTGACACAGAGGGGATGCTCCAAAGTGTCCTCCCTCTGATCCTGGTAGCAGGGTGGGTCTGAGTGGAGTGAGCTTTCTGGGCCTTGGGCTGGTGCCAGCAATCAGAGCAAAGGCCCTCATTTCCCTTTCCCAGCTACTTTGGGGCTCTGTCATCCCTTCTGGAAGGGAAGTTGTCCCCTGTCCTCTGCCAGCACAGGCAGTGGCTCTTTGTCTCACAGCAGGCATGAACAAATCCCCAGCATGAAGGAGCAGAGAGGAGCAGGCAGGAGATGATGTGTCCTTCTCCCAAGGAACAGTGACAGGGTGGAAGGAAATGGCCTCAGGTTGCACCAGGGGAGGTTCAGGTTGGCCATGAGGAACAATTTCTTCTCCTGAGGGTTGTCCAGGCCTGGCCCAGGCTGCCCAGGGCAGTGGTGGAGTCCCCATCCCTGGAGGGGTGTCAGAGCTGTGGGGATGTGGTGCTGAGGGCCCTGGTTTGGTGGTGCCCTGGCAGTGCTGGGGTAAGGACTGGACCTGATATGAGAGGTCTCTTCCAACATCAACACCTCTGATTGCCTGACCTTACAGCATGCTGTGTGCTCAGTGTTCCCTCTGTGCCTGCCCTGGCTCCTCACCAGCTGGCAGGGGCACCTGCACACAGCTTTGAGCAGGGCCCACCTGCAGTGGTACCTGGGGAGTCCACCACCAGCTGCCCTGAGCAGTGCAGAGGGAGCTGCCAGCAGCACTGTGGCTCAGGCAGTGTGGGTGGGCTGGGCCTGGGGCAGTGCAGCCCATGGTGCCCAGCCAGGACCAGAGCAGCAGGAAAGGAAGGGAGATGTTGGACTGGGAGCACTTCAGCCCCAGGCTCCAAGTGAACCAGGTTCTCCTCCAGGCTTTCCCAAGCAGCACAGTGAGGCACTGGGTGTGGAAGGTGTAACCAGGGCTTGTGGGGAGCAGAGCAGCTCCTATGGGGTGTGGAGTTCCCTACTGAACACATCCTGAGCCCTCTTTGGGACAGGAGAGCTGCTGGGAGCCTGGGGAAGGAGCCCATGTATGGCCTGGGGCTGTGCCTGCTGGCAGCTGGGGCAGGCTGGCTGCTGCTGGCTGCAGGGTGTTTGCTTTCCTAAGCTCTGGGCATGTGACTGTCAGGAACGTGAGCAGGGTGTGGGAGCTCTTGCCCTGATCCCTGGGACATGAGGTGCAGTTCTGGGAAGCCTCATCCATCCTTCCCTCCCTCCCTGCAGCCTCACCTCGGGGACCCTCCCAGGAACCCAGCACGGAAGGCACAGAGCAGGGAGCTGCTGGAGCAAAGCTCTGCCTGGCCTTAGCTCTCCCCTTGCAGCTGGTGGAGCAGCTCAGACTCTTGCAGTGAGGAAGGTCCCAGTGCTCTGGGAGCTCGTTAGCAGAGTGTTCCTGAGCCAGGACACCCAGGGAGGGGAGCCCAGAGCCCTGCTGCCAGCCCAGGTGGGCTCCACGTGCCAGGGCAGATGGCAGCAGCAGCTCCTGGCCTGCGCTGGTGTCCTGCTCAGCGCTTCCTGGGGGAAGGTTCCCTCCTCTTGCTGCAGCAGCAAGGACCTGACCCAGAGCCTCCTCTTGGGGAAAGGAAAAATGGTTTTCCAGCAGGCTGTGTGCAGCTGGGAGAGAGCTCTCTGTGAGTGTGGTTCGGAGCCTTCCCCAGGGCAGTCCCTTGCGCAGGAGCAGGCAGTGCGGCCCTGCGGTGCGCCTCGAAAGCCAGAGCTCAGCTCCAGCCCTGCTGCGGTGTCTGGAGCTGCCTCCTGGCACACAGGGCAGGCTGGCAGGGCTGTGCTCTGGTTAACCATTACAAGCTGCAGGCTGGGAGGGCTCTCTGGAGGCAAGGCTTGGGGAAGGTGGCAGTGCCCCCTGCGCGTGGCTGTGCTGGTGCCTGCCCACAGCGCCCAGCCTCTGCCAGCTGGGGAAAGCCTCTCCACACAGCACAGTCACAGAATGCTTTGGCTTGGAAAAGACCTCAGAGCTCATCCAGTGCCACCCCCCTGCCATGGGCAGGGACACCTCCTCCCAGCCCAGGCTGCTCCAGGCCTCATCCAGCCTGGGCCTTGGACACCTCCAGGCAGGAGGCAGCCACAGCCTCCCTGGGCAGCCTGTGCCAGAGTCTCCCCAGCCTCACTCTCAAGAATTTCTTCCCCCTCTCCAGTCTCAGTCTGTTGTCAGTGGGAATGAAACTCAGTTTGCTGTTTGCTTTGTGTGTCCTGACCTTGAGAGGAGGAGCTGCTCCTGTTGCCCCTCCTGGGGGGCTCCAGGCTGGGGGGTGGGGGGGGTGGTACTTGTGTTGCCTGTGTGTGCAGCACCAGCTGTCACTGGGGTCCCTGGTGCCCCACTCCTTGGCCTCCTGGGGGCTGGTGGCTGCAGACAGCCCTGCTGGTGTGCAGGTGCAGCTGGGGGGGAGGGCAGCCCTGAGGCCTCTGCTCTCTGCCCCCAGGCACCAGGATCATCTACGACCGCAAGTTCCTGATGGAGTGCCGCAACTCCCCCGTGGCCAAGAGCCCTCCCTCCGACCTGCCCCGCATTCCAGGGGTCACCAGCCCCTCTGGGGAGGAGCTGAAGGTGGAGAACAATCACATCCAGAACTGGGAGGAGAAGGGGAGCACAGGTAAGTGCCTGCTCACAGCCACGGGAAGGGCACTGCTGGCTCCTGGGCTGGCGGCAGGAGGTCCCTGGCAGCTCTGCTCAGGGCTCTGATGACAAAGCCAGAGTGTGCTCCGTGTTCCTGGGTGACACAGAGTGCAAGGGATCCCTGCAGAGCAAGTCCAACCCCCCTGCCAAGGCAGGGTCACCTGGAGAAGGTCACACAGGAACACATCCAGGCAGGTTTGGAAGCTCTCCAGAGCAGGAGACTCCACAGCCCCTCTGGGCAGCCTGCCCCAGGGCTCCAGCACCCTTAAGGAAGCTCCTCCTCATCTTCAGGTAACTTCTGGTGCTCCACTCTGTGCCTGTTACCCTGTGTCCTGGCATTGGGCACCACTGGGAACAGCCTGGCCCCATCCTCCTGGCACCCACCCTTGAGGTATTGATCAGCATGGATCAGATCCTCCCTCAGGCTGCTCTTCTCCAGACTAGACAGCCCCAGGCCCAGCCTGCTCCCCAGCCTCAGCCTGCTTTGGGTAGTTGGCTTCTCACAGCCTGGGCTTCTGGCTTGGGCCCCAGCAATGTGACTTCTGTCAGCCCAGGCTGCTCTGGTGCAGTCACTGAGTTCAGTTCAGCACTTAGCAAGGGCCTGCTGGGGCAGTGGTGCTGTGCTGGCTGCAGCTGCTGCTGCCTCTCCATGCCTTGGGCCCTCCTGCAGCTGCTTTGCATCTCTGAAGGAGCTCAGATGACAGCTCAGAGAGGGGTTTGGTATCCTCCTGAGCTGAGAATTCCTTCTGCCTCCTCCTGGCACTGAGCTTGCTGGGGTAGAAGGGGGTTAGGTGGCTGGGGTGCAGAACCTGCTCTGCACACCTTGCTCTTCCTCCATCCCCAGCTGCCTGGGTGGGCTTGGCAGAAGCTTGTGAGTGTGTGTGGAGGAGCAAGGGAGAGGTTAGTCCCCAGGAGGGCTTTCAGTTAGTCCCCACTGGCAAATTTCTGCACCTCAGCACTCAGCTAAAGGCACTGCTGAGGCCTCATGAGCAAGAGCTGCTCTGGAGCAGGGTTTGGAAGTTCTCTGAGACCACAGCTTGGAACAACCTGGAGCTGCCCACTGAGGTTCTTTATCTTCTCTCTGCAAAACCAGATCTGAACCACAGGAGGCTTTGTTGTTGCCTCCCATGCTCACTAGAAGCAAAATCTTTGCAGGGTCAACATTGCCTAATGGCTTTTAGAGGCTGTTGTGACCTTTGGTGGCTCTCTGGAGTCCCTGGCACACCGAGGCACAGGCTGCCTGCTGGATGCCAGCTGGGCTGTGGCTCTTCCAGAGGAGAATTCTCTTCCAGGAATAGCTCCTGGCTGCTCACCCTGGCATCCTCCCAAGCTGTGTGAGCTGTGGCAGCAGCTGCAGGGATAATGGAGTTGTGAAATGGGTTTCTGTGTCGCTGGGGAGCAGCAGCAGCTTCATTCCTTACCTTCTTTTCACAAGGAGATCCAGAGGCAGAAATAATTGGAAGGGCATCTCCTCTGCTGCTGCCTGGCTGTGAGATCCTCTCTTGCAGACAGAGCTCACACTCTGCTGTGGGAGATGGTTTTCATAGCAAGCTTGATGCCTGAGTCACAGCATGGCTTGAGTTGGAAGGGACCCAAAGCTCATCCAGTGCCAAGCCCCTACCGTGGGCAGGGACACCTCCCCCCAGCCCAGGTTGCTCAAGGCCTCATCCAGCCTGGTCCTGAACACCTCCAGGGAGGAGGCATCCACAGCCTCCCTGGGCAGCCTGTGCCAGAGTCTCCCCAGCCTCACTGCAAAGAATTTCTGCCTCATCTGCAGTCTCAATCTCCCCTCTCCCAGTTTCAATCCATTCCCTCTCTTCCTGTCACCACCAGCCCTTGTCAGTGGTTCCTTCCCAGCTGTTAGGACTGAACTGGCACATTTCACAGTGTCACCAAGGTTGGAAGAGACCTCAAAGGTCATCAAGTCCAACCTCTCACCACAGACCTCAGGACTAGACCATGGCACCAGGTGCCACATCCAATCCCCTCTTGAACACCTCCAGGGATGGGGACTCCACCACCTCCCTGGGCAGCACATCCCAATGGCCAACAACTCTCTCAGTGAAGAACTTTCTCCTCACCTCCAGCTTAAACTTCCCCTGGCACAGCTTGAGACTGTGCCCTCTTGTTCTGGTGCTGGTTGCTAGAGAGAAGAGACCAACCCCTTTATGAAGCACAGGATGGTTGTTCCTTACTTCAGACCTTGGGTGTTGGATGTGGGATGCTTGAGGGGCTCATTCCTGCTTCTCTCCCTCTCCACAGGTGAGGAAGAGCAGTTTGACATGGACATCTGAGAGTGCTTAGCCAGTGAAGAACCAGGACCTTGTCTTGAGGATTCCCACCAGCCAGGCTTCCAAGCAGCCCATGCCTTGAGTGCCTTCCTGCTCCCTGGGAAAGGCAGCTGATTCCCTTTGGAGAGCAGAATACGTCCCACGACCAGGAGCCAGCCTTGGCGCCACCACACCGAGCTCAGCCCCTGCTGCTGGAGGGGGGAGGAGTGCCAGGGGGGGGCAGACACTCTCTCAATCCTTGGTTTTGTTTCCAGTTTTATGCTTCTTCTTTTTTCTGTTGTTAATCATTTTAATACTGTAAAAGTTACAGGCAAAAAAGAAATGCAAATGGAAGGGAGAAATAAAGAGCCTTTGGCCTCTCCTGCCCTGGAGATGGATGCAATAAACCCCAGCTGGCCTTGGCTTCATTCCAGCAGCACTCCACTGACCTGGCAGGGGTGGGGGGAAACAAGCAGTGTGGTGGCCTCCAGATGAGCACCCAGCTGTGGGGGGTCCCCTGACAGAGCAAGGCTGAGGTGCCCTCAGGACAGAGCAGCTGGGTGCCCCCCGCACCGCCCCTGGGTCCCTGCAGGGTGTTTTGGTGTGTGCTGAGGCTGCCCCCAGGAGCAGTCACCAACCACTCTGTCTCCCCAGCTGCTTCTTTCACCAGGCTGTGCTGTAGGTGTTTTTCATCCCATGCCTGATGAGGGGCAGGGCTCAGGCTGCAGCTGGGAGCTGCTCACATTGGTTGTGCTGGAGCTGCCCAGAGCTCAGCTCTGCAGGGAGGGTCCTGAGTCTGCCCTGCCAGGGATAAAACAGAGCCTCTGGCTTCTCTCCTGCAATTCCTGCTTGCCAGAAGAGCAGCAGCTCTCCTCCAGCATGTTGGTGAGTGCTTAACTCTGTGTTCTGCTGATCCATGCTGGAACATCCATAGAATTGTCAGGGTTGGAAGGGACCTCAAGGCTCAGCCAGTTCCAACCCCCTGCCCTGGGCAGGGACACAGAATCACAGAATCACCAAGGTTGGAAGAGACCTCAAGGATCATCGAGTCCAACCTGGCACCACAGACCTCAGGACTAGACCAAGGCACCAAGTGCCACATCCAATCCCCTCTTGAACACCTCCAGGGATGGGGACTCCACCACCTCCCTGGGCAGCACATCCCAATGGCAAATGACTCTCTCAGTGAAGGACTTTCTCCTCACTTCCAGCCTAAACTTCCCCTGGTGCAGCTTGAGACTGTGTCCTCTTGTTCTGGTGCTGGTTGCTAGAGAGAAGAAACCAACCCCCACCTGGCTACAACCTCCCTTCAGGGAGTTGTAGAGAGCAATGAGGTCTCCCCTGAGCCTCCTCTTCTCCAGGCTAAGCAACCCCAGCTCCCTCAGCCTCTCCTCACAGGGCTGTGCTCAAGGCCTCTCCCCAGCCTTGTTGCCCTTCTCTGGACACCTTCAAGTGTCTCAATGTCCTTCCTAAACTGAGGGGCCCAGAACTGGACACAGGACTCAAGGTGTGGCCTAACCAGTGCAGAGCACAGGGCACAATGACCTCCCTGCTCCTGCTGGCCACACTATTCCTGATGCAGGCCAGGATGCCATTGGCCCTCCTGGCCACCTGGGCACACTGCTGGCTCATGTTTAGGCAGCTGTCAATCAGCACCCCCAGGTTCCTCTCTGTTTGGCAGCTCTCAGCCACTCTGACCCCAGCCTGTAGCTCTGCATGGGGTTGCTGTGGCCAAAGTGCAGCCCCTGGCACTTGGCCTTGTTGAATGCCATCCTGTTGGCCTCTGCCCATCTGTCCAGTCGGTTGAGGTCCCTCTGCAGAGCCCTTCTGTCCTCTAACTGACCAACATCTGCTCCCAGCTTGGTGTCATCTGCAAACTTGCTGATGACTGACTCAATCCCCTCATCCAGATCATCAATGAAGATGTTAAAGAGGATGGGGCCCAGCACTGATCCCTGGGGCACACCACTGGTGCCTGGCTGCCAGCTGGCTGTGGCACCATTCACCACCACTCTCTGGGCTCAGCCTCCAACCAGTTCCTAACCCAGCTCAGAGAGCTGCTGTCCAAGCCAGGGGCTGACAGCTTAGCCAGCAGTCTGCTGTGGGGGACAGTGTCAAAGGCCTTGCTGAGGTCCAGGTAGACCACATCCACAGCCTGCCCCACAGCCACCAGGCAGTCACTGGGCATAGAAGGAGATCAGGTTGGAGAGGCAGGACCTGCCCTTCCTAAATCCATGTTGGCTGGGCCTGAGCCCTTGGCCATCCTTCAGGTGCAGTTATTGCCCTCAGGATAATCTGTTCCATGACCTTCCCTGGCACTGAGGTCAGGCTGCCAGGCCTGGAGCTTCCAGGTTCCTCCATCCGACCCTTCTTGTGGATGGGGACCACCTTGGCCAGTTTCAGTCACCTGGGACCTCTCCAGGGAGCCAGGACTGGAGGAAAATGATGGAGAGCAGCTTGGCAGCTCATCTGCCAGCTCTCTCAGCATCCTGGGATGGATTCCATCCAGTCCCATGGACTTGTGAGTGTCCAAGTGGCTCAGCACATCCCCAACTAATTCCTCATGGATTTCTGGGGCATCACACTGCTCCCCAACCCCATGGCCCAGCTCAGGAGGCCACTGGTGCTGAGCTCCTGCCCTGCTGTTAGACATTGAGGCAAAGAAGGTGTTCAGGACCTCAGCCTTTGCCTCATCTCCAGTCAGTGTTCCCCTCCAGGTCCAGTAAGGAGTGCAGGTTCCTCTTGCCCTTCTTTTTAGTGTTAATGTATTTGTAACAGTGCTTTTTGTTGTCTCTCACAGAGGTGTTCAGCTTCAGTTCCAGCTGGGCCTTTGCCTCTCTCATTTTATTCCTACATAATCTAACAGCTTCCTTGAACACACCTGGAGAAGCCTTCCCCTCCTTCCAGAGGTGACACAGCCTCTTTTTTCCCCTTCAATCCTCCAGGAGCTGCTTGCCCATCCAGGCCCAGAGCCTTCCCTGCCTGCTCACCTTTCAGCCCATGGGCACTGCCAGTTCCTGTGCCTTCAAGAGCTCCTGTTTGAAGCAGCTCCAACCCTCCTGGACCCCTGGGTTCTTGAGGGTTGGTACCCAGGGAGCTTTGCCAATAAGTTTCTTAAAGAGGCTGCAGTTTGCCCTCCTGCAGTCCAAGGTGAAGGTTCTGTTGGTGCTCCTCCCTATCTCCCTGCATATTGAACACTATCTCGTGGTCACTGCACCCTGGGCAGCCTCCCACGGTCACATCTCCCCCCAGCCCTTCCCTACTGGAGAGCAGCAGGTCAAGCAGAGCCTGGCCCCTGGTAGGCTCACTTAACAGCTGCAGCAGGAAGCAGTCCTCTATTCACTCCAGGAATCTTCTGGACTGCCTCCTCTCTGCTGAATTGAGTTCCCAGCAGATATCCGGCAGGTTGAAGTCACCCACAAGGACAAGATCTGATGATCTTGAGACAGCCTCCAGTTGTTTGTAGAACAATTCATCAGCCTCCTCATCCTGGCTGGGTGGTCTGTAACACTCAGTATCACCAAGGTTGGAAGAGACCTCAAGGATCATCGAGTCCAACCTGGCACCACAGACCTCAGGACTAGACCATGGCACCAAGTGCCACATCCAATCCCCTCTTGAACACCTCCAGGGATGGTGACTCCACCACCTCCCTGGGCAGCACATCCCAATGGTTAACAACTCTCTCAGTGAAGAACTTTCTCCTCACCTCGAGTCCAAACTTCCCCTGGCACAGCTTGAGACTGTGTCCTCTTGTTCTGGTGCTGGTTGCTAGAGAGAAGAGACCAACCCCCACCTGGCTACAGCCTCCCTTCAGGTAGTTGTAGAGGGCAATGAGGTCTCCCCTGAGCCTCCTCTTCTCCAGGCTAAGCAACCCCAGCTCCCTCAGCCTCTCCTCTCAGGGCTGTGCTCAAGGCCTCTCCCCAGGATGTCAGATTTGTTGGGCTGCCCTCTGATCTTAACCCACAGCCTCTCAATCCCTTCATCCTCCACCTCAAGTTCTGTGGCAGAGAGTGACTCCCTAATAAACAGAGCCACCCCTCCTCCTCTTCTCCCTCGCCTGCCTCTCCTAAAGAGCCTGTAACCCCCAGTGCAGCACTCCAATCATGTGTGCCATCCCACCATGTTTCTGAGGTGGCAACTCCATCATAGTCACCCTGGTGGGCCAGGACCTCCAGCTCCTCTTGCTTATTGCCCATGCTGCCTGCATTGGTGTACCTGCACTGCCTGCATTGGTGTACATGCACTGCCTGCACTGGTGTACCTGCACTGCCTGCACTGGTGTACCTGCACTGCCTGCACTGGTGTACCTGCACTGCCTGCATTGGTGTACCTGCACTGCCTGCACTGGTGTACCTGCACTGCCTGCATTGGTGTACCTGCACTGCCTGCACTGGTGTACCTGCACTGCCTGCACTGGTGTACCTGCACTGCCTGCACTGGTGTACCTGCACTGCCTGCATTGGTGTACCTGCACTGCCTGCACTGGTGTACCTGCACTGCCTGCATTGGTGTACCTGCACTGCCTGCACTGGTGTACCTGCACTGCCTGCACTGGTGTACCTGCACTGCCTGCATTGGTGTACCTGCACTGCCTGCACTGGTGTACCTGCACTGCCTGCATTGGTGTACCTGCACTGCCTGCATTGGTGTACCTGCACTGCCTGCACTGGTGTACCTGCACTGCCTGCATTGGTGTACCTGCACTGCCTGCACTGGTGTACCTGCACTGCCTGCACTGGTGTACCTGCACTGCCTGCACTGGTGTACATGCACTGCCTGCATTGGTGTACCTGCACTGCCTGCACTGGTGTACCTGCACTGCCTGCATTGGTGTACCTGCACTGCCTGCACTGGTGTACCTGCACTGCCTGCATTGGTGTACCTGCACTGCCTGCATTGGTGTACCTGCACTGCCTGCACTGATGTACCTGCACTGCCTGCATTGGTGTACCTGCACTGCCTGCACTGGTGTACCTGCACTGCCTGCACTGGTGTACCTGCACTGCCTGCATTGGTGTACCTGCACTGCCTGCACTGATGTACCTGCACTGCCTGCACTGGTGTACCTGCACTGCCTGCATTGGTGTACCTGCACTGCCTGCATTGGTGTACCTGCACTGCCTGCACTGGTGTACCTGCACTGCCTGCACTGGTGTACCTGCACTGCCTGCACTGGTGTACCTGCACTGCCTGCACTGATGTACCTGCACTGCCTGCACTGGTGTACCTGCACTGCCTGCACTGGTGTACCTGCACTGCCTGCATTGGTGTACCTGCACTGCCTGCACTGGTGTACCTGCACTGCCTGCACTGGTGTACCTGCACTGCCTGCACTGGTGTACCTGCACTGCCTGCATTGGTGTACCTGCACTGCAGCTGGGCTCTCACCTTCCCAATTAACCCTACCTTGTGCCCCACTCTTTCCTCTGCACAGGGACTGATTTCCTCACCCACCCCCTTCAGACCTAGTTTAAAGCCCCCCTAATGAGCCCTGCCAACTCTAGTGCTAGTGCCCTCACACCAGAGCAGGTTGCTCACAGCCACATCCAGCCTGGCCTTCAAAGCCTCCAGGGATGGAGGCTGTGCACTTGGTTACTGTACACTTGGGTCTGCCTTTCAGTGGGCAGGGACCAAGACCTCTGGGGAGAGATGGCTTAGCTGGGGGAGGGGGGTTAGAAATTGGTCTGGTTGGGTCTGGGAGAGGCATTTCCATCTTCTTGCTGTGGGAGTGTTTCCAGTGAGGCTGGGGAGACACTGGCACAGGCTGCCCAGGGAGGCTGTGGCTGCCCCCTCCCTGGAGGTGTTCCAGGCCAGGCTGGATGAGGCTCTGAGCAGCCTGGGCTGGGAGGAAGTGTCCCTGCCTGTGGCAGAGGGGTTGGAACTGGATGATGCTTAAGGTCCCTTCCAACCCAACCCATTCTATGACTCTCTCAACTTGCACCCCTCAGAGCCAGTGTCTCCCTTTCTGCTCTCAGTGTGGTGTGATGCCCACATGCTCTGGAGTGCTCTCCACGTGGCTTGCATCAGAGCTGCTGAACCTCCCAGGTGTGCTATCTCCTGGGGGTGCTGGTTGAAGCATCTCAAAGGAGGGTGATGCATATCAAGCCACGGCCTGAACCTCAGACTTCCTAAAGGACAATGAGTGTCTGTTAGATCAGCCCTGGCAGATAGCATTTAAATACCTGCTAATGAAGCTCAGTCCTGCCATCAGGATCTGCAGCCCTCCACTAATGAGTAACAGAGGAGAGGGAGACAAAGCCATTGCCACAGATAACCCTGCCTGGCTTGCAGATAAGGTTAAGTGTTTCTCTGAAACCTTAATGGGGACAGATCCGATTTTATTGCCCTCAGGTGTCACTTCAGCAGCCCTGCAGCTCCCCACCACTTGCTGGGGGTGGTTAGGATGTTAGGAGGTACCCCAGGGCCCGCAGCTCAGCTGGGCTCCTGCCTTCCTCAGCTAATATTTTCGGGTAGAAGTGGCACTTGAGGTGGATTTTCAGGTGGATTTTCAGGTGGACTCTTGTGCTGGCAGCACTGTTCAGACCCAGGTGCCCTCAGAGCCCTCCTGCTTGGGTTGCCACGTCCTAGCAACCTCCAGCTTCCATTTCAGAAGCTTTAAGAGACCTCAAACTTCCATTTCTGAAGCTTTAGAATTAAAAGACCTCCAGCTTCCTTTTCAGAAGCTTTAAGAGACCCCCAGCTTCCATTCCTGAAGCTTTAGGTTTAAAGAGACCTCCCTGTGCTGATTTGTCCCAACCTGGTTCCTTTGGGGGAGAGTGAAAGGACTGACAGACCTGGCTGGGGGTTGCAGTAATTCTGTCTCTGCTCTCCCTGTCGAAGCTCTTTTCCTGCTCTGTCCTGGCCAAAATGCTTGTGATGTGCCCCAGGGCTGTGGTGCTGAGGGCCATGGTCTAGCACCAGGCATGGTGGAGTTGGGGAATGGTTGGGTTGGATGGTCCTGAAGAGCTCTCCAAGCAAAATGCTTCTAGGAGTCAATAGAGCTATAGCTCAAGGGTGGCTTCACCACTGTGCTGCTGCAACCCTCAGCCCCACTGCAAAAGGAGCTCTGTGAACTGGGGAGAGGATTTCCCCCCCTGCACAACAGCCTCTGTTCTCCTCCCCCCACAACCTTAACATCCACTCCATCTGCCTTCAAAGTACTGAAAATGGGAAAGGGCTCTGTCAGCTCTGCCCAGACCCTGCCCTCTGCTTGCCCTGCAAGATGCCCATGGCCATGCCCAGCCCCAAACTGGGCTGGCACAGGGTGGTTGAGGGCTGCTGCTGGCAGAGCAACCATGAGATGTGGCCCTGGGCAGTGTCCTGCTGTGTTAGCCAGGGGTGAGATTTCAGTGTGGGGCTGTGGTGACCCCCTCTGACCCATATGGCAGAGCTCTCCTGCTGCCACCCTCAGCTAAAAGCAGCTTTCTGGGGGCAAACCCCAGCAGATTTCAGCCTTGCTGCTGGGGATTTTTTGGATCAAATTTCTGCCCCAGGAGCCTCCTGGTGCTGAGGTGCATTGGGGTTGGGTTTTTTTTGAGTACCAAAGTGTCTTTTCACAGAGTGAGTGTCAGCTATTGCACACAATGCCTTGAAATCCCCTGCCCTCCCACCCCCACACTGAAGGGTAACAAGTGGGTTTAAGTGTGAAGTATTTTCTCCATGCCCTCCCTCAGCTTTGCATCAGTATCTGCCTGTTTATGTAGATCTGGGGGGCAGCATCAAAGCTCCAGGTGCCTCTGAGAGTCATTCAGAGCCCATCATTCTGAGAGAGGGAGAGCAGCCTGCAAAGCACCCAGCCCAGGTGCAGGGGGAGGGGGTCTGGAGGGGGGTCACATCTCCCTCTTTGGCAAAGCACCCAGCCCAGGTGCAGGGGGAGGGGGTCTGGAGGGGGTCAGATCTCCCTCTTTGGCAAAGCACCCAGCCCAGGTGCAGGGGGAGGGGGTCTGGAGGGGGTCACATCTCCCTCTTTGGCAAAGCACCCAGCCCAGGTGCAGGGGGAGGGGGTCTGGAGGGGGTCACATCTCCCTCTTTGGCAAAGCACCCAGCCCAGGTGCAGGGGGAGGGGGTCTGGAGGGGGTCACATCTCCCTCTTTGACAAGCTTGGAAGTGGCTGGAAATGGGAATGCAGGCAGGAGATGGATCCAAAACCATCCATTTGGATTTCCAGGTGGACTCTTGTGGTGCTGGCAGCACTGTTCAGACCCAGGTGCCCTCAGAGCCCTCCTGCTTGGGTTGCCACATCCTAGCAACCTCCAGCTTCCACTTCATAAGCTTTAAGAGGCCTCCAGCTTCCATTCCTGAAGCTTAAGAGACCTCCCTGTGCTGCTGTTGATTTGTGACAGTGCCACATCTCATGGTTGCTCTGCCATCTGCAGCCCTCAACCCCCAGCCACCATCCTGTGCTGAAGGCTGAAATCTGCTGGGGTTTGCCCCCAAAAAGCTGCTTTTAGCTGAGGGTGGCAGCAGGAGAGCTCTGCCATATGGGTCAGAGGGGGTCACCACAGCCCCACACTGAAATCTCACCCCTGGCTAACACAGCAGGACACTGCCCAGGGCCACATCTCATGGTTGCTCTGCCAGCAGCAGCCCTCAACCACCCTGTGCCAGCCCAGTTTGGGGCTGGGCATGGCCATGGGCATCTTGCAGGACAAGCAGAGGGCAGGGTCTGGGCAGAGCTGACAGAGCCCTTTCCCATTTTCAGTACTTTGAAGGCAGATGGAGTGGATGTTAAGGCTGTGGGGGGGAGGCGAACAGAGGCTGTTGTACCAGGGGGGAAATCCTCTCCCCAGTTCACAGAGCTCCTTTAGCAGTGGGGCTGAGGGTTGCAGCAGCACAACTCCGCCAGTGGGTGAAGCTCATTCAGGCGTTTTTGGATCCATCTCCTGCCTGCATTCCCATTTGCAGTGCTTCCAAGCTTGCCTAAATCATGGAAGGAGGAACTCAGCTCCTTCCCACAGCGCATCCCAGCTTCAGCACCTTCCCCACAGTGCATCCCTGCTCGGGCAGGATTTGTTCCCCACGCAGCAGGAGGGGAGGCAGCTGTGGGTGGCTGCCTTGCACAGCTGGGACGCTCCGGGGAGGTCTAAGGGCCAAGTGTTGGCTTTGTCATCGCATTTTCCATCCCTGCCCCTTTTGATCTCCCTGTGTCCTGCTCCACATCTTGGTCATGGGATGAAAAATCAGTTCCCTGACCCAGCTAAGTGCCTTAATCCACCATTTGTATAACTATTGCCCCGGGAGCTTTGATAAGCTCTTCGATCTGTTTGCTGTCCCTCTTTCCTCCTGTGTCCAAAGTAAACTCTGCCTATCTTCCCTCCCTCCTCCTCTGCCATTCCTCTCCCAGGGCATGGGCACCAGCTGGCACACGGCTGGGTGGTGGCTGTGACTCCTTGCTGTCACCAGACACTGCTTTTGTCGTGGCCCAGGAAGGGACTGGGCCCATGGGGGAAGCAGGATGGCAGATCCCTGTCCTGATCCCACGCTCTGGTGCTGCCTGCGTGGTTTGCATCCAAGCCTCACACTGCCACAGGTCTCTGTGCACTTTTTCTGCTGGAAAACCTCCCCTGCTTTGGGAAGGCTCCATCCTGCCAAGCCCAGCCAGCCCTTCCCAAAGGAGAGACCTTGCCACCTCCAGGAGGGCAGTGAGATGCTCCACTGCAGGGCTTCTGCCCTGCAGCCCAAGTCCCTTGTGCTGATTCCTTGTACCCAGATGAGGCTCACAAGAGCCTCTCTGAGTGCAGGAGCTGGGTCTGGCTGTGTGCCAGTGGGAGCAGGGTGAAAGCCTCCATCTCCCACTGCCCCACCACCTTGTGCAGTGTCCCAGCAGCCTCCAGCCCTGGGCTGCTGAAAGGTCCTGGTGGTCACTGGAAAGGTGCTGAGTGCCAGGCCTGATGATGCCAGCAGGGAGGGCAGGGCCTCTATGGCAGGGCTGAGGCTGTCCCCCCACTCTAATGTCCCATTTTAAGGTGTTGTCCCCCCACTTGAATGTCCTATGGCAAAATCGGTGCTGTCCCCCCACTTTATTATCCCACTCCCCCACATCCCCACTTCGATGTCCCATGGCAAGGCTGGTGCTGCCCCCCCAGCTTTATTGCCCCTTTTCAAGGCTGTGGCTCTCCCCCCACTTTAATGGCCCAGGGCAAGGCTGGGGCTGTGCCCCCACTTTATTGTCCTGCGTGTCTGGGCTCCCGATGTCACGGAGCCGATGTGTACTGGGGCAGGAGGGGGGACGAGCAACAGAGCTCTCTCTCTCTGCTTAGAGATTAGGTCTCTGCTCAGAGCCTTGCAAAGCCTGGCTCATACCTTGCCTAAGCACAGCTTTATTGTCACCGTCCTCACTTTGATGTTTTCCTTACAGCCCTGGAATCTCAGCCTTTCCTTTTCCCAGGGCAGGGCTCCCTGTCCCCCCCAGCCTCCCCCCCCTCCCCCCAACTTCTGAGCCCGCTGCTGCGTTTCAGACAGGCTTGATGGAGGGGCCGAGATCGCAAAGATACAGCTGCCAGCGAGGGGTTGGGAGGGGTTCCTGGGGCGGGGGGGAGCTGGGGAGTGTAGGAGAGTGAAACCTTCTGGCTTCGCTGCTGGGGTGCCGACAGGTTTTGGGGAAGGAGCAGCAAATCCTCGGAGGAAGAGTGAAAAAAAAAAACCCCGAACGTAAAAGCTAATGTCCTTTTAGTGGATCAAAAGCCCGAGTCTGCAGGGGGTTTGGGTGCCTCCTGCCAGGGGTCAGCCCCACGCCCCAGCCCAGCCTTTGACAGCTCCTGCAAATGACCCTCTAATGACGGGATGGTCCCAGTGTGAAACGCTGCTGGAATATGTGAGCGGCCCAGGGGAGGCTCTGCGCCGGGGGGGGCATCCAGACACGTTTTGTTTATCCGCCGGCTGGGATGTGGATTGGGAATAATCAGGCTGGGCTGGCGATGTGGAGTCGGGGCTGCTGCTCCCAGGAGGGGAGGGCTGGGGAGGGCTGGTCCTGCAGGGCCACCTGGGCCAGCCGCTGCCAGCCCTGTCGCCTGGGGTCCTGCTCGTCCCCTCTGCTAGGTGCAGCTGGGGACCAGCAGTGTGTCCCCGTGCCAGGGGTATACCCTCCCCAACCCCACCCCCCCCACCCCCCCTTTTCACAGCCATAGGAAGCAGCTGGGGGAGCCCAGACCCATGGCTGGGGCTGCAATGAGGTGAGCTTGGCCAAACCTGGGGACTGACCCTCACTGCCCCAGAAGGAGCATCCCCAGGGGGGCATGGACATCCTGGGGGCACTCAAGACCCTGGGCATCACTTGAGCTGCCCCTCTCCAACCCCCAGCACCATCACCCATTGGGGGGTGGGGGTGGTGAGTGATGCAGAGCTGCCTGCACCAGCCACTGCTCATTGCTGTTGGAGGGCATGGCCCTTCCCTTGCTCTGGGGGGGTGAATAAAGGTGGGCACCTCTCTTTCCCCCCATCTACAGCACCTGCAGGTCCTTCCCTGCTTGCTCTGGACCAATCCCCCCCACCGGGGTGGGAGCAGCTTCTTCTTCCTCTCGTGTGAGCTCTCCTGCTCAGGGAGCTGTTGAGGAGCATCTTTTGCCCCATCTTGGGGAAGCTCTTTGCTCCAGCAAGCTCTGGCAGCATCCCACCCACCCCGGATGCAGGCTGCACCCAGAGATGATCCCAGAGCTGGAAGAACCTCTGGCTGCAGCAGACGTGCAGAGAGATGGGAGAGGGGAGGGGAAATTGTGCCCTGAGAAACCATTCAGCAGCAAAAAATGGGCCGTGGAGAGCAGCAGGACCTTGCCAGGTGTTTAAGACATGGAATTTATTGTTGGATTTTACACCCCTGACCCCTTCCCTGCCTCCCCATCTGACGAGTGGGGGAAAAGGTCTGAGCCAAGCTGTGGTTTTACAGAGGAAAATGGTCTGAGCTGAGATGTTGAAGGCTTGCTGGAGGCCTGAGAGGGCACCAAACCCAACCATGGGGCTACCCAGTTTTCAGGGGCACCTCGTTGGCCTGTCCCAACCCTCTTTGGTTCCTGATGCTTTGGAGAGGGATGCAGGAGCCCCAGATCCATCTTTTGCATCTCTCCCTGCATAGTCCTGGGCATGGAGGGTGTATGGTGGAGGTTGCTGCCTCCCCACCTGCTGCCAGCCAGCTCCTTCTGGCTCCATCCCTCTTGGGGTGATGCCCAGGGCAGGAGAGGGCTGTGACAAACCCCTTCCCACCTGGTGCTGCGTGTGGGAGCTCCAGACACAGGTCCAACACTTTAATTTGGGTTAATTGGCATAGAAACCTGCCAGAGTTTTAATTGACATAGAACAGAGGCCTCAAGAGAAATGCCTGAACCCCAGAAAGCTGCAGCAGTGCTGCAGTGTCCTGCCAGGAGCCCCTGGCCACCAGCGAGTCCTGTGGCGGCCCAAAGGGGCATGGCCACGGGCACCATGTCGTGGCAGAGAGCAGCACTGCCACAGCTCCAGCCCTGTGCCCCAGCTCCTTGCTCTGCAGAGCAGCACCAGCCCTCAGCTGCCTGGGCAGGCACCAGCTGCCAGCGCTGTGCCACCCAGGTAAACACAGCCCTTGGGCACCCAACTGCCCCGGCGCCGCCAGCAGGGAGATGTCTGATGTCCTTTGTCACACAGAGCCGGGATCTGTCCTCGCATTGTGGCAGTGTAGTGCTGCAGAGCCGCCAGTGGGCAGCCCCCTCCTTGCCCTGGCACAGCCAGAGCTTCGGCAGCCTCCGTGGGCTTCAGAGACAGCCCACGCCGGGCGTGCGGGGGGCGGGCAGCCCTCGGGGCCAGTCTGTGGGCAGAGCCGTGCCCCTTGCCAGCAGGGGCAGGGCTGGGCTCAGTTGCAGCCACACTCCTCGATGACCATGTCCTCGTGGTGCCGGATGACCGCTTTCCCCTTCTCCAAGTAGAGCATGGAGAGGGGACTCATCCTGACCGGGGAGCAGACAGGGCAGGGCACGTGGTTGGGCTTGTAGAGCTGCAGCAGACTCTGCGGGGAGACAGCAGAAAGGCAAAGCATCACCACAGGGCGTGGGGCCAGCGGGGCTGGGGGGAGGGCGTGGGGGGGAGCAGAGGCGGCAGCCCGCTCTTACCTGTATGTAGGCGTGGTTGGTGGGCTTGAAGGTCTCGTCCACGGGCGACGGGCACCGCCCCTCGCACCGGTAGGCGTTGTACTTCTTGGGGTGGACGATCCAGCTGTCCCAGCCGGTCTTCTGGAAGTCCACCATCATGTCCACCCTCCTGCACAGGGGCCTGCCCTCCTCCCCCGCGCTGCCACCGGTGGCATTGCTCACTCTGATCCTCTGCTTCTCCTTCCTGTTCCTGCGGTGCCGGCGAGCCCCGGTGGCCGGGGAGCAGTCACGCATGACGTGCTTGGAGGTCTCTGCTGTCTTGATCAGGCTGTGGTCTTCTGGAGACTTGTCCTTGGAGAAGACGAGCAGCAGGACTCTGTTCGTCCCGTCCAGGGGCTCCTCGGGGCCAGCGTCACTGGTGGTGGGGGAGGGCGTGGTGGTGGTGGCCGGGGCAGCAGATTCGCTCCCCTCCCCTCCCGTGGGATGATGGAGCCCAGGGAGCACGGCTTGGTGGAGCCAGGTCCGGAGCACGTTGGTGACCTCAAAGATTTTCCAGGATTTCTGGATGGAAGTGGGTCTGCCAGCCACGGTGCCCAGGAAGAGCTGCGGGGCACAGGTCTCGTCGTCGTCCGGGCAGCTCTGCCGCTGGCTGTGGTAGATGTCGAGGGACATGTGTTGAGAGGGGGAGACGTCGGGCAGGTGGAGACGGATCTGGGCAAGGCTCACGTCCTGGCTGCTGGACAGGGAGGACATGTCGAAGGCCAGCGTCCAGCGGGAGCCGTTCTGCAGGGAGACTGAAACGCAAGGAGCAGGGTGAGGGACCCGCTGGCTCCACCGGGACGTGCCAGCATGGCAGGGGACGGCGGCCGCGGGTGCTGCCAGGGCACGGTCCCCCATGCAGCACCCCCCGAGCGTGGGGACAGCGCCAGTCCCGGGGACAGGGATGCTCGGGGACGGTGGCGGCCCCAGTGACAGTCTCGGCACGGGGATGCTCAGGCTCGATGCGAATCCCGGGGACGGTGCTGGTCCCTGGATAGGGATGCCTAGGGACAATTTGGGTCCCAGGACAGGGATGCCCAGGGACGCTGCAGTCCCGGGGGTGGTGCCGGTCCCAAGGACAGGCATCCCTGGGGACAGCGCCAATACCAGGACAGGCATACCCCAGAATGGTAAAGGGTTCCGGGGACGGTGCCAGTCCCGGGACAGGGATGTCCGGGGCATTAGCCCCAGCTTACCGTGCGGGGAGATGCTGAAGGCAGCGGCGGCGACGGCGCGGAGCGGGGCGGGGGGGTCGCGGAGCAGCTGCAGCATCAGCGCGGGACATCGCGGAGGGGCGCGGGGGGTTGCCCATGTCGGTGCCCAGGTGGGTGCCCGGGTGTGTGCGCAGCCCAGGCGGAGCAGGACGAGGGCGTAAACCAGCGCGGAGCGCAGCGGGACCCTCATGGCTGCAGGGGCCGCTCGCAACCGTTCTATTTGTACTGCGGCCCCGAGCACCGCCCTGGGTGGCCCCGGCTGCCCCCTCCCCCCCGCCCCGACCCCCCACTCCCCGCCCTCCCCTATTCTCCCCGTCCCTATTCTCATCCCTCCCTCGCTCTCTCCCTTCGTCCCTATCTCCATCCTCCTCTCCTCCAGCCCCCAGTTCATCTCCCCCGTTCCTCCCTTTCTGCATTTCTCCTTCTCCCCATCCTTCCCTCCCTGCCTCACTCTCCATCCCTCCATCTTCTCCTTCTCCCCATCCCTTTCTCCATTCCTCCTTCCTGGGCTTCTCGCCACCACCAGCCCTCTCCATCTCTGCCATGTTGGGGGGGAGTAGCCACCCCCTTGCTGTATGGGGACACAACTGACCCCAGCACCCACCAGCAGTGGTCCTGTCCTACTCCTTGGAGAAGGGAACCAGGACCTCTGGTACCCTTGGATATCATCCCTGTCACTCCCCCAGCCCCATCCAGGCAAGGATCTCCCCCTCCTCGGTTGCCCTTCTCCCTGCGAGGGTACAGGGTGCAGGACAGGACAACAGAACCTGTACCGCTGGGTGCAGGGGGGTGATGCCAGCTGGGCACCATCCTTGGATGAGCCTTGCCCGAGGACAAGCCTTGGAGGGATGCGTCAGGGCAAGGATGCTGCAGGTCCAAGCAGAGGGGGGTGATGGGTGAGTGTCACAGAGGAGCAAGTGCAGCCATGGGGACACATGGCCAGGTGTTACCCCCGGCACAGCTGTCCCCAGACCCCCGAGGTGTGAGGAGCCGAGCAGGGAGGTCCCACACGTCTCCCAGCCCTCCCAGCAAGAGGGTTTCACAGAGTAGCGGCTGGGGAGGTGCTGCTCCTCCTTTGGGAGGGGAAACAGCTCAGCCTTCCCGCGGAATCCCCTGCCACAGGGCCACCGTCAGAGGGGAGCCCACGGGAGCTACTGATGGCATCCTCCTGCCCTGCTGGGCACTGGGCTCCCTGGCTTTGGCTGGGTGACGCCAGGGCAGAGCAGGGGGAGGTCCTGGCCGAGCAGGGTGACGCCAGGGCAGAGCAGGGTGACGCCAGGGCAGAGCAGGAGGAGGTCCTGGCCGAGCAGGGTGATGCCAGGGCAGAGCAGAGTGATGCCAGGGCAGAGCAGGAGGAGGTCCTGGCCGAGCAGGGTGATGTCACGGCAGAGCAGGGTGACGCCAGGGCAGAGCAGGGGGAGGCCCTGGCCGAGCAGGGTGATGTCACGGCAGAGCAGGGGGAGGCCCTGGCCGAGCAGGGTGATGTCACAGCAGAGCAGGGTGACGCCAGGGCATAGCAGGGGGAGGTCCTGGCCGGGCAGGGTGATGTCACGGCAGAGCAGGGTGATGTCACGGCAGAGCAGGGTGACGCCAGGGCAGAGCAGGGGGAGGCCCTGGCCGAGCAGGGTGATGTCACGGCAGAGCAGGGTGATGCCAGGGCAGAGCAGGAGGAGGTCCTGGCCGAGCAGGGTGATGTCACGGCAGAGCAGGGTGACGCCAGGGCAGAGCAGGGGGAGGCCCTGGCCGAGCAGGGTGATGTCACGGCAGAGCAGGGTGATGCCAGGGCAGAGCAGGAGGAGGTCCTGGCCGAGCAGGGTGATGTCACGGCAGAGCAGGGTGACGCCAGGGCAGAGCAGGGTGATGTCATGGCAGAGCAGGGTGACGCCAGGGCAGAGCAGGGGGAGGTCCTGGCCGAGCAGGGTGATGCCAGGGCAGAGCAGGAGGAGGTCCTGGCCGAGCAGGGTGATGTCACGGCAGAGCAGGGTGACGTCACGGTGTTGTTCCCAGAGGTAGCCAGCAGGCGGCGACACTGCTCCGCCCGCCCTCGCCGAGCGCCGCCGTTACCGTTTGAAGCGGGGAAGTCTCGCGAGACCTGCGCCGCCTCCTCTCGCGAGAGCGCGGCCCCGCGGGACGATGGCGGCGGCGGCTGCGGCTGTCCCCGGGGCTGTGGCTGCTGCGCCCGAGGGTGCCGAGCCCGCCCCGGATCCTCCCGCCGCGGAGCCTCCGGCCCCGCCGGAACCGGCCGCTGCCGACGCCGAGAGCGGGTATGGTGCGCGCCTCTGGCCCGCGCAGGCCCGGGATCCCCCCCGCATCCCTCTGCCATGGAAACCCTGCGGGGCGCGGGGGGGTCCCGGTCCTGTCCCCGGGGAAGCTGGGGGGGTTCTGGGTGGTCCTTCCGTCCCAGCGGCACCGGGAATGCCCAGGCTCTCCGGCTCGTGTTGCCCGGGAGGGCGCAGTGTGTGCCAGGCTGCCGCCGTTCACGCCGGGCCCCGGGGGGAGCAGCTGCAGCAGGTCCTGGGGCCGGGCTGCCGCCGTTCACGCCGGGCCCCGGGGGAGCAGCCGCAGCAGGTCCTGGGGCCGGGCTGCCGCCGTTCACGCCGGGCCCCGGGGGAGCAGCCGCAGCAGGTCCTGGGGCCGGGCTGCCGCCGTTCACGCCGGGCCCCGGGGGAGCAGCCGCAGCAGGTCCTGGGGCCGTGCTGCCGCCGTTCACGCCGGGCCCCGGGGGAGCAGCCGCAGCTCGCAGCAGGTCCTGGGGCCGTGCTGCCGCCGTTCACGCCGGGCCCCGGGGGAGCAGCCGCAGCCCGCAGCAGGTCCTGGGGCCGTGCTGCCGCCGTTCACGCCGGGCCCCGGGGGAGCAGCCGCAGCAGGTCCTGGGGCCAGGCTGCCGCCGTTCACGCCGGGCCCCGGGGGAGCAGCCGCAGCTCGCAGCAGGTCCTGGGGCCGTGCTGCCGCCGTTCACGCCGGGCCCCGGGGGAGCAGCCGCAGCAGGTCCTGGGGCCAGGCTGCCGCCGTTCACGCCGGGCCCCGGGGGAGCAGCCGCAGCAGGTCCTGGGGCCGGGCTGCCGCCGGTCACGCCGGGCCCCGGGGGAGCAGCCGCAGCAGGTCCTGGGGCCGGGCTGCCGCCGTTCACGCCGGGCCCCGGGGGAGCAGCCACAGCCCGCAGCAGGTCCTGGGGCCGGGCTGCCGCCGTTCACGCCGGGCCCCGGGGGAGCAGCCGCAGCAGGTCCTGGGGCCAGGCTGCCGCCGTTCACGCCGGGCCCCGGGGGAGCAGCCGCAGCAGGTCCTGGGGCCGGGCTGCCGCCGTTCACGCCGGGCCCCGGGGGGAGCAGCCGCAGCAGGTCCTGGGGCCAGGCTGCCGCCGTTCACTCCGGGCCCCGGGGGGAGCAGCTGCAGCAGTTCCTGGGGCCGGGCTGCCGCCGTTCACGCCGGGCCCCGGGGGGAGCAGCCGCAGCAGGTCCTGGGGCCAGGCTGCCGCCGTTCACTCCGGGCCCCGGGGGGAGCAGCCGCAGCAGGTCCTGGGGCCGGGCTGCTGCCGTTCACTCCGGGCCCCGGGGGAGCAGCCGCAGCCCGCAGCAGGTCCTGGGGCCGGGCTGCCGCCGTTCACTCCGGGCCCCGGGGGAGCAGCTGCAGCAGGTCCTGGGGCCGGGCTGCCGCCGTTCACGCCGGGCCCCGGGGGAGCAGCCGCAGCAGGTCCTGGGGCCGGGCTGCCGCCGTTCACGCCGGGCCCCGGGGGAGCAGCCGCAGGTCGCAGCAGGCCGCAGGGAGGCTCTGCCCTGCTGTGGTTAGCCCGGGGTCTTGGCGGGGCCCCTCTCAGATAGCCGTTTCTGCTCTCACAGGGGGGATGCTGCCCTGGTCGATGTCACCACAGCTCTGGAGACAGAGTCAGCCAACGGGAAGGATGCTCTGGTAGGTGGCTGTGGGAGAGACCCAAGTGCACGGTGTGAGCTCTGTGGAGAGAGGACAGGTGGAGAGCAAGAGAGCAGCCAACGCTGCCTGTGCTGTGCCCCTACCCCCTGGGCAGGCTGCTGCCTGGCTCCTGGACTCGTTTGTCCCTGCAGCAGAGCTGCCCTTGTGGTGGATGCTGTGTGGGCTGGGGATCCTGGCCTGGGAAACTCTCCCTCCTCTCGAGGCTCATTGCAGGCAGAGGTTGAGCCTTGTCCTTGGGGCTCACCCTCTCCCCTCCCCCCTTCATTTGTGGTTTTGTTTTTACCCTCACCAGCTGTTCCTTGTTTGGTTCTGGTTTGATGGTGGGCTCAGGTCCTTGCACAGCTGACAGGGAGCTGCAAAGGTGAAGGACAGCCCTGGTGCTGCAGGTGAAGGGCAGGTGCAGGCCTCCTCTTGAGAGGGTGAAATGTTTCTGTTTGACAAACAGGTGTCTGGCAGTGCCTGAGGTGTTAGGACTAACAAACATCCTCAGGTCTCCAAGAGTACTGAGTCAGGGCTCAGAGGAAGACACAGAAGGTGAGAAGGCTCAAAAAGCAACCCCTGAGCCTGATGCTGTGGTTCAGATGAGGAGGACTTTGCATCCTGATAGCAGCTCCAGTGTTAGTTCTTTGAAGAGTTATCTTGGGGATGGAATCCTTCCCCATCTGATCAGTGCTGAGTCCACAGAACAGGCCCAGCCCAGGCTGTGTGTTAGGAGGGAGGGGCAGAAAGTCTTGCTGCCCTCTAGGCCCTCCTGCCTCAACAGGGTGCTGCACAGAATCTCTCTCTTGTCTGACTCAGTCCCAGCCTGCTGCTCTGCTCTGCTCTGCTCTGCTTGCAGGAGGCTGCTGGGGACAGCTCAGAGGTGCTGGAGGCTCAGGCAGGCTCCGTGGACGAGGAGAACGGGAGGCAGCTGGGGGAGATCGAGCTGCAGTGTGGCATCTGCACCAAGTGGTTCACAGCAGACACCTTTGGCATTGACACCACGTGGGTAGCCCTGCTGCACTCTGGGGCTAGGGCAAAGGGAGCTCTGAAGGGGCTCCAGGGAAGCTGGGAAGGGACTTTGGAGGGTGTCAGGGAGGGGTAGGACTGGGGGGGGATGGAGCAAAAGTAGAAGTGGGGAGATTGAGATTGGATGTGAGGAAGAAGTTGTTCCCCAGGAGGGTGGTGAGAGCCTGGCACAGGCTGCCCAGGGAGGTGGTGGAAGCCTCCTGCCTGGAGGTGTTTGCAGCCAGGCTGGAGGTGGCTGTGAGCAACCTGCTGTGGTGTGAGGTGTCCCTGCCCATGGCAGGGGGCTGGGACTGGCTGAGCCCTTCCAGCCCTGACAGTTCTGAGTCTATCAAATACTGAGAGTGTGCAATCCCCAAGCAGCAGAACCTCCCCCAGGGCTTTGGGCACTGCTGCCTTGTGTCAACACCAAAAGCTGAGGCCAGCACAGCAGGAGGTGTTTGTGGCTGCACATCTCAGCTTGAAAACATCTTTGTCCAGGCCTGGCACTGTCAGAGCTGCCCTGGGAGGGGGCTGGGAATGGGGTTTGGGAAGCAGAGGGGATTCAGGCTGCAGCTGCTGTGAACACAAAATGAAGGAAAGGAAACTTTCTTAGCTCTGCCTGGAGCCTGGGTGGGAAATGATCTGAGATTCATTAACAGAAGAACTCTTGGTTGTATTTTGCCTCTAAAGCTTCCCTGAGGACAGGCTGAGGACACTTGGCTTGCTGATGCTTTCCCCCAAGAGCTTTGTGGCTTTCCATGGTGTCCAGGCTAAACAGCAGGGGATTGAACACATCCAGGGGCTGCACTTTGGCCACAGCAACCCCAGGCAGTGCTACAGGCTGGGGGCAGAGTGGCTGAGAGCTCCCACACAGAGAGGGACCTAGGGGTGCTGGTTGATAGTGGGCTGAACAGGAGCCTGCAGTGTGCCCAGGGGGCCAAGGCGGCCAATGGCATCCTGGCCTGCATCAGGAAGAGTGTGGCCAGCAGGAGCAGGGAGGTCATTGTGCCCTGTGCTCAGCACTGCTGAGGCCACACCTGGAGTCCTGTGTCCAGTTCTGGGCCCCTCAGGTTAGGAAGGACATTGAGAGACTTGAAGGTGTCCAGAGAAGGGCAACAAGGCTGGGGAGAGGCCTTGAGCACAGCCCTGTGAGGAGAGGCTGAGGGAGCTGGGGTTGCTTAGCCTGGAGAAGAGGAGGCTCAGGGGAGACCTCATTGCTCTCTACAACTGCCTGAAGGGAGGTTGTAGCCAGGCAGAGGTTGGCCTCTTCTCCCAGCCACCCAGCACCAGAACAAGAGGACACAGTCTCAAGCTGTGCCAGGGGAGGTTCAGACTGGAGGTCAGGAAGAAGTTCTACACAGAGAGAGTGATTGGCCCTGGGGATGTGCTGCCCAGGGAGGTGGTGGAGTCACCATCACTGGAGGTGTTCAGGAGGAGACTTGCTGGGGTGCTTGGTGCCATGGGTTAGTTGATTAGGTGGTGTTGGGTGATAGGTTGGAGGTGATGATCTTGAAGGTCTCTTCCAACCTGGTCTATTCTATTCTATTCTATTCTAACCTCAGCTGATGAGAGCAGCACTGACCCTCTGCAGAGGGAGGGAGAGAGGGGAAATGATGAATCTGTTAACCTGGAAGAGCTGATTTCTCAACTCCACAGGGTGGAGGTCAGTTCCTGGCTGACCCTGTGGCAGTGAGGCCCTCACAGAGCTCTCTGCTCTCTTCCAGCTCCTGCCTGCCCTTCATGACCAACTACAGCTTCCACTGCAACGTTTGCCACCACAGTGGCAACACCTACTTCCTAAGGAAACAAGCAAGTGAGTGCTCCCCTGCCATGTGTGCAGGGTGATCCCAGGGGCTTCATTTTGTCTTCACAGCATGGGAAGGGCTCTGGGGGAGGAAAAAAAAACGTTCTGGAGTTTTGCTGCTGCTGCTGAGATGGTGAAGGGCTTGTGGTCAGTGAGGGCTGCTGGCCTGGGCCAGGGCTTGGGAGGGTTTGTGTCCAGGCCTGGTGCCCCCAGCAGAAGGAGGACACAGAGCTGCTGGAGGGAGGCCAGAGGGGGCCACAGGGATGAGCCAAGGGCTGGAGCAGCTCTGCTGGGAGCACAGGCTGAGGGAGCTGGGGCTGTGTAGCCTGGAGAGGAGAAGGCTCCAGGGAGCCCTCAGAGCTGCCTGCCAGGACCTGAAGGGATCCTGCAGGAAGGCTGCAGAGAGACTTTTCCTGAGGGTTTCTGGAGCCAGGCCAAGGGGGAAGGGTTTGAAGCTGAGGCAGATCAGGGTTAGAGTGGAGCTGAGGAAGAAGTTCTTCAGTGTGAGGGTGGTGAGAGTCTGGCACAGGCTGCCCAGGGAGGCTGTGGCTGCCTCCTCCCTGGGGGTGTTGAAGGCCAGGCTGGGTGAGGCCTTGAGCAGCTGAGTGTAGCTGAGAGGTGTCCCTGGGCATGGCAGGAGGGTGGAGCAGATGATCTGTGAGGTCCCTTCCAGCCTGAGCCATGCTGTGATTCACAGCTTGCACTGGGTTGGGAGGGACCCTCAGAGGCCTCTTGCAGGTAGTGTGGGAGCTGTCTCTAGTCTTTGCTGCCTAGGTCTGATCCTCCTCTAGCTGCTGCTGTGTTTGTGTTTTGAAGATCTGAAGGAGATGTGCCTTAGTGCCCTGGCCAACCTGACATGGCAGTCCAGGACCCAGGATGAGCACCCCAAGACCATGTTCTCCAAAGATAAGGTTTGGCTCTTGCAGAACCCTGCCCTGGCTGGAGGGAGCAGCAAGCTCAGGCAGCAAGGAAGACTTCCAGGCCCAGGCTGGCCAGGCTCAGGTTGGCTTTCTGCTCTTTTGCAGGACATTATCCCCTTCATTGACAAGTACTGGGAGTGCATGACAACCAGGCAGAGGCCTGGGAAGATGACCTGGCCTAACAATATTGTCAAAACCATGGTAAGTGTGGGGAGTGGAGCCCCTGCAGGGTCTGCTGCAGGCAGGTCTTGGGTTCCTAGAATGGGTTGGAAGAGACCCCAAAGCTCATCCAGTTCCCAGCCCCTGCCCTGGGCAGGGACACCTCCCCCCAGCCCAGGCTGCTCAAGACCTTATCCTTGAACACCCCCAGGCAGGAGGCAGCCACAGCCTCCCTGGGCAGCCTGTGCCAGAGTCTCCCCAGCCTCACTCAACAATTTCTTCCTCCTCTCCACTCTCAGTCTCCTCTCTCCCAGCTCAAAGCCATTGTCCCTTGGCCTGTCACTCCCAGCCCTTGTCCACAGTCCCTCCCCAGCTCTCCTGGAGCCTCCTGTCTCCTGGGAAGCTGCTCTGAGGTGTGCCTGGAGCCTTCTCTCCCTGGAAGTGTTGGAGGGCAGGTTGTGACATGCTGCAGCTGTGGCACTGATGTGTGCTGAGGGCTGGTGGAGGCTCTGATGCTTCCTGTGCAGTTGCTGTCAATATGTGAATGAGCTTGGCCTGCCCTGGCCCTGCCTGCATTCAGCTCCTGCTCTGCTTTAGTGCAAAGAGAGAGATGTCTTCTTGGTGAAGGAGCATCCAGACCCAGGGAGCAAAGACCCAGAGGAGGACTACCCCAAGTTTGGACTTCTAGACCAAGTAGGTGACTGGAGATGGAGGGAAAGGCTGCTGGGGGTGTGGGGAGGGAGGGCTGAGGACTCTCAGTCAGCTGAGAGCAAAGCCTGGCCAGATCCCATGGCAAGGCTGTGCTGTGCCAGGAGATGGTTTGGAGCTCCTGGGCAGGCTTGGGGTAGGTTTGACCAAGTCCATGCAGCAGGTTTGGTTTTATCTCTTTCAGGACCTTGCCAATATTGGCCCTGCCTATGACAACCAGAAGCAGAACAGTGCTGTGTCCACCAGTGGCAACTTGAATGGCAAGTTCGGGGGGGGCTGGGACTGAGCTGTGTTTTCCCAGTCCTCTTTTGTGCTCAGAGCACACCCAGCCAGCCCCACTGGGCCCTGCTGCTGAGGGAGGTTCCTTTCACCTCCCTGGGAGCCTTCCTTCTTGGTGGCCAGCTCCAGGAAGGTGCTTTCAAGGAAGCTCTGCTTGGCAGTTGTCTTCCACAATGGTTTTGGTGTTATTCCCTGTTCTCCTCCCTCTGAGGTCTGAAACTGCTGCAGTTCCTCCTAATCACTGCCCACATTTGACCCCTGGCCCCTCTGGGGGCTGCCAGCTGTGCTGCCAGCTGTGCCAAGCTCCCTGGGATGGCTCTGGTAGTCTTCCTGCAGTGCTATCAACTGAGAGGAGATTCCTTTGGGCACAAGGCTGCACTGTTGTGAGTTTCACACAGTTAGGAGAGGGGAATCTGCCTCTTTGCTCAGCTCTGTTGAGACCTCACCTCCAATCCTGCCTCCAGCTCTGGTGTCCCCAGCAGAAGAAAGACTCAGAGGTGCTGGAGTGAGGCCAGAGGGGGGCACAGAGATGAGCCAAGGGCTGGAGCAGCTCTGCTGGGAGCACAGGCTGAGGGAGCTGGGGGTGCTCAGCCTGGAGAAGCCTCCAGGGGGACTTCAGAGCTACTTTCCAGTACCTGAAGGGATCCTGCAGGAAGGCTTCAGAGGGAATTCTCATGAGGGTGTCCAGAGGCAGGCCAGGGGGGAATGGTTTGAAGCTGAGGCAGAGCAGGGTTAGAGTGGAGCTGAGGAGGAAGTTTTTCAGTGTGAAGGTGCTGAGAGTCTGGCACAGGCTGCCCAGGGAGGCTGTGGCTGCCTCCTGCCTGGGGGTGTGGAAGGCCAGGCTGGGTGAGGCCTTGAGCAGCTGAGTCTGGTGGAGAGGTGTCCTTGGGCATGGTGGGGGAGGTTGGAGCAGATGATCTGTGAGGTCCCTTCCAGCCTGAGCCATGCTGTGAAGTCCTTCCCCCCAGGAGGTGTTTGTGGCTTTTGAAGGCAGGGCTGCAGCCCCCTGGGGCTGCTCTGTCTCCACTCCTTGCCCTGGTCTGTGGCTGCTTGCTGGCAGGGTGCTGACTCTCTGCTGCCACTTCTGTCCTTGCAGGTGGAGCCTCTCTGGGAGGTGAACATTTAACCTTTCAGCTTCTAAACCTTAAGTATTCTTGTTTGCCAAGCTCTTCTGGGGTTGTCTTAGCTCAGTTATCACAGAAGCTCAATTCAATTAGAAATCAGAAGTGATTGCAGTGACACAAACCACCAACCCCCTCCTTCATCTTCAGCAATCAGCAGCTTCTCCTTGCCATACTCTGCCCCACTTGAGTGGTGCCAAAGCTGCTCTTCTCCTTGGAGCTGATGTCCTTTGCCAGCTGCTGTGACCTGCTGGTGGTGTAGCCCCAGCACACCTCAAGTGCTCTGGCTCTGTGGTTGATTCAGGCAAAGGAATGATTGCAAAGTGGCAGAGCCCAAAGGCTGAGCTGTGGAGCTGCAGCTGCAATCCTCTCTGCTGTGTGTGTCCTGCCCCCAGTGGTCTGAGGCCCTTCCACTGGCTGGTTAAAAAGCTGCCTGGGGGTTTAGTCCTGCCACAGGCTGTGCTTTGGGAAGGTGTTTATCTACAGTGGACTGAAGCTGGAGGTGGGGAGATTCAGGCTGGAGGGGAGGAGGAAGTTCTTCCCCATGAGAGTGGTGAAGCTCTGGGATGGGTTGTCCAGGGAGCTGGTTGGGGCCCCAGCCCTGGAGGTGTTTAAGCCCAGGCTGGGTGAGGCTCTGGCCAGGCTGATCTAGTGTGGGGTGTCCCTGCCCATGGCAGGGGGGTTGGAACTGGCTGAGCCTTGTGGTCCCTTCCAACCCTGCCTGATTCTATGATGCAGTGCCTAAAAGGCCCTGAGCTGGTGGAATTGCTTGGGAGTCAGCAGGGATCAGGATGCCAAGGGTGGCAAAAGGCAGCCGAGGGGATTGGAGGGGACCCTGAGCAGCCTGGGCTAGGGGGGGAGGTGTCCCTGCCTGTGGCAGGGGGGGTTGGAGCTGGATGATCTTTAAGGTCCCTTCCAAGCCAGCCCACCCTACCACTTTCCTGGTGGTTGGTGACATTTGCCATGAAGCTTTCCCTCCCTTGGGGTTTCCTGAGCAAGAGGCAATGATTTGCTCTCCAGCCACGGCGCTGCCTGTGGTGGTACTGAAGAGAAACACCTCAGCTGCTGCTCCCTTTTGCCCCTCTCTTGAAGTGTGGCTTCTTTCCTAGATGAACATTTCAGTGCTTCCCCCAGCCTGGCCCTGGGCTGCTGGCTTGGCTGAAGCCACCCCGGTGGGGCTGCAGGGTTGGAGTTTGTTCTGCTGCTGTTGCAGAGGGGACTCCGGCCTCTGGCTGGGATCGCCACGGGAGTCACGAGTAATAATCCTGCTTTGGAGCTGGATCCCAGTGCTGCTGTCTGGAGAGCTTGTGGGTGACAGAGGAGGTTGTGGATTCCTACCTGGAGAGCTCTGTGTGGCTGAACCTCAGGCAGCTGCCCTCCGGGCGGAGCTGGCCCCGAGGCGGAGCTCTGCGTCCGGCCGCGCTTTGCTCGCGGGGAGCGGAAGGAGGGAGCCTGAGCTCAGGGGCTGGGTTTGATTTGGCTGCTTCTGCCCCTTGCTGGTTGTGGAGGTTCCATGCTGGGGGGCTCCCTCTGCCCATCAGCTGTCTCAGCCCCGCTCTCTGTGCCCAGGGGGAATGGCTGCGGGAGGCAGCGGGAAGGGACGAGGAGCCAAGCGCAAGCAGCAGGATGGAGGCACCACAGGGACAGCCAAGAAAACCAGAAGGTGAGAGAGAGGGGAGCTGAGCTGGTGCTGAACAGCTGGAACTGGCTGTCCAGGGAGGCTGTGGCTGCTTCCTCCCTGGGGGTGTTCAAGGCCGGGCTGGATGAGGCCTTGAGCAGCCTGGGCTGGTGGGAGGCATCCCTGCCCATGGCAGGAGGGTTGGGACTGGATGAGGTCCCACCCAACCCAACCCACCCCAACCTACCCCGACCCAACCCATGCTGTGACCTCTGGAGAGCCACAGTGGAGCTCTGGGGGGTTGCTGAGAGGTCACAGGGTGCCAGTTCCTTAGCCCTGATGAGTTCCACGCTCAGATGGGTGCTGCTTGGAAGCAGAGCGCTGCAGGGGCTGTGAGCACCACAGGCACAGCTCTGAGAGCTCGCCCTGGGTGGAGCTGAGTGCTGTGCAGCCACCACTTGATGCCAAGGAGCAGCTTTGTGTTTTGCAGTGACCCCTTGTTCTCTGCTCAGCGTCTGCCCCCCCATGGCTACCCCCTGGAGCACCCCTTCAACAAGGACGGCTACCGCTACATCCTGGCCGAGCCCGACCCCCACGCCCCCGACCCCGAGAAGCTGGAGCTGGACTGCTGGGCAGGGAAGCCCATTCCTGGGGACCTGTACAGAGCCTGCCTCTATGAAAGAGTCCTCCTGGCCCTGCATGACCGAGGTACACAGCTCCCTGACCACCTGCAGCTGCTCTCCTGGGCTGACCTCACAGCCCTGCCTCTCGGCCTCCCGGGGAGTCACAGAGGCAGCGTGGCTGGAAAAGGCCTTTGGGAGCCTCCAGTGCAACCATTCTCTGACTCTGCCAAGGCTGGAGCTAAGCCTTGGCCCTCAGCACCACCTCTCTGAGGCTTCAAAACAGCCCCAGGGGAGGGGCTTCAGCCACCTCCCTGGACAGCCTGTGCCAGGCTTTGAGAACCCTTCTGGAGGAGAACTTGCTCCTCATGTCCAACCTAAACCTCCCCTGGTGCAACTTGAGACTTTCCTCTCATCCTGTCACTTCTTCCTTGGGAGCAGAGCCCACCCCCCACCTCACTGCAGCCTCCTCTCAGGGAGCTGCAGAGAGCAAGGAGGTCTCCCCTCAGCCTCCTTCTCCAGCCTGAACACCCCCAGCTCCCTCAGCTGCTCCTCCCCAGCCCTGTTCAGCCCTAATTGCTTTAAGACACCAAATCCACTCCGGTGTTTCCTCTTGTCCTGTGTCATCCCCACACACCAGCAGTCACTCAGGAGCTGCTGGGCTCACCTGCTCTGCTCTCTCCCAGCCCCTCAGCTGAAGATCTCTGATGACAGGCTGACAGTTGTTGGGGAGAAAGGCTACTCCATGGTGCGAGCCTCCCACGGGGTGAGGAAGGGAGCCTGGTACTTCGAAATCTCCATGGATGAGATGCCTCCAGACACAGCTGCCAGGCTGGGCTGGTCACAGCCATTAGGTAAAGGGTTTGTCAGGTACTCTGGGTGGACTCTTGGTGCTGTTGGGTGCTGGGCCCTGCTCAGTGCTGCAGTCAGGGAATCGTGGAATGCTGTGGGCTGGAAGGGGCCTTAAAGATCATCCAGGGCCAACCCCCTCCCTAGGCAGGGACACTTCCCACCAGCCCAGCTTGCTCCAGGCAGGGGGCATCCACAACCTCCCTGGGCAGCCTGAGCCAGTGTCTCCCCCTCCTCACTCTCAAGAATTTCTTCCTCCTCTCCAGTCTCAGTCTCCCCTCTCCCAGCTCAAAGCCATTGCCCCATGTCCTGGCACCCCCAGCCCTTGCCAAAAGTCCCTCCCCAGCTCTCCTGTAGCCCTCTTCAGGTACTGGAAGGCTGCTCTAAGGTCTCCCTGGAGACCTGTTCTCCAGGCTGAACAGTCCCAACTCCCTGTAGGAGTCCCCACAGGGCTCCAGCCCTCTGCTCACCTTCGTGGCCTCCTCTGGAGCCTCTCCAGCAGGTCCATGTCCTTGTGCTGGGGGCAGCAGGGCTGGACTCAGTTCTCCACTGTGGTTGTAGTAAGTGGGAGCTGTGGTTTGTGGCTGTTCCAGACCCTGGAGTGGGGCAGCTGGAGGTGCTGCTGCTCCCCTTGCATGTTCACCAGGGGCTGTTGGTTTCCCCAGGGAACCTCCAGGCCCCTCTGGGCTACGACAAGTTCAGCTACTCCTGGCGCAGCAAGAAGGGCACAAAGTTCCACCAGTCCATAGGGAAGCACTACTCCTCTGGCTATGGCCAGGGGGATGTGCTGGGCTTCTACATCAGCCTGCCAGAGGACACTGAGACAGCCAAGTCACTGCCTGACACCTACAAAGACAAGGTGAGGTGTGGGGTTCACCCTTGGGACTAAATCTCTGCCAGGTGCAGCAGTGGAAACCAGGCTGCCCCAGGGGAGTGCAGCTGGCTGGGGGGTTCAGAGGGGAGAGGTCCACAGTGGTGATCTCTAGAAAACCAACTCCCCAGAACCACCCAGAGGTTCTGCAAGGCTCTGCCTGGCCTGCTGAGGGAGCTTGCCCACACCTCCCCTCTCAGCTCCTCTTCCCCTCCTGCTTCCCAAGTCCTGGAGGGGTGTGAACCACTCCTCGTGGGTCCCCTGCCCCAGCAGGGCTTCTGTGGCTCTGCTGCTCTTTAAGGCCCCTCCAGGTGGCCATTTTCCTGGCTCATTTCTGAGGTTTATTGGAGGTCTGGTTGGGTTTTTTCTGCTGTTTCAGGCTTTGATCAAATTCAAAAGCTACCTGTACTTTGAAGAGAAGGACTTTGTGGACAAAGCAGAGAAGAGCCTAAAGCAGGCCCCTGGAAGCCAGGTAGGGGCAGCACTGGGAGGTGGAGGGCCCAGGACTCAAGGAGAGGTGGATCAGGAGTCCTTCATCCCAATCAGGAGTGAGCTTCTCAAAGTTAGACCACAGATAAAAGTTATCCATGGGACAGCAATGTGCCCTTGTGGCCAAGAAGGTCAATGGTGTCCTGGGGTGCATGAAGGAGAACGTGGGCAACAGGGCATGGGAGGTTCTCCTGACCCCTCTGCTCTGCCCTGGTGAGGCCATAGCTGGAGTGTTGTGTCCAGTTCTGGGCTCCCCAGGTCCAGAGAACTGCTGGAGAGAGGCCAGTGGAGGCTGTGAGGATGATGAAGGGACTGGAACATGTCTGATGAGGAAAGGCTGAGGGCCCTGGGGCTGTTTAGCCTGGAGAGGAGAAGGCTGAGAGGAGATCTGATCAATGTTCATCAATACCTGAAGGGTAGGGGTCAGGAGGAAGGGGCCAGGATCCTGTCTCTGTGTCCTGGGATAGGACAGGGGGCAGTGGACACAAACTGGAACCCAGGAGGTTCCACCTCAGCATGAGGAGAAACTTCTGTGGTGTGAGGGTGCTGGAGGCCTGGAGCAGGCTGCCCAGAGAGTCTCCTCCTCTGGAGACTTCCAAGCCCCACCTGGATGTGTTCCTGGGTGCCCTGCCCTGGGTGCCCCTGCCCTGGCAGGGGGCTTGGACTGGCTGCTCTCCAGGGGTCCCTCCCAACCCCTAACCCTCTGTGATTCAAGCAGTGATAAGGATGAACTCAGCAAAGCAGCTGTGCCCTTCAGGGCTGTCACTGCAGTAGGTGGCCTCAGGCAAAGGGAGTGTGGCCTCAGCTGCTTGCTGAGGGTCAGTGCAGAGCTCAGGGAGGTGCAGCAGGGCAGCAGCAGAGCAACTCCTCCTCTCCCCTTGGCTTTGCAGATCATATTCTTCAAGAACGGTGCCAGCCAGGGGGTTGCCTTTCAGGACATCTTTGAAGGAGTTTATTTTCCTGCCATTTCTTTGTACAAAGGCTGCACAGTAAGTACTGTGGCTGTGAAAGGCCCCTCCTGAGGTCTAGCAGCTCACAGTGTGGGCACTCAGGGTGGCTGTCAGGCCCTGGAAGAGGGGAAATGGAATTACTGGCATGAAGGGACTCTATCAAACCAGCCCGGGGCGGGAGTGGTGTGGCCTTGTGCCTGGAGCAGCTGGGCTCAGGCTCAGGAGGGGGTGAGGACTGAAGAGTGAAGCAGTTGGCCTGATGGCTTTTTGGGAGGGGGGTTAATGACCAATATTTTCCCCAGGTGTCTATAAACTTTGGGCCCTATTTCAAGTTCCCACCCAGGGACATCTCCTACCGCCCGGTGAGTACCGGCAGCTGCTGCTGCCTCCCCTGGGGCTACCTCCCACTAAGGGCTCCAGAAGGGGGCTGAGAGCTGCCTGGGGTGGGGGCAGTTGATTTAGACCAAGCCTGTAATCTGGCTTTGTACTTGGAGAGTGGAGCCAGAAGGGTTGTAGTTAGCACTGAAGGGCAAACAGCCTAACAGCTCACTCGGCTCTGACGCGGGGGGTGCTGGGTTCCCCCCAGTGATGTTATCAGGAGGGAAACAGCCCTGGGATGCTGCCCACACTGCAGGGAGGACAGTGTGGTCCTGGAGCAGAGCCAGAAAAGGGCAATGAAGCTGGTAAGGGGTCTGGTGAGGAGCAGCTGAGGGAACTGGGGTTGTTCAGCTTGGAGAAAAAGAGGCTGAGGGGAGACCTTAGTCCCTCCAAGGCCATGAAAGGAGGTCGGAGGCAGGTGGGGGTTGGTCTCTTCTCCCTTGTAACAAGTGATAGGGTGAGAGGAAGCAGTCCTCAGACCAGGGGAGGTTTAGGTTGGGTATTAGGAGAAAATCCTCCACTGAAAGGGCTCCCAACCACTGGCACAGGCTGCCCAGGGAGGTGTGTGAATTCCCATCCCTGGAGGTGTTTCAGAGCCACAGGGATGCGGTGCTGAGGGCCATGGTTCAGCCCCAGCCTGGGCAGCATTAGAGAAGGGTCGGAGCGGATGCTCCTGAAGGTCTCTTGCAGTGCAGCCATTCTGTGGTGCAGGTGAGGGCTGGCTCCTCTTTGCCCTGCCCCTCAGCTGCCTGTCCTTCCTTCCCTGGGCAGATGAGTGACATGGGCTGGGGGGCAGTGGTGGAGCACACGCTGGCAGACGTGCTGTACCACGTGGAGACCGAAGTCGACGGCCGCCGGAGCCCTCCCTGGGAGCCGTAGGGCACCTGGGACACACGAGACAGCCACAGCAGCAGCCAGGCCAGAGGCTTTATTGGAGAGGAACTGGAAGCACTCAGAGCACCCAGCCAGGGCAGGCCTGGCCTTTGCAACCTGCTCCACCTGCCCTGTGCTGGATGGAGGCTGAGCAGGAGCGGTTGCAGTGAGTGTTGTGCCGGCTGTGGGCAGCTCTTGGGTGTCTTCAGTCACTTCCCTCAGCTGAAGCAGCTCAGCTTGTGCTGAGCTCCTGGCTCCTGGTGCCATGCTGGTTACAGGCAGTGCTTGGGTGAGAGCAGGCAGCAGGTGGAGCTGGCTGCTGTGGGACACTTGCAGAAGCAGCACCACCCCCTGGGCTCAGCTCTTGGGCTGCTCACAGCCAGCTTCCAGCCAGGCTGGGGTGCCGGAGCTGCTGCAGGGAGCGCTGCCTCTGGGCTGCTGGCCAAGCTCTGGGGTGTTTATTTCCCCACAAACTGGAAACCAGGTGAAAAATAAAGGCTTTAAACTCTTTGACTTTTGGGGTGTTTGGGGTGGTTTTGTGTGTGTGTGTGTGTCTTGTTCTGAAGGAGATTTAAACTCCAAGTAAGCTACAGCAGAGATCTGCTGCTGCTTGCTGCACTGGGCCTCCTGCCAGGGACCAGCCTTCAGTTAATAAATAATTAGTGATAATTGGACAGGAAAAATAAATTAGAGCTGCTTCAAGGAGTGGGGAGGGAGGGGAAAGCATCTTCAGGTAAGTGCTGCATTTGTGTTTTAGGGGAAGGAGGGGACTAAAAGTGGAGCCCAGGTCCTGTGTTTGGCCCCCCTGAGCGGGTGCCAGCCCTCCTGCCTCTCTGCTTAGGTGTCTGGGACCTCCCTAGCAGCTAATTAGCCAAAGCCTTTAATAGCAGAGGCCACTAATTAAGGCTTTAGTTCTTTAATATCCTCCAGTGGAGGGAAAGTTCAGGACTTGCCTCAGCTTTTGGGTGCTGCATGTGCAGGAGGAGCAGCTGCTGGCCCCTGGCCTCCTCCCTCCCTAATGAGAGTCAAGAACTAAAGCTTTACTTACTGAAGCTCTGCGTTAATGAGTGGCATCTGCTCTTCAAGGCCTTGGCTAATTAGCACAGGCTGTAATTAGACTGGGTCTCCATGACATGATTCCCTACCCTGCACCCCTGAGCAGAGCAGGACAGGAGGGGTGGCTGTGGTCAGCGGCTGGCCGCCCGCGCCAGGCGCTTCCGGAGGTGGTTGGCGAAGTCGACCTGCGTCTGGGAGAGGACCTGGTTGATGATGGTCTTGGGCAGCCAGCCCTGCAGAGAAGCAGGCACAGCTCATCAGTGGAGGGTGGCCTCCAATGCAACCCCAGCTTCGTGCTTGGGAAGGTTTGCCTGTGGGACTCACCTTCAGGTCAATGCTGAGGAGCCAGGTCAGCCTGGTTTGCGAGGGGCGGCCGGGCAGCGGGCGCAGGATCATGCAGGTAGGACCATTCTCGGCTCTGGGGGCACAGGAGGAGGGGTTGGGAAACAGCTAATGGACACAGGGTGGGATGGACACAAGCTGGAACCCAGGAAGAGCCACCTCAACGTGAGGAAAAACCTCTTTGGGGCAGGCTGCCCAGAGAGGTTGTGGAATCTCCTCTGGAGACTTTCCAGCCCCCCCTGGATGTGTTCCGTGTGCCCTGCCCCAGGTGATGCTGCTGTGGCAGGGGGGGGTTTGGACTCAAATTCCAGCCCCTGCCAGGTCCCTCAGCTGCTCCTCCCCAGCTCTGTTCTCCAGACCTTTCCCCACGTCCATTGCCCCTCTCTGGACCTGCTCCAGCCTCTCAACATCCTTACAGTGAAGGACCCAAAACTGAACCCAGTCCTTGAGCTGTGCCCTCCGCAGCACCCAGCACAGGAGTACAGTCACTGCCCTACCCCTGCTGCCCTCCTTCAGCCGCTCCTGAGACAAACCCAAGCGCTCTGGGCTCCCCCCACAATTCTGGAGGGTGGCTCTGCCCTTGGTCCCACCCCCCTGGAGCGCCCCCGGCAGGCTGGTACCTCACAAAGCCCTCCTGCTCGGGCATGGCTCCGTACTTGGTGGCCATGCCGGCCAGGACGCAGGTGGAGCCGCGCCGCCGCGCACACCGCACGCTGACGAAGTCCCTGGGGCCAACGATGTTCCCAGGGGCAGCAGCTGCCTTCTCGTGGGTGATGACTGTGTCCTTCCCAATCTTCTGGAGGATCTGGGCAGTTCAGGAGGAAAAGCAGCAGTTGGAAGTGGGGGCTGCAAAGCAAGCTCCAAAGCCAGCTGGGGATGGGCCCCGTGCTCAAAGCGCAGGAGCTTGGCGTTGGGAGAGAGGAACACAGCAAAGCTCTGCTCCATCCCAGGGTGCAGAAGAGGCTTTCATTGGTGAGGAGAGAAGGTATTTGGTGAAGAGAAGAGGCTGCTCTGAATGCTGCTCTCTTCCAGGCCAGCTGTGGGACAGCAACATGCCCTCCCCTGCATGTGGGACACTGCAAAGGTCCAGCAGGAGGGAGCTGCTCCCTCCCAGGAGCATTTGCTACAGAACAAGCAGCAGAGGAACTGCTGCAGCCTCACTACTGCAGACAAGAGGACCAGAGCAAGCCTGGATTCTCCAGGCACAAGGAACAGTGGAGAAAGCCCTGTGCTGCTGTGCTGGGCAAAGGGATTCCTTGTCCTGTGAGGAGCAGCTGAGGGAGCTGGGGTTGTTCAGCCTAGAGAAGAGGAGGCTGAGGGACACCTCATTGCTCTCTACAGCTCCCTGAAAGGAGGCTGGAGCCAGGTGGGGGTTGGGCTCTTCTCTCAAGGCACTAACAAGAGGAAATGGCCTCAAGCTGCACCAGGGGAGGGTTAGGTTGGTGATGAGGAAACATTTCTTTGCTGCCAGAGTGGTCAGGGACTGGCACAGGCTGCCCAGGGAGGTGGTGGAGTCCCCATCCCGGGAGGTGTTCAGGAAATGAGTGGATGTGGCACTCATGGCCTGGTGGTCAGGGAGGTGTTGGAGAGCAGGTTGGACTGGATGAGCTCTGAGGCTTTTCCAACCTTCCTGACGCTGAGACTCCCCTGGCAGCGCCGCGTGAGAGAGCTCCTGGCTGAGCCAGCCCTGCCCTGCGCTTCCCTTCCTACCTTGACTTCCTGGACGTTGGGATTCCAGTCTCCCATCTGCTCCATCCTGTCCACCAGCTCGCTGTACACCGTGTCCAGGGGCTGCTCCACCACCACCTCCAGCCGGAAGACCTTGCCCACGTCGGGCAGCACCTTGCTCAGCACTTTGTCTCCGTTGCGCTGGGGAGGGGAGGGCAGAATGAGCACCACAGACCCCTCCAGGAGGCCAGCAGCAGCCTGCTGCAGGGCAGGGCAGAGCCCCTACCACCTCTGTCTCTGTCTTCCAGTCATCCAGGTCCTCAAGGATTCTGAGTGATTTCTGCAGGGCTTCCTCTCCTTGCTTGATGTAAGACATTTCCATCTCGCTGAAGGGCTTCTCCTCCAGCCTCGAGCCTGCACAGAGGCAGAGGAATGAGCACAGGAACCTGAGGAGCTTTGTCTACATCAGATCCAGCTCTCCATGCCCAAGGGCTGGGGCAGTCATGGGATAGTGTGAGCTGGGAAAGATCAGCCAGTTCCAAACGGCCTGACACGGGCAGGGACCCCCTCCCTCAGACCAGGCTGATGAAGTCAGCTCAGTTCCCTCTCCTCCCCAGTTGTTCAGCCAGCCCCCAGGCTGCCCAGCGGCAGGTCCTGTTCCTGGTCCCTGCTGGCCACCAGCCGGCAATGGGCTGACCCCCCCCGTGCTGGTCACTTACTGAGCAGAGAGCTCCTCCTGCGGACCTGAGTGATCCAGGCGCCGGGGCCGGGGCTGTGGCAGGCGAGTTTGCTCAGCTCCTGGCTGATGGTGACAGCAGCTTGTCTCCTGAGCCCTGCGAGCAGAGACAGCATCAGCCAGCAGCTCCAGGCACTGCCCTGCACTGCCCTCGCCGTGTTTCTTCTGCCAGGTTCAACAGAAGGCATGGAGAGTGTCTCTGTCTGCATCCTCACTGACCCCCAGGGGCACAGAGAGCAGCTGAGTGCCAGGCACAGCCCTGGGCCAGGAGCTGTGCTGCACAAATCACAGAAGGGGTTGGGTTGGAAGGGAGCTCAAAGCTCATCCAGTGCCAACCCCCTGCCATGGGCAGGGACACCTCCCCCCAGCCCAGGTTGCTCAAGGCCTCATCCAGCCTGGCCTTCAACACCTCCAGGGAGGGGACATCCACAACCTCCCTGGCAACCTGTGCCAGTGTCTCCCCCTCCTCACTCTAAAGAATTTCTTCCCCATCTCCAGTCTCACTCTCCCCTCTCCCAGCTCAAAGCCATTGGTCCTCATCCTGGCACTCCCAGCCCTTGTCAGAAGTCCCTCCCCAGTTCTCCTGGAGCCCCTTCAGGTACTGGAAGGCTGCTCTAAGGTGGCCCTGGAGCTTCCTCCAGACTGACCAGCCCCAGCTCTTTCAGCCTGGCCCCACAGGGGAGGTTCTGCAGCCCTCTGCTCATCTTTGTGGCCTCCTCTGGACCCTCTCCATCAGCTCCAGGTCCTTCTTGTGCTGGGAGCTCCATAACTGGGCACAGTGCTGCAGGCGAGGTCTCAGCAGAGCAGAGGGGCAGAATCACTTCCCTCACTGCCAGAGGCTCCTCCTGCACCCTGCCAGCCCAGGGAGAGGAGGTGCCCAGCCCCCAGCCCCTCACCGGTCATGTTGCGCAGGTGCCGGTAGGAGATGGCAGCGCAGAGCTTGGAGGTGGCAGGCAGCATGTCCCCGGCTGGCACAGGCAGGAGGGTTGTCCTGGGAGCCTTCTTCTGCCCTGGGAACCTTCCTCTGCCCCTGCTGCCCAGGCTCTCAGCCTTAAGTAGAGCTGCTGAAGGATGCTGGCTTGTCAGCAGCGAGATAAGAGCTGTCACTCAGCCCGGGGGCGCCGGGGGCCAAGGGCGCTGCCGGCTCCTTGCGCAGCTGCTGCAGCTGCAGACGTGGGCAGGGGGTGGCTGCAGCAGAGGAAGCTGGGGAGGGCCTTTGGAGGGTGTCAGGGAGGGATAGGACTGGGGGGGGAGGGGTGGAACAAAGCTACAAATGGGGAGATTCAGATTGGATGTGAGGAAGAAGTTGTTCCCCAGGAGGGTGGTGAGAGCCTGGCACAGGTTACCCAGGGAGGTGGTGGCAGCCTCCTGCCTGGAGGTGTTTGCAGCCAGGCTGGAGGTGGCTGTGAGCAACCTGCTGTGGTGTGAGGTGTCCCTGGCCATGGCAGGGGTTGGCACTGGATGAGCCTTGAGGTCCCTTCCAACCCTGACAGTTCTGTGATTCTATGCCTGTGCTGCAGCAGGGGGGTGGCAGCAGCAGGGGGGGGTGGCAGCAGCAGGGAGGGTGGCAGCAGCAGGGGGGGTGGCAGCAGCAGGGGAGGTGGCAGCAGCAGGGGGGGTGGCAGCAGCAGGGAGGTGGCAGCAGCAGGGGGGGTGGCAGCAGCAGGGGGGGTGGCAGCAGCAGGGGGGTGGCAGCAGCAGGGAGGTGGCAGCAGCAGGGAGGTGGCAGCAGCAGGGAGGGTGGCAGCAGCAGGGAGGGTGGCAGCAGCAGGGGGGTGGCAGCAGCAGGAGGGTGGCAGCAGCAGGGGGGGTGGCAGCAGCAGGGAGGTGGCAGCAGCAGGGGGGTGGCAGCAGCAGGGGGGTGGCAGCAGCAGGGGGGGGTGGCAGCAGCAGGGAGGTGGCAGCAGCAGGGGGGGTGGCAGCAGCAGGAGGGTGGCAGCAGCAGCAGGGGAGTGGGGGGAGGGGGCTCCTTTCAAGGAGCTGTAAGGAGCAATGAGATCTCCTCTCAACCTCCTCTTTTCTAAACACCCCCAGGCCCCTCAGCTGCTCCTCCCCAGCCCTGTTCTCCAGACCCTTCCCCAGCTTCTCTGGACCTGCTCCAGCCTCTCAATGCCCTTCTCAGAGTGAGGGTCCCAAAACTGCACCCAGTATTTGAGGTGTGCCCTCCCCAATGCCCAGCGCAGGGGCATGACCACCTCCCAGCACCACTGGCACCCATCAGCATGCAGCGGGCACCCAGGATGGCAGGGCAGCCCTGGGGGTGCTCCATTCCACTGCCAGCAGCGTTTTGGGTGGCACAGAGCCCTCTCTTTTACCCTGCAGCCCCAGGTGCTGCCTCAGCTGCTTTTTCACCCCTAAAATCAAGCCCTGAGCCTCTGAGGCCAGAGCTGGGAGCAGCCCCCAGGGGTGCCCACCGTGCCAGGGTGTGTGCCCGGGGCTGGGAGCGGTGGGCACTGGCAGGGCAGCGATAAGGCTCAAGGCTGCGCTGACATCCCCGGGATGAGTTACAGCCCCGCAGCCCAGCACCCAGCCCCCGTGAATCACCAGCTGCTTCCTTTGACGTCAGCCCCTGCCCCCTGCTGTGGGGAGCTTGACCTTCCCTCCCTGCTGTCGCAACAGCTTGGCCGAGGGGGAGGTCAGCTGCTCGTCAGCCTGGCCCCCGGGAGCCCCTCACCTCCCCCTGCCCACCCCCCCTGAACCCCCCAGGAGATGATTCAGCTCCTACCTGCCGCTGCTGCTCCACGGCTTGGCTCCTGCCCGTCACCGGGGCTGCTCCTCTTCGTCCCATGCAGAGGAGGTGCTGGTGGGCCCAGGAGAGCCCCAGGCTGCACCATCCCCTTCCCAAGGTCTGCCAGCAGCTCCCCTGGCCGCCACGCTCCTGCCTGCTGCAGGTGAGTCCTGGGCTCCTGCTGCAGCTCTCCCCAGCGCTGGGCTTCAGCCACCTGCTCCCCAGGCACCTGCACAGGGTGGAGGAGGAAACATCAGGAGGGTTTGACAGCCCTGAGCTGCTGCCTGTGGTGCCCAGGGAGTCAGAACCAGACCCTTGGGCATGGTGCATCAGCCCCAGCCCCTCACAGCCCCCCAGCAGCAGGAGCTGCCTGTACTGGGAGACCCTCCCCCAGCTGCACACCAGCCAGGATCGTTGTTATCCCAAGCAGAGCAGCTGCTCCTGGGCACAAGGACTCAGCCCAAGGACACTCTTGTTTGTGAGAAGAACCAAAACAGCCCCAGCAGAGCCACCCCAGGCTCCAGGCTGGAGGGGTGCAAGCCCCTCTGCACCCCTCCTGAGGGGACACAGGGACAGTCCCCATGGCACACACAGCCAAACACAGCATCATGGAATTTGCTGGGGTGGAAAAGGCCTCCAAGGTCATGGAGCCCAACCCAACCCCACCATGGCCACCAAACCCTGGCCCCAGGTGCCATGGCCACAGGTTCTTGAACACCTCCAGGGATGGGGACTCCACCACCTCCCTGGGCAGCCTGTGCCAGTCCCTGACCACTCTGGCAGCAAAGACATTTTTCCTCCTCTCCAACCTAAGCCTCCCCTGGCACAGTTTCAGGCCATTTCCTCTCCTTCTTTTACCTGAGACCAGGGAGAAGAGGCCAACCCCCACCTCACTGCAGCCTCCTCTCAGGGAGCTGTAGAGAGCAAGGTCTCCCTCAGCCTCCTCTTCTCCAGCCTGAACACCCCCAGGCCCCTCAGCTGCTCCTCCCCAGCCCTGTTCTCTAGGACACACTCCAGGAGCCCCCAGGGTGGCACACAGAGACCTGCAGCCTGCTGGCAAGCTGAGCCACAACAGCAGCCAGAAGCACCAGGAGGGTCTGGCTCACTGGGACCCCACCCAGGACCCTCACCAGCTCCTGATGCCACCTCAGCACATCCTCCAGACACCCTTCAGGGGTCCCAGGCTGCTGCTGTGCCCCTGAGCTGCAGGCTGCATCTGCTGAGCCTGGGAGGGAAAGGATGGCACCGGGCACAGCAGCACAGGCACTGCACAGGCTTGGGAACAGGATTTGGGTCCCAGCACCTACCTCAGGCACTCTCCAGCAGGGAAGGAGGGAGCAGAGCTGGTCAAGCTGGCTGAGTCCATCTGTGCTCCAGCACCATTTGCCTGCCCAGGGCAGGATGAGGCCCCCAGACACAGGCTGGACACAGCTGGACCCTCAGGTGGTGAAGCCGAGCCAGGTCCTGCCAAACTGGGCGTGCTGGGGGCACTGGGGCCAGGGCCACATCCTGCACAGCAGCAAGGCCATACCCAGGCTGGGCATCCAGTGCCCTCCCATCCATATCCCACGGGGGGATTAACACTGGAGGAGGCAAAACAGCCAAGAAAGTCCCCCCCTGATGCCCATAAAATGCCCCCCACATACCCACACAAAGCCACCACAGGGCTCCACTAGCAGCTTGGAGGTTAAAAACTTCCACCCAGGGGCTCAGGACAAATATTTACAGCTCTTTACAAAGGAACAAAACCAGAGCAAATGGAAACCAAACCTGTGGGAGGCAGAGAGTCACCAGGGGCCAAAGGCACAAGCAGGGGGGGCCCTGGGCACCCACAGCACAGCCCCTGGCACACCTGTGTGGTGTTGGCCCTTCCACACCCACCCCATGGGTGCTGTGCCACCCAGCAGCCCCACAGCAAAGACAAGGCACCCCAATGCCACCCTGAGTGGTCCTGTGGGGAGAGAAGGATTCCCCCCAGCCCTCACCCCTCCACACCTCCAGTCCAGAGCCCTCCAGAACATTCCCTTCTCGGAGCCTGCTCCAGGCTGTCCTGGCTGCATCAGGAGGGGAGAAGCTGTGTGCCCCAGCAGGGTGGAGGGTCTGTCAGGGTGACCCTGTCCTTCCCACTGCAGCATGGCCAGGGGGAGCCAGGGTGTCCCCCCCCACACTCCAAGGCTGCCTTTGTTGCTATTTGGAGAGCAGAGATAAATCCACAGCTCCCCTCTCCCCCCTCCATGCCCACAGAGGTCAGGCACCAAGCTTGGTGATAAGATAAAAGCCTCAAAACACAGCAAAAATAGGTCCCTGCCCTGGCCCCTGGCCCTGGCAGCTGTTGGGGGGTGGGGGGCAGGTGTGGTGGTCCCGCAGTGGGAGTCCCCCAGGACCTGGCTGGATGTGAATTGTTTCATTCAGGAAAGCCCTTCAGGATCATGGAGAGCATCAGCCCCGCACCCCCACGGCCACACACTGCTTCAACACCTCCAGGGATGGAGACTCCACCACCTCCCTGGGCAGCCTGTGCCCATCCCTGACCATGGGGATAGGGGAGAAGGTGCTGGGGAGCTGCTAGGTTCGGGTCCCACTGGTCCCCTCCATCACCCCCTGCCCACGTCCGTGCTGGCATCCTGCATCCGTCTGTGCCTGCATCCTGCCTCGCCTCTGCCAGCGACCCCGGCCCCAGAGAACGCTGGGAGGCCATGGGGGGCTGGGGGCTGCCCCCAGGAGGACGAGAGTGGGGGTCAGGACGGTGCTGGTGCTGTGGCAGGGGGTTGGCAGCTGGATTTGGCCGCGGGAGGATGCGAGTTCACGGCGGCCGGGGCACGGGGGGGGATGGTGGTGGTGATGGTGTAGTCAGCTGGCTGTGAGGGACAGACAGACAGACAGCAGGCAGTGAGCCAAAGGGGCCTGGGGGGGAGCCCCAGGGGAAATTCTCCCCCCATAAAATACCTCCCAGCCTCTTACATGGCGTCGGAAGAGCCTCTGCAGGAGGCTGCGCTTGGGGGGCTCAGGCAGCTGCCTCCAGTCCAGGTCTGGGGAGCGAGTCCCGGCAGGTCCGAACACGTTGAGGTCCTTGAAGCACTCAGTCTCGATCATCTGGGGGGGGGGGTGGCACCAGGGGGGTGAGCACAGGCCGGCCCAGCAGCGCTGCAGCAGGGTAGGACCACCCCCTGGAGCTCCAGTGCCCCCCAGTACCTCGTTCTGCCAGGGGATGGAGACACTGCCGGTGGCAAACTTGGCATAGAAGTCGGTGTCGGTTTGGTCCAGGTTGACTCCCTTCACGGTGGAGAACTGCTCGATGTCCAGCACATCCTTGCAGTAAACTGCCCGGGGCTGAGGGGGCAGGGAGCTGTCAGGGCTGGCACATGGAGATCAACCCCCCCCGCAACGCCCACCCCTGCCCAGCCCCTTACACCTGGCACAAAGGAGGGTGCCATGATGCCAGTATCCTGCCCGGGGCTGAGGGGGCAGGGAGCTGTCAGGGCTGGCACATGGAGATCAACCCCCCGCGCAATGCCCACCCCTGCCCAGCCCCTTACACCTGGCACAAAGGAGGGTGTATGATGCCAGTATCCTGCCCGGGGCTGAGGGGGCAGGGAGCTGTCAGGGTTAGGAAACAGGGCTCAAATCCGCCGCAACGCCGACCCCTGCCCAGCCCCTTACATCCGGCACAAAGGAGGGGGTCATGATGCCAGCCTCCAGGCGCTTGAAGTTGATGGTGCTGAAGAAGGGATGCAGCTTCACCTCGGCGGCGCCGCCGGCCCCGCAGCCCAGCCGCTGCTTAGGGTCCTTGGCCAGCAGCTGGGGAGGGCGAGCGGAGGTCACACACCGTGGCCACGCCGCCGGCAGGGGATGGAGCCCAGCGCAGCCCTCCCGGGGGGTGGTTCCTCGGCTCACCAGCTGGCAGAGCGCCCGAGCCTCCTGGCTGAACTTGTCAGAGTAGGACTCCTGCTCCTCCCGCACCCTCTTCTCCACCTCCTCGCGCTTCACCCGCTCCTTGCGGGCGCGGAAGGGCGACTGCCCCTCGATCATTTCGTACACCAGGCAGCCCAGCCCCCACCAGTCGGGGCTGAAGGTGTAGCGCTCGTTGTTGATCACCTCTGGGGCTGCGAGGCACAGCCCCCCCCAGCCCGTCAGCAGCTGGCCGCGCCCCGGCAGGGGCAGCCCCGGGCAGCCCGGCCGCTGCCAATTCCCCCTCCCCCTTCTTGCTCACCCATGTAGCCAACGGTGCCCACGCGGCCACGGATGGTCTCACCCTCAGGGATCTTGATAGCCAGCCCCAGGTCAGAGATCCTGATGTGGCCTGGGGCAGGGAGTGAGTTGAGGGAGTCGTGCCAGGGGAGGTGCCCTTGCCCGATGGGCAGCATCCCGGGGAAGGGTCACCCCCACATCCCTCCACGGCCTCCCCCAAACACAGCCAGAGAGCCCGCAGGAGGCACCAAGAGATCCATCCCCAAAGCCAGCAGCGTGGACAGTGCCAGGCCCAGCAGCCCCCTCCTCACCATCATCATCCAGGAGGATGTTCTCTGGCTTCAGGTCCCTGCAGAGACAGAGAGCGAGCTGAGCACCGAGCGGCCCTGGCCCGGCCGCTGTGCCACGCCCGTGCCCGCGCCGTGCCCACCGGTAGACGATGCCCTCCTGGTGCAGGTGCTGGAGCCCGCAGCAGATCTCGGCGGCGTAGAAGGCCACACGCTCGTCCTCGAAGCCGGGGGTGCCCATGTTGTAGATGTGGAACTTGAGGTCCCCGCCGTTCATGATGGTCAGCACCAGGCACAGCGCATCCTTCGTCTCGTAGGCATACGCCAGGCTCACCTGCGTGCCCACCCTGCCCGTCAGCAGCGGCACCCCCCAGGGCTGCCTGCCCCCCCAGGAGAGCTCAGCACCCACCACGAAGCGGCTGTTGACCTTCTCCAGGATCTGCTTCTCGTTCAGCGCCATCGCCTCCCCCTTCCGCTTCTTGATCCGCTTCTTCTCCAGCTTCTTGCAGGCATACATCTTCCCCGTGGCCCTCACCTGGCAGGCGCACACCTGGGGGTGGGGGGAGAGGGGATATGGCAGTAAAGTGAGCCCCCCACCAGTCCCCCACCACCCCCTCCCTCCCCCCCCCCCCCAGCCCGACCTCTCCGAAGCCTCCCTTGCCCAGGATCCGGTACTGCCGAAACGTGTCCTTGGTGACAGACTGCCTGAAACGCACAGCCCTGGGTATGACGCCCCCCAGAGCCCCTCACGCCCCCTCCCACATCCCCTTGGGCCTCCATCAAGACCCCTTAGGATCCCCCCACTCACCTCTCCAGATACTTCCACTGCAGGAAGCGGTCGAAGTACATACTGTCCCGGTAGGCAGCAAAGGGGTCCCCCCCCAGGTACTGGTGCAGGGAGCTGTGGGGGGCAGAGGGGATGGTTGGCATCACCTGCAGCCCCTCCTGATGCCCACCCACGGGCAGGGCACTCACCACAGACAGCTGCTGAAGAGGTCCTTGCAGGGGCTCTGCTGCAGGTCCTGCAGGCAGCGGCTGGCGTGGGGCTGGCCGACCTCAGGCAGGAATTCCGGGGACTGCCAAGGGGGAGCAGGGGGATGCAGACCCTGCCCTGGCTCCCACATCCCACCCACGATCCCAGCTGGGTGCCACCGGGGTGCCCAGAGATGAGGACACAGCTCTGTGGCCGGCAAGGGACCCCCAACCACATCCCTGCTCCCACCCCATCCCTTGGGGATGGAAGGGGGATGGAAGGGGGATGGAAGGGGGAGAAGCCCCTCGGGCCTCACCTCCTGCTTGAGGAACCGATGGATAATTTCCTCTCCCATCTCCTTCCGCTTCTCATCGGGGGACAGCTCATAGTCTGCCTGGGGTGCCCGGGGAGAAAGGGTGCTGAAGACACAGCTCTGCCCTGTGCTCCCCACTGAGACCCCCCCGCTGCCCCAGCCACAGGCTGAGGGACTGTCTGTACCCATGCCACTGGCAGTGCCCACACTGGAAGCTCACACTGCAGACCTGCCACAGGACCCAGCAGAAGTAAGGCCACCAGCCCCAGCCTGGACAGTGCCCAGCACCCTGGGATGATGTCCCCAGCAGAGCCACAGGACAGGTTGGGAGGGACCTCAAAGTTCATCCAGTTCCAACCCCTGCCATGGGCAGGGACACCTCCCACCAGCCCAGGTTGCTCAAGACCTCATCCAGCCTGGCCGTGAACACCTCCACAGCCTCCCTGGGCAACCTGTGCCAGTGTCTCCCCACCCTCACTCTCAAGAATGTCTCCCTGATTTCTGGTCGCAATCTCCCCTCTCCCAGCTCAGCTCAGGTCCCCCTCCTTCCCGCACCGCACCCCCGGGGGTCCCTCACCACGGCGTCCAGGAAGCGGATGCAGCGCAGCAGCTCCGGCCGCGTCTCGCAGAACTGCCGGAAGAGCAGGCGGCCGATGGGCTGCTTCTGGCACAGGCTGCCGTAGTCCTGCTCTGCAAGGGAAGGGGGATGTGCCACGGGACGTGCCAGGCACTGGCGAGCAGGGTGCCCCCCTCTCGGGCTGGTCCCGCCGGTGCCCGGTGCCCTCCCCGGCTCACCCAGCCCCTTGCGCAGCTCCTCGCACTGGCTGATGTGTGGGAACCGCAGGATCTCCCTCCACTTCTTGCTCCTGCCCTTCCTCTTGCCTCCACCTCCTGCAGCACGGGAACGAGGGAGAAGAGGTCACGCCGGCAGGGTGGGCATCGCTGTGATGGAAGGGAACAGGGTCCCTCTGCCCAGTCCTGCAGAGCCACCCGGTTTGGGGTTTCTGCCCATCCCATCACTGCCGCTCCCCAAAACCCACGGCTCAGGCACACACCTGCACGCTGGCAGCACTGGGGCCATGAGGGGGGAAACACATCCTCAGCCCTGGAGAGGGCTCTGACCCCTGAGGGGACCCTCATCCTGGACAGTCGAGGGGATCCCCACCCAGTCACAGCTCCCAGACCCCCTCTGGAGCAGGAACATCGCGGGGCAGGTGCAGGCTTCCTCCCCAAAGCTGCAGTCTCACGTTGCTCCATCCCATAAACGTCTGGGGTCCCTATTGTCCACCAAGCCACTTGCCCAGCGCTGGGGGGGTGCAGCAGCCCAGCCTCTGCCTCCTCGGGGATGGGGACTCTTGGGGGATCAGGGGACAAGGACGAGGACCCTCTGGGGATGAGGAGGGGGCAATGAGATGGTCCCCGGGCGGCAGCCGCTCCTCTCGGGCCGGCGGGCGGATGCTTGGCGCCTGAAGTCATCCCTGCAGGGACCTGACATCAGCGCGGCTCTGAGCTGGGGGCCGGCCAGCACCGCCCGCCGCCAGCCCCGGTGACGCCGATTCGAGCCCGCGGGACGCCACGGTGCTGGGCTCCGGCGCTTGGGCCGGGCAGAGCTTCCTGCCGTCACCGGGCTGCTTCCTCCGGCAGGAATTGCCCCGCGCCAGCCGGCGGAGCAGCCCCGGCGCCGAGGGGTTGTGGGTCCCCGGGCACCTTGGCACTGGTGGCATAGGGTCCTGAGCACTTGGTGTCCGAAGAAGAGGATCAGCTGCTTTCCTTGCCCGGGCTGGAGGACCCCTAAAGGGCTGGCAAAGGGGTGATGCCCTGGCAAGGACCTCCTGCCCACACCAGGAGCCATCCCACACGGGTAGCCCAGGCAGGTTTGACCTCACAGGGATGCTCTGAGGCCATGGCTCCAGGGCCAACCTTGGCAGCATGATGCCCATGTATTTCCCTGCTTCTTCCATGGAATCTGCAGGTACCAGTCCTCAGCACCCTGCACCCCCTGCCTTCCCCAGACCAGTCCCCAGTGCAGTATGCCAGGGGGAGCAGGTGAGGGCTCCATGGACGAAGCTGCACCAAAACCAACTGCAGCAACCAGAAAGCCTTCAGAGAGCAGCTTCCCCCCGACCACCTTTGTGGGGTAAAGCTCTCACGAGTCCAAAGCAAGGGGCCCTGCAGTGGAGGTGCAGGAGACAGAAGCAGCAGCTCAAGCTCAAGCCATGGAGACCCCAAACATGCAACCCAGCCTGGTGCTGGCACCCAAAAACCTCAAGTCAAAACATGGCTGTGAGACTGCCCGTCTCACAGGGGCTGCCAGTGCTGCCAAAAGCACCAGGGGTGCAGAGCCACCTGCCCAGGCCACCCTGAGGAGGGGCCAGATGCAGTCACAGGTGGCAGTGGTGATGGCAGCTCCTGGGCACCGGGGCTGGACCTCGCCGAGCCCCCCATACCTTCCAGCATGAGGTCAGCCCACGACCCCCAAGCGTGGAGACCTCCCCTAGCCGTGGCCAGTGTGGGTCTCAGTGTCTCCAGTCCTTCCCCTGCCACTGGAGAGGGAAGTGACCACCCAGCTGGACCCAGCCCTCATCCCACTTTGCTTCCCGGTCCTGTCTCGCTTGGCTTCCCTGCTTCCGGCACCTCGCAGCCGTCACGCACCGACATTAACCCATTTGGCACCCGCGGCGCAGAGCCCCCCCGAGCCTCCAAGGCCAAAGCCTCCTTCCCCAGCTGCAGCTCGGACCAGGTTCTGCCCCACATGGACCATCCTGCATCCCATGAGAGAGGAGCAGGGTCCAGCCCCGAGCAGGGAGCGTTGGTGGGCGCTGATTCCAAGCTCCCAACGCCAAACCCCTCCCCGCTTGCGAGGGCACCGGCTTCCAACCCATCCCTGTGGCACCTCCAGCGCTGGAAGCGACCACGAGGTGGGCAAAGAAACCTTTAGAGGAGGGATTTGCAAGCGAGCCACGGGGCTCAGCCCCACGCCTCGGCCGCAGAGCTGTGCCGGGCCGGTGGCTCCGTCGGTCACAATGGTTTAGCGAAGGCTTTCCGAAGGAAACCAAAAGCAAACAAAGGCGCCCGCGCCCCCCGGGAGACCATGCCAAGCCCTGCGTTTGGCAGGGTGGGGACACCCGCAGCCTTTTGCCCCCCAGACCTTGGCCTAGCTGCCAGCAGGGCTGCGAGTGGGGCGGTGGCAGCACCGGCACCACCCTGGCTCCGTTGGCACACCGGCAAGGCCATGTTTTTTCCTGGCACAGCCTACTTCGCTCGGGCCTGCACCGAGCCGCCCTGGCACCGGCAAAGTTTTGCTCCGTCCGTGCCAGACATGTCCTGTTGGCACGGACAGACAGACGGACAGGGCAGCTCTCGGCTGACCCACGTCCCAAACGCAGGGCACTTGGGCACAAGTGCTGCTGGGGAATTGGCACCTAAACCACTTTCTGAATTCCCTGTCTCAAGGCCCTGGGTCGGGGGTGGGGGTAGGACAGACAGACGGACGCGTCCCTCAGCACCAGGCACAGCACCGGGCAGTCATGCCCTCCTGGGAGCTCTGAGATGCCAAGCAGGACAGTGCCAAGCAAGACGGTGCCAACCAGGACAGTGCCAAGCAGGATGAGCCCACCCGGCCACCGACCACCCCAGACGAAGGGGTCCCGGAGCGCCCGCGGCGGGGGGTGCCCCGTGTTAAGGGTGCCCCGTTGGGAGGGGGCTGCAGGAAGAGTGCGCCGGGAGGGGAGAGGAGCATGCAGCGTGGGAACGGGGACCGGGACGGGACGGGGATCGCGGTACCTTCGCGGGCCTTCAGCAGGACGGTGTTGGCCACGATGTTCTCCAGCTCCATGGCGGGCAGGGGAGGGGGGGTGCAGCGGACACCATCCCCGACCCGGCCGCTCGGGGCGGTCCCGGCACCTCCCGCCGCCACCGGCCGCCTCCGGGGCTGCGTCACCGCCGTGACGTCACGGGCCGCCCCCTGCCGTCACGGGATTATGTAAGGGCAGCGCCGGGCACCGGGCAGCCCCCCGCCCCGCTTCGGGGGTACCCACGTTCCGCGGGCTGGGGCTCCTCCAGCCCCGCTTGGGAGCCGGGCGGCAGCAGCTCCTGGAGCCCCTCCATGGGGTGGGTGCACCGATCTCCGGACCCCCAGCAGCAGCTTGCAGCAGAGCAGCCCTTCCTCCTCGGACCCTCTTCCACCTCCTCAGTCCACCCAGCGCAACACAGATGAGAGCCCCATCCCACCTGCGCTGCAGAGCTGGCCCCCAGGAACCAGACCCATCCCTGCAGGCATCACCACCCCAAACCACCCTGCTGCCCCTTCCTCCCTGCCCCCGCAGAGCAATGGGAGCAGCAGAACAACCCAACCCCAGAAGCTGTCTCCTGCCAGCAGAGATTGTCCCACCTCAGGAGCCTCAGTCTCCAAAACCCCTTTTGTTGGTTGTTCAAGCAGGAACTGGCAGCTCCTTGTTTCCACCTCTTCCACCACCCAGCTCACACTGTTCCACTCACACCTACACGGGGCACCCCAAGGGAAACCCACATTTTCCTCCCCCAAAAGGAGCAGGGAAAAGTGTTCCCTGGGGTGCCGGGCCAGTAAGGAGAGACTCGCCCCACCCCCAGCTGCTTGCTGTCATGGCCAGCCCTGCTAGTGCTCACAAAGGCTCATCCTGTTCAGAAAAGAGGGACTTTGGGTGAGCAAACCCACTCGTGGGACCACACCCCCCAGCACAGCTGCTGCCCCTGAAGTGCCATTTTATGGGGAAATGAACCAAAGGAGGTTCCATGGGGGCAGCCCACTCTGCTCCTCTCACCAAGCCTGGCTCTGCTCATCGAGGCTCCCACAGCTTGGCAGCCACCTACAGCCAACCCAAACCCAGCCACTGCCCCTGGAGATGAAGGCTCCTGCCCAGAACCATCACTGAAAGCTCCAAAGGGCATCAGGATGAGCTCAACGTGAAGGATTCTCTCACCTGTGAGGAGGGGCTGCTGGAGAAGGAAGGGTTGCTGGGGCAGGAAGGAAAGGGGCTGCTGGGTGAGCCCAGATGCACCTCATCAGCCCCTAATTAGTGAGTTCAGCCTGTAACAAGGGAGCTCAGGTGCAAAGGAGCAGCCACAGCTGGGCTGGGGGCAGCAGGGAGCCTTGCTGGGGCATTAAGTGTACCCAGGTGCACTTCATTCTGTAGGGAGGAATCTCTCCCACCCCATGGCAGGACCAAGGGTCCTGCTGCCCACTACTCAGCACCCACTGGGGACAGGAGATGGCACAAGGGTGGACACCCTGAGAGAGGACAACCCTCAGGTCCTGAACACAGGGAGAACCTTTGTTGTGGAGATGAAATATTTATTTACATGGCAAGGAAGAGTCTCACCCAGAGTCAGGTGGGGAGGAAAAAGCAAAAGAACCCAAAGGAGGAGGAGATTTGCCTCCTGCACACCACCGCTGGTGCTCCCCGGCATGCCTGGCTGCCTCCCCAGCCAGCCTGCAGCCTTCAGGCCTCCTTCTCCACCAGGAGGAACCAAAGGCATGGCACAGCATGCCAGCAGTGATCTGTGCCCAGAAAACACACCCTGAAAATCCAGACCCCCCTCTTTCCACAGGGGATCACAGGGCAGCCCTGGCTGTGCCGCAGAGGACAGGTCCAAGGGGCAGCAGGTTCAGTACTCGTCCAGGGTGTCTGCCCGGGGCACCGCCAGGCCACGCTCCTTCAGTGCCTGCACCTTCAGCTTCTCTGACTCCTGCTTGGCCTGCTGCTCCACACGCTGCTCCTCCAGGATCTCCTCGATGGAGACCTGCTGCAGAGGTGTGTCGCTCTCCTTCTCCAGGTCCTGCCAGACAAACAGCTCTCTGAGCGCCTGCCGACGGCCAGGACGCGCAGCTCGTGGCATGCTCCGGGCACAGCTGTGCCCGTGGGGCAGCTCAGGGACAGAGGTCTCCTCTGCCATGCACAGATGGACACCCAGCTCCAGTGTCCACCTCAGAAGTGCTGCTAGGCATCATAGAATTGTCAGGGTTGGAAGGGGCCTCACGGCTCAGCCAGTTCCAACCCCCTGCCATGGGCAGGGACACCTCACACCACAGCAGGTTGCTCACAGCCACCTCCAGCCTGGCTGCAAACACCTCCAGGGATGAGGCTTCCACCACCTCCCTGGGCAACCTGTGCCAGGCTCTCACCACCCTCGGGGGGAAGAGCTTCTTCCTAACAACCAATCTGAATCTCCCCACTTCTAGCTTTGCTCCATCCCCCCCAGTCCTATCACTCCCTGACACCCTCAAAAGTCCCTCCCCAGCTTTCCTGTAGCCCACTTCAGATGCTGGAAGGCCACAATAAGGTCTCCTCAGAGCCTTTTCTTCTCCAGACTGAATAGTCACCACAAACCCCACCAGCTCCATCCTAGACCACAGCAGAGCAGCTGCCAGGGGCTGGCAGGAGGCAGGGTGCTGACAGGGCACGGGCAGGGGGCAGGCAGGAGCTGCTTACTTACTATTTCCCCCAGCAGAACCACGTTCTCTCCTCTCACAACAAAGATGCCTCGAGGGATGTCTCCATACTTCTTGCCCACGTGGATGCGTTCCACAGTCTGGTGCAGCACCAAGTTCGCTGCAGCAGTCGAGAGGGAGGGAAAAATCATCCACGTTTTGATGTGTTTTTAAGCTGTGAAGAACAACTCAGCCACCCAGCTAGGCAGAAAGCCCAAGACCCGCAGCGGCACTGCTGCTCTCACACCTCCTGGTGGCTCCTCTAAGCCCATCGCTGAAGCCCCACCCAACCCAAACTCCCTCTTTACCATTCAGCCACCCTTTGAGAACGGAGCTGCCCGACGGGCACAGAAGCATCACCCAGCTCATGTGAATGGGTACCATAGGGCTCTCCTCTTCCTCCTCCTCCCTCCTGCTCATTGACACGGCTGGCACCGGAGTGCATCCAAAGCCCAGCCTAAAACCTCCCGCAGCCCCCAGGGCAGCCGTACCGAACTGGTCGATGCTGCGCAGGTACCCAATGAGCGTCCGGCCGTCCCGCAGCAGGACCAGATGCTTCTCTGGGGAAGATAATAAAGAAGGATAAGGGAAGGGGGTCGGACACGAGTGGGTATTAACATGCCCCCCGGACTCCGAATATAGCGTGGGGAAAACAGGGATGTGGGGTCTCCGGCACCGTGGAGAGGTGCGAGGACAGTATCCGAGGAGCCCCAGGCGGGACGGGTGCCCAGGGTGGGGGCAGCATCCCTACGGAAAGAGGGGGCTTGCCCTCAGCGAGGAGCGACACCCGCGGGGAACAGGGGGTCCAGAACCCAAGGAAGCAGCACCCACGGGCAACTGGCGGTCTAGAGCAACCAGAGAGCAACACCCGCAGGGAGTGGGGAGGGTCCAGGCCCCACCGGAGAGCGGCACCCACGGGGAACAGGAGGTACCCGCCGCCCCACGGAGCCCCGGACAGGGCACTCACTGTCGATGTCCTGAATGAGGCTGGCTGTGCCAGGCATGTAGTTCATGGTGCCGCCGCGCTGCCCCCAGCGGAAGCACCGCCATGCGCCGGTGCCGCCGGTGCTACCGCCCCGGAACCGCCCCGCAAGCGCCAGGAGGGGCCCACCCTGGCACCGCCCCTTTAAGCCTAGGCGGGAGGGGTTGCGCGCGGAGCTGCCGCCGATTGGTCAAGGCCGGCGGGACCCATCCCGCTGATTGGGCGGAGCGGCGGGCGGTGGCCATTGGTGGCGGGAAGGGGCGGGGCGGCGGGAAGGGGCGGGGCGGCGGCCATGGAGCCCCGGGGCCGTGCCGCCGAGCGGGGCCCGCCGTGGCCTCCCGAGTCCTCCCGCCCGCTGGCGGCGCAGGTAACGGCGGCAACGGCGAGAAGGCGGCGGGTGGGAGGAGGCTGCCCCGGTGCTGGGTCGCGGACCGAATCGCCGGGGCTGGAGCTCACCTGCTGCCCCTCCTGGGGATGGCCGGGCCGGGGTCGGGACCGAGGGTCGTTGCAGGCTGCCCACCGGGGCCGTCCAGCGAAGGCAGGGCGGGGCAAGTCTTCAGCCCTTCTCTCAGCCTCCGCTATGAACGGGAATTCCCTATATTACAGACGTGCCCGGGACGGTTCCGCCACCCGGGCAGGGCAGCGTCGGGGGGCGCGGGGGGGACGGAGCCGGCTGGACCGGCCAGCTCTGCGCGACCGGTGCCGGTTACCCCAAAATACACGGAGACGAGTCGCAGGGATACCATACCGAGCCTGGTCTTTAGTCCCAACTCTTGCCTGCTAAAGTCCGGGCTGTTGATTTATCCGGCTTGTTTATCCGCCCGGTTTCGTTACCGATCCGCTTTCTTCATCCTTCTCTGCTCTCGGAGGGGCTCTCCAGAGGGTCTCTTTGCTTGCAAAATCTGCTCTGCTCCCCTCCACGCGGGGCTTTAACGGAATAAACCCACGTGAAACCGTGGCCGTGGGCAAGGTTTACCTTGCTCTGCAGCTCAAGGTGACGTTTCTGGGGCAGGTGTTTTAGCGGGGAGCTGGCCTGGGAAACGCCAGCGGCTTTGGCTGGTTTGGTGCTGAGGTGGCTGGGGAGGGCTGGGTGTCACTGCTGAGCCGGTGCTGGTGAAGCAGCCCTTCACCGACACACAGGAGCTGCTGCTGCCCTGGTGTGAGCGTGGGGCTGCCAGTCCCTGCCACGTCCCCCCAGCCTCCCAAGGCATGGCCGAAGGCGCCACACAAGCTGTGGCATTTGTAGACAGACCCAGCAGTGGGCAGGAGCTGGCAGCACCAGGACAGAGCAAGGAAAAAGGCACCACGGGCGCCTCTGTGCCCCAGTCCTGTGACTTGCTCCTCCCAGAGCCGTTGTCTGTGGAGTTTATTGCAGCAATAGCTTTTGGGTTTGGGGGTGGTTGTGCAAATCCCACGTCAGGAGAAAGGCTTTGCCCTTTCCAAAGAGCTTTTTTGCTGTCCAGACATAACTGGTGTGTTCTAATCCCACGGGCTGTGCAGGTCTGATCCAGCTCTTTCATCAGCCCCAGCATGCAGGGGGTACAATCTCCCCTCCATGAAACCCCTCCTGGGCTAAAATCTGCTTTGCCCAACATTCTGTGAGCTCCTGAAAGCCTGACTCCGAGCTGTGGGGTTACAGATAGAAGCTCAGGCTCAATATCCATTGGATGCAAAGGGCAAAGCCTTACAAGAGCTCTGGATGTGTCACTCAAATCCCCAAGTTCCCAGGGCCACAGCAGATCTGAGCACCCCACTCCCCAGGCTCCAGAACTGGTAGATCTTAGACACTCACATCGTTGCTGCTTGCAGGCTGAGAGGACCCTTCCTGAAGTGTTCTACACCAAGGTGCTGGCTGTGAGGAGCTGGCTGTGTGCTTCTGAGCTGTGCATGAAGCAGGGTTGGCTTTGGTGTATCACATCTCTTCCCAGACAGATTTCCCCCTTGTACTTCCTCAGCACTGTGAGGGGGGCAGCAGGGGCAAGGTGTGAGGGGGGCAGCAGGGGCAAGGTGTGAGGGGGCAGCTGTTGATGGCTAGCTGTTGAAAGCAACATTAGGAGCAGGGAAAGCTGAAAGTGGGGCAGATCAGCCTGGGCATGAAGGAGCCCCCGGTTCAACTCTGCAGTAAGGGTCAGTCCTCTTTGCCTGGCTGCTGCTGGGCCGGGTGGAGCCCCTCTGCCCCACCTCCGTGTCCCATCGCCTGTCCTCTGCTCTTCCCTCCTGCCCAGGTGATGGATTCTCCCTATGCAAATGGAGCCTACACGCCCCCGTACCCAGCAGCTCCCAGTGCTGCCCCCCACTACGCCAGCCTGCCACAGCCACGGGGGTACTACTGCTCGGGAGCCCCCTACCCCACGGAGCCCACGGGCATGTACCGGCCCCCGTCGCCTGCTCCCCCCTGGAGCTATGCCCCCCAGGACTGCCCCACTGAAAGGTCCTCTCTCCGCAGGCAGCAGGTTCCTGGCTACTCCCCGCCTCAGGTAAGTGGTGCCTGAGCACCCACCAGCGCCCTTCCCAGTCCAGATGTGGATGCAGCTGCTGGGATCGGGGTTCCTGGGGGCACAGCCATTTGTTTTCTGGGACCAGAGCAGAGGGGGAGCCTGCAGTGCCTGCTCTGATGGATCTGTGGTGGCTGCTGTGCCTCCAGCAGCTCGCCCTGCCTGGTTTCACTGTCACACCTGGTGGTCACCCTGTTCCCCAGAGGCTCCAGGCTTCTGGAAAGCAGGAGCTGGGCAGCAGGCCTGATGCTGTGGCTGTTCCCAGGGCTGTCTGGAGGGAGGGGTGCTGGGAGTGACTCTGGGGATAACATCTGTTCCTCTCTCCTTGCAGACCCCAGGAATGCCCATCCCACAGTATCCATATGGAGACAACAATCCAGGGATCACAGCCCAGGGGCCTCCACCACAGCCCAGACCCCCAGAGGACTCCTGGGCCCCCCCCACTGCCTATGGGGTGCAGCCACGTTATGGGTGGCACACAGCCCCGGGGCATGGGAACCCCTTTGTCTCTGAATCCCACTCACCCTGGGCTGCCAGTGGGGCTCCTGCCCACCCTCCTGCCTGGGACCCAAAGGTAAGTGCCCCTGCTGCAGTCAGACCTCCATAGCTTCCCTCAAATCCCTCCTCTGTCTCCTGGGAATGGCCTTTTCAGCAGGCACAGTCAGCTCAGGTAAGATCAAAGCAGCAGCTATCCAGCAAAGTCTCCTCTTTGCATACAGGAGCCCCAAATCCAGAAAGGTACCAGAGATAACCAGACAGCCCAGGGCAGCTCTTGAGATGGGTCAGAACTTGTCTTGCTTGTCCAACTCCTCTCCCAAGCAGCAGAGTCAGAAATGCTCCAGCACAGTGTGGGACTAAGCTGCAGGTCACTTGGGAGACCTGAGGATTGCTCTGCAAGTGCTGGTTTGGGGCACAGGGAGTGTGTGAGGCAACAGCTGGAAGGAAATGAGGCATTTGGTGGGGTCTGTTCACCTCAGCTGTCCCTGGGTTTGCTCAGGAGTCAAATGACTCTGCAGAGGTCCTGTGTCCCTCCCAGGGACTCTTGCAGAAAGCAGCCCACGGGGTGGCAGCCCACGGGGTGGCAGCCCACGGGGACATGCTGTGTTATGGCCTCCTGGTGTGTGACAGCCCAGAAAATGCTGCCCAGATCCCTGGGGAATGCCCTGCCTGACCCAGCCTGCCCTGCCCTCCCTGGCATGCAAGTCACAGGGTCCCTGCTGCCCTTTGAAGGCAGGAGGAGCTCAGACCCCTTGGCTCTAAGGGAGATGCACTGAGAGATCTCTTTCTCCTCCTTCCAGCTGCAGGATTATGACAAACCTGAGCAAGGCACCAACCACCACAGCTACTACTCCGATGTCAACCAGCAGCACTCTGGGACAATCAGTGACCAGAGGCCAGGCAGCACCAAGCCAGCCCCCTGCAAGGCCAAGGTGCAGTACAGCGCCCAGCCCCAGCTGTACGAGGCGGCGCCTCGCAAGCCTGCGGCTGGCAGCAGGGAGGTTGGCTTCAGACCTGCTGAGCAGCCCTCCCCCCACGTCCAGCCAGAGATTCAGAGGGTCCTCCAGGTCATGGGGGAGGCTGAACAGCTGGAGCAAGAGGTGGATGAGTTTGTAGGGAGAAAGACAGACAAAGCCTACCGGCTGCTGGAGGAGATGCTGACCAAGCTGCTGCTGGAGCTGGATTCCATCGAGACCGGCGGCCAGGACACTGTTAGGCAGGCCAGGAAGGAGTCTGTCCACAGAGTCCAGGCCATACTGGAAAAACTGGAAAGAAAGGGACTGTGAAAGCACATCAGCCACGGCACACAGCCTGCTGGTGAGGTTCCAGAGAGGTTTAGCTCTGGTGAATCTCAGCTCTTTTCTGCCTGCGCACTCTTGGCAGTGGAACAGCAATAAGCCCCAAAGTTAAAGACAAAACCACCACAAAATGAAACAAAACCACCAAAATACCCCCCCCGAAACCCAGCCCCACCCAAAAAAGCCCCAGACAACTTGGCAGTGGAGAAACAATGAGGGGGCTGAAGCAGCAGACCGAGTGGTTTGTTCCAGGCTTTGGAAAAGCAGAACCACCTGAGGTGCTGCAGCTGCAGAGGTTTCCCTGGGGATCTGCATCCTCCTCAGCAGCAGGAAGAAAATCCCTGTACAGAGTTCCCCAAACCAGCCTGTAGGTGCCTCCTGCAGCCACAGCAGTTCTCTGAACAGCCCAAGTGCTTGTCAGATGTGGTCACCACAGCAGCACCACTACACACAGCCACTCACTAAGGCTTTGGGCTCCTCACTCACTGCCTTTGTGTTCAGCTTCCTCACCATCAAACCCTGCATTGTGCTGGGCTTGGGGCTGGTTTTGGTGCTGGGACCATGCTGGCAGCCCAGCAGTGCAAGCAGCTGTCACCTTCTGCTGTTCCTCCCGTCATGAAGTCTGTGGACAAAGGAGCACAGCCTGGAGATCTCAGCTCTGCAGCTGGAAAGGAGAGGGAGATGCAGAGGGAACCCCCAAGCAGCTGGATGCTTGGAAATGCTTCCCAGGGTACAAGCTTCACTTTTGTTTGTGATGTCCTCCCACAGGCTGCAGGGCTGTGCTGGTGGCACTGCAGAGGGAACAGCTCAACCTGCTGTTAACCTCCTGGTTCAGACATGCTTGGTGAGTCATTGCTGTGTCTGATGAGATAATAAACCCCAACGACTTTTAAGTGTAATTTTGTAATTAAGATGTCTCAAAGCCTCTTTTCTTGACAAAGAAGTTGTGGGGAGGGTTGGGTAATGTAGACCTGCAGAGCTGCCTGGGACCAAAACAGCAGCCAGGCTGTCTGTGTGGCAGAGCCAGGGAGGTAGAGTCATGGAGCTGCTGGGGTTGGAAGAGACATTGGAGAGCATCAAGCCCAACCTCTCACCCAGAGCTCACAATGCCACCAGTGCTGCTGAGCCACTGCCACTGGGCCATGGCCCTCAGCACCACATCCAGGTGGCTTTGAAACACTCTCCAGGGATGGGGACTCCGTCGCCTCCCTGGGCAGCCTGTGCCACCCCTTGACCGCTCTGGCAGCAAAGAAATTTTTCCTCCTCTCCAACATAACCTTCCCCTGGCACAATTTCAGGCTATTGCCTCTCCTTCTATCACCTGGTCCTAGGGAGAAGAGACCAACCCCCACCTCACTGCAACCTCCCTTCAGGGAGCTGTAGAGAGCAAGGAGGTCTCCCCTCAGCCTCATTGTTTCCAGCCTGAACACTCCCAGGTCTCTCAGTTACCCCTGAGGGTGCTTGAGTGAGGGGTGCTGGGGTTCAGTGGCCTCCTGAGTGGTGCAGATGCTTCAGGAGCCTCCAGCCCTGGTTCTAGGGCTGGTGGCTGTGTTGTGGAAGGGGTGAGGCCTGACCCTGCTCTCTGGGGGCTGATGGGCAGCTGATGTCCTGAAGGCACCCAGCAGATGCCACCTCATTCCCAGACGGAGCTGCATGTATAGCACTGACCTTTGCAGGCAGTTGGACGTGTCCAGGGTCACATGTGGTGGTCAGGCTGCAGAATTGGCCAGGCCCAGGCTGAGCCAGGAGACAGCTGAATGTCCTGAGACAGGGAAATGCTTCCTTGCTCTTTTATTTCATCCTCTTGCCAGGCAGAGAGCAGCCAGGCTGAGCTGTCCCTGCTTCAGGAAACCTGATGGGTGCTTTACTGGGAGAGAAAGCAGATCACAATGAACAGCACAGAGCAGTGGCCCTGCCCCAGTCAATGTCACCTTTCTCTCTCTCTGACAAAGGCAGCAGTGTCAGCAGCATCTCCAGGAATTCATCCTGCTTGGGGGTGTTTCTCGCTGCAAAAAACCAAACCAGTGGTGGCAGGGATGGTGCCCACAGAGCAGCCTCATTGCTGGGGCTCTTTACACCCAGAGGGATGAGGAGCAGCAGCACTCTGGTGTTCTTTGTGCTCCCATGAGAGGGGAAGCTCAGGGGGAGGGTGCTGGAGATGCAGGAGGGGAGACCAACCTCTGCTGCAGGGCTCCTTGGCGCTCAGGCATGGATGAGCTCTGAGACCGGCAGCACCTGGCTTGGAGGCTCCTTTCTGCTAGAGGCAGAGGCAGTCTGGTCCTCCTGCTGGGGAGTGGAGCCAGCCCTGACTCCAAGTGTGACCACCCCACCCCCTTCTGGGGCTGGCCCCGAGTCCAGGCCACGGCCTGCCCACAGCTGTGCTCTCGAGGGAATTACCAAAGCTCATTTCTTCCTCTTCCCCTACATTTGTTTTCCCATTTGGGTGGTTGCTGCAGGAGATGTTGCAAGCCCTGCTGCAGCAGAGAAAGTGACACCATCCAGCTTCTCAACAGTGACTTCTGCAGCAGGGAGAGCTGCTGGAGCTGTGAGGGACAGCTCACGGTGCAGGCAGTCTCCCTTCCCCCCTCTCTTGACAGCAGGGTCTGCCCTGCCCAATCAATCCCTCCTCACAGAAGCACACCAAAACAGCCTTCACAGCTCCTGCTGCTGCTGCCCCTTGAGTCAGGTGGGTGGCAAAGGGGACACTGATGGTGTCAGCCCTGCTGCCTTCGCGAGGCTGTGGCACGAGCAGAAGCGCTGCAGCAAAGTCTCTGCTCACTGGCACATGAAAAGCAGCAGCCAGTCTGGATCAGGCTGGAATCTGCAGAGCTGGCCCAAACTTTTCTGTTCTGTGTTTGTTTCAGCAGCAAGAAGCTCCCCAGGACCAACCCAGCATTGTTCACAGCATCCTGTTCGCTCCAGTGCTGGCTTCCCCGCGCCGCCGGTTGCCAGGGGGAAGGAGGTGAGCAGGTTCCAGGCGGTGTGAGGAGGAGTGTGGAGGGATCCTACCCCTTGCAAACTCAGCAGCACTGCAATGCAGTCAGCCAGGAGAGGAGAAAAAAAACACAACCCAACCCAACCAACCCACCCAGCACTCAGCTGCTGCATCACCAATGCTCTGTGGACTGGCACAAAGGTCTCCTGCTGTGGGGATGTGGTAAGGACACTTCCACCTGCTCCAAAGGGAAAACAGAGCGTGTACCTGGCACTGCAGCCAGACACGAGCCAGGAGGGGGAGGGGGGAGGTGAGTTTCTTCCCTGGTGTGTTGGTGCTGAGCCTGTCCAGGTGATGTATTCCCATACAGCATTTCCTCTTCCAGAGGTCTAAGTGTGGGAGGGACCTGGCAGAGGCTGATGGAAACCTCCAGCACATGGAGGGATGTTACCAAGTGGGCTGAAGGGGCGGGTGCCACACAGGGGTCTGGCTGGCAGAACAGCTCTGAGGGTGGATTTGGCTGCCTGGGATGTGTCTGAGTCCCTTGGGACGGTGGTGGGGTTGATGTGCTCCCCCCAAAGCCGAGTCAGGGATCAGGACAAACCTTCCACTGGATCCCATAGAGATTCCTGCTGACGTAACCACAGCCATCCTCACCACCTCCCCTCCTCTCAGAGCAGGACCAAAGTGGGTCAGGGCTTGGCTGGTGCCTGGAAGGAGAGAGAAGCTGTGACAGCAGCGAGCTGGCATGGGCCAGGCTGCACAGACATGGGGTGCAGCCATGTGCTCCATGGGTGCAAAACGTGGGGGTGGGGGTTAGCACTTCTGGCCATGCCTGGTGGTCTTAGGCCAACAGTTGGACTTGATGATCCTAAAGGTCTTTAGCAACCAAAACTGTTTAACAATTCTAGGATTCAACCTCCCCAGCCAGTAACCACCATGGTGGAGGGAAGCACTGGGAGGGCAGTTCCTGGCACCTGGTGGCTCTCACAGCACACACACCCCCCTACCCCCCCCAGATTAGGGAGCCTGACTCTGTTCACCCTGAGGCTGAGCCCTACAGAAACCAAACTCTTCTCCTGGGGTTGCCTCTTGCTTCTCCACCGCGGGAAGAGAGTTTCTCAAACCCCCACCCAGGCCAAAAGGGGCAGGGACAGAACAAACCCTCAGCCAGGGCTCTGCTGCAGAGCACCCACTGCTCAAGTGCCTGCCCGTGGGAGGCAGCCAGCACCCTGCCCAGGCTGTGCACCCTGCCCAGGCTGTGCACCCTGCCCAGGCTGTGCACCCTGCCCGCCTGCATCCGGCTCAGGGCCCTAATGAGCTGCCCCAGGGCAAAGCTCAGGCGAGAGAGGCCTCATTAGCACTGGCATCACCTGCCCCGATGGTGTTTGGGCACCAACCCATGTGGGCCTCTGCCAGCTGTGAGGGCTGCAACACCCTCCCCAGAGCTGCAGGCAGGGACTGCAAGCAGAGGCTTCTTACACGGGCGGGGGAGGGGGACTGCAGGCAGGGGGTGAAGGCAGGGCTGCAGGTAGCTGTTGTAGGCAGCAGTTGCAAGCAGGGCTGCAGGCAGGGACAGCAGCCACAGGCAGGGGCTGCAAACATGGACGGCAGTCACAGGCAGGGTTGTAGGCAGGGACAGCAGTTAGTTACAGGCAGGGTTGCAGGCAGGGACAGCAGTCAGTCACAGGCAGGGGTTGCAGGCAGGGACAGCAGTCAGTCACAGACAGGGACAGCAGTCACAGGCAAGGACAGCAGTCAGTCACAGGCAGGGGTTGCAGGCAGGGACAGCAGTCAGTCACAGGCAGGGGTTGCAGGCAGGGACAGGCAGGGACAGCAGTCAGTCACAGGCAGGGGTTGCAGGCAGGGACAGCAGTCAGTCACAGACAGGGACAGCAGTCACAGGCAGGGACAGCAGTCAGTCACAGGCAGGGGTTGCAGGCAGGGACAGCAGTCAGTCACAGGCAGGGACAGCAGTCACAGGCAGGGACAGCAGTCAGTCACAGGCAGGGCTGCAGGCAGGGACAGCAGTCAGTCACAGGCAGGGACAGCAGTCACAGGCAGGGACAGCAGTCAGTCACAGGCAGGGGTTGCAGGCAGGGACAGCAGTCAGTCACAGGCAGGGACAGCAGTCACAGGCAGGGACAGCAGTCAGTCACAGGCAGGGCTGCAGGCAGGGACAGCAGTCACAGGCAGGGACAGCAGTCAGTCACAGGCAGGGCTGCAGGCAGGGACAGCAGTCAGTCACAGGCAGGGCTGCAGGCAGGGACAGCAGTCACAGGCAGGGTTGCAGGCAGGGACAGGGGTTGCAGGCAGGGTTGCAAGCAGGGACAGGGGTTGCAGGCAGGGTTGCAGGCAGGGACAGAAGTCACAGGCAGGGACAGCAGTCAGTCACAGGCAGGGGTTGCAGGCAGGACAGGGGTTGCAGGCAGGGACAGCAGTCAGTCACAGGCAGGGCTGCAGGCAGGGACAGGGGTTGCAGGCAGGGACAGCAGTCAGTCACAGGCAGGGTTGCAGGCAGGGACAGCAGTCACAGGCAGGGCTGCAGGCAGGGACAGGGGTTGCAGGCAGGGACAGCAGTCAGTCGCAGGCAGGGACAGCAGTCACAGGCAGGGCTGCAGGCAGGGACAGGGCTGCAGGCAGGGACAGCAGTCAGTCGCAGGCAGGGCTGCAGGCAGGGACAGCAGTCAGTCGCAGGCAGGGCTGCAGGCAGGGACAGGGGTTGCAGGCAGGGACAGCAGTCAGTCACAGGCAGGGCTGCAGGCAGGGACAGGGGTTGCAGGCAGGGACAGCAGTCAGTCACAGGCAGGGCTGCAGGCAGGGACAGCAGTCAGTCACAGGCAGAGCTGCAGGCAGGGACAGCAGTCAGTCGCAGGCAGGGCTGCAGGCAGGGACAGGGGTTGCAGGCAGGGACAGCAGTCAGTCACAGGCAGGGCTGCAGGCAGGGACAGCAGTCAGTCACAGGCAGGGGTTGCAGGCAGGGACAGCAGTCAGTCGCAGGCAGGGCTGCAGGCAGGGACAGCAGTCAGTTGCAGGCAGGGCTGCAGGCAGGGACAGCAGTCACAGGCAGGGCTGCAGGCAGGGACAGGGCTGCAGGCAGGGACAGCAGTCAGTCGCAGGCAGGGCTGCAGGCAGGGACAGCAGTCAGTCACAGGCAGGGCTGCAGGCAGGGACAGCAGTCACAGGCAGGGCTGCAGGCAGGGACAGGGCTGCAGGCAGGGACAGCAGTCAGTCGCAGGCAGGGCTGCAGGCAGGGACAGCAGTCAGTCACAGGCAGGGCTGCAGGCAGGGACAGCAGTCACAGGCAGGGCTGCAGGCAGGGACAGCAGTCAGTCGCAGGCAGGGCTGCAGGCAGGGACAGCAGTCACAGGCAGGGCTGCAGGCAGGGACAGGGGTTGCAGGCAGGGACAGCAGTCAGTCACAGGCAGAGCTGCAGGCAGGGACAGGGGTTGCAGGCAGGGACAGCAGTCAGTCGCAGGCAGGGTTGCAGGCAGGGACAGCAGTCAGTCGCAGGCAGGGACAGCAGTCAGTCACAGGCAGGGACAGCAGTCAGTCGCAGGCAGGGCTGCAGGCAGGGACAGCAGTCACAGGCAGGGCTGCAGGCAGGGACAGCAGTCAGTCACAGGCAGGGCTGCAGACAGGGACAGCAGTCGCAGGCAGGGCTGCAGGCAGGGACAGCAGTCAGTCACAGGCAGGGACAGCAGTCAGTCACAGGCAGGGCTGCAGGCAGGGACAGCAGTCACAGGCAGGGCTGCAGGCAGGGACAGGGGTTGCAGGCAGGGACAGCAGTCAGTCGCAGGCAGGGCTGCAGGCAGGGACAGCAGTCACAGGCAGGGCTGCAGGCAGGGACAGCAGTCAGTCACAGGCAGGGACAGCAGTCAGTCGCAGGCAGGGCTGCAGGCAGGGACAGCAGTCACAGGCAGGGCTGCAGGCAGGGACAGCAGTCAGTCACAGGCAGGGACAGCAGTCAGTCGCAGGCAGGGCTGCAGGCAGTCCCGCAGGCAGCAGCCGCCCGCCCCCCGCCCGCCCCTGCTGACGGCGCCGCGGCGGGGCCGGTCCGGGCGGCAGCACCGCCCCGCGCTGGGCGGTCTCCGGGGCCTGCGCTGCGGCCGGGCCGCAGGAGGAGCCGCAGCAGGGCCCGGGCCGCAGCCAGCCGGGCGCGGGAGCTGCGCACCCCCGGACACGCGGGGGCGGGGGGGGACGCAGGGACGCCGGCGGGGCCCGACCCCGCCGCCCCCCGCTTTGGGCAGCGTCTCCCCCGGGCGAGGCGCAGGGAGCGCTCCGGGGGGTCGCGAAGCCCCGCGGCGTGCGCGGGGGCAGCGCCATGGCCGGCGCCGAGCAGCCGCAGCCCCCCCGCGGCCTCGCCGAGGGAGCGGAGCCGGAGCCCGGCGGCGGGTACGAGCCGGTGGTGCCGCACTGGTTCTACTGCAGGGTGACGGACGGCAGGGAGCGGTGGGTCCCCTTCAGCAGCCAGGACTCGGAGCGGCTGGAAGAGGCGTACGGCTCAGGTAGGGGCAAATCGGCCCTGGGGGGCCGCCCCGGGGGGTCGGACCGCAGCACTCCCCCCCCCGCCACCCCCGCCCCTGCCCCCGGCTCCTGTCATTGCTGCTGGGTTGTCCTTCAGGCGGAAAAGGCCTCCGAGATCATCAGGTCCAAGCTTCAGCCCAACCCCACCACGGCCCCAGGTGCCGTGGCCACAGGCTCTGGGACACCCCCAGGGATGGGGACTCCACCACCTCCCTGGGCAGCCTCTGCCAGTCCCTGACCACTCTTGCAGGGCAGAAATTGTTCCTCGTGTCCAACCTAAACCTCCCCTGGCACCATTTCAGGCCCTTTCCTCTCCTATCCCCTGCTCCTAGGGAGAAGAGACCGACACCACCAACACCTAGCTCCAGCCTCCTCTCGGGGAGCTGTAGAGAGCAATGAGGTCTCCCCTCAGCCTCCTCTCTTCCGGAGTAAACCACCCCAGGCTCCCTCAGCTGCTCTTCTCCAGCCCTGCTCTCCAGACCCTTCCCCAGCTTCATCTCCCTTCTGACGTTTCCCAACAGCTGGTCCCAGCAGCGCTGTAAGGAGCTGGCCAGGGGCTGAGGGCAGTGGGGCAGCCTCAGGTGTGTGCCTGGGGGAAGCACTCTGTGGGCATCCCATGGAAGTTCCCCAGGCACATCCAAAGCTTCCTGCAGGGATGCTCAATTCTCCCTTGGGAATTTTAAACTGGGACTGTCTTTTTCCATGGCAAGGTGCCTGCTGCTAGTGCTGCAGCCACAGGAGGAAGGGAGCAGTTAGGGTGCAAGGGGTGGTCTGACCCCCAGAGTATGCACCATCAGATGGCACAATACCCATCTGGTGCCAAGGGGAGAGCTGTCAGGATGGCAGGAACCCTGCTCAGAGCAGCAGCACTGCTTGCAATGAGCCCCTCCTGCTGCTGACCATCACCCCCTGTGTGACCTGCTGCTGGGATGGGGCTGAAAGCATTGCTGCTGCCAGGGCACCCCTGCCCACGGGTTGTGGAGCACCCATTGCCCAACAGCTGCTCCCGTCCTCCCTCTCCCAGGAAGTTTCAGATTAGAGGCTGTGCCACCGGTCCTCAGCACCACAGCTGAGCTGGCACGGGGCCTCTGCCAGCAGCCTGGCCAAAGGGCAGGGCCAAAAGGCAGCAGAATGAAGCAAAGCTGAGGTCTGGTGTGGGGGTCCGGGGGGAGCTGTCCCTTTTGGAGGGGAATGGCTCAGGGAGGTGGAGAGCTGCACCTCCATGTGGAGCACAGGGCCACGAATGCACACTGAAGCCTCTGGGAGAGGGAGGGAGAGTCATGGAGTGCTGGAATGGTTTGGGTTGGAAGGAAACCTAAAGATCATCCAGTTCCAACCCCCCTGCCACAAGCCCAAGTTGCCCAAGGTGCCATCTAACCTGGCTTTGATCAATTCCAGGCTTGGACCTCCACAACCTCTGTGGCAGCCTGCTCCAGCGCCTCACCACCCTCCTGGGGAAGAATTTCCCCCTAGAGTCCGTTCTCTGCCCCTTCTCCCAGGCTGAAGCCATCACCTCTTGTCCTGTCCCTCCATGGCTCTCTACAAAGTCCCTCTCCAGCTCTCCTGCAGCCCCCTTCAAGCACTGGCAGGCTGCAGTGTGGCAGAGGCAGATGGTTGTGCCTTAATGCCTTCATCTTACCTCCTGCCTGGCCTGGTCCATTCCCCCGGGGCTGCCATCCGTCGCTGCTCTGTGCTTGGGCATGGAGAACATCGCTGCCCACTGCTGCTCCTCCTGTGCCTTGTGTGTCCTGCCCACAGCCTCATCCCTCTCTCCTGGGGGAGGGCTTCACAGCTGGCTGGTCCTGGCAGCACTAAGTGCAGGCCTGTGTTCCTGCAGGGAGAGCCCAGGCTGAGGTGGTGGTGCCCACCTCGGGGGGCAGGTACGACGTGCGGCTGCGGCAGAGGCAGCGCCTGGCGGTGTACTGGGAGGAGGAGGCGGCGGAGGTGCGGCGCTGCACCTGGTTCTACAAGGGGGACAAGGACAATAAGTACATCCCCTACTCAGAAGCCTTCAGTGAGGAGCTGGAGGTAAGCACCAACCCCCCCTGCCTGGTGCATCTGGGCACCTGGCTGGCAGACACCGGGCCCTGCTGTCCCAAACTCCGCGCGGGGCACCCGGCACCGCGGCCAGCCCCGAGGACATGAACTCCAAAGAGGCTTTGGCTGGGGGCTTGCACAGCTGATTAACAGAGCTGAATGCTGCCAGAGTCTTGCTCCCAGCCTGCTGGGGCTGGTGGCTTCCCCCTTCTCCTGCCCTCATCCAGCAGGGCACCTCACCATCCTTCTGCTGCCCACCAGGTGCCGGGTGGCTCTGGCCTTGCTGGCAGCCTGGCCCTGGCAGCTCTGCTCTCTGTTCTCCTGCCCCTGCCACTTCAGCTGGGCTCTCCTTGTCAGCACTGTCCTCGTGGTTTCTCCAAAGCCAAGGGAGTTGTGAGTGTGAGCAGGAGAAGCCCTCATCAAGGGGACATGCTGAACCCCCCAGTGGTGGAGGCTTGGGTGGCCTGTGCTGGAGACTCATCTTTGGAGAGCTCTCTCTGTAGAGGCAGGGAAACAGAGGTAGACAAAGAGACATTTCCACAGCAAGCTGTGTTCTGAGCTACCAAGCATTGCTCATCTGAATGCAGGGGGCAGGCTGCTGCTGCTCTTGCAGTGGGGACTTCCCAGAAGCTCTCCAGCAGGTGGACCTCAGGTGACCCTGCTGCTCCCCCAGCCTGCCCCAGGATGATTTGTCTGCTCTTTCACAAAGTCCCCTGATAAGAAATACCATAAAGTGGGTGAGGTGTGGCCCAGGTGGCCTGCAGCTGACTCACAGGAGGGGATTCTTTCCCTTAGGAAGCTTACAGGATTGCTGTGACCCAGGATGAGTGGAAGAAGAAACTGGAGTCCCCCAGCAGGGAAGTCATCATCTTGCACAACCCAAAGGTGAGGAGGGCCTTGGGGGTCTCTGTGTTGACCAGCAAGAAAGTCCCTTCAGCTTTTTGGAGGCTCTGTCTTCATGCCCTGGCACTGGGGTTGTTTAGCCTGGAGAAGAGGAGGCTGAGAGGAGACCTCATTGCTCTCTACAGCTCCCTGGAAGGAGGCTGCAGTGAGCTGGGGGTTGGTCTCTTCTCCCTAGGACAGAAAGAGAGGACATGGCCTGGAATTGTGCCAGGGGAGGGTTAGGAAAAATGTCTTTGCTGCAAGAGTGGTCAGGGATTGGCACAGGCTGGTCAGGGATTGGCACAGGCTGGTCAGGGATTGGCACAGGCTGCCCAGAGAGGTGGTGGAGTCCCCAGGCCTGGAGGTGTTCAGGAAATGTGGCCATGGCACCTGGGGCCATGGTGGTGTTGGCTTGCTGGTTGGACTGAATGATCTTGGAGGCCTTTTCCACCCCAAACACTTCCATGACTCCAGCATCCTGTGCTGTTCCTTTCAACCATGTCTGCTGAGAATTCAGTTCTGTCCAAGCAGCACTGCCCTGTGCCAGAGCAGAGGGCTGAAGGTGTCCCCCCTGAAGGTGTCCCCCCTGAAGGTGTCACTCTTGAAGGTGTCCCCCTTGAAGGTGTGCCCCCTGAAGGTGTCACTCTTGAAAGTGTGCCCCTGAAGGTGTCACTCTTGAAAGTGTGCCCCTGAAGGTGTGCCCCTGAAGGTGTCACCCTTGAAAGTGTGCCCCCTTGAAGGTGTGCCCCCTGAAGGTGTGCCCCTGAAGGTGTCCCCCTTGAAGGTGTGCCCCCTGAAGGTGTCACTCTTGAAAGTGTGCCCCTGAAGGTGTGCCCCTGAAGGTGTCACCCTTGAAAGTGTGCCCCCTTGAAGGTGTGCCCCCTGAAGGTGTGCCCCCTGAAGGTGTGCCCCTTGAAGGTGTGCCCCCTGAAGGTGTGCCCCCTGAAGGTGTGCCCCTTGAAGGTGTGCCCCTTGAAGGTGTGCCCCCTGAAGGTGTGCCCCCTGAAGGTGTCCCCCTGAAGGTGTCCCCCTGAAGGTGTGCCCCCTGAAGGTGTGCCCCTTGAAGGTGTCACTCTTGAAAGCGTGCCCCCTGAAGGTGTCCCCCTGAAGGTGTCACCCTTGAAGGTGTCCCCCTGCAGGTGTCACCCCTGAAGGTGTCCCCCTTGAAGGTGTCCCCCTGAAGGAGTCCTTTCAGCACACCTTTTGCTCCCTTGGTGCAAAGGGCCTGGTGCCAGCATGGTTAAAGGTGGCAGCCTGGTGGCAGCCTGGTACCACCCCCTGTCACCTGCCAGCTGTTGCAGCCAAAGCTGTGCTCTGCCTGCCCTGGCCCAGCCCAAGGAGAGGCTCTTCCTGTTTCCCTGCAGCTGATGGTGCACTACCAGCCGGTGGCCAGCTCTGACGAGTGGGGCTCCACTCCCACGGAGCAAGGGCGACCTCGAACCGTCAAGAGAGGAGTGGAAAACATTGCTGCTGAGATCCCCAACGGTGAGACCCCCAACCCTGCCTCCCACAGCTCCAGAGGCTCCCACAGCTAGCCCCAGGAGGCTTCCATGAGCCTTCTGAACAGAGGCCCCTCTCAGACTCCTGTGCCAAAGGGAACTGAGAAGCTTCCCTGGCAGAGGGAGGGCTGCAGAGGAGGCAGAAGTGTGGGAAGTGCTTCCAGCAGAGAGCTGCTGAAGGGCCTGAACCCCCCTGAGCTCCTGGGGGCTGTGTTCATGGAGGAGTTTCTTCCCGTGGTAGGACACAGGGTTCACCACCTGCCTGCTGGTGACCTTCTGGGCACGTGTCCTGCCCATCAGCTCTGTCCCCTCCCAGCTGTCCCTGAGCCTCAGGATGTCCCCATGGTGAGGACAGGTGGTTGCTCCTGCCCAAGCCCTCATCTTCCACCCTGCATGCCCTGGGGAGGGCACCCACACAGCCCTAGTGTGTGGGAAGCAGAGAACAAGAAGTGGCTCTCCTGGTCCTACCTCCATGGGGCTGGGTGGCCTCCTGCTCCTGCCCTGCCCCATGCTGAGCATGACCCATGGCAGGGGGACCAAGCACCATCCACTGCTGCAGAAGGAGCATGGTCACAGCAGGGGGGACCTTGCCTCCCTCTGCTGTCAGTCTGGATCCACCCACAGCTGAATTTAGCAGGACAAACCCTTCAGAAACCTGAGTTTCTGGGCTCAGTTTTGGGGCCCTCACTCCAAGAAGGACACTGAGGGGCTGGAGCAGGTCAAGAGAAGGGCAACAGAGCTGGGGAAGGGTCTGGAGAGCAGGGCTGGGGAGGAGCAGCTGAGGGAGCTGGGGGTGTTCAGCCTGGAGAAGAGGAGGCTGAGGGAGACCTCATTGCTCTCTGCAGCTCCCTGAGAGGAGATAGGAGCCAGGTGGGGGTTGGGCTCTTCTCCCAGGTAACAAGTGGTGGGATGAGAAGAAATGGCCTCAGGCTGCACCAGGGGAGGTTTGGGTTGGACATGAGAAGAAACTTCTTCACTGGAGGGGCTCTCAACCACTGGCACAGGCTGCCCAGGGAGGTGGCTGACTCCCCATCCCTGGAGGGGTTTCAAAGAGGCAGAGATGTGGTGCTGAGGGCTGTGGCTTAGCCCCAGCCTGGGCAGGGTTTGAGAGTGGTTGGACTGGAGGATCCTAAAGGCCTCTCCCAACCATTCTGTGGTCCTGGACCCCACAACCCTTTAGGCACCGCCTCAGGAGTCTGTTACCTGGCTGAGGTGAGGACAGGAGGCTGTGCTCTGCTGCAGAGCACGTGGCTCCAGTGGGTCAGCTCTCCATGAAGTGATGTCCTCCTCTCCCTTGCACCCCTCAGGAGAGCCCCTGCAGATCGACCACTTGGTGTTCGTGGTGCACGGGATCGGCCCGGCCTGCGACATTCGCTTCCGGAGCATCGTGCAGTGCGGTAGGTGGGAGCCTGCCTGGGGCTGCTCTGCCCAGCTGCTGCTCTTGGCACAACCAGGAGCCCTCCCCAGCATCTGCAGGGCCCACGGCAGGGCACCCTCAGACCGCCCCACGAGCAGCAGGCTGCGATCTGCTGCCTGCAGAGGGGAAGGTGAATGCAGCACTCGCTGAGCCGGGGCAGCTCTGGGGCCTCTGCTGCTCAGCACTCTGCTGCTGCTGCTCTGAGCAGGGAGTTCCCCACACTGGACAGAGATTTTCCAGCTGACTCTGCCCCTCCTGAGCCAGCTGGCAACCTGCTCAGTCCCCTGCTATGGCTTCATCTCACTGGGTGAAGTCTAAGAGGCAACCCCTCCCTGCTTTCTTTTGGATCCCAAGGCAGAGATGCTGCTTCTGGTGCACTGAATCCTCTGTCCTGGAGGGGTGTGAGGGCTGGCACTGCTCCTGCAGGCTGCTCCAAGCCCTCACTGCTGATCAGTCCTGGGGGCAGGGCACCAAACTCTGCTCTGCCCCTGGCTGGGAGTGCTTCAGGTCTGAGGGGAGGTGATCAGTGAGCTGCCTGCAAGCCCAGCAGGCTGTAACTGGCTGCACTCAAGGCAGCTGAGGTTTTCCACAGCAGGCTCCAGCTGGGTCCTGCAGTGTGTGCCTGCTGCAGCCTGTTGTAGCTGTGCCTCTGGGGAGACAATTCTCAAGGCTGCTGACCATGTGAAGCGAAGGAAGTCAACCTTCCTCCCTCAGAACTGAGTCAGCTCAAATTCACCTCCCCTCCCTTTCTACCACATCCCTCTGTGGCACTCCTGAACTGCCCTTCCTCGTCCCCACTGCTGCCTGGGAGCCCTGCCCCTGTGGGCTGGGGCAGCCAGGCCCAGCAGCCACCCCTGGAGCCTTGCCCTGGCCTGGGGGTTCCGGAGTCAGGGCCTTAGGGCAGCAGCAGATCCCAGACCCCCGTGGGATTTCCTTTGATCTGATGAAGCAGTGTTGCTGCAGCAGGCTTGCCCTGCAGCCTGGGGGATCCCAGGAAGCCTTGATGCTCTTTTCCAGTGAATGACTTCAGGAATGTCTCCCTGAGCATGCTGCAAGCTCACTTCAAGAAGGCCCAGGAGCAGCAGCAGATCGGCCGCGTGGAGTTCCTGCCCGTGAACTGGCACAGCTCCCTCCACTCCACGGGGGTGGATGTGTAAGTGCCCTGCCAGCCAGCTCCTCCTTGCCCCTGGGGGTGGCAGAGCACACAGCCAGCCCCCTCCTGCCCGCACTCTGCTGCTTCTGGTGGCTGCTGTGAGTGTTGAGGGCTGGGAGCAGGACAGGTAAGGGTCCCACAGAGCTCCGCCAGCATCTTGCCACAGCCCCAGAGAGCAGGAGCCTGCTCTGCTCAGCACCCAGCTGGGCAGGAGGCTTCTGCCTTGCCCTGGCCGGTGGCAGGAGGGACCTTGCCAAGGAGTGCCCTGCTCTGCAGTGCCCCAGGCAGTGGGGAGGGCAGGACATGCTCCTTACTCCTGCCTAGGCTGTGCTCTGCCTTCGGTCTCTGCGTGAGCCCTGGGTCTGGGTGTCACCATCACGTCCCCTGAGCCGGTGGCAATCCCCCTGTGAGCTGCCCTTTGCCTTTGGAAGGGTGCTGGGGTTCCCTGGCAGCTCTCCCTGCAGTTGCCTCTCCCCTCCTCTTCCTCCCGCAGCGACCTGGAGCGAATCACTCTGCCGAGCATCAACCGGCTGCGGCACTTCATCAACGACACCATCCTGGACGTCTTCTTCTACAACAGCTCCACCTACTGCCAGACCATCGTGGACACGGTGGCCTCGGAGATGAATCGCCTCTACCAGCTCTTCCTGCAGAGGAACCCCCTCTTCACAGGGGGGGTCTCCATCGCGGGGCACAGCCTGGGTAAGGGCTTCTCCCCCGCCGGCCCCTGGGGGGTGACAGGAAGGGCCCCAGGGTGCTCAGAGCGTTGGCAGCCCTGCCCTGGCAGGAAGGGCTGAGAGCTGGGGCTGTGCAGCCTGGAGAAGGCTCAGGGGACATCTTGTCACCATCAAGGGTGGCTACCAGCAGGGTGGAGTCTCCCTCTTCACAAGGGGTCTGATGGAACAGACAGGGGGGGATGAGGACAAGGTACTGCTGGACCCCAGGAGAAAATGCTCCCCATGAGCACAGTCAGACACTGGAGTCACCTCCCAAGGAAGCAGTGGAGTCCTCTCCTCAGGGCACTTTGCAGCCTCAGCTTGCCAGGGTGCTGGGCCCAGCTCACTGCAGCTCTGCTGTGACCTAGGAAGGTTGGAGCTGATGATCCCTGGGGTCCCTTCCAAGCTGGCAGCCTGGGATTCTGTGAAGGGAGCTGGTCTCTGGTCCCAGAGAGTTGGCAGCTGAGGGCTTTCCCATGGCAAGAGGCTGATGCTCTGTCTGCCTGTTCCTGTTTCTAGGCTCACTGATTCTGTTTGACCTCCTGACAAACCAGAAAGCTGCTCCTGAGCAGGACGAGCAGAGTGCAGAGGTAGGAGCTGTCTGTGGGCTGCAGGGGTCTGGGGGTGCCCCTGCTCTCCCCTTTCTCTGGGGGTGCTCCTGCTCTCCCCTCTCTCTGGGGGTGCTCCTGCTCTCCCCTCTCTCTGGGGGTGCCCCTGCTCTCCCCTTTCTCTGGGGGTGCTCCTGCTCTCCCCTTTCTCTGGGGGTGCCCCTGCTCTCCCCTCTCTCTGGGGGTGCTCCTGCTCTCCCCTTTCTCTGGGGGTGCTCCTGCTCTCCCCTCTCTCTGGGGGTGCTCCTGCTCTCCCCTCTCTCTGGGGGTGCTCCTGCTCTCCCCTCTCTCTGGGGGTGCTCCTGCTCTCCCCTTTCTCTGGGGGTGCTCCTGCTCTCCCCTCTCTCTGGGGGTGCTCCTGCTCTCCCCTTTCCCTGGGGGTGCTCCTGCTCTCCCCTCTCTCTGGGGGTGCTCCTGCTCTCCCCTCTCTCTGGGGGTGCTCCTGCTCTCCCCTCTCTCTGGGGGTGCTCCTGCTCTCCCCTTTCTCTGGGGTGCTCCTGCTCTCCCCTCTCTCTGGGGGATGCTGCCATGGGGAGCTGTGCTGCTGCAGCATCACACCAGGCTCTGACTTCTGCTTGGGGCAGGGGAAGAGAGTCCAAAATGCACAGGAGGGCATCAGGGAGCATAAAGCATGGTCCCTGATGGCTTTATTCACAGGGCTCCAGGACAACCTCAAGCAACAGAGGTGTGGAGGAGGTAAAAGAAGTCCTGAGGAAGCTGGAGCTGTCTGAGTACTGTGACCTCTTTGAGAAGGAGAAAATGGACAGGCAGGCACTGGTATGGAGCTCCCCTGCTGTGCTGGCTCTGGGGGTCCCTCTCTGCTTTTCTTCCCAGTCCTCCCACCCTGTGCACATCCTCCTGAGTCACTCACCCATGAAAGGGCTCTGAAGAGTGTAGCAGGGACAGGGTTAGGGCAGAACTGCCTCAGCACACCTCTGCTGATGCCTGCTGCTTGTCCTCCAGTTCCTGTGCATGCAGGAAAACCTGAAAGAAATGGGAATGCCCTTAGGACCAAGAATGAAGCTGCTCAACTACATCAGCTCCCAGAAGGAGATGCAGGTTGGTTTGCTGCATGGCTTGGGTTCATGCAGGTCCCATCCCTCTCAGACCCTTCCCCAGCTGGGAGCAGTCTCCAGGCACCCTGACCTCCTCCTTTCAGGCCAGCCTTGCTCAGGCAGCTCTCACAGGCTCGTGTTTGGTGCTACCCTCCTGCAGGGTCCCTTTGTCCTGTGGCCTGCAAGGGTGGTGGGAGAGGCTGAAAGTGGTGCTGCCAGCTGGCAAGGTGCTCAGCTTGGTGCTGCCAAGACCATCCTTGGCAGTGCTGGGGTGGACTTGATGGCCTTAAAGGGTCTCTTCCGTGATCCCAGACTGCCCTGGTTCCGAAGGGTACAGCTGCTGAGCTCACTCAGGGGCTCTTGGTTGTGTTGCTGCAGGACCAGAATGCAGCAGCAGCTCCTGGGCACAGCAAGGAGCAGGGAGCCAAGGCTGGGTCCCCATCAGAGCAGGGCCTGGGCAGCAGGGAGCACAGCAGGGAAGACAGCAGAGGGGACAGCAGGAGCTGCCCCTACCGGGACGTTGGCTTAGGACAGGTAAGTGGCAGGCTCGGCCCTGTGCTGAGCACTCCTCAGAGCCACAGGACTCTCCTGAACCCAGCCTGGGTGTCCTCTCTGCCAGGTCTCAGCCAACTACCCTCAGCTGAACTACAAGCCCTCCATCTTCTTCGCTTTTGGGTCTCCCATTGGGATGTTCCTGACGGTGCGAGGGGTGAAGAGGATCGACCCCAACTACAGCCTGCCCACCTGCAAGGGCTTCTTCAACATCTTCCACCCTGTAGGTGCAGCAGCTGGAGCCTGCCCGTGTGCCATGCACAGGGCACCAGCCCTGCCTCACTCTCCTCCTCCCCCTCCTCCCCCCAGTTCGACCCAGTGGCCTACAGGATCGAGCCCATGATCGTGCCCGAGGTGGAGTTCGAGCCGATGCTGCTGCCCCACCACAAGGGCCGGAAGAGGATGCACCTAGGTGAGGGCAGGGGCAGCCCGAGCGGGGCCGGTGCTCAGCCCCCAGCCCAGCACCGACGCCCGGGCTGCTGCCTTTCAGAGCTGAAGGAGGGGCTGACCCGCATGAGCCTGGACCTGAAGAACAACCTGCTGGGGTCGCTGCGGGTGGCCTGGCAGTCCTTCACCCGCTCCTCCCTGCCCGCGCTGGAGGCCGCCGCCGAGCCCGCCCTGCCGCCGGAGCCCGGGGCGGAGAAGCAGCCAGGTCGGTCCCACCGCGCGGGGCTGCGGCCCGGGGGCCTGCCCGGGGGGCCGGGGGCCTGCCCGGGGGCCGGGGGCCTGCCGGGGGGCCGGGGGCCTGCCCGGGGGCCGGGGGCCTGCAGCCGGCCCGGGAGGTGCCTCCCCTGCCGCCGCCCGGCCCCAGGCTCTGCTCAGCCTCTGAGCCGTGCAGGCATCAGCTGCGGGTGGAGGGGGAGAGGCACCCAGCCTGCCCAGCCTGCCCAGCCTGCCCTGCCTGCCCAGCCTGCCCTGCCTGCCCTGCCTGCCCTGCCTGCCCAGCCTGCCGTGCTCGCAGCTCCCCACACCGGCCTGCTGCCCTCCTGCTCTCTGCTGCCCTCCTGCTCTCTGCTGCCCTCCTGCTCTCTGCTGCCCTCCTCCTGCTCTCTGCTGCCCTCCTCCTGCTCTCTGCTGCCCTCCTGCTCTCTGCTGCCCTCCTCCTGCTCTCTGCTGCCCTCCTCCTGCTCTCTGCTGCCCTCCTGCTCTCTGCTGCCCTCCTCCTGCTCTCTGCTGCCATGCAGCTTGCGGGAGAGCCCCGGGGCTGGGGCAAGGTCCCAGCGCCTCAGCTGCCTCTCCTCTGCCCCGCGGCAGGCTGGAGGGAGGGAGGGCTGGAGGGAGGGCAGGCAGGAGGGAGGGAGGGCAGGAGGGAGGGAGGGCAGGAGGGAGGGCAAGGTGGAGGGAGGGTAGGCAGGAGGGAGGGCAGGCTGGAGGGAGGGAGATAAGGCTGGAGGGAGGGCAGGCAGGAGGGAGGGAGATAAGGCTGGAGGGAGGGCAGGCAGGAGGGAGGGCAGGCTGCTGCTGTGCTCTGTCCCTGCCTGCTGGGCCCCCCGGCTGAAGCCCCCCCCCGGCTGAAGCCCCCCCCGGCTGAAGCCCCCCCCCGGCTGAAGCCCCCCCGGCTGAAGGCCTTTGCTCCGGGCCGGCAGAGCCGGGGGCGGAGGAGCCTCCCCCCGCCGTGAAGGAGGAGCCGCCGCCCATCAACGTGGGGAGGCTGAACGGCGGCAACCGCATCGACTACGTGCTGCAGGAGAAGCCGATCGAGAGCTTCAACGAGTACCTGTTCGCCCTGCAGGGACACCTCTGCTACTGGTAAGCTCCCGCGGGCTGCCCGGGGCCGGCAGAGCCCCTGTGAGAGCCACGGCTGGAGGAAGAGCCGCGGCGGAGCAAAGCTCTGCCCCTGCCTGCAGGCTGGACACGGGGCGGGGGGAGGCAGGGGCCTGGGGAACCCTCTCCCTGCCTGCTCCCTGCTGGTGTGCGCCGAGTGCTGCATCCATCCCATGAGCACCACGGACAGCCGGGCCGGGGGGAGGGAAGTGCCCCCTGTAACTGCCACGGCCTCCTCCTGCTGCAGGGAGTCAGAGGACACAGTGCTGCTGGTGCTGAAGGAGATCTACCAGACACAAGGCATTGCACTGGACCAGCCTTTGCCAGGAAGCCAGTGACAGCCTCTGCCCCTCTGGCTGCTGGATGTAAGTCCCCTCGCCTCTGGCTGCCCCAGCATGCCTCAGAGGGCAGCTGGGCCTTTGGAGGGAGTTGAGGTTGGACTGGATGATCTCCAGAGGCCCCTTCCAACACCCCCTGCCACCCTGGGATTGGTTTCACAGCACTAAGGCAGCAGCTGGGCTCAGGTTTGCCTTTGGCCTGGCTGCACATTTGGCTTCTTCCCTCTCCTGCACACAAGCACCCAGGCAGGAGGAGAGCTGCCAGCCTCCTGCCCTTGGCTGCAGCAGCTCTGCATGGTGCCAGGCTCTGCAGGCAGCCAAGCAGTGAGCAGAGCATGGCTCACACTGCAGCCTCCTCAGCTGAATGTTCCTTACAGGAGCAGGGCATGGCCAGGGCTGTGCTCCCCCTCTGTGCTGCTGTTGGAGTGAGGGTGGATGAGGTGTGAGGCACAGCCCTGGGTGTGGGAGGCAGGGCTGGCTGGAAAGGAGGTTGGGCTGAGGAGGGGTTGGACTCTCCTGCCTAGCATCAGGTGATAGGAGGAGAGGAAATGGCCTGGAACTGTGCCAGGGGAGGGTTGGGGATTAGGAACAATTTCTTTGGTGCAGGAGTGGCCAGGGCCTGGCACAGGCTGCCCAGGGAGGTGGTGGAGGCCCCATGCCTGGAGGGGCTCAGGAAATGTGTGGCCATGGTGGGGCTGGGATGATGGTTGGGCTGGATGATCTGGGACCTTCCCAGCCCAACCAGTTCCAGGACTCTGTGGTCTCTGGTGCCAGTGCAGCTGTCCCTGCCTTCTGCTTCCTTAGATCCCACTCTTGAGTACTCACCAGCACAGTCCAGATGGCCTCTGCCTTCCTCTCTCCTCTGCTGCTGTCCCCTGCATGCTGCTTCCCAATACTTGCTGCTACCTGGAGCTAAGGATTCCCCTCCACCTTCAGTGGGGTTGGGAGGGGGAAAAGCAACCAAAAAATCTTGAGGGGCAAACCCCTGCTGCTCAGACACAGCCAGCACCTGCCCTGGCTCTGCCTGTGGCTGCACAGACACAGCCAGCACCTGCCCTGGCACTGCCTGTGGCTGCTCAGACACAGCCAGCACCTGCCCTGGGCCTGCTGTGGCTGCTCAGACACAGCCAGCACCTGTCCTGGCTCTGCCTGTGGCTGCTCAGGCACAGCCAGCACCTGCCCTGGGCCTGCTGTGGCTGCTCAGACACAGCCAGCACCTGCCCTGGCACTGCCTGTGGCTGCTCAGGCACAGCCAGCACCTGCCCTGGGCCTGCTGTGGCTGCTCAGACACAGCCAGCACCTGCCCTGGCACTGCCTGTGGCTGCTCAGACACAGCCAGCACCTGCCCTGGGCCTGCTGTGGCTGCTCAGACACAGCCAGCACCTGCCCTGGCACTGCCTGTGGCTGCTCAGACACAGCCAGCACCTGCCCTGGGCCTGCTGTGGCTGCTCAGACACAGCCAGCACCTGCCCTGGCACTGCTGTGGCTGCTCAGACACAGCCAGCACCTGCCCTGGCACTGCCTGTGGCTGCTCAGACACAGCCAGCACCTGCCCTGGCTCTGCCTGTGGCTGCTCAGACACAGCCAGCACCTGCCCTGGCACTGCCTGTGACTGCTCAGACACAGCCAGCACCTGCCCTGGCACTGCCTGTGGCTGCTCAGACACAGCCAGCACCTGCCCTGGCACTGCCTGTGGCTGCTCAGACACAGCCAGCACCTGCCCTGGCACTGCCTGTGGCTGCTCAGACACAGCCAGCACCTGCCCTGGCTCTGCCTGTGGCTGCTCAGACACAGCCAGCACCTGCCCTGGCACTGCTGTGGCTGCTCAGACACAGCCAGCACCTGCCCTGGCACTGCTGTGGCTGCTCAGACACAGCCAGCACCTGCCCTGGCACTGCCTGTGGCTGCTCAGACACAGCCAGCACCTGCCCTGGCTCTGCCTGTGGCTGCTCAGACACAGCCAGCACCTACCCTGGCACTGCTGTGGCTGCTCAGACACAGCCAGCACCTGCCCTGGCACTGCCTGTGACTGCTCAGACACAGCCAGCACCTGCCCTGGCACTGCCTGTGGCTGCTCAGACACAGCCAGCACCTGCCCTGGCTCTGCCTGTGGCTGCTCAGACACAGCCAGCACCTGCCCTGGGCCTGCTGTGGCTGCTCAGACACAGCCAGCACCTGCCCTGGCTCTGCCTGTGGCTGCTCAGACACAGCCAGCACCTGCCCTGGGCCTGCTGTGGCTGCTCAGACACAGCCAGCACCTGCCCTGGGCCTGCTGTGGCTGCTCAGACACAGCCAGCACCTGCCCTGGCACTGCTGTGGCTGCTCAGACACAGCCAGCACCTGCCCTGGCTCTGCCTGTGGCTGCTCAGACACAGCCAGCACCTGCCCTGGCTCTGCCTGTGACTGCTCAGACACAGCCAGCACCTGCCCTGGGCCTGCTGTGGCTGCTCAGACACAGCCAGCACCTGCCCTGGGCCTGCTGTGGCTGCTCAGACACAGCCAGCACCTACCCTGGGCCTGCTGTGGCTGCTCAGACACAGCCAGCACCTGCCCTGGGCCTGCTGTGACTGCTCAGACACAGCCAGCACCTGCCCTGGGCCTGCTGTGACTGCTCAGACACAGCCAGCACCTGCCCTGGCTCTGCCTGTGGCTGCTCAGACACAGCCAGCACCTGCCCTGGGCCTGCTGTGGCTGCTCAGACACAGCCAGCACCTGCCCTGGCTCTGCCTGTGGCTGCTCAGACACAGCCAGCACCTTCCCTGGCTCTGCCTGTGGCTGCTCAGACACAGCCAGCACCTGCCCTGGGCCTGCTGTGGCTGCTCAGACACAGCCAGCACCTGCCCTGGCACTGCCTGTGACTGCTCAGACACAGCCAGCACCTTCCCTGGCTCTGCCTGTGGCAAGACAGCACTGCCAGCCTCCAGCACTGGCTTGATGGCAGTGGCTCCTGCAGCCTGCAGCAGAGCAGCTTCCTGGGCTAGGAACCCCCTGGGCTAGGAACCCCCTGGGCTAGGAACCCCCTGGGAGGCTGCTGGCTCAGAGGGGAAGCTCAGAGCTGCTCACCTTGAGGAACAGAAGAACAAGAAAGCCTTAAGCAGCCAGCATGGAGAGAGCCAAAGCAGCCTTGTGGAGCTGGGATGGCTGAGACTTGTCCCAGAGCAGCAGGTGGGAGGGCTGTGGGCACTGGGAGGTGAAGCCCAGGCTCCAGGCATGGGCTGGAAGGTGTCCTAGCAGCCACTGTCACCTCCTTGAGCTGCTGCTGTGTGGTTTGTACACCCCTGGGGCCCATAAAACAACCTCTGAGAGTGGCCTCTTGGTGGGCACTTGCCCCAGGTGCTCCTGCCTGCTGTGAGCTGCTGGCAGTGACCTCTCAGCACCCTCACCCAGCCCCCCATGGGCACCATGTGCAGGACTGAGCTGGCAGCCAGGTTCAGCTGCAAGAGTCATCCCCAGCTCAGACCACAGCTGGGCTGGAGGGGAAAGCAGCTGCTGCTCAGCACCATCCAGCAGCTGGGAGCCTGGAGGGGCAGTTTGCTGCCATCCTGCTGCAGTCCCTGGCTTTCAGGGTGGCCACAGGGATCTCTGCAGCCAGGCTCCAGTCACTCAGGTGGGTTTCAAGTACACAAAATGCAGGCAGCAGAGGGGGAGCTCAGAGCTGCAGGCTCTGGGCACTGCATCCCAGTACTCTCTGAAGGAAGGACAGCAGCTCTGCTCTCTGCTGTGCCAGCTCTGCTCCAAGGGGCACAGGGCCAGAGAGTCTCCTGGGATCCTCTCCCTTCCAACCAAACCCCTCCAGGCTGACCCCAAAGCCCTCAGGATGGCCTCAGAACTCCCCAGGGTGACCCTAAATCCCCTCAGGATGACCCCAAACCTCTCAGGCCAACCTCAGAAACCCCCCCAGGCTGACCCCAAATCCCTCCAGACTGACCTGAAACCTCTCAGGCCAGCCCCAAAACCTGCCAGGACAACCCCAGCCCTGCCAGCACGACCTCAAAATCCCCCCAGGATGACCTCAAGCCCCTCCCAGGCCACCCCAGGTTGAGCTGAGGCTGAAGCCTGCAGGCAGGGCAGGGGCAGAGCCTCAGAGCTGTGTCAGGTCGTTGCTGTGAAAGCCTTGGGAGGAACCAAACCACTTTCCCCTTCCTGCCTGCTGCCCTGCATGGGCTCAGGAGCCTTTCCTCCACAGCCTGGGGCTTGGTTTGTGTTTCCATTGGGGTTTTTGTCCTCCACTGCACATCATTTGCACTATGGGAAAGGTTTGGTGTGGAGCCTGCATCCCTCCCTCCCTCCCCCATCCCCAGGCAATGGAATCTCTTTACCTGACTGCAAGAAGAGGCAGTGCTGAGCCTCAGCTACTGCCTGCTGGGAGAGGTCTCCTGCAGGAGTGGCAGAAAAGGACTGGGCTGACCCTGGGACACTGCTGAGGATCAGCTCTTGGAGTTATGCACTTTGTTTAAAACAAACACACAAAAAAAAGGGGGGAAAAGGCAAAGAAGAAGAAGTTAGCCACATTTGAAATGTTATTTAATGTCTTTTCCAGTAAAAGCCAACATAAAGCAGCAGCTGCCTGTGGAGTGTGCCTGGCTGGGGGGCAGGCTGGCCTTGGGGAGTTGGGCTGGCCAGTCTTAAGGGGGGCAAAGGGAAGAAGCTGTTCCTGGAGCTTGTGGTGAGGCTGCAGGGCCAGAGGGGAGCTGCTGAGGTGGTGCTGGAAGGGGTGGTTGCAGTGCTGAGCTGCCCCTGGGCTTGGAGGGGCACAGGAGGCCTCAGCCTCACCTTTGCCCCTGTGACAGAACACAGCCAGGGACAGGGCACCACTGGCACCAGTCCTGCCCTGGGCTGCTCAGCAGCACTCTGCCCTTCCACTCTCAGAACAGCCACCTCTGACACCCTGCACTTGCCTGCTGCTTACTCACAGGCTCCCAGATTGCATCAGCTGGGAAGGGACCTTCAGAGGTCATCCTGTGCAACCCCAGGGCCACCTCCAACCACAGCAGGTTGCTCAGGGCCCCATCAAGGCTGATCTTGAATGGCTCCAGGGATGGAGCCTCCACCACCAGCCCGTGCCAGTCTCTCCACAGCCTCCCTGTGCAGAACTTCCTCCTGATGTCCAACTGGACTCTGCCCTGCTCCAGTCCCAACCCACTGCCCCTGGGCCTATCCCCACAGCCCCTCTGAGCAGTCCCTCCCCAGCCTGCCTGCAGATCTCCTCCAGACACTGAAATGCAGCTCTGAGGCCTCTCTGGAGCCTTCCCTCCTCCAGGCTGCACAGCCCCAACTCTGCCAGCCTGTGCCCACAGGGAGGTTCTGTTCTCCAGCTCTTTGATCATCTTCAAGGCCTCCCCTGGACCTCCTCTCTTCACAGCTGGCTAAAGCTGCATGGAAGGAGGTGGAGAGCCAAGAGCCACCTGGCAGCCCCTGCAGGGAAGGGGAAGAGGCTGGCAGGGAGCAGGGCCAGGCCTGCAAGGCAAGCTCCTGCAGCAGGAAAATTCAGCTCCTTTATTTGGTACACTGCAAAGCCAGGGCTGGCACAGAAGGCAGAGACCAGGCAGGCTGCTTGCAGCCTCCCTCTGCCCCACAGCTCCTGGGCTTAAAGACCACAACCTTGTGCTCCTCACTGCAGTGAAGGGGCAGGTCCTGCACTGCATCTGGACAGAGGCTTCCTGGCAGAAGGGCTGGGGCAGCACAGCTGGGCTGAGGGAGAGGAATCTGCTGGACTGGATCAGGGCACAAGCAGGCTGTCCCACTGCTCCAGTTCTTCCTTCAGCAGCCTTGGCACTGGGCTGCCCTCCCTCAGGCTGGCATAAGGAACACTTCAAGCAGGCATGAAGAGAGAGGCACCCCCAGGACTGGGGTCATGAAGCAGCACAGCCCCCTGAGCAGGACAGCTCAGCGCTGCTTGGCCTTCAGGTCCATCCTGGCTGCAGCCACTTCTTGGGGCTCCCCAGAGCCTCCCCCTGCCCCAGCACTGGAGGAGCAGCAGGGGAGCTGCTGGCAGGACAGGACAGAGCTGTCTCTACACATCCAGCCCGAAGCTGGAAGCTGCTGCAGCCTTCTCTGGGTGTGCTGGCAGCTGCCTGGGTTTGTGCAGGAATGGCTGGTGGCAGGAGGAGTCTGTCAGAGCAGGGTAGTACTGCCTGTAGCAGAGGTAGGCAAGCACCAAGCCCATTGCTGAGCCAACTGACACATCTGTGGGCAAGAGCAGAGGAGAGTTAACTTCCCTCTACCCTCCCAAAGGTCACAACTGAACCCTCCAGCTGGCAGCCTTTCAGCCTGCCCAGAGCCGAGCTGGACTGGCAGTGGGAACCTTGGCTACAAAGCCAAGCTTGGCATGGAGGTATGAGGCAAAGAGAAAGGCATCACAGAATGGCAGGGCTTGGAAGGCAGCTCTGGAGATCACTGAGTCCAAGCCCCCTGCCAGAGCAGGTCACACAGGAATGCATCCAGGTCTTGAAAGCCTCCAGAGAAGGAGACTCCACAACCTCCCTGGGCAGCCTGCTCCAGGCTCCAGCACCCTCACACCGAACAAGTTTATCCTCCTGTTGAGGTGGAACCTCCTGGGCTCCAGTTTGTGTCCATTGCCTCTTGCTCTATCCCAGGACACCACTGACAAGAGCCTGGCCCCTTCCTGCCCCCCACCCTTCAGCTATTCATAGACACTGATCAGATCCTCTCTCAGCCTTCCCTTCCCCAGGCTAAGCAGCCCCAGGGCTCTCAGCCCTTCCTCCTCACACAATGTTCCAGTCCCTTCCTCGTCCTCACAGCCTCTGTTGGACTCTCTCCAGCAGATCCCTGTCCCTCTCGAGCTGGGGAGCCCAGAGCTGGGCCCAGTGCTCCAGATGTGGTCTCAGCAGGGCAGAGCAGGGCAGAGCCACCACCTCCAGGGCCCCATCAGCTCGCAGGCAGCAGCACGAACCCAACCCCCTCCCAGCCGGGCCCCTGGTGCCAGCCAGGCAGGGCCCCAGCAGACCCTGCCCACCTTGCCAGTGGTGTTTGTAGTCACAGGTGCGGGACACGGCGATGAGGGTGGCGAGGAAGAGGGGCAGGAGGAAGGCGCAGAGGCGCAGGGCCCTGGCGCCCCGGCCCGGCGCGAAGCTGCGCAGCTTCCCCGCGGCGTAGAAGGCAGAGAAGGCCAGGCCGGAGAAGGCGACTGCAGGGGAAGCAAGGCTGCCTCAGCACCGGCTCACAGCCCCGCTGGGGTCCTCGGGAGGCCCTCCCCCCCGCCCTGCCGCGCAGCCAGGGCTGCAGGGGGACGCATCCTGCCCACACGAGCCCTGGGGACCACCACCCTGCCGGCAGGGAGGAGCTGTAGCAGCTGGGCAGCATGGCCAGGTGACGCTGGTGTCCCCCACCCCACATGGCTTGGCAGGGGCGGAGCTGAAGCCCCCGGAGCAGGGGGAGAGCTGAAGCCCCCGGAGCAGGGGGCGGAGCTGAAGCCCCCGCAGCAGGGGGAGAGCTGAAGCCCCCGCAGCAGGGGGAGAGCTGAAGCCCCCGCAGCAGGGGGCGGAGCTGAAGCCCCCGGAGCAGGGGGCGGAGCTGAAGCCCCCGGAGCAGGGGGCGGAGCTGAAGCCCCCAGAGCAGGGGGCGGAGCTGAAGCCCCCGCAGCAGGGGGCGGAGCTGAAGCCGGGGGGTGCAGGGCAGCAGGCCCAGGCTGGCCTGCCCTTGGGTTGGGTCTGGGGGCAGGGTCTGGGTTTGGGGCTGGGGGCTCACAGGAGGCGTGCCCGCTGGGGAAGCTCTTGCGGCCCTCGGCCACGGCGGCAGCGTCGCCGGTGCAGGCCAGCTGGGCGTTGGCACGGCCGTCCGGGAAGCAGCGGTAGAAGAAGTCTGGCCGAGGCCTAGGGCAGGGAAGAAGGCTCACAGTGCTCAGGAGCAGCACCCAGCCCTCCCCCAGTGCCCACAGCAGACCCCGGCACAGCTGCGTGCCCAGGCCGTGAGCAGGGCAGAGCTGAGCGCTGCGCCCAGCCCTGCTGCAGCAGGGTACTGCCCTCACCACCCTTACCCCCCGGGGGTAGCACTGTGCTGACCCTCCCTGCCCAGCCCCACAGGGCAGAGGAACTGAGCTTCAAAACAAGAACCCAATGCCCAGGTGCCCTCATCGTAGGTGTGCCAAAGCTCCTCCCTGCTGCAGGCCTCGACAAGCCCAGGGAACCGATGCCCAGGGCCAGCAGATCCCCACCAGTGCCTGCCCCAGCATTTAGTTAGCTTTACAGCTACAGAACCCCCACATCCTGCCCAGCTCCTGGCCCTTGCTCCTGCTACTGTGGCTCTGCCACTGCTCTCCCCCCAGGACGGTGCCAGTTGCTCACCTGCCCACAACGAGCTTCAAGGCATTTGTGAAGACCCCATTCAGGGTGAGAGCAAGGCTGGCAGCTAGGAGAGAGCAGAGACATCCCATCAGCACCGTCCCCTCCTCAACCTGCCGCTTGAAGGTGCATGCAGGCACAGGCAGCACTCAGGCTGGAGCCTCACAGCTCAGCTTTGCTGCCCCTGGCATAACACTTGTGCCCCAGCAAGAGCAAAGGGCTCAGCTGCTCTCAGGGGGCTGCAGCTCACAGCCTCGGGGCAGACCCTCCGGGGGCTACAGCTCACAGCCTCGGGGCAGACCCTGGGGGGCTGCAGCTCTCTAGGGTAAGGAGGAGCTCACCCAGGCAGGCTTCCCTTGTGTCATCTTGGTCAGCGTTCATGAAGAGCCTCGCCAGGAAAATGACTGATAAGGGGGACAGAAAGGCAATGAACTGCCCCAAAAGGAGAAGGGTGAGAGAGGTGTTAGTGCAGCAGGCTTCAGCAGCCTCACCAGAGCACAACAGCAGCTGCTCAGAGGCACTTTGTGCTTTCCTTCCCAAGCAGCAGCCTGTCCCTTCCACCCACCAGAAAGCAGACCCTCCCCCCAGGGCTGTAACCCTGCCTGAGCCCCTGCTCCCCAGAGCAGAGCCTCCCCTCCTGTCTGTCACCAGCAGACGAGCAGGAAGTCCTCACCGGTTTGTGTAACCTCAGTTAAAATCCCAAAGACAACCCTGGCTGATAAGGGCTGAAAAAAAGAGGACAAAGCTGATGTGTGGCTTTGGTGAGCTCAGAGATCTTCCCCCCCCCCGACTCCTTGCCTAGAGATGCTGCCTGGGTGGCATCCCACGTTCAAAAGCATCCACCAGGAACCAGAGATACTTGCAACAAGAGTCCTTCAGCTTTGCTTCAGGACCCTGGAGAATGAAACCCCCGAGGCACAGGCAGGGCCGCCGCGGACTCACCAGCATGGGCACGGTGGGGACGTGATCCGCCTGGACGTAGGGGTTCTTATAGAGCCACATCTCCTCGGGCTGCAGCACTCGCTGGAAGGGCGGCAGGAACTCCATCACCCTGGGGAGGACAGGAGGACGTAACCCCGGGGCCGGGGCGGGCTGGACCCCAGCCGCCGCGCTTGGCGCAGCCCGGGCGGGCGCGGCCTGCCCGCCCCCCGCAGCGCGGCCCCGGGGGCGCCGGTGCGAGCAGCCGCGGCCCCCCCGGCCGCACTCACACGAAGGCGGCCAGCAGCAGCCCCCGCACCGCCGCCTCCGCCGCCAGCTCCGCCGCACGGCCCCGAGCCCGCAACATGGCGGCGGCGGCGCTCCCGGGGCGGAGCGGAACCGGCGGCCCCGAGCCGGGAGCGGCAGCAGAACGCCGGCAGCAGAACGCCAAGCGGAGCGACCGGCCCCTTCCCTCCCGCCCCGGCAGCCGGGGCGGGCTCAGCCCGGCCGCAGGCAGCCCCTGCCGGGGAGCGAATGGTGGAAGGGTTTGGGGTGAAAAAGGCCTCTACGAGTCCAGCATCAGCCCAGCACCACCATGGGCACCAAAGCATGCCCCCAGGTGCCATGGCCACAGGGTTCTGGAACACCTCCAGGCATGGGGACTCCACCACCTCCCTGGGCAGCCTGTGCCAATCCCTGACCGCTCCTGCAGCGATGTTCCCTAATCCCCAGCCTAAGCCTCCCCTGGCACAATCTCAGGCCATTTCCTCTCCCGCTGTCACTAAGGAGAAGAGACCAAGCCCCAGCCCCCCGAAAGCGCTGAGAAGAAAAGGCAAAACAAAGAAAAGCCTTTGGTCGTTGGAACATTCAGAACGATTTATTGAAGTCAACCTCGAGCAAAAAAGTTTCAAATCAGTGGAATGTCATTAAAAACCTTGTCCAAATGAATCCTCACGGAAGCAAGGGAAAAAACAAACCCAAACAAACCACAGCTGAAGTCCAAAGGAGTTGGAAAACAATAAAGTAAAAAAAAAAGGGGGGGGGGAAAACACAAACAAAAAAGAAGAGGGGGGGAAGGGAGAAAAAGGGGATGAAGGGGAGAAAAAGGGGGACAACGGGGGGAGCCACAAACAAAAAAAGGAAGGAAAAAAAAGAACGGAAAGAGGGGACCAAAAAAAGGGGGAAAGAGGGGAACCAAAAAAAAAAAAAGGGAAAAAAAAAAAAAAACAAATAAAAAAGCGGAAAAAAAGAAAAAAAACACAAAAAGGGGGAAAAAAGGGAAAAAAGGGGGAAAAAAAAAGGGGAAAAAAAAGGGGGGAAAAAAAGGGGGGAAAAAAAAGGGGGAAAAAAAAAGGGGGAAAAAAAAAGGGGGAAAAAAAAGGGGGAAAAAAAAAGGGGGAAAAAAAAAGAAAAAAAAAGGGAAAAAAAAGGGAAAAAAGGGAAAAAAGGGAAAAAAGGGAAAAAAGGGAAAAAAGGGAAAAAAGGGAAAAAAGGGAAAAAAGGGAAAAAAGGGAAAAAAGGGAAAAAAGGGAAAAAAGGGAAAAAACAAAAAAGAAAAACAAAAAAGGGAAAAAACAAAAAAGGGAAAAAACAAAAAAGCAAAAAAAGGGAAAAAACAAAAAAGAAAAAACAAAAAAGAAAAAAAAAACAAAAAAGGGAAAAAACAAAAGGGAAAAAAAAAACAAAAAAGGGAAAAAAAACCAAAAAAGGGGAAAAAACCAAAAAAGGGGAAAAAACCAAAAAAGGGGAAAAAACCAAAAAAGGGGAAAAAACCAAAAAAGGGAAAAAACCAAAAAAGGGAAAAAACCAAAAAAGGGAAAAAACCAAAAAAGGGGAAAAAACCAAAAAAGGGAAAAAGGGAAAAAAGAATGAAAAAGGGGAAAAAAGAATGAAAAAGGAAAGAAAAACAAAAAAGGGAAAAAGAATGGAAAAAGGGAAAAAAAAAGAACCAAAAAAAGAAAATGGGGGGGGGGAAGGGAAAAAATGAACAAAAAAAAAAAGGGAAAAAAGTGACCAAAATAGGGCAACATCTCAGTAAATAGAATGTACAAAAAATGGGATGTTCCTACCAACCACACACACATTTCAAGTAAAGAAGCTAAAATCTTACAGGCAGGTTTCTAAGGGGGGAAGGATGCTAAACTAATGGACAGTAGCTAGCTATGTACAGGGGGGGGTACCCAAGAAGCTTTACAAGGTTTCACACTATGCAAGAAGAAGAAGACCATTTCTGGGGCAGAACAACAAACCCCTCCCCACCCCACGGGAAAAAAATGAATAGAGAAAAAAAAAAACGAGGGGGGGGGGAAAAAACCAAAACAAACAACAACCAAACCCAAAACCAAAACCCAAAACCAACCAAAAGGAGAGCTGGGAGAGAGCTCAAAGCCTAGGCTGCAACATCAAGTCAGGATACAGTAATGCCCCAGCGGAACATCTCCAGGGATAAGGTTAACACTACGGCCTTTAGTGTCAAGAGCTTCTCTAAGTCAAACCTCCAAAAACCTTCTCTTTTTTTTTTCCTCTTTTTCTCTTTTTTTTTTTCAGTGACTATTGATGCTTTTGTCTTTTTTTTTTTCCTCTTTTTTATTTCTTTTTCCTTTTTTTTTTGTGTTTTTTTTTTTGTGTGTTTTTTTGCTATTCAAGCCTCCAGAGGGATTTTTGTTTCTCTCCTCTGCAAGAACATCTCACAGGATCCTACCAAGTCTGGGACAGGAGAAACGAACAAACCAACAGAAAGGGCTACGGAAAGGAGGACTCTAGGGAGGAAGGAAGGGGCAAGGGAGGGGGCTGCAGGGGGGGGGATCTGTCTTGTGCAATGTCACTTGTGTTTGGAACCACCTTGCCCCTGCCTGGCTGGCACCCCCGGGCCCACCCCGTGTGCCCTGGCAGTGCCAGCGGCTTGGTTTGGAAAGGAGAAGCGAAGGCGGAGAGGAGGTGGCCGAGGGGAGCTGGTCCAGCCTCTTCGTACCCAAACCGGTGCCACAGGAGGGGCTGTGCCTGCTGCAGGGAGCCTGGCAGGCCCAGGCCCACAGGGAGGGATGGGGAACGAGTGAGTGGATGGCTTTGGCAAATGCAGAAGTGCTTTCCCTTTCGGATTCCACGTGGATCACAGAAGCTGGCTGTGCAGAGCACGGAGTGCTCAGCGCCACAACTCCCCTCTCCAGAGCACTCAGACAGCTCCTGGCGGGGCAAAAACCACCTGAGCCTGGCACCCAGGAATGGAAGGGGAGAGGAAACAGCTTTAAACCACCTGAGCCTGGCACCCAGGAATGGAAGGGGAGAGGAAACAGCTTTAAACCACCTGAGCCTGGCACCCAGGAACAGAGGGGAAGAGGAAACAGCTTTAAACCACCTGAGCCTGGCACCCAGGAACAGAGGGGAAGAGGAAACAGCTTTAAACCACCTGAGCCTGGCACTCAGGAACAGAAAGGAAGAGGGAACAGCTTTAAACCACCTGAGCCTGGCACCCAGGAACAGAAAGGAAGAGGGAACAGCTTTAAACCACCTGAGCCTGGCACCCAGGAACAGAAAAGAAGAGGGAACAGCTATTTTTTTGTCTTTTTCTCAGCTTTCTGTGTTTTTTCCCCCTCAGGACAGCAGGGTGAACACATCCAGAGCGGAGGAGTGTATCTTAAGTGCAAATGTTTTCCTTTGCTACACAAAGATCAGTGGCAGGGGTGGGGGAGGGTGGATGGGGGGACACCAAAAGCCAAGGGACAGCACGAGGTCGGAGTCTCTCCTGCAGAGACAGCTGCTCCCCAGAGACTCTCCTCTGTTGTGGTAGATTCACTGTCCAGAGGGAGCAGGAAAAGAACCTCAGGGAAGGCAAAAGACATCATTTTTTTTCTCTTTTTTTCAATGTAGTGTACAAAACAAAACCAAAAGAAGAAGGTTGATGCATAAATAAAAAGAAGCTGGATAAGGAACTGCAGAGCTTCAAGTACATTAAACCCTGAATTCAATGAGGCAGAGGTTTCCATGTTAAAGTGACTACTTCGTACCAGCGCTGGACACCCCCTTCCCACCCTCCTCCCCCTTTCCCCCCAACCCCACAATAGTTCTGTAAAGTCTCAATATATACAGATTTGATGCTCACTGTTAATTACCTCCAGTCATTGTGGCTTTCCTGTTCTATCCCCCAAAGCAAAGAGACGACAAACAAGTGTGGGAGAACCGAAGGCCAAAAGGAAACGTTCCAGCCCTGTGACTCCGTTTCAACAGGTTCTCTAACGCCATGGTGGAGACCAGAGAAGGCAAAACAGCCTTGAGCATTATCCCTCCTGAGCTGCAAGCACCTTCCACAGTCTGTTGAGAGGATGAGGAGCCTGAAAGCCACCTAAAAGCCACAAGACCAAGTGCTTGCACCACCTGTCAGCCACCGGCGGCCTGCGGGACGCCTGCACTGCGCTGGGCGGTGAACCCGAGGAGAAAAGCTCCAGCCAGCAACCAAACCCTGCCAGCTCTGCAGAGCAGCCCACAGGCTGTGAGAGGGCTGGAGCCAGGTGCTCACCAGAAGCGTGGTGCCACCAAGAAACTTCAAAACAAAAGGAGGGCAAAGCGTGCTGGAGCCTTCCACCCGAGGGCTTCGACCTCTTGCCAGCTCCCAGCACAAATCCCCAGCAGCTCTGTGGGTTGCTCCCAGGCCTCAGCATGAAATGACCAAACCATCCAGTATCACCTCTCCCACAGCTGATCTGAGCAGCTGGGAAATCTCTTCCCTACAAAGGAATCACATCCCTGGTATTCAAGGTGTGGTTCAAATGGTGTTTGGCAAACAGAACAAACCCTCTGCAGTTACCGAGAGAGCTGCAGCTGAGTATTTGCTTATCTCAGCCAAGGCTTTGGATTTACCTTCTCTCCAACAGCACAAAATTCAGCTCAGGCTCTTGGTTTCTAAGCTTGGAACAAATCTCCTGTATTCCCTTTTAAGTCCAAGCCTGGCTGTGAGCTGCTCCTGTTTGCTTGGGGTTTGTTGAGTTTGGTGGGAAAGAAGAGCACCTGTGAGAAGTTTGCAAACAAAGTCAACCAAGACATCAAGTGGCACAGCACAGGAGGGGCAGCAGGCCTCGATTCACAGCATTTTCAAGGTTATGAAGCCTTCTGTGAACCTCCAAGTGCTCTGCAATCCCCAAGCAGCACAGCTCCCCTCGCAACTGGCACTCCGGAGGGTGTCGTGGGGCGAGCACCCCCCTGGGGCAGCAGCCTGGGGGTGTGCTCACACCAGGGCCGACCTGCAAGGCTCAGAGTGCTCTCACCTCCGAGAGCCAAACAGCTGAACCACCCCCAAGCCCTCATACACAACGTGAAGCAGAGCCCCCAGGCCTGATGGGCTGCTGGAGCAGGAGCTGCGTTTGGGACTGCTGAGAAGGTTCAACACCACCCAGGAAGAGCTTTAAAAAGAGACAAAAAAGTTTTTCTATCACACAAAAATGGTAAGAAAAATAAAATCCTTTTTGTAAAGTTTTCTTCTTCTTTTTTCATGTAAAAAATACCAAAATATAGCACTGCTTTCAAGCAAGGTTAGTGTTTCAGACATTCAACTGACCACAAGATGAAGTGCTTTAAGAGATCCCAACAGCCCTCAGAGACTCAACCAGGTTGGAAGAGACCTCCAAGAGCCTCCAGTCCAACCCTACCAAACCCTCTGCTAACCAGCAACTGATCCACCAGCAGGTGAGGGCTGCACAGCTCTGCCACCCCTGCTCCAGGTGCAGTCAGTCAGTCAGGAGAGGAACTTCCAGATCAGCTCCATGGCACAGCAGCTGCTTGTAGTGTTTTGTAACTTCATAATTGCACACAGGAAAAAAAAACAAACCACAAAACAGAATCATTCCCCCCCCTGCACAGAGACTGGAGGATGAGGAGGACACCAGCCAGGGGCAGGACATGTTCTAGAAGCCCCACATGAACTTCTCCAGCTCACTGTGGTCCTGAGCTGAGAAGTCACCAAGTTGCTGCAGTTTGCCAGAGACTATGTTCTTGATTCTTAATTCAAAGGCTTAGTTTCTGAAGTGTTGCTGGCATCTGGCTAGCAGCTCAGGGCTCTCTCCAACATCCATCAGCCCAAGGCTGGTCCAAGGTTAGTCGATTCAGAAGCCAGGTCAGAAGCAGACCCTAACTCTAGCAGGGCAGGGGGGTGGCACAGTGCTTTGTAAGATGTGGGCTTGGGGGAAGAGGTTCCCCAAAGACTAACTTCAGCCTGGAGAAAGGAGCCCCCCCTTGGCTCCTCACACGAGAAATGGAGGAGGGTGGGATAGGTTTTCCAAAGGAAATCTGGAGCAGGAGCCTACCTAAGCCACATCAAAAGCCTGGCTGAAGGAGCCTGGTCTCTCTAGCAGTAAATCCAAGAGAGCAGTGTCTCACCAGGCTGAAGCTGGTGGCTGTGGCTAGGGCTTGTTCCCCAGACAGAAAATACCCTGTTCACTGAAGGAGTGCTGAGAATTTTCTTAGCTCCATTAAAACAATGAAGATTAAAAAGTCAGAAGATCTCTCTCCACAAAACATAAAATCAAATCAACCTAAACATTCACTCAACCCAAACATGCACACAGGGCAGCCTCCCTAAGCTCTCAGATTGCCTCTGAAGCCTGGGAAGGCAGAAATAAAAGACTCACACCAGCAGCTGCCAGAAAAGCAGGGAGGACTTGGCAGGTGCCAAATCACACAGAAGGATCCTCCAGCTAAAGAAGTCAATGGCAGGGTTCAGACTTCACTTCTGAGCGTGCTGTGGATGGTGACCAAAGCTCAGAGGCTCTCCTGACTACCAAGGGGTCCCAAATGAGGGGGGATAAAGCAAGGTCCATTGTGCAGGGAAGCTCCTCCTGAACTTCCAAGAGGTCTGCAAACCCCAATCACAGCTCTGGAGCAAGGAACCATCACTCCTCCCCTCCTCAAACACCATCAGATCTCACGTCACAAGCACCTCCCAACAAGTCCTACACCTGATTTCTCAATAGTATTGATCCCATGACCTATAAACCTACCTTCTCAGAATGCCTTTAAAGTAAGTACTGGAATGGAGGCATTTCAGGGCCACCTGGGTCTGAAACCCACATCTGGTCTTTTGTTTTGACACAGAGTTGGGGGAGGGAGGTTTTTCTTCTTTCCAAACTAAGACACAGAAGTTAGGTTGGCTTTGCTAATTGGTTTCTCAAGACAAGTTGACTGATCCAAAGCAGATCTTCAACACCCTTTCCAAATTAAATAAATAAATAGGTTGCTATGCTTCAGCTTTTCTACACTCAAGGAACAGCTTTTGGAACAGAATCCTCTTTTCACTGGCAAAAAAAAAGAACCCAAACCAAAACAAAAAGCAAAAACAAACCCAACAAACCCAACAGGTCTGCATTTTTGCTTTGAAAGGCCAAGATGTTTCCTGGTTCCCAACAGTAAGAGCTGCTGTAGCACATTCAAGGGTAAAAGAATGACCAAAGAATAAAAACCAAACACCAGCTCCTTGCTTCTGCTTGCTAAGGTTAAATGGTCCCAGGCCAGACACGACAGCTCCCATGGCAGACTGAATGTGTCCTAGCAGTCTCTTCAAGTTCGTTGCCTGTTTGCCCCCTCTTCTCCCCCTCCTTTCTTCTTGTTTAGAACCAAATTCACTCCTTGGTTTCTTCTGCAGGATTCTGTGGTTCCAATTTGCACTTGATCTTGCTCCAGTACTCGGGTGCCACGGGAGATTTGGGGTCGTGTGTGGAGCAGCAGAGACGGCCGTCCAGGGCTGACGCCACCAGGGCTCCCTTCTCGTGATCTTTGCAGAAGGAGCGAGGGCAAAACTCACAGAAGGAAACTGCAGGGTTGCTACAGATGTCACACTGATGCCAGGGACATTCCCACTTTCCTGAGGGTGGCAGGAGAGAGAGAGGGGAAGCTGAAATGAGCACAGGCCTTCGACCCTTACCCCGAGCTGTAACTGTCCAGGTGAATACAAAGAAAGGTCACAAGCCCCAGCTCCTACTGGAGGGGCTACTTCTGCTTCCCAGCTACAGGAATCTGACTGGAAACACTTCCCAGGCACTTGGCATTTTGGAGGCCTCCCCTGGCTCACAACACTGCTGCAGGCAAGACCCAGTCTAACCCTTCCCCCTTGTCCTGCCTCTAGACACCCTCAGGAAAAGCCCCACTGCAGCCTTCCCGTAGGATCCCTTCAGCTATTGGCAGGCAGCTCTGAGGCCCCCCTGGAGCCTTCTCTTCTCCAGGCTGAGCACTCCCAGCCCCCTCAGCCGAGGAAGCTGTAGACTGGCTCTTACCAAAAGGTGGTTGAGTCAGGTTAAGGCATAGGAGGTGGTATGCTTTGGGACAGTCCTTCTTGTCACACATGACGAGCTCTCCCCCATCTCCACACTGGAAGCAGTTGTCCTCATGCATCTGCTTCTGCTCTGTTTTGATTTTCCTCTTCTTCTGCTTTAGTTTTGCATTCTTCACCTTCTCTTCGTTCGCCGTTGCAAACGCTGTCTGGCAATGACAAAGGTCACAGCACACAGTCACCCTCTAGCCCCCTTGCATCTGAGTCCATCAGCTTTGGGTAATTAGCTGCTTCAAGTCAAGCCATTCAGAGAAGTTTCAAAGCTATGAAAGCCAGAGATGTTCACCCAGAGGTATCTGAACTGACATCTTTTGGTAAATGAACTTCACCCTAGACACGACAGCACTTTACAGACATCCAGCGGGGAAAGTACGACCCAGACTGGAGTGAAAAAGTAAATGTGACCCAGACTGGAGTGAAAAAGTAAATGAAACAGAAGCCTCCCCCGGCCTCCCCTCCCTAGATGTGCAGATTTGGGCTGAGAAGCTTCAGTTTCCACCCATGTACCTTTGGCCGCACTCCTAGGAAACCACTGCAGTTCTCTGCTCCACAGTGACACTCGGTCCTACCATTGCCCAGGCAATCCAAGTTATAATTAAATGTTAATTCCATTCCTAAAATGGAAAGAGAAACAATTCACCCTCACAGCCAGCCAGCAAAGACAGCAGTGTGGCAGTGACATTTCATTAGCATTTGACAGCTCACTCCATTGTCTGGGAGACAGAGCGGCCCAAGCCAGCCTGAAACCCTGCACAGAGCTCAGCCTCTGAAAGCAGCAAAGTCTGCCCGGCTCAGACATCAGCAGCAGCTCTGCTGTCATAATGACCTGGTTAAAAGGAGAGGTCAGGTGGAACACTCAGCATGGAAATCAGGTGGAACACTCAACATGGAAAGACACCACCAGAGCAGACAAACAGTGGTGGAAGCATCAGAGCTGTGCTAACTGCTTGCACGATGCAGCTTTGCCCTCGGCAGCAAACCCTGCGGCTGGCTCTGAGAGCAGCTTTGTGCTTCAGACTATTCCTAACTGTGAGATCCCTGTGAAAACTGCAGCCCAAACATCTGTCCCCACTCCAGTGAATGACCAAGTCCCTATAAATGCCACTGGTGTTAGGTGACTCCAGAGGAAAACCGAGGCACAGCCAAGATGGGAACTCAGCCCTGCCAAGCCCCAAGCATGCAGGCAGAAGAGTGCCATCTCCTACCTGCAGGAATGTCACAGAGAGCAAAGAGTCCCACTCTGATGTCTCCATTCACTGTCCACTTCTGGGTTTCACAGTTTGGGTTACAGCTGTGGTTCATGAAACGAGAGTAGTTCCCCTTGGGGCCAGCATCGATGATCCGGTCCTGAGGACAGAAAGGGACCGGCTCAGTGCTTGCAGACCAGAGCTGCTCCCTGCTGACTACTGATGGCTGAGGCAGCAAAACAAAGCTCATTTTAAATTAGCTAAAATTGCCAGTTTACACAGAACCATGGAATGGTTTGGGCTGGAAAAGACCTCTGAGATCATCCAGTCCAACCATTGACCTAACCGCACCACGACCACTAAACCGTGGCCCCAGGTGCCATGGCCACAGGTTTCTTAAACACCTCCAGGGGCAATGACTCCACTGGAACAGGCTGCTCAGGGAGGCTGTGGATGCCTTCTTCCTGCAGGTGTTCAAGGCCAGGTTGGATGAGGCCTTAAGCAACCTGGGCTGGTGGGAGGTGTCCCTGCCTGTGACAGAGCAGGGTTGGAACCAGATAATCTTTAAGTTGCCTTCCAAACCAACCCATTCTGTGGCAACCCAAGAGCTCTTCACCCATTCCATCAAACACAAGATCAAAGATGGAGCAATGCTTCCTCACCATGAGAGTGCTGAGACACTGGCAGAGGTTGGTGGAAACCTCCTGCCTGAAGGTGTTTGCAGCCAGGCTGGATGTGGCTGTGAGCAACCTGCTGTAGTGTGAGGTGTCCCTGCCCATGGCAGTGGGGGTTGGAACTGGATGACACTTGAGGTCCCTTCCAACCCTGACAATTCTGCCAGCTTTCTGCCCTTAGCTTCAAGCCATGCAGAGCTCAGGCTGGCCAGGAGGTGAGGCCTACCTTGGTCACAGTCAGCATGTAGAAGTTGGTGACGCTGTTCTCGTGGGCGCGTTTGATCCGCAGCCTGCACTCCTCCTCATCGATCAGCTCACCAACATACTCGTTGACAAACTCCCCCTGAAAAAGCCAAGTCCAACAAGGTCACCACCCCCATGCTCACTGCTGCTGTGGTGATAAAGAAAAGAAAGCCTTTCCCACCTAAATGTGCTTTGGAAGCACTCAACTCTAACCATCCCTGAATACCTGGCACCAGGTCTTTGCTGTCTCAGCAACAAACCCGCTCCAGATTAAAAGGCAGCAGAGCTTTCTGTGCTCACCACCAATCTGGCAGCTCTGGCAAACCTGATCTGGTTGAGGGGGGTGGACTAGATGAGCTCTGGAGGACCCCTCCAACCCAGACTGTTCTATGATTCAACCTTCACCACTGTGTGGCATAGGTTGGCCTGGATGATCTCCAAGGCCTTTTCCAACCTGGTTAATTCTGAGATTCTGCGACTGTCATTTGCTGATTTGTGACAAGGAGGAAGGGAAGGGAAGGAAAAAAGAAGACCCAGGAGGTTTACTTTGTCAGCTCTCAGCTTCCATCCTCTCTGGTGGGCTTAGCCAGGGAAGGAAGCCAGCACTCAGACTCCCTTTTCCCTGACCACTCTCTGCCTTGTTGCCCACTGGCAGTGAGAACACATCTGGGGTTCTCTTCCTCCACCAACAGAAGTCACCAAGTCACAATCACCTCAAGGAGCTTTGCCTCTTCAAGTATCAAGGTCAAGACACTCCTGCCAAAACAGCTCAGCAGGGAAGGGGACCTACAGGAAGGCTGAGGAGGGACTGAGGAGAGCTTGTGGAGACGGGACAAGGGGCAGTGGTTTGAAACTGGAGCAGGGTAGGTTTAGGTTGGCCATCAGGAGGAAGTTCTGCACAGTGAGGGTGATGAGACACTGGAACAGGCTGCCCAGGGATGTGGTTGAGGCCCCAACCCTGGAGACATTCAAAATCAGGCTGGATGTGGCCCTGTGCAGCCTGCTCTAGTTGGAGGTGTCCCTGGTGAGTGCAGGGGGGGTGGACATGAAGACCTCAGAGGGTCCCTTCCAATGCACTGCAGTCAGCGAACATCAGCACTCCTGCCTGACCCACACAGGTTTGCTGTCTCTCACAGCAGGCACCGCTGGCAGGTGCTGGCATTTGGGACACACAGCTCCCAGCTGCACAGGGTCAGAGCCCTCCCAGCACAGCACACCAGCGGCTCCCACACAGCCTGCATCCAGCACTCTACCTTCTTAATGCTCCTCTTTGTCCTGAGGCCCCACCCCCGCCGCTCGGTCTTGATGATCTCGGCGTCGGGGTAGAGCCTTTTGGTGAAGCATTGGTTCTGGCAGCGCTCCCCCGCGGGGCACACCTGGGGGTGGCACTCGTACTGCAGCATCCTGTTGAGGCACTCAGACTCCAGCCCGCAGGGGTTCTCGTCCGAGGGCTTGCAGTTACAGCGAGGGATCTCCGACAGGTCGGCCACCTGGATCTGAACCTTCCCTATCACCTTGTTGGACTGGGGAACGAAGGAAGAGCAGAAGGAATGATGAAGCACACGGGCTGGACAGCTTCAGCAGAGGACAATCATCAGCTGACTGCATCCCAGGCTGCCAGCTTGGAAGGGACCCCAGGGATCATCTGCTCCAACCTTCCTAGGTCACAGCAGAGCTGCAGTGAGCTGGGCCCAGCACCCTGGCAAGCTGAGGCTGCAAAGTGCCCAGTGGAGAGGACTCCACTGCTTCCCTTTGGGAGGTGACTCCAGCATCTGGCTGCTCCCATGGGGAAACATTTCTTCTCCCCCAGCAGTAACTTGTCCCCACCCCCCCTTGCCTTTTCCATGGCACTCCTTGTGAACAGGGAGTCTCCATCCTGCTGGCAGCCACTGGTCCATGTCAATGAGGTCTCCCCTAGGCCTTCGCTTCTCCAGGCTGCACAGCCCCAGCTCTCTCAGCCCTTTCTCGCAGAGCAGGGCTGCCAGGCTGCTGAGCATTCTTGTGGCCACCATACATCATTGTGATTACATCATTACTGCTCCTCTAGACCCTTCTGAAGGTCCAGAACAAGTGACAGATTACCCAGAGAGGTGGTAAATGTCCTTGGACCCATTTCAGGTGAGGGAGGTTGGACCTCTGAGCAACCTGCTCTAGCTGCAGATTCTTATTCATGCTCTCCAAGAATGTTTTATGTTACCATAACACTGGAACAGGCTCCCCAGGGAGGGGGTCGAATCCCTCCTCACTGGAGGTCTTCAGAAGACACAGAGATGTGGTGCTGAGGGACATGGCTTAGCACCAGACTCAGCAGTTAGCCCATGGTTGGGCTGGATGATCTTAAAGGTGTTTTCCAACCAAAGCAATTCAGGGGCTCTGCTTCGGTGCTGAGACAGAACAAAAGAGTCCGGAGAGGAGCAGAGGAATTCTCTGTTTGAATTCGCTCAAGCCTGCTGCAGATGCTGGTTTCAACACACAGCTTACTCACGCCCCAAGAAGGAAAGAGAGAAGCCAACTCACTTTAATGTGTTTGTAAGGTGGAGGTTTCCTCGAATTCCTCTCAATTTCCAACGCCTCTTTGCTTTCTCTTTGTGCTTTCAGCTCCTGGAAGCGCTTTGCAGCTTCTTCAAGTGCTGTGTGAGGGAGTGGGAAAGGAAAAGCCATCAGCAGCTGCTGCTGTTCATCAAGGCCACACACACGTATGCAATTCACAGTTGGGTTTTTAAAACAGCTAGGAACAGAACTTTATCAACAGAAACACGAAAGTAGCAATGAGTTACTGCATCATGAAGAGCAGCGAGGTACTTCCCGCTCAGTACCCACACACCGCACAATGATCCCATGCAGCAGATCCCAAGCTCCCTCTTACCCTTCCCCCAGCGGGTGGAAGGGACTGGACTTGCCAAAAGCAAGACAACAACGAGTAGGCACTCAAAAGAAACAGTTTCTGTTTATCTGCAGTCAAGGGATCCACAGAATGTTGGCAGGTTTAAGGTGAACACAGAACACTAAGTCACATAAGATTCCCATGCAGGTTAAGTGGTGATGGAGACAACAAACACGTGGAATTGCTCATTTGTACTGTTTTTTGTCATAAACCACTAGAAACTTTGTTTGATTTTACCTTTCTTGAAGGTCTTGTTAATACTAGTTTGCCCCTCAGCAAAGCTTTTATCTCCTTCAACATAAGGGAAAACTCTGCCCTGGTGTACCCAATAGTAGTCATGTGAACCAAAGAAAAATACTGGGAAGTCCCCGATATCATGTTTGAGGCCCTGTATGTTGAGAGGCACAGACCTGGGATTGCAGATCTCTGCTGGCCACCACCTGAAAAGCAGCAAAAAGAGGAGAAGGTCAGAAGCACAGCTTGAGCCTCTCTCGGTGTGCCCACCTGGGTTGAGCAATGAAAGCTGGAGCAGCTGCAACACCTGGAGCAGCTCTGGCTCCGGACTGTGGCGAAGCCTTTTTAGACCACCGGTGACACCTGAGTGCATTTCTGTGCTCCTGCACAGCCTGGGACAGCCTGGTTCCATCAGACAGCCTCTGCTTTTCCACAGGCTGTTACCCTCTCCAGAGCAAACCTAAGAGCAACCAAGTGTCCATCACTGTCTGGGAAAAGCAGGACTTTGTTTCAAGGGTGGCACTCCTAGAACCCTAGAATGGCCATGGCCAGGGACACCTCTCAACCAGACTCAGCTGCTCAAAGCCTCATCCAACCTGGCCTTCAACATCTCCAAGCAGGAGGCAGCCATGATCTCCCTGGGCAGCCTATTAAGTCTCCTACTGAAGAACTTCTTCCTCAGCTCCAGTCTAACCCTGCTCTCCCTCAGCTTCAAACCATTCCCCCTTGGCCTGGCTCCAGACACCTTCAGGAAAAGTCTCTCTGCAGCCTTCCTGCAGGATCCCTTCAGCTATTGCAAGGCAGCTCTAAGGTCCCCCTGAAGACTTCTTTTCCCCAGGCTAAATGCCCTCAGCTCCCTCAGCCTGTGTTCACAGCAGAGCTGCTCCAGCCTTGCCCCATTTTTGTGCCCTCCTCTGGACTCTCTCCAGCAGCTCTGTGTCCTTCTCATGCTGGGGACACCAGGACTGGAGGCAGGATTGGAGGTGAGGTCTGAGCAGAGCAGAGTCCAGGGGCAGAATACATAGAATAAACCAGGTTGGAAGAGACCTTCAAGATCATCAAGTCCAACCTATCAACCAATCCAACACCACCTAAACAACTAACCCATGGCACCAAGCACCCCAGCAAGTCTCCTCCTGAACACCTCCAATGATGGTGACTCCACCACCTCCCCAGGCAGCCCATCCCAATGGGCAATCACTCTCTCTGTGTAGAATTTCCTCCTAACCTCCAGTCTGAACCTCCCCTGGCACAGCTTGAGACTGTGTCCTCTTGTTCTGGTGCTGCTTGCCTGGGAGAAGAGGCCAACCCCCACCTGGCTACAATATCCCTTCAGGGAGTTGTAGAGAGCAAGGTGGTCTCCCCTGAGCCTCCTCTTCTCCAGGCTAAGCAACCCCAGCTCCCTCAGCCTCTCCTCACAGGGCTGTGCTCCAGACCCATCACCAACTTTGTTGCCCTTCTCTGGACTCGTTCCAGCAAGTCAACCTCCTTCCTAAACTGAGGGGCCCAGAACTGGACACAGGACTCAAGGTGTGGCCTAACCAGTGCAGTGTACAGGGGCAGAATGACCTCCCTGCTCCTGCTGGCCACACTCTGCCTGATGCAGGCCAGGATGCCATTGGCCTTCTTGGCTGCCTAGGCACATTGCAGGCTCATGTTCAGCCTACCATCGACCAGCACCCCCAGGTCCCTCTCTGCCTGGCTGCTCTCAGCCACTCTGCCCCCAGCCTGTAGCACTGCATGGGGTGGCTGTGGCCAATGTGCAGAACCTGGCACTTGGATGTGTTCAATCTCATGCCCATCTGTCCAGCCTGTCGAGGTCCCTCTGCAGAGCCTCTCCACCCTCCAGCAGATCAACTCCTGCCCCCAGCTTGGTGTTGTCAGCAAATTTACTGCTGATGGACTCAATGCCCTCGTCCAGATCATCAGTAAAGATGTTAAAGAGCATGGGGCCCAGCACTGATCCTTGGGGCACACCACTAGTGACTGAACCCCTCCCCTGCCCTGCTGCCCACACTCCTCTGGCTGCAGCCCAGCACACAGCTGCCTGCTGGGCTGCAGGAGGGCACTGCTGGCTCCTAGGGAGCTGCACAGCAACCAGCACCCCCAAGGCTCTTTCTTCAGGGCTGCTCTCAACCCACTCTGCACCAGGCCTCTGTACCTGGGATTGGCCTGACAGGAGGCAGATGAATTGCTGCCATGCCAGCTCTTCTTTTTGAAGGCTGAGCTGCCCTGAGTTACTGTCCTGTAACTCTGCAGCCCATGGTACACCCCTACAGCACTCAAAACCCCCAAACCCAACCAACTTGCCTGTAATTTCCAAGCTTGACCCAAACGATCTGCTTGTACCGTAGCTTCTTGCCAGCTTTACAGTCATTGCAATTCCAGCATCCCTCAGGCATTTCTATGTTGAGACACTCAGGGTGGAAGGAAGCTGGGCAGGATTCACAGCACAACAGTTTTCCACCTTTAAACAAACAAAAACAAACACAACCCTGCTTGGTTTATAGGAGTAAGGATTTGCTTCCCAACTGACAGTCCTGTTACCAATCACTCCACAGCAGCAGGAGGAGATCAAGGCAGGCTGAACAATGTTGGTTAAAAAAGGCTGTGCCAGGCAAGTTGTGACTCCTGACTGCAGCAGGGACACACAAAAAAGCAGCTGAGTGTGTTTGAAACATGAGTGGAGATAGCAAGAGAGACATTGCCAGTGGAAGTGCTGCCCCTGAGAGCAGTGCCACCAGCTTTCGTGCCTCTGCTGGTGGCCAGGGCCTCGGGGGGCTCTGCCTCTGCTGGTGTGGCCAGGCCTCGGGGGGCTCTGCCTCTGCTGGTGTGGCCAGGCCTCGGGGGGCTCTGCCTCTGCTGGTGGCCAGGCCTCGGGGGGCTCTGCCTCTGCTGGTGTGGCCAGGCCTCGGGGGGCTCTGCCTCTGCTGGTGGCCAGGCCTCAGGGGGCTCTGCCTCTGCTGGTGGCCGGGGGCCTCGGGGGGCTCTGCCTCTGCTGGTGGCCAGGGCCTCGGGGGGCTCTGCCTCTGCTGGTGTGGCCAGGCCTCGGGGGGCTCTGCCTCTGCTGGTGTGGCCAGGCCTCGGGGGGCTCTGCCTCTGCTGGTGTGGCCAGGCCTCGGGGGGCTCTGCCTCTGCTGGTGGCCAGGGCCTCGGGGGGCTCTGCCTCTGCTGGTGTGGCCAGGCCTCGGGGGGCTCTGCCTCTGCTGGTGTGGCCAGGCCTCGGGGGGCTCTGCCTCTGCTGGTGGCCAGGCCTCGGGGGGCTCTGCCTCTGCTGGTGTGGCCAGGCCTCGGGGGGCTCTGCCTCTGCTGGTGGCCAGGCCTCGGGGGGCTCTGCCTCTGCTGTTGTGGCCAGGCCTCGGGGGGCTCTGCCTCTGCTGGTGGCCAGGCCTCAGGGGGCTCTGCCTCTGCTGGTGGCCGGGGGCCTCGGGGGGCTCTGCCTCTGCTGGTGGCCAGGGCCTCGGGGGGCTCTGCCTCTGCTGGTGTGGCCAGGCCTCGGGGGGCTCTGCCTCTGCTGGTGTGGCCAGGCCTCGGGGGGCTCTGCCTCTGCTGGTGTGGCCAGGCCTCGGGGGGCTCTGCCTCTGCTGGTGGCCAGGGCCTCGGGGGGCTCTGCCTCTGCTGGTGTGGCCAGGCCTCGGGGGGCTCTGCCTCTGCTGGTGTGGCCAGGCCTCGGGGGGCTCTGCCTCTGCTGGTGGCCAGGCCTCGGGGGGCTCTGCCTCTGCTGGTGTGGCCAGGCCTCGGGGGGCTCTGCCTCTGCTGGTGGCCAGGCCTCAGGGGGCTCTGCCTCTGCTGGTGGCCGGGGGCCTCAGGGGGCTCTGCCTCTGCTGGTGGCCGGGGGCCTCGGGGGGCTCTGCCTCTGCTGGTGTGGCCAGGCCTCGGGGGGCTCTGCCTCTGCTGGTGTGGCCAGGCCTCGGGGGGCTCTGCCTCTGCTGGTGGCCAGGGCCTCGGGGGGCTCTGCCTCTGCTGGTGTGGCCAGGCCTCGGGGGGCTCTGCCTCTGCTGGTGTGGCCAGGCCTCGGGGGGCTCTGCCTCTGCAGGTGTGGCCAGGCCTCGGGGGGCTCTGCCTCTGCTGGTGGCCAGGCCTCGGGGGGCTCTGCCTCTGCTGGTGTGGCCAGGCCTCGGGGGGCTCTGCCTCCGGTGGTGGCCACAGCAGTGCCAAATGAGCAGCTTTTGAAGGCTCACTTTTTGAACCAACATTGTTGTGACTGAACCCCCAGCACTCAGCCAGTGTGCATGAACCCCCCCCAGCCTATAGCCTGATCAGTGCTTTTCTGTACCAAGGACACAGCCCTGTCCCCAGTCTGCTTATCCCACCCAAAGAACACTTCAGCAGTATGAGCACAGCAGAGTCAGACTCCATCCAAAGTTGTCCCCCACAGCCCCAGAAGCTCCTTTGGCACACCCAAAGGACACCTTCAGCTGAACTGCTGGAGTTTAGATTTGTTTGGGTAAAAGCTGTTTTGGCTGGCTTGGATTTTGGGAGGAGTGGAGAGCCAGAGGGACACCCTGAGCACAGCAAGCAGCTCATGGAGTAAAGATCTGAGACCTTACAAGTGTGGTAATGCTTTAAACAGGCAAAGAGATAAACCAGAGAGACATTCCCTAGCTACACCAATTGATTTCCTTTAGTTTTGTGGCCCAGGTGGGAAATCTGGCAGAGATTTGAGCAGACTCAAAGCCATTTTTCACCCCCCTCCAATCACAATATCCCAACAGGTGTCACCAAGGAAAACTTTCAAACCCCCAAGCAGAAAACCTTGGCCCCCTGCAGACTTTTCCAACAGTCACAATAAACATTCCTTGCACGAGCAGTTCTGTATTTCCTCTGCTGACAAGGATCAAATCCAACCACCAGTTTGGGGTGTTTTTTTTCCCCTCAGAGCTTCCCCCCCAAACCCACCAAAAATTAATGAAAAGAAGTTAATTTCCTCCAAGCATTTCATTGCAGAAGTGGTTTCAGAGGAAATGCAGAGCCAGAGCCAATTGCTGACACATTCTCCAACAGGGTAAAATGCCAAGAAATGCAAAAAAAACCCAACCCAACCCAAAGCCCCCAAAAGGTAAAGAAATTATAAGGAAAAAAAAATTAGATCCAAAAATCAAACAGAAAATTTTCAATGCTAAGCAAGAAAACCAAACCAAAACCAACCCAAAACCAACCCAGCAAGGGAAAAAAAAAACCCAACCAACCAACCCAACACTTTGCTCTCAGGATGCATTAAGGAAGAGATTGCTCAAGCTAAGCAGAGGGCTCAAAATAATTCTTGCTTCCAGGAATTACAGGTGCTGAGGAAAGGCAGCAGAGCCTAGCAGGGTTCAAAGTGACCTGACTTGAGGATGGGCTAAATTGGGCACCATTCTCAATGCTCTCAGGAAAGTTAAGTTCTATGGGGAATAAAACAGGACAGCAGAAGATTTCACAGAGGTTAAGTTAGCTCCCCCTAAGCCCATGAAGCATTCAGAGATGCTCCAGCACCACCCACACCAGAACCAGCAATTTGCTATCCCAGAGCTGCCCGGGACCGAGAACCCATCCCCTGAGCCGCAGGCAGCGCCGCCTGGGGCCGAGATCCCACCCCTGAGCCGCAGGCAGCGCCGCCCGGGGCTGAGAACCCATCCCCCGAGCCGCAGGCAGCGCCGCCCGGGGCCGAGAACCCATCCCACAGCCGCAGGCAGCGCCGCCCGGGGCCGAGAACCCATCCCACAGCCGCAGGCAGCGCCGCCCGGGGCCGAGAACCCATCCCACAGCCGCAGGCAGCGCCGCCCGGGGCCGAGAACCCATCCCCCGAGCCGCAGGCAGCGCCGCCCGGGGCCCAGAACCCATCCCCCGAGCCGCAGGCGGCGCCGCCCGGGGCCCAGGGCCCAGAACCCATCCCCCGAGCCGCAGGCGGCGCCGCCCGGGGCCCAGGGCCCAGAACCCATCCCCCGAGCCGCAGGCGGCGCCGCCCGGGGCCGAGAACCCACCCCCGAGCCGCAGGCAGCACCGCCCGGGGCCCAGGGCCCAGAACCCATCCCCCGAGCCGCAGGCAGCGCCACCCGGGGCCTAGAACCCATCCCACAGCCGCAGGCAGCGCCGCCCGGGGCCCAGAACCCATCCCCGAGCCGCAGGCAGCGCCGCCCGGGGCCCAGAACCCATCCCCCGAGCCGCAGGCAGCGCCACCCGGGGCCCAGGGCCCAGAACCCATCCCCCGAGCCGCAGGCGGCGCCGCCCGGGGCCTAGAACCCATCCCACAGCCGCAGGCAGCGCCGCCCGGGGCCCAGAACCCATCCCCCAAGCCGCAGGCAGCGCCGCCCGGGGCCCAGAACCCATCCCCCAAGCCGCAGGCAGCGCCGCCCGGGGCCCAGAACCCATCCCCCGAGCCGCAGGCAGCGCTGCCCGGGGCCCAGAACCCATCCCCCGAGCCGCAGGCAGCGCTGCCCGGGGCCGAGAACCCATCCCACAGCCGCAGGCAGCGCCGCCCGGGGCCCAGAACCCATCCCCCGAGCCGCAGGCAGCGCCGCCCGGGGCCCAGAACCCATCCCCCGAGCCGCAGGCAGCGCCGCCCGGGGCCCAGAACCCATCCCCCGAGCCGCAGGCAGCGCCGCCCGGGGCCCAGAACCCATCCCCGAGCCGCAGGCAGCGCCGCCCGGGGCCCAGAACCCATCCCACAGCCGCAGGCAGCGCCGCCCGGGGCCGAGAACCCATCCCACAGCCGCAGGCAGCGCCGCCCGGGGCCCAGAACCCATCCCCCGAGCCGCAGGCAGCGCCGCCTGGGGCCCAGAACCCATCCCCCGAGCCGCAGGCAGCGCCGCCCGGGGCCCAGAACCCATCCCCCGAGCCGCAGGCAGCGCCGCCCGGGGCCCAGAACCCATCCCCCGAGCCGCAGGCAGCGCCGCCCGGGGCCCAGAACCCATCCCCCGAGCCGCAGGCAGCGCCGCCCGGGGCCCAGAACCCATCCCACAGCCGCAGGCAGCGCCGCCCGGGGCCCAGAACCCATCCCCCGAGCCGCAGGCAGCGCCGCTCGGGGCCCAGAACCCATCCCACAGCCGCAGGCAGCGCCGCCCGGGGCCCAGAACCCACCCCTGAGCCGCAGGCAGCGCCGCCCGGGGCCCAGAACCCACCCCCGAGCCGCAGGCAGCGCCGCCCGGGGCCCAGAACCCATCCCCCGAGCCGCAGGCAGCACTGCCCGGGGCCCAGAACCCATCCCACAGCCGCAGGCAGCGCCGCCCGGGGCCGAGAACCAGGCACAACCTTGCTGCCTTGCTCATCCTCCGGCTGGACACAGCCCCCACTCTCATGCAACCTGCAAACTCCTTTCTTCTCTCAGGCTCTGCAGAAGCTACCTACAAGGTGTGAAAGAGAACATCTCCTCTTCTCCCATGCATGAAATCAAAGCTGTTCTGCATCCTCCTGCACCAGTATCAAACTCTGCCTTCTCTTCACAATCCTGTGCCAAACAGCTTCCCTACAAAACTGGGCCAGCCCAGGCCAGACACAAACTGATTTAGCCTCTTGCAAGGAGAATTTAGTGGACAGCAATTATTTTAAGCCCTTTTAGAACCATCATCAATTAATGAACCAATCCAAAGCGCCAACAGCATGAACACAGGCTCACAGCCCTCACCGAGGAGCCCAGCTCCCTGAGGAGCAGCGAGTGGTGCTGGACAGGCAGAACATTTCTTGGTTTGATTGCAAAGAGAAATAATAGGATTCAAACAAAAACCAACAACAACAAAAAAACCAAGCAACAAAAAACCCAAACCAACCAAAAAAAAAAAAAAAGAGGCAAAAGTAAATGAAAGAGAGAAAGAGAGAGAGAGAGAGAAAGTCTTTTGGTTACCTTTCTCACATTTCTGTTTGGAAGCTGACGAAGGAGGAGGAGGAATCATAGGTAATTTCATCAACTCAGCACGATTTGATTCGTTCAGTAGGTAGTGGGACTTATAGGCATATGAACTGAACAGGGGGTCTGAATGGTCCTGCACTACCAACCCTATACGAAACAAACAGAAAGAGATGAGTTGCAATGAAAGTACCCATGATTCCAGAGGGAGAGAAGCAAAACAGAGCCAAAGCGCCGCCCCAGAGCCTCTGCCCCGCGGGCGAAGCCGAGAAGCAAAAGAGGAAACTGAAGGCAAGCAAAGAAACTGAAAACCAAAAAGGAAAGGAAAGGCTGACAGAGAGGCTCCTTGGCTAAGAAGGAGGTTAGTGTAGAAGCACAGAATGGGCTGGGGTGGAAGGGACCTCTGAAGGTCAGCCGGGCCAAGCCCCTCTGCAGTCAGCAGGGACATCCTCCACCAGAGCAGGTTGCCCACAGCCCTGTCCAGCCTCACCTTGAATATCTCCATGGCATCCTGGCCTGCATTAGGAATAGTGTGGCCAGCAGGAGCAGGGAGGTCATTGTGCCCTGTGCTCAGCACTGGTTAGGCCACACCTTGAGTCCTGTGTCCAGTTCTGGGCCCCTCAGTTTAGGAAGGACATTGAGAGACTTGAAGGTGTCCAGAGAAGGGCAACGAGGCTGGGGAGAGGCCTTGAGCACAGCCCTGTGAGGAGAGGCTGAGGGAGCTGGGGTTGCTTAGCCTGGAGAAGAGGAGGCTCAGGGGAGACCTCATTGCTCTCTACAACTCCCTGAAAGGTGGTTGTAGCCAGGTGGGGGTTGGTCTCTTCTCTCTAGCAACCAGCACCAGAACAAGGGGACACAGTCTCAAGCTGCACCAGGGGAAGTTTAGGCTGGAGGTGAGGAGAAAGTTCTTCACTGAGAGAGTTGTTTGTCATTGGAATGTGCTGCCCAGGGAGGTGGTGGAGTCTCCATCCCTGGAGGTGTTCAAGTGGGGATTGGATGTGGCACTTGGTGCCATGGCCTAGTCATGAGGTCTGTAGTGACAGGCTGGACTCAATGATCTTTGAGGTCTCTTCCAACCTTAGTGACACTGTGATACTGTGATCTCCAGGGATGGGACTCCAAGCACCTCCCTGGACAACCTGTTCCAGTGTTCCACTACCCTCATGGTAAAGAACATCCAATCTAGGCCAGAAGGAGATTCTCATAGAATGGTCTGGGGTGGAAGGGACCTCTGAAGGTCAGCCAGTCCAACCCCTTCTGGAGTCAGCAGGAACATCCTCCACCAGGGCCGGTTGCCCAGAGCCCTGTCCAGCCTCACCAGGGAGGTGGTGGAGTCACCATCCCTGGAGGTGTTCAAGAGGGGATTGGATGTGGCACTTGGTGCCATGGTCTAGTCCTGAGGTCTTGGGTGATAGGTTGGACTTCATGATCTTTGAGGTCTCTTCCAACCTTGGTGATACTGTGAACTCCAGGGATAGGACTCCAAGCACCTCCTTGGACAACCTGTTCCAGTGTTCCACTACCCTCATGGTGCAGAACTTGTTCCTAACATCCAATCTAGGCCAGAAGGAGGGTCTCATAGAATGGTCTGGGGTGGAAGGGACCTCTGAAGGTCAGCCAGTCCAACCCCTCTGCAGTCAGCAGGGACATCCTCCACCAGAGCAGGCTGCCCACAGCCCTCTCCAGCCTTATGTGTTGGGAGAGGCTGAATTCAACTGAGCTGCAGAATCTTCTGCTGAATGAGCTGCTTCTGAGTGGGGTTTTGGTTTCACAGATAGCATTGGGTTGGAAGGGACCCTCAAAAAGCATCTTGTCCAACCCCCCTGCAGCCAGCAGGGACATGTGTAACTAGAGCAGGTTGCCCAAGGTTACATCAAGTCTGATCTTGACTGTGTCCAGGGATGGGACCTCAACCACATCCCTGAACAACCTGTTCCAGTGTCTCCCCAGTTGTGCTTTTGCTCTTCATTTGTGCATTTATGGAAAAGCAGAGATTCATAGAAAGGGCTGGAAAGGACCTTAAAGATCCTCCAGTTCCAACCCCCTGCCATGGGCAGGGACACCTCCCACCAGCCCAGGCTGCTCAAGGCCTCATCCAACCTGGCCTTGGGCACCTCCAAGGAGAAGACCTCCACAACCTCCCTGGGAATGCACAAGCAAAGGCACCAGAGTTCAATCTGTGTCACCCAGCTGCCCTCCCAGCTGAACAATACAGGCTGGGGGGTGATGGCTCTTGTAGTCCCCTGGTAGCTGGAGGCTACAACCTGAAAGAGGAGACACCAGAACTCCCCACTCACTAGATCTGTCTGCAGGATCTGACCTGTGGAAGTGTTTTGTCTCAGTTATGTTGGAATGAAGAAAAGATAAATAACAGGAGGGGGTCAGTGAGTCTGGAAGGCAGCAGAGGGGGAAGGAATGGAAGTTCTGCCCTGCAGTGTTTGTTCTTCAGTCCAGCTCCACCACCCTGCCCTGTGGAGCAGTCCGGCACTCTGCTGTCTGCCTGCATCCCTCTGTCCTTCTCCACCAAGAAGAGCTTTCCCTCCTTGCTCCCAAGAGCCAGGCAGCCCAGGGGAGAGCACCACAGCCACTGAGCAGAAACACCTGGCCAGGAACTCACAGGAAGAGCAGAGCAGCTGAGACCCAAAGCAGCAGGAAAGATGAGCTACCAAGAGAGCCCCCACTGCCCTTGTGAGGCACAGGCAGAACTGAGTGCTGCAGAGCAGCTGTCAAAATGCCCAAAGACTGGCTGGAAGGAGGATGGTGTCAGCCTACCTGGAAAGCAGGTCCCCAGGAGGAGTCACAAAGCGTGGCCTACACGTGCAGCTACTGAGCTACAGACTGCTTAATGAAAGGCACTGCAGGAAGCTGAGTAAGGACTCTGAAGATACACAGCAAGGAGCTCATGATAAGCAAGTTCTGTGTTTTGTAGTCTCTTATCTATGCTTGCTCACTTCAGCAGAGCTCTGCATCTAAGCACAAAGCTTCTCCTCCTGCTATCACCTCACAGTAATTAAAAGCCCTCCTCACACACAGATGCCCAAGCATCCCTCGAGCAGGCAGCTCAGAGCAGGCACTGCCAGTGCTCCTGCCACAGATGCTGCCCTCACCTTCTGCAAGAACGATGCCAGCCAGCTCTAAACACAAAGCAAACTCTAAAACCCTACAAGGAAGAGCTTCTAGGCACCTATTTGCATTTCTGCAAAGCTGATGTGACTCACACCACACAGAGCCTGGTTTTGGGGTGGCCCCAAAAGGTCTGAATAAGGCCAGGAAAGGAGAAGCACTGAACCACCTCATCTGTATCTTCCTTACGCACCCAGAGGAGCCTTTCTAAAGCTTTTTGTTTCTGTCTGAGCTTCTGCTCATTGTTATATCTGATTTTCCACTTGCTCCTTTGTGATGGCTCCTAATTGCTTGTAAATGAGGAAAGGGGAAGAGAGAGGCAGAAGGGAAGAGATTCTGGCACCACCTGTCCCTTCCTATCCAAGATCTTTAAGTCACTATTTCGCTCTTACATGTCCAGGCCAATCTTGCCCACTCTACACCTGAACACAGGTGGAAAGAGGTCACTCCAGGATTCACCTCAGCTTCACTCCCTTATTAGTGACTTCTAGAGCTGCTGAGAAGAATCCATCCAACAGAAGCTTCTGGAATACTGTTTAAGATAGATACAATCACCACCCCCCCTCACCATGTCACCTCAGTTACTGGAGAGAAGAAGGATTTGTCTTGCAGTGTGAGACTGAAAGCAACTGATGCACACCCTGCAACCTGGCAGCCTCGTGGTTTGGAAAGCCATAAAGTAACAAATGGGGGGAAAAAAAGAGGGGGAAAATAAAATAAAATGAAATAAAACCCAAACAAAGCAACTTTGACACAAAGAAAACCCCAGCAGGGAGCTGTTCATGCAGTACTGCAAACCTTTTGGCTTTCAAAGTGTGATCAGAGTTAGAAATTCAATGAGTTGGGGTTGGCTTTTTTTCTTTTCCCTTCTGCTTTGAGAGTAAATCCAAACTTTCAGCCTTCAAAACTGAAGCAGTTTGAAGTTTGTGAGTGGTGAAAGAATCCCCTTCTGCTTAGCAGGCACTGAGTAAGGAGCCAGCAGCCATTCCCAGTTGGAAGTCTGGGGGGTTGCAGTTCAGTTTTCCCTCCCAGGTGCCTGTTTCTGAGTAGCAAATACGGACCCAAAGTAGCAAAGGAAAGGCTTGTGCCAACTGCTGACCACAAAAGCAGCAACCCCCAAACCAAATCAAATCAAAACTCACAGGCAGCAGTTAAGTCCCCAAGAGCCCTCCAAGGAGTTCATGAAACACACACTTTCTTTTTTATCACTGAAGTGACCACAGAGCTATTGAACAAAGGGGGAGAGAGAAAGAACCGAAGTGTGCTCACCTCTTGCACAAACGAAACAAAAGCCTACATTTACAGCTGATGAGGAGTGATTCCTTTTGGAATGGTTACTACAGATGAGAATGTGGGATGACACAAACAAGCTTCCTGCAGCAATACAGCCATCTCCTGAGTGATAGGCAATGGGGCATCTGAAACATCTCACCATGCGACCTGTGCAACAGAAACGCAGAGAAATGCTCCACGTCACACCCTGGGGGCAGGGAGGACGTGGCAGAACACCACCACAGCTTTGGCTTTTAGCACAGCACCTGACTGAAAAACCAAAGAGAAGCATTTTAAACCTTTACAAGAAAGTTCCACACACGTTCAGAAATCTTCACTTCAAAACTCTGTGAAGGGAAACAGATACATGCTTTCAATCACACCAGACTCCACTTCCTTCAGTATCTCAGCTGATTTCTAGGTGGTTTCTTTAACTTGAAAACTCCTTGTTCTGAAGGCCACTACCAGCTGGCCTTTTAAAGACTCTCATTGCTTGGCCCTGACCTACCAGCCCTTGGCTTCCATTAAACCCAGCAATGAAGGTTGTGGATCCAGGTAACTTCACCTTGGCCTCGTTCTACCAGCCCTTAGATTCCAGTAAACCCAGCAACGAATGCTGTGGATCATTTAACTTCACCTTGGCCTCGTTCCACCAGCCCTTGCCTTCCATTAAACCCAGCAATGAGCACCGTGGATCCACTTCCCTTCCCCGGTGGCCTTTCCCCACCCACAGCAGGAGCTCCTCGAGGAGCAAACGCTTCCTGCCTCCGAGAGCTGTCCATCCCCCATGCAGGGAGCCCCGGCTCACGCACAGCCAGGGACGCAGCCTGAGCCCCTCCCGCTGCGCCCTCACCTTTGCTGGCTTTGTGGATGTCCTTCTCCACGGAGCAGGCGGTGCAGCAGTGCTGGGGGCAGCGGAAGCCGCGCGACTCGAAGAGGGCCGTGGGGAACTTGCGGACGCAGGCCTCGTGGTAGAACTTGCCGCAGGTGCTGACGGAGCAGCGCTTCACGTCCTTGCCAGGGAGCTTGCAGGAGAAGCAGGTGTGCTCCCCTGGGGAGAGGAAGGGGGGAGCCCAGCTCTAACACCCAGCTCTGTCAGATAGGTGCTAGGGAACTGCAGAGTGGTGCTGCTGGGAAAAGACCTTTAGGAGCATCCATTCCAACTGTCTTCGAACTCTGCCCAGGCTGGGGCTAAGCCACGGCCCTCAGCACCACATCTCTGCAGCTTTGAAACGCCTCCAGGGATGGGGAGTCAGCCACCTCCCTGGGCAGCCTGTGCCAGTGGTTGAGAGCCCCTCCAGTGAAGAAGCTTTTTCTAATGCCCAACCTAAACCTCCCCTTGTCCTCCCACCTATTCCTTAGGAGAAGAGGCCAATCTCCACCCCACTGCAATCTCCTTTCAAGGAGCTGTAGAGAGCAATGAGGTCTCCCCTCAGCCTCCTTTTCTCCAGGCTGAACCCCAGCTCTCCAGACCCTTCCCCAGCTTTGTTGCCTTTCCCTGGACTTCCTCCAGCCCCTTCTTGGGAAGAGGGGCACAAACTGAACCCAGTCCTCAAGGTGTGGCCTCACCAGTGCCCAGCACAGCACTGGTGTAATTGCTGTTAACATCCAAGGCTCTTGCTATGTGGAAAGTGAGAATGTGGCCTTAGAGGCTAAGAAAGTAGAAGAACCCAGAGCCAAAGCCAAGCAACCACCTGAGAGAGCTAAGGTTGTTTAGCCTGGAGAAGAGGAGGCTCAGGGGAGACCTTATTGTTCTCTACAACTACCTGAAGGGAGGCTGTAGCCAGGTGAGGGTTGGTCTCTTCTCCCAGGCACCCAGCACCAGAACAAGAGGACACAGTCTCAAGCTGCACCAGGGGAGGTTTAGGCTGGAGGTTATGGAGAAATTCTTCCCAGAAAGAGAGACTGGCCATTGGGATGTGCTGCCCAGGGAGGTGGTGGAGTCACCATCACTAGAGGTGTTTAAGAAGAGCCTGGATGAGGCACTTGGTGCCGTGGTTTAGTTGATCAGATGGTGTTGGGTGATAGGTTGGACTGGATGATCTCGAAGGTCTTTTCCAACCTGGTTAATTCTACTCTATTCTATTCTACCACCTCTGCTTGCTCTGAGCAGTAGATGGCTGCTCAGCAGAGGGGAAATCCCTCACTGGGGCTCAGGCAGAGGAAGACACTCACCATTTTTACACTCAGTGCAGATGAACTTCTCCTCAGGCATGGACTTCAGGCCCAGACACTCCAGGTGAAAGACACTGCAGCACTCGCCCTCGCAGGACACCAGCGACTCGCCTGAGCTCTCGCAGATCTTCAACAAGCAGACACAGCCAGTCAGAGAACCAGGGGCACCCACAGCCCAAAATGCCAGCCACTGCCAGGGGTTCAGGAGGCTGAAATCTCCCCAGAGATTTCAGACTGGCTGAGATCTCTCCGGAGCCAAGATAAGGCAGGACAGCTGCACCCTGTGCAGGACTGTACAAGAGAGGCATTGCAGCAGCCACCTGGACAACTCATTTCCTTGGGCAGCTGAAGAGCCAGAGCAGCTTCTTCCTCTACTATTGACCAGCAAAGTGGCCAGAAGATTCCAGAATTTTCTCTCCAAAATACTGGAAAATCCTCACCCTGCCCCATCCTGAAAGGCCACCTGGAATCTTCAAATGGAGCAGAAAATGGCATCTGCTTTTTCCTGCTTAAGCTGGCAGGTCTGGGTTAGATCTCACTTGCTAGCATTTGAGCTTTCTGGCATGCAAGAGCGCTTGGGAATCATCTCCAGAGGACAAACACCTCCCAAGAGCCTTACCACTGTGTCTGAGATACTGACTTCTGAGACACAGTTAAAACAAAGCAGTGCAATCTGAGAAGTCTGTCAGCTCACACCGACAGAAACGGAGGATCCACCTCTAGCACCCATTTCTGTCCAGCAGCACCACTTACCTGACAAACACTGTCCTTCTTACTGGTTCCAGTTCCTCTCCTGGATAAACTGGAGTCTACTGACTGCACATCAGAGGCATCAGCATCAGCTGTAGCTGAAGGGCTGTCTGAGCGCTTTCCAAAGCTACCCTAGAGAGAGGAGAAATCCAAGGCACTCAAACAAGACACTTCCAAATGGACACTGTGGAAAAAAACTAACTCAGATCATTCAGTGTGTCAAGAGAGCTCTCAGCTACACTCATGCTCAAAGCCTCATCCAACCTGCTCATGAACACCCCCAGGCAGGAGGCAGCCACGGCCTCCCTGGGCAGCCTGTTCCAGAGTCTCACCACCCTCCTGCTGAAGAACTTCTTCCTCAGCTCCAGTCTAACCCTGCTCTACCTCAGCTTCAAACCATTCCCCCTTGGCCTGATTCTAGACACCCTTGGGAAAAGTCCCTCTGCAGCCTTCCTGGAGGATGCCTTCAGCTATTGCAAGGCAGCTCTAAGGTCCCCCTGGAGCCTTCTCTTCCCTAGGCCACACACTCCCAGCTCCTCTGTCCTCACAGCAGACAGAGGACTGAGGCTTGTTTAGACACGAAACATGTAAAGAGTAACAATCACAATCTCAGCAACATGCAGCTGGAAAGCTTCTTAATGCTGCTGCTGCTGCCAGGTTAATGCCAGCAGTGCCTTTACCTGCACGTCATTGAGTCCCCTGGAATCAGAGTCAGAGGTGTCCCTGTATGCCGAGCTGGTCAGCTCCACGTCGGTCGAGGCGCGGCTCCTCTTCTTTAAAGGCTTACAAGAATCTGAAATCTCGCTGGCACCTTAACACAACACACTCCAGTCAGCTGGAACAGAGCTTCCCAACCCTGGGCTTCAAATCAACACAGCAAAAAGAGAGGTGGGCGGCAGCCTGCAGCTGCTCTCCGCTCGCTGGCCTTTGCTTGCCGTTTGCAATTTGGAGGCTGGGTTAAATTCTCCCTGAAAAGCTGAAAATTAACTGAAAACCACCCCCAGGAAGACCTTCTGACAAACTCCTGCAAATGCTGACAGAGTGGAGGAAGCTACTGAATTGCTCTGTAAGAGAGGATAAACCCTCAGGAAATTAACTTTTCAGCATTCATCTCTAAAACCTGAAGACTTCTTTTGCTTTTCAAGAGCTGCCCAGGTGCGGGACTTGACTTTCTGTGCTCATAAACACCTTTCCAGCTAACAACACAACAACCAATCCCCCCCTCCCAGAAACCCCTCACAGGAGAAATCAAATCAGCACCAGAAGGCACCAACCCCTCACAGCTTAGACAGAACAAAACCCCACTGCTGCTGGGCCCAGGGAGCTGAACTCCAGCGCCGCTCACCTTTCTGCAGTCCTGTCTTCACTGCTGTCAGTGGAACCATTTCAACCTGTTTGAATAGGAAAATCCAGAGTTAAAACCAGAGGAATTTTCAGCCCTAGTATTAAAAAAAAGAAAACATTTCAGTGGTTAGCATCTCTGAACTCAGATGAAGTCTGTCCTCCCCTCCTGTCAGCCTTCTCGTCCTGCGGGTTCAATCCTAGCTGCCTACGCTGGAGGCCGGGAGCCAAGGCAGCCAGGGGTGCGCTAGCAAAGGGTCCTTCCCAACGGCTCCCAGGGGGGCAGGAAGATGACAGGGATGCGTTATCCATGTCCAGCAGGCAGGAGCAGGGTTCACTCTGGCAGCCAGCCCTGATGCTTCGGTAGCCCCACACCTCTGTGAGCACACATCCCCCTCAGCAGCTCTGACGCGGGGTCAGTCGGGCACATCGCAGGGCCGCTCGCGGCGCTCCGCCGCCCTGCGCTCCTCAGCTCCTGGCAGCGGCTCCGATCCCTGCGGAGAGCCCCGCAAGGCACCGGCCACGGCCTGCGCGCAGCTTGGCTGGGCCCTCCACGGCAGCTGCAGGGCCCTACAGGGCAGGAGGCTTCAGTCTCAGGTCACAGCTAAGCAGACAAGTTCACAACCCTGCAAAAACGCTTCAAGTCCTTGGTCCTGCAGCAGGAGGGGGGGAGGCTCAGAAACTGCTCTGCCAAGGTCCAAGCGAACAGGAAGAGAATTTGGTAACTGCACAACAGGTAGAGAAGAAAAGAGCTGGTGCCTAAGATGCTGGTTTCAAGGTTAGGAGTGACAAGTTCTTCCTTCACGAGGTGGTTACAGATGCAGGCAGGAAACAACAGCTGGCAAATAGTTCAGGATTATTCTCTAATGGTTTTTTTAAAAAATACTTTTATTTCGTTGTACAAGAGGTAAAAACATACAACAGAAGGATTGGCAGAGGGTACATTGGGTAATACAAATATAAAAATCTAAGACAATCACTTTTATTTCTCCACTGGTCACTGCAACAGTAGCATCAACATTGGCTTTCCCTCGCTGGGGTTTGGCTTTGGCTTCCCCTTCATTCGCTTTCCAGTTATCAAATTTTCCTTCTTTCTATAACCAAGACTGATATTTGGGGCATCAGTTGCAAGAAAAAGGACTTGGCTTTGGGTAACAGAGATTGTTGCATAACTGTGAAGGAGTTAGTAGATTGGGGAGGGGGAGGGGGGGGGTTGGGGGGAGGGGGTTTAATATAACTTAATACATTCAAAGGTTATGAGCATTACAGTGCAGCTGAGTCGAACTCTTTTTAGTCATTTACTTCTCCTGAGAAAAGCACTTTCACATCCACAGTCTTCAGTAGCTAGAAGCAAGCCAAGCTAACTGGGATCCACGGAGTTCAGATTGTTGGTTCTTATACCTTTAGTTAAATTAAACAAAAGCAATTTACAACCAGGAAAGGACTCCTCTGCAAGTGAAGAGGCTGCGACGCCTCCTGGGCGAGAGGCTGGAGGGACTGCGCCGGGGAGCTCGAGCTCAACGTTTAAGTTGCTTTAAAGTGGCTTTGAAGTTAAAGAAGTGGCTTTAAAGTTGCTTCAAAGTTAAAAAAAAACAAACAAGTGGCTTTAAAGTTTCAGCAAGAGCCTTGGCAGAGTTAGGAGCATTTCTGCTGAGCACGGCCACGAATGCTGTGACCTTCTTTCAAGTGAGGGTAGGGAGACACTGGAGCGGGTTGCCCAGGGAGGCTGTGGATGCTCCCTCCCTGGAGGTGTTCAAGGTTGAGGCCTTGAGCAAACCTGCTCTAGTGGGAGGTGACCCTGCCTATGGCAGGGGGTTGGAACTGGATGATCTTTAAGGTCCCTTCCAACCCAAATTATTCTGTGACCCCATGAAAATCCAAAGCAAAACGGGAAAAGAAGTGACCGGCTCCACTTTCCATCTCTGAAGTGCAAAACGAAGCATCGAGGGCAAAGAATAAATTAAGAGATAAAACAATTTTTCCCCTTCCCCTATAAATCTTCAGTCTGTCTGTCCCTTTTTATTAAAAAAAAAAGATTCAAAAATAAAATAGGAATAAAAGGCATTAAAAAAAAGCTACACTATGAAATATCTGCTATAAAAACCCTCAGGGCTCAAGTGGAGGTGGGGAGGGGAAAAAAAAAAGGCAATCAAGCAGGTAAGGAGAAGAACCAACAACTTGGACAAGCTTGTTAAAAAAAAGTGTATTCAGTTGTCATGTCCATGTCCATCCTCTGAGCTTTCCTCCTCATTTCCATGCAGGATTTTTTTCCCCTCATTTCTGTGGGGTTGTTTGTTTTGTGCTTTTGACAGCAACAACATTTGTCTGTCTGCCATCCCGGCGGAAGGAGCGCCCTGGGCACCTTAGAGCTACTGAAGGAAGGAGAGCACACCCCCAGAAGGTCTCCTGGGCTGCTGCCAACACAAACATCTGACTTAATTCAGCTTTCAAGCAAAAAAAAAAATATAAAATAAAATCAATCATTCCCAAAGTCCATTTTCAATTGGATTAAAGCAGTCTAGAAAACAAAACAAAGACCCCAAACCAACCAAAATAACCCCCAAAAGACCTCCACACAGACCAGCAGCTAAATCAGGAGCAGAAGGCAGGAAACCTTGGTGGCAAATTCCAGCAAGCAGAAAGGACTGGCACAAAAATCACTGTGGTGCTTGTTGCTGTGGGTGGGCTTTGGGGCTGTTGGGTTTTTGTTTTGCTCACAACAGAACTCTCAAAAAGAGGAAGGGTGGCAGGTTCCTTGGGAGTCTTGCATCAGTGAGTTGTCTTTTGGTTTGTTTTCCAAAGCCTGACTGATACTGTGAAGGTGGCAGGAGCAGAGTCACAGCAATGGGAGTGACAGGGAGGGGGTTTCATGGAGGATAGTCCAAAATGACACCCGATGGGGGGGGGGGGGGGGGAGAAGGGGGAGGGGAAAAAAACCACCAAAACAACCAAAAACAAAACATGAAGAAAAAATAAAAAGGCACCAATATAAAGCCACAACATTTATGAATACAATATATTTTAACTCTCTACATGGAGGAAGCCAACCTGCTCCTTTTTGATCTTCTTCTTTGGCACAACTTCAGTGGATTTCTCAGACTCTGAGCGGGTTCGAATTGATCTTCTCTGTTGCTTCTTTTCTACTGAACCTGGAGGAGGAAAAGAGGTCCCCATCACATCCAGAGACTCATAATGGTTTGGGTTGGAAGGGGCCTTAAAGATCATCCAGTTCCACCCCCCTGCTGTGGGCAGGGACACCTTCCACTCCACCTCAAGGCCCCAGCCAACATGGCCTCATATCACAGAATGGCTCAGGTTGGAAGGGAGCTCAGAGATCAGCTCCTCCAAGAGAAGCTCTTTCTTTCCTCAAGGAGAGGGGTTTTAGCCACGTGCACTGTATTCAGTCTTCCCTACCACAAGCATCCTACTGGACCCAAAAGGTCCTTTTCCACAGCCAATGGATGTTTAAGGCTACAGCAAGGACATGATTAGGTTACAGGCACAGCAAGAAACATGCAACAGTTAACATGGAGCTGACACAGCCCGCACGAAGTGTGGCTGAAAAAGCAGAAGTCACTGCAAAGGCCAAAGGAACTTGAAAAGCTCCTGGGTTAGGATGACTCAAAACTGTCTCTTTCCAGGAACCTCCACCCTGTCACCAAAGGGTTTCTGCCTCTGCCTGAGGACAGTGAAAGGACATGCTGCAGACAAACCTGTGCTGCTGGGAAGAGCCCAGTCCCTCTGGAAGAATTCACGGAATTCCCATCAGCTGTTTCTCACAACATGAAAACCAAACCCCAGCACTGGCTTCCTGTTCCAAGCCTAGAAAGCACTCATCCTATGGACCTTTCTCATTCTTCTCTACTATTACTACAAATTACACCTCAGACAGACAGCTCCAGCCTTTGCCTTTCCTGTCTCCAGCTCCATTATTTTCTTCAATGGTGGTTCTCCCTCAAACAAGAACCTTCAAAGCACAGCACTTTAGGATGAGGTCCCTGCAATGCCTCCAGAAGGAAGCACCACCTCATCCTGCTGCTGCAGTGAGCTGAAGCCTTTTAAATGGTCACCATCCTTTATGAAGGTCATGCAGGATTTCAGACCAAGCTTAGGAAAGCACTCAGCTGGGAGCCATCCCTCACTGAACCAAACCACTGCCAGACTCTCCTCTGCTCCCAGCTGTATTTGACACATGGTGCAGGCCCCAATTCCAGCACTCTGCTAACTCACATCCAGCGTCTTCCAAACCAGCTGGCCACCTGCTCTCCACAAGGCAGCCACTTAAGATACTCTTAGGTTGCAGATACTAAAAGTTGAGGGCGCAAAACCCATCACAAAGACATCCTGTGCTCCTCAGCACCTGGGCTCACGGTGTGCCTTATCAGCCACGCTCGGTGCTGCGCTGTACAAGCAGAGAGATGTTAATGATGAGTCATTTTCACTAGAGAGCCAATGGTGGCTTTGAGAGCTGTGCTTCAAGGCAAGTTCAGACAAGGATCCTCTTAATTTCTCCTACCTGTCGACCCTGAAGTTGTTTCAGGAGAGGACACATTCTGCACTGCTGCTTTTTCATTTCTCTGGCTGGAGGAAGAGTTGAGTTTCTCCTGCCCTTTGATGCTGATTTCTGGTTTGTTACCAACTCCCTTGGAAAGAAAAACAAACAAACAAGAGATTGTCTTAACCTCCTGAGATCTGCTTCTGTTAACAGGCATCTTGATCTACTCCTAAATCTCACAGCAGAAACATTCACTACGAAACACACATGGTGAGAGCTGCTGCTGGGCTGCCTCCCTGCAGACCTCCCCAGCCCTTACAATCTTACCCTCCCTCAAAGGAAAGTAAAACCCCACCAAAAACATACTGCAAGGACTTGCCTAAACATTACCTTCTCTATAATGCTTAGCATGAAATAAATACCCTCCAGGTAGAGAGGCAGAAGGAGGAGGCAGAGAAATAGTCCTAAACCTTTTCCTTACACTGACTGTGAGAAGCTGCTGTGCACCTGAAGGAAGCTGGGAGGCAGAACTCGATTTAAAAGGCTGGTACAGAAAATGCAGTTCAGGTTTCAGTACATTCAGAACAGTTTTGGCATCTCATGTCTTCTACAAATCTAGTGGGACTGAGATTTACAGAGGATTTCTGCATTGTTTCCCAAATCACAGAATGCATGGGGCCAGAAGGGACCCTCAGAGGTCATCCTGCCCAACCCCCCTGCGCTCAGCAGGGACACCTCCAACCAGAGCAGGCTGCCCAAGGTCCCATCGAGTTGAACCTTGAATGACTCCAGGGATGGGGCCTACAACCACATCTCTGGGCAACCTGTTTCAACTAGAAAGCTGACTTTCAGCCACTTCAGTGTTTTAAATGTGACCATCTGTAGGAAGCTCCAGGGCCACCACTCTGAACTGGTGTCTCCAGCTGGAGATTTTTGGGTGCGCTGGAACCAAGAGTCCAGCAACGCTTCAAGATTCTGATGCCACAGCTGGCCCCAACGAGAGGAACTCAGTGGACACAAGGGTAGGCTCCAGAGTAAGACAAGCTTGGGCTAATTCATGAAGGAAAAAGGAGCCACCCCCCAGGCACCTACCTTAGTGGAATAAACAAACTGATCGATGAGCTTCCCGTCCCCGGCAGCGTTCTGGAGGGCAAAGACCTGCTCAATTTTAACCACTGGAGACATGTTACATTTCTGCAGGTCCAGGTTGTGCATGGTGATGGAGGCCGGTAAGGACTTCCTAGCTGCAGCTGTTTTCCAGGCGATTTTGACGGGAGGTGGCTCCTCCTCTTCCACGCTGGAGTGGCGCCGCTGGCTCTGCCTGCGCCCCTCGGCCCCGGCCGGCGACGCTGCTCCGGCGCTGCTGTGCTCGGGCTGGCTGCTGGGGGCGGGCTTGGGCCGCCGGTTCTTCTTGCTCTCCGATTTGGCAGCAGCAGTCTTTTTGGCTTTTGACAAAGCCTCCTCTGGCTCTTTGTCTATATAAATGAAGGTGTATTGCTCTATCCTTTCTTCCCGAGTCATTTTCAAGGCTTTCTCGGCGTGGGCGATGCCAATGTCCCACTGAGCTCGCTCCCTTTGCGGCCTGGGCTTGCGGATCTTAAGGAACAGAGACAAGCACCAATTACACTGCAGGCTGGGGCAGGTGGGGAGCTTAAAATGCAAGCCCCAGGTTGGTCAAGTCTCCCAGAGCAGCAGGGTTGAGCTTGCTGGCCCTTTACAGGTGGGCAGTGAATCCTCTGCTTGCAGCACACTCGAGCTGGATTGTGCCAGCAGCAGAAGGGTCAGCCGTGAGTGACTGCTCCACTGAAGGCAAGAACAGGAGGCAGTGTCCAAGCCCCTAGCTCTGAGGCACAAAACAAAACCTGATTTATCTACATTTAAAATCCTTGTTTTTCTCTAAATAATCTTTTCATAGAATCCTAGCATGGGTTGGGCTGGAAGGGACCTTGAAGCTCATCCAGTTCCAACCTCCCTGCCATGGGCAGGGACGCCTCCCACCAGCCCAGGCTGCTCAAGGCCTCATCCAACCCGGCCTGGAACACCTCCAAGGAGGGGGCATCCACAACCTCCCTGGGCAACCTGTTCCAGTGTCTCCCCACCCTCAACATAAAGAATTCCTTCCTTGTCTACTGCAAGTGTAAAATGATCTCCCATGCCCAGAATGACTGCCATCAGGAGGAGCTGACAAAGCAGGTTCAGCTATCAGCCTTCACATCAAAGCCATGAGCACGGAACCATTGCTGTTATCTCTGTGAGAAACTGCTGCCAGTGAAACACAGGCACTGTGCAGGGCAGAGCTTCCCTCACACAGGCACTGCAGACAACCCTCCACACCACTGGTGCTGGCCATACCTTCTGTTTCTCAGAGTGGTTGCTGGCTTGCTTGGCAGCCTCAGCCAGGAGCTGCTCATACTGTTTGTGTCCCCTGTACTCCCGCACCCTCTTCTCGTGCACCCAGGCCCTCTCCGGCTGGTTGCTGAAGAACTGAACGTGGTATTCACGGGCACCTGCAGAGGAGAAACCCCAGTCAGCAGCTCCAGCAGCACCACTTGGCTGGCTTCACCTTATGCCTTCCTCCACCACATCACTCAACTCCTGCAGCTGGAAGTGCTGAGCCGGTTTAGGGCCTGGATTCAGGCCAGTAGCAGGTGGGAGGCGAATTCGCCCACGGAGCACTCGGCGCTCACCTAGCAGTGTCCTCTCAGACCAGCTGCAGAACCCTGCACAGCTGTGCACCAGCCTGTGCCCAGCTGCAGCCCTCATCTAACAGGCCCTAGTTCTACACATTTAGAAGAGCCCTGCTCAGCAGACAGACAAGCAGAACTCATCCCACCAAGGGAGTGCAACAAGCAGATACTGGTAACAGAGCAACAGCTGCAGACACCTGGCAGAGCTCTGGCAAAGCTCCTCCTCTCTTACCTCTTGTATTGATTTTGGTATGAACATCAAGCTGTGGGTCACATGAAACCATGCAAGGCCACCACGGGTATGTTCCCACCTTGGACCAAACCAGATCGCCAACCTGAAACTTGATGTCGTGGGTGGCTTGTGTGGGGAGAGAAGGCAACAGCTGCTGGACCTGCAAAGAAAGAGCAACCTTAAAGCCACAGGAGACCATTTAGTGCAGAGCTGCACACAATATCCACAGGGCTTAATTTTTCCCTCAGCTGTCCCTGAGGTTTCATAATTTAACACAAGAGGCACATCCCTTAGAAACACGGCAGGAAGGAATCACCTGGAGCCAGGACTGGCATGGGACACTCAGTGACAGAGCAGGACACACAGCAGCACCCCCTGCACCCCCAACTAGAGCCAGGAGAGACACAGGACACACAACAGCAGCCCCCTGCACCCCAAGCTAGAGCCAGGAGACACACAGGACACTCAGTGCCAGAGCAGGACACACAACAGCAGCCCCCTGCACCCCAAACTAGAGCCAGGAGAGACACAGGACACACAACAGCAGCCCCCTGCACCCCAAGCTAGTTTCTGCTTCATGAGTTCAGGCATTTGCTTTGGGGATGAAACAGAGCAACACACACAGTCCAAGGAGAGATGTTTTGATGCAGAAATGATCAATGCAGAGTTTCAACAACAGATTTGTGCCACAGATTAAAGGTTCCACGGTGCAATTAGTCCCCAGTTAGCCACATGCTGGAAGTTGAGACTGTTAATTAGTGGCTGTACTAACCGGGGTGTCCTCCACCACTGCATCTTCTCTTGGTCTCTCTGCCACCATGCTAAGCCTCTCATTTGGTCTCTAGACAATGGGTGACAATGCAGGGGGGGAGGGGGAAGAAGGAAAACAAATACAAAGAAGGTAAGTGGACAGCAAATAAATAGTTTCTAAAAAGCTAATAATGAAACCAGGCAGAAAAAGAAAGAATTCAGAGCCAGAAAGAGGCAACCACACAGCCAGAAGTGTGGCAGTGGGGACTCCTCATGGCCACTCCAAAACACAGCAGCAGCACAACCCCAAACCATTTTCCCCTCTACACCTTTTTAATCACCTATCCCACCTACACACACAAAGATATTCTCCTGTGGCAGGAGAATGGACACAGAGGGACAGACAATCCAGATCATTTTCCTCCTCCCAAGGACCAGAGAAGGTGGCATGAAGGATATCTGCAGCATCCTGGGGGGTCTCACTGCAAAGCAGCTAAAACCTGAGTGACCAAAAGCACCTGAAACACCCAAGGCAGAAAATGGGAACACTGATGTGTGGCACAGGGTTGACAAACAAAATGCATCTGGAGGATTGAAAGTCAACAACTTGAAAGCCTTTGGAGCATTTCTCAGGCAGGCTGAGGAGCCCTGTGGCCTGCTCTGGCACAGCAGGGCAGGGGAAGGCTCTGGCAGAGGAGGGATCAGCCCTGAGCTGAAGGCAGCAGTGGTGTGGCTGTGATAGGGAGCTTGAGGGCTCAGCAGATAGGAGTGGGCCAGGAGCTATCTGGCAGGCCAGAGAGCAGACATTTGGTTTACTGGAGTGGAGAAGTTAGCAAAGGACTCAAAGAGCACAAAGAGGAGCCAGAAGTGCAGTGAGAAACAAACAATGAAACAGACAATGCTGCAGATCCAAGTGGCAGGCAGTGCATGGCAAATGAAGACAGCAAGGCCTGGCTCAGCTCAGGGAAACCCAGAACACACATGGAGACCTCACTGAGAACAACCTAAGGCAGTGCTGGCACAGGCCAGGGTCCCATTTGGAGCTGGTTGTGGAAAACCATCATCTAACAGCAATTACATCAGTATCTGCTGGGCAGGATTCACTCCTCCCTGGGACTCAGCCTGTCTTTGGCTACAGAGGCTTAATGGGAACCTCACCTCTGCAAGAGCCAAGCTAGGTGCAGAGATTGCAGCATCCAGCTCCTCACAGAGTACAACTCAGCAGCAGAGCCCCTTAGAAACATGAGAGCTCCAAACTTAACCTTCCACAAGGTTCTCACAACATTTTCATTTCAAATGAGCCCTGAGCTGGTGGGTTTCCAGGGATGCCAGTGTCAGGAGGAGGACACAGCTGCACCTCTCTTTGTTTTCATACAGCCATGCTGAGTGAAAGTGCAAACCAGCTGAAGTTGTACCAGAAACTGTTTTGCTCCTGCTCAGATGATCCCAAGTGCCAAGCCTCACACCATTAACACAGAAGATGATGAAAATGTTGATCATGAAGGTACACAAGGTGGAAAAGCAACTGGTGGGGAGGGTGAAATTGAGACTGTGCTGGGTAACTCCCAGCAAAAGCCACCAGCACAGAGTCCTGCTGCCAGCAGAGTGACCTGGCTGAAACAGGGCTGAAGAACACCAAGGAGTTTACTGCACCAACAGTAATGGAAGCAACAGGGAGGGCAAAAGCAAGGCCAAGATTTCTGGTGAGTTCTGGATGATGGACATGACTAGGACTGGGAACTTGAGAGGCAGGGCTTTAGTTCAGTCTGGGACAGGTAGGACACTGGACAGGACTAGGACTGGGAACTTGAGAGGCAGGGCTTTAGTTCAGTCTGGGACAGGCAGGACACTGGAAAAGAGAAATTACATCCTCATGACAACCAGAGGGGCAGGCACAGCCAAAGCTGCAAGAGAGGAGTGGAGGCCCTGCTAAGAGGGAGGACAAGATGGGAAGGCAACGTTGATGGTGCTGGAAGCCTTGAGATGAGGCCAGAACACCTGGATAGAGACGGTGCCTTCAGCTGAGCCCTGAAGGAACCAAACTCACTGAGGTTTGCTCTTTGGGGTGAAATGTACAATTACAGCAAACAAAGGACAGGTGGGTGAGGAACACAGGAGCAGCAGGGGGATCAGCAGAGCTGGCCATGAGAACAGACTTCTCCCTCCTCTCCATGCAGGTCTAACACAAGCACAGAGGTGATGCCTCCCCAGCACAACTGTCTCCACTGAACAGCTCCTGCAGCTGCTTGAAAGTGGCTTCAAACAGCACTCCTGAGGGTCAGGAAAAGCTGTACAAGCACAGCCAGGGACCACTGGGACTGGAGCTGCAGAGCCCAGGTCAAGCTGGGATCACAATGATTACCCAGATCTTACTGAGCTTCATTAGGCAGCTATGGGCATTAAATCCAGCAGCTCAGAAGGTTGATACATCACCAAGCTGACCTCCAGAAGGGGTTTGCTTACCAGGAGAAGGTGCAACAGCTGTGAGGGATCCCTGCTGAGGGATGAGTGCATGAAACCAGCATGTTTGCCATCAAAACCACCACCACCACTGCTACTGCTACTACACCAAGCACATGAACCTGCTCTGCTAGATCAGAGTCTGGTCCTACAGGACAGGATCTTCCCCCAGACCTCCCAAACCCCAAGGCTTTCACAGGAACTTACAAAAACTTGGCTATGTCCTGTAACAGCCTGAGCTGGGCCATTTCTGTCCTGGCCTGGTACAGCAACTTCCCCATCACTGCCACTCACCACCCTTCCCTCCTGAGGCTGGGAGAGACAGAAATCAGTATCACAGAGCTGGCAGGAAAAAAACAAAGAGAAAAGGAGACAGAAGTAATGAAGTGGCCTAAAATAAACTGAAAGAAAAAGAATGGTTGAGAGCAGTGAAACCACTGATTTGTGTCTGTGCTTGCTGGAATCTGAGTTAGAACAGCCCTTACACCTACACCCCTGTGTGTGGACAACCACAGCACAAACCCTGACAGGAACTGGAACAGACACCAGTGCTGAATTTTCCCCAAAGCTTGCTGAGTCAGCTGGGACTTCCACTTTTCCTCCTGGGTTAGAACACCACCTTCTGCTGGCTTCTACAGCCCCCCCGGAGCTCCTGGAGTTTGCACATTGTCACCATGCTTAGAGTACCTTTCAAAAGCTCATTACAAGTGGGGAGTGCTGAGCACTCCCAGGACCCTCCCTCCCCACCTGGCACCATGTGGAAAGGCAGAGCCATAAAAGAACAGAGTCACAGAATTGTTTTGCTTGGAAGAGGTCCTTCAGATGGAGTCCAACTCTGAACCCAGCACTGCCAGGGCACCACTAGACCCTGGCCCTCAGCACCACATCTCCACAGCTCTGAAACCCCTCCAGGGATGGAGATTCCACCACTGCCCTGGACAGCCTGGGCCAGGCCCTGACAACCCTTTGGGGGAAGAAATTGCTCCTCGTGTCCAACTTAAACCTCCCCTGGCACAACCTGAGCGTTTAGGAAGGTCTCTGCTTTTGGCCCAAGCTCCAACTTTGCCATTGTCCAAAGGGCAGCAGACTCTGAGCAGGCTAAACCACCAAATAATACCAAAATAGATTAGATCCCAGAATCCCATCATGGTAGGGTTGGAAGGGACCTCTAGAGATCAGCCAGCTCAAGCAGGGCTCCCACAGCAGCTTGCCCAGAATCACAATGGCCAGGGGGGGTTGGAAGCTCTCCAGAGAAGGAGACTCCACCACCTCTCTGAGCAGCCTGCTCCAGGCCTCCAGCACCATCAAAGTGGTGGGGAAGATTTCAGAGTGGTGGCAGAAGTTTTCAGAGGGCCCTGATCTGCTGTTCTTCCAGAAAACCCCCAAAGCAGAGCAGTTAGATGAGCAGCAACCAGGAAACTCATCTTCTGACTGCAGGGAGCACAGGAGGCAACTCCATTTCTGGCTTTCTAGGCAGACAATGTGGGGTTCAAAGGTTCATTTCCACACAGTCTTTTAACCAAAGCCTTGGTGTGGTCCTGGCAACACAGCTCCCAGCAAGCCAACAGGGGTGGCTGTAGCCAGGTGGGGGTTGGCCTCTTCTCCTGGGCAACCAGTGACAGAACAAGAGGACACAGTCTTAAGCTGTGCCAGGGGAGGTTTAGGCTGGAGGTGAGCAAGAAACTCTTCCCAGCAAGAGAGACTGGCCATCGGGACGTGCTGCCCAGGGAGGTGGTGGAGTCCCCATCCCTGGAGGTGTTTAGGAAGAGCCTGGCTGAGGCACTTGGTGCCATGGTTGAGTTGATCAGACGGTGCTGGGTGCTGGGTTGGACTCGATGATCTCTGAGGTCTTTTCCAACCTGGTCAGCTCTGTATTCTGTACCAGGGAGCACCTGGGAGGAAAGCAAAGCCTGCTGGTGCACCAGGGAGAGCAAGGGAGGAACTCCAGCACCAGCAGCAGCAGCTCTCGGGGTGGCTGGGCCGGTCTGTCTCCACTTACGCTCTGCTCCTCGGGCTCCAGCTTGGGCACCTTGTGCGCCCTGCGCTCCTGGGCGCGGGAGGGGTCGTGCTTGCCGCTCTTTTTCCGCTTCTCCTTCCTGCCCTCGTGCTTGGCCTTGGCGCACTGGCTGGCCTGCACCTCGTGCAGCAGGTCCCCGCAGAGGGAGGACTCGAACAGTTCCCTGCCGTTCTGGATGGTTTTGGTTATCTTTAGCTTGATCTCCGGGGAGCCGGTCTTCTTTGGGCCGGCCGGGTGGGCCGGGGCGGGCGGCGGCTGCGGGGGGGAAGGCCTCTCCAGGCCGTCGTGCGGCCGGGCGCCGCCGGAGCTCTCCACGTGGTAGTACTCCGGGGGGCTGAAGGTCCGGCCCGCCCCGAAGCCGTTGGCCGAGCCGTTGGGGTACTGGGCGTAGGCCTGGTACTTGGCCTGGGGCTCGTAGGCGCCGATGGCGGGCGGGTAGCCGTTGGCGATGGGGGGCAGCTCCTCGGGCGTGGGCGTGGGGTAGGGGAAGCCTGGCTGCAGGGCAGCCTCGTAGGGCGTCTGGCCGCCGTCCTCGGCGACGTCGCCGCTGCCGTCAAAGGCATCCTCCTGGCGGATGTTGGCCGAGTCAATGAGTTGAGGTGGTTGCTGAATTGTGTTTCCCATGATCCCTTGCATGAAAGAGAAAGAGAAATCCATTGTTCTGCTCCAGCATCCTTAGCTTTCCCTTTTTCTCATAGGGCCTACAGGCAGGGGGGAAGGGAAACGAGAAGTCAGTGTCAGTAGGAAGGTAAGAATTAAGGACATTAAACTCTTGAGAAACAGAAAACCCAACCCAAAGGAGCTCTGGATTTCCCCTCTCCCCTCAGCAGCCACCCTGAGGGCTGCCATGACTCCATTTTGACAAAGGGCTGTTCACCCCCTGCTGCAGGACAGCCTTTTTCCCCTTTCTTCTTTCCAAGGACATTCAAAGAAACGTCACCAGCAGCCACAGGTGCTCCAGACCCACAAACCCAAGTGCTACAAAGCCAGCAGAGTGGTGCTGAAACTCCAACCGCCCCCTGCAGCCTTCCCTGCTTGGCTCTAGGAAGCATTCTTCTAACACAAAGCAGAGAGAATGACCCTGGAGCATGCAGAAGATACCAACTCCTCTGGCCACTACAGTCACTGCAAACTGAACAAGCCACCAAAGCCACCGCAAGACCACTCCAAACAAGGGAGAAACCTCCTCTCTTCCCCTCACAGCTCCAAAATCCAAGAGAGATGAGCAGCCCTTTGGCCTTTTCTGCACGCAGTGGCTAGGCCATTCCAGCTCAGCTGCTGGGAAAGCCAGTTCATGCTGTACACAGCCTCAGATGGAGCTTCCCAACCTCCTCCCAGAGGAGAGGTTGCACCCCCCCTGGCTCCCAGCAGCTGAGTGCTGAGCCTGATCCAGTTGAGGATGCCCCTGCTTACTGCAGAGGAGGTTGGACCTCTGGAGGTCCCTTCCAACACAGACCAGTCTCTGATTATTCTCCTCACTCCCTGTCCCCCACTCTATTTTCATGTGAAACGCTTTGGGCTTCAGCACTGAACGGTTCTGAGGGAATGAAAAGCAGCCTCAGTGTCAGAAGCTGAGGTTAGCCAGAGAATTAGAGTACAGCTTGGGGAAGCTCTCACACACACCCATTTTCCACTCCAGATTGAAACAATAAATGCAGCCTAAATCCAAGTTAGATTCCCAAAACTCAACTCCTGGCTTCCTGAGAGCTTTTGCTTCACCTAACCAGTGCCAGTGTGCAACGAGAAGAAACGTCCCAGGGAACTACAGTTCAGAAACTCCTTTGCTCCCAGGCAAGGTCAGTTTAGCCCTTCCAAAGCAAACAGAGCTCTGTGTTATTGATCCCTTCTCTGTGCAGGCACACAGGAGGGTTGCTGTGCCCTCTTGGTCGGGGTTTGGAACAACATTAACACATCCCACAGCTGCTTTTCATAACAAGAATCACCACAGAATCCTGCCCACGTGGAATTCTCACCCTCCCAGCACAGCACAATACCTTAGCTCAAGAGTCTGCAGAACACTACCAACACTCCCCTGCTCTCAGCCTGCAAAGGAAACTGAGGAGTCAGAACCATAAAAAGGAAGAGCTGCAGCAGAACCTTGCTGCTTCGTGTGGAGCTCACAACCTAACCACATCGATGCTTGCAGTCATCTTTAGTGGCCACAGCAATCACCCAGGGACACATTTGTCACTGTAAGGAGTCCAGAGAAGGGCCATGAGGATGATCAGAGGGCTGGAGTACCTCTCCCATGAAGACAGACTGAGAGAGTTGGGGCTGTTCTGTGTGGAGAAGTCTCCAAGAAGACCTCATTGTGGCCTTCCAGTACCTGAAGGGGGCTCCAAGGAAGCTGGGGAGGTTTGTAAAGCCAGGCTGGATGTGGCTCTGAGCAACCTCATCCAGTGTGAGGTGTCCCTGCCCATGGCAGGGGAGTTGAAACTGGATGATCCTTGAGGTCCCTTCCAACCCTGACAAATCTATGATTCTGTGACCTAGGGAACAAGGCAGCAGAACAAAGCTGCCCAGCAACATTCACTAACTGCAGCAGCTTCTACCTCTTGTGCCTGCAAACACCATCCCCTGCCTCTAACAGTGGCCTGCACAGCAGCCACCAAACCCACACACAGTGCTGCTGTCCAGGGGACAGCACAGCCCTGAGGGACTTTTTAGAGTGTCAGGGAGTGACAGGACTTGGGGGGATGGAAAAAAAACCAACCTACAAATGGGGAGATTCAGACTGGATGTTAGGAAGAAGCTCTTCCCCAGCAGGGTGGTGAGAGACTGGCACAGGCTGCCCAGGGAAGAGGTGGAAGCCTCATCCCGGGAGGTGTTGAAGGCCAGGCTGGATGTGGCTGTGAGCAACCTGCTGTAGTGTGAGGTGTCCCTGCCCATGGCAGGGGGTTGGAACTGGCTGAGCCTTGAGGTCCCTTTCAACCCTGACAGCTCTGTGGTTCTATGACAGCAGGGCCCGGGGGGACAGCCGGCACGGCCCGGGGGACAGCCAGTGGAGCAGGCAGGGTTGCAGATCAAGGTCAAAACAGAACCACCACCACCACCACCCATTCTAGGAAGAGGAAGTGGGACCTTCTGTACTGTTTACCAACTAATTGTTACTTAGTGTCTGCCAAGCTGGAAAGCAACCAAGACATTTCTCAGGCCGCTCAGACCACGGCCCCCCAAGCTGCTGCTGTGGCTATCACCAGGCTCGATCTGTGTCTGCTGAACACTTAAAACACCCACCCAACAGCCCAACTTAGCTGGAGAAGCTGCAACACCTTTTCACTCCCCCTGGCACATGCACTGCTGGATAGACACAGTCAAAGCAGGGGCAGTTGAAGACATTTCAGCCTTGCTCTCCCAGGCTTTTATTGTTGCTGGTTCCTTTGAACAGTAATTAAATCACTTTTTCCCCTCCCCTTTTACCCCAACACTCTGCAGCTAAGATCTTTTTCTACTGCACTGCTGACTTTCAATCTCTTCTTAAAAGAGCTTCCACATCTGAAGGAGCTGGGAGAGAAACCAAACTGTTCAGTGCAGCATTTCATGGGGAGGCCAGGCCCAGGTCTGCCTGTGCTGTACCCCTCTGCACCCTCTCTTGTCCAGCAGTGGGTGCCCAGCTGTGACAGTCCCCAGTGCTGGCTGCCACAGGCACTAACTGAGGAGGGGTTTGTTGTGGGATGAAAGTTGTGCATTAACAAACTTCCTAACATGTTCCTTGCACTGCATTTAGGAGCTAGCAGGAAAAGAAAGCCAGTGCAGATTTATTTTGTTGAATTCATTCCTTTCTGGAGCTCCTCTGGGGAAAACAGAGCCTGCTGTGAGCCTGTGCTTCAGCCAGGACAGTTTGTGACCTGCCTCATGACCCTCCCCTACCAGCAGCAGAAGAAAGGGTTATTGCTTCACTGAGCTGCTCCTCTCAACAGCCTTAAAGCACAAGAGCTTGCCCTCCTCCCACAGAGCTTGCATCACAGAGAGCTTCTTCCTTCCGAGCTTTTTGCTGGCAGCAGGGCTAACACACCCAGGCTTTCCCACCCTTCCTCCCTCCCAGCGCTCTGCAGCGCTGCGTTTGGTTCTCATCCGACCCAGGGAGGCAGCGTCGGGGCTGTCCCCGGGGGAGCTGCCAGCCCTGGAGACACAAAACAACAACACAGCAGTCCTGGAGCTGCAGAAACCTCAGGGTTTAAACCCAAGGAGGGATCTGCTCTGTCCAAGCCACCCCCAGGCCCTAGTGCAAAGCTGAAATATCAAGAGCTGCCCCATCCTTCCCCAGCAGAGGGTCACCGCCTCAAGCCACACGTGAGGAGGATCTGCAGCGCCTCCCACAAAAGTATTCCAAAGCAAATTCTTCTCACCACAGCAGCAATCACTCTGTCAAATTACAGGATCAGCCTCCTGCAAGCTGGAGAATTTAGCTTCCAAACATGACCCACAACAGGTACTGCACCACAGGACACTGTAACTCCACCAAAGGATAAGGCAACAACTGAATTGTGTCAAGGTTTCTAGGAGATGGATACTTTAGCACAGCTTGGAAGCAACTTGAACCCAGGAGCACCTTCAAACTGCAACTGAGTTTCCCTATGAGAGAGAGAGAGTTTGTTCTCCCAGCCCCTTCTGTCCTCCTCCTTTCCCACAGCTGCAGCAGGATCTTCAGGGCGAGCAGGGAGAGAGGAATGTTTGCAGACTCCACACATGGACACTGCCTGAGTAAACATTTTCACGTGGCCCATGGGAGAGTCACAATGCAAAGTATCAGAGGCAAAAGCAAATGAAATAGAAAGAAGCAGCACAAGTTACGGCTGGGTCAAGCCAGCAGAGCTCTTGCAGGGCTCTAACACCAACACAGAGTTTGTTTCACTTCCCATCCCCAGCTCTGCAGCTTGGCTGAGCATAACCTGTTAAAAACAAAGCCAGCGACACCTTCGAGAGTGCTTGGCCAGGCCTGGGCAGGCCTCCAAGTGATCAGCAGTCCTCTGGGCTCACATCTGTCACCCCCAACTGCACTGACCTCAAGCCATTTCCATGTCAGTCTTAGCTTCACCCTTAGCAAACCAGATGCTGAGGAAGTTCTCCAGCATTGCTTTCATGCTGCAGGAGAGCAGTAGGTGACCCCTCAGCCTATCAGCTCTGAATGATGCCAGTCCCACCTGACCAAAGCTGCTCCTCCTCCCCAGGAGGGTGACACACAACACAGCACCACAGCAGGGCTCACCTAGACAACACAAACAGGCCTCTGTCATGCCCTGGGCTACTGCTCAACCAGGAGGAGCTCAGAAACCCGAGAGAGGACACTGGGACTGCACAGCAAGAGAACCTTCCTCTGTGTCAGGAGCCCCCAGCACTGCTCCTCACCAACAGGAGCCCCAGCACAAGGAGGGAGCACACCCCCAAAGCCTGCTGGCCACAACTCAGACGTGGGCTGTACCTCACTGAGGCAGCCAGAAGGCAGCACAGAAGGATGAGGCTTTCCCTGCCTGACCAAGACACAGAGAGGGGATCTGAGCCCTTCCTGCCCACTGCCAGCACCCTGGCAGCCTGCTCAGGCCAGCACTGGCTTCATCACCCTGGGGCTGGCTGTCACCACAGCACTGAGCTGACACAAAAGTGAACACCCTGCTTCCACAGAACCTCTCTGAATGAACTGCAGCCTTCTCTGCTGAGAGCCAGGCCAGGGGCAGCCCTGCCCCAAGCAGCTGGGTGAGCTCTTGGGAGAGGTGAGGCATCTGCTGCCAGAACAGAAACTGTCTGCTGGCTGAGCTGAGAAAGCAACAGTTTGAGTCAGGCTGACGTGCTCAGAGAACAGTGGCACTGCCTCCTCACCCTGAGCTGGGCTTTCCATCCACAGCCTTGAAAGCAGAAGCCCCAGGCCAGCTTTGTGCACACAGGACAACCCAGCTCCTGCTCACACAGACCTGAACCACAGGGATTCAAGGGTCTGCTCACTTCCAGGATCTGAAGGGGGCTACAGGAGAGCTGGGGAGGGACTTTTTGAAGGGCTTGTAGTGACAGGATGAGAGGCAATAGAGGGGAGATTGAGACTGGAGAGAAGGAAGAAATTCTTGACAGTGAGGGTGGGGAGATACTGGCACAGGTGGTCCAGGGAGGCTGTGGCTGTCCCCTCCCTGGAGGTGTCCAAGGCTGGATGAGGCCTTGAGCAGCCTGGGCTGGTGGGAGGTGTCCCTGCCCATGGCAGGGGGTTGGAACAGGATGATCCTGAAGGGCCTTTCCAACCCAAACCGTTCTGTGACTCTCTGACCTGAGCCAGCACACATCATTTTCTGTGCTGCCTCATTCCAGCCAGTGCCTGCATCCAACCTGTGACTGGGACTGGTCTCTAGCATCCAATCCAGGCAGCAGTGGTTCTCCACAGCTGCCCACTGCCCTGTGTGCCCCACAAACAGCTCTCTACCCAGGACTGGCAGAGCCTGGGGGGGGATTTTTCAGTCATGCAACCAACTTCTGTCATGTTTTCATCCCTCCTCTCCAAACCCTAAGCATGGAACTGTGTGAATGCTCCACGTGGCTCCTGCTGCAGCTCAGCACACACACACCTGCCACTGAGGCCCTCACCAGAACTAACTGTACCTGAGATTGTTCTGCAGCCCTGCCAAAATCACTTGGAGGGCCACCTTGACCAAGCACAACAGCATCCTGTGGAGCTCCAACCAGCAGTAATCTTACTGATTCCTGCACTCACTATTTGCTGTCTCTTGGTCCTGATTTGGATCTTTACAAAACCCCACACAGTTCTGTTTGCACAGGTTAAGGCAAAGCCAAGCTGCTCTGCAGCTGCACACAGGTGCAACAGCAGCACCACTCCAGCTTGTGGGATTTCTCCTGACTTCAGCTGGAGCAGGCAGCCTCTCCTGGCAGACACAAAGGCTGAATCAGAGCTTCTGGACAAACTCTGCAAAGCTTTGTGGCGAGGCTGACACTTCCCTGAGCACCTTGGTAAAGGTGGTTTGGTTTGCTGGTTGGTTTTTTCCCCCAGTGCCAAAAGAAACAGTCACATCTGTGACACCTCTTTGATAAGGCCACTTTTAATGGGTTTGCATTGGTGGCAGGGAAAGAAACTACTCCACCAGCAGCCAAGAAAGTGCTGGGCATTAAAAAGAGAAAAGGGCTTTGTCCTGAAAATGGGCTGAGAGCAATAACCACTTAGAGCCTCCGGATTCAAACAAGAAACGTGGACAAAAAGAAAGCTCTTTTGTTCTGCAGGGAAAGCCAGGGGCCGATGGCCACGGGGAGCCAGGAGGCTGATCTCTGGCAGCACCAAACGCCGTAGGAGCGGTGACATGCATTCACACGTCCAAAAGCAGTGTCAGGACTGCAACATGTCCCATGTGAATCACCTCGAACTCAGGCAAGCCTGCTGGCCACAGCTGTGTTAAAACAAAACCTGCAGGCTTTGATCACCATCCTCTGCTCTGCTCTCCAGCTTCAGCAAGCTCACGCTGGAGCAAAAGCTTCTCAAGCAGTTCATCAGAACCAACATTTTTGTCACTTGCAGCTTAGCCTAAAGGAGCTCCAATGAGCCACTGGAGCCCTTTCTTTCACTCTGACTTTAGGTCACTTTAGGTTGCCTTTGGGTGGCTGGGTTCCTATGGATCTATGTTATCAGCAGGATCAGTTTTTAACCACACACTGAAAAATCTGAAACCTGGATGACAATTGCTGAGGGGATTGAGGGCAGTCAAAAGAAAGCAAAGCCAGGCTCAGAACGAACAACGCAGTATCACCGCCAAAAAAAGACCCCAAACAAACAAACCAACCCAAACAAACAACCCAAGAATCAACAAATCCTTCTCTTGTACTCCGGGGTTGGGAGCAGACAAGGAAAGCCTTTTCCCTGAGCTGACAAGCACGCAGCTGGGTCACACGGCCGCTCTGCACCGTGCGGGGAGCGCGGGCCAGGCTCCAGCCCCAAGTTTCTCCCCATCAGAAGGTTTGGGGCCGGCCGACACCAGCTCAGCTCGCCGGGCCCCTCTGAATCCCGGCCTCTCGCCTCAGTGCCAGCCGCGGAAGCCCGCGGGCGAAGCGGGGCAAAGGGAGGCGGTGGGCGCCACCGCCCGCCCCAAAGGCGGCCACTGGGACAAGCCAGCGGGTCCCGCCGCGCGGCCCCGAGCGCTGCCTGGCCCGGCCCCCCGCGGCACGGCCCCCCGCGGCACGGCCCCCCGCGGCACGGCCCCGCGCCTCACGGGGACAGCGAGCCGCCGCCGCGCCGCCCGGCCCGGCCTTGCATGGCCTCCGGGGTCGGGTCGGGACGGCTCGGGGCCCGCCGCCCCCATCGCTTCCCGCCCTCCCTCGGCGGGGGTGGCCCCGGGGGCCGAGCCGCCGCCGCAGCGCCGGCAGCAAACATGGCGTCCTCGGCCCCTTTAAGCCCTGGCGGGCCGGTGCCGCCGCGAACGCCCCCGCCAGCGCGGCCGCCCGCTGCCCTCACCTTCAGTCTGTTCCATTCTAACTGCCCCCGCCGCGTCCGCCCAGCCCAGCGGAGACAAAGGCCGGCGGCGGGGGCGGCGGCGGCGGGGCCTCCCCGCCTCTTCCCGCAGCAGCAACAGCAGCGGCAACAGCGAGCAGGCCGCGACGGAGCCCCGGCCTCGATTTCCGCGCCCCCGCCGCTAGCTCCGGGCTCCGCCCCGCGGGGAGGCCTCCCGCCCGCCTCCCCCACCACCGCCGCCCAGCTCCCGCGGCCGGTGCGGCCAAGGGGAGGCGCTCGGCGGGAGCGCGGGCGACCGCTGGCGGCGGGGGAAGGCGGCGCTCCGTGCCGCTCTGCCCGGCTCCCGGCTCCGCTGGCGCGTCCTGCGCTCCACCCCCCCCGCCGCCGCCACGCACCGCGCAGGAGCGCGCGCGCACGCGCCGCCACCGCCCCCTCCGCCGCCTCCCATTGGCTGCGTGCGCCGCAGGGCACGATGGGAGCTGTAGTCCGGGGGGAGGCAGCTGGGCTGGGCTGGGCTGGGCTGGGCTGGGCTGGGCTGGGCTGGGCTGGGCTGGGCTGGGCTGGGCTGGGCTGGGCTGGGCTGGGCTGGGCTGGGCTGGGCTGGGCTGGGCTGGGCTGGGCTGGGCTGGGCTGGGCAAGAATCGAATCAAATCAAAGTAGAATCTGGGCCGAATCTTTTAGGATCATTGAGTCCAACCATTCTCTAACTCTGCCAAGGCTGAGGCTTGACCATGGCCCTCAGCACCACATCTCTGTGGCTTTGAAACCCCTCCAGGGACGGGGATTCAGCCACCTTCCTGGGCAGCCTGTGCCAGTAGCTGAGAACCCTTCCAGTGAAGAGTTTTCATCTAATGTCCAACCTAAACATCTCCTGGTGTAACTCAAGAGCATTTCTTCTCACCCTGACACTTGTTACTAAGAAGACACTGACTCCCACCTGGCTCCAACCTCCTTTCAAGAAGCTGCAGAGGGCCAGGTCGTGTCCCCTGCCTCCTTTTCTCCAGGCTGAACAAGGCCAGTTCCCTCTGCTGCTCCTCACAGGACCTGTTCTCCAGACCCATCAGCCAGCGTTGGTGACAATACTCTGCCTGGGAAATGATGCACTGAGGGTTTGCAGCTGACCCCCCCCTCCTCCACTGCCCTCAAGGGCTTCTTGTGTGGGAGGAAATGCACAATAAACTCCTCCTGCAGCAAAAACATTGATGAGGGAGGAGGAGAAAACACAGGAAAATAGCAAACTAGAAAAGTGTCAGAGAACAAAGAGAACGTGAGATTGAAAGAGAGGATCAGAGAATCATGGAATGGGTTGGGATCTTCAAAGATCATCCAGTTCAATCCCCTTGCAGACTCCAGCTCTGGGAGATCATCTCCAGTGAGAAACTGCAGCTCCACTGGGAACAGAGCCCAGCATTCCTGAACGCCACACGCTGAGAGCTTTCAGGCAAAGGGAAACAATACTCCAGGCTCTCCCTGAGGAATGCTCCCCTCTGAACACAGCAGGCTAATTGCTTCCAGCAGCTCTGCCCCAGCAGAACGGCTCAGAGCTGACTGACTGCTCTGGCCCAACCCTCTGTGTCCCTAAAGAGGGGGTGGCATTGCTCGTGGGGCTCTAACAGCAGCACAGACTCACAGCTCCCTGGCAGGGCTTTCACCAGGCAGTGCCACGGAAGGGCTCTCACCCCTCACTGCTTGAGGGAGTCTCAAGGCCCAGCACCTAATGCAGCAGGGAAACAGCCACCTCCCTGTTTCCTCTGCACCAGGAGTGTCTAGCCCTCCTTCAGGCAGGAAACACTCCTGAAGAGACGATCTAAGTATGTTCACAGTTCTGAACACCAGAGAAACTAGAAGGTAAAGGAATACCTCCAACAGACTGCATCACCTTAGGAGCTCTCTCAGAAATCCACATGGAAACACCTCTGAGGAGACAAACTCAGCACCTGCAAGTTGTTGGCACAGCAGCAGAGTGACACAGATCTCCCATTTCTGCACGGGCACCTTCCTGAGACGGCTTTAGAGGAGGGACTTTGTGCTTGCCTGCTCCTCTGGTTTAATTTCCTATTGTCACTTTCCAAAGCAAGAGCCTCTCCCCGGGGGGAAACCCGACAAAACAAACCCCTCCTCTTCCCCCCGGGGGGAAACCCGACAAAACAAACCCCTCCTCTTCCCCCCGGGGCGGGGAGGTCCTTCAGCAGACCCAGCTCTGGCAGAACAAAGCCCACAGGAACTAAGTTGTACTATTCCTTGGGCTGCATTAACAAGGCAGAGATAATTTTGACAGCAAAAAGTTATGTGGGTTAAGGGTGGGGAAGGGTTTGTTCAGAATTTAAAGGGCTCTGAGATCAGCCCTCCATGGGGAATGTGCTTTCCCACCAGGAAAGCAGCACCAAGCTGGCAGGCCTCCTGAGCCTTCTGTAGCACCTCCTACCCATCCTCCCTACTTTCGTTTCCCTTTTAACCAATGGTTCACCTGTTCTGTGAAACTGCCAAAGGGTTACAAACCTTCTTCATTGTGGGCAATAAACAGTTTTTCCCCCACCAGTCTCTCAAGCACAGAAGACATTTTGAGAGGCTGAGTCTCCTGTCACCTTCCAAGAACAGTTCTGCAGCTGCCTGCATGTTTCATCAGAGCCACAGACCTGCAGCAGTTGTCTCAAACACGTCTGGGCTTGAAGCTTCCCCCTGACACCTCATTCCATGCAAAGCTCTTCTCAGGTGGTAACACACACACATACACATACTCTCCTCTTACACACCCTGGCACACACACACAGCTGCTCAGATAATGTCCTGCTCTTTATACAGCTACAACCTGCAATCACTTAAACCAAAGCAAAATTTTGTTACACACACACAAAAGAAAATAAAAGGAGACTCTCAGCATTGTGCTTAGCCACTGGGAGCTGCTGGACTATCTTTCTGCTTTTGAAAAGCCCCATAAATGCACCAGCAAACATCTGATGTGGCTGAAACAACGTTAACATGCAAGTTAATTGCTTAATGAGCTCTCCTACCTTTGCCTAGGACTCGAGCCAAGGCTTCAGGGGCTGCAGCAGGCAGGCAGAGCAGAACCAGTGTGTCCCTTCCAGCCTGGAGCCCACGTCCGGACATGGTTCCTGGTTTCTCTCCTGCTCTCCAGGTGCTACATAAACAACAAGGAAAAGATGCTGGGGAAGAGGCACTGCCGGCGGCGCTGCTCCAGCCTGGCTGCAGGGGCAAGGGCGCCGCCGCCCCCCCGGGAGGGTGCTGGGGCTGCCTGCAGCAAAACTAATGGGAAGTAATAAAAAGAGTGGGGGAAAGGAGGGGGTCCAAAGCCCTGGCAGCAGGCCAGGGAGGAGGCTGGGGAAGAAACCCTGCACGGACCCCACCTCAGGCCTGCTCTCAGGCTCCACTTCAGGCCCGCCACCGGCCTCACCTCAAGCCCCACCTCAGGCCCCATGGCAGGCTCCGCCTCAGGCCCCATCAGAAGCCTCACCACAGGCCTCACGGCAGCCCCAGGCCCTGCCCCTGTACCAGCCGCGGGGCTCCCACCTCCCCAGGCCGGCCCCGGCCGCGTCCCCTCCTCACCCTCCCTGACGTCACGCGCGGCCCCACCGCCTCGCCATGGCGTCACGCACCGGCCCGTGACGTCAACCCTCGAGCCCCGCCCTCTCGCACGTCGCCGCCGCCGCCCTCGCAGCCAATGAGAGGCCCTTCCTGAGGGCACCCCGGGTCAAGCTCCGCCCTACCCTGCAGTCATTGGGTGGCCTCTGGCAGGGGGGCAGTCTTGCTTTCTGATTGGTTGCCGCCGAAGGGGCTGTGACGCAGAGGGCACCATAGAGAGCGGCTGACTGGGCTAGAGCGCCGTAGGCAGGGCGCGATGGGAGGGCCTGGGAGGACCGGGACCACCGGGCCCCTCACGGGGAGCGGGGCCGCTGGTGAGCGGGGCTGGGGGGAACTAGGAGCGGACCTGGGTAGGGGAGCAGCAGGGCTGGGGCGGCTGGGAAGAAGCGGAGGGGAGATCGGGGCGCCGGGGCCTCGGCGGGGCCAGCCCCGGTCGAGCTGTCGCGCCGCCCCCGCTCACGTTTCCCTCGCAGCCACGGCAGCCCGACGGTGATGTGCCAGAGCTCCGGCGGGGCCGGGCCCGCACTCCCTGGCCACTCCCCGGCGATGAAGCTCTCTCCGGTGGCCACGGCTGGGCAGAGCCGGTGACTCCGCGGCACCATGGCCCTCAACACGCTGCTCGCCGCAGCCCGGTCGAGGTAAGGTGGGGGCTGGGGGGCGGCTGTCACCGGTGCTCTGTGCCGCAGCAGTTCTGCTGTTCCCTGTGCTGGGGGCGGGGGGGCCAGGCTGGGGACAGCCACAGTGACAGGAGCAGGGAGTCTCCCCAGCTTAGTCACTCTTTCCGTAACGATTTGTTCAGTGTCTGGTGGTGTTCGGCGCTAGTCGGAGATGTCCCTGCTGAGTGTAGGGGGGTGGACAAGATGCTCTTTAAAGGGACCCTTCCAAGCTGTGAATCTGTGGATTAATCTGTCTGTGAGAAGGTGAATTTGTGTGACTGGCCTTAGCCACAGTGCATTGACGCTGAACTCCCTCTCCAGTTTCAGAGGCTCCCATCTCCTGGCACACTCCAGCTCCCCATACTCCCCAGCAGTTGCTTTTGTCCAGCTGGTGGATTTTCGTTTAACCCAAACCCGTGGAAGAGACTCTGAACACCAGCCAGCACTGCTCTGCTCACGTTTGGGCTCCAGCCACCCTCACCCACCAGCTAAAGCTGTCAGAACGTTTCACACATCCACCTGCTTGCAGCAGGAGCTCCCAGGAGAACCTCCACCCCAGCCCAGCTCTCTGCCCCAGGGTGCCAAGCCTGCTCCAGCACCCTCAAAACAGGTCACAGGTGCTCCTGTGGGGAAGAAGTCATTAAGGCACAAACTTGTGGATGAGCTGAAGCATTATTACAATGGGTTCCACTTGCTGTGGATTGACACAAAGGTGGCTGCCAGGATGGTGTGGAGGCTGTTGCATGGTCAGGTCCTCACGAGGAGGGAGAGGCGAAGGGTAAGTGCTGGACATGTTTTGCTCTCTACAGCTCCCTGAGAGGAGGCTGCAGTGGGGTGGGGGCTGGGCTCTTCTTCCTGGGATCAGGTGATAGGAGAGGAAATGACCTGGATTTGTGCCAGGGGAGGCTTAGAGTGGAGATGAGGAAAAATTTCTTTGCTGCAAGAGGGGTCAGGGACTGGCACAGGCTGCCCAGGGAGGTGGTGGGGTCCCCATGCCTGGAGGTGTTCAGGAAAGGTGTGGCCATGGCCCTTGGGGCTGTGGTTTAGTGTCCATGGTGGTGTTGGGTTGATGTTGGACTGGATGACCTTAGAGGGCTTCTCCAACCCAAGCAGTTCCATGATTCTGAGCTGCTGTGGTGAGAGGCTTGCTGGAGTGAGCCAAAGTTATCCACTCAGCTGCCACACTTCCTTGGGACTCTTGATCTCAGGTTGAACAATTCTTCCTGCTGTGCTCTCCTCCCTGCAGCTCCTGAGAACTTGTGCAGACCTCTTCAGGCTGGTTCCCTTCCTGGTGTTTGTCATTGTCCCCTTCATGGAATTTCTGTTGCCTGTCTTCCTGAAACTCTTCCCTGAGATGCTGCCCTCCACCTTCGAGACGGAGTCGAAAAAGGTTTGTGGCCTTCCTGATGGAGCAGGCTGTGTGCTGCAGCTTGGGAGAACATCTGGGCAGCTGCCTGGAGAGCTGCTGTGTGCTGCCTGCCTTGCTGGGTCAGGCTTCCCAAGCTGATTCCTGTGCAGGACAGCAGGGGCTGAGGGTTGTGCTGTGTTCAGCAGGCAGTGGGGACGTGCCCAGCACTGTCAAGCTCCACAGGAGCCAAAGCCTTACTTGCTTTCAATACTGAAGTCTTATCTATCTCTTTCCCAGCATCTTCCCTTCTGATTTTCAAGGGGGATTTCTAATTGTCCTTTTATTTCCCAAATGAAGGAAGAAAAGCAGAGAAAGAAGTTAAATGCAAAGCTGGAGTTGGCAAAGTTCCTGCGGGAGACGGTTGCAGAGATGGCCAAAAGGAACAAAGCAGACACAGGCCAAGGAAAGCAGTTCTCCTCTTATGTGCACCAGGTAAAAGGAGCTGTGCTGGGGGTGGAAGCAGCTTCAGTGCTGCTGCTTTGGGCAGAGCATATGGGACTTGTGCAGAGGCAGGGGCTGGAGGGGACCTGTGGCGAGCGTTGAGTCCAACCCCGCTGCCAGAGCAGGGTCACCCAGGGCAGGTTGCACAGGATGCATCCAGGTGGCTCTTGAAAGTCTCCAGAGGAGACTCCACAACCTCTCTGCAGCCTGCTCCAGGGCTCCAGCACCCTCACAGCAAATCATTTTCTCCTCATGTTGAGGCAGAGCTTCCTGGGTTCCAGTTTGTGTCCATTGCCCCTTGTCCTATCTCAGGACACCACTGAGAAGAGCCTGGCCCCTGCTTCATCCTTCAGCTTTTTGTGACCTCTAACCAAGATCCCCTCCTCACTGATCTAACCAGATCCATCACTTTGCCCTTTCCACCCTGTCACCCTATTTCCACTGGAAAATGAGTACCAGGGTGAGCATCAGGAAGAGCTTTGCCCTTGGAGGGGGAAGGGGATTGACAAATGGAGTTGCCTTCAGCCTTGGCTGATGGCTCTGCTGCCTCTGCTGCGCTCAGATCCGTCACAGCGGCCACCAGCCCAGCACCCAGGAGATCGTGAGCTTCTCCAAGCTCTTTGAGGATGAGCTGACCCTGGAGCACCTGGAGAGGCCCCAGCTGGTGGCTCTCTGCAGGCTGCTCGAGCTGCAGCCCATTGGCACCAACAATCTGCTCCGCTTCCAGCTTCTGCTGCGCCTCAGGACCATCAAGGCAGACGATGAGGTCAGTCTCAAGCAGCCAGGGAGGGACCGCTTGGGGGGAGGGCACCCAGCTCTGCCCTCTGAGTCACTGCCTGCTTCATGTAAGGGCTGTGTCACTGCCCACACCCCCTGGTCTCGTGGGAGGTGTCCTCTGTGCCTGGTCAGGGACAGTTCTTGCCCTTGCAGATGATTGCCAAGGAAGGAGTGGGCGGCCTGAGCGTGTCTGAGCTGCAGGGCGCCTGCAGAGCCAGGGGCATGCGGTCTCTGGGTCTCTCTGAGGAGCAGCTGAAGGAGCAGCTCGGGCAGGTGAGTACCCTCTGCTCAGGGCTTGTTTGAAAGGGTCCTCCTAGGACAGTGTGGTGGGCTCAGAGCAGCCCCAGTGCCACTAGAGCTGATGCAGGTGTGTCTGGATGGATCCTTCGCTTGCAGAGCTGAGCTGTAAGGTATGGAGCATCTGCAGTGTCTGAGACTGAAGAGAAACCCAAGCAGCACCAGGGGGAAGATGATGCTTTAGGCTTCTAAAGTAGCCAAGGCCTGCAGTAGAGCCCACACTTGCCCTTTAGAATTAGGGAACTGTTTGGGTTGGAAAAGGCCTCTAAGGGCAGAGTCCAACATCAGCCCAACACCACCAACCCCTGGCCCCAAGTGCCATCTCCACACCTCTCCTGAACACCTCCAGGGATGGGGACTCCATCCCCTCCCTGGGCAGCCTCTTCCAAACCCTGTCCACTCTTGCAGCAAAGAAATGTTTCCTCATCTCCAACCTAACCTCCCCCTTGGCCTGTCCCTGGACACCCTCAGGAAAAGTCTCTCTGCAGCCTTCCTGCAGGATCCCTTCAGCTGTTGGCAGGCAGCTCTAAGGTCCCCCTGGAGCCTTCTCTTCTCCAGGCTGCACACCCCCAGCTCTCTCAGCCTGTGCTCCCAGCAGAGCTGCTCCAGCCCTTGGATCACCTTTGTGGAGCTGCTCTGGGAATAACTTCTCCTTGCTTTGTGCCACCAGTGGCTGGATCTGCACCTGAAGGAGAATGTTCCTCCTTCTCTGCTCCTGCTCTCCCGTGCCTTCTACTTAACAGATGTGAGGCCCCAGTCTGTTCCTGCTCCACACAGCAAGGTGAGCTGCCTGAAGAGAGCTATCAGGTTAATGGTTTAACCATTAACACAGGAGGGAAATGAAGCACTGTGGCAGGAGCCTTGGGCCTTGGTCCTCCAAGTGGGCTGGGGCTAGAGCTGTGCTCAGCTGCTTGTTCTTCTCTAGACAGGTGAGACTGCTGGGGTGATGACATCTGTCCTGGAAGGTCAGGAGAGCCTGGTGGACCCTGCCCCTACTCTGCAGGGAAGAAAGGTTAGAAAACTCAGTCTGCAGTAGCAAAATGGGGGTGTGGGAAGAGCCCTTTCCAAAGCCAGGCCAACCCCAGGTGTGACACCTGCACAGCAGCTCTCCACCATCAGCCTGGTTTTGCCTGAGAGCCTCAGAGCTGTGAGCTAGGAGCCCATGAGCAGGCAGCTGCTGTGGCACATCTTGCCCTGCAAGCAGCTGGTTATTGATCCTGGCTTCCAGCAGAGGAGCAGCCACAAGCTGCTCAGTTACCCAGGACTCAATCCCTGTACTTGGAGCTGAGAGCAGCTAGAGCTGACTTCCTCACTTGTAGAGACCTCCAGCACAAAAGGAGCTGAAATCCCTCAAGTGGGAAAGGCAGAGCAGGTGCTTCCCAGCACAGGGCTGAAGAGAATTCCTTAGCTGAGCCCAACCTGAAGCAGCAACAGGAAGGAAAGCAGAATGTTGTCAGCTGCTGGGAATGGCTGCAGGTAGCTGTTGAATTGCAGGGGGGCAGTGGGGGGCAGCAGCCTTGCTCAGAGGGAGGCACTGGGCAGGCTCTAGGCAGAGCTGTGTTTTCTGAGAGGGTCTCTGACTTCAGGCTGCTTTTTCCTTAAAGAATGAAGAATTTGTGTCTCAGCCCCCAGGGAAGCCCCCAGCCTCAGAAGTGGCAGTGAAGCCTCCCCCACGAGAGGTGAGCAGTGCAGAGCCCTCAGGCTCTCCACAGGAGGAGCTTCTCCACCCAGCTTGCAAGGCAGACTGGGGGGGATTGGTGCTGCAGATGTTGTGAACATGAGGCTCAAGGAGCAGCTCTGGAGGAGCTGGGGGTGAGGACTGCCTTGCAGGCTGTTAAATGCAAGAGTCCCAGCTGGGAGTGAGCACTGCAGGCTGGGGAGGGAAGCAGAGCCCTGGGGAGTCACCAGGAGGTCCTTTCCTTGTGCTTTCCCTTCATCAGCAGCTCTGGAGCAGCAGGGCAGAGCAGCTCTGTCAGGACCAGCAGAGTTTTCAGTGCCATTTTGTGTGTGTAGAGCTGCTTGCAGAGGGGCTGGGCCCTTCTTGTGCCCCTTTGCTTTCTGCCAGTATTTGACACACCTGGGAGGGCCACTTCAGGCAGCTTTGGGAGTCCAGGCTGCCTTCAGCAGCAGGAGGATGCTCCTTTTCCCTTCAGGAGCTTTGTCCTGAGCCAGCTGTTGCTCCCCAGAGCAGCTTCCCCTAGGGAATGTGTTCTGACTTCCCAGAATCATTGGCATTGTTTCTGCCTGAAACCTGCCACTGCCTCTCACTCCTAGACTCCAAGGGAAGCATCTCAGAGCAGCAAGGCCAATGGAGCTTAGCCTGAAGCCAGCAAGGACTGCCTAAGACCAGGACAGAAGAGCTTCATCTCTGCACCTCCTTGGAGGGGGGGATTGGTTTCCAGGAGGCTGTGTCACAGGAAAAGGTGTCAGGAGCCCTCAGGGGGCACTTCTGTCTGTTCCAGGCCATGCCACAGCTGCCTGGGTGGTACCAGCATCTTCTTTTGTACTGGATCCCCTACCCCACTGTTTTAACTTGTGCTGTAGTTGGTGTCTGTGCTGTTCCTGACCAGCTCTTTGTGCTCTTAAACCTTACCAGTGGCAGCTTTTCATTCTCATCAAGGCCAGGGTGCAGGACAGGCCCAGTGGGAGCCCAGTAAAGCTTGTTCTGCAGTTTGAAGTCCTCTGCAGGCACATGCCCAGGGCTGCCTCCTTGTCCTGCTGCTCTGCAAGCTCAAGCCCCTGCTCCTGGTCAGTGTGGTTTAACCTCTAACTAATGGCCAGAGCAGCCCCTGCTGCACCAAGGCACAGGAGAGAGAGGCCCAGCCCCCTGCTCGGTGGTGTGGCTGAGCTCAGCTCTCAGCAGGACTTCAGAACCTGCTGCAGAAGAGCAGAGCAGGGCAGAGGACAGCTCCCAGTGCCTGAGTGTTGGCTTCCAGCAGTGGGATCTGCAGCTGGTGCCAGCCCCTGGCAGGGCAGGCAGAGTCTGGCAGCTTTGGGATCCCACTGCATGCTGGTGTGAGGTCCATGAGGATGTCCCAGCAGGACCTGGGGACCCACAGCTGGGGGCTAAGTCCAATGTAGGACCTGGTGAGGCTTGATCAGGCTCAGAACTGTCAGCAAGAGCCCTCAGACCTCTTCTGCTGTACAGCCCCCTCCCACACTGCCTGGGTGACTGCCTGTGGTAGGCTGGAGGCTGCTCAAGGGCTGGGCTCCGCAGTTGTTCGTATTTCCACTCTGTCAGTGTTCAGAAGTGACTCCCAGCCTGGGTTTGACATGTCTCTATTCATACTGACTGCACACTGCAAGGTAGACTTGGTGCTAAACACAGTGAAATGACTTTCCTAGGGCTCAGGCAGCCTTTAGAGCAACCTGGCTCAAAACAAAAAGCAACCCTCTCGAGGTCAGATGTTCTCAGCCCTTCAAACACACAGGCTCAGGCTGGCACAGAAGTGGTTCTGTGACCTCAGTCCCCTCCTCCTGCCCCTGCCTCCTCTCAGCCCTGAATCTTTGTGTGGCAGGGAATGGGAACAAATGACATGGAAATAAAATAACCTTTTGCTCAGGTGTCTCTCCTCTCTCTCTGGAACCTGGCTCAGATGCTGCTGGAGGCCTTTGCTGTGCTGCTGAGGCAGAAGAGCCTTCAGGTACTTGGCTGGGAGGGGCCTGGCCTCTGCTGCCACTCAAACAGAGCTGGCAGCTGCCAGCTGCAGAGCCCACCTCTGGAAATGCATCTCACCCCCTGAAGAGCCAAGGCCAAACAGTCAGTGCAGGCTTCACTGCTGCTGAGCACAGAGGTCTCTGAGTGCAGTCAAAGAATGTGAGCAATGTCTGTGTTGTGGCTGCAGTGTGTGGGCAGTGAGGTGGAATTCCTCAGCTGAGGTAAGTGGGGAAAGTTTCCCTGTTCTGAAGCACAAGCTGGGTATGCAGAGCCAAGTGTGTCACAGCAAGAAGGTGACAGGCAGCAGGAAAGCCTCTGGAGCAGGGGCAGGAGCTCAGGTTTCTTGAGGTGCAATGGAGAAGAGCAGCAGGGAGATAAGCTGCAGTAAGTTGCTGTAGGGACTGAGCCACACATCCAGGAGCTTCGTGGCCCTCCAGTCACAAGAAGCCAAAGCTGGGTGAGCCTTCACGAGAAGGAGAAAGGCAGAGGCCAGAACCAGGGGGTCCCAGCCACAGCAGTGGGGCTGGGGACCTCCCTGGCTTGGTCTGCAGGTGGGGGAGGGGAACTGCAGCCAGGACCTGCCTGATGGGTGGATGGATAAACAGCTAGAGGGGTGGGTGGGTGGATAGCTGGCCTAGCTCCTGCTAATGCAACCCAAGGACATCAATCCCTGTCCCCCGCCCGCAGACACACGGCAATCCCATTACTATCGATGGCCCTGCCCCACCCCCTGTTCCCTGCCAGCAGTCAATACTTCACAGCTCCGTTCCCAGGGGAGATGTTCGACTACTCCAAGGTGAAGTAATTACTCACCAGTCCAATACAGCTCAGTTGCTGCTTCCTCCAGCCGCTGCGGGGTCTGCTCGGCCACCCACCCGCTGCCCACCAGGCGTGGGGCCGGCAGACCGCCGCCAGGCCATGGCCACTGCCGCTTGGCGCCACCAGAGGGCAGCACTGCCCAGCGCCCGCTCCGGGAAGCCCCCACCGGGCTTGTGTGGGACGCCCCCCCAATGGGCTTGTGTGGGACCCCCCCCCCAATGGGCTTGTTTGGGACCCCGCCCCCCCCAACGGACTTGTGTGGGGACCCCCCCCCAATGGGCTTGTTTGGGACCCCCCCCCCATTGGGCTTGTTTGGGACCCCCACCCCAACGGGCTTGTTTGGGACCCCGCCCCCAACGGACTTGTGTGGGGACCCCCCCCCAATGGGCTTGTGTGGGACCCCCCCCCCAATGGGCTTGTTTGGGAGCCCCCCCCCCCTCCACCGGGCTTGTGTGGGCCCCCCCCGCCCCCCAACGGGCCTGTTTGGAACTCCCCCAAACGCCTCTGAGCGCTGTGCTCGCCCAGCTCCGTCCCCGCAGCTGCTTCTCGGCTGCCTCGCAGGGCTGGCAGCCTCTGGCTGCTCCCCAGAACCAGGCAGAAAACTGCAACCCCCCCTTACAAACCAGACACAACCCCCACAGGTCCTCTGCGCCCCCTCAGCACGGTCCCAAGCCTTGGCTCTGCTGATGCTCACCCTAGGCACCTTCTGGGGACCTCCTTAACCCCCAGGCACCTCCCTGAAACCCTCTCACCCCCGAGGCACACCTCTGGGACCCCCTTGACCCCAGGCACTTCCTTGGAGCTCCCTTACCTCCTAGGTACCTCCCTAGAACCCCCTTACCCCCCCCAGGCACAAGGGGGGGTATGTGTCAGCGGTGTTGCTCTGTGACCCCCCCGGGGTGAGGGGAGGAAACCAACGCGGCAGAGCCCCATAAATCAGGGGGTTCTGCTCTGCAGCCCGGGGCCGATGAAGCATTGCAGAGCTCCAGGGCCGTGTGTGCTTTGGCGTGGGGAGAGCTTTTCCAGCCCCGCCAGTGCCAAACTCCTTCCAGCCCTCCCTTCGGCTCCTCCACCTCCTTTATCCTGCCCCTGCAGGCATCCCTGGCGTGGGTTGCATGGCACCCACGTGTGCCACCCTGCCGGCAGCGATGCCAGGCGGGTGTGGGGGCAGGGGCTGCCCCCTGGCTGGGGGGGGTGTGCCGGAGGCTGGCTGGGAAGCGCTCCCGCGGCAGGGGCAGCCCTGCCCCTGGCGGCAGCCTGGGCTCCGGAGCGCTGCTGCGGGAAGCTGCAGAGCTCAGCACTTTCGGAGCAGATGAATATTCCGAGGGAGCACAGCCGCCGGTTTCGTGAGGCCCAGGCACAACAAAGGCTGAGATTTATGGCTCCTGCGCTGCAGCTCTGCCTTCCCAGCAGCCTCTGCCTCTGCTGCAGCCTCGCAGGACTCGGGGCTGACACCAGCGACAGGGAGCTCAGAACAAGGCGGCTGTGGATGTCCCCCTCCGGAGGTGTTCAAGGCCAGGCTGGGCTGGTGGGAGGTGTCTCTGCCCCTGGCAGGGGGTTGGAACTGGATGAGCTTTAAGGTCCCTTCCAACCCAAACCAATTCATGATGGAGGGGCAGCACCTCGCTGCCTCCAGGCAGCCTCTTGCTGTGCCTCCTGGAGTGAGAGGCACAAAACTGAATCCAGGATTCAAGGTGTGGCCTCAGCGGTGCCCAGCCCAGGGGCACCACCACTTCCCTGCTCCTGCTGGCCACACTTTTGCAGCTAATGGTTACCAGGAGCTGCAGGCAGCCCTCTGCTGACTACACAGCCCCCAAAAGCAGGGAAGCTTTGGGGGGAGCCATGTGCCCCCCTGGCTTGCCTCTGCCACAGCTGCACACATCTGGCTCCATCTTTGCTCGGCTGTGGGTGGCCAGGGCAGGGAGGGGAGCTGGAGCCAGACCCCTGGGGTCCTGCTGCCCTGCAGTGATGCTGCCTCGGGCTGGATGGGACACAGGGTGGAGGAGCTGTGATTGGGGTGGGGGGGATAGGGGGGGTCGTTCCCCACATGTCTGCTGAGCTGCAGGATCTGGCCATGGGACCCCACAGCAAGGTGGAATTGCAGAGAAGGTTCCCTGCCATGGCTGGCAGCAGGACAGAGCCCAGCTCAGCCCTCAGCAGAGCAGCCAGGTCCTGGGCCCTGGCCAAGAGATTGTCCTGGTGCTGCACAGCCAGAGGGCTTTAAAAGGAGAGAAAGAAGAGGGAGAGGAGAGGAAGAGACAAAGGATGCTGAGAGCCAGACATGGGCTGAGTGCCACCAATGCCCAGCACCCCCCAGCCACCCACTCAGGGGCACCTCACCAGATCCTCTGCTGTTCTGGGGTCATTTTCCAGGGGACCCCATCCCACTCACCTCCTAAGTTCAGCTGCAGTGAGGAGGGCACAGTGCCAGGAGGGGCTGCTGGCACCTCCTAAGCAGTGCTGAGCGATGGAGAGGGCTTTGGTCCAGCACAGCCCTGAGCAGGGCTTGCCAGGGTGTCCTCTGATGAGCTCCTGAAGCCTTGTCCTGGGCTTGCTGCCTGCAGGTCCTGCTCTGCTCAGGGGCCACCCCTGTGCTGGCTGTGAGAGGGGAGGATGCCAGCACCAGCTTTGGGGCATCCCCATCTCCTGGAGCTGTACTGGGAAGAGTGGAGAGGGACCAAACCTCCTGCTCCAGGGTCAGCATCCAGGCAGCTCCATCCCTGCAGATCTCCAGGGCTCTGGCTGGGTGGAATCATGGAATTGTTTGGGCTGGGGAAGCCCTTTGAGAGCATCCAGTCCAACATCAACCCAGCCCCACCACAGCCACCAAACCATGGCCCCAAGTGCCATGGCCACAGGTTCCTTGAGCACCTCCAGGGATGGGGACTCCACCACCTCCCGGGCAGCCTGTGCCCATCCCTGACCCTCCACTGGGGCATCCTGCACCCCGCAGCCCCCAAGCTGCTCGTGGGTCTGGACAGGGGTCCCAGGTGGTAACTCACCTTGGGAGAGGGGGGCAAGGGGCTGGCAGCTCCTTTCCTGAGCACTGAAATGGTTAAGGAGAAGCAGCTGCAGCATCAGGCCCTCTGTGGCCCTTTTTAAAGCATCTGCTGGTTGCTGCCTCCCTGTGTAAATTAAATCGATCAGCTGCTCCCTGCCCACCCCTCCCTCCTCTCCCTCCCCTCCTCTCCCTCCCCTCCCTCCTAAATTAAGTAGAGCTTTTAATCAAGTGATTTATGGTGAATTCACAGGCCTGGATTAAACTCACAGCTCAGGCAGCCAGCAGCAGGGGGGTGCAGGGCTGGGGGAGTGCTCCATAAATCAGCTTCCTCCTGGCACTGCCTTGGCAAGGCTATGGGGCGGGGGAAGGGCTGGAGCTCCTGCCTGCACCCTCAGGTGCTGCTGCTCCCCAACCTCCTGCTCCTTTCTGGGGGGGAGGTACCAGCAGGGCAACTGAATGTGAGCAGAGCAGCTCCAGTTGCTGCTAGGGCTGGGCATACACAGCTGGGTGCCCTCAGCCTCCCCAGGGGCACCAAAGCACCCTGGGCATGGCAGAGCCCTGGGGGTGCTGCACTACTCCTGCCTGCAGGGTGAAGCAGGAGGGGAGCAGTCTGCAGCTGGGGAGTGGGGAGAGGTTGTTCCTGTTGGAGCCCAGAGCCCTTAGAGCCCCTTCCCCAGCCCCCAGCAGCCCAGAGCAGCCCCTCCCCCCCTCCCCTGCCCTCCCCCCGGGGCTGGGCCGTGGCTGGGTTAAAGTCTTTAATAATTACAAGAATTCCAGATTCAGTACAGAAGAGTTTACAACAAATAATATTTCTCCATACAAAGGCAAAATAAACTTTTCAAGTAACAGCATCCTGGCTCTGCAGCCTCCAGGCCGCTGCCAGGGAGGGAGCAGGGGGCACACGTGGCCACCCCCTCCCAGGGAAAGGCCCTGTCCTCCCTGGCACAGCAAAGGGGCACCAGCTCTGTGGAGCCAAGCTTGGGCAGCTGGGCACCACAGCCACCTCCAGGACAGAGACCAGAGGGCACGGCTGGGCAGAGCTGGGTGGCACAGTGCCCTGGACGAGGGCAGTGCCCTGCAGGAAGGCAATGCCCTGGATGAGGGCAGTGCCCTGCATGAGGACAGTGCCCTGCAGGAAGGCAATGCCCTGGATGAGGGCAGTGCCCTGCATGAGGACAGTGCCCTGGATGAGGGCAGTGCCCTGCAGGAAGGCAATGCCCTGGATGAGGGCAGTGCCCTGCATGAGGACAGTGCCCTGGATGAGGGCAGTGCCCTGCAGGAAGGCAATGCCCTGGATGAGGGCAGTGCCCTGCAGGAAGGCAATGCCCTGGATGAGGGCAGTGCCCTGCATGAGGACAGTGCCCTGGATGAGGGCAGTGCCCTGCATGAGGACAGTGCCCTGGATGAGGGCAGTGCCCTGCAGGAAGGCAATGCCCTGGATGAGGGCAGTGCCCTGGACGAGGGCCGGTAAGGCACTGGTGGGCATCACCCAGGGCACAGTGGGTGAGGGACTGGGCACCCATCTGGGCTGGATGGGTTGGCACTATGTGGCACCACCCTGCTGTCTCGCAGAGGGCGGGTGTGGGACCCCCCCTAACTCCTTCCCAAACAGAACCCACCCCCTCCCCAGGGCACCACCCCCACCACTGGCCCAACCCCCAGGGCACATCCACACCCTGGCACGTACCAAGGCGATGCCATGGGCAATGCCCAGGGGGTGGGGAGGGGAATGTGGGGGGCCAGGGAAGGGCCAGGCACATGATGCCAACACCTTCCCCAAAAGGCCTTGAATTCATCTTGAGTACAAGCCCATACAAAACTGAAGCAGCAGCAGCAGCAGCAGCAGCAGCAGCAGCAACTCTTACTCAGGGACCTAAAACTGCCAGAGGTTTAGAACATAACTTAAAAAAATAAACCCAGCAAAAATAGCAAAATAGATGAAAGGTTTCCTCCTTTTTTGTTGTTTTTGTTGGTTTTTATCCTTTTGTTTTGTCTTTATCTTTTTTTCCCCCTTCCTCCTCACAGCAACTGATTCCCTCCCAGCCACTAGGACCTTCCTACCACCCTGGGAACAACCTTCCCCCCCCCCTCCCCCAGCCCCAAACTGCAGCCAAGGAACCCCCAAAATGAAATCCAAAGCAGCCCTGTAAATATCTCTTCATATTTATACATTATTTGTAGGTATGTACACAGCAGCTTGGCACTGCTCTGCTTGGGCTGCCCCAGCGCTCAGCCGCCCGGGGGCCGCCGGCTGCCGGGCCCCTCGGTGCCGGGAGGGCCCTGCGGGGCTCCTGGCGCCGCCTGCTCGGCACCGCCGCGGCCCCGGGGGCCGCTGGCAGCTCGGCCGAGTCCCTCACGCCGTTGGGGATGCTCCCGGCTCCCTGTGCCCCGCCGGCGAGGGGCAGCCCCTGGGGCGGGTGGCAGGGTGGCTCCCTGGCAGGGGGATGCCCGCAGGAGCGGATTTCAGCTTCGCCAGGAGGAGACATTGGAGCAGAGGCTTCGTGGGAAAGAGGTCTGGAAAGGCAGAGGAAGGAACCAGTCCCACAGGGAAGGGCAAAGGTCCAGCGGAAGAGAACCTTCGGGCTGCAGGGAGCTGCCAGCTGCGGCGGCAGGAGAAGCTGGCACGGGAGGTGGGGGGTGGGTGGGCGAGGCGCCAGGGCTGTGTCTCTGAAGCCCTCCTGCCACAGCTCAGCGCCGCCGGGCCGGCAGCCGCGGGCGCAGCGCGGGCACGGGCGCGGTCCCTGCCGGCGGTGCCAGCCTCAGTGTCGCTTCAGTCCCCCGCTGGTGTGCTGGGCAGGCAGCCTGGGCAGGCAGGGCTCGTCGGGCAGCGGGTCGTGGGAGAAGACAGAGTCCTCCCCCGAGGAGCAGGTGGAGCTGCGGGTGTCCGGGAAGCCAGGGGAATACTGATCCAGAGGCATGGAGAGGTCCAGGTACTCCTGGGGGGCACAGAGCCCGAGGGCAGGCTGAGGGAGGGGCCGGGCAGCCCCCCGGGCAGCGCCCGGCCCGGGCAGGGAGGGGGCAGGCTGGGGCTGGGGGCTGCCAGCTCTCCTACCTGGTTGGAGGTCATGGCCACGATCCTGTCCAGGTCTTCCACCAGCTGCTTGAAGGTAGGTCTCTGGGAGGGCACAGCGTGCCAGCAGTCCCTCATCATCATGTACCTGGGGGGGCACAGGGGAGCCAGGGCTCAGCACAGAGAGACAGCAGCTGGGGCTGGGGACCCCACGCCCATGGGAGGCAAACAGCACCCAGGGATGGACTCCACCACCTCCCTGGGCAGCCTGTGCCAGTCCCTGACCACTCTGGCAGCGAAGGAATTTTTCCTCATCTCCAACCTAAGCCTCCCCTGGCACAATCTCAGGCCAGTTCCTCTACCACCTGATCCTAGGGAGCAGAGCCCAGCCCCCACCTCACCCCAGCCTCCTCTCAGGGAGCTGCAGAGAGCAATGAGGTCTCCCCTCAGCCTCCTCTTCTCCAGGCTGAACACCCCCAGGCTGCCCCAGCTGCTCCTCCCCAGACCCCTCACCAGCTTTGGTGCCCTTTGTTGTCCCTGGCTGGGCAGGGGCTGCCCTTGGGGTACCAGCACCCCCTTCCTTCTCCCCACACTCACAGCTCATTGGTGCAGTTGCTGGGTTTGTCCATCCTGTGACCTTCCTTCAGCAGCTTGAAGAGCTCCTCGACAGGCACCCCAGGGTAGGGTGACCCCCCCAGGGTGAAGATCTCCCACAGCAGCACACCAAAGGACCACCTGCCCGGGGCAAACACAGGGCTGAGGCTGGGGCACCCAGCTCTGGGGAGCTGCCCCCTCAGCTCAGAGCTTTGGGTTCAGAACAGCTGCTCTGGCATGGGTTGGGAGCACTGAGTTAGGACAGGTGGCAGCTGGTGGCCTCCTCTGCAGCTCCTGCTGTGTGCAGGACCAGGAGGGAGGGACCTCAGCACCACAGAGTCACAGGATGGGTTGGGTTGGAAGGGACATGCAAGACCATCCAGTGCCAATCCCCTGCCATGGGCAGGGACACCTCCCCCCAGCCCAGGCTGCTCAAGGCCTCATCCAGCCTGGCCTTGAACACCTCCAGGGAGGGGGCAGCCTGTGCCACTGTCTCCTCACCCTCCCTGGAATGAACCTCACCATGCTGAGGTGCAGGCAGCCAGGTGGCCAGGAGCACCCTGCAGAGGAGGGAGGGTTCCCCCAAGAACCAATGAGCCAGTTTTGGCTCCTCATCCCCGCCCCAGCCCGGCCCAGCCTTCGTGCCAGGGCAGTGCCCGCTGGGCGCTACTCACACGTCGCTCTGGTGGGTGTAGATGCGGTCAAAGAGAGCCTCGGGGGCCATCCACTTCACTGGCAGGCGGCCCTGGCACAAGAGAGAGCCCCACATTGGCTCCATGGCACCAAGGAGCATGTGGGGCAGGGCAGGGGCACAGCTCTGCAAGCTCACAGAACCATGGAGAAGCCCTTGAAGGTCTTCAACCCCCACCAGCAACCCAACCCCACCACGGCCCCAGGTGCCATGGCCACAGGGTTCCTGAACCCCTCCAGGGCTGGGGACTCCACCACCTCCCTGGGCAGCCTGTGCCAGTCCCTGACCACTCCTGCAGCACAGAAATTTTCCTCCTCTCCAACTTAAGCCTCCCCTGGCACAATTCCAGGCCATTGCCTCTCCTTCTATCACCTGATCCTAGCCAGGAGAGACCAACCCCCAGCTCCACTGCAGCCTGCTCTAAGGAGGTGTTGGCAGGGCGGGTTGGGAGGCGTTGGCAGGGCAGGTGAGGCAGGGTGGGTTGGGAGGCAGGGTGGGTCGGGAGGGGTTGGCAGGGCGGGTCAGGAGGGGTTGGCAGGGTGGGTCAGGAGGTAGGGTGGGTCAGGAGGCATTGGCAGGGTGGGTCGGGTCGGGAGGCAGGGCAGGTCAGGAGGCGTTGGCAGGGCGGGTCGGGAGGTGTCGGCAGGGCGGGTCGGGAGGTGTCGGCAGGGCGGGTCGGGAGGCAGGGTGGGTCGGATCAGGAGGCAGGGCGGGTCGGATCGGGAGGCAGGGCGGGTCGGGAGGCAGGGCAGGGCGGGTCGGATCGGGAGGCAGGGCGGGTCGGGAGGCGTTGGCAGGGCAGGCCGGGAGGTGTTGGCAGGGCGGGTGGGGAGGCAGGGCGGGTCGGGAGGCGTTGGCAGGGCGGGTGGGGAGGCAGGGCAGGTCGGGAGGCGTCGGCAGGGCGGGTGGGGAGGCAGGGCGGGTCGGGAGGCGTTGGCAGGGCGGGTGGGGAGGCAGGGCGGGTCGGGCGGCGTTGGCAGGGCGGGTGGGGAGGCAGGGCGGGTCGGGAGGTGTTGGCAGGGCGGGTCGGGAGGCGTTGGCAGGGCAGGCCGGGAGGTGTTGGCAGGGCGGGTGGGGAGGCAGGGCAGGTCGGGAGGCAGGGCGGGTCAGGTTGGGAGGTAGGGTGGGTGGGGTCGGGAGGCAGGGTGGGTCGGGAGGCAGGGCGGGTCAGGTTGGGAGGTAGGGTGGGTTGGGTCGGGAGGCAGGGCAGGTCGGGAGGCGTTGGCAGGGCGGGTGGGGAGGCAGGGCGGGTCGGGAGGTGTCGGCAGGGCGGGTGGGGAGGCAGGGCGGGTCGGGAGGTGTCGGCAGGGCGGGTGGGGAGGCAGGGCGGGTCGGGAGGCGTCGGCAGGGCGGGTCGGGTCAGGAGGCAGGGCAGGTCGGGAGGTGTCGGCAGGGCGGGTCGGGACGCCCCTGGTGCCGCCCTTGCCCCCCCAGCCCAGCCTGCTGCCCCCCGCTCACGTTTGTGGTCTTCTTGTAGTAGTCGATGTGGTGGATGTCCCTGGCCAGCCCGAAGTCGGCGATCTTCATCACGTTGTCCTCGGTCACCAGCACGTTCCTGGCTGCCAGGTCCCTGTGGATGCACTGAGCAAGCGTGGGGCTGTCAGGAGGGCCCAGAGCCCCTCGGGTGCCTCCCCGTGGCGAGACGGGCAGGGGGGAGGGGTGCGTTACCCCTGCCCCTGAGCTGCCAGGCTCCCCGCCGCGGGCGCCCAGCGGCTCCTCACCTTCTTGGAGGCCAGGTACTCCATGCCCCTTGCCACCTGGTAGGCGCAGGAGACCAGGTCCTTGAAGGAGAGCTGCTCCTCGGGGACCCTGGTGGGGTTGTAGCAGTACTCCATGCCCGGGGGGCGCCGCGCCTGCAGGTACTCCCGCAGGTTGCCCTTGCTGGCGTACTCCACGATCACATAGAGAGGGCCTGTGGGCAGGGGGGGTCAGCAGCTGCACCACGGAGCAGGGGGGCCCAGCCCCGTGGCTGTGGGGTCAGCCCTGCCCTGGTCAAAGGGGTCCCAGCCCCGTGGATGTGAGGTCAGCCCTGTCCTGGCACAGGGATAGTGGTCGGAGGGGGTGCCAGCCCCATGGGCACACAGCACAGGGGCAGTGGTCAGAGGGGTGCCAGCCCCGTGGGCACATGGCACAGGGGCAGTGGTCAGAGGGGTGCCAGCCCCGTGGGCACAGGGGCAGTGGTCAGAGGGGGTGCCAGCCCCGTGGGCACAGGGGCACTGGTCAGAGGGGGTGCCAGCCCCATGGGCACACGGCACAGGGGCAGTGGTCAGAGGGGGTGCCAGCCCTGTGGGCATAGGGGCACTGGTCAGAGGGGGTGCCAGCCCCGTGGGCACAGGGGCAGTGGTCAGAGGGGGTGCCAGCCCCATGGGCACAGGGCACAGGGGCAGTGGTCAGAGGGGGTGCCAGCCCCATGGGCACATGGCACAGGGGCAGTGGTCAGAGGGGGTGCCAGCCCCATGGGCACATGGCACAGGGGCAGTGGTCAGAGGGGGTGCCAGCCCCATGGGCACAGGGGCAGTGGTCAGAGGGGGTGCCAGCCCCGTGGGCACAGGGGCAGTGGTCAGAGGGGTGCCAGCCCCGTGGGCACAGGGGCAGTGGTTAGAGGGTGCAGGGGGGATGTGTCCTCCCTCACCATCCTGCGTGCAGGCCCCCAGCAGGTTGATGATGTTCTTGTGCTTGCCAATCATCTTCATCATCTCCATCTCGGAGATGAGGTCGGACAAATCCTTCTCCGTGGCGTCAGCTACAGGGGGGGAGCAGCCAGCAGCTGGGGGTGGGCAGGCTGGGTGCCCCCCACACCTTGCACACCCCCAGCGTTGTGCCAGGACCACCCCCCTGCCCCCTTCTGGCTGCCACTTACCCTTGAGCATCTTCACTGCCACCTTGGTCACTCGGTTTGGTTTGTCCTTGTCGAGGCCAATGGCCTCTGCCAGCACCACCTGCCCGAAGCAGCCTTCTCCCAGGGGCTTGCCCAGGATCAGCCTAGAGGGGAGGAAAGACCCTGATGGGAGATGGAGGGGGGGGACTGGTGGCCACGGGTGGGGGGAAGCAGGTGGGTCACCAGCACTGGCAAATGGCATTGGTGGTGCCACCAGCCCCAGCCAGGCTGCTCTGCCAGCTTGTCCCCAGGGCAGCAGGGACAGGACTGTGACAGGACCAGAGGGAATGGAGGCTGAGGGGGCTACAGGAAAGCTGGGGGGGCACTTTTTGGGGTGTCAGGGAGGGATAGGACTGGGGGGGGATGGAGCAAAGCTAGAAGTGGGGAGATTCAGATTGGATGTTAGGAAGAAGCTCTTCCCCATGAGGGTGGTGAGAGCCTGGCACAGGTTGCCCAGGGAGGTGGTGGAAGCCTTAGCCCTAGAGGTGTTTGCAGCCAGGCTGGCTGTGGCTGTGAGCAACCTGCTGTGGTGCGAGGTGTCCCTGGCCATGGCAGGGGTTGGGACTGGCTGAGCCTTGAGCTCCCTTCCAGCCCTGACAGTTCTGATTCTATGGATACCAACTCCAGCCCAGGAGGCTCCACCTCAGCACGAGGAGGAGCTTCTGCACCGTGAGGGTCCCAGAGCCCTGGAGCAGGCTGCCCAGGGAGGTTCTCTGGCGCCTTCCCAGCCCTGCCTGGATGTGCTCCTGGGTGACCTGTGCCGGATCCTCTGCTCCTGCTCTGGCGGGGGGGCCAGGCTCCATGCCCTCCAGAGGTCCCTCCCGGCCCCCGCGAGGCTGCGGCGGGTCCTCACCTGTCGCGGGGCAGCTCCCAGCGGGGGTCCTCGGGCAGCTCGTACTCGGAGACCCCTGCCAGCATGGGGGTGCCGCTGGAGGAGAGGCGCGAGGGCCGCACCAGCAGCACGCCGGAGTTCATGGAGGAGCTGGAGTCAGCGGACACCTGCGGGGGGCCGTGGGTTACCTCCACGTGGGGGCTCACCCCGCCGGCGGGCAGATGCAGCCAGGAGCCTTCGTGCACCCCCTGCCACCCCCCCCCGGCCCCTGCTGCGGTTGGATCTGCTCAGCATCTCTGTCAGTGGTCTGGATGAGGCTCCCTCGGGGGCACCGAGGGAGTGGCTGTGTTGACCTGCTGGGCGGTTGGAGGCTCTGAGGGAGGATCTGGCCAGCCTGGATCCATGGGCAGAGGGCAATGGAGTGAGGCCAACAAGGCCAACTGCTGGGTCCTGCACTTGGGTCACAACAACCCCAGGAAGGCTCCAGGCCTGGGGCAGAGTGCCTGGTGGAAAAGGACCTGGGGGGGTTGGCCAGCAGAGGGTCAGGATGAGCCAGCGCTGCCCAGGTGGCCCTGAAAGCCACCAGGATCCTGGCTTGGATCAGCAGTGTTGTGGCCAGCAGGAGCAGGGCAGGGATCATGCCCCTGTACTGGGCAGTGGTGAGGCCACAAGGCAAACACTGGGGTCAGTTTTGAGCCCCTCACTCCAGGAAGGACACTGAGGGGCTGGAGCAGGTCCAGGCTGCCCAGGGCAGTGCTGGAGTCTCCATCCCTGGAGGGGTGTCAAAGCCATGGAGATGTGGTGCTGAGGGCCAGGGTTACGGTGGTGCCCTGGCAGTGCTGGGTTAAGGGTTGGGACCTGAAAGGTCCCTTCCAGCCCACAGGATTCTGTGGCTCCATGAGAATCCACAGCCTGGGAATCTCCTTCCTCACTGTGCTGCTGGCCTGGGGCACAGCCAGGGACGGGCACAAGGCTGGAGGGGGCGGCACAAGCAGCAGGATGAGCTGATGCCAGGTCTCCCCCCACCCGTCCTCCCCTAGAAGCTCCCCCCCAGGGGGCAGGGCAGGGGTGGCAGGGGGGCAGTAGGTGCAAACAAACCCCCTCTCTACTTTCTGTTACCTGTCTGCGCAGGGGGATGCTCTTGGCCAGCTTGTGCACGGCCAGCTGGCTGTTGAAGTCTGACTTCTTGGTGGTGCTCTTCATCTTGTAGATGATGACTGTCACCACCATGCAGCAGATGAGGAAGGCCCCGGTGCAGTAGATGATGATCTCCAGGTAGAGAGGGGAAGTCATCATGGCAGGGGTGTCCTCAATAGCTGGGTCAACGTGAACAGGGCATTAGCGCCTGAGAGCCTGCCCCGGGGCTGAGGAGCAGGATGGTGCTGGGGGAAGCCCTCACAGCTCCTCCTGGTGCTGGCTGGGGACTCGCTGTGCAGCGCTGGTGCAGCGTGGGGCAGGGCCATGGGGGCTGCACATCCACCCAGCTTGGCTGCACCCATGGGCACCTCGCCCCCAGGGCTGTGCAGGGCTTCTGAGGCAGCTGAAGGTACGTGGGGGGGCCATGGGGGGCACCTGAGGGAGGGGTGGAGTTGGGGGGCACTGCTGGGGTGAGGTGGCTGTGCCAAGGCAGTGGGCATCTCTGGTTGGGGCTGCTCTGGAGTCTCTCCTGCAGGGATGGGGCATTGTGGGCACCCCTGGGGACAGGTCCCCTTCCCATCAGCTATGCTCTGCCCACACTGCTAGGCCCTGGGGGGCTGGGGGCTCCCCTGAGTGTGGTGGGGTAGAGAGGGTGGTGGGATGGAAACAGGGAGGGGGATGGAGAAGGGTTGTGGGATGCAGAGGCGGGGTGGGATGCCGGGGGGAGGGGATGCAAAGGGGTGGGTGTGCAATGGCGGGGGGGTGGGGTGTGCTCCAGCAGTGCCTGGGGCTGTGGCAGCCCAGGCATTACCAAGGGGCTACTCAGGGCAGAGCATCCAGGAGCAGCTCCAGTGGCAGCCATCTGCCATGGGACCCTCAGGCTGGTGGGGAGGAGGGTCCTGTCCCCCCCATGCCATGAAGCAGACCCTGCTTGGGTGGCAGAGTTGGTGTCAGTGCCATGAGCAGCTCGGAGCAGCTGCAGCCATGCAGCAGGGTTCAGTGTGGCTGCAAAGTGTGGTGAGCCTGGCAGGGTGGGAGCTGCCATGGGACCCCCCTGGCAGCACCCCCAACCTGACCCCTCCCCAAAGATCAGAGCCTCAGAGAGAGAGCTGTAAGAGGGAGCTGAAGATTTGTGTCCCACCTCCGAGCACACCCAGCTGAGCAAGCAGTGGCTGATAAGAGGAAGAGTTTTTGGCTGGGGCCAGGCAGCACCCAGGGGCCCAAAAACTTCCCCAGCTGCAGTTATCAGCCCCTGGCACATGGATGCCCGAGGAGCAGCATCCATGGGCACCAGCAGCACAGCAGAAGCAACACACAGCCCCAGCATGGCTCCTGTGCCACAGGGCAAGGCCAGCACCCCCAGCAGCAGGGTGGGCACTCGGGCAGCACTGCCAGCACCCCCAGGCCCTGCTGCCATCCTGCTGGCTGTGCCCCGTGGCACAGCACCATCCTGCTCCAACAGCCCCTTGGTTAAGTTCCCCTAGGTATGCATTGCCTGGGCCAGGGAGAGAGCAGGGCGCAGACCCCCATTGGGGCTGCAGGGTAGGGGGAGATACATCCCATCCTGCTCCAGCTGTGGAGGGGACTCACAGCTGTCTGTGTCCCAGTTCTGGGTGGGGGACAGACCCCAATTTGGGAGTGTAGGGAGGGGTAGAGGGCAGGGGGGATGCATTTCCCATCCTGCTCCAGCTGCAGAGGAGCCCTGCAGCTGCCTCAGTGACCAAAACTGGGGGGGGAGGGGGACACAGACCCCAATTGGGGGTGCAGAGTGGAGTAAGAGGGCAGGGGGGATGCATTTCCCACCCTGCTCCAGCTGCAGCTGTCCCAGTGAGCAGAGCTGGGGGGGTCAGGGGGCAGCTCTCTCCCGGACTGCAATGCATACATTGGAAAACAGGGAGGAAAGGGAGAGGAAGAGGAGTAAATACCTTCCAGAACTGTCAACCATGCAGAGTGATGGGAGATCCCAATAGAATTACCAGCCAAACAAGTATACTCCCCAGCATCCTCAAAGGAGACATTCCTTAAGTGCAGCACTTCCATCTCCTTGTCCGTGGTGTTAACGCCAGCGGTCTGGGGGGGCAGAGGTGGAGGCCAAACAGAAACCAAAACAAAACAAAAGAGAGACAGGGAGAAGCAAACCACATGAGATCACCTGGGGAGGAGGCCAGAGAGGAGGGAGAGCCCAGTCTCATTTGCCAGACCCCCAGGGAGCAGACAGAGACCACGGCAGAGACCTGCTAGAGAGACCCTCCGGATGACCACTCATCCACCTAAGGAGATGCTGTTACAAACCCTTCACCACAGGCAGGGTGCTCCCATCTGAGCATGCTGGCGATGGGCTCCATGGAGAAATAGACCTCGGGCAGGGCTGGCTGCTGGCTGTGCACCACGTGGGGAGGGGCACAAGGACGGAGACAGGAGGGCAGCACACGTGGGGGATGCAGGCAGGGACCTGGGTGCGGTGGTGCCGGGCCCACCAGGGCAGCACCGATGGCAGCACCTCGGGCAGCATCAGCTGGGCTCAGTGACCTTAAGAGATCCTTTCAACCAAAGCTGTTCCCTGAGTCTATGACCTGTATCCAGTCTGGGGCTCCCCAGTTCCCGGGGGACAGGGATCTGCTGGAGAGAGTCCAGCAGAGGCCCCAAGGATGACTGGGGGACCTGAACATCTCTGCTGTGAAGAGAGACTGAGGGGCCCTGGGGCTGTTTAGTTTTAAGGGAAGGCTGAGAGAGGAGCTGGGTGAGGTCTGCAGCTCACTGAGGGGTGGGTGTCAAGGTGCCAGGCTGCTTTAGGTGCTGCCCAGTGATAGGTCACGGAACAGCTACCAGCTGGAGCCCAGGAGGTTCCACTTCAACAGGAGGAGAAACTTCTTTGGTGTGAGGGTGCTGGAGGCCTGGAGCAGGCTGCCCAGGGAGGTTGTGGAGTCTCCTGCTCTGGAGACTTTCAAGACCTGGATGCATTCCTGCGTGACCTGCCCTGGGTGCCCCCACTCTGGCAGGGGGCTTGGACTGGATGATCTCCAGAGCTCCCTTCCAACCCCTATCACCCCCTGACTCTCTGACCCGGCTTCAGGGGCAGCCCCAGCGCCTGCAGGAGGGGGTGGGAAGCAGAGAGGACAGAGGGCAGGACACACAGACAGAGAGCACAAGCCCTGGCCAGCCCTGCCGGGTATTTTTCCATGGTTTGTCACACCAGAGACCACAGCAGAAACCAGAGAGCCCAGAGTTGTGCTTTCCAGCAGCCCCAGGGGGCACGGCTGCCGTTACCTTGCGCCAGGGGTCTGGTGACCGTGAGCCACGCAGACTGGTTGGCCTCGCCAATATAATTGGAAACCTTACACACATACTCCCCGCTCTCCGCCTCTGTCACATTATACAGGGTCAGCACCTCCGCATCTGAGCTATTAATCCCCGAGTGCTGGAACAGACCAACGACACCGAGTCACACCCCTGCCCCCCGCCGTGCCCCCGGCGCCGCCCCCGGCACCGCCCCGGCGCCGCCCCGGCGCTGCGCCCGCCCCGCCGCCGGGGCTGGGGGGCACGGGAGGCGAGGGCTGGGTGGCCGGGGTGAAATCCTCTGCCCTAGGGTCCGTGGCTGGGGATGGCTCTGCACCCCGGGCATGCGGCTCTGCACCCTGGGGACGTGGCTGGGGATGGCTCTGCACCCCGGGCATGCGGCTCTGCACCCTGGGGACGTGGCTGGGGATGGCTCTGCACCCCGGGCATGCGGCTCTGCACCCTGGGGAAGTGGATGGGGATGGCTGTGCAGCCTAGGGACACGGATAGGCACCCTTGGGGACATGGGTGGGCACCCCAGGGACATGGCTGTGGACCATGGGGATGTGGCTGGGGACAACTGTGCAGCCTAGGGACACGGATGGGCACCCTTGGGGATATGGGTGGGCACCCCGGGGACATGGCTGTGCACCCTGGGGATGTGGCTGGGGACAACTGTGCAACCTAGGGACATGGATGGGCACCCTTGGGGACATGGATGCACACCCCAGGGATGTGGCTGGGGACAGCTGTACACCCTGGGGATATAGCTGTGCACCCCTGGGGACATGGCTGGGCACCCCAGAGCTTGGCATCCCAGCTGGTCTGCTCACTGTGAGGGGTCCCACAGGCACCCAGGGGGTGGCCAGGGCAGCTCAGGGGCTCAGCTCCCTACCTCCAGCATTGTGCTCCCCCCATGCTGGCCACACTAGCCCCAGGGCGTCTGCCTGTGGGGGTGCAAAGGGACTGCACCGGCACCCCCCTGCCCTCCTCTCACCCTGTGCTCCTCCAGGCACCCTGGCACGGAGCTGGTGACGGCTCTGGGGCTCAGGCTGCCTCAAGGCTGCTTGGCTGGTGGTCAGCTGGTGGTCCCCAACCACAGGTAGCTCCTTGTGGCCACTGTCCCACAGGGCTGCCACTGCCCCACTGCCTCCCCAGGGGCAGGGGGAGCCTTCTGGGGGGCAGGGGCTGGGGCAGGCTGCTGTGAGGCTTTACCTTCAGGATCTGCACGTAGGGCAGGTTGTCAGGGCCGATCTTGCTGCCGTTCACCTCGATGTGCTTCAGCCACTGGATGTGGGGCTGGGGGTCGCTGTAGACCTTGCAGACAAACTCCACATTGCTGCCCAGGGCCACAGTCTTGTTGGCAGGGAGCCCTGCCTGCAGGATGGGTCGGTGTGGGGAGCGCTCTGCGGGACCCAGGCACATGGGCACCTTAGGAAGGGGCTCGGGGTGCTCAGTCCCCCCCCAACAGGGGAGCAGCTTCCTCACACGGGGGGGGCACCCTGCAACCCCTCCCCATCCGTGAGGAACCTCATGGGGTGTGCCCATGGGGTCCAGGCACCTCACCCCCTTGCAGTGGGGTGGCAGCAGTCAGGAGGGCCTGGGGTGCCAAAGAAAAGCAATTCCCAGCATGGAGTCCCCGAGGTTTGGGGAACCTCTTGGTCTGCTCTTGTGCCATCACTGCCACCAAAAAAGGGTGGTGGGCATTGCAGTGTCCCCATGGCCTGGCTGGCACAGAGTGCTGCTGGAGGAATGCAGAAGAGAAGGGAGGCTACAAAAGGGTTAGGAGGACTCTGGGCCCCATCACAGCAGGCTCCATCCCTCCTCATGGCACCAAAAATGATGCTCAGAGGGCTGGAGAACCTCCACTATGGGGACAGGCTGGGAGAGTTGGGGCTGCTCAGTCTGGAGATGGTTCCAGGGACACCTCAGAGCAGCCTCCAGTACCTGAAGGGGCTCCAGGAGAGCTGGGGAGGGACTTTGGACAAGGACTGGGAGTGACAGGATGAGGGACAATGGCTTTGAGCTGGGAGAGGGCAGATTGAGACTGGAGATGAGGAAGATGAGTGAGGGTGAGGAGACTCTGGCACAGGTTGCCCAGGGAGGCTGTGGCTGCCCCCTCCCTGGAGGTGTTTAGGCCAGGCTGGATGTGACCTTGAGCAACCTGTGCTGCTGGGAGGTGTCGCTGCCCATGGCAGGGGGCTGGCACTGGATGAGCTTTAAGGTTCCTTCCAACCTGAACCATTCTGTGTTCCATGAATCTATGAAAAAAGGCTCCCTGGGGACAGGTGAAATCCCAGTGTGGGGACAGGGAAGTCAGAACCCATTTGGGGGAAGGAAGGGGGGGGGGGGGAGGGGGGCGTCAGAGGTCAAACAAACCTAAGGAGGGCCCCAGGCGCTCCTGAAGCTGCTGCCACTGTGGTGAGTCAGCATTAACAAACCTCTTTGTTCCCCTCCTGACTGTTCCCTTCAGTTTGCTCAGTGTAATCAAATTAAATCACATTTTTAATGCTTCATTTAGTGGCATTTAGAGCAGCTCCACATGTGGAAGTGCTCAGCCCAGCCTGCCCAGCTGGGAGCTGTGGCTAATAAGGCCATTAGAAAAAGTTTCTGTCTGCTCTACCAAATTGTTTCCACCACAACCCAAATAAATAACAATAAGTTAAAAAACCCAAAACACCCAAAACAAACCCCAAACCAACCCCCCCCCCCCAAAGCCCCTCAGGATGGAGTTCAGGTGATCCCTCTCCTCCCTGCCTGCTGCTGTGCCACAGAGGTGCAGGGCAGGCTGGGCAGGTGGGACAGGGACCCTGAGTGGGGGACCCAGGGGCAGCCCTCCCAGCCCTGCAGCTCCTCACCCACAACATCCAGCTGGTAGGTGTGGTTGATGCTGCCATACTTGTTCTCCACGATGCAGGTGTAGTTGCCCTTATCAGATGGCACCACCGAGTCCATGATGATGCTCCAGGTGGCATAGCGGACCTGGGGGGCACGGGGTGGGGGTGGGGCGACACCAGCCTGTTAGGTGGCAAGCCCCTGCCACCTCAGAGCTGCCTCAGCCCCCTCAGCTGAACACAACTCTGCCTTTGAGGTCACCTTGCCCCTCTCCTGCAGAGGGACCCTAATTGCTCCCAGCTGTCCCGGGACCGCCCCGCGGCGCAGCCAACTGCACCCAGAAGCAGATGTTGGGAGCTGAGCCTGAAGGGCTGGCCCAGCCTGCAGGGACAGCCCTCTCTGCTGGCCCCAGCCTGAGCAGGGAACAGAGCAGCATTGTTCCCCCACTGCCACAGCCCAGGAGGAGCTGCTGCCACCAGCTGGTGCTGGGCTTTGGATCCACCCTGTGGCTGGAGCTGGCACGGTGCTGGGCACCCTGCAGGCTGCACACCGTGCACCCAGGCTCCTCTGAGGGTGCTGCTGATCAGGGTCCTCTGGGCTGGGAGTGCTGCCTAGGTCCCTCCTGGCTAAGGGGCATGGGGACAGCTCTCCTACCCTGCTGCAGCTCCTCCTGGCAGGATCTGCCCAGGCCCTGCTCCCTGCTGGGGTGGCTGCTTTCCTCTCTCCCACTTGGAAAGTGCTTATTTCCACAGCCCCATTAGCCACCCAGGGCACTGTGCTGTCACCACCTGGGGAGCCACAGTGCTGCCTGCGTCCTTCCCTGGGACGTGACACACAGAGCCAAGCTGTGACGTGGCCACATTCCTGCTGCATGTCCCTGGCACCTGGCTGGAGCCTGGCATGGGCTCTGCAGCCAGATCCCATTCGGTGCCGAGTGAGCAACCGAAGCCATGGCCCCGCAGCACCCACCCTGGGCTGGCTCCGGGGGTCCCACCCGAGGGGACACCCACCAAGGCACGTGAGCCCTGGGCAGGCTGCAGCCCTGCTCCAGAAGACTTCAGAGATGACCAAAGGGGACACTGCTCCCTTGGAAGGTCACCTGGGGGTGACTGGGCTGGAGCTGCCCCCAGCAGCCCAGGAGCCCCCACGCCTGCCGGGGACGCCCAGACCCCTGCCGTCGGCAGGGGATTAGGCAGAGGCAGGCTGGCTTCACCCTCCCCCAGGGGCTGAGCTGCTGCAAACATGACCCAGAAGCAGGTCAGTGCCGTAGGGCTCCTGCAAGAGGAATGCCAGAGGGGCCCATCTGCCCCTTCCTGGCCAGGGGGCTCGGTGCCTCTTAAGCTGCAGAGCCCCTTCTCAGTCCTCCCCCTCCCGGTGTCTCCCCAGAGCCTGCGCCCGGCTGGGCTGAGCCCCAGGGCAGCTGCCTGCGGCATCAGCAGAGGCAGGGAGCGAGGGGCTGCGTCCCCATCCCGCTGCCCCACACCCCCCAGCCCCCCAGCTCCGGTACCTTGTACCCCCCGATGCGGTGGTCGGGTTTGAACTCTTTGCCGTTCTTCAGCCAGCGCAGGGTGGGGTTGGGGGTCCCGCTGGAGGGACATTTGAACTTCACCGTTTTGGCAGCAGGGACTGCGTGGAGCTTCTTCTCCATCTTCTCAGGATAGGTCCAGTAGGGAGCAATGGCCTCTGGGGAGCAGAGTTGGGGGGTTCAGCACCGGCCAAACTCACTGCCCAGACCCACTGAGCCCTCAGCCACAGGGAGCTCCAAGGTCGCAGCCACCAGGAGCTCCTCTGTGTTGCAGGAGTCTCTGCCCACCCTCAGCTGCCCTCCTCCATTCCTGAGCAATGCCTGCACACCTGCCCAGCTTCCCCTTGACCCCCTCCCCCAAAAAAGCCCAGGGTGACCCCAGGGGCAAGCCCATCTTGCACCTACGGTTGGGCTTGGTGTTATCAGCCTCCTTCTCCTCCGAAGAGGAATCATCTTCATCATCATCATCTTCAGCAGAGGGGAGAGCATCTGCAAGAGAAAAGACAACCCAGCTGAGCAGCCATGCATGGACCCCTCCTGAGGGGGGCCAGCTGGGGGCCAGAGCATCAGAGGCTGGCAGTGTGGGGAGTGCCCCAGGGGTGGCTGGGGCAGGGCAGTGCTGCAGGATGCTGGGGACATGTGGGGAATCTGGGTGAAGGCTGTGCCCCATCCTGGGTGAACATCGTGCACCATGCCAGGGGAAGGTTTGGATGCCCACCAGCATGCCCAGTGCCTGCCATCCCAATGCTCACAGCCTGTGGGCATCGTGGAGCAATCTTCCCCCGCAAGGTGATTCCAGAGCTCCACACCCTGTGCCCAAGCACAGCTCCACACCCTGTGCCCAGCACCACCAACCCCTGAAGGGTGTTTGCCCAGCTCCTGTGGGCACAGAGACTCCCCAAGCCTTGGCAAACACCTCCCAGACCAAAGCCTTCCTTCTCCTCCAGCCTCACTCTCCGTCAGCACCAACGCAGCCCTTGGCTCATGCCCAGCACGTGCCCGCTCCTGGGGCAGCCCTGAAGCCCCCAGCCCCACGCAGACAAACCAATGCCAACCTCCAGCCGCCTCTCCCTGCACAGCAGCTCCCAGCAAGTCACTGCCACCACGCCAGGACCTCCTCTGGGCACCCAAACCGGGGGTGCAGCCCAGCCGGACGGCGCCGGCAGCCCGCTCCTGGCTCTGCAGCCCGGCCCCGGGGCCGCCCCTGCCCTGCGCCCGGGGGGCTGCCACCAACCTGAGACATTGACGGAGAAGTAGGTGGTCTCGCTCCCCGAGGGGCTGTTGGTCATGCAGGCATAGAGCCCTGAGTCCTCGGGCACCGCGTCCCTGACCTCTACCTCCTCGCCGGTGATGCGAGTCCGGTTGTTCTCCGCCAGCTGGACCCCGTCCCGCACCCAGTTGATGCTCTGGACGTCATCCCTCAGCCGGCAGCGCAGCTGGAGGAGGTCCCCGGGGTGGGCTGAGTAGGACTCCACTTCGATTTGTGCTTTGGGCAGGGCTGGAGGAGTTAGGAGAAGAGGGGAGAAAAACAGAAGGAGAAAAGAGATAGAGACCAAAGGAAACCATGCGGCTGCGGCGGCGGCTGCTGCTCAGGGGTTAGAGGCAACATGCACTGCTGGGATGCTCCTGGTGGCACTGCTGAGATGCTTCTGGTGGACCCTGCTGGGGCCCGGTGAGCCTAGGGAGGGGAGCCGGCGGCTGCAGAGCGGAGGGGAGGCAGAGGCTGCGAGCACCCCAAGCAGCACCAAGCGCTTTGCCCCTGCTCGGGGCGGCTGGGGAGCCCAAAACCACTGGCACAGCCCTCAGGGTCTTAGTCCAGCACTGCTCAGCTGCGGTGGGTTGCAATTACTGCCCCTCCCCCCACCCCCCCCCCCCCCATCTAGCACATCAGCCCAGAACAGGGGCTTTGAAATGGGGCAGAAACAGGCAACTTAAGACATCTCAGGCAGCATCATCTGCTTGGGCAGGATCCAGCCTCTCCTAGGAGCATCCCAAATCCCTGCTTGGCTCTGCCACCGCACAGGGGATCACAGAATCCCTTCAGGATCATCCAATCCAACCTTCCACCCAGGCTCCTGGGGTCCCCACCACCACAAGCGGGGAGCCAGCGAAGCGGATCAGGATCCCCCATGCCACCAGGACCCTTGTGCTGCTTAGAGACTTCAGGGCAGGGGCAGGAAGGCTGAGGGGACGAGGGGGCTGCAGCAGGAGAGCAGGCAGGGAGCGAGAGGCTGCGAGAGTGGCAGAGCCAGGAGAGGTCAGCCCAGGGGAGCTCCGGCAAACAGGTGCCGGCTGCGGCGATCCCGGTTGGTGACCCCGGGCAGGGAAAGCCACAGCTGCTCCCTGATGCCACACTTGTATGAGCACAAAGATCCTTTCTCTCCACCCTGCTGCTTCGTGGTCTGCTCTCTCCTGGCCACTGGTTGTGCAGGGATGGCTCCGTCCTCAAGCGCTGCCCTCCGTGCTGGTGGCACAGCGGCTCTGCCAGTCCTGGTTTCAAACCTCCTCTTCTGCAGGTTGCAAACCACCTCTGCAGGTTTCAAACCTCCTCTTCTGCAGGTTGCAAACCACCTCTGCAGGTTTCAAACCTCCTCTTCTGCAGGTTTCAAACCACCTCTGCAGCTTTCAAAGCCCAAGGAAGGGTTCTGAGCGTGGCAGCTCAGTGGGTGCCAGTCCTCCCCAGGACAGTGCAGTGAGGGCATCATCCTGGGATGAGCAGCATGGGCTGGGGTGCACAGCCCTGGGTCCTGAGTGCAGCTGTGGATGCTGCTCTCTGGATCAGAGCTGGAAGTATCCTGGAAGGAAGCACCATGATCCCTCTGCTTCTCCAGGCTGCCAGCTGCCCAGCCTCAGGTGAGCCAAAGGCAAGAACTGATGGTGTCCCAGGGGCACGACTGAAGGTCTCCACAGTGCAGCTGCTCTGTTTCAGAGAGGTCCAGAGCTGGAGTTGGAAAATCCCAGCAGAGATGCTCTGGAAATCTCCAAACTTCAGCCATCCCCACCAAGGGGTCAACCAGGGACCGAGGTGCTCAGTGGGCAAGAGCACAGCCATGCCTCTCCCATGGCACCCACGCAGCTCCCAGCAAGGCAATCTGCAAACCAGCAGCTAATTCTGAACACCCACAGCTTGCAAGCACCTTGCAGGGGCAGCACCACCCTCGCTTCCTGGTGCCACCCAGACACCAGCCATCAGACAACCACCAAACACCAGGCTGCAAGGGACAGCGAGCATCATCTGGGCACCACCTGCCCCATCCTCTGAACAGTTGTGGATCACCCTGGCCCCATCAGCTGCCCAAAGCTGGCACAGGGTCTCTGCCTGCACCAAAACCTCCTGCTGACCCCCCTAAAGCTGTGCCAGCAGAGGCTGGCAGCGAGCAGCACAGGGCCAACCACATGGCACCGCTCCTCCAGCACCCACCAGCAGCTCCGTGCTGCCAACAACGAGAGCTCAACACCTCAGAGAGTCTCATCTGGGAGCTGCACTTTGCCTCCTGGCCACTTCCCTGTTCCTCATGCTGTTGAGAAGCTTCATGGGGAAAGCATCCAGGAGCAGCTCCAGAGTTTCTCCTTTTTCTTTTGCGGAGCACTTGAAGGGAAGCAGCGAGCTGAGGAGGAGCCCACTCCCCCCAGCTGCCGCTAGAGCAAAGCCAGGGCTCCAGATCCGGCAGTAAGAGGTCACAAAGCGTTTTAAGGTGGAAGGTGAAGCCTGGTGGGATTCCCTTTGCGTCTTGCTTTCACAGCCCTCTTTCCCCCGGCTTTCTCTCGCAGGATGAGGCACTTCCAGCAGCTCTGATTTGTGTTTCAAGTGATTAGTCACAGGCATGCCCCCAGGCGCACACAATGCGGCGGCGCTCTCCCGTCGCCGGCCGTCTGAGCACCACGGGGCTCGGTCGCACCACGTCCTCCTCGCCCGTGTCCCTCCCTCCAGCACCGCAAGGTCAGGGAGCAATAAACAGCCACCAAAACCCAGCAGGCAGCTGCAGCCATATCTGCCCTTATCTCGCCCAGCTCTGCCCTCCCCCAGGCACCGAGGGCTTAGTCCTTATCCCACACAAGAGCCTGCAGAAGGTGGCTGGAGCTGGGAGGGTGTCCATCGCCCACGAATGTCCTCAGCGTCCCTGCTGCCTGTCCTTGGCCACCTGCACACGAGGAGCATGTGCAGGTCCAGCGTCCCATGCAGTGTGGTGGCTGCTGCTGGCCCTGCACCACCACACCACAGCTGTACCAACGCTGGGCAGTTACAGCCAGAGCACCTCTGTGGCCCAAGAGCTCCTAAGCATCACCTCCAAGCCTGACCTAGGAACCATCACAGGCTCCTGCTCATCAGCTCGCCAGAAAGGCCTGAGAGAAAACCTGCCTGTGCCAGCCCCGTGCTGGACCTGCAGCCTGAGGAGGAGGTGAATGGGGGCAGAGAAGGTCTTTGGATTGGGGAAGGACTTCCAACCACTCCAGTTTGAATCCTGGGCTCAGGAAAGCAGCATCCCAGGCTCAGGCCCCTGGGCACCCCATGCCAGTGCCACCACTCCTTTGGGCCACTAAACCATAGGCTCTGCTGCACCGAGGAGCCCGGGCGGGGGGGGGGCGGGGGTCCCCCGGCGTGTGGCCAGATCACTTTTCAAAGGAGCAGCCCCTTCCCCCCAGCCCCCTGAGCCAGAGGCTGTTTTGCATTAGCAGCATGACCGGGGAGGCGTCCAGAGTGATGGACGGCAGAGGGGAGGCAGAGGGCAAGGCAGGACCCTGCCCTTTGGTAACCCAAAGCACATCTCTGGCACTCGGCGGTAAGGCAGAAAAGGCAGTGTGGTGGGAACGGCCCCGAGAGGAGTTCACAGCCTAATGAGCATGTCCAGGGTAGCTCACCCTGAGGGCAGCCCTGGCAGGCAGGCAGTGCCCCACTGCCACCAGGATGGCCCAACTGGCACCAGGATGGCCCTGCTGGCACCAGGATGCGCACCCCCCCGGCACAATCTCACTGTCAGGGGCTCTTCCTTGGCTTCAAAGTACTGCTGGACCTTTAAGGGTGGCTCAGGGCACCCATGGCTCTTCCATGGGGCTTCAAAGCATCACTGGGCAGCCCAGCTCACACCACAGCTGAAGCAGTAAACCCCCTTGGAAACACAACTCAAACTCAAGGGTGGCAGTGGGTGCACAGGTCCTGGGGTGCCCCATGGCATGAACCACACTACCCTGAGTCCTCCATGGCTGGAGATGGGCAGGAGGAGCCCATTGGATTGCTGGACTCCACCAGCCTGAAAGGTCTCATTCTCATGTTTGGCTTTTTCTGTAACCCAAACCAAGGCACCAGGTGCAGCCCCTCGGCAGAGCCACCAGCCCGGCCGGCTGCTCCCCACGGAGCAAGCCCCAGGCAGCCACGTTAGCAGTTTAATTGGCCAGACAAATGCTTGGCTCTCCTCCCTGAGCCCTGCCCTGCTGCTGCCCAGCAAGGCTCAGGATGCTCCTGGCATCACACAAAGCTTGGTTGGAGCTGAGCAGTGCCTGGCAGGGCTGGGCTGGTTCTCCCCAGCCAGGCTGCATGGCTGCAGGGGTGGTTAGAGCTTCCTAAGAGCAACGTGGAGCGACAAGGAGAGCAAACACAACTCCAGAAAGCACCAAGAAAGAGCCATGGGTGCTTTGAGCCACCCAAAAAGAGCCAGTGGTGCTTTGAACCCCTGCAAGAAGAGCCAGGGGTGCCTTGACGGTCTGGAGAGAGCAGAAAAGCACAGCTGAGGCCTGGTACATTTCAGCTCTCTCTGTTTCCTTTTTAACCTAAACTCTTAGAATCACAGAATTGTTTGGGCTGGAAAAGGCCTCCAAGATCATCCAGTCCAACCATCAACCCAACACCACCATGGCCCCAGGTGCCATGGCCCCAGGCTTCTGGAACACCTCTTCACGGCAGGGAGGCAGCAGCAGCCTCCTGGGCTGAATCCCACAGGACAGAGTCCCATCCTATCCCAAGGCCTTGGGGACAGGAGCACTTTGGAGCCCACTGGGGAGCCCTGATGCCCAGGGCGAGGCAAGGATGGCATCTCCAGCCCCAGCAGATGGAGTCTCTGCTTCCAGACGAGCCCAAAAAGTGGATGCAGGCTGCAAGGGCCAGAGCAGCTCCTGGTGGGTTTATGACTTTATCCCAGCTTTGAAATGGAACCAAAAGCAGAGCCAAGAGCTGGCCAGATGGAGAGTGTCACCAAGTGCATATAACTGTCACCAGCTCCCCCAGGACTGGCCCCCACCAGGGCCAGGGATACTGGGCAGCAGCCCTGGGGAGAGCAGCAGCGCGGAGTAACCTTCCTCCCCCCACCGGCATTCTCCCCGCAGCCCAGGACCCCCAGGCTGCCGCATGCCAAGGAGCCCAGCCCGGAGCCCCCCGGGGCGGCGGGAGCCGCGGGCCGGCCGCGGCGATGGGGACGGCAATAAAGCGGCCAACAAAGCGCAGCGCGGGGACAATGCGGGCGGGGGGCTCGGGGCCGTGGCCGCCGGTTGCCCTGGAGACCCCAGCGGGGCTTTCCGAAGGTATTTCCTGAAGAAAAAGCACACACATGCCCGGCAGCCCCGCTAATCCCAACAGGAAGCGCTTACCGGGGACCTGGGGATTGGCTTCTTTCTTATTTAAAATCCTCCTCGCCCCGCTGCCCCCCCCCCGCCCCCGGCCCGGGCGGTGCCGCGGGGGTGCCCCCAGCAGCAGCCCTGCTGCCCCCGGGGGGATTGCGCGGCCCCAGCGCCCCTTCCCCGTGGAGCAGGGAGATGCCCACAGCCAAGTGTCAGGGGCTGGAGGTCCCCAGGGCTCTTCGTTGCGGGGGGGGTGTGTGGGGGTGATGGCACCCCTGGATCTTTCTTGAGGGGCTTCAGAGTACCCCGGGGTCTTTCTGTGTGGCTCAAGGCACCCACAGCTCTTCAGTGGGGCGCTCAAGGCACCCATGACTCTTTTTCAGGGGGATCAAGGCAAACCTGGCTCTTTTTAGGGGGCTCAAGGCACCCGTGGCTTTTCCTCAGGGGGGGCTCAAGGCACCCCTAGCCCTTCCTGACCAAGCCAGGAGGCTTCTCTTTACCCTCCTGCCCCTGGCTGCTTCCTCCAGCAGGCAGAGGAGGATCTCTGTGCTGCTCCACTCACTCTGGCTCCTCGGAGCCCCAGGTCCAGCGAAGCAGCACTTCATTAGCAGCCTCCCGGTGGTTTGCAAAGCCGCCAGGATAAATCCACCCCTCGCCCCCCGGGACGCCCCCGGCCAGGCTCGGAGCCCTGCAGCCAAGAGGAGCCCTCACGGGCAGCGGCTCCAGGCACAGACCCTCACCCCTGGGTTATCCCCAAGGGGTTCTGCCCATCCTGGGGGGCTCAAGTGGACACCCCAAAACACAGGGGTGCCTGTGGGTTGTTTGCAGCAACCCCCGGAGGTGCCTGGAGCAGGCAGAACTTCTGTTGCTCTCCCAGCGTCTTTCCTCACCCCTCACCATTCCTCTCCTCTCACCGTTCCTCACCCCTCACTGTTCCTCTCTCCACATGGTTCCTCTCCCCACACGGTTCCTCTCCCCACACGGTTCCTCTCTCTCCCCAGATCTCTCCCGAGGAGCCCTGGGGCTGTTGCACATGTTGGGGGGCTCAAAGCAGCCAGGCAGCCCGCAGAGGCGTGGGCTCCCCCCTGGCCGCGGGCAGGGCTCCGCAGGCCAGGCTCCGGCAGAGCGCTGCAGCTTTTCCCAAAGCCTCAGATTTCTTTCTTTTTTTCCTCCCCTCCTCAATTAAGGGCTGGAGTGACAGCATCCGAGTGGAAAGGCGGGAGGCAGGGAACAATGCCTGCTCAACAGGCTGGGAGGGGATGGATGGCCGGCAGCGTGATGCCCCAGAGGACACGGTGATGCCCCCAGGGACCGGGTGGCTGCAGCGATTGGGGTCTGGGGGTGCAGGGGGCTCGGAGGTGCTGGACACCCGCCCACCCCCAGCCCCCCCGCCCCGAGCTCTGGGAACGATCCTGGGCTGCTGCCACCAAATGCAAAAGGCTTCACAGCTGGGCAGGGATCTCTAAGCTGCTTGTGGGGCTCCAGGGAGGCTGCTCCAAACCTGGGGATCGCTGGGGCAAGGGGTGGGGAGCTGCAGAAACAAGGCGGGAGGGGGGCTGGACTGCAGGGAAATACAGGGTGGGGGGAGGGCAAAACTGAGAGCCAGCAGTGGGGACAAGCCAAGGACCCTCATTGTGCCACCTCCAGGGATGCTGACATCACATCCCAGGCTACAGCTGGGCCAAACAGCCCCAAATATCTTTGCTGCTGGGGGAGGGCCGGGGGGGGGGAGGGCAGATTGTGCCCCCATGTTCACCTGCAATCTTCCTGCCAGCACTGAGAGAGCTCAGAGCGAGGAAGAGGAGAAGGAGGAAGCAGAAATCCCCTGCCTGCAGGGATCCACAGAGGTGCCCAGGCTGAGCATGCTTCCAGCCCTGGATTTTGGGGTCCAGAGAGAGAACCCCCCCTGGGCTGTGGCTGGGAATAACAGAGTCCTGGGAGCCAAGACCCCAGTGACCCTACAGATGGAGGGGGAAGGGGAGGGTGGGGGTAAGGCTGTGGCCAGCTGGGTGTCTGGTGGCACTGGGGAAACAGGGTGGCACCAAGAAATGGGGTGGCACCAGGAAATTGGGTAACCCCCCCCAAAACCTGCCCCACCAGGGGCTTGGCTGCACGGGGAGGCAGCAGATGGCAGATGCAGCCCCCTGGAAAGTATCAGGGGCTCAGCATGCTCCAAACCAAGCTGCTCAAGGCAAGATCCCCACCACCAGCACCTCGCTCCCCCCCCTCAAAAACCTGCTCGGCTGCTTTGCTCGCCCCCCCCCCCACCCCCCACCCCCCGCCCCAGCGTCCCCCAGGCAGGGATGAGGCAGAGCCGGAGCGAGTGGTGGAAATGCCTGAAGAGCAGCGAGGACAATAGCAGACAAGGAGAGAGGGAAAAATTCCCCTCGGCAATTTTCTGCAGGTTTCTATTTAACCTGCAGACAAAGAGCAGCTTTGTGAGGAGGGCGACTGGAGGCTGCTCATGGAAATTTCTTGGCTTTTCCCCTTAGCCAGGGGTGGTTGGGTCCTGGGTGGTTTGTTGTTGTGTGTGTGTTTTAACCACCTCAAAATTTAGGGTGACTTCTAAAACGCAGTCGGTGCCCGTCGGGAGTTTAACTTGCTGCAGGTTTTGCAGCCAGGGAGAAGAGCCCCTGACAAAAGCAGGGCTCCCAGGCCCCCTCCCCACGCCACGAGGAGAGGCTGGGGATGGGAAATCCTCCTCCAGGGAGGGAGGCAGGGGCCAGGGCGGGCGTGGGGGATTACTGCTCCCTGAGAAGGGAGCTTAGCTGCCTCAGAACCTCGGAAACCAGAGCCCCATAAACATCCCCAGCAAAGTCCGGGGAAGCTGCTGCCCCCGCGGCAGAGGGGACCCGGGTGATGTCCCTGAGCTGGTGGCAGCGTGGGCAAGGACAACGATCCCAGCCCTGGGGACGCAGAGCTGACCCCCACGGACGTCCCAAGTGCCCCAGGGCCGGATCCAGAGCCCGGCCTGGCAAGTGACCCGAGGGGTGCTGGTGGCAGGGCCGCGGGTCCTGGCCCTGGACCGACTCTTCCCACCCCGCAGGTCCTGCCGGGAACATTCTGTTCCCACCAGCCAGCCCCGGAGCCAGGGGATGGACTCTGCCCCAGCCGGGCTCCTGCTGTGGCACTAATTGGGCCGCCCTGGTGAGAACCGTGTCGGGAAATGTTTCCAGAGGTTATTGTTAGCCCTGGCATGAGGCTGGCGAGGAACCAGCTCCCTCCTCTCCAACCTCTCCTCCTCCACTGCCACCGCCTGACGCCGCTCCCCAAACCCCGTGGGGGGCTGCAGGGCTCCTCCCAGCACCCCAGACCCCACCTTTGCTCACGGTAGCCTCTGATCACCCCAACAGCTGCCCCCAACGCCACAGCTGGGGGTGCAGGCCTCCAGTGCTGCTCTCCCGGGGGCACAGGAGCCATCCTCAGCCCAAACACCCCCTGAAAAGCTCTTCCAGGAAGAGTCCTCTCCCGAGACAAACATGTTTACTGCTGCTGCCTGCTTATTGACAGAGCCAAGCACGCCAATGGAAAAGTCTTGAGATGGTCTCCATGAGCAGAGCCCTGCCAGGGCTCCTCTCCAGAGCCCACAGCTCCCTGGGGACCAGGCACAGCTCATGGGATGCATCCCAGACCAGCAAGGTGCCTGCTGCTCAGCCAGCCATGGCATCTCAATGTGCTCCCAGCTGGCATCACCCAGCTGGTGTCACCCAGCTGTCCCCCACTGAGGCCAGCACAGGGACCCCAGCCCCAGCATGGTTTGCTTGGCCGTGCCAGCTCCCGTGCCACCCCCAGCCAGGGGCACAGGGGGTGTGGCTGCTCACTGGGGTGCCACACAGCGCTGTGCCCACCTTGGCAGCACCAGCAAGCAGCCTCTCAGGGGTTTGGTGGGAGGAAGAGGGAAGGGGGAGAGAGCCTTCAAAAGCAAAGCAGGACCCCACAGCCCAGACATTCTTGGGTAATTAAAACCAAACGCAGCAAGGCAGCAGCCCTGCGCCGTGCTGCCTGCTCTCGCTTCTCTGCCTCACCGAGGCGAGGGCCAAGGCTTTGAAACGCCAGAGCTCTGCCTTCCATCGGGGTCAGCTGTCTCCAGGGCCCTGTGACACCCCCCAGCCCATCCACTGCACCTCGGGGTGCCAGCAGGCGCTGGAGCTTGGCAGGAGCAAAGCCTCAGCCTGCCCACGGCAGGCCACAAGCCCTTGCCAGGCTCTGAGGGGCCAGCAGTGATGGGGAGCCAGGGAGGTGCTCTCAGCAGAGATGAGGGCTGCAGGAACTGCCTGAGCCACCCTCAGCTCTGAACCCAGCCCCGTGGGTATTCCCCAGCCTGGAGTATCGCTGTGGGATGCACTCACTCCCTGCACTGCCAGCTGGCAAAGCCTGCACTGCCACCCTGCACCCCAATCCCCATCCTCACTTGCTGAGCCCAGCCTCAGGGGAGGTGGGAGAAGGCTTCACACACATCTCAGGCTGCATATTGTCACAGGCAAGCAAGTGCCAGGGCACCGTGCCCACTGTGGGGACAGCCCCTGGGGCTTTGCATCCTTCTCCAGACCAACAATGCCACAAAGGTTCTGCCACAGTTCCCCTCCAGCTTCCAAACGCCTGCAGAGGATGCTGGAACCCTGCACGGGCTTTTTGTGCCCACAGATTGCTCTCAGCAGGTAACACAGTGCCACATCCCCACTGGCACCAGCTGGCAGCTCCTGGGTGGCCACATGGCACCGTGCTGCTGCTGCTGCCCACGGCTGGACCTCATGCCAGCCTCTACCTCTACATCGAGCATCTCATCACCAGAAGAGCAACGCAAAGGATGAGGGAGCTGGGAGCTCCCTGGGTGCTCCCTGGCACAGCCTTGGTGCTTAGCTCCTTGTCTTACCTTGGTCAGGCAAGGTGGGTGCCGGCCTGGCAGTGGAGAGTGTGGCTGTGACCAGCACAGCCCAAAGGATGAGGCACCTCCAGGTAAACATCCCACTGCTGCTGCTACTGCTCGGCGACTGCGCTCCGTGGCTCCCACTCCATCGGGACCCCGGGCTGGCCCCGGGCGGGCACGGGGTGGGGGGTCTCCGCCGGGCTGTCAGCCCCTCCGAGCTGTGGGGGAGGAAAGCAGAGTCAGGGCAGGGCAAGCTGCACTCCCACATTGCACCATCCAGCCCCTGCTCCACGCATGGGACGTGCCGGCCGCCGCAGGCGATGCTCCTCCGGCATCCAGGCCTGGGCCGTGAGGCGTCCCTGGCCCATGGTGGTGTGTCCCCAGCCCACGGGGGTACGTCCCCACGGACCCCTCCCAGCCTGGAGCGACCCAGAGCTGACTGGCAGGGCCACGTTCTCCTGCATGGAAGCACTGATGTGCCAAGAGTGAAACTGCTGGGTGAGCAGAACGGAGAGCAGCAGCACAGAGAGCAGCAGCACGGAGAGGAGCAGCACGGAGAGCAGCAGCACGGAGAGCAGCAGCACGGAGAGCAGCAGCAGAACGTAGAGCAGCAGCAGAACGTAGAGCAGCAGCAGAACGTAGAGCAGCAGCAGCACGGAGAGCAGCAGCAGCACGGAGAGCAGCAGCAGCACGGAGAGCAGCAGCAGCACGGAGAGCAGCAGCAGCACGGAGAGCAGCAGCAGAAAGGAGAGCAGCAGCAGAAAGGAGAGCAGCAGCATTTCACGTTCAGGGAGGGAGGGAGGTTGCAGCTCTCCTGCTTCCCTCTTGCCTGCCTAGAAGAGGGAGTCCTGCACGGGCCAAAATGTCTCCCCCTTTCTGAAGCAACCCCCCTTGGCCCAGGCTGGGTCACCACTGCCTGGCAGCTCCCAGAAACCTCTCTGTTTTCTTGAACTTTGCTCAAATATGAAATCAGCTCCAAACCTTGACAAGCTCTGGGGGACAGCAGGGATGGCTCTGCCGGGCTCCAGGAGGCCACTTCTCCCCTTTGCATTTGCAAAGGCCCTCCTGCCTCTCTCCCTTGTAGCCACAACTTCTCCTGCCCCCAATGTCCCCAGCAGCACCGGGACCCAGCACCAGCAGCACCGGGACCCAGCCTCTGCCCCACAGCTCGGCTGTGGCAATCCCATGCAACAAGACCAGGACCTGATGCTGTCCACGTCACGATGCCACCCCAAGGATGCCGAAGCTGCTGCTGCAAACCCCAGCTCCCCTCCACCCCCTGCAGCATCCACGGGGCAGGCCGGCAGGCAGCTCCCTGCCGCGGGGAGGCCCTCCCGGGGCCGAAGGGGTTAGCGGCACCGCTCCACGTGCGGCAGATCCCTTTCCACCGACAGCTGTTTGCAGCGCGGCTGCTTGGGGAGAAATCCCTCAGCTTCCAGGCCCAGTGCCGGGATCTGCTCTGTCCTTGCCAGCTCCCACGCTGGGCTCTCCAGTCCACCCGGCCCCAGCCCTTTCCCACACAAGGAGGCACCAAAAGCTGGGCTCTGACACAGGGAGACCCAAAACAGCCCAGTCCCGACTCAGGGTGCCCCACAATGTGCCTCCATAACCCTCTTCCCTCCTTCACTCCTTCCATCCCTGCCAGCTCCCGTGCTGAGCCTCCCCATCCCCATCCACCCCTGTCCCCTTCCCATGCCAGGAGGCATCAGAGCTGGGCTCTGGCACAGGGAGACCTGGCTCCCTGTCCCTGTCCCAGGATGTGCACTCTACAGCCCTCATCCCTCTGACCATCTCTCTCCCCATCGTGCTGGAAGCCAAAAGTTGTTGTTGGGGACCTGGAGCCAAAGCCTGAGCCTGGCCATCCCTGGCCAACTGCTCCCTGTGGCGTGGACCCAAGCGGAGCCCCACGCTCCACCCCCGCCACACATCTGTGGTGCCCCAGGACCGAGGTCCTGACACTGAGTTGTCCCTCAGGGCTTTGCTGCAGAGCTCGTGGTGAGATCCCTGCCCAGAGGATTGCACAACCCAAGCTTGGCTGTGCTGCTCTGGCCAGGACACTGCTGGCCCAGCGCTGCCTGGTGGGAGATGCTCCAAGAGCAGTGCAAGGACCAGGGTGTGGGCAGGATGATGCCATCCCCAACACCCTCCTCCAGGCCCCAGCAGCCAGAGGCTGGATGGATCCCCCCCGCACCCCGGGATGTAGCTCTACCTCCATACCCTGTAGCCCTCACCAAGCATCCTGAGCTCCTCTCACTCCTCTCCCAACTCACCCCAAATCCCTGTGCCGAGCTGTTCCCAACCTGCCGTGTGAGCGAGCTTCCCTCTCTGTGTGGTGTCTGCCTGAAGTATGGGCTGCTAACAACAGTGAGTAATAACTCCAGTGAGTAATGAGCCACTACTCATCCTCCCCAGGCACTTGCTCCAGCGTAGCTCTGGACATCCCTGTCCCAGCGACGGAGCGAGACCCTTCCCTCCCCCTGCCTGAGGCGCTGGAGGCAGGGATGCACTCAGCACCCACCAGTGCCAGCCCCAAAGGGCTCCCAGTTAACACTGGGTGCTTCTCAGGGAGCTCAGAACCACCACCCCACCCCACCCCACCCCAACAGCTTCAGCAACCTAAGGACACCCAGAATCACAGAATGGAAGGGCTGGGAAGGGACCTCTGGAGATCATTGAGTCCAACCCCTCTGCCAAGGCAGAGTCACCTCGAAAAGGTCACACAGGAACATGCCCAGGTGGGGTCTGAATGTCTCCAGAGATGGAAACTCCAGCACCTCTCTGGGCAGCCTGCTCCAGTGCTCCATTACCCTCAAGGAAGCTCCTCCTCATGTTCAGGTGGAACTTCTGATGTTCCACTCTGTGCCTGTTACCCATTGCTCTGTCACTGGGCACCACTGGCAAGAGCCTGGCCCCATCCTCCTGACACCCACCCTGAAAGTCAGGAGGGCAGGTCTGGGGTCTCTGGCCACCCTTCTTGTCCCAACCACGCTGGCTCTGACCTGGTATCTTTGGGACCCAAACTATTGACCTGAGCAGCTGGGCACCCAGCAAGCACCGGAGTCACCTCCAAGCTCCGGCGCTCCCCGGCGCCAGGCAGTGCCCTTGGAAAGAGCTGCTGAATGCTAACAATTTATCAGGGTCTGGAAGGAATTCTTCATGGAAAAAAAAGGGGGGTGGGGCGGGGGGGGAGGGAAGAAAAAAGAAAGAAAAAGAAAGAAAGAAAAGAAGAAAAGTCTTTGGTATTCCTGGAAATTATTTAAGTGGTTTGGTTTATGGGCAGCACATGGACCCCGGAACATGCCCTAATGCGGAGCGCCTGCGGGGGCCGCCCGAGCCAGCCCCACGTCAAGGGGAGGGATGGAGGGAGGGAGGGAGGGATGGAGAGAGGGATGGAGGGAGGGGAGCGGAGAGCCTCCAGAAGCAGCAGTTCCTGACAAATGAGTCAGTGCTGGCTCGGCTGCCGGCAAAGCCCTTCTCCAGATATACCTCGGGGCCGGCGCCCTGCCGCTGATTCAGGGGCTCGACAGCAGCATATTTCCATGGCGTAGGGAGCACTCGGCAGCAAAGCGCTGCCCCACGGCTGGGAGAGGCACTGGCAGGGAGCAGGAGGGAGGGAGGGAAGGAAGGAGCGAGCGATGCACGCCAAGAGCCAGAGCCTGTGCGCGGCCAGCACTCAGCCCCCGGGGAGGGAAGGGCTGGAAGTGGGCAGAGTGCTGCTACCTGTGCAAACACCAGCACGGCTCTCCTCCGCGTTTAGATCGACCCCAAGAGGAAACTATGGCTTGGGAGGATGGCAGCTTGCCCAGGGTGGGTCTCCAGCTCCCACTGGGCACCATCCCTGCTCCCGGGAGCTCTGCAATTTACTGCTCAGGGGTGGACACACAACTAAAAATGGAAGCAGGAAGAGAGGAACCAGAGCTAACTGCCCCTCGGGACCTGCCCTCAGCACTGCAATTACAAACAACCGTTACACCCACAGAGCTATTTTGGAGTGGTGATGGCCACCCCTGTGCCTACCTGTGCATCCTCCCCAGGCACATGCTCCCTGCGTGCCTGGGCCGCAGGGAAGATGCTCACACTTGCACCTTAGGTGCTCAGGAGAAGCAGCCTCACACAACCTGTCCCCCATTGTCCCCAGGGACCCCCAGGGCTGCACTTTCACCTCTCCCACACCCGTGAGTCACAGGCTGAGCTGTCCCAGGGACAGAGCACAGGAGGGGACCTTCCACACTCAGACGTTTCTGAGCTGAGTGTGGTGGGGAAACCCCTTCCCGGACCGTGGCTCATCCCCAGGAATGCATCCAAGGAGCCAAAAGCTGGAGCTGGTGCTGGAGCAGGGTGCTCAGCTGGGGTAACCGCGGGTCAGAGCCCAGGCAGTGCCGTGGGGATCAGGGCAGCCTCTGATCTGAGCCCTCAGGAGCAGGCTCGGTGCGCTCAGGGGTAGTTTGGTGGGGCTGGGGTGGTTCTGGAGCAGGGCAGCACGGCCTCTGCTCCCAGCTGGGGCAGAGCTGACCTGTGGAGCATCCACCACACCAGAGTGTCCCAGAGGCAGGGGTGCCTTGGTGGCAGCACCCAGCCCGTAACACAGCAGGCAGAAAAACAACAGGGCAAGGCCAAATCCAGCAGGGAGAAACTCCTGAGCTCAGCTCCCAGGGCTGCAGCAGCTCATGGTGAGGGGCTGCACCCAGCTCAGGGTCACACATCCCCCAGGGTGCAGAGATGGTGACAGCCAGCAGGAGCCTGTGCCTGGCATGGGTGCCCTACCAGCAGCAAAATACAGAAAGGAGGCTCAGTTTTCCTCTGAGGCTCAAGACAAGCAGCCCTCCAGGTGCCCTTGGGGAGGAAGGCCATGCCAAAGGCAGACTCCGTGGGCAATGGGGAGCGAAACCTTTCCCTGCCCTGAGCTCCTTGCCCCAGCCTGTGGCTCGGGGTCAGAACCACGTATTTGCTGAAATAAAAAGCAAACACAACTGCAAATGCAGCTATAGGGGGAAGCTATAATGCTTAAAGCAGACACATGCTTGGAAAAATAAATATCCAACTGTGCAGCACGTATGTGGTGTTAACCCTTCACAGCCAGGCAGCCTCACAGCTTCTGCTGCATGCTGGGGGCAGCCAGTGCTGAGGGAGCCTGGCATGTGGGGCACGAGGGTCTGGGAAAGGCCCAGCCTCACCCACAGGGCTCTGTAAATCCAGTCCAGTTTCAGAACCACATTCAAATTGAGGGATGCCTACCCCAGGGCTTCATCTTCAGACCGGCAGAGGATCCATCGGTACCCAGAAGTCTCCACCGGGCTGGTACCACTGGGAGGGGACTGGTCCAGGATGGGGATACTGGGACACAAGCAGAGCTTAATATCCCCCTGAAGAGGCACAGCCTTGCTATGCAGCCTGGGAGGGACCTGGGTGAGCCTTTCTCTGTGCTGAGCTCCTCCAAGGAGGGCTGCTGGGAGGGGAAGACAAACACTTCTCCAGCAAGCAGAGCCTCAGCTGCCTGCATTTACCTTCATGCGCAGGAGCTGAGGGTCCCCAAGTGGGGTGAGAGCTGAATTGTGGGGATGGGACATCTACCACCCACCCCCTGTGAGTGGCCCCTTCCAGCAGCCTGGGTTTGGGGGGCTGGAGCATCACAGGGAAAACAGCTGGGGCTGGGGCAATACAGCTCTGAGGCCAGGTCATGATTTTGAGCAGATAGAGAAAGAAGGAGCCCCAGCTCACACCCGAAGGCGGCCTGGGCTCCTTCCAGCGCGGCTGGGGCTGGCTGCTAGCAGGCAGTAAAGCCCGGAGCTGAGGGATGCACACTGGGGCTGCTTTCGCAGCAGCGCAGGGACCACTGATTTTAATCCTCCCGGAGGAGCACAAGGAGCAGGCAGCAGTGCCTGCCACCCCCACCGAGATTCCGGGAGGAAGTGCTCCTGTGTGGGGAAAATGGCTGCTCGCCAGAGCTGGGGGCTGCGGGGGTCCACACTCCTGCAGCACCCCCGGGGCTGGGCAGGGCGGCTGCCCCCTGCACCCTTCATCCTCTGCACCCACATCGTGTCCAGGTGGTGAGCGCCCAGAGAGCTCCTGCACCCACATCTGTGTCCACATTTGAACCCACATCTGTGACCAGATGGTGAGCACCCAGAGGGTTCCTGCATCCTTGGTACCCAAAGAGCTCCAGCACCCACATCGTGCCCAGCTGGTGAGCACCCGGAGGGCTCCTGCACCCACACTTTGTGTCCAGTTGCTCAGCACCCGGAGAGCTCCAGCCGGTGCAAACCACCACCTTCACCGGAACACAAATCCCAGGTTCACCCTAGCTGGACCCTGGCAAAGCAGCCACCTCCAAGCCCCTTGGGTTCACCAGCCCAAAGCGGTTGAGCGGTTGGGCAGAGCAGGACGTTGAGGTTTAAACATTGCCAGGGAGGCTGCCGCCGCGGCCAGCCGTGAAACCCTGACACGGGACAGTAACTCACCAGCCCGGGCAGCGGTGGGCATCGCCAGGCAGCTTCACTGCTCCTCGGCATAACCTCAACAGGAACACCCTCTGCCCCCTCCTCACCCAAGGCCAGCTGCCCGTGACCGCGCCGATGGTCCCAACACCCAAATTCACCAACACCGCAACCAAAACCGGCACCCAAAACCCGCCCCGGTGCCGAGGGCTGCGCACAGCGGCTCCGCAGCTCAGCCACCGTCGCTCGCCACGTCCGAAGGAGAACGACTCCCAGAGATCCGCCAAGAGTTGGGATAAAAGGAGGCTCTAGGAGTCCCCCACCTCCCCCAGCTCGCAGACACAAAGGGAAACACAAACTCCAGGACCGCGTTATTCCGAAGCCTCCATCCCCGGGGCCACCGGAACGCCCTGAGATCCGACAGCCGAAACAAAACCAATCCCGGCTCCTTTTCCATCTTTTTCTGGAAGCCGCGAGGCTCCCGCTCAGGAACTTTTCGGCAATCCAGGCAGCAAGTCAGAAAACAGCCCCCAGCCCCCGGGCCAGGCTCCCCCCACAGCCAGGAGGGGTCTGGGGCCCCAAACAGCCCCGGGACGCGGGCTGCGGGGGGGCTTCCAGCCTCGGTTCGGGGGAAGGACGGGCTCGGACCCGCCGCATTTCAAAACTGCTGCTCCCGGAGACGGAGAACCGGGGACACACCGGGCAGCCCCCGTGTCCGCTACTCCCCAGCGCCCACAAACCGAAGCCCCTCCGGCCCTCGGGCCGCCGTCGAGCTGCCCCGCCACGGAGAGAGGAGGAAGGGGTCCGGTGGCGGCGAATCGCTGCGGAACGGGGGTGGCCTCAGACCCCCGATCGGGCCCCCGCCGCCATCTCCGCGGTGGCGTTCCCCGCCGCGGCTCCGGTCCCGGTCCCAGTCCCGGTCCCGGTGTGCTCCGGCCGTCGGTACTCACCGGAGCCCCGCGCGGTCCCGCCGCTCCCGGGAACAATGGAGGGATCCCCGGCCGGGGCGAGAGGCGAAGCCCCGCCGCCGCCGCCGCCTCCGCCGCTCTCACAGCGGCCGCCCCATGGCGGGGCCGGCTCCGGTCCCAGTCCCGGTCCCGACCCCGAGGTGGCGGCGGGAGGCGTTCCCGGAGGCACTCCCGCCCCGACGGTCGCCGCTGCCCGAGACCCCGTCCCCGCCGTGCGCTCGCCGCCGCCGGACTGAGCCGCTCCCGCACGGCCCCGCCGCCTCCCCCCGGCTCCTCCCCCGCCTTCCTCCCACTCTCCTCCTCCTCAGCGGCCTGATGGGGCTTGTAGTCGCCACCGGACAGCCCCTCCACACCGACCCCCGGGCCGCGCTCCCGGGAGCGGGGTCCTGGCTGGGGGGTTCCCCTCTGGCTCTGGCGGGTTCTTGTCGCCCCGAAAGCAGCCCGGACTCGGGGCGCTGCGCGGCTCCGGATGCTTGGGTACATCGGAAGAGTCCCCAGCCCATGGCCCGGGCAGGGGTGAAGGGATCCTGCAGCCCCCTCTCCCCATGCTCCCTGCCTGGCACTCCCGGAGGCAGGAATTCGGGGCAGCCCGGAACCTCCAGCCCAGCCCCTGGGGGACCCAGCTGCTGTGGGCTGGGGTGCCAGATCCAAGTCCTGCCTGGGAGCCTCCCAGGAGCCACAGCTGCTGGACCCTGGGTACATTGGGCAGCCTTTCACTGGCAGCTCAAGCAAAGAGCACCCCAAGAACTCCCTTCACATGCACCTTTTGCCCAGGCTCAGCTGGGACCATGCCAGATCCCTGAGCCTGAGGCCACACCAGTGATCCCAGACTGCCTTCTGTGCTCTCCCAGTCAGGAGTTCACTCCACAGAGCCCAGCCTGAGCAGCTCCCCCAAAGCCAGGCTGGGTTGAGGTAACAGGGATGCTGCTGGAGGCATCAGGATGGGAGCAGCCCCAAGCTGGGGCATCCCAGGATGAAGACATCTCTGGCTGGCAGTGAAGGACCTGCGAGGCCATGTGTGAGTGATTAAGTTCTAGGGGGAAGAGGACAGGGCTGAATTAGCCCTGTCAATCACCAGGGCTATATCTGAACCAAATGCTGGGCATCCATCTTCAGCAGCAGCCTCTTGCTGGGTCAGGCAACTGTTCCTCTCCGTGCCAAGCCCCAGTGAGTGTTTTCTTTCCAGGACAACAGATGTGTGGGCAGGGAGAAGATAAAACACCTCCTCTCCCAGCCAGCTGAAGATGGGGAGAGGTTCAATCCCAGCTCCTCACACCCTTGGAGCATCCTGGGCATCTGTCCACCCCCAGCTCTGTTTTCCTCTCCCCTCATCACCAAACAGCCCAGAGCCTGTGCTGCAGGTACCCAGCTAGCCAGGCTGCCAGGGCACTGGCTGGCACCCCCACAAGGTGCAGATTCATGCCTGCCTCCACACTCAGCCCAAGGCCATGCAGTGGCCTTCCTCTGCCGCCCACCTCCGCTTGCCAGCTCCCAGCTGTGGCACCGAGAAGCAGCCCAGCCCTGCACGGCGCAAATCCGGCACCATCCCCACGGCTGGGCACAGGACGAGCAGCGGTGCTGCCAGTGGGCACCGGCACGGCCCCTGCAGTGGGGCTGGGGCAGCTGCCTGTTCTCCCTCCTCGCCCACCCAGGCGCATTTCCCGGCATCTCCAGAGCGGTTCTAGCGGGAACCGGAGTGTGAAGAGGGGGCACAGAAAGGGCTGAGCTGGAGGAGGAGAGTCCCAGCACAATGGAGCGGCTCCCCCCCTGACCTTGCCTTCCCAGTTAAAGATCCGCAGCTCTCCCCTCCTCCCCACTACAAAGGGACTCTTTTCAGCCCCTAATTCTGCATTTAGAAAACAAAAGCAGATGCATCTAGTTTAGGTTTGGAGAGGGGGAGGCAAGAGCAAATGCTGAAGAACAAAGAGCTTTCCCTGACAGATCCGACTGACAAAGACTTTGTCAGCTCCCTCTCTCCCTGAAAAGGCCGCGGCACGTCGGGCTGGGGGCTCCTCGCAGGCTGCTGCTGCCGTGTGGCTTCGGGCCCGTGTGGGGTTGGCAGAGCAGGGGGCACGCACGTGTGCACCAGCCCCACCGCGGCCAGACGCTCAGCAGGGATGCAGGATGGCCCCGGGGGTCAGGGGGGACACCCACATCTGCCCCAGACCGAGGGCAGGCAGCGCCCATGCCACCCTCCTTCCTCATCCCTAAGACACGACTGTGCCATCCCCCTGCTCTCCCCAGCCCGGGCAGGGTTCGAACAGTGCTCTGCAGAGGCTCTCAGGTCCGACCTTGGCAAACCTCTTCCCATCATCTGGAATGACTGAGTCACCCAGAGCAGCTCAGTGCCATGCCCAAGGCCAGCGGCAGCCCTTGGCACCCAGGATGCACGGATCCAGCTTGCCCGTAGCCCTTTGGAGCAGACGAGCCCCACTTGAGGGCCAGTGACCAGCCATGGCACCCTGGCACCAGCCAGACCACCCTGGCAGGACCCTGCAGGGAGCTCCCAGAGCACCAGCTTCCCCAGGGAAAGGTGGCACAGGGAAATCAGCAACACCAGGGATGAAGCAGCAGCTCCCAGGCACGGTTTGGAGGCCAGGTGCTGCCTTTTGCAGGGATCTTCCTCTCCTGTCCCTCTTCTCCAGCTTGGGGGCAGTGGCCCAGCAGCAGTGGAGGCACCAGAGTGAGCTCCAGGTGAGAGGTTGGACTGGGTGGTCTCAACGGTCTCTTCCAACCTCAACACTTCTATGCTTCTGGAAGTGTTACCAGTGGCTCTGGCTGCAGCCAGGGGTGCTGCTGGTGCTCAGCTGGACTCTGGCTGCGCCCCCCGGCCAGGCTGGTGCCCGTGCCAGTATCACTTGGTCTCAGATAGCCCCATGCCAGCTCATACCACACCAGATCTGAGACACCAGGGTAAAGCTTTGGCAAGGATAAAGCCCAGGCTGCAGGCCTCCAGGCTGGCTCCCCGGCTCTCTCCTTGCTCAGAGGTTTCTCTGCCGTCAGCATCGACCCAAAGAGGCTTTTTCCTTCCTCAGTTGCATCTCAACAGCATCTTAACATCCCCCATCCACTGCTACTTGGCTGCTCTTCTGATGGTGATGAAGGGAAATGCATCCTTCAGAAGCCCTTGCCTGCCAAACTGCCTGAGCATCAGCTCTGGTGGAGGAGGGGAACAGTTCCAGGGCTGGAGAGGCTCAGGGCACCCACAGGCACACTGTGGTCTGACCACAGATGCAGCATCCAGGAGGCTGAGCAGGAACTGTAGTGAGCAAGCTCAGCCAGGGAGAGCAAAGCATGGAAGGCATCATTCCTTCTCCCCACAGGGCAGGGACACCTCCCACCAGCACAGGTTGCTCAAGGCCTCATCCAGCCTGGCCTGGAACACCTCCAGGGAGGGGGCAGCCACAGCCTCCCTGGGCAGCCTGTGCCAGGGGCTCCACACCCTCACTGGAAAGAATTTCTTCCTCCTCTCCAGCCTCAATCTGCCCTCGTCCAGCTCAAAGCCATTGCCCCTCGTCCTGTCACTCCAGCAGGATGATTATTCACTGCAGAAGATCTCCTGGCTTGACTTCTGCCCCCCAATTGATTTGCAGAGGGAAATTAATGATGTTTGTTTGACACTGCTCCTCTTGCACTGAGCTCTGTGAGTGTCACACTGATCCAGACCTCTCTCACAGGGCTCTGGTGTTTAATAAGCTGTCCCAGGGGACATCCAGCACTTCCCATTAGCAGCAGTGGTGCTCCACTCATCTGGAGGCTGCTGGAGCTCCAGGGGAGTGCCTGCACACCAGGCAGGCTCAGGGACCTGGGGATGGAGGAGTTCAGCCCTGGGCTTGCTCCCTACAAGGTGGGGACCAGGCTCTGGGGTGGGCAGCAGCTCTCAGCTGCCCGGTGAGATCAGATCAGGACATGCTGCTTGCTGCCCAGGATGGCTGCAATCTCAAGAGCCAGGGCAGGGAGAGGGCACTGCCCATCCCCTTGGCTCTCCACCCTGAGAAAACACTGCTGTGGTCTTTGGATCAGGCCCAAAAGATCTCCAGGGGTAGATAAAAGTGCTGAAGCTGATCAGAGTGATAGCAGCAGCCTCCTCGGGCTGTTATCTTGCCTTAGCAGGAGGAGGTTGCTCCAGATAGCAGATTCCTGTAAATTTGCAATGTTTGGAGTGATAGAGGCAACGAGCAAGAGACAAATCCCTGGGGCAGATCTTCTCCAGCCCCGGGGCCATGCTGCCTTGTCACAGCCCAGCAGTGGCACCGGCAGAGCCCAGCCCCGGGGCAGACCCCTCACAGATCCCTCCAGCTGACAGCAGTCACTGCAAGTTCCCAGGCACAGCAAGCAGCCCAGGATGCCATTTGGCTGCAGGATTTGACCCCCCTCCCCAAGCTCTTGTGCTCCCATGCAGGCTGGGGGCCGAGGATGGTGTGCTGGGTGCTCTGCCTCCCCAGGACGGTGCTGGGCGTATTTTGCCTGCTTGTTGCTGCAAAGATTCGGCCACTTGGATAATCTGATAATAGCATTTTCTGCACACTGTCATTTAGGAGCCCAATGGCAGCTCCTTTCATCGGGAGAGAAGCTGTAATTATGTGTCATTACCCACGGGCTAGGAGGTTTGTCTCCCCCCCCCCCCCTACCTAGAGCTGTTTTTCTCTTTCAAGCATCACTTGGATATTTATAGTGGAAAAAGAAAGGAAAAAAAGAAGCCTCAGCCAGGAAGAAAACAACAGAGATGAGGACTTGCCCCTGCAAGGGTGTAAGGAGAAAACATCACAAAGCAAACTCCTGCAGGTTCAGAGCCTGGCAGGAAAGAAAAACCCAAGGGCTGGATCCTTTGGTCCTTCCCCAGGCTCTGATGAAGGAAGGATCCAGTGGGTCCTCCCCAGCGCTGCTCCCTGTAAGGAAGGGAGGCAGAGAGGCTGGCTGGGAGGAAGGCCAGAGTGGGGTGGAGGGGAGGCTGCTCTGATTGAGGTGCTCCACAGCACAGCCATGCCACCTCCTCATCCTCCCCCTCCTCCTCAGCCAGCACCTTGGATCCTGGATTTGGAGGCGAGGTGCTTGGGGCAGGGCTCTCCCCACTGCTGAACAAGGGAAGCAGAAAGTTTTGGGGGAGTCTTTGCATCCTGAAGGACAAGACACAGAGGGCAGGAGGAGCTTGGCACTGCCCATGGTGACAGCAGGCCACGGGATGCAGGCAGCAGCTCCTGCCCAGATCATCTGTGAATGAATGGCTTTAGGTTGGGACAAGGCAGATTGAGACTGGAGAGGAGGAAGAAATCCTTTCCAGTGAGGCTGGAGAGACACTGGCACAGGTTGCCCAGGGAGGCTGTGGCTGCCCCCTCCCTGGAGGTGTTCAAGGCCAGGGTGGATGAGGCCTTGAGCAGCCTGGGCTGGTGGGAGGTGTCCCTGCCCATGGCTGGGGGTTGGCACTGGATGAGCATTAAGGTCCCTTCCAACCCAAACCAACTTATGATCTAGGGCCAGCACCTCACTGCATCCAGGCAGCCTGGCACCCAGCCTGGCAAGCAGCCCAGCTCCTGAGGTCTGCAGCCCCCTTCAGAGGAGCTTCCTGGGCACCTCTGAGCATGTCAGCAGCCAGGGCTGCCTGTGCTGCCAGCGCAGGCTGCTGGTCCCCTTTAACACGGGGAGTTTTCTCCCAGTTCCCAGGCTGCTTCCTGTCTAGACAGCCCTGGAGCAGCTGCTGTATTTATAGAGCAGGGCAGAGAGCTGTGCCCACTGGCTCTGCCAAACCCACATCGGCCCAGGGCTGCTGGTGAGGCCGGAACTAAGATGCCTCCCACACGCTGGAAACAGGAGGAGGAGGAGGAGGAGGAGGAGGAGGAAGGCAAAGCAAACCACAGCCAGACCCTAAACTCTCTAACCCTCTCTGGGCTGCAAACTGCTCCTCTTGCCCTCCCAGCTGGGACCTCTGGGCTCCTCTTGCCCTTTGCTTGCTTCTGCAAACAGCCAAGATCCCGGGCCACAGCCCTGGCTTGTCATCCCCAGCTCCCCAGGGCAGGCAGTAGGGAGGAGGAGGAGGCTGGAGTTGCCATATCACATTTCCCATCACACAGGAATGCAAACTCAGGAGCAGGGTGAAGCCCTGGGGAGGGGTGGCAGAAGATGCTCCTGCATCCCCCGGAGCCAGCTCTGGCTCCTCACATCCCTGCTCTCTCCTGCAGCATCCCTGGCAGTGCCCAGGCAGGGGAATGGCTTCGTGTGGTACCTGCAGCTGGAGGTGATGTGGTCACCAGCTCTTCCTCAGGGCCTCATCCTGACCAGCAGCTCCTAAGGGTGCCTGCAGGGCTGGGGCAGGGAGATCAAGAGCTGCTCAGGTGCAGAAAAGCTTCTGAAACAAGAATTCTGCTGCTGAATTCCCTTGGGTTTAATCTGCAAGGGCAGGAAGCATCCTCTGGTACCTTCACTGCCAGCCACTGCCTTTCAAATATCTCCCCTTCCCTCTCCAGGTGGGGAGGTGCTGCCACTGGGCTGTGGCTTTCACTGCTTGCTGCCAAAGGATGCAGGGCACAGCCTGGCTCAGAAGATGGCTGAAGAGGGTTTTGGTACCCAAAGGGTTGGAGCTCCCACCCCTGTTGCTGAGCACTGGGAAGGTGACACTGGGGGGACCCCGGCAGGCTCAGAGATGAGCTGTGTTCAGCCCCCAGCCCCCCAGCTTGTCCTGCCTCCAGGCTGGCAGGGGCTGTGTGCAGGGGCTGTGTGCAGGGGCTGTGTGCAGGGGCAGTCAGAGCAGCAGGAGCAGAGCTGGGTTTCCAGGAAGCTTCCCCGTGATGGATTTATGGGCACGGTGCCCTTTTTACAGGAGTTCATGCTGGGAACAAGCTGCAGAGCCTCTCCTCGGGGTCTCCAGCAACCAGCTCTGATTTACTGCTGCAGCCTCACAGCCAGCACTGCTCTGCAGCTGTGCCCCGGGCCGGGGGGGGTGGTGGTCGGTGGCTGCCCCCAGTGCTGCCCCCAGCGCTGCAGCTCCTGGGGATGGAGCAGCACAGAGCTGAGCTCCAGCTGCCTGTGCCCCCGGGCAGCCGTGCTGGGAGTGTGACCACTGCTGCTGCTGGCTCCGTGGAGCACAAGGGTCTCTCTGTGCAGAGCCCACCCCACGCCTGTGCTGGGGGGCAGAGGTTTGCCAGAGGTTTCCCCTGTTGTTCCTGGGAGACCCCCAAGGTCAGGAGTTGGCAGGGAGAGCGTGCCAGGCGTCTGCAGGGTCATGTCTGGCACATTGTAGAGGGCCCTTTGCCCAAGGGGGTGTTTGTCTGCTCCCATCAGAGACCCCCAGGTCTGCCAGGTCTCACAAACACCACCAGCTTCCCTCATTCACCCAGGAATTGGCACAGGGCTCCATGCCCAGCAGGGCAGAGGGAAATCTCAGCTGGAGTCCTTGCACTGAGCCTTCTAAACACTGCTTCTGAGCCACCCTCACCTGCAGCAGACCACCCCTCTGCCCCTCCCTGGCAGTACTCATCCCCCCAGCCTGGCACTCTCCAGGTGGCACAGCCCTGCAGGGAAACACCTGCCCCAGTTGCCCAGGGAGCTCGGTGACTCTGGGAGCCGATGGCCAAGCCTTAGGTTGTGCAGCAGCAGAAGGCTTTGAAGAGGAGGCCAAGGGGAGGCCTCACTGCTCTCTACAACTCCCTGGCTACTCTGCACTGAGGACAAGAGGCAGGGCTCTGTGCTCGGCTGCACGTAGGACAGGGCTGGTGCTCCAGCCTCTTAAGATGCAAAGCACCCTGGTGACAGCAGCCTGAGTGACAGGAGGGGTGACCCTGTGGCTGCGGGGTGCCAGCTGGCTCCTGACCCGCGGCGGCCCCGGCTCTGCGTGCCAGGCTGCAGCGCTGTGGCTCTGCTGCAACCCTGACCCTGAGCCGTGCCCTGCTCAGGAACAAACAGATCCCTGCTGAATAATCAGCAGATCACCAGCCCAGGAGCCTGCAGGGGTGCCCATGCCAGGGGCTCGCTCTGCTTGACAGAACTGCTGGGCAAAACAATCCCTGCCCCTAGCTGAGCCATTCCCAGCCTGGGCAATCATCTCCCCGGTGCTGAGAACAACCTGCTGATGCCAAGTGGCCCAAACCTGCCTGTGAGTGCACCCCTGGGCTGCCTGGCTGCAGCTCTGCGAGGCACTGTGCCACCCTGGGTGAGAGGGCACACGGGGACAGCTGCTGCCAAGCCTGTCCTGCCCAAGGGATTTGCTCCTCCAGAGTCACACGTTCCACAGGGCTTCCTAGCTGCTGGTGCCCAGAGCTGCCCTGGCACAGCTACAGAGAGGCCAAAGCCTGAGGCAGATGCTGGGGGCAGCGGTGGCAGCCAGATCCTGTCCCTGTGTCCCTGTGCTCTCATGGCAGCAGGAGGGGCAGCAGTGGCTGTGCTGGATGCTGCTGGAGCCCTGCAGCCCTCCCACAGAACCACAGAATTGTTTTGGCTGGAAGAGACCTTTGAGTCCAACCTTCAACCTAACCCTATCACAGCCACCAAACCATGGCCCCAAGTGCCATGGCCACAGGGTTCTTGAACACCTCCAGGGATGGGGACTCCACCACCTCCCTGGGCAGCCTGTGCCAATGCTCCATCCCCGTCTGGATGTGGGGCTCAGCCTGTGCCCAGCTGCAGGGTTCTGGGTGTCCCTGGGGACCAGGAGCATCGCTGATGCTGTGTGCTCGCAGACCCCCAACAGTCACAAGTTCCAACCAAGCACTTCCTATGCTCTGGCCGTGCAGAGAGCAGCTGCAGCCCAGGCAGGAGGAAAGGCTGAGCTGCTGGCAGCTCCCAGAAATTCCCCAGCCCTGCTGTTTTGTCCTGTGGTGCAGGCAGAGGCGGGGGAGAAGCCACTGAAACGTCCCCTGAGCATGCCAAGGAGTGGGGCAGGGCTTGCAGAGATCCCTTCCTGCCCGGTCACGGCTCCATCACTGCCACCTCCACCACTGCCTGGCGGGCTGCAAAGCCGGAGAACGAGGAAAAGAGCCCGCGGGCTGGGAGCATCCTGCCTGCCCTGCCGCCGGGCAGAGCTGGCAGCAGGCTGGGTGCAGTAAGGGGATTAGGGCTGGGACCGGAGCTGGTGTGAAAACTGACTGCGGCTCCGAGGGGATGAAGCTGCTGCTCCCCGGTGCGCCCGGACCGCGGGAGCAGATTCGAAGTTTAATCCCTTCCGCCTGATCCTTCTCGTTAGCCTTAATGTAATTAAGGGCGCAGGAGGAGCCGCGGGGCTGGGTGTGCCCCGGGGTCACGGCAGAGACCAGCAGGGCACCAACTGCCAGCGGGGCTCGGCGGAGGAGCTCGGGGGACACGGAGCCCCGGCGTGAGGGGCAGCAGGCAGGAGCTGAAGGAGGAGCTGACCCCAGGCTCGTGAGGAGGAGGAGGCTGTGGGGCTGCCCCACGGAGCTCTCCTCGCACACCGAGCTGCTGCTTCCCTGCCTGCACCCAGCCGCGGTCCTGCTCTGCTCTCCGGGCGCAGCAGTGCCCGCGGCAGCAGCATCCATCCCCGCCCAAGCTGTGGGTAGCTGGCACTGGAGGGTCTCCAGCATCCTTTGCAGCGCAGGGGTCGCTCCCATCACCCCAAGCACCTCCTGGTGCCGCTGGCTGGAAGCAAAGAGCCACCTGCAAAGGCATCTTCCCTCCTGAACCCCTGGCACGTGGTGGTGCTGCTGCATCTTCTGCCACCGCCGGGCCGAACACCAACCCTCCCGGAGCTGGGGGCTCCCAGCACTGAGACCCCTTGGGGGGTGCCTTCTCTTCCCTCAGTGAAACAAGGGGGAAAGGGCTGGAGCCGGCAGGGAGCCCCCAGCCCTCCTTGGCTGCCCGCCTTGCACCAACCCCTCCCCACCTGTCACCCGCTGGAATAAAAGGAGCCATTTATTGGAGCCGTGCTAAATAACCCGGCACAGAGCCACTGGCCAGGCTGAAGACACCCCTGACTGTCCTGGGGAATGCTCCCAGGGTGCCAGCTCCAAAGGCAGCTGTGGTGGGCCTTAGATCTTTATGGCCAGTAAAGGGCTCCGTGGCTAATTTATGCCCCTCCTATAATTTACAGCCTCTTTACAGCTGCTGTAAAATGACCTCATAAATCAGGGGCAACATCATAGGCCAGAGACAAAGCCCCAGCATCCTCACCTGCCAGCTGGCCCTGAGCAGGGGCTGGTGGCTGTCCCAGGACCATCAGAGGGGGCTGAGCCAGTGGCAGGTCCCTTCACACTGCAGCCAGGCACTGGCAGCGCTGCTCGGGGTTTACAGCTGCAGAGGGAGGTGTCTGGAGGGACAGACAGCCCAAGGTCTTGTCCACCTGCACTGTGGATCAGGGCAAGGGGCTGGAGAGCAGATCTTGTGAGGAGGGGCTGAGGGAGCTGGGGTTGTTTAGCCTGAGGAAAAGGAGGCTGAAAGGAGACCTCACTGCTGCCTAAAAGGAGGCTGGAGTGAGGCTGGCGCTGGCCTCTTCTCCCAAGGAGCTAGCAACAGGACAAGAGGTGATGGCCTCAAGCTGAATCAGGGGAGGGTAATGTTGGAGATGAGGAAACAGGAGTGGCCAGGGACTGGCACAGGCTGCCCAGGGGGGTGCTGGTGTCCCCACCCCTGGGGGTGTTCAAGAAAGGAAATGTGGCACTTGGGGCCAGGGTCTGGTGGTCGTGGGGATGTTGGTTAGGAGGTTGGACTGGATGATCTCAGAGGCCTTTTCCAGCCTCACTGATCCTGTGGTCACTCAGGGGCAGGTGGTGGCTCCAGATGCTGCAGCTGTACCCTCCCTGGTGCTGCCTGTGGCCTTCCCTGCCAAGCCTCCTGCGGTGGCCTGGGCTGCAGGGCAGGGAGCTTGGCTCCAGGGCCGTTTGTCCCCACGTCCTTGCAGCTCAGGCAGCAGCCTGGGCTCATGGCCAGCACAGTGCTCCTTGGTTTGCAGCCCTGGTCCAGCCCCCACTGCATGGCATGTGGAGCATCACAGCCAAAACCCAGCACTCATCCCACCCTGCCCTGTCCTACAGCCCTGAGGAGCAGGACCCAGGCTGTGGCCCCTCAGCTGGTGCCCAGGATGGGGCTCCCTGTGTGCCCACTGCTGCCTCCCCCAGCCTGGGGAGCCCCTTTGGGACGGGGCAGGGGCAGCAGATAGAGCACCAAGGGTCGCTTGGGTTGGTGCAGGGTGCAGGGTGGGACGGAAGGGAAGCTCAGTGGCCTCAGGGAGGCTCCTGCTGTGGCTCCTGCTGCCAGCAGGCTGCAGGAAGGGCTGACTCAGGCCCTGTGGGGAGGAAGCACAAAGCCCCAAAGCCGCCGCATCCGAGCTGGCAGGAGGTGGTTTGTGCCTGGCCTTGAGCACAGCCTCCCAGCTCCTCTTCCCATGTTGGCTTTGGCAGAGCTGGGGTTGCCACTGCTCAGGCCCCCAGGGAGGATGGGGCTCAGCTGGCTGAAGTGTCACCTTCCCAGCACAGCCACTGCCTTTGTGCCCAGGGGTAAGGGCAGAGCAGGTGCTGCTGGGGGGCACCCTCCAGCCCAACACTCGGCATTTGCTGATCTTAAACCTTCCCAGGGCTGGTGCTGTGCATAAGCCTCATCTGCCCATGGCTTTGAGGGATCCCATGGGATGGACAGCAGGACACTGAGGTGCTGGAGTAGGTCCAGAGAAGGGCAACAAAGTTGAGGAAGGGTCTGGAGAACAGCACTGGGGAGGAGCAGCTGAGGGACCTGGAGAAGAAGAGGCTGAGGGGAGACCTCCTTGCTCTCTACAGCTCCCTGAAGGGAGGTTGCAGTGAGCTGAGGGTTGGTCTCCTCTCCCTAGGGTCGGGTGATAGAAGGGGAGGAAATGGCCTTAAAGGGGAAATGGCCTTAAACTGTGCCAGGGGAGGCTTAGGTTGGAGATGAGGCAAAATTCCTTTGTTGCCAGAGCGGTCACAGACTGGCAGAGGCTGCCCAGGGAGGTGGTGGAGTCCCCATGCCTGGAGGTGTTCCAGAAATGAGTGGATGTGGCACTTGGGGCCATGGTTTAGTGGCCATGGTGGGGTTGGGTTGTTGGTTGGACTGGGTGATCTTGGAGGTCTTCTCCAACCCAAACAGCTCCATGATTCTGTGATGCAGCAGGGAGGGGAGCAGGAGGACACCTGCAGCTCTGCCCCTTGCACTTGGCCACTCAGCCTGCACCACCTCCAGTGTTTATTTAAACTTCCTCCAACCCCTGCATCATCTCCTGTTTTGGCCAGGCCATGGGTTGGTGACCCTGGAGCGTGGCCACCAGGCTGGCTCCACGTCCTCAGCTTGCACCTATGTCCTGTTCCTAAAAACCAGGCTTGGCACAGGTCCTCCTCCCTGCCTGGGCTTTAAATAGTGACCCTGCTCAGCTGTGCTGCTGCATGCATCTGAAGGTATTTCTGTGCACCAATTACAGCAGGCTGCAGCTGTATTTTTAGGTGACAAACATCCAGAAGGGACAAAGGCCCAAGCCTGCATCTGCCGTGCTGAGCCTGGAGCCACCTGGCTGCTGCCCTGGGCAGAGGGGGTTGACTCCACCTTGTGTAAAGCAGCAGAGAAGAGAGGGCCTGGGGAGAGCAGGGACCAGCAGTGCTGGTGGCTGGAGGGACAGTTGGAGTGCCCAGCATAGGATACCCTGCCCACCCCTCCTGCCAGGCCACGCTGGCACCACACAGGCTTCCAGGGCTGGGTGAAGGCTCCTGCTGCAATGCCCTTCCCAGGGCATTCAGGGGGAGGAAGGCTGCCACTGAGCTGCACTGGGGGGGGTTTGCTCCCTGGGGGGGTCAGAATTCAACCACCAATGGCACTGCCATCGAAGGGGGTGGCACAGACACCTAATGCCCCTGCTGCAGGCAGTGCCCAGTGCTGTGCAAGCCTGGAGTGGGCTCAGGCTCCTCAGGGATGTCCCAGCCTGGCTCAGGCACCCAGCTGGCATTGACTGCAGGTCTGGCAGCAGTGCCCCAACCGGCAGTGGGAAGGGGGTGGTGGTTTTGGTTTCCACTGCCTGACCAAGGGAAATGTTTGGTGGCCAGGAGGGGACTGCCAGGGGCTGGGGACTGCCAGGGGCTGTGCCCTGCTCCCTCGGCCGCAGAGCCCTCAGCCGCATCCGGAGCACACAGTACACTGGGAAGCCATGGGAAGGAGGGGTCCAGGGCAGGGGCTGCTGGGGGGGAAGATGCTGGTAGGTGATGAAGATGCTGGTAGGCACGAGGGGCTGGGCCTCAGAGCACATTTCTGAAAGGATTTTAGGCCATTCTGGTTTAAAAAAGAAAAGAGCAAAGCAGAAAGTGAAATTTTCCCTGCAGGATGAGAGGAGGCTCCAAGGACACCATCTGCAGAGCGCCTGCCTGGCTTGCTCTGACACCACCTCAGCTCTGCTGCACACAGGCATCAGGGCAGGGCTTGGCACTGGCTGCCCAGGGAGCTGCTGGAGTCCCCAGCCCTGCAGGAGCCCAAGACACCTGTGGCCGTGGCACTTAGGGCCATGGTTTGGTGGCCATGGTGGTGCTGGGTTCTTGGCTGGACCTGCTGATCTTGGAGGCATTTTCCAGCCCAGACAATCCCATGATTCCATTCTGTGATAAGCCTCAGTTTGGCCACTCCTGCATCCAGTCCTGGAGAGCTGGAAGGGAGGCTGCACCGGGCAGAAACCCAGCGGCACTCAAAGGTCCTGCTGCTGCCACCCTGCACTGGGGCACTGCCACCTCCACCCTAGGGAGAGGTCTGCAGGTGCCCGAGGCTGGATCCCTCCTCCGTGGGTTCTGTGGGCAGGATGAGGCCCCTCTGCCCCGATTTACACCCGGAGGAAGCAGCCCTGGGAGGGCATTCATGGCACGGATGTGCTCTCAGAGCAAAACTTCTCATTATGAGGCTGCTCCACACTGTAATTTCAGATGGACTCAGCAGAGACCTCTCATTTGTGGCCAGGGACAGATTTAACCTGCAGGACAAGTGCCAGGAACCTGCCAGCCCTGCTCCAGCTTCACTTGGCTGCGGAGAGGAGCTGCTTGCCTGTGTGCACGGGGCTGGCACCGGCAGCTGGAGCATCGGCACCAGCGAGGAGGAGCCGCCCCGGGGTACAGCTGCTGCTCTGGGGGTGCCCAGCTGCCCAGAGTGCCCTGTCCCAGCGGGGTAGGATGAGCCATCTGCCTCTGCCCGGGCTCAGGGAGGCAAAGGGAGCGTGGGCTGTGCCATGGGAGGTGCTGCTGCTCTGCTTCCTCCCCTCTGCTCTGAAGCAGAAAAGTGAAAGTGGGAGGTAAGGGGAAAGTGATGTCAGAGGAACCGCTGGGGGCACGGAGGGAAGATCAACAGGAGGCTGCTGGAGGAGAAGCCACTCAGCGCTCCCCAGGCAGCTCCTGCCAGCCGAGAGCGAGCTGGGAAGCGGCTACCCCGCTGCAGCCCCTGCTCTCTGGGGGCTGCTTGCACATTTCCTCTTCCCTCTTGGCTTTTGTTTGGCCTCTCCTGATGAATTATTTAGCAATTACATTCTGTGTGGCTCTGACACCTCCGGCGCCGCTGGCAGGCGGCCGCTGGGGAGCTGCTGTGTGCTGATCCCGGGCGGGGAGGTCGTGGCTTCCAAAAGCAGGACCTGTTTTCCTTTCCCTGCTTCCTCTCGTGCCAGCAGGCAGCTGAAAACATTCTGTTCTCCCCCCCGCAGCATGACCCAGAGTCCTGGCAAGTTCTGCCTCCCCTGCACAGCCTTTTGCAGAGCTTGCTGGCTGCTTTGTGGAGCAGGAGGCAGAAATGCTTCCTGCCGGCAGCGCCAGGGTTAATAGGAGCTGTGCAGCTTTGTGCAGAGCTAGGCTGCCCGGTGGATGCCATCAGCTCTGGGAACGCTCCTTCTGGGCATGTCCCCACGGCTCTCCTTGGCATCAGGGATCTCCTGTGTTGGTGCTGGGAGGCTTGCAGGCAGGAGCAGGATCCCCAAAAGCCCTGTGGGCAGCAGCTGAGGGCTCCCCCTCAGGAGAAGCTGCTTCCAGGGGTGTGTTTCCCTCCCAGGAGCAGGCTGTGGCCCTGCAGTCCCCAGGCTGGTCCATCCTGCAGGCCCTCAGCACTCTGGCCCCTGTCCAGGGAAGCACTTAGGAGCATTTCTCTCCTTCAACACAGGAAATTCCTTGAAAATACTTAAAGCTCATGAATTCACAGATTTGAAGACCAGAAGCAGCAATGAGTTTAATGTGCCCAAGCCTGACTGATGAGTCTCCTGCAACTCCTGCTGCACTCAGGGATGGAGACAGGGCTGCTCCCCACCCCCTCCTCATCCTCACGAGCGTGTGTTGGTCCCCAGGCAAACCCCAAGTGCTGCTGGCTCTTGCTGTGCCATCCTCTGCCTGGTTTGATTGAAGAGCTCTCCAGTGCCTGGCATTTTCTGCCCACAAAGGTACTTAGTCACTGCAATTAAGTCGGCACTTCATGATTAGCTGAACAGCCTCTGCAGGTCTGCAGAGCAGGGTGGTGCTGCCTGGGCTCATCAGGCTACGTGCAGCACCCTGCAGAGACACCCTGCAGAGACACCCTGCAGCACCCCACAGAGACACAGCACCCCATGCTGGTGCTCCTCAGCACCCCGTGGTGATGTCCCACTGCTGGTGATACTCCTCCTGCTCCCCCTGCCTGGTGCAGGGCTGTGAGTTGGGAGCTGGAGGAACCCCATGGACCCTGGGGCTGGGCAGGGAGGGATGTCTCAGCCTCCCAGCTTGGCCAAGACATAGCTCTGACCCTGCCCCAGGAAGCTGCTGAGCTGCCTGTGAGAGCAAACAGCCTGCAGATAAGGGAGAGCAGTTGCTAAGCAGAGGACGGGGTCGTTACAGCTGCAATTGCAGCACTGACCCTGCTTGGACTTCAGAGCTGCTGCCTCAGCCCTGACCCCAGAACCCTGAGGAGCTTCAGAACTCCTTCTCCAGGCACTCTGCTCCCTGGAGCACAGGGAATCATGGAATCAAGGAATGGTTTTGGTTGGAGGAGATCTTTTAGATCAAGTCCAACCAGCACTGCCAGGGCACCACTGAACCGTGGCCCTCAGCTCCACATCTCAACAGCTTTGAAGCCTCTTCAGGCGTGGGGACTCCACCACTGCCCTGGGCAGCCTGGGCCAGGCCTTGACAACCCTTTTAGGGAAGAAATTGTTCCTCGTGTCCAACCTGAACCTCCCTTGGGGCAGCTGGAGGCCGTTTCCTCTTGTCCTATGGCTTGTTCCTTGGGAGAAGCTGGGGGCTTGGAAGGGGCCTGGGGGCAGCCACAGCTTTCTCCAGGGCAGAACTACTAAAAAGCAGGAGAGGTTTAAATCCTCCTCCCGGAACAAACAGCCCTGGGCTCCTCTGAGACACATTGCCTATAAATCAGGGTGATTAGTGGCTTTGTAAAGCCAGGGAGCATCGATCCAGGCTGGAGAGCTCAGGATCCACGCAGACCCATCAAGCAGGAGAGGAGCCACCGCCCTCTGCCCTAATGGCCACTGATCTATTTGCAGAAGCATCTCAGGAGATGGCTGCTGTGGGCATTTGTGCCTCTGCAGGGTTGTTAAATCAATCACCCTGGCTTCGTGACCCTCTCCTGAGGTCCCTCACTGCCTGCTCATGGCCCCACCGGGCTCCTTAGGCAGTGCTGCAGCAGCCGATTTGGGGAATAGGATGCAGCAAATGCTGCTTTGTCCCCAGGCAATGAGAGCTTTGAGGCCCTTCTACTTCCCTCCTCATTTTTTAGACCATTTTTTCTTCCTGCTGAAGGAAGGTCAAGGTCCCTCTGCTCCCCTGCAGGACACAGACACCCAGACCTGCACCTCTGCAGCTGAAGAAGGGCAGATTGAGACTGGAGGTGAGGAAGAAGTTCTTTAGAGTGAGGGTGGGGAGCCACTGGCACAGGCTGCCCAGGGAGGCTGTGGCTGCCTCCTCCCTGGAGGTGTTCAAGGCCAGGCTGGATGAGGCCTTGAGCAGCCTGGGCTGGGGGGAGGTGTCTCTGCCCCTGGCAGGGGGTTGGCACTGGATGAGCTTTGAGGTCCCTTCCAACCCAACCCCTTCTGTGATTCCTTGACCCATCCCAGGCAGGGATGCCCTGTGCCCATGATGCCTTGGCCCCTCAGTTTCCTTCATGCCAGGTGATGCTCTGCCACCTTGGGCTGGTTGTGGAGCAAGTGAGCTCTACCTGAGTGTTTTCCATGTCCAAGCCACCACCCCAGTGCCTGTTCTACCTATGTGCCAGCTGGCACTGATGTGGTCCTTTCCTGCACCCCTGCTGGAAGCCCTCAGTGGGACTCTTGTGGGGCAGGGACATCTCTTCCTCCCTCCTCAGCACCAGCTCAGGACTCTGTACTTGACTGAACCCTCTCAAAGGTGGGGGAGGCATGAGGGGACCCTTGGCTGAGCACTGAGGCCATTACCTCAGGAGCACTGAGGTCTAATGAAGGTCTGGAATCAAAAGCACAGTGACCACATTTCCTCTCACTCAGTGGAGCTCTGAGAAGTGGGAAGGAGCTGCCTGGGTGAGAAACCTCCTCAGAAAGGCTGCTGGCAACCATGGGGCAGAGCTTTGGAGTTTCTAAACAAGGACTTGGTCCCAGCTGTGCTTGGACACCTGAGCAAGGAGCAGGTTTCCCGACAGGATCCGGGCTGCTGCCGCTGCTGAGGCTTGGAGGGAAAGAGGGAAACTCTCAGCAGCTCAATGGGAAAGGGCTGTGTGCTCCTGGTGTGCTGGAAACCTGAGCTTGTCTGAGCAGGAATTTGCTGGCAGCAGCATAAAAACAAAAGGCTGTGTCCTGGGAAGTCAAAATGCCAGCAGAATGCCAGCAGGATGGTTATTTAAATGAATCCTTCAAACTGTCTTCCAGAGATACACTTCCAGCGCCCAGCCCCCGGCAGCTCCTGCCAAGGGTCATGCAAATCAGCCTGATCAATATGCAGCAGGGTGGCAAAGTGCCAAAAGGTGTCTGTGCTCTGCTGGGAGGGCTGAGAGTGCCCCAGCAGCATATGGCCTGGCCCAGTAGGGGCTCCTCCCTGGCCCCTCCAGCCCCGAGCTGCAGGCTCTGCTGGGCAGGGAAGAGCATCCTGCATAGCTTACGAGGAGCTGCATCTGAACGTGAGGAGGAACTTCTTGGACTGGAGGGGGATGGAGCCCTGGGGCAGGCTGCCCAGGGAGGTGGTGGAGTCTCCATCTCTGGAGACATTCCAAACCCACCTGGATGCCTCCCTGTGGGACCTTCTCCAGGTGACCCTGCCTTGGTGATCTCCAAAGGTCCCTTCCAACCCCTCCCATTCTGTGATCCCAGCTGCCCCTTCCCACCACCCTCCCCCACCCTGCAAATTCCTCACTCAGGAACACTTTGGTTTTTCATAGAAGCACAGAATGGTTTGGCTTGGAGGGGACATGAAAGATCATCCAGCGCCAACCCCCTGCCATGGGCAGGGACACCTCCCACCAGGCCCTCTCCAGCACTCCTGGGGTGCAGCACCCTGTCCATGCTCCCTCTCCCTGCCCACACTTCCACTCCCCTCTCGCCCCTCTCCACAGAGTCACAGAATGTGAGGGGTTGGAGATGATCCCCAGTCCAAGCCCCCTGCCAGAGCAGGAGCAGCTCCAGGGAGGAGGCAGCCACAGCCTCCCTGGGCAGCCTGTGTCAGAGCCTCCCCATCCTCACTGTCCAGAATTTCTTCCTCATCTCCAGCCTCAATCTCCCCTCCTCAAGCCTCAATCCATTCCCTCTCCTTCTCTCACAACAAGCCCTTGTTGTGCTTGTCCTGCTGCAGGAGCATCTCCCTGCCTGGAAGCCCCAGCTCCAGCTTCCCCAGCATGACAAAATATCTGTCAAACACCAGCCAGAGGTGGAAGGGGAGCGGGGGTGGGGGTGGGGGTGTGTGTGGAAATCATGCAAACAGTGACTGGATGCTGGGAGAGGATGCAGAAGCTGCCTAAGAACAGCAATGGCTCCCCAGGGGCCTGGGCAGCACGTGGAGAGGCCAACAGCTGCCATCAGCAAGGGACTTCTTCACTTAAGGGCTCCGTGGGGAGCAATCGAGCAGGCAGCGACAGAGCTGCTGGGAGGAAACTGCTGCTGGCTGAGCCGAGCCAGGCCAGGGCCCTGCTTTATTCCTTCCAGTAACCTGCTGAAATAGCTGGAATGGATCAATAGCTGCCTGCCCTGCCCCTGCTGCCCCCAGCCTGCTGCCATGGCTCCACCAGGGCTTCACAGGCATTTGAGCTCCTGGGGGGCAGGGTTAAATCACAGGACCGTGGAACTGCTGGGGTTGGAAAAGCTCTCCCAGATCATCCCCTCCCAGCATCAGCCCAGCACCACCGTGGCCACCAAACCACAGCCCCCAGGGCCATGGCCACAGGGCTCTGGAACCCCTCCAGGGATGGGGACTCCACCACCTCCCTGGGCAGCCTCTGCCAGTCCCTGACCACTCTGGCAGTGAAGAAATTGTTCCTAATCTCCAGCCTAACCTTGCCCTGGTGCAGCTTGGGGCCATCACCTCTCGTCCTCTCATTAGTTCCTCAGAAGAGGCCAACGCTGACCTCACTCCAACGTCCTTTCAGGGAGCTGTAGAGGACAGTGAGGCCTTCCCTCGGCCTCCTCTTCTTCAGGCTCCACAATCCCTGCTGTGAAGAAGGGATCCGAGGAAGGGAAGTGGGGAAAGGCTGCAGGGAAGGGCAGTGGGAGCCTCTGGGGCAGCGCTGCTGGTTGCCCCTGCTCCCAGAGCAGCATCTCCTGGCTGCTTGCTGCAGCCTGCGCCGTGCTGCCTGTGCCGTGCTGCCTGCGCCTGCCTGTGCCGTGCTGCCTGTGCCGTGCTGCCTGCGCCTGCCTGTGCCGTGCTGCCTGCCCCTGCCTGTGCCTGCCTGTGCCTGCCTGTGCCGTGCTGCCTGTGCTGTGCTGCCTGTGCCTGCCTGTGCCGTGCTGCCTGTGCTGTGCTGCCTGTGCCGCGCTGCCTGTGCCTGCCTGTGCCGTGCTGCCTGTGCCGTGCTGCCTGTGCCTGCCTGTGCCGCGCTGCCTGTGCCGTGCTGCCTACCCCTGCCTGTGCCGTGCTGCCTGTGCTGTGCTGCCTGTGCCGTGCTGCCTGCCCCTGCCTGTGCCACGCTGCCTGTGCCGTACTGCCTGCCCCTGCCTGTGCTGTGCTGCCTGTGCTGTGCTGCCTGTGCCTGCCTGTGCCGTGCTGCCTGCCCCTGCCTGTGCCGTGCTGCCTGTGCCGTACTGCCTGCCCCTGCCTGTGTCGCGCTGCCTGTGCCATGCTGCCTGCCCCTGCCTGTGCCGCGCTGCCTGTGCTGTGCTGCCTGCCCCTGCCTATGCCGCGCTGCCTGTGCCTGCCTGTGCCGTGCTGCCTGTGCCGTGCTGCCTGCCCCTGCCTGTCCCATGCTGCCTGCCCCTGCCTGTCCCATGCTGCCTGTGCCTGCTTGTGCCGTGCTGCCTGTGCCTGCTTGTGCCATGCTGCCTGTGCCGTGCTGACTGCCCCTGCCTGTGCTGTGCTGCCTGTGCCGTGCTGCCTGTGCCTGCCTGTGCCTGCCTGTGCCTGCCTGTGCTGTGCTGCCTGCCCCTGCCTGTGCCGTGCTGCCTGTGCCGTGCTGCCTGTGCCTGCCTGTGCCATGCTGCCTGTGCCTGCCTGTGCCATGCTGCCTGTGCCGTGCTGCCTGTGCCTGCCTGTGCCATGCTGCCTGTGCCGTGCTGCCTGTGCCTGCCTGTGCCGTACTGCCTGTGCCATGCTGCCTGCCCCTGCCTGTGCCACGCTGCCTGTGCCTGCCTGTGCTGTGCTGCCTGCCCCTGCCTGTGCCACGCTGCCTGTGCCTGCCTGTGCCGTGCTGCCTGTGTCACGCTGCCTGTGCCTGCCTGTGCCTGCCTGTGCTGTGCTGCCTGCGCCTGCCTGTGCCGTGCTGCCTGTCCCTGCCTGTGCCATGCTGCCTGTGCCATGCTGCCTGCCCCTGCCTGTGCCATGCTGCCTGTGCTGTGCTGCCTGCCCCTGCCTGTGCCGTGCTGCCTGTGCCTGCCTGTGCCGTGCTGCCTGCCCCTGCCTGTGCCGTGCTGCCTGCCCCTGCCTGTGCCGTGCTGCCTGTGCCTGCCTGTGCCACGCTGCCTGTGCCATGCTGCCTGTGCCTGCCTGTGCTCTCAGCCGAGCTGGGGCAGGGCTCTGGCTCCATTTGCCCTGCCCCACTGCTCTCTTTGTTTCCTTGCAGGGCCAGGGCTCTCTGTTCGCGCTGGACTCAGCTGGCCGGCAGCAGCCTGTGGTGTTTGCATAAGTTCTCACCTCGCAGCCTCTCACACCCGGAGGGCTGGGAGCTCAGGAAGGCTTCCAGCTCAAAGCAGCCCCGGTTCCTGCAGCAGCTCTCCAGCTCTGCAGAGTGTTAGCAGGTTTGCTGCTCATCAATCAGAACCTCACCCATCTGCTCTCTGGTTCCTATTCCCACGGGTGGGCAGCAGGGTGGGCAGGTCCTGAGCCCCCCCAGCTCTGGTGAGAACTTGTGCACAGGCAGCATCACAGCCCCATCCCTGCTGGTGATCCTCCTGCTTCCATGAGCACCTCATGAATCCCCCTCAGATTAGTTCATGATCTGGGGTGAGGCTTCAGCAGTCACACACATCCCACCTGGCAGCACAGCCCAGCCTCTCCCATCAGCCTGGGCACCCAAAATTTCCTCTTTGCCCCCCTCTTGATCACATATTTGCTACAGCTGTGAAGAACAAATCTTATGAGGAGCAGCTGAGGGCTGTTCAGGCTGGAGAAGAGGAGGATGAGGAGAGACCTCATTGCTCTCCACAACTCCCTGCAAGGAGGTTGGAGCCAGGTGGGGATTGTTTTTTAATCCCTACTATCAGGCAAAGAAACTGCCTGAAACTGTGCCAGGGGAGGCTTAGCTCGGAGAGGAGGAAACATTTCTTTGGTGCAAGAGTGGCCAGGGACTGGCAGAGGCTGCCCAGGGAGGTGGTGGAGTCCCCAGCCCTGGAGGTGTTCCAGAACCCTGAGGCCATGGCACCTGGGGCCAGGGTTCGGTGGCCGTGGTGGTGCTGGGTTGCTGGTTGGACTCCATGGTCCTGGAGGCCTTCTCCACCCCAAACACCTCCAAGATTCTCTGATTCAAACCACGTGGCAGGAGAGCAGCTCCAGCAGCAGCAGCCCCCTCCCACCAGGCTCATTTTCTCCCTGGTGCTTCCTCCCCATAACTTACAGCTGGGTTGAGGGTTTGACACTGGGCTCACTCCAGAGAAGAATTCTCCAGCATTATTATTCAGATGAGCTTATGAAAGAAAGCCCTGAAGTGTGAGGGGGCTTAAAACAAAGCCCTGCTTATTCCTCCAACGCAGGGGGAATGCCAAGTGGCAGCACCAGACCGAGCATCCTCTGCCCGTGGCCAGAGCCAGTGCCTGCCCCCAGCTCTCCCCAGCCCCCAAAATGCCTTTTGCCTTCCTCCCAGCTGCTTTGCCCAGGAGAGCAGCAGTTCAAGGCACTCTTTGACTCTGGCAGCTGGTCTCAGGTTAGTCCAAGGCAGCTTGGAGGAGGCTGAGGTGCAGCAGAGCTGCCCAGATGGGAGGCAAAGTGGATTGGGGCTTGGACTGGATGACCTTTGGGGTCCCTTCCAAGACAGACCACTCTGTGATTTACAGGCAGCACTGGGGGGAGATGCGTGGAGCAAGGCTGCTCTCTCCTCACTGCTGAGCTCACAGAGAGCACCTCGAGTGCTGATGAAGAAAGGAGAGAAATGCTTCCTGTGGGGCACAGGCTGCCTGCAGCAGCATCAGGCTGGGCTGGGGGCGGCTGGGGGGTGGCTGGGCACTTTATCCAGGGGAGAGGGAAGGAGTGAAAGATGTGTTCCACGGCAATAACCCCTCCATGAAGTATCTCACCCTGTCAGGCAGCAGTAAATGATGGCAGTTATAGGCAGCCTTGATTATTTGGTGTCTGCTTGCAGCCCAGCATTAAGAACCCTCCCTGCTCTCTCTGAGCTGCCCCTGTCCCATCTATTACCTCGGTGTGGTCGATGTTCTACACAAATGCTTCACCTAATGAAGTTATAAGCAGGAGGAAATCACCTTTTAATAGAAATCCTATCAGGCAGCAAACCAAGCCAGAGTCCCATTAGCAGGGCAAATGTTGGGGGGGGAGTTCATTTCTCATATTAGGCTGGGAAAAAACAGCCACAGCTTGGGGAGGTCCTCCTGCCGCTGCCCAAACCCAAGGAGCTTCCTCCAGGAGCAGAAAGAGGCTTGGATGAGGCTGGGGAAGTGGCTCTGGCACAGCATCCCTGGTGGGTGGTCCCAGCAGTGTTGGGCTGGGTGGCTGAAGCCCCACTTGGGAGGGGCTTTGGGGCTCTCTCCAGGTTCTTGTCATGGAGAATTCTCTCAGGTCATTGATTAAGAGCATTGGAGAAGGCTGGGGAGGAGCAGCTGAGAGAGCTGGGGGTGTTCAGCCTGGAGAAGAGGAGGCTGAGGGAGACCTCCTTGCTCTCTGCAGTTCCCTGAGAGGAGGTTGCAGTGAGGTGGGAGTTGGGCTCTGCTCCCTAGGATCAGGTGAGGAAATGGCCTGGAATTGTGCCAGGGGAGGCTGAGGTTGGAGATGAGGAAAAATGTCTTTGCTGCAGGAGTGGGCAGGGACTGGCACAGGCTGCCCAGGGAGGCGGAGGAGTCCCCATGGCTAGAGGTGCTCAAGCAAGGTGTGGCCATGGCACTTGGGGCAGGGTTTGGTGGCCATGGTGGGGTTGGGTTGCTGCTTGAACCTGATGACCTTGGAGGCCTTTTCCAACACAAACAATTCCAAGATTCTATGAAAGTTTCACTGTGCTGTGTGTGCTCTGGAGCTGTGTGCTGTGTGTGCTCTGGAGCTGTGTGCTGTGTGTGCTGTGGAGCTGTGTGCTGTGTGTGCTCTGGAGCTGTGTGCTGTGTGTGTGCTGGAGCTGTGTGTGTGCTGTGTGCGTGCTGGAGCTGTGCGCTGTGTGTGTGCTGGAGCTGTGTGTGTGCTGGAGCTGTGTGTGTGCTGTGTGTGTGCTGGAGCTGTGTGTTGTGTGTGCTCTGGAGCTGTGTGTGTGCTGTGTGTTCTGGAGCTGTGTGTGCTGTGTGTGTGCTGGAGCTGTGTGTGTGCTGTGTGTGTGCTGGAGCTGTGTGTGTGCTGTGTGCATGCTGGAGCTGTGTGCTGTGTGTTCTGGAGCTGTGTGTGTGCTGTGTGTGTGCTGTGTGTGTGCTGTGTGTGCTGTGTGTGCTGTGTGTGCTCTGGAGCTGTGTGTGCTCTGGAGCTGTGTGCTGTGTGTGCTCTGGAGCTGTGTGTGTGCTGTGTGCTGTGTGTGCTCTGGAGCTGTGTGTGTGCTGTGTGTGCTCTGGAGCTGTGTGTGTGCTGTGTGTGCTCTGGAGCTGTGTGTGTGCTGTGTGCTGTGTGTGTTCTGGAGTTGTGTGCTGTGTGTGTTCTGGAGCTCTGTGTGCTGTGTGCGTTCTGGAGCTGTGTGCTCTGTGTGTTCTGGAGCTGTGTGCTCTGTGTGTTCTGGAGCTGTGTGCTGTGTGTGTTTGTGCTGTGTGTGTTTGTGCTGTGTGTGTTTTAGAGCTGTGTGTGGTGTGTTCTGGAGCTGTGTGTGGTGTGTGCTGTGTGTGTGCTGGAGCTGTGTGCTGTGTGTGCTCTGTGTGTTCTGGAGATGTGTGTGTGCTGTGTGTGTTTGTGCTGTGTGTGTGCTGGAGCTGTGTGTGCTGTGTGTACTGTGTGCTGGAGCTGTGTGTGCTGTGTGTACTGTGTGCTGGAGCTGTGTGCTGTGTGTGTGCTGGAGCTGTGTGCTCTGTGTGTTCTGGAGCTCTGTGTGCTGTGTGTGTTCTGGAGCTGTGTGCTGTGTGTGTGCTGGAGCTGTGTGCTCTGTGTGTTCTGGAGCTCTGTGTGCTGTGTGTGTTCTGGAGCCACCCTTGGGCCCATTTTCCAGCTTCCCATCACAACCTGTGGGCTGTTTTCAAGGGGAGCAAGGCCTGCTTGCAGGCCAGCCCAGCCTGCCTTTGGCCTGGTTTCCCAGAGAAAGAGGATTTTGGCCTCACAGCCATGCCAGGAGTTTGTTTTCTCAGGGCTGCTGCTTCTTCTTCTTCTTTTTCATTGAAATTGAAGGAAGAAGGAAGCAGAAATCCTCACCCAAGGCTCTTTGAAAGAGGAGCTGTGGTGTGGGGGCCTCATCCTCCCCTGTGGCACAGCCACTCTCTGTGCTGGCACCGACCTGGCATGGGATGCCCTTCCCTGGGCATGCAGCATGGGAATGGAGGAGATGCAGCCCAGACCATGCCCAGTTTTTGCCTTCTCTACCCACTTCTGGACCATGTCAGGGGTGCAGAGCTCCAGCCCTTCCCTCTGTCTCTGAGCCTGTTCCCTCCTGGCAGGGCTGCACCAGGGGGTTTCAGGTGTGCCCACCATGAGCTAGTGCCAGGAGCCTTGAGGAGAAGCTTCCCACCACAGTTTGCCTCCTGTGGAAACCACCACAGAAGATCAGTGTCAGCACTTGGCTGGATGCTGGAGCTTGTTGGGACCTTCACCCTGGCACCTCTGCTCTCCCTTGCAGTGCAGGATGCTGCCAGGCAGAGGATGGAGCACAGGAGCACCAAGAGCTTTGGACCACGGCTCTGGATCCTCCTGCAGAGCATCAGCTGCTGGCAAGAGGAGAAGTTTGGTGCTTGGTCCTGTCTCGTGGTCAGGCTGAGCAGGCTCAGCTCTGCCCTTGACCTTGCTCTCTGAGCAGAGCTGTTGGACACTGCTGTGCTTGGCCTTGCCTGGTGCTCCCCCACCTCCCCCAGCACCTCGGTCCCCTGTGAGCCTCTGCTGCCATCAGCATGGATAATTAGATCCATTTCTGCTCCAACAAGAACTTCCTCATGCTCAGCCCACGTAATCAAATCACCCTGGAGGTGCAGGAGACGTCATGGCTGTTGCCATGGCCCCGGGCAGGGATGGAGATCTTATCAATGGCTATAAATAGCTGAAGGGTGGGGGGCAAGAAGGGGCCAGGTCCTGTCCAGTGGTGTCCTGTGACAGGACAAGGGGCAACAGACACAAACTGGAGCCCAAGGAGTTCCACCTCAGAATGAGGAGAAAGCTCTCTGGTGTGAGGGTGCTGGAGGCCTGGAGCAGGCTGCCCAGAGAGGATGTGGAGTCTCCTGCTCTGGAGACTTTCACAACCCACCAGGAAGTGTTCCTGTGTGAGCTGCTCTTGGTGCTCCTGCTCTGGCAGGGGGCTTGGACTGGGGATCATCTCCAACCCCTCACATTCTGTGACTCTGTGGAGAGGGGCAAGAGGGCAGTGGAAGTGTGGGCAGGGAGAGGGAGCATGGACAGGGTGCTGCATCCCAGGAGTGCTGGAGAGGGCCTGGTGGGAGGTGTCCCTGCCCATGGCAGGGGGTTGGCACTGGATGATCTTTAATGTCCCCTCCAAGCCAAAGCATTCTGTGATTCTATGAACTGTGGATGCTCCATAGTGGAGATCCCACTGCAGGGAGTGCACCAGGCTCTGGCTAATGAGGATCAGGATGAATTCTTCTGGCAAATTATCCTCTAACTCCAGCATCACTTGGCTTCTTGCCTGGCCACAGGGACAGATGTGATCTGGGCTCAGATGAGCCCCATCTAGCCCCTTATGGTCACTCCAAGCTGCTTTGCCCGTGCTGTGGGTCACCCCTATGGGTTTTGCACTTCTGGCCATGGGGAATCCCACCCCAGCTAGTCCCACACATAGCAGCAGCGCAGCCCTGGGGACTCTGGGAGTCTGCAGGAGAAACCCAAAGCTCTGCCAGGCTGTAAGGAGCAGCTGACAGCAGAAGGACTGACCTGAGAGCAGGGCTGAGGCTCGGCTGCGTTTCAAGGTGCCATTAATAAGAGGCTGCTGCAGAGACACTTGGCAAGTGGCAGCCGCTCTGAATTAGGGGGAAGAAGACTACTGATAATAGCAACCATCTGAGCACGATTGACTCCAGGCCCTGCAGCTTCCCCAGGGACCTGATGGGCAGGGGGCTCAGCCTAGGGCAGGTTGGCTGTGCAGGGGCAGCAGCCAGGGCTGTGCTGTGCCCGCAGCCTGCATCGCTGGGTGAGCTCTGCAGGGCTGTGCCGGCAGCTTTCTGTGCCCAGCTGGTGTGTCCCTGTGTGCTCTGGGGTGTCCCCAGGGTGGCACAGGGACTGTCTACCCCCTGGTCACCAGCTGTGCTGCAGGGGGTGCTGCAGGGGGTGCTGCCCGAGGCTTTCCTTGCTGTTGCCACCGCAAAGGCCCCGAGGGCAGACGGCACAAGGATCCCTGCGCTGCTCACAGAGGCTTTGGCAGGCAGTGAGCATCCCTGGCACTGGGATGCGAGGAGGAGGGAGGCCAAGGAGGGTGCGGCCAAGCCCTGCTAACGAAGCCCTCTCCCTGGCACTGGGACCTGTCCTGGTGCCGCCTGTGTGTGGCCTTTACAGCCCGTGACCAATGGTCGCCCTCGGGCTGCGCCGGCAGCGGCAGCCGCAGGCTTTCATCCTGCCCGGCGATGCCAATTAAACTTTGACTTTCTCGGTGTCGCTTACCCGAGAGCTCAGCCTCTAACCCTTTGCCTTTCGGATCGAAAACCGAGCCCTGCCACGCCTGTTAACATCTGCACAGATGTTTGGGGAGGGAGAAGGGGGAACCCGGCCCCGCAGCGGCCTCGCTGCTGCCGCTCCCTCCTGCACCGGAGCGCTGCGGGCGGGCGCCGGCGGGGCACGACCGCAGGACGCCAGCCCGGAAGGGACCCCGGGGATCACCTGGTCCACCTGGGCAGGAGCTGCAGGGCTGTTGGGTGTCGCCCAGGGACCCAGCAGCTTTGGGGTGAAAGGGGTGGCCGTGCCCAGCACCTGTTATTGTGGTGTGACCTCCCCCCTAGCAGCCCCCCAGGCTTGGCTGGCCAGGGCTGGGGTTGTCTGAGTGCATCGTTCTATTGCCATCAGGAAGGAGGAATTTCCAGGGGGTGCCCGTGTCCCTGTGGAATCCAGGCTTTGCCTTGTGCATCTGACTGGGGTTGTTCAGCCTGGAGAAAAGGAGGCTGAGGGGAGGCTTTGCTGGCTCTCTACAGCTCCCTGGAAGGAAGCTGGAGCCAGGGGGAGGTCAGCCTCTTCTCCCAAGGAACAAGTGACAGGACAAGGGGAAGTGGCCTCAAGCTGCACCAAGGAAGGTTTAGGCTGGACACGAGGAACAATTCCTTTCCCCCAAGGGCTGTCAAGGCCTGGCCCAGGCTGCCCAGGGCAGTGGTGGAGTCCCCATGCCTGGATGGATTTCAAAGCCAGGGAGGTGTGGTGCCGAGGGCCCTGGCTGCGCTGTGTGGAGGGCTGGGCTTGATCTGAGAGGTCTCCTGCAGCCAGAGTGATTCAGTGGTTCTGTGCCGGGTGCCAGGCAGCAGAGGGTCTGCCCCGGGGACTCTCCTGGAATTCCAGCATTCTTGCACCTCTGCTGCTTTTATCTCTTGCAATCTTAATGAGGCAGCTGCCGTGTGCGAGGCCATCAGGCAGAAAGCTCTCTGGCTGGAGCTGCAGCCGCGGTTTAATTAGCCACCTGAGCTCCCTTCTTGCCTTTTGGCAGCAGGCTTGCACTTTAATTAATCATCTCATTTTATTTACAGGGAGAACAGGCACTCTGCCTTCACCCTGCCTGCATCACGAGCCCTGTCTGCTTTTATGGCCAGAGCGATGTGAGCGCCCGGCACAGCTCCAGCTCCCGGCAGGAGGGGAGCCCGGGGGGGGGGAGCTGTGGTGGCTCAGCAGCTTGGAGCTGGTTTTCAGGAGAAAAGTGGGGAGGAGAGGAAGAGGAGAAGTGGGAGGAAGGCTGGCTGCTGTGTGAGCAAGGCACTGCTCGTTCGGGTTACCCTCAGCTGTGCCATCGGCTCCCAGTTCCCCCCCCCCCGATCTGTGGCAGCAGAAATGCTGATGGGGAGGGGCAGGGGGGAGAGCAGCAAGTGGTGCCCAGGCTGAGGGGGCTGCCTGAGCCCCAGCATCACCTGCTGCCCCCTGCTAACAAGGCCTTGGCATGTAAGTGGAATTATTTCGGCTGTAAAAGTCTAAAATCAGTTCTTTTATTGACCTGGCCTGTAACTGGATCCAGTGTGCAAACACTGCAGAGCCTGCTCCTGCAGCTCTCACATCCCCCCAGCCTCCCCTGGGCTCCCCCCTGGCCCCTCCAAGCTCCTTGCCTGCAGGGGGACAGGGATGGCTCAACCCTTGGGCTGGGTCTAAGCGCAGGGCAGAGGCTCTGGCTGGGTTTGCAGGTGGCTTTCTGGGTCAGAGCCTGTGCCAGGCCTTCCCAAAATAGATCCTCTGTTTTAATCTCTTGGTTGTTTCTCCACGGTCTCCACAAGCTCTTGTTATTTCTAGGTACCACTCTCTGCCCCTTCCCAGCCCTCTCACTGCCACACTGACAGCTGCAGGAGCAGGATGGTCCATCCCTGCTGCAGCTGCTGCTGTGGGAGCTCCCAACATCCAGGCACTGGCACAGGCTGCCCAGGGAGGTGGTGGAGTCCCCAAGCCCTGGAGGTGTTCAAGTGTGGCCGTGGCAGCAGGGGACAGGGTTGGGGTTCTGGCGTCAGACCTCCCTGTGCTTGGCCAGGAGCTGGCTGCTCTGCTGCAGGACAATTTATCTTGTGGCTTTTCTTTGACCTCAAGGACTGCTCAGCCAAGAGGATGTGTGCTCTGCAGCCTGCAGATGATAGGAACACAGAACTGTTTCAGTTGGAAAAGCTTTCTGAGATCATCGAGTTCAGCCAGCAACCCAACCCCACCATGGCCCCAGGTGCCATGGCCACAGGTTCTAGAACAGGGATGGGGGCTCCACCACCCCCCTGGGCACCAATCCCTGACCACTCCTGCAGCAAAGGAACTTTTCCTAATCTCCAACCTGGCACAGTTTCAGGCCATTTCCTCACCTGATCCTAGGGAGCAGAGCCCAACCCCCACCTGCCTCCAACCTCCTCTCAGGGAGCTGCAGAGAGCAAGGAGGTCTCCCCTCAGCCTCCTCTTCTCCACACTGAACACCCCCAGCTCTCTCAGCTGCTCCTCCCCAGCCTTCTCCAATGCTCTTAATCAATGACCAGAGAGAATTCTCCATGACAAGAACCTGGAGAGAGCCCCAAAGCCTCTCCCAAGTGGGGCTTCAGCCACCCAGCCCAACACTGCTGGGACCACCTCCTCTTCAGACCCTTGCCCAGCTCTGTGGGCACTGCTGCTGAGGTGCCCACCCAGCATCCCCCTTCCCCCAGCAGCCTGCTGCCAGCAGGGTTTGCAGCCCTTCTGCAGGTTTTATTGGTGCCTGGTACAGCCCCAGGCTGCTGCCTTTGCCAGGCTGTCAGGTTGCTCATAAAGCAGAATGATTTAGAAGTTACTAATGCTGAAACTATTCCAGACCATCACGACCTGAGTGCTCCCTCCCTGCCAGGAACCCTGCCTGGTGACCACACTGCCAGGACCCAGCCAGCTGGGGGACAATGAATCAAACAGGAAAGGCACCAGAGGGAATGGTGAGGAGGAGCCCAGCGTGCTGTGGGGCTTTGCTGGGTTGGCAGCGTGGATCAAAACCAGCACCATGAGGTGTGTGGCTGTGCTGGGTCCCTGGAGATGCCTGGCTGCAGTGGGATGAGGGCTGGGTACCCCCTGGGCTGCCCCATCTGGCATCCCTCCTGCTCCAGCATGGAGCTGGGGGGTTCCCAGCCTGAGCAATCCCCACCATGGGGCTCAGCACCATCCCTCTTCCCAGTGAGGTTCTCTTCCTAGGGCAAGGAAGCTGGTGAGGGGTTTGGAGAGCAGATCTTGTGAGGAGAGGCTGAGAGAGCTGGGATGGTTTAGCCTGGAGAAGAGAAGGCTGAGGAGACCTCCTTGCTCTTGACAGCTACCTGGGAGGAGGCTGGAGTGAGGCTGGTGTTGATCTCTCCTCCCAAGAAACTAATGATGAGACAAGAAGTGATGGGCTCAGGCTGCACCAGGGGAGCGTTAGGCTGGATGTGAGGAACAATTCTGTCCTGCAGGAGTGGTCAGGGATTGGCACAGGCTGCCCAGGGCGGTGGTGGAGTCCCCACCCCTGGAGGTGTTCTCGCAGCGAGGGGCTGTGGCACTCCGGGACGTGCTCTGGTGGTCGGGGTGGTGTCGGTTAGAAGGTTGGACTCGATGATCAGTGAGGTCTTTTCCATCCTTAGCGGCTCTGTGAGGGGCTCAGCACCCGGCAGGATCCGGCTGGGGGCCGCTGGTGCTCCCCTCCCGTGCAGGGCTGGCGGGGGGGGAGGCGCTGGCCGGGCTCGGCTGCTCCTCTCTGCGGTGCTGTAGCTCCTTGAAGCGTGACAGCTGCGATTGCTTCCAGATGTGCAGCTCCTCGCCTCCAGCCGGCTGGGGGGGATGTGGTCAACCCCACGATGGAAACCCAAACCCGCACCAGATGTCCCCTGTCAGCCTCGGCACGGTGCACATCTGGCCCCAAGGCGCGGGCACCGCCGGAGCTGCCGGCTGGCACCGCTCCTGTGCTGCCGCCGCTGGCACCCGGCACGGCCAGGATCCCAGCGCTTCCCAGGGCATCCTCCGTCCCAGGGGTAGCAGCGTGCTCGGGCAGGACTGCGGGCAGCGTGCTGGAGGCTGGGCAGCCTCCGAGTGGGGGCCCCAGCTTGGCCAACTGCTCCCCAACAGCGCGGAGCGCAGGGCCTCGGGGCCAGTCCACGCTGTGCCCTCCTGCCCAGCCCCACTGCTGCTCCGGGGACGTGGGGAAGGGCTTGTGACGTCATCGGTGACGTCAGGAAGGATTGAGAGCCGTGACACCGTGGGATAAACGGGAAGGAGGAGGGACCTCTGCCTGCACAGGAGGCTCTCGGCAGGCAGCGGCGATTGGGGATGAGCAGCTCAGCAGTCCCCTAGGGGACGACTCTGGGAGCCGGGGACGTGCTGGCACCCTGGAGGGCAGCTGTGTCCTGGCACCACGGTGCCCGTCTGGGCTCTGCTTTGCCCAGAGGAGCTGTGCAAATATCCATTAGAGGTGGAGCCTCCCCTGCAGCTCCTCCTGTGCCCACAGCCCACACAAACCCACCCTGCGCCAGCTCAGGTCCCTGTTTTCACCTTGGACCCTGCTTCTTACCTCGCACTAAGAACAATTATCCCCATGTAGCTCCTTCAGAGAGGACTTGAGAGGAGCAATTAATCTCAGTAACAGGCTTTGAAGAGCAGAAGTGCTGCCTAAGCACTGAGCTCTTATCCTTTTGATGGGGTTAGCTGAGCTGGAATCCCAGCAAAGACATTTGGAGTAAATTAATAAAGACTTTAATGACATCCAAAAGTTGGGGAGATGAAGCATTTGAAAGGAGTTTATAGCTTGATGGGGAGGGGAGGGCGAAGCAAAGGGTTTGTTTTCTTCATCAGCTCTGCTCTTGGGGCTCCAGCAGGACTAAAGTCTTTGTGCCTTTTAGCAGGGTGCATCCCTTCCCCCCAGGTCAGCCCAGGCTCCTCTGTCCTCCACGACCTGGAGATCCCTGGCAGCTCTGCAGTGCCAGGATGGGCACAGAAGGGAGCTGGGATTTCACCCTCTGCACAACCCCCAGGGCTTCCTGGGTGATGATGGTCCCCAGTTAAAAGACCTCCTGTCCCCAGCTGCTTGGGAAGCTCTGTGTGGGGAGCTCAGCACCCAGAAGAGAGAATATCTGGGGGAGGTTGCAGTGAGGTGGGGTTGGGCTCTTCTCCCTAGGATCAGGTGATAGAAGGAGAGGAAATGGCCTGGAATTGTGCCAGGGGAGGCTTAGGTTGGAGAGGAGGAGAAATTTCTTTGCTGCAGGAGTGGTCAGGGACTGGCACAGGCTGCCCAGGCAGGTGGTGGAGTCCCCATCCCTGGAGGTGTCCAAGAAACCTGTGGCCATAGCACCTGGGCCAGGGTTTAGTGGCCATGGTGGTGCTGGGCTGATGCTGGACTGGAAGGTCTTAGAGATCTTCCTAACCCAAGTGATTGAGTTATTCCATGGTCTGCTCAGAGAAGGGATGGAGGAAGGGGGGAGCAGAGGTGGTGAGGGGCACCCAGGCTGCCCCCTCCCTCCCCTCAATACCTACAGCTCTGCCCCTGGGCAAGGAGCAGGAGAATTCACTGCTTCCCTTGGGAGATCTCAGAGGTCTCTTCCAAGCCCAGCAGCCCTCTGAGACTCCGCAGCGTGTCTGGACCTGCACCCCGCAGGGTGCTGCAGAAGCTTTCTCCACGTCTCTCACCACAGGACAATCTGCAGGTTCCCTGGGAGGCCTGCCCAGCAGGTAGCAAAGGAGGTGCTGGGGCTGCCAGGGCAGGGCTGCCCCTTGCAAGTCAGGGAGCTGCAGGGAGATGTTTCCGTGGGGCTGTGTCACTGCTGGCACCGTGGTGTGCTGATGAACACTGCTGGCCCAGGGCTGCCGGTGGCACAGCTGCCTGGGGAGCACATCACTTTTTCCAGTGGCCTCTGCCTAAATACCTCCAGCCAAAGGAGCTGGGACCCTTTCCAGAGCAGCCAGGCCCTCTGCAGGCAGAGCAGCTCTCCGTTCCCAGGGGCCCTGGGATGCTGCTGCACACTCTCCAGCCCTGCTCTGCTTGGGGGGACACAGGTGGGACCGGCCCCAGGACCTGGCCAGAGGAAACCTGATGAAATACCCTGAGGCCATGAACGAGGAGCAGCCCCCAGTGTCCCCTGTGCTGCTGCTGGCTCTGCCCAGGTGAGAGGGGCGTGGGCATGGGCCATACCTGAGAGGCACATGCACATCTGTGTAAACATCCAGCTGTGTGCTTGCAGATCCCTGTGCACGTGTGTCTGTTAGTCCTCACATGGCTTTTGCAGTGGAGCCATCTGTCTGCACTTGGGCTGGATCCCTACCATGTTCCCATCACTGCTGCCCTGATTCCTGCAGCACGTCCTCCCCCCGCCCAGCCCTGGCTCTCACACTGCTCTGAGCAGCTTCCTCAGCCTTTGTGAGTGCTCAGGCCTGGAAACCCTCCTCTGCACCCAGCATGGCTTCCCAGGGCCGTGAGATGCTTGGGGCCAAGCTGCTCCCCTGCCTGGGCAGCTCCTCCACCTTCACACAGTGGGGTGGGCAAAGCTCAGCTCCTGCTTTCTAGCTCCAAGGCTCCAGCAGTTTGCTCCAGGAGAATGTCAGCAGTTCATCTTCATCCTCCAGGCAGCAGCTGCTCTTCCTCGTGCTGCTGTGTGGCCTCACCTTGGCTCTCCCACACCGAGGGACCGAGCTGTGGGACCTTGTGCTGCCTCCCAGGAGCCTCTTCCCCGCCCCGCTGGGGTTTGGTGGCTTGATCCGAAGGGAGATCAGCGATGGGAGAGAGGCAGAGTTGGGCCAGACTCTCCTGGAGTCTTCTCCTGGGCTCCAGCCCCTGCTGAGGGCACAAAAGCATGCAGCCAGACCCTCCCCCTGCCCTTTCCACGGGGCTGACATCTCGAGTGGGAGCTGCGGCGGCTGCTCAGTTCCAGGTGGTAACCACGCAATCGGGCTCCGCAGCGCACGAATCCCCAGCCCCTCTCTTGATTCCTGCACTAAATAAAGTACATTTACAGAGTATATGAATTCCAGACCCAGCCTGGGACTCCAGGGACACATATTCCTCTCCTGGAACTTGTATATCCGGCCCGAGGATGAACCCCCCCCAAGCCCCCAGCCTAACAAGCATTTCTTGTGTTTCTCCTGTCTCCATCACATTGGGCATGTAGTGTGTGCTCGGGCTGATAAACAGCATCTGGTTAGAGTCAGGTAAGGACCCCTCCAGGGAGCAGCTTTGTGGTCAGCTGCCAACCTTTCTCTCCCTCCTTAATGTGCTTTTGCAGATGGATGGAAACTGCAGCCAGTCAAGGTTAGGGTTTCGGAGAGCGCTGGGGAAGGGTCGGGCTCAGGCTCTGTCCTCTCTCAGCTCTGCTGCCAGGGCTCTTGTTCAGCACATCCATGGCTGAGCCTCCTCAGCTCCTCGCAGGGGGAGGGGGCTAGGGAGAATCCAGCAGCTCAGCAGAGCTTGAATCACAGAATCACAGAATGTTAGGGACAGGAAGGGACCTCTGGAGATGGAGTCCAAGCCCCTGCCAGAGCAGGGTCACCCAGGGCAGGTCACACAGGAACAGACCCAGGTGAGGCTGGAAAGTCTCCAGAGACTCCACAACCACTCTGGGCAGCCTGCTCCAGGCCTCCAGCAGCCTCACAGCGAAGAGGTTTCTCCTCCTGTTGAGGTGGAACTTCCTGGGTTCCAGTTTGTGTCCCCTTGCCCTGTCACAGGACACCACTGACAAGAGCCTGGCCCCTTCCTGCCCCCCAGCCTTCAGATATTTATAGACATTGATCAGATCTCCTCTCAGTCTCCTCCAGGCTAAACAGCCCCAGGGCCCTCAGCCTCTCCTCCTTCAGACCCTTCATCATCCTCACAGCCTCTGTTGGCCACTCTCCAGTACATCTCTGTCCCTCTTGAACTGGGGAGCTCAGAACTGGGCCCAGTACTCCATATGTGGCCTCTCTAGGGCAGAGTAGAGGGGGAGGAGAACCTCCCTTGGCCTGCTGGCCACATCCTTAATGCACCCCAGGTGTGAAGCCAGCCCAAAGCTTCTCTCACCTTCTGCAGCTTCAGTGCAGAGGGAAGGTCCTGCCCGAGGGCTGTGCCCAGGGAGCAGGCAGCTGTGGGCAGCTGTGGGCAGCTGTGGCACTGGCTGCCTGTGCTGCTGCTTTCCAGGAACACAGGAGCTGTGTGCTGGGCAAATCGATTTTGGTTGGAAACCTGGAAGCCTTTCTTCCTGGTGCCTCCTGGGAGGCTTCAAAGCCTGCTGCCAGGTTCTGGAGAGCTGTCCCAAGTTGTGTTTCTCACAACCCCCTTTTTCTTTTCTTTTCTTTTTTTTTCCCCTGCAGCAGGAGGAGGAAATTCCTGTGTAAAAATGGAAACCCACCCCCTCTGCCAAGCTCTCCACTCTGCTTCCCATGGAAACCAAGAGGTCCCTGCCTCTACTCCACGCTCCTGCACTCAACTTCCAAGTTTGTTTTTATGCCCAGATTTGGCAAAGCAATTCAGCCTGAAGCACAGCATCACCCACGAGGTCCAGCCCTCCTCTCAAACACCTCATGGTGCACGCAGACACTCACCCCAGCAACCCCCTCCCACCCCCACCCCCCGTGCTGGGATTGTTCCTCACTGCAGAGACTTCCTTCCTTCCCTTCCTTCCCTTCCTTCCCTTCCTTCCCTTCCTTCCCTTCCTTCCCTTCCTTCCCTTCCTTCCCTTCCTTCCCTTCCTTCCCTTCCCTCCCTTCTTTCCCTTCCCTCCCTTCTTTCCCTTCCCTCCCTTCTTTCCCTTCCCTTTCTTTCTTCCTTTCTTCCCTTCCTTTTGTCTGTGCTTGCCAAGTTATCTCTTGCTTTAACTCGTCACAGCGAGCCTGGGAGCTGCCTGGTGGTTTCGAGCCCTCGGAGTAGCCAGGGAAGCCAATTTAATTAGCTGAAGTGAGCCAAAGTTACTTAAGTGATTTGTAATAAGTTCCAGGCTCTCCCACACCAAAGGGGTTCCAGCCGAGGACAGAAACTTCCTGCGGCTGCTCTGCAGGCTGGTGGGGACAGGGCTCGGTGTGCTGCAGCCCCTGCGCCTGGCCCGGGGCCGCGGCTGGGCGCTGCGCGGGCTCTGATGACAGGGCTGCCTCCTGGCTCCGGAGGGTGTCGGTTCCCCCCCTCCGCGGCCCACGAACGCCTTGTGCAAACACAGCAGGTTCCCATTTGTGTGCTGCTCCTCTGCCATCTGCCCCGCGGCGTGGGGAGGGCCGGGGGGAGATCGTGCCCGTGGCGAGGGGACCCCTGGTGTGTGCCAGCACCCGCCGGGGGCTGGCCCCTGCAGCGGCGTCAGCTTTCAGCTGGCTGTGTTTACGTTGCTACAAATCTGGGACCGAAACGGAGTTTTGTCTCCTTCTCTGCTTGCTGGGAACCTCGTGTGGGTGTGAGTCTGCGCCTGCCTCTCGCAGGCTGGCTGCCGGCACGGACGGCCTGGCTCGCTGGGATGCTCCTGCATCCTCATCCCTGGCCCTGCCCGGAGCTGCCCCATCGCACCAAGCAGCTGATCCCTCGAGCCTTGGCGCAGCGGATGCCACTCCAGCTCAGCCCAGCTAAGCCAGAGCGGGCCCGGCAGGTGGGCTGGAGCCCCCTCCCACATCTGCAGCGCTGGCTCTGGGACGCGGCTGCGACATCCGGCACAGGCAAAACCACCGCGGCACCAGATGCTGCTCCTGGGGCTTTGCTTCATCTCCCTGCCCCAGCTGTGGGCTGCTCCTCACGTGGCACCCGAGGGGATGAGCTCAACCCCATCCCCAGAGCTCCCTGCTGGGGGCTGCAGAGGCCACAGTGCCTTCTGCCAGGGCAAGTGCCCAGCTGGCTGCAGGGAAGAGCCTGGATGTGCTCTGCCAGCCTTGGTGGCAGGGCTGAGGCTGCTGTGGAAGGGGGGTGGCAGGTCTCAGAGAAGCACTGGGGACAGATCACATCTCTGGAATTGGGGTACTGGGATGAACTGGGTCCCAGCTGCTGGTGATGAGCCCCCAGCTCCTCTGGCTCCTCACCAGGGAGGACAGCAAGCATGGCAATCTCTTTTCCCTGGCACGGGGTGCCCAGGCAGATGCTGATGCCGCTCTCTGGGGTAAGGGTGCACAGCTCTGGCACACCAGTGTGACAGACTGGGACTGACTGGGAGCTGGGGATGACCTTGCTCTGGAGCCCTGTAGCTGACTGGGGCCAGCTCTGAGCTTCTGCTCTTTGCTTTTCAGATTGCAGCGACCTGAGCCTGCCTTGCTGCTGCTGCTGCTGCTGCTGCTGCTGCTGCTGCTGAGCCTTGCTGAGCCTTGCCTGCTGCAGCATCACAGCTGCTGTGTGTGGGACAGCCCTGCCAGGCCCTGTGTCACGCCTGGCAAGTGCCCAGCTCCCTGGTGCCCAGCTCTGCTCAGGGTTTGCTGCACACCAAGCCAAAGGCCACGCTCCTGCAAGAGGGATTGCTTTGCAGGGGAGGCTGGAAGGGAGCATACATGAAGCCCATGGAAAAATGAGCTTAATTATTGGGGAATAAAGCTCCCATTATTCTCCCTGCCCTAAAGCAAGAGCAAGAAATTTCTCTCATTTCCTTCCTAAATTCAAATGAGAGTGGAAGAGATTTATAGGGCAGGCCTGCCTGGCACGGGAGCAAGGACAACAGCCCACGGGCACAGGAGCCAGGAGGAGCCAGCTTGCCATGCACCCTGTCTCCAGCACCAGGATGTGACCCACCTGCAGCCCTTGGGAAGCTGCTGCCAGGGGAAGCTGCTTTGGCTGGGGGTGCTGCTGTGATTGCTCCCAGCCTGCATGGGCAGCCTGAGGACCTGGCACCTGCCTGACAATTCCCATGGGGCTGGCACCAGTCTGGAGCCTGTGCAGGGAGAGCTCCTGCTTCAGATCCCAAAACCACAGCCCTGTGCCTTGTCCCTGAGGTTCTGCCACCCAGCTGGGCAGCTCTGGAGCCCCTGCACCCCAGTTTTGTTAATTACAGAATCATTAAAGCTGGAAAAGGCCCCTAAGAGCATCTGGTCCAACCTTTTACCCAACACCTCCCTGGCCACTAAACTCTGCCCCCAAGTGCCATGGCCACAGGTTTCTTGGACCCCTCCAGGGATGGGGAGTCCACCACCTGCCTGGGCAGCCTGTGCCCATCCCTGACCACTCTGGCAGTGAAGAAATTTATCCTAATTTCCAACTTAACCCTCTCCTGGTGCAGCTTGAGGCCACCACCTCTTGTCCTGTTGTTGGTTTCCCGGGAGAAGAGGCCAACACCAACCCCACTCCAACCTCCTTCCAGGCAGCTGCAGGGAGCAAAGAGCTCTCCTCTCAGCCTCCTCTTCTTCAGGCTGGAAGTGCTGCTCTGCCCATGGGAGTGGGGAGTGGGATCTCCCAGTCCAAGCGAGCCCAGCCCGCACCCAGCAGCAGCTGCCGGTGCCACCAACCCTCGGGACAGGCCAGGGGGGCAATAACCATCTGCTGGGCAAAGCTGCTGCTGCTTGGTGGTGGTTTTCTTTTGGGATGGGGGGAGGAAACCAAAGCAGCTGAGCCCACATCTTTCTGGCAGCACAAGAGCTGTGCCTCCAACAAGACATTTCAGACCTGCACTGCGAGCCAGCCGAGAGCTGTAATTTGAATATAGAGCATGGCACATTCCTCACAAATGGATCATAAAGTTCTGCTCAGACACAGGCAGGGCCAGAGGAAAATAAATATTTTTGCTTCCAGAGCAGTGAGAAGCTCTGCCCAGGGACTCCAGTTGTAATATTTTTAGCAGGTGATTCATCGAAGAGGGAAAAAAATACCCAGGGCAGCCGAAGGCAGCAAAGGTTCTTTGTCCTGCTGGGGCTGGCTGTGCTGGAGCTGCTTGCCCAGGGCTGCCCCCCAAGGCCAGGGGCCCTTTCCCGGGGTCTCCCCAACAGCCCCCACCCCTGCCTGCAGCAGAGCTCCTCCAGAGCAACCCAGGCTCTTGGGCTGCTTCCAGACTCATGGAATTGGCTCAGTTGGAAAAGGCCTCTGAGAGCATCCAGTCCAAGCAGCAACCCAACCCCACCATGGCCACCAAACCCTGGCCCCAGGTGCCATGGCCACAGGGTTCTTGAACACCTGCAGGGATGGGGACTCCACCACCTCCCTGGGCAGCCTCTGCCAGTCCCTGACCGCTGTGGCAGCAAACAAAATTTCCCTCATCTCCAACCTAACCTCCCCTGGCTCAATTCCAGGCCATTTCCTCTCCTGCTATCTCCTGATCCTAGGGAGAAGAGACCACCCCCCACCCCACTGCAACCTTGTGACCCAAGTGCAGGACCCAAGTGTGTCCCTTCTGGGGGACAAGGTTGTCACTGTGGTGAGCCCTGGGGCTGCACATCAATCCTTCCATGGCTGGTGGCATGACCAGGGCTCCCTGGGCAAGGGGAGGCAGCCCCAGAGCCATGGCAATAGGTCTCCTCTCCCTCCCAGAGCAGGAAGTGGGGCAGGCAGGGACAGAGGTCCCTTCTGAGGCATTGTTTGCTCAGAGCAACCTCAGGGGCTGTGGCTTTGGGCAGGGTTTCTTGACAGGGTTCTGCTCACCACTTTGCTGTGGTCTGGGGATGGAAAACAAACCCTTTGGCCTTCCCTGCCTCTGGCTCCAGCAGCAGATATTTTCCTTTTCCTCCCCACAGGTACCAGCTCTGCCCAGCTCCCCACAGACCTCGTGGCTGCTTCTGCACAGCCTTGGTTGTGCAGTGAAGGTGACACAGGAACAGGAGCTGGGGGCAACTACAGGCTAAAAAAAGGTTCTCCACAGCCCTGCTGCTCTACTCTCTGCTCCATGCTCTCACAGGTCAGGCCAGAAAGCCCTCAGGGGCCTGCACACCCTGCAGGGCTATCTGCTGGGTAGCAAAGGCAGCAGCTCTGAAGCACCTGGGGGAGATCATTGAACACCAGGCTGGAAGGGACCTCAAGGATCATCTGGTCCAACCCTTCTCATCAGCAGTCACCATTTCTCCCCAGAGTTCTCTGCTCCCATTATAGGGAAGCTGTTCCCTAGTCAAGGGGTTGGGAAAAGCCAAGGGAAAGATGAAACCTGAGGGCTGCTCACCTCCAGTCCCAGGATGTGGGCACCCCACGGCCTCGTGGCCCTGGCCAAGGGACACTGTTTGATCCAGGGCTGCACCCAGAGCCCACCCCACCGTGCAGGTGAGAGCTGGGTGATGTAGAGGTGGGAGGGGCTGGACCACCACCCTGCAGGGCACCCAAAGGGGGCTTTGGGAGCTGGTGGGCATCGGCCCGTGGCTGATGCCTTCAGACTCCTCCGGTGCTTGTGGCCAAATGAAAAGAGTGGGCTTCAAACTCTGTGCTTGTGATGCAGGAGACACCTGCTCCCAGCTATAAAAATGGATTAGCTGCATTGCATCTGGAGCCCAGCCAGGCAGCAGAGCCTTCTCCAGCAGCCCATTTGGCACGCAGGAGCCACCGCCTGAAAGCGCGCTGGAGGGGAGCGAGGGGACAAGAGGCAGAGTTGAAAGGAAGGTCTGGAAGCTGTGATCCTCTCTAGGTGGAGAATCAGAGAGCTCTGAGCAGCCCCAGATGCAGGGCTGTCACCAAGGGCTGGGTCCTGCCTCCCCAGCCACCCCTCGTCCTGCCTCCCCATTGTTCTTTGTGCTTGAGCCCGGTCCCAGCGTGCTCCCATCTGGCCGAGCTTCCAGCCTGGATCCAAGCTGCAGAGCAGCAGATAGAGGCTCATTGTATTCTGAGTGCTGGAAGGACTCCATGCTCCAAGGTAAAGTGAGTGGTGATGTGTTCAACAGGGAGAAATCCCTCCTCAGGGCATCCCGTGGTGAGGCTGCTGCCTCCAGCCCTGCCCTGGCAACCTGCATCCAAACTCACCCCTTGGTGCTGCAGGGAGCTCCTGAGGTCCTCGGTGGGATGGGAAGGGTCTTGTCACCCTATGGCCGCTTGGCTGACTCCATGCTGGAGTCAACAGCTGGGCACAGCTGTGGCAGCTTCCTGCTCTTGCTGCTGCTGCTCAGAGGAGCAGCCCAGTTCCCAGTGGTGCCCAGAACTGCCCCAAACCAAGGCCTCTGTGCACGACCCTCACCCACCTGGAAAATTCTATTCCCCTGCTTGACACCTGCCACAGCACAGCCCTGCCTGCACTCTCAGCCACACCTGGAGCTTTACTATGCCCTCAGCATCAATTATTTTGGGTACTCATGCAGCAATCTCTGCCCTAAATGACGCAATAAAGGAGCTGGAGAAAGCTGAGACCACATTTGGGTGGTTGCTGTGAGTATCTTCGCATTCTCAGCTTTCTGGTCAGGGTGCCACTTGGTCCTCACTGCTCTGGTTTCAGCTGACTCTCTGTGATCCTTCCAGCTCATGCAAGGCCAGATGCTTGGGACCAGCTCTTGGAAAACAACTGGCAAAGTCGGGGCTGCAACTGGAGGTTCAGGTTTCTGACTGATTTTCAATGCTTGGGGAAGCTCCCAGAGTTGCAACATCGTTCTGCAGAGCATGGTATCAGAGGTGGGGGGCTGAAATGGGCTGGGCTTGGAGCAACCTGCTGGGCAGCTGAGGAAAACATGGGGCTGGGGAAGGAAAGGGAGATGGAGAGCTGCAGGCAACCTGGATTCTCTGACTGGGCTGCAGGGGAAGGCCACAAGATGAGCCAAGGGCTGGAGAACCTCTCCTACAAGGACAGGCTGGGAGAGTTGGGGCTGTTCAGCCTGGTTAAGAGAAGGCTCCAGGGAGACCTTAGAGCTGCGTTTCAGTATCTGAAGGGGACCTGCAGGCAGGCTGGGGAGGGACTGTTCAGCAGGGGCTGTGGGGATAGGCTGAGGAGCAATGGTTTGAAACTGGAGCAGGGCAGAGTTAGGTTGGACATCAGGAGGAAGTTCTGCACAGTGAGGATGGTGAGAGGCTGGAGCAGACTTCCCAGGGAGGTGGTTGAGATCCCATCCCTGGAGCCACTCAGGGCCAAACTTGGTGGGGCTCTGAGCAGCTTGGTCTAGCTGGAGGTGTCCCTGCTGCCTGCAGGGGGTTTGGACAAGCTGCCCTCCGAGAGTCCCTTCCAACCTGACGCATTCTGTGACTCTATGAATGCAGAGCCAACAGGGACCCCACTGGGCAGCATGGGTCCCCCTGTGCTCTTTGGCAGCAGGTTTTTCCTGCAGGACTCTGGCCTGGAGCTGAAGAGAAGCAGAAAAGGGCAAATAAACAAAGAGTGGACAGGAAATGAGTGTGGCACAAGGCTGAGCTCAGTGACCGAGATGCAGCCAGGGTGATGCAAGCAGGGTCAATTAAGCTGCCACCACGCAGCCTCGCTGGGCAAATTAAGTGCCAATTTTCTGCACTGCTGAAGAGGTAAAGAATTAAAATGATAACTAACAGGAAGTTTCAGCCGAAAAGAAAGAGCAAGTTGGGAGATGGGAGTTTGAGGCTGGACTCAGGCCAGCGATGAGGCAACCAGGCGAACGTCACTGCCCTCTGCTGAGGAGCGCTGCAGCGGCTCCCGCAGCTGGGAGGGCTGCGCTGCCCCGAACCTGGGGAGGTGATGGAGTCTGTGGGGCTGGCATGAGCTGGAGGCTGACATAGGGTAGGGTTTGGTATGAGTCAGGGGCTGGCACAGGCTGCGGGCAGGAGGTGATATCTCCCAGAGCCAAGCACGGGTTCTGGTAGGGAGGAGAGACTTCATCCCCCCAGGCAAGAGAGAACCATGGAATTGTAGAGGTTGGAAGGGACCTCCGGAGATCACTCAGCCCGAGCCCCCTGCCGAAGCAGGGTCACCTAGGGCAGGTCAGACAGGAATGCATCCGGAGGAAGGAGTGGGACCTCTGCTCCTTGGCCGAGGTGCCTGCATTCTGCCGGAGAAGGAATGATGGCCAGGAAGGCTGCTCAAGTGCACAGACAGGGAGCTCCCCAGCAAAGCAGAGTCACGGGGGGCTCCTGGGCTGCCAGCCCCCACCTTGCTCACCCCAGGCATGTCCCTCTCAGGGTGGTGTAACTCCCAGTCCCTGTTTTCCTCCTCCCTCTTCGCAGGAGGAATGCAGAGAGCTGGGGTTAGTCCCTCTGCTTTGCAGGACCTGCAGCCCCCGGGGTGTTTGGGAAGAGTGGTTTGGGGAACGGTGGTTTTGGGGAGCGTGCTCTTGGGCAGGGTGGTTCTGGCCAGGACGCAGAGCAGGGACCGGAGTCCAGCAGGGTGCGGGGGTTGTTTGCTGAGGGTAGCTCCCTGTCTGAGCAGAGTTTTCCCCTGCTTTGGGAAGCAACATCCCTGCCTGAGCTTTCCCGAGGACGAAATGGCTGCGCAGAGCCCTCGCCCATTCCCGCTCCTTGCGCTCCCTCTGCAGGAGCAGAGCGTTGGACCAGGGGCCGCATCCAGCCCCAGCCCAAACCTTCGGAACCGCCCAGGAAAAGGTCTCCTCTGCTCCGAACGCGACCTCTGCGACTCAGCTAAAATTGCTGGCTCCCAGCGCTGCCCCAACCCTGGTACCCTGGGTGATGACACCTCCTGTTCAGGCTTCCTGAGGAGCTCAGTGGCTCCATCCCTGTCCTCACGTCTTGCCCGTTTTGGGGGGCAGCCGGGGGAAATCAGCTTCTCCGGTGTCAACCCACAGACTGCTCCCATCCCTCCTTCCCCAGCCTCGCAGGAGCTCTGGAGCAGCTCCCCGTCTCCTCTCGCTGCAGCCCCATGGCCACAGCTCTCACTCCTTCTGTAAGTGGAGAGGTTCCCTCCCCATCTGAGGCCAGGCTGCCAGATTCCAGCCAAAAGCACATTTTTACAGCATGAGAGCAGTGGGGCCCCGGCAGGAGAAGGCACAAGATCCAGGCACTGGCCGGTGAGGCTGTGGTGCTGATGCGCACGGATGGCTCTCCCGGCACCGGCTGCCCGGCCGCTCTGCTCTCCCTGCCCGCGGCAGCGCTCGCCAGATCTTGCAAACCCTCCTCCTCCTCCTTCCTCTCCCCCAGGCTGCAGAGTGCACTGAGGCAGCCCGGCCCTCCCCACGCTGTCCGTCCCCTTCCTTCCTCCCTGCTCCTTTTCCAGGCGGCTGCTCACGCAGGCGGCTTTCCAAGGAGCCCCAGGACAGGTAGCAGAGAGTGACGGAGCCTGGGACAGGTCTGCAGCTGCAAAGGTAGGAAGGAGAAGGGAGCTGAGGGCTGGGAAGCTCAGCAAGCGTCAGGCTGGAGGGAGGAGGAGAGCAGGGAGCGACGGCTCCTCGGCCAGCCCCGGGGTTCAGAGCTGGTCTCCAGCTCCCACCAGCCCTCCTGTGACAGAAGACAGCTTTGAACAGCACAACCTCTTCCCGGCTGTACCCTGCCAGAGATCTTGGTGCTTTCCCAAGGCAGAGCAGGGCACTGGCACCTGCCAGCCGGCCGGGGCTGGCGTGGGCACGCCGGGCTCCTGCCAGAGCCTTGGTGCCGCTCCGCGATGCGTGTCCGCCTCCGAGCTCGGTGTTGTGGCTCTGTTTGTGTTGCTAAGGAGGAGCTGCCAGAGCCCGGCGTGGTGCCGAGGCACGGTACCCATCTCCCTGCCTGCCCAGCTGGCCGGGGGCTGCCCTCCCATGGGAGCCTTTTGAGAAGCAAGGGCTTGGGCACGGTGTCCTCCCCCTGGTGCAGCAGGTGTGGGTCAGGGCGCTGGGGAGCCCCCTGAAGAGGTGAGGTACTCTGGGTGCTCCCCACTGTCACCTCACACCCCAGCAGTGCCGGGTCCGGGCAGGTTTGGTGCCAGTGGCATGTAAATGGGAGTTTCCTAGGTGGCATTTAAGCACCGTGCATGTGACAGAGCCAGCTCCCAGTCACAGTCCCTGGAAAGCAGGGTGAGCCTCTGCCCCGGGCAGCAGCCAGGGCTTGGACAGCCTCTGTCCCAGGAACGTGGAAATTTCCATGGAATTGGTGTAGGGTAACTATTGCCATCTGCCCCCTGGCAAGCAGCAGACACCCCCCCAGCTGGCTCTGGTGCTCCTTGGGGTGCTGGATGGGCAGGGGCTGCAGGATGCCCACCTCAGCCAGGCTGTGCCAGCAAAGCAGGGGCATAATCCTGGAGCCCTGCCTGCTGCCCTTGGAGCGAGTAGATGCCCGCAGCTGGGACACATCTGGCTGCCCTGCAGCCCAACCTGACTCCTGCCTGCCTCTGCCCCACATCCTCGGTGGGCATCACCAGCTCCTGCCCTCAGGAGAAGAGCTTTTCTGGGCAGAATTCCATGGCACTGGCTGTGTGGGACTGTGTAAAGGTCTTGGCATGCTTGGCACAGCTGGGAACTGAAGCCAGGCTGTGCCTCCGGGTGTTTGGCAGCCAGTTTTCTCTCTTGGGGTGCTGTGTACCCACGGTTTACTTTTGGTGCCTTCCCCCTCCTGCTTTTCCAGGCAGGATCAGCCTGCACCTTCCCCAGGCTGTGCGTTCACAGGGACGGGCCCCGTGCCAAGGAGCATTGGGGCAGCCCAAGCAGCCAAAGCTCTGGCACCTGCTGCATGTCCCCTGCCTGCCCAGTGTCCCTCAGCCCTGGCTGGCTTGGTGGCACCGGTGTGAGCATCGCTGCCTTACGTTTGAGCTCCCCCACCCCCCATCAGGTCAGATCCCTGCTCCGACTTCTTCGGACGTTCTGAATTCCTGCCGCTGGGCAGAGGTCCCTGGCTCGGCGAAGCCTCATGGGAGGACATTTCTGTGGTCAATCCCTCCAGGCTGGATGCAGCTTTCCCAGCGCTGCAGCATGTGCAGGGGCCAGCGCCCCCCAGCCTGCTTCAGGAGGTCCAAGCTGAAGTGGATCGCTAAGCGATGGCATTTCGGCATCTGCAGGAGCACCAGGAGCAGGGACTGGGCCGGGCAGGGAGCAGTTCTGAAAGCACCACTTGAAAATGCCTGCAGGAAATTCTTTGGAAGCCAAAGGCACAGAAAGGAAAGGGCTGAGCCCTGGGGAATCAGAGTGCATAGAACTGTTTCGGTTGGGAAAGATCTCAAAGATGATTTGAGTCCAAGTGTTTGCCTAAGACCACTAAACCCTGGCCCCAAGTGCCATGGCCACAGGTTTCTTGGACACCTCCAGGGATGGGGACTCCACCACCTCCCTGGGCAGCCTGTGCCTGTCCCTGACCACCCTTGTAGCAAAGAAACTCTTCCTCATGTCCAACCTAACCCTCCCCTGGCACAATTTCAGGTCATTTCCTCTTGTTCTATCACCTGATCCTAGGGAGAAGGGACGGCTTCCTGTGCCAAAGCCTGGTCCTTGGGTGGGCCACCCATGTGTGGACATTGGTGCTGTGCAGGGGACCATGGTGCTCAGGCTTGCATGGAGGTCACTCCCACCCACTTCACAGGGCAGGGCTTGTCCCCTGCTGCTAGGTGTAGGAGATGGGCAGTGGCACAAGCACCTCAGGTATGTGGTGCTTGGTCTTTTAAACACAGGCAGAACACCAGAGCAGGCAAAAGGCCACCCTGGGCCTGGAATTCCACTCTTGGGCCTGGAATGCAAGAAGACAGAAAGTAAATCTCATTGCCTCCTTCACCTCCAAGCTAGGTCAGGGCTCTGAGCTGCTGTGCTCCAGCCTGAGAGCTCCCTGTGCTCCCCTCCCAGCACAGCCACTTCCCCCAGCAGCTACCAGTGGGCAAAAGCAGAGGAGCAGGACCCCTGCTTGCCCCATGGAGCTGCCAGGCTGTGAGGAAGCATTTGGAGCAGGCTCCTTCCCAGGCCATGCTCAGAGCCATTTGCTGCTGGATGGGACCACGAATAGTGCCAGGAGGCTGTGGGCATCCCTGAGGAGGTGTCACCAGTGGGGCTGGCACCTGCCAGCACCTCCCACAGCACCTGGGAGTGCCCAGGCTGCATGGTGGGGCTCAGGGTGCTGCCTGCCTGCTGCCTGCACCACTGCCAGGGATTAGGCAGCCAGAAGCAGGGGCCCCAGGCACGTCCCACATGCTTGTCACCTGATGTGGGCACCATGACCAAGGGCAGCAGCCTTGGTGACCGACCACAGCCTCCTTCCAGCCTCCCTCCTGGCAGCCAGCAGCAGAGGTAATGCTTCCTTCTATCACAGTCTGTGGGCCCTGGGGTGGCTGGGACCCCCATGCAGGTGGAAGCTGGGGGGTGCCCTGCCAGTGTGCATGGCTGTGGGCACGCTGGGCACCTCTCCAGCTTTAGTGGAGCCCCTCAGGACATTCTGTGATGTTTGATTGGCTTTGACTGCTTTTGTGGCTTTGGGCTGGGGGTTATTTTTTGCAGCAAGGTGAAAGCTTTCCAGGCTGTCAACACTTTTCTTGCCAACAAAAATAATGCAGCCTGAGCCAGAGCACCCTGACTGACAGGGGAAAAACCCCAGCACAGCATTGGTATTGAATTCTCAGTTTCTCTGCAGCAAAAAGGCCTGGCTGGTGTCAGGGATGGAGCTGTCCTCTCAGGCACTTTAATTAAAACAAACCCAAGTGGGACGTTCTCTCAGCAGGGTCACCTCTGTGACTTAAGCTGCTGCCTCAGGGGGGGTCTGGATACTCCTCTGGCTTCCTCTCCCAGGGCTGGTTTGAGGAGGGGCTGCTTTAAAAGGAGAGGTGGCATCAGCACTCTGTCAGGGCTTCTTGGCTGGGGTGCCAGCTGGGGGGGGCTCAGATCCATGTCCTCACTGAATGTGCAGTGTGGAGGTGCTGGGGGCTGGGCTCTGGTGGAATCGCGGAACTGGAAAAGCCCTCTGAGGCCATCGCGTCCAAGTGTTAGCCTAAAACCACCTTGGCCACTAAACCATGGCCCCAGGTGCGGTGGCCACACATGTCCTGACCACCTCCAGGGATGGGGACTCCACCACTATCGCGACGGTGACAAGGGAGGAGGGGCAGTGCCCGGGTTTGGGGTTCGCAGCCCCGCAGCGGTACTGAGGAGCAAGTCCCGCGTTCCTGCAGCAGACAGGAAGGGACGAGGGTCCCCTTCCCAACGGTGCCATCTCACCCACCTGCCCTGTGCCAGCCCCCACCTCAGCACCCAGTTACAGACTGCCCAGCTGGGCAGAGCGTTGGGCGGCTGCCTGCGACGGGTCCCTGCCCCGCACCGGGGTCCCTGTCCCAGCCCTGCACAGGCTCTGCCCCCTGCCATCCCCGGGAGGGCTGTGGTTGGCATCCCGGGCATCCCTCGGCCCGGCTCTGCCCCGCGGTGTGGAGCAGCCTCCCGGGGCCGTTCCGAGCCCCGCTTCCCACCCACCCCCCCGTGGAGGCGGGGCCGGGACCGGCGGAGCGCGGCGGCAGCGCGGCCGCAGACCCCAGACCCTGGCCATGGGGGCGGCCCGGAGCCGGGGGTCGCGGGATCCCGGGGCCCCGCAGAGCCGGTGAGTGAGGGGGGAAGTCTGGCGGGGGGGGGGGGGAGGGTCTGGGGCTGCCCCCGGCACCGGCTTCTTCCCAGCACCGGCGCTGGCCCGGGGCTCACGGCGGGGGAGGAGGGAAAAGCACTGAGTGGTTAAACTAAGGGAAAAAGTTCGTCTCCCTCTCCTTCTCCCTCTTCTGCTTCTCCTTTCCCCTCCTCTCCTCTTTTCTTCTTTCTTCTTTTCCCTCTCCCACTCCTCCTTCTCCTTCCCTTCTCCTTCTTCAACTCCTTTTTCTCCTTCTCTCCCTCTGCTCTCTCTCCCATTCCTCCTACTTTCCCCACCCAGCTGGACTCCGCAGGCTGCATCCCAGCCCCTGCTGCCGTGCACAGGACTTTCCTAGGGGGGAAGCTGGGGGGCAGCTCTGTCTCCCACATGTCCCACAGCAAGGCTCCCTGTGCCTTGCTCCTCAGCTGCCCCCATCACTGCCCCAAAGCAGGTGCTGAGGTGGGAGCTGGTGGCAGGGTTGGAGGCTGGGGGGAGCTGCTCAGTGCTGGGGGAGCTGCTGCTGGAAGGGAAACCAGAGGCTTCTTATCTGTAAATCAACCAAAACACTCCTGGAACACAGCAATGTTTTCTTTAGGCCAGCCACCCTGTGATGCAGAGATAGCCCTGCTGGGCAGCTTTCCTGCTCCTTCCCTCACCAAACCACACTGCTCTGTGCTCTGCTGTACCCTGGGGACAGTGGCCAGGCCATGGGGACCTGGTGCCCAGCTGTGTTTGTTCTGGAGCCTTTGCCAGGCTTCAGGGAGCCAGGCTGCTGCTCTTCTGAAGGCTTACAAACACCTCTCTGTCTGCAAAGGCTGGGTGCAGGGCAGGGAAACAAACGAGCTCTCCCCTCCTGAGTGCTCTGCCCTGCCTCTCTCTCCCTGCCATGGTCACCTAAACATAAATCAAAGGTGTTCCCAGGTGGAAAAATCATCCTGGCTGCTAGAGCTGCTCCTTTCTGCCCTGCTGGACTTGGCAGCTTCTCCTTCCCACCTGTTTGCTCCACCTTGAGCAAACTTTGCTTTGTTCCCTCCTGCCTTTTACCATCCCCCTTGCTCTGCTCCCTGTGCCTTGCTCCTCAGCTGTCCCCATCCCTGCCAGCAGCCAGGTTCTGGGGCAGGGGTGCTGCCTGCATTGCCCAATATCCCTGAGTCCTGGCTAAAATTGTGGAGCCAAGGCCTGGCAGCACCTGCTGGGAGCATTCCCACTATGTGGTGCTGGTATTTTTAGCAAGCAGAGTCGAGCAGGGAGCGAAGGAGCTGCAGATGACAGCAGCTGCTTGTGCTCCTGCAGCATCAACATGGAAATGGGGCTGGGACTTGCACATCCTGAGCCTGTTCCTGTGGAATTGCTTTGCCTTGAGCTTGCCTCCAGGAGAGCAGCACCGGCTGGGGTTGTCCCTTTCAGAATGCAGGGCCAGCAGGGCCTTCCTGTTCACCTCCTTGCTTCTCAATGCAGCCACAAACGTTTGCATCTATTGTCATTTGGTGGCAGTGGGGTGGGGGAAAGACAGCTGGAGCCTGGTGGGGGAGGATCTGGCTGGTGGTGTGACAGTTGTGTCCTTCCCTTCTATTTCTGTAGAGCTATTTTGATGGAATGTGCAGGGATGGGAACTGTCACATCCTGGGCTGTGAAGGGTCCCCAGGGGGAGCCGAGCTGCTCAGCGTGCTGCCCCACACAGGACATTGCTTTGGTGCTCCAGGGCATGGCTGCAGCAGGTGACACCCAGGCTCCTGCTGCCCTGGCACGCAGCTGGCAGCTGCAGAGGGTGAGGCAGGAGGAAACTGTGTCCTGCCTGCCTTGAATCCCAGGGTGTTTGGCATTGTGCTCCTCGGCCCTGTGGTCTGTATCTCAGCTGTGGCTCCTCCAAGGTCAGGAGAACCAAAAGGAACGTGGGAAAGTTGCTGTGGTGGATCTGCCCTCCCAAGGTCCTGCCTCATCCCTTGGCTGCAGCCTCACCACCGTGAGGGGAATGTACCCCAGAGCACCAGTGGGGGTTGGGTCAGGCCAGCTGCTACTTTCCAGCCCACAGCAGCAAAAGGTTGAGTGGCTGCAAAACCCCAGAGGTGAAGCTGCTTGGCCACAGGCCCCATTCACAGGTGTGGTGCTGCAGGGGCAGGGCTGGGGTGAGGAGCCATGAGGCTGGAGCAATGTGGGAATCACAGCATGGTGAGGGTTGGAAGGGACCTCTGGAGAGCACCCAGTCCAACCCCCCTGCCAAGGCAGGGTCACCCAGGGCAGGTCACACAGGATGCATCCAAGTGGGGCTTGAAAGTCTCCAGAGGAGACTCCACAACCTCTCTGGGCAGCCTGCTCTGGGGCTCCAGCAGCCTCACATGCTGAGGTGAAACCTCCTGGATTTGTTTGTGTCCATTGCCTCTTGTCCTGTCACAGAGCACCACTGAAGAGGGCCTGGCCCCTTCTTGTTGACACCTTCAGATATCTGTAACCCTCAATAAGATCTCCTCTCAGTCTTCTCCAGGCTCAGCAGCCCCGGGGCTCTCAGCCTTTCCTCCTCAGACAGACGTTCCAGGCCCTTCATCATCATCCTCATAGCCTCCATTGGACTCCTTCTGGCATATCCCAGTCCCTCTTGAACTGGAGAGCCCAGAACTGAACCCAACAGTCCAGATGTGGTTTGACTAGGTCAGAGTAGAAGGGAAGAAGCTGAGATGATGCCAGAGGATCCTCTGGGCTGCTCTGAGGGCATCGGCTCGGCCCTGGGCTCGGCTCCAGGGTTCTCCTGTAGGTTGCCCACGCAGCTGCCCTGCAGGGTCAGACCCGGGGCAAGGCAGAGCCCGGACCCTCCGCGGCCCCAAGTGCCGGAGCTGCTCTGCAGCCCTTGGAAATCCCATCCTGGAGTGCCCTCTAGTGAGGCTGCTGGCAAGGCCCTCTCTGAGCAGCTCCGTGTCCTCTGCGCTGCAGAAAAGGAGTCTGCCGACTGTGCCAGGCAGGACTTGGCAGCCAGGGCCACCGGTGTGGCACAGCCAGGTTATCTCCTCAGCGTCTGGTCTGCAGCCAGCGTGGCTGCCAAGCTGGGTTGGGTGCCAAGCTGGAAAATGCCACTCGAGGCATTTTCTTAATTGCTCATCTAAAGAGCTCTGCTCCTGCACTGCTCTGCTTTGCTCTTGCCTCAGGGCCCTGGGACTTTGGAGCTTTGCCAGTGCCAGGTTCGATCCTGCTGATCCCATTCCTCTGGCTGATGTGTGGGGAGCGAGGGGTCCTCAGTGGGCACACTCTGTGTGTGTGCAGCCTTCAGGGTGGGGAGATGCTGATGGTTTGCTCTTCTGGCACGCCCCAGGTCCCTCATCCGACACACTGGGGGTCTGTAGGAGTCACTCTGTACATCGTTCTGCAGCTGCTGCAGCTCTGCTTGCTCCTGCTGCTGGCACCCACACCAGGCATTGGTACCCACACCAGGCTCTGGCAGCCATGCCAGGCACTGGTACCCACACCAGGCACTGCTCCTGCATCCCTCACATTCCTGTGCTCCCTGGCAGCACCCAGGCAGTCATCAGCCATCCCACAACGCCGTGATGCCCTCACTCTGGCCACTCTTCTGGGCCAGCAGGGGTTTTGCTGGGCAGGGCAGAGGGAGGAGGAGCTGAGGCTGCAGCGAGTGGTGCTGCAGAGAGGCTCAGACTGAAGCTCTCCTCATGTAAAATTCATCTGCAGAAGTCATCTCTGACGCTTCTGAAGGGGGGAAGTGGGCGGCTCAGTTCCTGTCACGGCAGATGCAGGCAACAGGATGTTGAGGTTCTGCCTTTGCTGCAGCCTCTTGGTTTTTGGCTGAGCTCTGCTGAGTGTCACTTGGTCCCCTCTGACTCTGTGTGGCTTTGCAGAGAGGTTTGCAGGGCTCCTCATCCCCTGGACCCTGGTGATGTGGAGGGCAGCACGGTGCTGTGCTCCAGGTGTTATGCCAGGGCTGTGGGCAGCACATCTGGGGTGACTTTGGAGAAGTTTGGAGGCTTGTAACGGGGTCAGGAGGCTTTCTCTGAGAGAGACCAGGCAGTGGAAGTGTGCAGCAATGCCACATCTACCCAGTAAGGACACCGACAGATGGAGGCTTGGAAGAAAGGATCCCTGTAGGGAGGTTATTTGAGATGCTCTGCGGGGAGGAATGAGCCCTTTGAAGCCTCTGCTGGAGGCCGGTGTGAGAGGTGGCCAGACCAGACGGACAGGTCCGTTCTGAGCCCGAGGCCTCTCTGCCCTTTCTCAGGCATTCCGAGGGCTGATGATTCACAGGGCAGCGCCAGGGCTGCGGTCTGGGGCTGCCACGTGGCACTCGGTGCAGCTACTGAGGGCCAGCAGCAACGGGCAGGGCTGGCTCTGCAGCGGCACAGTTGTCTGTCCCTGCCGAGCTCACCCCTGCGACCTGCTGCCGGAACGGGCGGCCCAGCCTGGAGCTCCGGGGAGCTGCAGGTGCCCAGGGCTGGCGATGCCAAAGCCTGGATGGTCTCTGGCGTTTCAGCAGCAGCAGCGTGCTGCTGGGAGCGCAACAAATTCGGGAGCCCTCGTTTCGGGGGTGATGCCCAGGGGAGGCCAGCATGGCAGCGCCGATTCCTGCCGGGATCCCGGGCTGTTGTTTTTAAACGACAATGGTTAACGAGCGCGGAGCTGTGCTGCACGGCAGGATGCGGCAGCGGGCAGGGCGCTGGGATCGCTGCTTTCTCCGGGAAGGGAAGGGGCAGGTGTTTCCCTGTCCGACTCCTCCGAGCAGTTCCACTTGCCTGGCTCCAGGCAGCCTCCCCCCACCCCTGCCCTGGGGGCCGCTTGCCCTTGGGAAGGGCAGCTCAGGGTGAGGGTGGAAGGAATCCCCGATCCTGGCTGTGTCAGAGCACAGGTGCAGCCCTGAGACGTGTCGGATAAATCGGGGAGGGGGATCTGGTTTCACAGCCCCCTGCCCTCTCCTGTGGCAGGGGAAAGGAGGGGGACGGTGCAGCATCCCGGGTGGGGGAGGAGGGGTGGCAGGGGGTGCGGGACTGGGGGTGATGGCCATAACCCCAAGTTTGGGCAGAAATTGGTAGATTTGAGAGTCAGCGTGGGAAGGAGGAAAGCGGGGGGAAGGGGGGGGGGGGACGCGCAGCAGCCCGGGAGGTGCTCCGCGTCCCTCCCCGCATCCTCCACCCCCACGCCCCACCCCGTCCCAGCATCGCCGGGACCAGCCGCGGGAGCGGGCGGGCAGCGGGTCCAGGGTCGGGGTGCGGGGAGGGTTTTCCGTGGGCCGGTCCCTCCCGGGCGGGCGGTGCCGGGGGGCGGCGGGGGCGGGAGCGGGAGCTCTCCCCGCCGCGAGTAGTACGGTCCGGGGGGAGGCCCTTGAGCGGCGGCGGCGCGGCCGCAGTCAGCCCGGCGGGGAGCGGAGCAGAGCGGGGGCCGATGGCGTTCAGCGCCTGGCTCTCGCCGGTGCAATGGGCCCGGTGGACATGGTCGGCGGTGCGGGGCGGGGGCAGCCCCGAGGGGGAAGACGGTGGGACCGGGGAGGATCCGGCGGCGGAGGGCACGGCTCTGAGCTTCAGGCAAGTGACCCGCACCACGGCCCCTTCCCCGCATTCCACCCCTGCCCCTTCCCCGCATCGCCCCCCTGCCCCGCACCCGCCTTGGCTTCTTCCCCCGCACCCACGCATGTCGTGCGAGGCTGCCCGCTCGCTGCCTGGCATCAGCTTGGCTGCCCGGGGGGGCCGCAACCTATTAGGAAGGGGGGCTGGGCAGAGGCTGTGGGCGAGCCGTCCCTCCGGCTGGAGCTGGGAGGACTCTGGCAGGCACCCGGCAGGGGCACCGGGGCTTGCTTCCCAAGCTTCCCCATGCAGCATCCCCCCGGAGCTGGGTGGGGAGATGCCGGTGGGGTTGCTGCGTCCTTGGAGGCCACTGGTGGATGCTCAGCCAGCCAGGGAAAGGAGCCGGCAGGAGCAGTCCCGGGGGGGTGCGGGGAGGATGCTCCTAGATTCACAGAATGGTAGGGGCTGGAAGGGACCTCTGGAGATCACTGAGTCCAACCCCCCTGCCGGAGCAGGGGCACCCAGGGCAGGGCACCCAGGAATGCATCCAGGTTTTGAAAGCCTCCAGAGAAGGAGACTCCACCACCTCTCTGGGCAGCCTGCTCCAGCGATGATGTTTCACCTGCTCTCCCTTTTCCCCTCACTAGTGTGTCCCTGCTGCCGCAGGATGCCCAGGGCCGGCCGGGAGCTGGCCTGGCAGGAGGTGTGGGCAGTGTGGAGGAGCTCAGAGCTCACCTGGGAAGTGGTAATGCCTCATTCTTTTCCCCCTCCTCGGCAGCTCGGACTCGGAAGGTAACTTTGAGACCCCTGAGGCACAAACGCCGACCTGCTCGCCCATAAAGGAGTTCTGTGAGCCACTGCCAGGATCGCTGGAGCCCGAGGCTGGCATCAAAGGTAAGCAGCCAGCCTGCACCTTCTGCTCTCAGCTGCAGGTGCAGACAGTCAGGGTGGGGTCAAGGAGAAGCTGCTGCTTGTGAATAATGCCTGCCACGGTTTGGGTGGTTAATGGCCTGGATGGTGCCAAGGGCAGCGCTCTGCAGAGGCCGTTCCCTCGCTGGAGTGAAAAGCTGATTCATTGAGGGGCCTGGGGAGTCAATCTGAGGGGGCTGGAGGCTCAGGAGAGTTGATTCGAGGGTCAGTTTGCCCCCCCTTGGCTCCTGCCTACACAGTGCAGAAGGATTGTTGTGCTGTTTGACCAGCACCGGCGGCACCTTCCTGCTGGCCCAGAGCTGGGAGGCGGTGAGGGAGCTGCAGAGCCTGTGCTGGGTTCTGTGAATCTCTGATGGATCTCTGGGGAGGAACTGAGGATGTGGTTGAAGCATTTTGTCACTTAAACTCTGCCCTCTGCCACTTCCCCTGCAGGGCAGAGCAGAGCAGGCTGCTGGCTGGTGGGAGCTGCCCCACACACTGCTGGCCCATGGCTCACACAGAGGGAGCTGGCTGCTGCCAGGGCTCTGTGCACAAAGCCCACAGTGTTGTGTGGCCGAGGGGATGAGCTGCAGCAGAAGCTGTTTTTCCTCTCTGGCTGGTGGAGAGCAGAGCCAGACCTGCTGTGCCACTGCACCCAGCTCCATCCCTGCCCTCCCCTGGCTCCAGCTGCAGCTCTCTGCTGTCTCTGAAAGGGTGGAGGGGAGGAAGGGATCTCTTGGGTGCAGCTGTGAGTTTGTGGTGTGCACCCTGGGGTGTTAAATGACCCTGCCTGGGGTGACCTATACCTTGAGCCCTCACCCTTGCAGCAGCAGGTGCCCTTTGGTCTGGCTGCATCTCAGGAGCAGCAGTGCTGATCAATGCCACGACTGGGAGGCATCTGTAAAGGCTGCTGGAACAACCAAGCTGTCTGGTGCTGGCAGAGCTGCTGCCAACACTGGGTGCTCCTGGGGCAGCTCACCAGCCCAGCCCTGTGGCTGGCACATAGGTGGGCACACAGGCCAGCATGGCATCTCCCTGGGCTGGATGTGCTGTGTGGGGAAGCTGACTGTGAGGCTGGCTGTTCACTGGCTGGAAGGCTGTCTTACAGCTGCAGTCTTACCCTTACTTGGGAATAAATAGGGTTAGGAAACCTGTGAGCCAGGAGCTGGGACTTGCCTGCTCTGCTGGGTGACCTGCCTAGAGCAGGCTGCTCTGGTGGGAGGTGTCCCTGCTGACTGCAGGGAGCTGGACAGGATGACCTCCGAGGGTCCCTTCCAACCCCATGCATTCTGTGAGTCTGCCTGCATTAAACTCTGCCCTGAGGGACAATAATCCATCTGGTCGCATCACCCCGGGGAGGGGGCTGGAGCTGGGCTTTGTGCCTATTCAGGATCACTCAGACACTTCTCCCCTTGCTGCCTCAGAGGCTGTAGTTCTGTCCCATTCCTGCTCGAGCTCTCTGCCGGCAGGAGACATTCTGCAGCAGGCGATGAGCAGAAAGCAGCAGACATGGAAGTGGCAGCGCCGGGAGCAGGCTCCTCAGCTTGTACTTCTCTTACCCTGTCTCAGGCCACTGCTTCCCGGGCTGTTCCCAGCGGCATCCTTTGCTGCTCCTTAACAGAATGGGTTTAAAAATAGCCCAACGGCTGCGACACAAAAGCTGAAAGCCAAAAGAGGAAAGGAGCTGTTAGCCGAGCCCCCAGCTGAGTCTCACCGGCCAGACATCCTGTGCCAGCCAGCAGGGCAAGGCAGAGCTGCCTGCCTGGGGCTGTGCACAAAAGGCAGGCGGGCTCCGGATACCGGAGGGGCTGTTCTCAGTGGCTGTGGTGCTGTTTGGCACCGGGGGGGTGTGGAGGATCCTTTGCTGCTTTGCTCAGTCGCTGGCTGGGGGATGAGGGGAGCGGAGCCTGCGCAGCGCTGCCGCTGCTGCTGCCAAGTTTTCCTGATTCAGCCGAGGCAGCTTGGGGTGGTGGGGAGGAAAGTGCTCAGCTGCTGGGGGGTTGTGTTTAATTCCAGGCAAGAGGAAGGATTAGGGGGCACACAGTGCCTGTTGCTGTGCTGCCAGCCTGTCCTGGCTGTATGTTTTTCTTCAGGGAGAGTAAACCCTCCACTTTCACTTCCTAGTGTCCCCTCCACGTGGGCCAGCAGTAGGTCTGTGCTCTGTGCTCAGTACCACTGCTGGGCTCAGGGATCCAGAGTGCTGCATCTGTGCTTGGGATGGATCCTGGAGTCACTGAGCAGGCTGGCAGTGCCCATTTCCACACTGGGACTAAAATGTCCTCATCTGCAGGGCACAGTGCCAGAGGGGAAACAGGAGAGCTCAGGGTCACCTTTTGGGATGCTGCTGGGATGGATGCTGTGAGAAGAGCTGTGGGAGGAAAGCTGCATGCTGTGGGTCGGCATGGGGGGACACACACTGCCTTCTCCTGGGGTCCTGTGGGGTATCCAGCATGGTTTAGGCCCAAAAGAAGGGTTGGAGCTGTGAGAGCCTGGCGAGGCAGCTGGCTGTGTCTGCAGGCTGCTTTCCTTGGCAGGGGCAGGGTGAGCTGAGGCAGGGGGAGCTGAGCCGGCGTGGCAGCTCCTCCAACGTGACTGCTCGGGGGTGGCTGCGGGAGGGAGATGCATGCAGAGGCTCTGGAGGAACTGGGAGAGCTGCATGCAGCTTGCCAGGCTGGAGCAGGGCTCCCTGGGGAGCAGGCAGTGCTGCACTGAGGTTATCAGGATGCTGGTACCCAGCGGAGCCAGGCAGCTGTGGGGGTTGCTGCTGGTGTGCAGACCTTGGCTCTCCCCACGCAGAGAGGCCTCGGGGTCAGGGCTTTCTGCATCCTGTGCAATTGTTCCTGCAGGAACACGAGGCCCAGCTGGCTGGGAGCTGCTGGGAGGCTGTGTTAGAGGCAGAGGAAATGCGTGGGGGGAGGAAGTGCGGAGCCCAGCTGGGGTTGGAGGGATTTGGGCCAGGCTGTGCCACCCCCAAGCCCTGGCTTAGGCAGGAGGACCCTGGTGGGTTTGCCTGGGATGCCATCACCTGCAGGACTGCTTTACTCAGCAGCAGGCTGGAGGGGCTGGGGCTGCATCCCTGTGAGAAGTGCCTCAGGGGCACCCATGGGCCCAGCATGTCCTTGTGCCAAGGGCTGTGCCCCACAAACCATCACACTCTTCAGCCTGGCAGCACTCTCTGGAGAACTAATTGACCTCATAGCTCTGCCTGCCTTTGTCCTCTGTGTGGAGGGAGCTTGGTGCCAATGTGAGCCTGTCCCAGGGTGGCCTCAGTCCCTAAGGCTGTGGTCCCTGGGGTGGGGTTGAGCAGTCCTTCCCAAGGTGGATTGGAAATCAGGACTCAGGAGCATCGAGTGAGCACTCAGGGAGGGCTTGGTTGGGGTTCTTGTGGTGGAGGTGGGCAGGCTCCTGGCTGCCCCTTCAGCTCCTGTTCCTTCAGACACTGAGCACGGCTGTGAACTAGCACAAGGGATCCATACCCATCCCCTGAGTTTGTCAGGGGTCACTTCAGCAGATGGCCAAAACCACAGGAGAGCTCCTGAGCTGTCCTGCATAGAATCATAAAATGGTCTGGATTGGAAGGGACCTTAAAGCTCACCCAGTTCCAGCCCCCCTGCCACAGGCAGGGACACCTTGCACCAGCCCAGGTTGCTCAAGGCCTCACCTGCACCTTCTGGCTCCCAGTCCATTCCAGCTCCCCACGTGCTGCAGGCAGGGGCTGTGGAGCAGCTGAGTTGTCTCAGGTGCAAGCCAAGGAGTGAGTCACCCAGTGGGGAGAGCTGCTTCTGAGTTTTGAGAAGAAAAGGTTGTTCTGAGGCATGGTCAGAGGCAGCAGCCCTGCCCTCTCCCTGCCCTGCAGACAGCCACAGCCAGCAGAAGTGGTTTGCGTGCTGACTGCTGCTTGTTCCAGAGGGAATTACTCATGGCTTGGGCTGGAAAGCAGGATGGGCTTTGTGTCTGTGAGAACAGCAGCAGTGAAACCTTCCAGTGGGAATGTGAAATGCATTTGGAAGTTGCCTTTTTGCCCTGGCTTTGAAGTCTGCTCCTCTCTGCTGGGCTGTCTCGCTGAGCTTGCAGGCAGCTGAGCAGTGCTGCAAGTGTCAGGGAAGTTTTCTTCGGGGTCTGCTGAGGAGGTTCTCCTGGTTCCTAATGATGGAGAGGTCTGGCAGGAGCTGCCTCTGAGTGTTTGCTGGCTGCACTCCAAGTTCACCTCCCCTGGATCTGTGTTTACTGCTGTGGTTTCTGGGGCAGCAAGACAAGGGCTGTGTGGAGGGAGAGCTTTTCTCCCTTTTTTGCAGGCAGGGGAAGGGTTTTGTGCCGTCCCAGGGAGCAGGCAGCCCCATATGATTCATTTCCATGGCTTTTTGCGTCCTGGAGATCAGCTATGCAAACCACGAGCCATCAGCTGAGTCAGGGCTGCTGGCTCTGTGTCCTGGCTCAGCCCTGGGACCAGATATTTGCTGCTGCCAGCCTGGGGCTCGCTCGGCCACCAGCAGACAGGAGCTGGTCGCAGTCGCCCTGTGTAGGAGCAGCCTCCCCAGGAGGCTCTGCTGGGGGGTGTGGGGCTGCAGGAGGTTGTCCTTGGCATCCCCCAGCCAAAGCAGAACGAGGCCACACTCGGCAGGACCCCCACCCCTGTGGCAGGACCCCCACCCCTGTGGCTGTCAGCGGTGTGCCAGGGCAGGGTGGTGGCAGTGGAGGGCACAGGCAGGTTCCTGCATCCACCAGCTTTTCAAACCAGTTCAGTCCTTGGGTGAGCACTGGTTTTGTTCTGCCCTTGGAGGACCTGGCTGGGCTGTGCCTCCCCAGAAAGGTGCCAACAAGGCCTGTAGGTTGTCTGCACTCCCTGATGGGTGCTGGGCACCCCAGGATCCCATTCTGCCTTATCTCAGGAGTCTGTGTGGTCATCCCTGGTGGAGAGAGGGGAGAAGAGGTGCAGATGAGCTGGGCAGAGGTGGCTCTGGGTGTTCTCCCCTTGTGCCTGGCTGCTGGTGCTGGGTGGGTGTAGCTTTCAGGATGCTTCAGTAGATAAGGAGCTTCCCCATCCCTTGAGAGCAGAGAAAAGATTAAAGAGTAAAGGGATTTAGGGGAAGGGATTGGAGTAATAGTGATTAAGTCATGGATCAGGATTTGTGATTAGGAAACTTTGCTGGCAGCAGGGTGAGCCTGGCACAAATGTGCAGCAGAGATCTGCTGCTGCTGGCAGCTCCTTCCCTCCACATTCTGAGGGTCTCATCGCTCTGCTGTGCCCCCCTCCCACCCCACTGCCTGTGCAATCTGACCCTGGAGCAGCTCTGAGGAGGGGAGAGGAGCCCCTCTGGGGGTGGGGGGTGCATGGCAGGCAGGGGTCTAACCATCTCCTTTTGTCTTTTCAGAGCACAGTGGCCATGGGGACCTGCCGGTAGGGGATGCCCACCAGGACAGCTTTCCTGGGAAGCACCCCAAAGATGGGGCTCGGCTGGAGATCGGAGCCCCTGAAGCCAGCTCGGATTCCAAAGGGGACACCGCCCCCGAAGGCCGGTCCCTGACACAGCCACAGGCTGGAAGCCAGGCTCCGGCTGTGCCTGGGAGCGGGGCTGGCACTGCCTGTGCCGCCGTGCCCACCGCAGAGCCAGCCCTGGTGCCCCATGCCGGCACAGCCGCCCCGGAGCAGGTCATGCCGGGAGAGGAGGCAGCGGGCGCAGGGCCGGGGCTGGTGGAGCCGCAGGCTGATGATGCCCTGGCACGGGAAGGTTTGCCCAGCCAGGGCCAGCTCGGGAAAGGAAAATCCCCTTCGCTGGGGAGGAAAACAGAAGAAAGCACAGAGGAGACCCCAGTGCCCCAAGCATCCGACCAGTTGGACCCCGAGAGCGTGAACCCCTTTGTGGCAGGGAGCTGCCGGCTGCAGAGCTCCCCCCCGGCATCCCCACGCCGCCTCCCCCGTCCCGGCGGCAGCGCCGATGGGGTGGGCGCGGACCCGGAGCCCAAGGAACAGGTCCCCAGGCCCGAGGTGGATTGTTCAGAGAGCGGCGAGAGCGCCGAGGCCAGGAGAGCTACGCCCAGGAAGGGCAGCCGGATCCCGGCCAGCAAGCTGACGCCGAAGCGGCACCGAGAGTCCCCCAAGAAATCGGCCGAGGACGCAGGGAGGGCTCCCACGGACTCGCCCCCTCCCCGGGGCTCCCCGCGGCCGGGTCCTGCGCTCCGGGACAGCCCAGGTCTCGACGCCTCTGCTGGCAGCTCGACGCTGCAGAACTCACCGGCCCTCCCCAGGGGTTCCTACCAGTTTGACCCCAATAACTTTGACTCCGTGGATCCATTTAAGCCCAGCAAGAGCCTCGCCAGCGCTGACCCCTGCCCCGCTGCCGACAACAACCTGAACGAGATCCTGGAGTCTCAGACCCTGGAGGTGCAGGAGGAGCTGGGGGAAGGCAGAGACTCCCCGAAGAAGCCCAAGTCACGTCTGATAACGTGAGTGCTGGTGTGGGCAGCTGGCAGCCCTCCCTGCTCCCCTGTCTGTGGGCAGAGCCCTGGTGGTGATGATGATGATGGTGGTGGTGATGATGCTCCTGAGCCAGCCCCAAATGTCAAGGTGCACCTCAGGTCCTGCTGCTGCCTGGTTTCATCCACACCTCGCTGGGGCAGCTCCCCTCGCCCTGCTGGCACCCCAGCTGCTCAGGAAGAGCTGGGAGGAGAGGGACAGATGTCCCCAGAGCAGTGCTGGTGTCCCAGGCCCCAGACAGAGCAGGAAGGGCTGGATGGGGACCTGCATCTCAGAATCATCTCTTTGGAGTCCCCTCCTGGGGCTGCAGCTCATGGGCTCAGGGTGCTGGTGCTGCGGGGTCGTGGAGTCAGAGCAAGTCTGTGCTGGAGGCTGGAACCTGAGGGTTTGCCAAGCCCAGAGGAGGATCTCGTGGAGCTTGTGGGGGGCATCTGGTTCCTCAGGGGCTGCTGGGGCATTTTGTGAGCTGCCACTGAATTTCCCTTCGTTGGAGGGGAAGGGAGCAGAGGCTGAAGGAGCAGGTTTGATTGCTGCCCCTGCACAAGGCGGTGTGGAGTTTGCTGTCCCTCCTGAAGTGGATTTTTCGTTCCTGGAGCTGTGCTATTCAGCTCCCCCTGTGTGGATGGTGGTTTCCTGGTGCCTTCTAGGAATGCAGACAGCATTGCTGTCCCCTGGGAGCAGGTTTCACAGCTGACCACTGCTGCTTCCTCGGGGTTCCACCTGCTGTGTGCTCTCCAGCTCCTGGCTGGGCAGCGCCGAGCTGGGCTTGGCTTCTCCCCATCCTCCCTCCCCAGGGACTCTGGGTGGGTGAGGGGATGCTGCACAAGGGAATAATTGCCCAGCCAATTTTGGGTCCTTCCACTGTAATTTGTGGGTAATTGGAACCAGCTGAAAGCAAGAGCAAGAGATAAGCTGGAAAGGGAGGAATTTTAGGAGCTGATTTGTCAGTACCAGCCCAAAGAAGCCTTTGCTCTGCCGGTGGTGGGAAGCCAGCCAGAGGCTCGTCACAGAGACAGGACCTAGGGAGCAGCAGTCAGGGGGTGCTGGATGTTCTTTCCTCTTGGAAATCCCTTGCAGAGAGCCCAGGTGGACCTGGGAGAGCTGGAATTGCCATGTCTGCCAGCAGGAGCTGGCAGGGAGGGCACCCAGCTGGGGAAGATGCAGCTCCATCCCCCCAGAGCAGCACACCATGCTCCTGGCACTCGGCCCCTGCTTCGGGGTCGCCCCCCCTGCTTCGGGCAGCAAATGCAGGCTCAGAGAACCCCCTCTGGGTGTGCTCCTCCCCAGAAGAGAGCCAGGCAGCTGCTGTGCTGCTCCCGGTGAGGGCTGATCTCCAGGGCCTTTCACACACTCTTCTCTCCATCTGTCTGTCTCTCTCTCCCTGTCCATGCTTTGGTGCCTCAGGACCACTGAGCAAGTGAAATTTCTCTGTTTTCTGTTGTAAGTACTCTCTTCTCTATTTCCTCCTTCTCTCCCTGTGCTGGTTTTTGTCCTCTCTCTCTGGTGTGTGCTGTCTCCATGGCATGCAGGCTCCTTCTTGCCCTTTGACTCCTGCTCTCTGCTGCCTGGTTTGTGTCCTGCAGCTCTGGGGACGGTTCCTCAGGGCAGCTGAGCCTGGCCAGCGCCTGGGGGTGAGGGAGGAGAGGAGAAGCCAAGCCCTGTGCCCGTGCTGGCTCCCACTGCATGCCCACCCTCAGTGCCTTTGGGTGATGTCCTGGTACCCAGCAGCAGTGCATCAGCTCCTGGGGGGACAGCAGGTGTTGGTGCATCCAGGTCCCTGCAGAGGCAGATTTCAGTCCTGAGGATGAGGATGTCTTGTGCCCCCACCAGGGAGGCAGCTGCTGCAGAGGGGAAGGGTGGAAAGCGCCACCTGGGAGGTGTGGGAGCCAGGGACCCTCTCCTGCTCCAGGATGTGTTGGATAGTCCCAGGGAGCTTTGCCCTCACAAGGCAGCTCCAAACAGGGCTCTCTTTGGTGGCTGCCAGAGCTGATTTGCCTGTGGCTCTGCCCTGAAGCACCCCTCCTGTGCCCACAGCTGGGGTGGTAGAGCTGCTCTGTGAGATCCTGGGGGGATCAGCTCAGCCAGTGTCTGCCTTCTGAGGGGTCTGGACCTGGCAGAGGGCTGAAGGTGGAGCAAGAGGGTGGTGAGATGCAGGGGGAGAGCTCGGACTCTCCTTTGTGTGCCAGGGGAGTGCTGTGATGCACATCACGTCTTCAATGATGCCCTCAGAGGCTGTGCCACCCGTGGCATGGGACAGTCCCTCTGCTGCCTCGGGCTGGTGCAGGGTGCTGTGCCAGGACGTGGCTGTCCCTGCAGTCCTGTGCAGGCAGGCTCCAGCATGGCATCTCCTGAGGAACACAGGCAAAGTGCTAGGAAGAGCTGCCTCACTGAAGGGCATCCAGCCACGGGGACCACCTGCAAGACCAACCTGAGCTAAACTTCTGCTGCTCATGAGGTTCCTCTCCTCGGGACAGTTGCATCTGGCAGAGGAAGCGCTCAAGGCACAGCAGGTGGCTCTGGGGCCCTCCCGCAAGCAAAGCAGAGCTCTAGCACGGCTCCAGCTCGCACAGGACACACCTGGATCCTGCAGAGATGCCCCAGGGAAACCTCCAGCTGCAGGGCCAGGGCCTGGGACAGCCTGGAAACAGTCCCTGCTGCAGAGAACCAAGGGGCACTCAGCCCTCGGGATGCTCCACGCCGGACACGCAGGGCGAGGGTGCAGCACCCATCCTTGCCAGCCCCTTGGGGATGCCCTCTCTCACCAGCAGCACCTCGGGATCCTGTTTCTGACCCTCACCTCCAACAGGAATAAACTCCTCCAAGACAAACCTGAGTGCTCTGTAGTTGTGTGGTTTGTTTGCTTGTTCCTTCTGTCCCTTCCAGACCTTGCTCTGCCTCCTCCCTCCCTGCCTGGTGAGCGCAATGCTGGCACTGGGGCTGCCTCCCCTTGCTTGGGCTGTCTGGCACGTGTCCCTGCCCCCTCCCCACGCTGCCCATGCCAGCCCAGGTCTCATCCCACTGCCTTCTCTCTCTCCTCTGCAGGAGTGGCTGCAAGGTGAAGCCCTACGAGACGCAGTCGCTGGTGCTGGATGTTTGTGCCCAGGTAGGTAGGATCCTGCCCCAGGAGCTGCTGGCTGGGCACAGGGATGTGGGATGGGGATGCTTGGAGAGCTCTGAGCTGACACAGGATCATGGAAGTGTTTGGGTGGGAGAAGCCCTCTGAGCTCATCCAGCCCAACCTTCAACCCAGCCCCACCATGGCCACCAAACCCTGGCCCCAGGGGCCATGGCCACAGGTTTCAGGAACACCTCCAGGGATGGGAACTCCACCTGGGCAGCCTGTGCCAGTCCCTGACCACTCTGGCAGCAAAGAAATTGTTCCCTCACCTCCAACCTAACTCCCCCCTGGCACAATTCCAGGCCATTCCCTCTCCTATCACCTGATCCTGGGGAGCAGAGCCCAACCCCCCCTGCAGCCTCCTCCAGACATTCCCTCTTCAGTAGATTTCTGCTTGTTCATCTCTCCTCTCCCTGGCACCATGTGTGTCCTTTAGCCAAACCTGCAGAGGAGCAGCTTGGTGGTGGATGCAAAGCCTCCTCCCCTGCTGCCCATGGAGCAGCTCAGTCCTGCTGAGTGCATGGTTTGATCCCGCAGGATGAAGGAGCCCTGCTCCCGGACATCCCAGCCCTCGCTAACCGGGATGGCCGTGCCACTGATGAGGAGAAGCTGGCCTCCACCACCTCCATGCAGAAACCAGCTGGGCTGGAGAAGAAGGGAGAGCCAGAGGAGGAGCTGGAGTACTTTGAATGCTCAAATGTTCCCGAGCCAGCAGTGAAGAGCAGCTCGGAGGCAGGTGAGGAGCAGCCCCCGCCACGGGCTCCAGGGATGCGCTCTGTGCACTCCTGTGACCTCCACAGCCTCTGGCAGGGGTTTGGTGCTGTGGAGGCAGCACAGCTTCCTGGAGTCCTGGAGCTGCTTTGGCTGGAGGAGACCTTGCAGATCCCTGAGCCCAACCACTGCCAGGTCACCACTGAACCGTGGCCCTCAGTGCTTCCCCCCAGGGCTGCGCCCTGCCGGTGCCAGCACGATGTCCTCTGCATCTTCACCCCTCCTCTTCCTCAGGAACGGCTGGCACGGCTGGCAGCTGCAGGGACCTGGGCACAGGGTGAACTGCCAGCAGAGGGGAGTGTTGGATTTCCACTCCAGGGAGGCAGGAGGAGAGGCTGCAGGGTGCAGGATGTGTCCTCCCTGCACAGGCAGGAGCTGGGGGCAAAGAAGCCTTTGGGGAGGGGAAACTCAGGGGATGTGGAGGCTCAAGGGTGCCCCTCTGCATCCCAGCAAGTCTGCCTGTGCCACCAGGGCCTGGTTCCCAGGCGGCTCAGAGGTTGCTTTTCTTTGTCCTTAGGCTTTGAGAAGGAGATCTCCAAGCAGATGATGGAAAAGGAGGGGCCTGGCATCTTCCCCGTGAGTGCCCCTTGCTTCCCTGCCCCTCACCTGCGGGGTGGCACCGGGGTGGCTGTGCCAGCAGCGGGCTGGCTGTGCCCATGCACTTCAGCATGGCATGGGGGCTGCAGGAGGGCTGATTCTGCTGCACTGCAGCTCCCACCTGCTCCAGCAGGCAGAGGGCTGGGGGGGGGCTGCAGCAGATGCTGCTGATCCCAGAAGTGCTCTGAAATGAGCCTTGTTGGGAGATAAAATGCTTGGAAAGGCCACACAGGGCAGGGTGGAGGTGGTGGAGCTCTCCCAGCAGGCCAGGAGGAGCCTGGCTAGGGATGGTGCCACCTGGGTGGGTGCTGCTGCTGCCCGTGGGTGGCAGGGAGGTGCTGGCCTGGAGCAGGGCTGCAGCTGTGGGAGGGCAGCAGGAGCTGCCTTTGGAAGTGGCTGAAGGACAGAGCAGAGGAGAGGGGAGGACAGGCTGCAGGGCAAGGGCTGTGCCCCCCCTGCAGGAGTGCAGGGTGCCCCCCTGTGTCCCCCTGTGCCCCCCTCGAGGGTTCCTCCAATGCTGCATTCAGGAGGGCAGCTGGCAGCAGAGATGAGCAAACCAAGCCTGGCTCTGCAGCCAGCAGTCACCCTGGCACCCCAGCAGTGGCACAGAGGCACCCCCCCAAAGTGCCCTGAGTGACCCCAAGATCCCTCTGCTGCAGGGAAGATCCCGTGCCAGCTTAGCCACCCCTGTCCAAAGCTGGTGGAGGTAGCAAGCAGAGGACAGTGAGATTAGCACCATCAGCACAATCAGCTTCTTGAGACAGCTTTAACTGTGCTGAGCCCCACAGGGCTGCCAGGCAAAGTGCCCCTGTGGTGTGGGGCTGGGCACAGCACTCTGCATGGGCACAGCACTGTGGTCACCCCCTAACCACAGCCTGGGGGGGTGGGGGTTTGCCATGGGGAGGGCAGTGGTTGGGGTACTGCAGGTGTTCAGCTGCTCCTCTGCTTTTGGGAGGTGCTGTGGGAGGCTGCTGCCAAACCACACAGGGTTGAACCTCCCCGGGGTGAGGCTGCCCAGAGCCACACCGGCACCCGGGGGGGCACCAGCCACTGCCTGCCCGCTGCTGCGGGCAGCAGAGCCGTGAGAGCCTGAGCAGCAGCCAAGCAGAGGAGGAGGAGGGGAGGGGAAGGAGGGAAGAGCTTGAGAGCTCTGGTCTCCAAAACACAGCGCAAGCGGCGGCAGCCCTGCCTCCGCCAGAGCTCTTCTCTATTTATGGCCCTGCAGCCGTTCCCAAGGAGATGGCTGCGTGGGGAGGGCTCCTCGGGCTGAGCAGAGCAGGAGCAGGCGCTGCTGCGAGCCTGCCTCTGCAGGAATGCTCCTCTGGAGGTCGTCCAGGCTGCAGGACCTCCCCTCCGAGGGAAGGGAGGGGGCTGCAGCTCTCCCGCCCCCGGTTCGGTCCCTGCAGCACCGGGAGCTGGGCTCTGGGGGCAGAGGGCAGTGGGGGTGCAACCGCCTCGGACCCCATGGGAGGTGCTGGGAGCCTTGTGAGAGCTTTTGGAGCTCTTCTGGAGGGCACCGTGGGGTGAGCAGGGCTGTCCCTCAGGGTGGGTGGGGGCAGCCCCAGAGTAGGTTCAGCTGGACCCCTGCTCTGCAGGGGGGTGAAACCTGCTCCCCCCACTGCTCCCCTGTGCTTTTGGGGTGATCAGCAACACCCAGCAGATGTCCCTGCAGCTGCTGGCAGCGAGACTGGGAGGAGATGGGGACAGTTAGTCCAGACCCCCAGAGACCCCCCCAAGCTGTGGCTCCCAGTCAGCAGAGACCCTCCAGCCCTGAGAGGATTTTAAACCAGCCTCTGGGGCAGTGAAGGGACAGCAGGTGTGTGCAGAGCCCTGCTCAGAGCTGCTCTCCCCCTTCAGCCAGGGGCCCTTACTGAGTCACCCCTTTGGGATGCCAAGCCCCCGGGGGGTGTCCTGCAGCACAGCCTCAGCTCCCAGCAAGGGACTGGGCAGAAGGGACACAAAAATCCCTGTGTGGGCTCTGAGCTGTCACTCTGTGTGGCTAGGGAGGTTCTGTGCCTGAGCAGGAGCTGATAAAATGGGGAGAAGCCCCCAAAGAGGGGGAGAGGGGTGGAAAGAAAAGCCAAGCAGCATCCCAGCTGGGCCATTCCCTCCCAGGGCAATCCAGGGCTGTGCTCCATGGACAAATCCCCTGTGGCCATCACCAGCAGGAGCGAGAGTCCCCTGGACAGCATCTGCCTCAGTGAGTCTGAGAAGACAGCAGTGCTGACACTCATCAGAGAGGAGGTAATGAGCACCTCCCACCCTGGGTGTCCCCCCTCCTGCCAGCCCCTTCTCTGGACCCCTTCCTGGCCGCAGAGAGTAGCAGGGGCAGCTCTGCTCTCGCTTCAGAGGTGGGGGCGGGGGGAGGGGGGCATGGGGGTTGTCCAGCCAGATCACATCCCAAGGGTGCTGTGTCTGCTGCTGCCTAGATCATCACCAAGGAGATCGAAGCAAATGAGTGGAAGAGGAAATACGAAGAGAGCCGCCAGGAAGTCTTGGAGATGAGGTGAAAGCCTCCTGCTGCCTGCGCGGTGCTCTGCCTGCTCCCCCCGGAGGGGCTGCGAGTGGCTGCGCAGGGAGGATGTGGAACGGCTCAGCACCATCGGGGTGGGCTTTGTGCCGTGTTCAGCCCGGTGGCTTCTTTGGGGCAGGACTAAAGCCCCATTAGCTGTGCTGGCAGCAGCTGCAGGGGGTCTCAGGGCCGGGCAGCGCTGGTGGGGGTGGCACCGTGGTGGTGGTGGTGGACACGCTGCTTCTTGGGCTGCCTTTGGGCACGGGGAGGGGGCAGCAGGACCCTGGGGCAGCTGTTGGTGCACAACACTGCTGCCTCTTACCTGCTCTCTTCCCCTCTCTTGTAGGAAAATCGTGGCTGAGTATGAGAAGACCATTGCCCAGATGATAGGTGAGCTGCTGGCCCCTGGCTGGGTGCGTGGGGCAGGGAGGGGGCCGCTGCAGCCAGCCCTGCTCAGCCACTGACTGTGTCCCTGCTGCTTGTTCTCCCCCCCCAGAGGACGAGCAGAGGACAAATATGACCTCTCAGAAGAACCTGCAGCAGCTCACAATGGAGAAGGACCAGGCTCTGGCAGACCTGAACTCGGTGGAGAGGTCCCTGTCAGACCTCTTCAGGAGATATGAAAACCTGAAGGGTGTCCTAGAAGGCTTCAAGAAGGTCCTTACCTTGGGTTCCTCCTTCTCCCCCAGCCCTGGCCCTGTGCAGCATGGTCCCCACCTTGTCCCACGCTGCAGCTCTGTGGCTCTCCTGTCCCCTGCAGAGCTGCTCCAGCCCCTGCCTGGGGGCTGCCCAATGTTTGCTGAATGAGCAAAGAGCCTTTCAAACGCTGGGGGAAGGCAGTGCAGGGAGCACAGCTCTCTGGACCTTCTCCATGCCCTTCCCCAGCACTGTCCTGCTGATGCCAGCTGCTCTGCATGGAGCTGCAGCCAAGGCAAGAGCAGGTCCCACAGCAAAGCACCCGAGGAGCCCTGCCTGCATCCACCCAGCCCTGCCCATGCTGCCAGGCTGGGGCAGGGCCTCCAGCATCAGGGAGCTGCTGCCTCTGTTTAAAGCCTTTTTACACTGGGAGCAGGATCTGCCACCCCAGCAGAGCAGCATCTCTGTGCTCAGGCCCAGGGCAGATGGATCTGCTGCTTGTTTGGTTTTTCAGAACGAGGAGGCTCTGAAGAAGTGTGCTCAGGATTACCTGACCCGGGTCAAGCAGGAGGAGCAGCGGTACCAGGCCCTCAAAGTCCATGCAGAAGAGAAATTAGACAAGTAAGGTCATGCAGGAGGCTGCTGGGGGCTTGAAGACCTTCCTCAGGCTCCCCTGAGGCTGGAAGGGTTGTTGATGTGCAAAGCTGCCCTGGACAAGTGACTTTAAATGGCTGCCAGGAAGCCAGCACAAAGCCCTGGATGGGCTCTCTGGTGTCTGCTGAGGATAGAGGTTGAGGTTCTCAGTCCAGTTAGAGTCACAGAACACAGGAAGGGACCTTCAAAGGTCATCTTGTCCAGCATCCCCTGGAGTCAGCAGGGACATCTCCAACTGGAGAGATTGCTCAGAGCTCTGTCAAGTCTGACCTTGAATGTCTCCAGGGATGGGACCTCCACCACCAGCCTGTGCCAGTGTTCCACCAGCCTGTGCCAGTCTCTCCCCAGCCTCCCTGTGCAGAACTTCCTCCTGATGTCCAACCTAACTCTGCCCTGCTCCAGTTTCAAGCCATTGCCTCTCATCCTATCCCCACAGCCCCTGCTGAGCAGTCCCTCCCCAGCCTGCCTGCAGGTCTCCTCCAGACACTGAAATGCAGCTCTAAGATCCCCCTGGAGCCTTCTCTTCCCCAGCCTGAGCAGCCCCAGCTCTCCCAGCCTGTGCCCATAGCGGAGGTGCTTCAGCAGGTGCTCATCTTCATGGCCTCCTCTGGACCAGCTCCAGCAGGTCCTTGTGCTGGGGGACCCAGAGCTGGGCTCAATACTGCTGGTGAGGTCTCAGCAGAGCAGGGAGGCAGAATCCCCTCTCAGCTCACCTCAGTCTCTTGACTAATTCCCACGTTTCAGAAGCCTTCTGGCTGTGGAGTGTGAAGGGGCTGTGCAGCTGCTGAGGGCTCAGCACCAACCCGTGGCAGGCAGGTGGTGAGGAGCTGCCTTAGCTTCCCTCTCAGGAAGCAGTTTGCAGGCAGGTGGTGAGGAGCTGCCTTAGCTTCCCTCTCGGGAAGCAGTTTGCAGGCAGGTGGTGAGGAGCTGCCTTAGCTTCCCTCTCAGGAAGCAGTTTGCAGGCAGGTGGTGAGGAGCTGCCTTAGCTTCCCTCTCGGGAAGCAGTTTGCAGGCAGGTGGTGAGGAGCTGCCTTAGCTTCCCTCTCAGGAAGCAGTTTGCAGGCAGGTGGTGAGGAGCTGCCTTAGCTTCCCTCTCGGGAAGCAGTTTGCAGGCAGGTGGTGAGGAGCTGCCTTAGCTTCCCTCTCAGGAAGCAGTTTGCAGGCAGGTGGTGAGGAGCTGCCTTAGCTTCCCTCTCGGGAAGCAGTTTGCAGGCAGGTGGTGAGGAGCTGCCTTAGCTTCCCTCTCAGGAAGCAGTTTGCAGGCAGGGGTGTGGAGAGCTGAGCTCCAGCTGCGCTCAGGCTTTCCAGGCGAGCAGGAGGAGCCAAGCTCTGCCGATGCTGTGGGGTCTAACACGGTGCCACGGTGCTCCTGGCTGCACCCAGAGGTGACCACTGCCCCCTTGTCTCCCACCCCCCTGCAGAGCCAACGAGGAGATCGCCCAGGTGCGCACCAAGGCCAAGGCGGAGAGCGCGGCGCTGCACGCAGGGCTGCGCAAGGAGCAGATGAAGGTCGAGTCCCTGGAGAGAGCTCTCCAGCAGAAGGTAGCTGCTGCCCTGGCTCCTTGCTCTGCATTTCACGGAGTGTTAGGGCTGGGGAGGGACCAGTCCAGCCCCCCTGGCCAAAGCAGGGTCACCCGGGGCAGGTCACACAGGAACACGTCCAGGTGGGGCTGGAAAGTCTCCAGAGGAGTCTCCAGAGCCTCCCTGGGCAGCCTGCCCCAGGGCTGCAGCAGCCTGAAACTCCAGAAGTTCCTCCTCGTGTTCAGATGGAACTTCTGTGCCTGTTGCCCCTTGTCCTGTCCCTGGGCACCACTGCACAGAGCCTGGCCCCATCCTCCTGGAAAACAAGGAGGAGACTCCAGAGCCTCCCTGGGCAGCCTGCCCCAGGGCTCGGCCACCCTCACAGCTGAGAAGTTTCTCCTCACGTTTAGGTGGAACTTCCTATGCTCGAGTTTCTGCCCAAAGTTCATTGCCACTGTGCCACCCTGGGCATGCCCTTGGTGCTGGAGGTACCCTCCATGTTTGGGGGGGTTGGGTAGTTTCTTGGCTTGCTGTTTGTTGCTCAAATATTTGGCCACATCCTAATGCCAGGAAGGAGCTGGAAGCTCTGCCCAGGCACAGCCATGGCCACAGGCAGGGTGGTGGCTGCTGGTTCAGGGCTGCCTTGGAGCGTGGGCAGAGCCTGGTGGGCTACAGTGGGGCTCTATGCAGCACTGGGGTCCGGTGAGGATGAGGAGGGCTGAGCCCAGATGTCCTCACAGCCCCTGGGTGATGCCAGAGCAGCTTTCACCGGGGCAGGCGCAGGGTCTGGCATGGCCTGGGTGGTATCCCCCACCCCGGGGGGGCTGTCCTCAAGCTCTGCTTCTCTTCCAGAACCAGGAGATCGAGGAGCTGACCAAGATCTGTGATGAGCTGATTGCCAAGCTGGGGAAGGCAGACTGAGCCTCACCACCCCTCCTCCAGCACTCTGCACTTGGCTGCTTCTCTCCTCACGTCGAGCACTTTGCCTTATCCCCCCAGGCCCCCCAGCAGAGCAGCACCCACCCCCAGCTGCCTGCTCCGCTTGGCTGCTGGACCCCACGGTCCCTGTGCCACCTTGTCCCCATGCCTGCTCCCCTAGGGTCCCTGGGCTGGGCTCCCTGTGGTCAGGCTGGGTCTGTGCCCCCCTCCTGGGGTCTGTGCCCCCCTCCTGGGGTCTGCAGCGAGTGGCTGCTGTGCCATCCCTCTGCACAGGTGCCACCTCTCAGCTGGGGACACACCAAGCTCCAGCAGAATTCCTGAGGCTGCCTTTGGGAGGCTCTGGGGGGGATACCACCCCTGTGAGCCCTGTGCCAGTGCTGTGTGTGCCCTGCTGGTAAGGCTGTGGCATGAGGCAGCCTTGCCTGGTGAGTGGCACCGTGGGGGTGCCGTGGGGGTGCCGTGGTTCAGAGTGTGGTGTGGGGCACGGGGTGGGTGTGCCGTGGGCACTGCCCCTTGGGGGTGGTGCAGGAGCCTCCTGCCCTGCAGGTGGCTGGGACTGAGCAGTAGCTGCAGGGGGGGAGGATTCTCTGCTGTCTCTGCTGGAGGGGAGGCTGTGAAGAGTCAGAGCAGGGGAGGTTTTGCAGGGTGGGCTGCCCCTCCCCCCCAGCCCACCCAAGACTTTCACAACAACCTTTTTTTGCTGCTACCTTTTGTTTTTGGTAAGAGAATTGAGCTCTTTGCCTTCTATTTTCTAACCCCCTGTGCCCAGCTTGCAGTGCCACTCCTGCTTAACCCAGAGCCCTACCCCTGAGAGATATTTTATTAGCTACAGGATGTATAGAGAGAATTTATCCTGCATTGGAGCTGGTAGAGATGCTGGCAGCCTGCTGCAGAGCACACAGAGCCTGTTTGCTGTGCCCCCCAGCCAGCCCACTGAACGTTCTGGGGGGGGGGGGGGGGCAGCTGATGGCTGGCACCACTCAGAGCTGGGCACCTGTGGCTGTGTGCAGAACAATCCTCCTGACAGAAAGCAAAAGCCTTTCCCCCTCTTTTTGTTCTTTCTCCTTTGTCCTCCCCACACACGCCTCTGATGGGCTGGCAGAGCAGTCCCTGTCAGCTGATCTACAAAGGCCAGAGCTCAGCCCCAGCCCACCAGAGCTCAGTCCCCTTCCCTGCATTTCACCAGCCTTGGGGGTTTGGCAGACCCCAGCACCCCTCTGCTCTTCTCCAGGGTCCTCCTCCTGCTCCAGCACAGCATTCCTGCCTGGATGGCAGTCACCTTCCCTGGCTCCAGCTGCTGGGCTGCAGGAGGGAGCAGGGAGTGACCCCCAGAAGGTGCAGCTCCTTTGGACCTGCTGCTGAGGGTCTCTATGGGTAAATGAAACCCCTCAAGACCCAGAGGATTGGTAGGGAGCTGAGGTCTTCTCTTTGCAGCCCTTGGGAAAAGGAAGGGAGCACAAAGCCCTCAGAGCTCATAAGGAGCTTGGTTTGGGGCTGGTTTCTGGTTTGACCCCAGGTTTGCTGCCAGAGCAGCAGCTGAGCTCCCAGCACCAGGGCTGATGGAGCTGAAGCACCGAAGGCAGGTCCCGGGGGGAGGAGCACACAGCCCCGCAGCCTCTCATCCTCCACCTGAAGGGATGAGCTTTGGTCTCTGCGCTTGGCCCGGGCCAGCTTTGGTCGTCTGAAGAGCAGAGCACCAGGCTCTGGGCTCACTGGGAGCCTGCCCTGTCTGAGGTTGGTTCCTCTTCAGGGGCCTTCTGGCCCCACAAGCGGCAGGAGAGGGCAGAGGCTTTGATTTCAGCGCTCGGCAGCTCCCCAAGCCCCTCAGCCTGCCATCAGCGCTGCAGCCTTCCCTTCAGCAGAGAGGAGCTGCTGGGACAGCCTGGCTGGCTGCAGAGAGCAGCTCCGTGGCAATAATCCCCCCTGGCAGCGCCCTCCCCGGCATCTCCCGGTGCCGCCGTGGCTGCCTCTGCCCCCGCGCTGCTGCCCTCCTGTGCCTGCCCGCATGCACCTCCAGGCTGGGCAAAGAAGATTCCTACGGAATGATTTCTTGACTATAATATGGTTATAGAGATAGGAACAGAGCTCTGCTGGCTCTGGGGCTGGGGGCTGTGTTTGTGGCTGCCACGGGGCAGAACTCTTGCTCTCCAGAGCCACCAGAGGCTCAGCCCGGGAGCTGTCGCTTGGCAACGCTGCCACGGCACGATGCTGGCACCTGCGCACCCCTGGCACGGGGCTGGCAGCATGGGCAGGGCACAGTCAGTCCCCTGCACGCCTGGTGAGGACACCAAGGCTCCGGCCGAGACGCGCAGCCGGCAGAGGGAGGCTGCACGGAGGCTGACGCCTGGGGCCGGCAGCCTGGCTGCGTTCTCCTCCTGGCGGTGGAGTTCCCACGGCCCTCTCCAGCAGCGCCGTAGTGTTTGTGTCCCCAGGTGTGCATCCTCCAGCAGATCCCCGTCCACGATGCAGTGCCAAGGAGTGACCATTCTGACTGCCAATTGCTTCCACCCAGCCCCCCAGCCCCCTCAGCGTGATCCCTCTCACCCCCAGGCAGGAACCTTCTCTGCATTGGTTGCTTTGTGCCATGTAACTGCCACCCCCCATCGGTTTTATATGCCCAAGAGTTGCCCTTTTATATGTCAGGTAAATATTTGTAAGAGTTATACTCACACAAATGAGATTATTATAATGATTACTAATATATTTTTTTTCCCTCTCCATGTTTCATTGCCTGAATAAAAATTGTGTTTATCACTCTTGAAAGGCTGCTGGGTGCCTGGCAGGTTGGCAAAGGGCTGTGGGAGGAGTTGGGTTTAGAGATGGATGTGGTAGAAGGAGAGGAAGAGGCCTGGGCAGGGCTAGGTTGGAGGGGAGGAAAAATGTCTTTGCTGCAGGAGTGGTCAGGGACTGGCACAGGCTGCCCAGGGAGGTGGTGGAGTCCCCATCCCTGGAGGGGTTCAGACAACCTCTGGCCATGGCACTTGGGGCTGTGGTTTCATCACACTGCTGGATGGTCCCAGCAAGGTTCTTCTGAACCAGGGAGCTTGGGCAGCAGGAAGAGCTGAGAGCAGCAGGAAGACTCTGGGCACTGGGGGCCTGGCTTAATCCTTGTGCTGAGCTCAGCTTTCATGGACTCAGGTAAATCCCTGGGTGAGGATGGAGACCTGCCCAGCTGAGGGCTGGGAGAAGGTGAGGGCAGGGATGGCTCTGCCAGCTCCCAGTCCCGTGCAAGTTTTCAGCCCTTCTCTTGCCTCTCTTTTGGTGAGTTGGAAACTTTGGAGGGTTTTCCCCCAGCCTGACCTCTGCCAACAGCAAGAAAGTTGATTGTTGGATGTCCTCTGGATGGAGCAGATGGGCCTGGACAAGACCTTGACAGCCACACAAGGTTCCATGTCTGGAGATGTGGGAGCTTGGAGGGAGTCCCAAAGCAGGCAGTGGCAGGATGTGGAGCAGAGCCCAACCCAGCAAGCAGGGCCAGCTCTGTCCACCAGCACCAGACCCACTCCCATGCCCTTGGGGAGCTGCATCCTGTCCTCCCCAGCTAAGATGGCATTAGCCAGGGGCTGCAGTGTGTGATCCCCAGCTGCTGAGCCAATCACCCAAGCAGATTAGCTGTAAGACCTTGGGACAAAACAGAGGCTACAGCCCTGTGCTGCACACTGCTGAGAATGACCACCCTGCAGACCCTCCTGGCCCTGGCCATCGTCACATCCCTGGCTGGAGAAAGTAAGTGTCCTGTGGCTCATGGCAGTCACTGTAGCTGCTCCTCTGCTTGCTGGCCCCATCCCTCCACCTGCCCCTCTCGTGCCCCTGCCCATCACTGCTCCCATCCCTGCAGACAGTGGCTCTGTGCTCACCCAGGGGAGGACCTGTCCCTCATCCTCTCTCTGCTGCTTGCACAAGGCACAGGCACAGGTGCCAGCTGTGACCACGGAGCCTCCTGGTCTCCACCCCTGACAGAGCCAAGGACAGAGCCCAGCCAAAGAAGAGCAGCCTGGCAGCACCAGGGCAGGGGGTTCCCAGCTCAGACCTGGTTCCTCAAATGCAGAGCCACAAAAAGCTGCCTGGGAAGGCAGGAGGTGGCTGTGCTGCTCAGCAGTGCTGTGAGGTGTGGTCAGGTCGGGATGGGTTTGGGATCTCTGACCCAGGGAAGATGAACTTTGGACTGTTTTTAGCTGATGCTAAATGAAAGGTTGTGCCATGCTGCAAAGAATCACGAAGGAGAAGCAGGACACAAGTGACCCCAGTGGGGAAGGCAGGGCCAGAGGGGGTTAAGGGCAGGGCTTTACTGGCCCCATGAAACCTCAGTTCCCTCGGCCGTTGCTTTCTCTCCTTTCCCACACCCCGAAGCTCTGGGAGGAGGCAAGCCCCACGCTGAGGACCAGGAGCCAGGTCCCACTTGCCACGAGAGGGCTCTGCTCGTCCACCGCAGCAGGCACAGCACTTAGCCCAACATCCCCACCAGAGCCCGGCAGGAGCAGGAGCCCCACGCACTGAAACGGCACTCAGGGCTCTGGAATGCTGTGCTGCTGCCTCTCTCACTCCTCTGCCTCTCTCACTCCTCCTCCTCTCCGTCTCCGTGCAGGTAAAGCACTGAAATGCCACAGGTGTGTCGCATCCAACGAGAACGACTGCAACAAGCAGGGCTCCCACAGCTGCCCCCAGTACGCCGACGCCTGCGCCACCATCACTGCACCCAGTGAGGCCCTGGGCTGGAGGGGCTGTGGTGGAACCAGAGGGGCTGCGGTGGAAGCAGAGGGCCCAGCAGGGATGAGGGGGGCTGGGGTGGAAGCAGAGGACCCAGCAGGGATGAGGAGGGCTGGGGTGGAAGCAGAGGGCCCAGCAGGGATGAGGGGGGCTGGGGTGGAAGCAGAGGACCCAGCAGGGATGAGGGGGGCTGGGGTGGAAGCAGAGGACCCAGCAGGGATGAGGGGGGCTGGGGTGGAAGCAGAGGACCCAGCAGGGATGAGGAGGGCTGGGGTGGAAGCAGAGGGCCCAGCAGGGATGAGGGGGGCTGGGGTGGAAGCAGAGGACCCAGCAGGGATGAGAGGGGCTGGGGTGGAAGCAGAGGACCCAGCAGGGATGAGAGGGGCTGGGGTGGAAGCAGAGGGTGAGGAGAAGCAGAGAAGCTGCTGGGGCAGAGCTGTTTCTTGCCCCCACCGCCGCTCGGCTGCGTGCTGATCTCCACACTGCCTGTCCCTTTGCCTGCAGACAGCGTCATTAAGTCGTGCTCCTACAAGTCCTTCTGTGACCAGGCTCGGCGCAGCGGCTCCGGTGCAGCCACCCTGCAGTGCTGCTTCAGTGACGACTGCAACGCAGCCCCGCGGGGAGCCCGGAGCGGTGCGGGGGTCCCACCACGGCACCTCCCCGGTCTGCTGGCTGCCGTCCTGGCCGGAAACCTGCTGCTGAGCTGGCTCTGAGGCTCCCGGGCTTGGGGCAGCCAGCCTGGCATAGCTGCTTGCTGCAGTAGCCTAGGGACAGGGGTTTGCTTGCACCCAGCCACCTCTGCTGAGCAAGGAGAGGCTGAGCCCCCATCCAATAAATGCTGCCGTTGAGAACCTTGTGCAGCTGCTGCCTCTTATTTACAGGGAACCCAGAACCTGGGTGCTCTGAACCGACCCAAGGGGTTTTCTTCCCCGAAACAGCTAAAGCCTGGCCCAGGCTGCCCAGGGCAGTGGTGGAGTCCCCATCCCTGGAGGGGTTTCAAAGCTGTGGAGGAGTGGTGCTGAGGGCCATGGTTTGGTGGTGCCCAGGCAGTGCTGGGTTAAGGGCTGGACTGGATGGCCTGAAAGGTCTCCTCCAACCCAAATGCTTCTATGAAACTCATCTGGCTTCCCAGTGTTCCCCATGGGAATGGGAGCTCATCCAGGCGTGGGCTTTGCCAGGCAGACCCTGGGGGAACTGCTGGGACCCAGAACCAGGTGAGCAAACAAGAGTGGGGAGGAAGGAAAGGGGAATGATGAAGGCAGGAGAGAGAAGGATGGCCAGGAGTGTGGAGAGGACAGTGGGAATGTGACTGCAGGGCAGCAAAGTGCTGCCTGAAAGCCCTGGAGGCAAAGCAAGCTGCTGGGAGTTTCCCTTAGTGGCAGCAGGAGAAAAAAAGGAACAGGTCCTGAAACTGAAAAGAGCAAATCTGAACAGAGAAAAGAAATAATCCAACATGCTGGGATCCAGCCCTGGAGCTCCTTGCTGCAGGGTGCTACTGAAACTGAGAGCTCAGGGGGCGCTGGAGGATGGCCCTGCCCTCGGGCCTCAACAACCCCACGGCTGGGGGCAGAGGAGCTGGGGAATACCAGGCAGAAAAGGACCGGGGTGTGGGGGGGGGCTGGTTCACAGCACCTGAACACGAGCCAGGCTGTGCCCAGGTGGCCAAGAAAGCCACCAGCAGCCTGGTGAGACCAAAAGGCTCTGGGAATAAAGGAAGGGCAGTGGTGTGACTTGCTGCCGTGTGACTGTGCCCAGAGCAGGCAGAGCTGCCTCGGAGCCAGGCTCAGGTCACAAGGTCTGCAAGAGCTGCCCGGTGCAAAAATGCTCCATGGAACAGCTTAGTCTCTGCACAGCTCCGGGGATGGGGAGGGGGGAAAGGACAGCAGTTAACAGGGCAAGGCCAGAGAGCTCCAGCAGGAAATGCTGGGAGGGAGGCAGTGGATGGAGCAGGGGGGTGGAGAAGACACACGTGGGATGGGTGAGGGGTGTGGGTGAGGCTGTGCTGGGATCCCAGCTCTGGATCTGCTCTGCTGTTGCAGCTGCATCTCAGTCTGTGTGCTGCTCCCTGCCTGTGCTGAGCCTGCTCAGAGGGCAAGTTCTGCAGCAGGCAGGTGAGTGTCCACCACCCAGAGCTTGGACATGGCCCTGTCCTCCCCCAGCAGCGTGGCCAGCCCTGCTTCCAGGCTCTTTTCCAACCTCCCTGTTGCCTTTCTTTCTTTCTTTGCTGTTTCTATTTAATTCCAAGCTCAGCCCAGTCGCTGTGGCCTGTGTTCCACCTCTGGGGACTTTTCATGCCTCAGAGTCTGGTTCCCCTTTAGCACTTTCAGGAGGTGCTTGGCACTTGCAGCCCCTGGCTCCGGTGGTGCTTGCAGCTGGGTGAGGCTGGGCTCAGGGTTTGTGCGGGGGGGCAGATGGGCAGTGCCAGGAGCAAGGCTCCAGCTGCCCTGGGGGATGAGCCTTGCCTCAACGGGCACACGATGGGGAGTGCCACATCCTGCTCTGTCAAAAGGGACAGCCAGGGTCCTGCCAGCCCCCAGCACGCTTGGAGCTGCGGTGTCCTGCTGGGGCTCCCCAGCAGCGCTGCCAGGAGCTCCGGGGACAGCTCCTCTCGGCTTTACTCCTGAGGTCATCACAGATGATGTGGTTTGGGCGTGGGGCTGCACTCTGTCCCCCCGCGGGGAAACCTTGGAGGGATGGGATGAGGGAGGGCAGCTGCTCCGCTGGCACGGGGCCGCGGCGGGCTGGCCGGGGCGAGGAGAGCAGCCACGAGGCTGCGTTTGTGCCGTGCTGCCAAACTCTTGAACAAGCACGGAGCAAAAATCCCTCAGCGCCCAGCGGGAAATCTGGGGAATAAAACAACTCCTGGTGTTTGGGGAGAAGCGATGCCTTTGGTGGTCCCGACCCCAGGGCTGGGCAGGAGCTGTCCGAGGGGAGCTCCCACCCCGCAGCGAGGGTGCCAAGCTCAGGCTGGGTAGCTTAGCTCCCACCCCACTGCGCAGCGGGACCCCCACGGCGGCTGCCCGGGGGCGCGGACCGAGGCGCTGCCGCTGCAGGTGCGCGGGGAAGGGCCGGACAGAGGGACAGAGGGACACCCACCGCCCCACGGAGCCGCCCCCGCACTCACATCCGGGGCCGGGTTTGCTAATGGGAGGCGGTAATTAACCCGGAAAAAAGCGGAGGCTGGGGCACACCTCCTCGGCCGCCCGGCCCATGCGCGGGGCCAGCAGCCCAGGGACGCGGCGGGGTGAGTGCTGGGGCCACGCGTGTGCGCGGAGCCGTGGGGAGCCTCCGCTGCCCCGACCCCATCCTCCGGGCACGCCGTGGGGGGATACCTTGCAGCCCCCACCCCGGGGAAGCGGGCAGGGGGGACGGCTGCGAGGCTGGAGCGGCAGCTCCGTGGGGCTGCTCCGTGGGTGCAGGGATGGGGCCGAAGCTGGGGATGCTCGGGAGCTGCCACCCGAGTCTCAGCGTGGGAGGGGAGGTTGCGGCGGAGCGAGCGGCTCCTGCACGTCGGTGCTTGCGGGGAGGGGAGTGTGTGTGTGCGGGGAGCAGGAGGGAGCAGGGGTCGCTCCTGCAGGGATGGCCCCGTGGCGTGGGGAAAACGGGGTCCCGGTGGGAGATTTGGGGTTTCCCACGGGCTGGGGGTCCGTGGGAGCGAATGTGCTGGGAGGATCTGGGATCGGCAGCTCGTCCGACTGCTCCCTGGCTGTTCCCGGACTGATCTGTGGTGGGATGAAGAGAATCCTCCTGCTCCCAGCCCCAGGTCCAACAGGTTCCTTATTCCACCAAGGCAAGTGGCAGGCGCTGGCCGCTGGGCTCTGCCGGGAGGGGCTTTGCCAGTTGCCAGTTCTGGTAACTCCTTTTGCAAGGCCAGGTAAAAGGAAGTGGAGCTGCACCCCCTGTGGCTCGAAGCCTTCGTCCTGTGTGGCCGAGGTCACCCTGGGGCTGCGTGGGGGCTGTGGGCATTGTGAAACCAGGGGGGGTCGACCTGCAGCCCAACTGGCCCTGGGGCAGCTCGGGCAGAGGTGTGGGGGAGGAGGAGGAGGATGCTGTGGCTGCTTTTAGGCGCAGTGGGCCATGACGTGGTGCTGAGGAGATGCTTCTGAGCCTTGAGCAGCCTGATCAAAGTGTCCCTGCCTGCGGCAGGGGGGTTGGAACTGGAGGATCTTTAAGGTCCAGTCCAACCCAAACCATTCCAAATGATTCTGCTGGCATGCTCTGAACATCATCTCTCCTCTTGCCTTGGCTTTCTGTGCTGCCATGGTGGTGCCAGTGCTGGGAGCAGGGCACAGCAGCAGGGCTGGGGGGGGGATGGAGCAGTGGTGTCCTGGAGGTTCTTCCTGGAAAGTCTGTGTGGCTGCACTTGAGGCCTTGGAGCCAGCAGTGACCTCAGGAGGGCTTCTGCAGCCTGGTTGCTCTTGTCAGCTCATAAACTGAGCCAGAAAGTGGTTGTCATGCTTGGTGGGGTATGGGGACCCTGGCAAAGCTGGGAAGTGAGGTGCAGCAGAGGTAGGAAAAGGTCCTGGAACTCTGCTGTGCTTCACCAGGAAATGGCACAATGCATGAGCAGGGTCTGGTGCTGAGGGCCTGGTGTGCTGCTCAGAAGGGGCAGGTTGCCATGGGTCAGGTGTGCCCACTGCCAACATGGCTGATGTCCATCCTGTTTCCATAAGGGATGTCCTCTGAGGCTCTGGAGCAGCTCTGTGCTGTGAGGCCACCAGGGACTCATCCTGCTTTGAGAGGATGCTGAGTTCTGTGACAGCTCTCTTGCTGTCCTGCTCGGGTTGGGTCTGTGTCCCTGCACAGAAATATTGATGCCTTGGAGCTGGTTTGACAGTTGGACTTGATGAGCTTAGAGGCCTTTTCCAACAGTTCTGTGGTTCTGTGCTGGTTTTATCCTTTCCCTATGGAAGAGTTCAGCTCTCAGGGGCTGGAAGGAGGGAGGCAGTGCCCTGTGGGCAGTGGGACCTGAGGGGCTGCCATCAGGGTCTGCAGGGTGGCTCTGGAGCAGCTGAAGCTTCCTCTTCCCAAAGGATTTTGCAGATCCAAGTGCAGTCTGAGGTCAGCTCACACAGAGGAGTTGGAGCTCAGTGGTTGGCTTTCAGCTGAGCCACAGTGCCTGAGGCTGGCAGGGGGGATGCAGGGAGCCCCAGGAGGTGTCCACGGCTCTGGCACCACAGCCCTGAGCGCTGATCCCTGCCCTGCCTGTGGCACACCTCAGATCTTCCCTGTTGTAAGGAGAAGCCTTTTGACTTCCATTAGCAGGAGGAGGCAGAGATAACTTCTGCAGCCTGCCCTGAAGCTGTTGGCATGGCTGAAGGCCCTCAGGAATCTGCTTTCTGTGTGCCTCCCCCACCACAAACAACAAGCAGCAGCGCATGGGGTGCCCACAGAAGCCTGGCATCAGGGGCAGAGGTGTTGCTCTAAACCAACTCCTCTACTGGAGCAGAGCAGCTCCCTCCTAGCAGAGCCCTGATAGCCATCTCTGAGAGGCTGCTGCTGAACCTGAGGTCCTGCCAGCAGGTTGCCTCCTTTGGTGCCACCTCTACCTCCGCAGCTGCGCCACAGCTCTTGCACAACCTTTGCCTCCCAGGGCCCCACTCTGCTGCAGCTCTTCAGCTTCAAAATAGTATTTCCTTTTTTCTGCTTCAGCTCATGTGGCTCTGCAGCCTCCCCTCCTGCCACCTACAGTCACCCCTCTCCCACCCCAGGTACAGCTCCTGTCCTCCTGCTTCCGTCCCTGCCCCGTGCCTCCGCCGGGCTCAGGGCTGTCCCCTGCCCACCCACAGCTCCGGGTGCCGCTTTTGCTGCTGCCACAGGGCTGGAAGTGGTGGTGCAGAGCCCCTCAGCCCCGTTGCAGGGGTGCTGAGGAGCTCCCCTCCCCGTGGCTCTGCAGCCAGCTCTGCTGTGCAGGGTGGGAGGGAGCTGCTGCCAGAGGAAAGCAGTGGCACCGGGCACCAACAAATTCAAGTGGTGGAACCAGGCACCCACAAACTCAGGTGGTGGCACTGAGCACCCACTCCTGCTGACTCAGTGGCTGCTGCCTCTGCAGTGTGACTGGGAGCAGTGCTGGAGGTCCACCACGTCCTGTGCCCATGGGGCACAAAGCCCAGTGAAGGGGCACTGTGGCTGCCATGCTTTCCAGCCTGGCTGCTCAGAGTGCCATGCTCAGGCTGTGCCAGCTGGGCAGGGAGTTTCTCCAGCTCCTGCAGAGGTGGCTGCCCAGGAGGTTGCTGTTCCAGCTCCTCCACAGCTCCCATGGCCGAGCTGAGCTCAGGGGTGATCCCCCAGCTCCCACAGGCTTGGGGGGCATCTCTGGGGAGGGTCCCTGCCCGTGGCAGAGCCGGTGCCCCGCTGGGCCCCGCGGGGCTGGGTCATTGTTTTCCCTGCTGAGTTGGCATCCTGGCTGCAGAGATTTTCTGCTGGAGTTGCAGATTGTTTCCCATTTCCTGGGAGTGTGCTCAGGCTCTCTGCAGCTCGCAGCCTGCTCCGGGATTAGTTCCCAGGGACCTGGAGCCTCTCCTCAAATCCCTCTGAGGCTGCTCTGCCTTCTTGCCCTGGCCCAGCTGTGCCGTGGGGCTGCCCCACGCTGCCCCGGAGGGGCAGGACCCTGCTGTGGGGGCAGTTTGGAGCGCAGGCAGCGACAGGCTGACTCCGAGGGACGCCCTGGCGCTGCCCTGTGCCGGCAGCGGCCTCGGCGCTGGGCCGGGAAGCTTTTGTTCAGCAGTGTGTGGTGGTGGTGATGGAGTTTCCAAAGCCCTGCAGTTCCTTGCTGAGCTATTTCGGTCCTGCCTGCCGGTCTGACCTGCCCTGCTCCTGCCTGCGCCCGGGGCTGGCACACTGGCACCCTCCTCGTCACCGAGGCGCGCTGGGAACGCGCAGCAGCGGCCGTTTGACTTTTGCCAGGGGCCGTGGAGAGGCATCAGGGGCTTTGGGCAGCTCAGAAGGTTGGATCTGGAGGTTGCTCAGGTGTGGGATGTGGTGGAAGGAGCTGGATGAGGAGCAAAGCCCCAGCCCCTGCTTGGAGCCTGCTGTGGGCATTCACAGCTCCTGGGCCCCCTGACCGCGCTGGGGTTGGTGGCTGGCGGGGCTGGGGAGCGATGGGCACCTCTGTGGGCAGGAAGGTGCTCTGAGGTGCCTGGGTGTTCAGCTCAGTGCTTGCTTGGAGCAGCCCTGGCAGGTCGTCCCTTCCCTCTCCCTCCCGGGGAGCTCAGGCGCAGGCTGGATCCCGGCGCGGCTGGGCTCGGGATGGCTGTGGGTGCAGGAGCAGCTCCCTGGGGCAGCCAGGAGCACCCAGCCCTGCCTGCCCGTGCCCCTCTGCAGGGTGATGCCCGCAGGAGCCCGGCATGCCGTACCTGGACCGCCAGAACCGCATCTGTGGCTTCCTGGACATCGAGGAGAATGAGACCTGCGGCAAGTTCCTGCGGCGCTACTTCATCCTGGACACCCAGGCCAACTGCCTGCTCTGGTACATGGACAACCCTCAGGTAGGTGCCTCCCACCTGCCTGCCAGCTGCAGGGCCACGGCCTTGGAGGTTGGTTGTCAGTCTCTGGGCTGCCCCTGGGGAGGGCTCTGCTGCCAGGGCTGTCCCTGGGGGGCTGCCGTGGCTGAGGGTGACCGTGACCGAGCAGAGCATCTGGGGGTGCCAGCATCCTGCAGCAGCTTCTTCTTTGCTTGGGTGCAAGGGGAAGTGCCCAGCTGCCTCCTGGCTGGTGCTGGCACCACTTCAGGCTCTTGGGGCTGGGGGGTGGGAGCTGGAGCCTGTTGTGTACCTGTGGTGCTGCTGCACAGGGCAGCGAGTGGTGCCGGGGTGCAGCTCAGCGTGGCTGGTGCCAGCTGCTTGTTGGGGTGCCAGGTGAAGTGGATGCAGAGAGAAGGGCAGCAGCTGAGGCTGGCAGCTTGGCTGTGGGTGCTGCTGCCTGACCTGCTGGCACTGCTGGCAGCTTTGCTCCCCTCCTGGTGCTGTCCCTGTCCCTGACTTGCTCCTGGCCTGTTGCAGAACTTGGCCATCGGTGCAGGCGCTGTGGGATCTCTGCAGCTGACCTACATCTCCAAGGTAATGCTGGGGTGGGGTGGAGGGAAAATGAGTGCTCCCTGTCCCCATCTCGGTGGTTTTCCTGGGGCAGGCAGTGACTCACCTGGGCCTGCCTGAGGTCATGGTCCTGCCTGAGCCTGTGATGGCTTCCCTGGGACAGCAGCCTGCGTGGGTCTGTGGGAAGGAGGGATCATCCCCTCAGCGTGAGCCAGGGCAGGCTGTGAGCACAGGAGGAAGAGGAACTGCTCAGCCATGAGGAAGGACTTGGGGCAGCTGGGACTGAGCAGGGCCAGGAGCACAGTGGTGGTGTGAGCTGGACGTGGAGCTGGCAACCAGCACAGTGCCAGCCTGAGCTGGGGCTTGTGCTCATGCCATGGGGCCCCTTGCTTTGGCACCCTGGTGTGGTGCCTCCTGTGAGGGTTCCCCTGAGGGGGCTTATCAGACCCCACGAAGATGAGGAGATGGAGTCCCAAAGTCCCTCTTGGATTGGATTTGGGGAGTGCATGGAGGGCATCGCCCTGAAGGATGAGTCCTGGGGGCTCAGTCCTTTGTGTGTCTTGATGGCATCAGTTGGCCTCCATGGGCAGCAGAAGCAGAGCACTAAGTGAGCAGTGGCAGGGCAGGAGCCTGGGCCGTGTGGAGCTGTGGCACAGCGGAGCTGGCACCATCCCTGTGCCAGGAGCTGCCCCTCAGCTGTGCTGGGACGTGGGGGGCTCCGGCTGCCCCCTGGGCTCAGCTCCCAGCTGGAGCAGGAGGGAGAGCTGGGCAGATCTCTGTTCCTGCTGAATCAGGACTTACAAATTAAGCACAGATGAAGCAACCTCAGGAGGCTGAACCTTCCCCATTTCAGAGGGGGAGCCTCAGCCTGCATTCTATAGGTCCTGCTTGGAACGGGAGCCGCCGCAGGCCAGGCTTTGGGCTGCAGGGCTGAGCTGTGCCAGCAGTGAGTACAGCCCCAAACCCCAGAGCTCAGGCATTAGAGCCTGGCTCTGGAGGAGGGAGCCTGTCAGAGTAAATCCCCCAGGAGTGCTGTGCCTGGAGCCCCGGGGAGCCTCCCTCTGCTCGGCAGGGAGCAGCCTCTGCTGCTGCCCCCAGTGCCTCACTGCCGACGAGAGCAGCCCTGTGAGCCCAGCAGCAGCTCCTCCCTGCCAGCCCTCTGAAAGCTCCCCTTTCTTTGCTTTGCAGGGCAGCCAGTGCCAGGGGGCACAGCAGGAGATGAAAGCTCCATCTCTAGGCTGCCCTTGCCCTGGCACCAGGCGCTTGGTGCTGCATGTGGCGCCCGCCCTGTGCCCACGCGAGCCGGCCCCTGGGCTCAGCTGGGCATGTGTTGGCCTCGTGGGCACAGGCTCAGCCCAGCACCTGATGTGCCAGCACCCTGAGTGCCACCCTGCCCATCAGCACAGCATCTCTGCTGCTGGAGGTGCCAGTCAGCCCAGCACCCTGAGTGCCACCCTGCCCCTCAGCACAGCATCTCTGCTGCTGGAGGTGCCAGTCAGCTCAGCACCCTGAGTGCCACCCTGCCCCTCAGCACAGCATCTCTGCTGCTGGAGGTGCCCAGTCAGCCCAGCACCCTGAGTGCCACCCTGCCCCTCAGCACAGCATCTCTGCTACTGGAGGTGCCCAGTCAACTCAGCACCCTGAGTGCCACCCTGCCCATCAGCACAGCATCTCTGCTGCTGGAGGTGCCAGTCAGCCCAGCACTGTCGTGCCAGTGCTCCCAGGACCATGCTGCCCATCAGCACAGCTTCCCCTCCAACATGGGCATGTGGATGGGCAGTGCCAGCTCTGTGTGTGCCACCAGCAGGTGCTGTCCCCTCTCATGTTCCCTCCCTTGCTTTGTTGCAGGTGAGCATCGCCACCCCCAAACAGAAGCCTAAAACTCCCTTCTGCTTTGGTGAGTGAGGGGAGCCAGGCGGTGGCCCTGGCCCTGGGGTGGCCCTGGCCCTGGGGTGGCCCTGGCCCTGGGGTGGCCCTGGCCCTGTGGGCAGAGCCTGGTGGGGCAGGCAGGGCCCTGTGGGACTGCTCTGTGGCTGTCTCCTGCTTTGCTGAGCTCCTGAATCCATTCCACTGCCCCCTGCAATGCAATTGGGTTTTGTGCCCCCATGAGCTCCTGGCCCTCTTGGGGGCCCAGGGAAGGGCAGTTTGCATTGTGTCCCCAGCTCCTCCCCACCTCAGCTGCCCTCCTCATGACCTCTCCTGTGAGAGCCAGGGGCTGGGGTTGGGAGCAGCAGGAGGGACAGCACAAGCAAGTCCCAAGGCCATGAGGTTGCCTTGGCCATGCTTGAGTTCAAGGGATGGATCCCAAGGGCAGAGCACTTGGAGCATCCCCACGCAGGGCTCCACACCAAGGCTTGGGGGGAGTCAAAGCCCAAAGTGCTGAGCTCTGAAGGTCCCAAGGGGGCCCTTGGGTGCCCTGTGCAAGGGGTAAACTTCAGCCCTGGATTAAGTCCTGCTTTGGACCATGCCACAGCCTTGGGTCAAGCCCTCAGCCCTGCCCTCCCTGGGCTCTGGTGTGAGGATGCATCCAGCTGCCACGTCCCCTGCACACCCCTCAGCTGCTGCTCTGTGCCAGGGGGGCTAGGGGGGGCCCAGGTCTGCAGAGGGTGCTGGGACTGGGGCTTGGGAGATGCTGTCTCGGGGACTGGTTGTTCGCTTTGCTGCACCGCTGTGCAGCCCTGACTGGGGTCCCTCCTCTGGCAGTGATCAATGCCCTCTCTCAGCGCTACTTCCTGCAAGCCAGCGACCAGCAGGACCTGCAGGACTGGGTGGAGGCTCTGAACAGAGCCAGCAAGATCACGGTAGGCTGCCCCGAGCTCCCCCTGCTGCTGCCAGGCTCCTGCCCTGCTGGCTGCTCAAGAAGGGCCTGGCAGAGCTGCACTTCCCCTCTGGAGGGCTGGAGCACCCCCTCTGTGGGGACAGGCTGAGGGAGCTGGGGCTCTTGAGCCTGGGGAAGAGAAGGCTCCAGGGAGCAGCCTTCCAGGGGCTCCAGGAGAGCTGGGGAGGGACTTGGCAAGGGCTGGGAGGGAACAGCCTTGAGCTGGGAGAGAGGAGACTGAGGCTGGAGATGGGGAAGAAATTCTTGAGGGGGGGAGAGCCAGTGGCAGAGGCTGCCCAAGGGGCTGTGGGTGCCCCCTTCCTGGAGGTGTTCAAGAGAGGTGTGGCTGTGGCACCTGGGGCCGTGGTTTGGTGGCTGTGGCACCTGGGGCCGTGGTTTGGTGGCCGTGGGGGTGCTGGGCTGGGGCTTGGGCTGCATGGTCCTGGGAGGCTTTCTCAGCCCAAGCAACTCCAGCACCCTGTGGTCCCTGCCTGCTGTGGGGACGCTGCCCTGCTCTCCCTGCTGGCAGCAGCTCTCCAAGGCTGTCTTGTCCTTCACTCCTTCCCTGCCTTCTCCTCCCTGGCACCGCGGGGCTCCTGGGGGGCACAGCCGGTGCCCGGCGCCGTGCCCCACGGCAGGGTGGGCTCTGCTCTGCCTGGCTGTGGAGAGGCTTCCCTGCCAGCCCCCCCTGCTCTGGCTGTTGTGCTCACAGAAGCGTGAGCTGATGGGCACTGACCTGGCAACTCTGGAGCCTGTGCTGCTGAGCTGCCCACTGCTGCCAGCCGTGGGGGCTGTGCCACTCTGCCGCTCTCACGCAGCCGAGCGGAACCCGGCCCTGGAGCTCAGCTGGCAGCACCTCTGTGCCAGCCCTCCTGGGGGGGGCCTTGTAGGGCAGCTTCCTCCCCTGCCCTGTGCTGGGGGAGGGTCCCTGTGAGAGGGGCAGGAGCTCTGCAGGCTTCTGTGTACCCCCGGTGCGCAGTGCCAGCAGGGCTGTGCCAGGCCCTGTGCTGCTGCCCTGCTGCTTGGCTGCTGGGGGGAGAGCTCCTCACCCCCTGAGCTGCCTGCACAGCAGGCTGCTGAGGAGCAGCTGGGGATTGGGCTTGGGCAGTCCCACGGTGGGGCAGGGGCTGGGGTTGTTGCCCCTGGTGCAGGTTCAGCTTCTGCTTCTCACAGAGAGCTCTCTTCTGCTCTTGGCAAATCAGTTCCTGTGTTTCCTCACCCTGCATGCTGAGGAGCTCAGGGGCTGAGGGTGGGAGGTGTGCAGCTGGCTGCTGTGGCTGTGCCAAGGGACTCTGCTCACTCCTGCACCAGGAGGCTGGAGCTGGTGGCAGCCTTGGCTCTTGCCCCCATTGCACTGCTGCCTGCAGGGATGCAGCTCCATCCCTGAGCTGTTGACTGATGGCAGCTGGACAGGGGCCAGCAGTGTGCCCAGGTGGCCCAGAAGGCCAATGGCATCCTGGCTTGGATCAGCAATGGTGTGGCCAGCAGGAGCAGGGATGTGATTGTCCCCCTGTGCTTGGCACTGGTGAGGCCACAGCTGGAGTGCTGTGCTCAGTTTTGTGCCCCCACTCCCAGAAGGCCTTTGAGGAGCTGGAGAGTGGCCAGAGAAGGGCAACAAAGCTGCCTTGAGGCTGGGAGGACAGAGACCTAATGCTGGCCTGGGGCTGCCTGGCAAGGTCATGCCTGTGCCCTTCTCCCCTTTCCTTCTCCTGTAGGTCCCAAAGGGTGGCAGCATCCCACCAGCCACAGAGATAGTGAAGCCTCCAGTGGTGCCCCAGGCCCAGGAGAGGAAGCCCCAGGTGGCCTACAAAACAGAGATCATAGGAGGGGTGGTGGTGCACACCCCCATCTCCATCAACCAGGTGAGCTGGCAGGAGCCCTGCACCATCTGCTGCCCTCTGGCCCAGGCCTGGAGCAGCAGAGCTCCTGGGGGCAGGGCTGGGGTCCAGGGCAGGGGGCTGGAGGCTCTTGCTGCTTTGGGCTGTGAGGAGGCTGAGCTGCACTTTTCATTTGTGGAATCCAGCTTGGTGCCTGCAAACCCTTCCCACTCAGGCTGTATAAATAGCTGCACTTAGCACCCTGCAGCACCTCTCCTTTGTCTGCTCTGAAGTGTGATGAGATGAGTGGGAGTGAGGAGGAGGAGGACATGAATTCCCCTCACCTTCCTGGCCAGCCTGCACTACCCAACTGCCTGTCCTGGGCCCAGACACAGCACAGGAAAGACCTGGAGCTGCTGGAGGGGGCCAGAGGGGGCCACAAAGATGAGCAGAGGGCTGGGCACAGGTTGGGAGAGTTGGAGCTGTTCAGCCTGGAGAAGGCTGCAGGGAGACCTCAGAGCTGCATTTCACTATCTGAAGGGCTCCAGGAGAGCTGGGGAGGGACTGTGGGGATAGGATGAGAGGCAGTGGTTTGGAGCTGGAGCAGGGCAGAGTCAGGTTGGACACCAAGGAGGAAGTTCTGCACAGGGAGGCTGGGGAGAGACTGGCACAGGCTGCCCAGGGAGGTGGTGGAGGCTCCATCCCTGGAGCCTGGCTGTGTCCCTGGGCAGCCTGCTCTGGTTGGAGCTGTCCCTGCTGCCTGCAGGGGGTCTGGACAAGATGCCCTTGGAGGATCCCTTCCAGCCATTGAGGTGCTTGGGACAGAGGCTGGCTGGCCCCACTCTGTGGCTCTGCACCCCCTTGGCATGAGGCTGGCACACACCTGGCTCTTGGTGTCTGCCAGCTTCTGGTGCTGGTCCTGCTCTGGGTCTCACTTCAGCTCTTATCAGTAGCAGCACTAAAGATAGAGCAAGGAATGAGATCAGTGCAGCAGGGGCTGCTGGCAGGGGCTGACACTGCCCTGGCCAGGGGCTTGCTTGGGCTCCAGCCATCCCTTCCTGGTGCCAGTTCCTGAGGGGTGCTGCTGGACCCTTGGTCCAGAGTGTGGGCTGGGGCAGGGCAGGCTGTGCCTCCCCACCCTGTGCCCAGGGCAGCCAAGGCTCCCTGGGTGCCAGCAAGTGGCAGCAGCCAGCCCTGTGGCTGAGTTAAAGCTACTCTTTCTTCCCAGCTCTTGACTCTGGCTCCTTCTCCCTCCCCAGCCACCACTTCCCCAGACCCAAGCTGCATCCTCAGCCTTTGCCTGGTGTCTTTCTTTCCCTGGGGGGTTTCAGAGGTGCTGCACCAGCTGCTGGAATCTCCTCTGTGCCCTTGCAGCTTGCCCCCTGTGCAATGGCTTTTCCTCCCCTGCAGCTTCCTGGGTGTGTCTGTGGTTTCCTGGCTCTGCTGGGACCACAGAGGGGAGCCCCAGGCTCCACCTGCACCCAGGACTGGCCAGCAGCATCCCCCAGCTCCTGCTGCCACCCTGCCTCTTGCAGCAGCATGCCCAGCCCCGGGCATGTCCCACATGCCCAGCAGAGCTGGTGCAGCCCAGCAGAGCTGGTGCAGCCCAGCAGAGGGGATCTGGTGGCTTCCCCTTCCTGGCTGTGCCCTGGAGGTGCAGGGTGGCAGTTTGGGGCCAGCCCAAGAGCTGCTCCTCTGTCCTGGAGCAGGCAGAGCAGGCTGCTGAAGGTGCTGGAGGTCGCTGGTTAACCACAGCGGCAGTCGCAGCGGTGCCAGTGCCATATAAGGCTGGTGGTGGCCAGAGCCACCCTGGCTGCCATGGCAATTCTCAAACCTCAGCACAGAGCTGGAGGAAGGGGTTGGAGGGATGGGGGAAGGAGATGAGTGCAGATGTTTCAGCTCCCAACCATCCTCTGCGCTGCTGAGGGGGAAGGGAGGCTGCTGCCCAGGATGGGGTGGCACAGAGGGGGTGATGCTGGCACTGGGGCAGGATTCGGCCCTTGGGATGCACTGGGAAGTACTTGGGAGGAGCCAGGGGCCGGGTGCTGGGTGCAGAGCCATGTGTGCACCCTGTCTGTGCCCATCTGAGAGTGCTGTGCTCTTGGAGAGGCAGCTTGGGGCTGGGGCAGGCATGGTTTGCCTGGCTGCACCCCAACCATCAGTCCTCTGGGGAGATCTTGGCCTCTCAGCTCATCCAGTCCAGCATCAGCCCAGCACCACCATGGCCACCAAACCCTGGCCCCAGGTGCCATGGCCACAGGTTTCCTGAACACCTCCAGGGGTGGGGACTCCACCACCTCCCTGGGCAGCCTGTGCCAGTCCCTGACCACTCCTGCAGCAAAGAAATTGTTCCTAACCTCCAACCTAAGCCTCCCCTGGTACAGTTTCAGGCCATTTCCTCTCCTCCTGTCACCTGAGCCTAGGGAGCAGAGCCCAACCCCCCTCTGGCTCCAGCCTCCTCTCAGGGAGCTGCAGAGAGCAAGGAGGTCTCCCTCAGCCTCCTCCCCTCCAGACTGAACACCCCCAGGGCCCTCAGCTGCTCCTCCCTTCCAGCAGGGAATCCTCCTGCCCTCTCCTGGCTCCCCATGACTCTGTGCTCTCTGCTTGCAGAACGGGGGGGCTGGGGGGGAGTGCAGTGATGCTGCTGCCCACCCCCTGCTGCGGCGATCCCAGAGCTACATCCCCACCTCGGCCACCAAGCCGCCTGCTGGGCCACCAGTGCTCAAGAGTGGCTACTGCGTGAAGCAGGGCAACGTGGTGAGTGCTGGGGTCCCTGGGGCAGGGGCAGGGGGGGCACCCGGCGGGGGGAGGTGCAGGGGGGCTGCAGGGGTGCTCTGGGTGCAGCCCCAAGCAGTTCCCTCCCTGCTTCCCAGAGGAAGAGCTGGAAGCGCAGGTACTTCGTCCTGGATGAGCTTTCCATCAGTTACTACAAGTGTGAGCAGGTGAGGGGCCCCCAGCACCTCCCTGCCCCTGCCTGGCACCAGCTGCTCCCAAGCAGAGGTCTGGGGCTGCTGTGCCAGCGCTGGGGGCTCTAGGGCAGGCACAGCCCAGCGCTGCCCCTTTGGTCCCCACAGGACAAGGAGCCCCTGCGGTCGATCCTGCTGAAGGATGTGTGCAAGACCCACGAGTGCCTGGTCAAGTCTGGGTAATGCTCCCATCCCTGTTTCCCTGCCCTGGAGCAGCTCCCAGAGGAGGGCAGGAAGGGGACCCAGCTGCCTCCGACAGGGAGCCTGGAAGGACTCAAAGAGCAGCTGCTGCCCCTTGCTGTTCTGGCCCAGCCCCGTGGGGCAGTCAGGGCAGTGTGTGGCTGGCTGCAGGATGCTGTCCACCCTCCGTTCTCACGCTGCTGATAGCCATCTCTGCTGGGCAGGCTGCTCCTGCAGCTCCTTATCTCCACAGATTAGGGAGTGTGGGGCACAGTAACCAGCTTGGCATGGTGCAAGGAGAGAGCTGTTCCCAGAGCTGCTGGAGGTGTTGGCCTTAAACGTGCAGGCAGCTGCACAGTGTCCTGGGAACCATTCATTGCAGCCAGCACTGATACAATCAAAGTGACTTGAAGGCTTGCAAGGGAGAAGGAGCTGAGGAGACAGAGCTCTTCAGCTAAAGGGAGTGGAGAATTTATTGATACAGCTCTGAGCTGTTTGTCCTGAAGTGATAGACAGCTCAGGGTTGAGGTGGAGTGGGGGCCTGGGAAGGGGCAGGGCTTTGCCTGCCCCGGGGGCTGTGTGCAGAGCTGAAGGTCTCTGTGGAGCTGGAGTCTTCTCCAAATCCCAATGGGATCCCAGGTTTGCCTGCAGCATGTGTTGGAAGCCCCCAGCAGGCTCTAGGGATGAGGACAGACACAGAGTGACATCTTTCCACCCGTGAGCACTGCTGGGCTGTGACCTCCTCCTTGTCACTGCTCCTAGGGACCTCCTGATGCGAGACAACCTCTTTGAAATCATCACCAGCTCCAGGACCTTCTACATCCAGGTGAGGCAGCTGAGAGCAGTTGCTGTGCTGGGCAGCAGGGTCAGCTCTCCCCAGCAGGCACCAGCAGCTGGGTCTGTGGCCAGGGAGAGCTGCTGAAGTGGTTTCACTTCTCCCCTTGGGCTTATTTATAAAAGCTATTTGTGTGAGCAGGAAAAAGCAGAGCAGAGGCACAGGGTGAGCTGAGGAGCACAGGGGGCTCCACTACCCCAGAGCTCTCACACACTGGAGAGGGACCTTAAGTTGGTGGTGGGGTCCCCACCCCTGGAGGTGTTCAAGAAGCCTGTGGCCATGGCACTGGGGGCCATGGTTTGGTGGCCATGGTGGGGCTGGGCTGCTGGTTGGACTGGATCAGCTGAGAGACCTTTCCCAGCCCAAACAACTCAGTGATTCTAAGTTGGTCTCCCTGTTGCTGGTTGAGCTGGGCAGGGGGAGGCAGCAGGGGATGCTGTGCATGATGCTCTCAGCACTTGTGAGGCCCCACAGAGCAGTCAGTGCAGTGTGATGTGCCCTGGGTGCATATCTGCAAGGCCAAACCCCCCTAGATCCTGCTGCCCAGACAGCTCAGCCCCAGGCAGGCTCATGGCAGGATGCAGACCCTGGGCTGCTGTAGGAGCAGGGCTGGTCCCACCCCAGCAATTCTTCCTCCTTGCATTCTTGATGTGAAAATGCAGCAGTGTGCAGAGTGGCTTCCCAAGGGCCTGCTGGGGGCAGGCAGGGAGCTGCAGGCAGGGATCAGCAGGAAGCATCCTGGGAAGCTGGCAGCCCAGCCATGGCCATGCCTGGGCTGTGCCGGGCACTGGGGGCTCCCAGGAGGCAAAGTCTGACTGGTGCTGGTGTGCTTTGCAGGCAGACAGCCCTGAGGACATGCACAGCTGGATCCAGGTCATCACAGGGGCAGTGCAGGCCCTCAGAACCCGTCCCAGGGTAGGTCACATCCTTTGGGCTTCCTATCTGCTGTCAAATGGAGGTGGTGCCGACGGCCAAGGGGTTCCTGGAGGGGCAGCCCATGCCAGGGGGAGGGCCCTGCCCTCTCATGGTGTCTTTGCCACTCATTGGGAAAGTTTGCTTGAAAAAGATGGCAAAGTGGGCTTGAGGCATTGGGCTGGAGCTGCAGGAAGCCTGCTCTGCTCCGTGGCATGAGCCAGAGCCTGACCCGTGGCCGAGGGCTCCTTGGGTTGGGTTTTCACTTCGCCTGGGGCTGCTTTGCCTTTTCCCAGGGCGTGGAGAGGGCCCGGGCCAGGTGCCCAGAGCTCTCTGAAGCGCTGCCCCTGAGAGCCCAGCCCCGGGCAGCGCTCAGCCCGTGTCTGTCCACGCAGGAGATGTCCTTCACGAGGTGCAGCTCCCTGGCGAGGAGCGGCGGCGCCTCGGCCCCGGCGCAGCAGCGGCAGGCGGCGGAGGAGCGGAGGGGATCGTGCAGAGCTCCCTGCAGCTCCGCCTGGCAGCCCTGGACGCCGGTGCCCCAGGCGGAGGGCAGGCAGCCGGGGCAGGAGGCGCTGCCGGCGCTGAGGGACTCTGCCTTCCTGCCGGCCCCGGCCCGGCCGGCCGGGCGCCAGCGGCACAGGTCGGAGCCGCAGCAGCTCAAGGAGAAGCCTTTTGCCTTCGACCTGGACGACGACAGCATCAGGACCTCCGACGTCTGAGCGGGCGCCCAGCGCCCCCCGCTCCGCCTGCCGGCTCCCCGGCTGCGGGGGTCCTGCTGGGAGGCCGCAGGGTGCTCAGGGCTGGGCCCCGGCTCGGGCCAAGCTCACCCTGGGGGTGAAGTTGCCCTTCCCCTCCAGCGCTCCCATGCAGGATGCAGCTGTGTGCCAGGGTGCTGCCTGCTCCTGCCTGGGCTCTGTGCCGTGGGAGCTGTCCCCAGCTCGGCCTGGGGAAGGAGCATCCTCTGCCTCGTTTGCCCCAGAGCCGAGCCCGGGGGAAGCTGCAGGCTGTCCTGGAGGCGCCAAGGGCACTGTGGCCTTCTTTGCAGAAACATTTTCCTCCCCTTCCATGCTGCTCAGCCTTCCTGGGCAGAGCCAGGGCGATGCCAGCCTCCAGCTGCCTGCACAAGGGACGTGCTGCACCTCTGCACCTTCCTGTCTGGTGACTTTCCCCTGGGAGTGCAGCTCTGCATCAAGGAATCTGTTGGCTTCTGATGGTCTTTTCAGCCCTGTTAAACCCCATCCCTGGCAGGGGCCCTGCTCAGCCCCTCCAGAAGGTTTCTCAGTCCTGCCTGGGCAGGTGTGATGGTGGCTCCTGGGGACAGGTGGGCCCTCCAGGATGGTGCTGGATTTGTGCTCCAGGAGGCTGTGCCCAGGTGGCGAAGTGCTTGTGGCAGAAGGCAGTGAAGGCAGAGTGCTGAGTGGCACTGGGAAGACTGCTCCAGGAAACTCAGTGCTGCCTGCCCTGGCATGGAAGTGAGCAGAAGCTGCTGGAGCAAGGTGAACTCTTCCAGATCAGCTCCTGCAGGAGGTGTGATAAAAAGCAAATGGACAGCCCAGGGGCTCCCTGGTTGGGATCTTCACCCCACAGTGTGTGCCAGCCCTAGGTACCGAGTGAGGACACAGCTCCCTGCCCTCTGTGCCTGCTGCCAGCCTTTGAGCTTGCGGCCAGGGCCAGGTGCTGCCTCACCCTCCCTTTGAGGGCTCTTGCCCAGACCTGGGGTGCCCAAGTGAGGAGCATTGGCCAGGGCAGTGCCCATGCCCCATGGACAGCAGCACAGGATGGGGTGGAACTGTTCAGCTGGAACAGGAGCAAGTGAAGCCCCCTGGCACCGAGCTGCTTCCCTTCTTTCTCCTGATTCCCCCCACCCCCCTTCTTTTTTGGCATTCCATGTCCTCTGCTCTGCAGAATCAGCTCAGTGTGCTCCCCAGGAGCAAAACACAGCTGCTTTGGCCCTGCCCTTTCCAGGCCTCCAGCTGTGTGACAGCTGTGCTCCAGCTCAGCCCAGGATCCAGTGGAGCTCAGTGGAGCTCTGAGCACTGATTGAGCTTAACACAAGTGCACCTCCCCGGCTCTGAGGAGCTGCTCCTGCAGCCTCAGTGCAGCCCGGGGGAGGTGGCCCCCGGGCTTGGGGGTAAGTGGCTCAGAGAGGGCTGTGTGGAGGGTGCTGAAGGGAATGAGCAGGAATTGGTGCCGAAGGTCCGGGGCAAGTGTTCATATTTGCTATTTAAGTGAGGAAGCCCAGAGCAGCAGTTCCTCTTTGCTTCTCCCTTTTGCTTTCTGAGCTGATCAGGGTTGGGCTCAGGCTGAGCGGCTGCCTAGCTCCTCCCACAGTGTCTCAGACGGTTGGGCTGAGCCTGTCCATCGCTCTCAGCACCTGGTGACAGCGCTCTGACCTCATTTCTGCAGCACATCAGATGCAGAGGGGCTGTGGTTACTCTGTGCAAGGCTTCAGAACCAGGGGAGGACCAAAGGCTTCGTGGCTTGATGATTGCAAAGTTTCCTCAGGCCTGGGATGGTAAAGCAGAAGCTCTGTTGCACAACTAGGGTTAATTATCCAGGAGCAGAAACTAGCAGCGGCTCCAGCGGGATTGCAACATTCCTGTCCTCATTCCCACCCTCCTGCATCCCCGGGGCAGCACCAGGGCTGAACGTGAGGCTGAGACAAGTGTGCAGAGCTGGGCTGGCCTCCAGACCCCTCTGGAGGTGCTGGGGGGAGGAATCCTCCTCCTCTCCCCAAGGCCCAGGCAGATGCAGCCGGCCCCGCATGGAGCTTTGGGGCTCCTCCCTGCTCTCCGCCTTTGCCTCCCGGCGCTCCCGCAGCCCCGGAGCCGCTCCCTTGGGAGCAGGAAGCTGTGCTGGCAGCCTTCCGGCTTCCCCAGGGACCTGTGTGGGTTGGGGGAGCCTGCTGGGGGCAGGGTGGTGTGAGGGAGGGGTTTGCTCCTTGCTAGGGCAGGGCCCCAGCGCTTTCAGCCCTGCCCGTGGCTCCCAAGTGCTCTTCGGGTCAGGGCTGCTCTGGGGTGGGTTTCCCCCCTGCCAGCCCTGGCTGTGTGCTGCCTGCAGCTGGAACCTCTCTGCTCCCTCTGGTTTTGAATAAAGGAGGACATCCCCGTGGCTTTCCCAGGCTCTGTGTGCTGGGCAATGGTTGCTGGTGGGCCTGAACAGCATCCCCCTGGGGGTGGGGGAACAGGGCCCAGCACTGCCAAGGGAGCTGGGGGAGCTTGAGGGCTGCTGCAGGGAGCTGCTGAAGTCTTCCTTGGTCTCTCTTGTGCCACAACTTAGAGCTGGAGACCCCTGCAGCCCCCCCCCCCGTGCCCCATGGCCCCCCCCCCCCCCCAGCCTCAGTGGGGAGAAGCACAGAGGGGAAGGCAAAGGGCTAAGGACTTGGGAGGTTTGGGATGTTGTCTGTCACTGCTGGAAGACGGGAGGCAGAGGCTAAGCTGGCAGGAAGCAGCCCTTGCTCCCAGGGTGTGCTTGGTGAGGAGCATGCAGGCAGGCAGAAGCTGTCCCTCTCCAGGGGCTGTGTCCTCCCAGCCCTGGCTGCAGGCTGAATTTTACTGCTGCTGCTGTCCAGCCACTGCTCCTCTGCAGCCCTGCCCTGGGTGAGTGTCCCAGGAACACTCCTGGTGGAACACTTTGCTAGGGTCACACTGCCCAGTGAGGAGTGGCTTCTCCTGGGCAGAGAGCCCTGGGGCTCCCTGGGGCTGAGCCTGTGGTGGTGGCAGGGGCATCACTGCTCTGTTTGCCTGCCTGCATCCACAGGCAGGAGGAAAGCTGTGGGCCCAGCCCCCTGGTGTTCCTCAGCATAGGCCATGACAGCCTCATCCATGGAAGGAATTTGAGGTCCTGCTGCTAGCTGGCAGCTGCTGGGCTGAGGCCCTGGGGAGCAGTTAATGAGGAGAGGCTTTTGCACACAGGGTTATTATTTATCTCTCTCTCTCCTTCTGGCTCACTGCATCATTTTCCCACCCCTGTGGGCTTTTCAGCCCTGTTGTTCCCCTGCTCTGAAGAATGTGGTAGTTCCATGATGAAGCCTCCCCCCACCCTGCTGCCCTGAGCCCTGCTGGAAGCTGCCAGCTCCAGCTTCCTCGTGACCTAAATGGGATACAAAGCCAGGTCCCCAGAGAGCTGTTGCAACAAACCACAATCCCAAACTGGAATAGGCAGAACTCCCAGCTCAGCTGAAGCCTGCTGCAGCTCCAGGGAGGGCAGAAGTGGAAGTGAAGAGGCAGAAATCAGCCAAGTGATTGAACTGTGAAGGGCAGGAGGGTCCTGCAGAGCCATGTGAGAGCAGAGGGGATCTTGGCTGTGGTTTGTGTCAGACCTGAGCAGCGATTTGCATGCAGGGACTTTGTGCCTGGCTCTGACTCTCTGCAGCTTCCTTTTCCCATTTTTATTCAGCTCAGTAAGTTTTCAGGCTGCATCTGCTGGGGCTTCCTCTTTTGGATGCAAGGTGGCTGGAAGCCCCCACTTCTTTCTCACTGTGTCCAGCTCTGGAGCCCCCAACAGAAAACGGACCTGGAACTGTTGGGGAGGGTCCAGAGGAGGCCACAAAGATAATCAGAGGGCTGGAGAACCTCTCCTGTGGTGACAAGCTGAGAGAGTTGGGGTTGTTCAGCCTGGAGAAGGCTCTGGGGACACCTTAGAGCAGCCCTCCAGTACCTGAAGGGGGCTCCAGGAGAGCTGGGGAGGGACTTGTGAGAAGGATCCCAGAGCTGGATGCAACACTCCAAGTGGGGTCTCCCCAGAGCTGAGTAGAGAGGGAGCATCCCCTCCCTTGTCCTGCTGGCCAGTGACACCTGCTGCCAGGCCTGCATGATGGAGGTGTTTGGAAAACACCCTGAGGTGTGATGCAGGGCAGGGGACAGGAGAAACGAGTCCCTTTGACCTGTGTGCTGTGGAGTGCTTGAGTGCCCTGCACTTGTCTGTGCATCATGAGCAGGGCACAAGAGTGACACCAGCAGAGCCCAGTGCTGCTCTGAGACACCTGAAGAGTAACTTTATTTGCTGCACTGTGGCTTTCCCCCCTGCCAGAGGAGACAGCCATGGGCTCCACAGGATTTCTCCCAGCTCTGCCCCAGCAGCCAATGCAGAGTTGGAGCCCAGCCCTCTGCCAGAGTCTCTCCAAGGCTGTGTTGGGTTCCCTGACCTTAAAGCTTTGCAAAGCCTCTCAGCACAACCCCCCACACCAGGGGCTGCACCCCGGGGGGCCTGCCTCTGCTCTGCTAACTCCAAAGGGCTGTGGAGTCAGCTGCCTCAGGCTTTGTTTGACCACCTTGGTTGCAAGGTCTGACTTCTTCAGCTGCCACCTCTTGGGGGGGTGGGGGTGGCAAGAATCCAGATTACTTTAAATAAGCCCAAGGGATAGGGAACAGTTTAGTGTCTGATGTTTGTACAGCTGAAGGATAAGGGTTCTGCACCTTCAGCTGTGGAAGTCCCAGGCCGTGCTGGGCAGAGTCTGTCCGTGCTGGAGGCCTGCAGTGCCGCAGGGCCCCCGTGGGGTCAGTACACGGTGCACCAGTTGCTGCCGTCGCTGGGCATCAGCCCCCCGGTGATGAGCAGAATCAGGTCCACGAACCACCAGATGCCCAGGCCCCCCAGGGTCAGCAGCTTCCCCACGGCCGTCCCGGTGTGGCCCAGGCAGAACCGATCCACTCCAAAGCACCCCAGGAAAAACGAGTAGAGCAGAGTGGTTATGAAATAGTGTCCGGTGTACCTGCAAGGGGAGCGCCGGTCAGGAGGGGCTGCGGGCAGGGGGCCGCCCCCGCCAGCCCCGCCGGCCTCGGCCCGTTCCTTGCAGCGGGGCTCCCTCCGGCGGGGCCCGGGAGCGGTGCAGGGGCCGGGTGAGGGGGGAGAACGCATCCTACTTGACGCAGGGCCGGCTGCCCCGCAGGAAGCTCCGCGGCTCGGCGCACTCGATGCCGTCCAGCGCCCGGCACTGCACCCGCGTGTGATCCACCTCGCCGTAGGCCTGGCCGCCGAACTGCGGGCAGCGCGGCCGCGCTCAGCCGCAGGCTGGGCCCGGAGGCCTCCGGCGAGCGAGCGAGGCCCAGCCCGGCCCGGCCGAGCCGCTCCTTCCCGCCCGCCCCTCCCTCACCTTCACGCAGCCGTGGCCCAGCTCCTGCTGCGCCGTGGCGTTCCCACCGTGGTCCACCGGCTCCTCGCACTCCACGAACTCATCGGGGCTGCGCGGAAGGAGGGAAGCGGTGAGGGAAGGGCGAGGCGGCCGCTCCGCCTCCCTACTCCCTGGGCCCGGTGCTCACAGGTAGGTACAGAGGACGAGAGGCGACTGCGGGTCGGTGTAGGCCCAGGCGGCGGCGGGCGAGCCCGGCGCGGGTCCTTCGGGCTCGGTGCCGTTGTTGGGGAGGCCTCGGGAAGCGCCATGCAGCAGCAGCAAGTTGCCGAGCAGCAGCACGGCCTGACCGCACAGCAGCGCGTACCCCACCGGCCCGCCGCGCCGCGGCGCCATGGCGGCGGCCGCTGCTAGGAGACGCCGCGCCCGCCCCGGCCACTGCGCCGCCGTCAACCAATGGGTGCCCACCGTTTCCCCGCGGAGGGCGGGGAACGGCCGCCCCAACCAATCAGCGAAGGCGGAAGACGCTGCGGGGGGCGGTGCCAAGAGGTGAGGCGGAAGTGTACGTCAGGCAAGGAAATGATTGGCTGCCTGGGATGCCTGCCAGCCAATGGGCGAGGAGTAGGGGCGGGCCAGGAGTGCTGGGCGCGTTTCCGCGGAGGGTGGCTGCCGCCCCTGCTCAGTCTTTGCTAGGCTGTGAGCGGCAGCTGCGCTCCCGCGCTCGTCGCCGGTGCGGCTTGGGACGCGCCGCCTCGCTCGGCGTGAGTTGCTAGGGCCTGGTGGGAGCCGTGCGGCTTCCCGCCGTATGGTGGGGCGCGGTCCGCTGCCCGGTCGGGCCGGGCCGGGCCGGCTGCCGGTGGAGGGCGGCCGTGGCGCCTCTGGCTGCCTGGTGGTGACCGCCTCGGTGCTCGGGGGCCTCTCCGTGCAGGTGGAAGCACTCCGTGTTCCCCAGGCGCCTCGTCTCGGGTAGCACCGGGCTGCGCTCCCGTGCGTTGGTGCGGTGCATGGTAACGAGCGGAGAGCTCGGCTGAGGCAGCGGCAGGGAGAGGCTTCCCGGGTGGCCGGGGCTCCACAGACTCCAGCTCTAGTCTTCAGCTCTCCGAGCGTCGGCTGTGCACCGAGGCAGCAGCCCAGCACTCTCCGGCAGGCGCAGGGAGCTGCTCCTCCCCGTTGGAGCAAGGGTTAGGGCAAGCAGCGCCCCTGGAGCTGGACTGGAAGTCGCTCCGTGCCTGGTGGAGGGACACCACCTTCCCGAGCGAGCTGGGACTTCAGCCTGGTCACTGGCGGTCAGCCTGGAGAGCTGTGTTGTGGTTGGATTTCCTCTGCCCTCAGCAGGAATCGGTTTGGTGGATGTGTGGCCAGCTGCCTCATTAAACCCTTTAGTAATGATTAAGAGGCCTCCAAGCAGCTTCAGAAATAGCTTAAAGCTTGCACAGTGTGTGGGCTGGGTGATGGGATTTCGTCTGGGGCACTAAGGAAGGCAAAGATCACATCGAGTGTCTGTTTTACTCCATTCTGGCAGTGTAAAACATCTTTGGAACGGGTTTAAGTGTGCTTTTCTTTAGGGACTGGTGTTCCAGGCTTTATCACGTTCATTGCTGGGGTAAAGATCGTGCCCAGAGGGGCTGGGAATGCTGTTGGATGTGACAGGCAGCAGCACGGAAATACCAGCCAGGGCAGCAGCAGGTCACAGGCTGGAGGGAGGCTGAGTGCCAGGAGGGGTGAAACCATCTCTGTTCCCTTGAGGTCTTTGAAATGTCACTCGGGAAGTGTTTTGAAATAAATAGGACTTGACCCCTTGAGCAAACTTCCTATTAAAAGGGAAGGGAGTTCAGGAGTTGCCTAGACCAAGTCTCTGCCTAGAGGAGAAGCTTCTCCTGCCTGGAGAGTCAAGCAAGAGAATGTTTTTACTGTAACTGCCCTGCCCCTGGTACAGAGTGGCAGCAGGGACCCCCCATTGCCTAGCCTTGGCTCTGCCCTGTTGCTCTTGGAGAGCTGTACAGAGCTGCCTCTGCGGGCAGGACTCAGTGACTGAGCACTTAGCTGAATGAGGGTAGAGGGCTGGAGGCTGGAATCCTGCTATCAGCTCCCCACATCTGGGCATGCTGCTGCCTGTTTCCATCAGTGCTCTTCTGTCTCGTTTTCGCTATTCCCCCCTGCGGTGTCCTGAGGCCATTAGATTGGAGGTGCCAGGCACAGTGTGAGGCAGGTCTGTGGCATTCCCTGGCTGCAGCTGCGAGCTGGGCAAAACCTGTAATTGCCTAAGAATGTGTTTGGGAAAGGGCCATTAGTGTCCCCGGGTGCCCAGCAGCCAGCGTTAACTGCTGCAGCCTTAACGAGCTGCCGTCCTGAGCCAGCTGGCCTGCTGCTGGTGATGTCAGTGACTGCATCCCGGATCCCTTGCCTGTCTTATTTACAGGCAAACACCACACGTGGTATGTGGAGAGGATGTGGAGCCAGCAGGGAGAACGTGACACGTCTGACTCTGCTCTTTCAAACTGCTGCTGCTTGCTGCAGCCCTTGCATGGCTCAGTCTGGCAGAGACCTCTCCTGCACTCCCAGGGAAAGGGAGAGCAGCAGCCAGCCCCAGCACGAGGGGTGCTGAGCCACTTCTTTTCTTGCTGATTCTGCAGCTTTGCTATAAAGAGCTGTGAAGATATTGAGAGAGGAGATGTTGTTAGGGGATTCATTCTGCCTCCTCTCCCCTTGCCCTGTCAGCTCCAGTGGGTTACTAAACCACTGTCCTCCAGCTCACCAAGCCGCCACAGGTACAAGACTTACCCCCTGGTACAGTGCTGCTGCTTGTCTGGTGCATCAGCCTTGCTCCCTTTGGAAACCAGACTGAATCCCAGTCTAAAAACCTGGTAAAGCCTCCAGAGGGGACTGGCAGTGACCAAACCCCCTTGGCCTGGGCTGTTCTTATCACTGCAGGGCAGATGCAAAGGTTCCACTTACTTGCTTATGTCTCTGGCCTTGCACTGTCCTCTCACTGTGTTGCTGAGGAAACGAGGCCACCCTCAGCCACCAGCAAGAGACCACCAGGTCCCTTCTCTGTCAAAGGCTGTGGGAAGGCTTTTGCTTGAAGAACACCCAATTGCCTTCCCCTCCCCAGGCACCCAGTGAGCTCCTCTGCAGCACCTATCTCGCAAGCTCTGTTACCCTGCCAGATGCTGCCTTGCCTTTGCATCTCTCTGGCTCAGCAGCAAGGCTTGCAGGGCTGCTGTGCTGCCTGGCTTGGCTCCCAGTGCCCCGTGGGGAGGAGGTGGCCAGCACACCGATTTGCTTTCCATTTGTGTACTATTTTTTCCCCCTCGGTAAGTTGACTTCTTGGAGCCGTTTCCCGTTTCTGCCTGTTCTGTCTCAGAGAGCATCGCTGCTGTTTTAAGCCTCCAAAAGAATTCAGACATCCTCACTTTAACAGCAAGCAGTCTCCAGGGCTGTTGTGAGCTCGGGATGTGATTTGTCTGGGCTCTTGTAGGCTGCTGCTCAGCAGCAGCGTGAGGATGTCTCACCGCCCGCTCCGGCATGCGGCCGATGTGTCACAGCCTGTTTGTGCCTCTCCCAGAGGAAGGTGCTCTGCTCCCAGGGAGGCTGTTGAGTGGGTGCTGAACGGCCAGAGTCAGGGCAGAGGAAGCCACGGAGGGTTCAGCCCGTGGCAGTGGGTCGTTCTGGAGGGATTTCCTCTTACTCACCGGTGTGCTGTGGGGGTGGCGAGGCGGAGTGCCGAGGTGCAGCTCTGTTTCCCTGTGCTTCCGGTTGGTCAGGTCTGGTTTGGGAGGGAAAGGTCCACAGAGAGTCACAGAATCAACCAGGTTGGAAGAGACCTCCAAGATCAAGTCCAACCGACCAGCCAACCCTATCTAATCAACCAGACCATGGCACCGAGTGCCTCATCCAGGCTTTTCTTAAGCACCTCCAGGAACAGTGACCCCACCACCTCCCTGGGCAGCCCATTCCAATGCCAATCTCTCTTCCTGGGAAGGACTTCTTTCTAAGGTCAGGCCTAAAATTCCCCCTGGCACAGCTTGAGGCTGTGTCCTCTTGTTCTGGTGCTGGGTGCCTGGGAGAAGAGACCGACCCCCACCTGGCTGCAGCCTCCCTTCGGGGGGCCAGAGGGGTGGTCTGAGGTCTGTGGTGACGCCAGCTGCCTTCAGCCCCTGCTGTGTTCTGCGGGCGTCGCTCTCGGGATGTCTTTGGTTGTTCATGTGCCTCTCGGAAAGCTCTGGGAGCCGAATGGCTCGGGTTGGAAGGTACCTCGAAAGACCATGTAGCTCCGAGCCCCTGCCACTGGGTTCCTCGCAGCCCCTGGCACCGAGAGGGTGGCGCCGGCGCTCTCCCCGACGCCGCGGCTGAGCCTGGTACCGCTGCCGGCCCGGCTCGGTGGCCTGGGGCCGCTCCGCGCTGCCCCGGACCGGGTGGGCTGCGGGGCGGCCGCGCCGGGCCCGGGGCCCCCGCAGCGCCGTCGCCGGTACCGGCCCCGCGGCGCTGCGGGCGGAGCGGCACAGCCCCGCCCCGGGGCGGCGCAGCGCAGGCCCCGGCCGGCCCCATAAGGCCGCGGGCCGCCGGCCGGACCCAGCGCCCCAGCCGGGAGGGGCGATGCGGACGGCGACCGCCATGGACTGGGCCTGGGCCCGGGCTGCCCGCAGCTGCCTCTGCCTCTGCCTGCTGCTGGCCGTGCCCGGGCAGCCGCTCCGCGCGGGTGAGTGCCCCGGCCCCGCTCCCCGGCCCCGGCCTCGCCTCGTCGCCCGAGGAGGTCTCGCAGCCCATTCGCTGTGCTCGGCGCTGTCAGGGCCCGGCCTGGCCCCCAGGGCTGCAGGTGGAGCGGAAGCTTTCCCCCCGCCCCGGTTCCTTTTGCTGAGCGCTTGGGGCCCTGCCCGGCCCCCCCCGGCCGGCCCCGCTGCGGGGCCGTGCGGGCAGGGGGATCTCCCCCCGCTGCGGGGCCGGGCGGGCAGGGGGATCTCCCCCCGGTGCGGGGCCGGGCGGGCAGGGGAGTCCCCCCCGGTGTGGGGCCGTGCGGGCAGGGGGATCTCCCCCCGGTGTGGGGCCGTGCGGGCAGGGGGATCTCCCCCCGGTGCGGGGCCGGGCGGGCAGGGGGATCTCCCCCCGGTGCGGGGCCGGGCGGGCAGGGGGATCTCCCCCCGGTGCGGGGCCGTGCGGGCAGGGGGATCTCCCCCCGGTGCGGGGCCGGGCGGGCAGGGGGATCTCCCCCCGGTGCGGGGCCGGGCGGGCAGGGGGATCTCCCCCCGGTGCGGGGCCGGGCGGGCAGGGGGATCTCCCCCCGGTGCGGGACCGGGCGGGCAGGGGGATCTCCCCCCGGTGCGGGACCGGGCGGGCAGGGGGATCCCCCCCGGTGCGGGGCCGTGCGGGCAGGGGGATCCCCCCCGGTGCGGGGCCGTGCGGGCAGGGGGTTCCCCCCCGGTGCGGGGCCGTGCGGGCAGTTGGTCCCTCCCCGGTGTGGGGCTGTGCAGGCAGGGGGATCCCCCTCTCGGTGCGGGGCTGTGCGGACAGGGGGATCCCCCCGGTGCGGGGCCGGGCGAGCAGGGGGATCCCCCCCGGTGCCGCGGGGGTCGCAGGGGTGTGGGGCAGGGTGCTGCAGGCGGTGACACAGCCTGGGCCCTGGGCGGGACCGGCTCTGCTGCTCGACAGAGGGGTCGAGAGGACAGCAGGACCTTAGTCTGAACCCTGGAACTGGAGCAGGCCACCCCGGCCGCGGGGCTGGGGGTGTCCCCGCACACCTGCTGGAGTCTGTGGGTGCCTGGGAACGCTGGCTTGCCCCAGCCCTCCTGTGCCAGGCCGGGCACTGCTGCCCAGATCTTATCAGCTGACAGTCCACGTACAGGAGAGCCTCTGAAGCCTGTGCTGGGGTGGGCAGCTTCTCCCCAAACTGTGGGTGTGAGCAGGTCCTGGGCACAGCGCTGGAACTGGAGTGCCCAGGGGATGCTGTGTTGCTGTGCTGAGGTGGCAGGACACCCACATCGTGCCCTCTGCCTCTCCAGGGATGCATGCAGGGCTGTGTGTGTCTTGCCCCTCTCGGTTTGGGTGGCCTCAGCCACCGCGGTGCCAGGGCCCTGGCAGAGCTCACCCTCAGGAGGATGAGGCTGGGGCACAGCACAGTGCCCTTGCACAGGGCAGCCAGCGGGCACCGTGCTCTCTGTGGGCTCTTAGCAGGCTGTGCAGGAGCTGGAACCCTTCTGCTAATGGGCTGCCTGCTGCTGACTCTGGTGTGCTGCGTGCCTGATGGGCAGAAATGTCTTCTCTGCTGTTGTTTACCTCCTCCCCACGGGCTAGGTGCCCTGTGGCACTCCTGTGCTTGTCCTTAACGCACAGCCAGGGCTGCCTCCTGGAGGAGCCTTTCCTCAAACCACTGTGGATGCTTCCTGCTGAGCAGCAGTGCTCTTGTGGTGAGGATCTCTCCCTGAGGGGTGCTGTGCTGCCAGTCTCCTGCCTCTCACTTGCTGTGCTGCTCCTGGTAGGTGTGAGCTGCGTGCTAGACAGGAGCCCAGCTGTGGAAGGTGGCTTTGGCTCCTGGTGCTGGAGGCTGTGGTGCCAGCGAGCCCAGGAGCGAAGCCTTTGGTGGTGCCTCTCCAGCACTGTGGCTGTTTGTGCTTGCAGGGCAGTGGGTGGTGCTTTGAGGAGGGATGTTTTGGTTGCTACCCATGGGCAGGAGGACATGCAGGTTCCTGAGTGGCTCCAGCTGCTCTTGCTCCCTGCCTCCTGAAGCCTCTGTCCCAGCTGGCGATGCCGCATCTGCGATGAGCCTCCTGCGTCTTGGGTCTGGGTGTGAAGGAGAGGGAAGAGGCAAGTCACCACTCTCAGTTTTGTAGCATCACTGAGTTCTTTGGGTTGGAAAAGAACTCCAGTCCAACCAGCAACCCAACCCCACCGTGGCCACTAAGCCATGGCCCCAGGTGCCATGGCCACACCTTGCTTGGCCACCTCTGGGAATGGGGACTCCTCCAACCGCTTGGGTTTGAGGTCCTGGGGAGCTGCTGTTTGGTTAGTGCCTTTGGTAAGCTCATGAAAGACCCAGCACTGCCTCAGCCCTGTTTCCCCAGATCTGGGACAATCATGCAGCAAAGAGGCTTTTGTGGCTATTTCCTCCATGTGAAGAGTGAGAAGAGGAAAGGAATTTCAGAGGCCCTGACGCTGCCTCTTGTGGAGCTTTGTTTCCCCAGAAAGGAAGTTGGAAAGTTGATTTCTGTGGCTGTGCTGGTCTGGGGCATTCTCAAGCTCAGATTAAAAAGAGAAGTTTATTTGCTCAGCTCCATTGAGAGGTCTGTGATGGAGTCTCTCTTGCCTGGCCTCCTTTGGTGGCCAGCGCAGAGGCTGTGACATCTCCAAGGAGAAGCTTTCCCATGAGCCTCCCCTGGGTGAGGCAAGTTGACATCCCCACAGCTGTGAGGGGAGGAAGGAGTGGGCTGTGTGTGAAGAGCTGCTTCCCATGGGCAAGGCTGCCGGGGTGCAAGGGGGTTGGTCTCCTTAGTGTCAGGTGATAGGAGAGGAAACGGCCTCAGATTGTGCCAGGGGAGGCTTAAGTTTAGAATAGAATAGAATAGAATAGAATAGAATAGAATAGAATAGACCAGGTTGGAAGAGACCTTCAAGATCATTCAGTCCAACCTATCCTCCAGCACCACCTAATCAACTAACCCATGGCACCAAGCACCCCATCAAGTCTCCTCCTGAACACCTCCAGTGATGGTGACTCCACCACCTCCCTGGGCAGCCCATCCCAGTGGGCAATCACTCTCTCTGTGTAGAACTTCTTCCTGACCTCCAGCCTAAACCTCCCTTGGTGCAGCTTAAGACTGTGTCCTCTTGTTCTGGTGCTGGCTGCCTGGGAGAAGAGACCAACCTCCACCTGGCTACAACCTCCCTTCAGGGAGTTGGAAAGAGCAATGAGGTCTCCCCTGAGCCTCTGCCTCTCCAGGCTAAGCAACCCCAGCTCCCTCAGCCTCTCCTCACAGGGCTGTGTTCCAAACCCCTCACCAACTTTGTTGCCCTTCTCTGGGCACGCTCCAGCAACTCAACCTCCTTCCTGAACTGAGGAGCCCAGAACTGGACACAGGACTCGAGGTGTGGCCTAACCAGTGCAGTGTACAGGGGCAGAATGACCTCCCTGCTGCTGCTGGCCACACTGTTCCTGATGCAGGTTGGATGAGGAAAAATGTCTTTGCTGCCAGGGATTGGCAGAGCCTGCCCAGGGGAGTCCTCATGCCTGGAGGTGGTCAAGAAACGTGTGGCCATGGCCCCTGGGGCTATGGTTTAGTGGCCATGGTGGTGTTGGGTTGTTGGTTGAGCTGGGTGATCTTGGAGGCCTTTTCCAACCCAAACAATTCTGTGATTCTGTGGCTCCAGGGCCACTGAGCCAGGAGGAAGGGTGTGCTGGGCAGGTTAGGTGCCCTGCAGCAGAGCACAGTGTGGCTTGGCTCTGTCTCTCCTTGCAAGAAGGTTCTGAGGATCTGGCTGCTGAGAGAGTGCCAGAGGAGAGGGATTCCTTCTGGGGGGACCAGAGCAGCTGCTCTCTTGTGGCTTTAGAATGGGCAGGAGCAGTAGTGAGAGTCTAGACAGGAAACACTTACAGCATAGGTCAGGATTTCAGCAGGAGGGAGGTAGAGCTTTGCTAGGCTCTAGCTCTAGCTGCTCTGGAGAGCAGCTCAGCACCCTCAGTGATGCCCAGCACCCCAGGAAGCCACTCAGAGAAGTGCCTTTCACCCTGCTTGAGTGTGAAACAAACCTGCAGGCCTGTCAGGCTCTGTGCAGACAGGAGCTGCAGCTTGGCTTCTGCTGAGCACAGACCTCACCTGCCAGCAGCAAGCAGGCTGAGAGCTGACCTCAGTGTCTGGAGAGCTGCAGCCTCCTGGTGGCTTTCAGGCTCCCACACGCCACGGAATTCCTCCTGTGGACCTGGGGTGGGGAGGGGAAGGTGACTCACCTCTTCCTATTTGCCACCTTCCTATGTGCCTGGCAATTAAAGGCAGGCTGCAATGAGACAAGATAAACCTAGCAGATGCACTTGGGTTGGTTTGGCTGTTGTTTTTTCCCCTCTCTTTGGAGATGCTTCAGCTGGGGTCCACCCAGGGATGGACCACAGGCAGCATGCTCAGCATGGGGAAGTGAAGGCTCCAGGGAGACCTCATAGCAGCCTTCCATTGCCTGGGGGGGGCTCCAGGAAAGCTGGTCTGGGTTGGAAGGAACCTTAAAGACACCTCCCACCAGCCTCATCCAGCCTTGAACACCTTCAGGCATGGGGCAGCCACAGCCTCCCTGGGCAACCTGTGCCAGAGTCTCCCCAGCCTCACTATCAAGAATTTCTTCCTCATCTCCAGTCTCAATCTGCCCTCCCCCAGCTCAAAGCCATTGTTCCTCACCCTGTCACTCCCAGCTCTTGCCCAGAGTCCCTCCCCAGCTCTCCTGGAGCCCCTTCAGGTACTGGAAGGCTGCTCTGAGGTCTCCCAGGCTGAACAGCCCCAGCTCTCCCAGCCTGTCCCCACAGGGGAGGTTCTTCAGCCCTCTGAGCATCTCTCAGGATTTGTGTTTCTGGGCAGGGCAGAGGCTGTCCCCTCGCTGGAAGGTGGGAGGATGATGAGGGGCAGGGTTTCTGCTTGACTTGTCCCTTTCATTGGCTCCCCCTGGCGCCCCCGAGGGCGGCCAGCGGTGGCTGCCGTGTGCCAGCGGGCAGGCAGGCTGGGAGCAGGCTGGCTGCAAGGGGAGGGTAGCTGCCGTGGGTGCTCCTGCTGGACACAAGCTGCTGGCCTGGGGGGGCTGGTGGTGGGATGTGGAAAGGACCCAGGGGTGCTGGTTGACAGCCACCTGAGCAGGAGCCAGGGTGTACCACGAGGAAGGGAAGAACAAAGTCTTGCACCCAAAATCACCTCCTGGGCTGGGGGGTGGTGAAGGGAGGGAAGGAGAGCAGAAAGCAGAGGGAGAACTGCTGGAGAGCAACTGCTGAAAGTTGTTGTGCTCTGCTGCTGTTGCTCTGAGGAAGCCTCTCCGAGTCCCAGCTCTTCCCAGAAATCCCTCCCAGCGTTGCTGATGATTCACTGCCCTCTGCTCTGCCTGCAGGCGGCTCCCGGGGAGCCCCTCTGCTTTCCGAGCACTGCCGAGCTTACCCCTGCCCTCTGCTGCTGGAGCACGTCCTGAGGCAGCCTCCAGAGGCCTGTCCTGGTGTCCCGGTGTCCTGGTGTCCCAATGTCATGGTGTTCCGGTGTCATGGTGTCATGGTGTCCCGATGTCCCAATGTCATGGTGTCCTGGTGTCCCGGTGCCATGGTGTCCCGGTGCCATGGTGTCCCGGTGTCATGGTGTTCCGGTGTCCCGGTGTCATGGTGTTCCGGTGTCCCGGTGCCATGGTGTCCCGGTGCCATGGTGTCCCAGTGTCATGGTGTCATGATGTCCCGGTGCCATGGTGTCCCAGTGTCATGGTGTCATGATGTCCCGGTGTCATGGTGTCCCGGTGTCCCGGTGCCATGGTGTCCCAGTGCCATGGTGTCCCAGTGCCATGGTGTCATGATGTCCCGGTGCCATGGTGTCCCAGTGCCATGGTGTCCCAGTGCCATGGTGTCCCAGTGTCATGGTGTCATGGTGTCCCAGTGTCATGGTGTCATGGTGTCCCGGTGTCATGGTGTCCCAGTGTCATGGTGTCATGGTGTCCCGGTGCCATGGTGCCATGGTGTCCCGGTGCCATGGTGTCCCGGTGTCCCGGTATCCCGGTGCCATGGTGCCATGGTGTCCCGGTGCCATGGTGTCCCAGTGCCATGGTGTCCCGGTGTCATGGTGTTCCGGTGTCCCGGTGCCATGGTGTCCCAGTGTCATGGTGTCATGATGTCCTGGTGCCATGGTGTCCCGGTGCCATGGTGTCCCAGTGTCATGGTGTCATGATGTCCCGGTGCCATGGTGTCCCGGTGTCCCGGTGCCATGGTGTCCCGGTGTCATGGTGTTCCGGTGTCCCGGTGCCATGGTGTCCCAGTGTCATGGTGTCATGATGTCCCGGTGCCATGGTGTCCCGGTGTCCCGGTGCCATGGTGTCCCGGTGCCATGGTGTCCCGGTGTCATGGTGTTCCGGTGTCCCGGTACCATGGTGTCCCGGTGCCATGGTGTCCCGGTGTCATGGTGTCCGGTGTCCCGGTACCATGGTGTCCCGGTGCCATGGTGTCCCGGTGTCATGGTGTCCGGTGTCCCGGTACCATGGTGTCCCGGTGCCATGGTGCCATGGTGTTCCGGTGTCCCGGTACCATGGTGTCCCGGTGCCATGGTGTCCGGTGTCCCGGTGTCACTACCCCCCAGTGAAGGCTGTCGTGGGGAAGCAGCAGGTGCAGAGCAGCGCCGCGCAGAGGAGAGCTGTGCTGCTGCTGGGGAAGGAAGCAGCCCCGCCCTGCCCCGCCCCACCCTGCCCCGCCTGCCCCGCCCGCCCCGCCCTGCCCCGCCTGCCCTGCCTGCAGGCACCCTGCTCTCTGCAGCCTGGCAGCAGGAGGGCTCTTTCCAGCAGCTTTAGCTCTGCTCTGAATCCCTTGTGTCCAACAGTCCCTGGAAGTGATGAAGCTGCTGCTGGGCAGCCCCCTGCCCCCCCCCCCCAGCAGAGCTGCTTTGGCTTGGAGAGGCCTTAAAGATCCTCCAGTGCCAACCCCCTGCCCTGGGCAGGGACACCTCCCACCAGCCCAGGGTGCTCAGGGCCTCATCCAGCCTGGCCCTGAACACCTCCAGGGAGGGTGGATTTGGGGATTGTGTCTGGAGGCTCCCAGTGCCAGGAGGCTGGCTGGAGGCTCCCAGTGCCAGGAGGCTGGCTGCAGGCTCCCAGTGCCAGGAGGCTGGCTGGAGGCTCCCAGTGCCAGGAGGCTGGCTGCAGGCTCCCAGTGCCAGGAGGCTGGCTGCAGGCTCCCAGTGCCAGGAGGCTGGCTGCAGGCTCCCAGTGCCAGGAGGCTGGCTGCTCTCTTCCCCCTGCCTTGCAGTCAGGAAGCTGAGGCTCCACTGATGAGCTCACTGATTCCATTGCCATGAGCTAGCCAAACTGTTGCTCCTGCAGTCCTGGGTGAGCAACCTCCTGCTTGCCAGGGGAGCAGCTCCTGAGGCAGCAGTGGCTGTGGATGGGGCAGGGGAGGTCCATGTGCAGTGTGGTGGTGTTGGGCAGCTGTGGCTGGCACTGGACTGCTGCCCTGGGAGGGAAGCTTGGCTGCAGGTTGCTGTTTGCTCCGGAGGCTCTGGCTGATGTTGCACATGCAAAGCATTTAGGAAGTATCACAGTATCACAGTATCACAGTAACTAAGGTTGGAAGAGACCCCAAGGATCATCAAGTCCAACCTGTTCCAACAGACCTCACAACTAGATCATAGCACCAAGCGCCACGTCCAATCTCCCCTTGAACACCTCCAGGGACGGCGACTCCACCACCTCCCTGGGCAGCCCATTCCAATGACGAATGACTCGCTCAGTGAAGAACTTTTTCCTCACCTCGAGTCTAAACCTCCCCTGACACAACTTGAGACTGTGTCCCCTTGTTCTGGTGCTGGTTGCCTGGGAGAAGAGACCAACCCCCACCTGGCTACAACCACCCTTCAGGTAGTTGTAGAGGGCAATGAGGTCGCCTCTGATCCTTCTCTTCTCCAGGCTAAACAATCCCAGCTCCCTCAGCCTCTCCTCATAGGGCTTGTGCTCAAGGCCTCTCACCAGCCTTGTTGCCCTTCTCTGGACACGTTCAAGTGTCTCGATGTCCTTCCTAAACAAGTGATCTGCAGAGAGGCTGCTTTGTGGCAGGAGTTCTGTTTCACCCCCCTTGTTTTTCTGAGGCCCTTAAGAGCTCTCTAAGAACCTTCCTGAGCAGCAGCAGCCTTGTGTCAGAGGTTTGGCTGCGGGGCGAGGGCGTGAGCCTGAGCTCTGCTCTGGGAAGCACAGGACTGCTGGAGCCTCTGGAAGCTCAGCCAGGCAGGGGGGACAGGAGCTGCTGTGGTTCTGCAGCTTTGCTGTGCAGCACACCTGCTCCTGGCACTGCCTCTGTGTCCTTGAGCAAGCTCTGTGCTGACCTGCTTGGGAAGTGCTCCGATTCCTGCTGCTGAAGGCTGCTGGTGGTGTAGCAGAGAGGTGCTTGGAAGACAGCACTTGGAGCTGTCAATTGAAACCACCTGGAGGTCTGGCTGAGCACCTGTGTGACCTGCCCTGGGTGACCCTGCTGTGGCAGGGGTTTGGACTCCACCATCTCCAGAGGTCCCTTCCATCCCCTGCCCTCCTGTGCTGTGTGTGTGCTGTTTTCTTTGGCCTTTGGCAAAGCAATCCAAGTGTGCTTGGCTCTGAGATCTGCTCTGTGCCCCTCCTGTGTGCCTCAGGACCCCTGGCTTGTTCTCTTTGGGTTACAGGTCTGTAACTGCCTCTGGCTCCTCGGGGCTGTGTTGTCTCCTGTGAGTGTGTGATGAGGACCCTGCCCTGTGCTGTGCTGCAGAGCCACAGCAAGCAGCCCAGGGATGAGCTGGAGACCCGAGCTGCAGTCCTGGGCTGCCTCCTTCCTGCTGAAGGGGCTTGTCATGAGACAGCCCTTTCCTCCCTGAGCTTTATCCTTCTGGTTGCTTTGCTCCTTCCCCACTGTTTCTGTTCTGCTCTGCAGGTTTCCAGGAGGTCTCTGAGTTGGCTTCCTATGAAGTTGTCATCCCTCAGAGGCTGGGGAGGGAGCGGCGAGAGGCCTCCAACGTCTCCTCGGCACAGGTGCTTGAAGTGCCTTCAGTTTAGGAGCTGCTTCCTGCTGAGGTCCACCCAGACCTGACCTGAAACTCTGACAAAACACAAACCTCTCTCCTCTAGTAACAAACAAGAACCTGTCCATCCACCTGGAGCTGAGGGATGGTAGAGCCCTCCCTGCTCCAGAGGCTCAAGCTGCCAGAGTGGGTTTGTGACCCAGGTGTGAAAGTTGCATGCTGAGGGTTGTTGAGCACTGGAGTGAGAGATGAAGAGGTGGTGGAATGATCAGCCTGGAATATGCTCAAAGTCTGGCTGGAGGAGGCCCTGAGCAGCCTGTGCCAGCTCTGCAGCTGGTCCTGCTTTGAGCAGGGGGCAGATGAAACAACCTCCAGCAGGACTTCCCAACTCCTCTGCTGCAGCCACCTAACTAAAGACTGCACCTTTCAAAGGACTTGGGTCAGACCTGCTGGCTTTAGTCACAAATCTTCCCAGCACTGGCAGGATTTAAGGGTAGCAGGAATGCCTGGCACTCTCCCAGCTCCTGCTGGAGCACTGAGCATAGAGCTTAGGCCATTCAGCTCCTCCCCACGGGACCTGAGGACTCTGATTGCAGAGTGTAGAGCTTGGAGGTGGTGGCTCACTGAGAGTGTTCAGCAGTGAAACTGCATTGCTCTTTTCCAGTAACTGAGAGAGGTTTTTAGTCTCTGGAAGGCTCAGCCACAAGGAGTAGGAAAGCCACAAAGCTGTTTTGAAGCAGCTTCCTTCATGTGCCCTCCCCCAGGCCCTCAGGAGCAGGTGCCAGGCTCCTGAGGTAGGGGCAGTTCAGGCTCAGCCACGTGTGGCTGTTGCTGCTCTGCTGCAAGCAGCAAGCCAGGGAAAGGAAAGGTTATCAGCTCAGTGTGTGGACATGGCAGTCCCTGGCTCTGCTCTGGCAGGAACCAGAGCAAATCCTGGTGGCTGTGGCCTGTGTCTCCCTGTGAGGCCTCCGGGGCTCAGTGTCCTGGGAGCGGCTGCTGCTGGGGCCAGCACTGAGCTGCCAGCGAGAACCAGCTGGGAGAGGCAGCTCAGGCTGAGAGAATTCTGCATCCCTCTTGGAGGTGCTGTGAAGTCTGTGGCTGTCAGCTGCAGCTCCAGCAGCTGGGCCTGTACCTGGAAAGGCTCAGAGCACAACTGGTCCCCAGTTGCAGGAGGTGGCAGCAGTGCTCCCAGTGCTGAGGTCACACAGGGCTGGAGCTCCTGGAGATGTGCTCTTGTTTGGCAGGGCTGGAGCAGCTCTGCTGAGGGAGCTGGGGGTGTTCAGCCTGGGGAAGAGAAGGCTCCAGGGGGACCTCAGAGCTGCCTTGCAATAGCTGAAGGCATCCTCCAGGAAGGCTGCAGAGGGACTTTTGCTGAGGGTGTCTGGAGCCAGGCCAAGGGGGAATGGTTTGAAGCTGAGGCAGAGCAGGGTTAGAGTGGAGCTGAGGAAGAAGTTCTTCTGTAGGAGGGTGCTGAGGCTCTGAAGTAGGCTGCCCAGGGAGGTTGTGGATGGCTTCTCCCTGGGGGTGTTGAAGGCCAGGCTGGGTGAGGCCTTGAGCAACCAAGTCTAGTTGGGAGGTGTCCCTGGGCATGGCAGGGGGGTTGCTGTAGATGATCTCTGGGACCCCTTCCAGCCTAGGCCATTCTGTGATTTCAGAGGATGTTTTTTCCATTAAGAGGAGTAAAATGCAATCCTTTTTTGTCTTCAGGACCAGGTGTCCTATGCCATCAAGGTAGAGGGGAAGGAGTACACCATCCACCTGCAGAAGAACAAGTGAGTGCTGAACTGCTTTCTGTAATCAGATCCTGCTCCTCCTGGCCAAATCAGGAGCTGGGAGGGAGAGTTGTGGCTCTGGAGGCTCTGTGAGGAGTGTGGCTCCCTGCTGGCTCTGCAGAAGGGGATTGAGTCCCTGGGGATTGAGTCCCTGGGGCCTGGCCAGCAGCCAGGAAGCTGAAGTGCTGCAGCCAGCCCTGGTGATCCCCTCAAGAGAGGGAAGCAGCAGGTTGCTCAGGGGGACCTGGGGCTAACTCTCTCCACTCACAGCTGAAAGCCAACAAACTCAGCTGCACTGCAAGCAAACAGTTTTGCTTTCTTCAGGAGTTTGTTTATTGTTTTGTTGGGGTTTTTTTCCTGTCTCAGTGGCAGAGGAACACTTCATAAATGAGGAAGCTGACTTCATATCCCAGGCCTTGACACCCATAAATGCCAGACAAAACAGAGTTGTCTGCCTTGAGCTTCATTTTGAAGGAGCTGCTTGCAGCAGCAGCAAGTTACCCTTCCTCAGGCTGTTGCTTCTCCAAAGTGCCCTCCTGACAGACAGGAGGCAGAACCAGAGGAATGGACAAGCCCCTGGGGATCTCCAGCTGCCTCTTGGCAAGGCCTGCCCCTCAGCAGCGTGGGAAGGCAGCTCCTGTGTGGCTGTGCCACGGGGGCCAGCAGGCTGGGCCGTGGGAGGCTTCCTTCCCGAGGGAGGAAGAGAGGTCAGATGCAGCAGGGCTGAGTGCTGCCTCTCTTCTTTATGTCATGCTTTATTCTGCATGGCAGCAAAGCTTCAGCACAGCTGAGAGAGGTTTGAGGCTTGTTTCACTTGGCCAGGGGCAGGGGCTTGGGCTCAGGAGATTGCCAGTTCCACACTTGTGATCCCTTGGACTTTGCTGGGGGAAAGCACAGCTCCTCTCTTAATTTGGAAGGGATTTCCCTGGGGCTGCTTCCTTGTCCAGCTGCATTGACATATTGATGAGGCTATAAGATCTGCCCTGTGCCCCAGGCAGGGAGTGATTTGCCCTTGTCTTCCTTCTCCCCTCCTGTGCAGAGAACTGCTGCCCAAAGATTTCACTGTTTATACCTACAGCAAGGAGGGGAAGTTGCAATCTGACTATCCAGATGTCCAGGTAGGATTTCTTTCTTTTGATCCCTTACTGAAGGTGCCTTGAGCTCTGAATCCCTGCAGGATGAGGGAGTCAGGACATGACAGCACTGTTAGACCTCTGCACTCCTGCTGCTGAGGAGCCTTGAGTTTGGAGCTTGTCACAGGCCTGAGTTTGCTTGGCTGGAGGTGATTGCTGCCTGGTTAAAAGCTGCTTTTCTCTGGGAAGGAAATGCTCTCTTGCTTGTCAGGTACAGAGGCACAGAATCATGCAGCTCTTGGAGTTGGAAAAGGTCTCTGAGATCATCCAGGCCAACCAGCAACCCAGCACCACCATGGCCCCAGGTGCCATGGCCACAGGGTTCTTGAACAGCTCCAGGCATGGGGACTGCTCCTGCTGGCCACACTCTGGCTGCTGTGGCAGGTGCCTGTCATGTCCCTGCCAGGGAGAGGACATGTGCGAGTCAGCCTTGCAGGGCTGTTTTCTAGCAGACTGAGTGTGGTGATTTGGCCCAGAGCAGTAGGGAGGGGCTGGCCTCAGAATATTTGAGGCAGGGTGGAGGACAGAACTTCAGAGCTGGGTGGCTCACAGTCAAGAAATGCAGTTACTGGCTCACAGAATGGTTTGGGTTGGAAGGGACCTTAAAACTTGTCCAGTTCCAACCCCCAGCCATGGGCAGGGACACCTCCCACCAGCCCAGGCTGCTCAAGGCCTTATCCAGCCTGGCCTGGAACACCTCCAGGGAGGGGGCAGCCACAGCCTCCCTGGGCAGCCTGTGCCAGAGTCTCCCTGCTTACTGCAGTGGGGTGCAGTAGATGACCTTTAAAGGTCCCTTCCAACCCAGTGCATTCTGTGGTTCTGTGGCTCTCAGGGTGGAGGTGCAGCCAGCCAGAGCTCACAGTGGGTGTGCAGACACCTGTGGGAGGTGTGTGTGTAACCTGCCCTTCTTCTCCCATCCAGGATCACTGCCACTACCAGGGATATGTGGAGGGGAGCCTGGATTCTGTGGTTGCTGTCAGCACCTGCTCAGGGCTCAGGTAGCACAACTCCTCCTTTGTGTTCCCTTTGTCACCTGAGTCACAGCTTGCTGAGCCTGAAACAAAACTCCTGCTCTGATGTTTAACTGCTGCTCAGCCAGGCAGGGAGGGATGGGCCAGGGCCAGGCTGCAGTGGGCTGTGCCTGTGTGCAGCCTGTCTGTGGTGGCTTTATTCACACAGCTCAGAGCCACTTGCAGTGGCATTAAGCAAGCTGCAGTTTGTCAGCAGGGTGAAGCTGTTCTCTGACACAAGCTTTGGCTGCTTTTCTGCCTTGGATGGATGCTCACTCCAGGGAGCAGCACGTGGTGTCAACATGAAGAGTCACAGCCCAGGCTGCACTTTTTGCCCCTTGAGCTCCTGCACATGCAGTTTGCTGGGCAATTTCCCCTGCTTTCAGCTAATTTCTTTGTCTTTGGAGGCTTGGGGTTTCTTGGCAGTGCCATGTCAGGCACCACAGTGGCAGCAGGAGCTGACCTGAGGCATTTCTGCTCAAGGCCTGGGGCTGAGCTTTTGGGCAGTGCAGGCTCTTTCAACAATTCAGTGTGTTTGGGAAGGCCCTGCCCTGGGAGCAGCTGTGCTGAGGCTTGACATGAAGCACATCATGCTGCAAGGAGTGAGAGTGAGCCATGCCTTTGGTTAGCCAAGAAGAATTGCTCCTTTCTCTGCTGCACGAATCTGGGTGACCTCCCTCTGGGCTTAAGGCAAGAGTTTCTCTCACACTCTCCCCCATCTTAGGGGTTTGGTGACCATAGGGAGCATCACCTATGGAATTGAGCCCATGGGCTCCTCTGCTGGCTCTGAACACATCTTGTATCGACTGGAGGACGTCAGGCAGGAGCCCAGCACCTGTGGAGTGGCCACTGGAGAGCAGGCAAAGGACCATGCAGAGGAGAGTCACCACCCCAGCATGACCCAGCTGCTGCGGGTGAGTGCTCCACTGTTCTCTCCCCACCATGCATTTTGGGAGTGCTGGAAGCAGCTTATCAGCTTCCCTGGGGCTTAACACATACCTCAAAGCTTTGGGATTCAGAGGGTTTGCTGTGCTGCTGCAGACCTCAGCTGCCCCCAGGGAGCAGCTGCACTTCCCTCCTGCTCCTGCGCACCGCGGCGCGGGCGGTGGGCCGGGGCCATGGAACCAGGGACCCCGAGGAGCACCTGGGGCAGCCAAGGATGGTCATGGGCAGAGCTTCTGAAGGCAGGAGCACCTCCCTCACTGGAGAGGCTCCTTGCCCCTTGTCCTGTCACAGGACACCACCAGGAAGCGCCTGGCGTCTTCTTGCTCTCCACCCTTCAGATGTTTGTAGCCATCACTAAGATCTCCTCTCAGCCTTCTCTTCTCCAGACTAAGCAGCCCCAGGGCTCTCAACCTTTCCTCCTCAGACAGATGTTCCAGGCCCTTCATCATCCTCATAGCCTCTGTTGGACCCCCTCCTGCATATCCCTGTCCCTTTTGAACTGGGGAAGCTGGGACTGGGCACAGTACTCCAGATGTGGTCTTACTGGGGTAGAGTAAAGGAGGAGAACCTGCTGGCCACAATTCTTGATGCAGCCCATGGACCTCCTGGGGCAGAAGGGCACAGTGCTGTGCCATGGAGAAGGCTCTGTACAGCTGAATTTGAGTGTGAACCACAGGGAAGCCATCCTTGTGTGGGAGTCTTGCTTTTGGCTTCCTGTCATCTTGGCAGGGTGTTCCTTGGGTGTGTCCCAAGCCATGCCTTGGATCAAGTGAAATCTGACAGTGTCTTGGAGCTTCTTTGTTTACCTTTGAATGCAAACTGAAGTTGGCTGAAATGCTTTGCTGTTTTCTGCAGAGGAAGAGAGCAGTCCTGCACCAAACAAGATATGTGGAGCTGTTCATAGTGGTGGACAAAGAGAAGGTGAGGACTGGGTGCTGCTTTCCCTTCCTTCTCCCCAGGGGGTGGCTTGGGAAGTCCTTGGGTCTTCATGAGTGGTTGAAAGGCTTCAGCCAAGGTTGTGCAGATCTGCCAGCCTGCAGGTCAACAAACACCTTCTGTGCAGTGCTGTCCATGGGGAGAGTCAGCTGTCAGAGAGGCAGAGTAACCATGTGAGGAAAACCTCTTGGGCTGGTGGTTTGTGCCTGAGTTTTGAGCTGTTGAGCAGTAGCAGCCAGGATGCAGCCCCCTCGAGCAGCATCTCCTCGACAGGAGGTCTGGAGGCAGCCCAGAGCAGTGGGCATGTTCCTGGTTTTGCAGTTTGGGCTTTTCCTCCCTTTTCCCTAACTCTTGTCTTCATCTTTTCCATGACTGAGTTTCTTTGTCTTGCAGTTTGAAGACTTTGGGAAGAGTGAAACAGAAGTAAGAGAGCACATGGTGCAGCTGGCAAACTTCCTGGACAGTGTAAGTCAAAGCTACCCTGCAGCACCCTGCAGCTCTGGGCACTTGGCTCAACTTCCACCTCGGGAAGCTCCACCTCCCCTCTGCTGTCACTGCTTTGATGAGAGTCAGATGAAGGATTTGAGCAAGCCAGGAGCCAAAGCTCTTCCTTGGCTGTTGTGTTGCCGCCTGCTGGAGTCGTGCCCGAGGAGCAGGGCTGCAGAGCGGTGCAGGAGCTGTTGGCTGGGCTTTGGTCAGTGCATTGCTGTGAAAGCTGCTCCAGCTCTAAACTCACCTGCAGGTCATCAGCCTTGAGAATGGGAGAGGGCCCAGAGGAGGCCACAGAGATGAGCAGAGGGCTGGAGCACCTCCCCTGTAGGGACAGGCTGGGAGAGCTGAGGCTGGAGAAGAGAAGGCTCCAGGGAGGCCTTAGAGCAGCCTTCCAGTATCTGAAGGGGGCCTGGGGAAAGGCTGCGGAGGGGCTGTATAGAAGGGCTTGGAGTGAGAGGATGAGGAGCAATGGCTTGAGACTGGAGCAGGGCAGGGGTGGGTTGGACATCAGGAGGAAGTTCTGCACAGGGAGGCTGGGGAGAGACTGGAGCAGGCTGCCCAGGGCTGTGGTTGAGGCCCCATCCCCGGAGCCACTCAAGCTCAGCCTTGCAGTGGCCCTGGGCAGCCTGCTGTGGCTGGAGCTGCCCCTGCCGCCGCAGGAGGGATGCGGCCTGCGGCTGCGCCTTCCGACGCCGCTCTCCGCTCGGCTCCCAGATGTACCTGGCGCTGAACATCCGCATCGTGCTGGTGGGGCTGGAGATCTGGAAGCAGGAGAACAGCATCAGCACGGCGGGCGCGGCCGGCGACGTCCTGGCCAACTTCGTGCAGTGGCGCGAGAGGAACCTGGTGCTGCGCCGGCGCCACGACAGCGCCCAGCTCGTCCTGTGAGCGCCTCCCCTGCCCTCCCCAGCGCCCCCCCTGCCCTTCCGGCACCTCCCCTGCCCTCCCGGCGCCTGCCCTGCCCTCCTTGGTGCCCTCCCTGGCGCCCGCCCTGCCCTCCCAGTGCCTCCCCTGCCCTGCCCTCCCGGCGCCTGCCCTGCCCTCCTCGGTGCCCTCCCCGGCGCCCGCCCTGCCCTCCTCGGTGCCTCCCCTGCTGTCCTCAGCACCTCCCCTGCCCTCCTCAGTGCCCCAGCTCCCAGCCCGGCTGCCCTGCTGCCCGCAGGCAGCCTGGAGCTGCTGCTGCCAGCTGCCGGCCTCGGCGGCTTTGGGAGGGTCTCTGTGGCGCTTCCGGCTCGGGGCCCTGCTGCTCTCTTGCCAAGGAGGATTTGAGGGCTTGGGTTTGCTCTGCCACCTGCCCTGCGGTGCTTGTGGTGTGCTGGGGGAAGGCTCCACCCAGAGAACCCTGATGGGGAGGGAAGGGAAGGGAAGGGAAGCTTGGTGTAACACACCATGGAAACTCCATGCAAGTCCTTCATCAGGGTTATCTGAATGGAAACTGCATGCAACACGACATGCAAATGGCATGCAACATGGGAACTTCATGCACTGTGACAAGGAGACTTCATGCAGCTCCTCTGTCAGGGTTGCTTGAATGCAAAGTGCATGCACCATGGCATGGGGGCTGCATGCACCATGGGGACTGCATGCACTGCGGCACGGGGGCTGCATGCACCGTGGGGACTGCATGCACCGCGGCACGGGGGCTGCATGCACCACGGGGACTGCATGCACCACGGCACGGGGGCTGCATGCACCGTGGGGACTGCATGCACCATGGGGACTGCATGCACCGCGGCACGGGGGCTGCATGCACCACGGGGACTGCATGCACCACGGCACGGGGGCTGCATGCACCGTGGGGACTGCATGCACCATGGGGACTGCATGCACCGCGGCACGGGGGCTGCATGCACCACGGGGACTGCATGCACCGCGGCACGGGGGCTGCATGCACCGCGGCACGGGGGCTGCATGCACCATGGGGACTGCATGCACCGCGGCATGGGGGCTGCATGCACCACGGGAGCTGCATGCACCGCGGTGCGGGGGCTGCATGCACCACGGGGGCTGCATGCACCACGGGGGCTGCATGCACTGCGGCGCGGGGGCTGCATGCACCATGGGGGCTGCATGCACCACGGGGGCTGCATGCACTGCGGCGCGGGGGCTGCATGCACCGCGGGGGCTGCATGCACCGCGGGGGCTGCAGCCAGCACAGCGTAAAGCCTTGCAGGGCAGGTGGGACAGGAAAGGAACCAAACGAGAGAATCCTTTTCCCCAACCAATAGCTAGATCCTGGCCAGGGTCATCTGGTTGGATTTAAGCCCTCCAGGGCCTTGAACTCTCTGCCTGCTGCAGGGCATGGCTTTGGAATGGGGGAAGTGATCCTGCAGTTGGAATGCAGGAGCCAGCTGCACAGGTTGAGCTCCTGAGATGTGGCATTAATGTTGCCCTGTGTCCTTAAACCAGCAGGGAGCTTCCTGAGCTGTCATCCCTGCCCTCCTCCCAGGACATGTGTCCCTGGACACTTCCCTCTCCTGCAGACAGCACAGCCCTTGGGAAGTCACTGCCCAAGGCAGGGAACGGGGAATGGGCTGGAATGAGGGTCACAGCCCAGCTGCCCTTGGCAGGGGGGTTGCTCCCCTTGCCTTCCATCAGGGTCCAGGTGCAGGGAGTGAAATGGCTGAAAAAGCTTCTCAAGCCCTTGGAAGTGAAGTGTGGTGCACTGTGCTGAGTGCCTGAGCTGTGAGGGCTCTGTGGGAGCCAAGAGCAGTGAGAGGAAGCTGACAAGGAAAGAAATCTCTGCATTGGGCAGCAGTGGAAAGGCAGCCAACAGCCAGTGGGGACAAAATGGGCTCAAGGGTGGACCCAGGAGCTCCTCAGATTGAGAGGGGTCAGAGAATGCTAGAAAGGACTCCAGCTGTCAAGCCAGGCCACCAAGGCCCTTCTGCCACAGGTTCATAGAATGGGGTGGGTTGGAAGGGACCTTAAAGCTCATCCAGTTCCAACTCCCTGCCATGGCCAGGGACACCTCCTACTAGAGCAGCTTGCTCAAGGCCCTCTGCCCAACCTGGCCTTGTTGGAAGGTGTGGGAGAGGCTCTGCAAACTCTTACCTGGACAAAGAGCCATGAGCAGAAGGGTAAAGCTGAACTGGCAGCTCCTGGCACTGCCCTTCATACCCTGTACTGGACACCTGCAGGAGGGGTGTCCTGTGTCCCACCAGCAGGAGCAGCAGCTGGGCTGTGTCTCTGTGCCCCCAGGCTGATTGTCCTTCCTCTTTCTCCCCTTGCCTGCAGGAAGAAGGGGTTTGGTGGCACAGCTGGGATGGCCTATGTTGGAACAGTGTGCTCCAAGAGCCATGCAGGAGGCATCAATGTGGTGAGAGAGCTTCACTCATGCTGTGAATGTGACCAGGATCAGAGATTTTGCCCTCCAGCCCTCCTGGAAGGGCAGAATCTTTAATATGAAGCCTGAGGTGGCTTAGTGGAGGCTTTTATGTGGCCCTCAACCATCTCTGGTACTTCTGTGATACCTGCAGCACAGCTTCTCTGTAGCCTGCATCACCTGCTCAGCCTCCTCCTCCTCAGGGTGCAGCACTGGTGAGAAGGGGACAGGATTGGAAGCATGTGGGAGCTGTGGCTCTGTGCTCTGGTGTCTGCCTGCCTGGCCCAGTCATCAACTCCTGGGGCAGTGCTGGTTGAGTGCCCTCCTTGTGTGAGCTCAGAGTGCTAATGAGCCAGTCCCAGTCACCTCGTGCTCCTGGACTGGTGACAGAAGGTCTGGAAGTGGAGTTTGTGTTTCAGGAGGTTTGGGCTGGTGTGGAGAGCTGAGGGGGAGGTGGTCAGGCAGTGTCCCAGCGTGGTCATGGAACCCCTGGATGGGCTGGGTTGGAAAGGGCCCTAAAGATCATCCAGTTCCTGACTAATGGCCATGGGCAGGGACACCTGCCACCAGCCCAGCTTGCTCAAGGCCTCATCCAGCCTGGCCTTGGACACCTCCAGGGAGGGTGCTGCAGGCTCTTGCTGCTAAACAAGGGTCAGGCAGAGGGCTGGGAAGCAGCCACAGCTGGCCTGCAGGTCCTGCTAATGCGGAGCGGGGGTGAGAGAAGAGGGCTAACCAGCAGCTGCCTCAGCACAGAGCTGCTGCTGACTTTTGGCCTGCTCTGTGCAGTTTGGCAGGATCAGCATCCAGATGTTTGCATCCATCATGGCTCACGAGCTGGGCCACAACCTGGGCATGAACCACGACGACGAGCGGCCCTGCCACTGCGGCGCCGCCAGCTGCATCATGAGCTCCGGCGCCTCGTGAGTCCTCACAGCAGGGCCTCAGGGCTCCCAGGGCTGGGCTCAGGGCTCCCCAGGGCTTGGGGTCAGAGCTCCCCAGGGCTGGGCTCAGGGCTCCCAGGGCTTGGGGTCAGAGCTCCCCAGGGCTGGGCTCAGGGCTCCCAGGGCTTGGGGTCAGAGCTCCCCAGGGCTGGGCTCAGGGCTCCCAGGGCTGGGCTCAGGGCTCCCCAGGGCTGGGCTCAGGGCTCCCAGGGCTTGGGGTCAGAGCTCCCCAGGGCTGGGCTCAGGGCTCCCAGGGCTGGGCTCAGGGCTCCCCAGGGCTTGGGCTCAGGGCTCCCAGGGCTTGGGGTCAGAGCTCCCCAGGGCTTGGGGTCAGAGCTCCCCAGGGCTGGGCTCAGGGCTCCCCAGGGCTTGGGTTCAGGGCTCCCCAGGGCTTGGGTTCAGGGCTCCCCAGGGCTTGGGCTCAGGGCTCCCCAGGGCTTGGGCTCAGAGCTCCCCAGGGCTTCCACAGACTGCTTCCTTCTCTTCCTGGAATCACAGAATCATTAAGGTGGGAAAAGATCTCAGAGCTGACCAAGTCCAACCTTCCACCTAACAACTCTGTGGCCCCAGGCCACACACCTTGAGTCCTGTGTCCAGTTCTGGGCCCCTCAGTTTAGGAAGGAGGTTGACTTGCTGGAGCGTGTCCAGACAAGGGCAACGAAGTTGGTGAGGGGCTTGGAGCACAGCCCTGTGAGGAGAGGCTGAGGGAGCTGGGGTTGCTTAGCCTGGAGAGGAGGAGGCTCAGGGGAGACCTTATTGCTCTCTACAACTCCCTGAAGGGAGGTTGTAGCCAGGTGGGGGTTGGTCTCTTCTCCCAGGCACCCAGCTCCAGAACAAGAGGACACAGTCTCAGGCTGTGCCAGGGAAGGTTTAGGCTGGAGGTTAGGAGGAAGTTCTACACAGAGAGTGATTGCCCATTGGAATGTGCTGCCCAGGGAGGTGGTGGAGTCAGCATCACTGGAGGTGTTCAGGAGGAGACTTGATGGGGTGCTTGGTGCCATGGGTTAGTTGTTTGGGTGGTGTTGGATTGGTTGATGGGTTGGACACGATGACCTTGAAGGTCTCTTCCAACCTGGTTCATTCTGTTCTGTTCTATTCTATTCTATTCTATTCTATCTGCTCCTTCTTTAGCACCTGCAGGCATGGGCACTCCACCACTTCCCTGGGCAGCCTGTGCCAACCCCTGACCACTCTGGCAGCAAAGAGCTATTTCCTCACCTGCAGGCTACCCCTGCCCTGCTGCAGCTGGAGGCCAGTTCCTCTTGTGCTGTTGCTAATTTCTCGAGGCCAGCACCGGCCTCCCTCCTGCCTCCTGCCTACCTCCTTTCTCTGCAGCCACCAGCTGTAGGGAGCACTGAGGTCTCTCCTCAGCCTCCTCCTCTTCAGGCTAAACCATCCCAGCTCCCTCAGCCTCTCCTCACAAGATCTGCTCTCCAAGCCCCTCACCCCTCTGAGTCCTTCACCCCTGCAGCTGATGGGGAAAGCAGAGGGGTGCAAACTGAGGGAGTGCCTGTGGGGTGGCTTGGTGTAAAGACAAGCTCCATGTTCTCTGTTGCAGAGGATCAAGGAACTTCAGCAGCTGCAGTGCAGAGGACTTTGAGAAGCTGACTCTCAACAAAGGTGGGAGCTGCCTGCTCAACGTGCCCAGGCCTGACGAGACCTACAGCGTCCCCTACTGCGGGAACAGGCTGGTGGACGCCGGCGAGGAGTGCGACTGTGGCTCACCAAAGGTGTGTGTGTGTGTCACAGGCTGGCCTGCTGCGGCCCTGGCTGGGGAGGGGGCTGCAGGGGTGGGCTTCTTGTCACCCAGAGCTTCTCTCTTTCCAGGAGTGTGAGAGTGATCCCTGCTGCGAGCCAGGGACGTGCAGGCTGCGCCCCGGAGCCGAATGTGCTTACGGCGACTGCTGCAGGAACTGCAGGGTAAGAGGCTCAGCTGTGTGCTCTGGAGGCTGCTTCAGGCAGCAGGAGAGCCATGGGAGGGCATCATCCTGTGTGCCCAGCACCCACCTCATTGTCCTCTGGAGGAGGCTGAGGGGAGACCTCATTGCTCTCTGCAACTCCCTGAAGGGAGGCTGGAGCCAGGTGGGGGTTGGTCTCTTCTCCCAGGTGATAGAAGAGGGGAAATGGCCTGAGATGGTGCCTGAGGTTGTGCCTGAGGTTGTGCCTGAGGTTGTGCCTGGGGTTGTGCCTGGGGTTGTGCCTGAGGTTGTGCCTGGGGTTGTGCCTGAGGTTGTGCCTGGGGTTGTGCCTGAGGTGGTGCCTGAGGTTGTGCCTGAGGTTGTGCCTGAGGTGGTGCCTGAGGTGGTGCCTGAGGTTGTGCCTGAGGTTGTGCCTGAGGTGGTGCCTGAGGTGGTGCCTGAGGTGGTGCCTGAGGTGGTGCCTGAGGTTGTGCCTGAGGTTGTGCCTGAGGTTGTGCCTGGGGTTGTGCCTGGGGTTGTGCCTGAGGTTGTGCCTGAGGTGGTGCCTGAGGTGGTGCCTGAGGTTGAGCCTGAGGTTGTGCCTGAGGTTGTGCCTGAGGTGGTGCCTGAGATGGTGCCTGAGGTTGTGCCTGAGGTTGTGCCTGAGGTTGTGCCTGAGGTTGTGCCTGAGGTTGTGCCTGGGGTTGTGCCTGAGGTTGTGCCTGAGGTGGTGCCTGAGGTGGTGCCTGAGGTTGTGCCTGAGGTTGTGCCTGGGGTTGTGCCTGAGGTTGTGCCTGAGATTGTGCCTGAGGTTGTGCCAGGGGAGGCTTAGCTTGGAGATGAGGGAAATTTTCTTCGCTGCCAGAGCAGTCAGGGACTGGCAGAGGCTGCCCAGGGAGGTGGTGGAGTGCCCATGCCCGGAGGGGTTGGGAAGCTCCTGGCCTCGGCGCCTGGGGTGTGCAGGGTGGGTCGCTGGTTGGACGGGGGGGCAGGCCGGGGGTCTGACGCGGTCTCCCCGCTCTCCTCAGCTCCTGCCCGGCGGCACGGAGTGCCGGGCGAGCGGCGGCGAGTGCGACCTGCCCGAGTACTGCAACGGCAGCTCCCCGTTCTGCCAGCCCGACGCCAGCGTGCAGAACGGCCACCCCTGCCGCCGGCAGCAGGCCTACTGCTACAACGGCCTCTGCCAGCACTACGACGCTCAGTGCCAGCACATCTTCGGCTCCAGTAAGGCCGGGGGCCGCCGGGGGCCGCCGGGGGCCGGCTCCCACGGGGCCGCTCCTCCGCCGGCAGGGAGCGCAGCCGGAGCTGTGCTGCTCAGGCCCTTGCTGGGGGGGGGTTAGCCTGGGCAGCAGGAGGCTCGGGGGAGGCCTCGTGGCTCTCTGCAGCTCCCTGCAGGGAGCTTGGAGCCAGGTGGGGGGTTGGGCTCTTCTCCCGGGCCCCCAGCACCAGAACAAGAGGACACAGTCTCAAGCTGTGCCAGGGGAGGTTGAGGCTGGAGGGGAGGAGAAAGTTCTTCCCAGCAAGAGGGATTGGCCACTGGGAGGTGGTGGAGTCCCTGTCCCTGGAGGGGCTCAAAAAAGGCTTGGATGTGGCACTGGGAGCCATGGGTGAGCTGTCAGGAGGTGCTGGCTGACAGCTTGGACTTGATGAGCTCTGAGGTCTTTCTCCTCATTGATTCCATGACTCTTCCTGTGCTGTGTTTGATGCTGGGCTGGTGAGTGAAGCAGGAGTGAATCTTGCACTGCTCACTCCCCTTACAGCAGGGACATCCAAGAGACAGGGCTGGAAGGAAGCCAGGAGGAGACAGCCAAGGGCATAACTGCCTCAGTGCTCAGGGACCTCTTCTCTGCCTCCTTTGAAACTTAGAACCTTGTAGTGCTGACACCTTCACCTCTTTGTTGTCTTGCACTTGGTGACCCTAAAGACCTTTTCAAGCTGAGTGATGCTGTTAGCAGCCTTCCAGTACCTGAAGAGGCTGCAGGAGAGCTGGGCAGGGACTTTGGCCCAGGGAATGGATTTGAGCTGGAAGAGGAGAGATTGAGACTGGAGATGAGGAAGAGTCAGTGACAGTGAGGGTAGGGAGACACTGCCACAGGCTGCCCAGGGAGGCTGTGCAGCACCCTGGAGGTGTCCAAGGCCAGGCTGGATGAGGCCTTGAGCAAGCTGGGCTGGTGGGAGGTGTCCCTACCCATGGCAGGGGGGTTGGAGCTGGATGATCTTGAAGGTGGCTTCTAACCCAACCCATTCTGTGCTGGAGTTCCTGAGCCCTCTGTGCTGGATGGGTGCAGCAGGATGATTGCTGTGGCTGGAGGAGGTGTGGTGGGCAGAGAGCTCTGGCTGTCCCCCTTGACTTTTCTTCCCCTTGTCTGCCTTGCAGAGGCCAAAGCAGCTCCCAACATTTGCTTTGCTGAGGTGAATTCCAAAGGTGACAGATTTGGCAACTGTGGCTTCCATGGGCATGACTACAAGAAATGCTCCAGCTGGTGAGTGGAGTGAGCCCAGGCCTCAGGGAGCTCTGGGGTCCTTCAGCAGGTGCAGTGGGGAGAGGGATTCTGAAGCTGTTCTGAGCACTTCAAGCCCCACACTGAGGCTTTGCCTCAGTGTGGGGCTTGAAGTGCTCAGAACAGCTTCAAAACTTCAGCCAAAAAGCCACCTGGGGCTGGTTTGGGGTCCAGCTTTTCGCTCTCTCTCCCCTCCAGCTGAGATGTGAGGGGCTCCTGGAGCTGTCACTGCAGTGCCCCCTCCCCTCTCTCTTGCAGGAATGCTATGTGTGGGAAGCTGCAGTGTGAGAATGTGAAGGCCATGCCTGTGTTTGGCATCAAGCCTGCCATCATCCAGACTCCCATCAGAGGCACCACCTGCTGGGGGGTGGATTTCCAGCTGGGCTCTGACGTTCCAGACCCGGGGATGGTGAATGAAGGCACCAAGTGTGGTGATGGGAAGGTAATGGAGCAGGGGAAGGTGGTTGCTTGGAGCCAGGAGTGGAGGTTTTGTGGGGATCCAGTTTTCAGCTGCATATTTATGGCCATTAATTATGGGGGGGGGGTGGGGGGAGGGTTTGGAGGCCACTTCATGCAGAGCTGAGCCTCTTGGGTTCCCCCACGCTGCCTGGGACTGCAGTGCCAAGGGCATGAGACAGGCACTGAGCCTCCAGCTCGAGATGAAGCCACTGGGATGGGAGTTGGAGAGCCAGAATCTTGCTGTGCTCAAGGAGCAGGAGGAGCCAGGGGCACACAAATGGCTTGAAGGGAGCCCTCAGTTAAAACCCAGCTCAGCTGAAGAGCCTGGGAGCTCAGCACCAGCAGAGGAATGTGCCCCGCACTGTCCCCCTGACCCTCCCTGTGCCCTGCACCTCCCCCGACCCTCCCTGTGCCCAGCACCTCCCCCAGCATACCCCCTGTGCCCTGCACTCCCCCGGCCCTCCCTGTGCCCAGCACCTCCCCCAACATCCCCCCTGTGCCCAGCACCCCCCCCCGGCCCTCCCTGTGCCCTGCCCCCCAGCCCTGCCCCCCCAGCTGCTGCTCCCTTCGCTTCCTCTCCGGCCGGGGCCGAGGGCTCCCAGGGCCAGCTCAGGTCTCTGCTCCGGAGCCTCCTGCAGGGCAGAGGGGTTGGGGCTTGGCGGTCGGCACAGAGGGGCTGCAGAGCCCAGTGGGGAGCAGTGGGGAGGGGGGGAGGGGCTCAGTGGGTGCTGTGCTCCATCCCTCTGCCCCTGCCCCCCAGATCTGCAGACACTTCCAGTGCGTGAGTGCCTCTGTGCTCAACTACGACTGCGACGTGCAGCGGCAGTGCCACGGCCACGGGGTGAGTGGGGCAGAGGAGCTGCGGCGGCGCTCAGGGACTGGCACAGGAGGGTGGTGCAGGCCCCATCCCTGGGGGGGCTCCAGAACCCTGTGCCCAAGGCACCTGGGGCCGTGCAAGCTGAGGAGGGCAGATTGAGACTGGAGAGGAGGAAGAAGTTCTTCGCAGTGAGGCTGGGGAGGCTCTGGCACAGGCTGGCCTGGGAGGCTGTGGCTGTGCCCCCCCTGGGGGTGTTCAGAGCCAGGCTGGATGAGGCCTTCACAGTCTCACAGAATCACCAAGGTTGGAAGAGACCTCGAGGATCATCGAGTCCTGCCTGTCACCACAGACCTCGGGGTTAGACCATGGCACCAAGTGCCACATCCAATCCCCTCTTGAACCCCTCCAGGGATGGGGACTCCACCACCTCCCTGGGCAGCACATCCCAATGGCAAATGACTCTCTCAGTGAAGAACTTTCTCCTCACCTCCAGCCTAAACCTCCCCTGGCACAGCTTGAGACTGTGTCCTCTTGTTCTGGTGCTGGGTGCTAGAGAGAAGAGACCAACCCCCACCTGGCTACAACCTCCCTTCAGGTAGTTGTAGACAGCAATGAGGTCTCCCCTGAGTCCAGGCTAAGCAACCCCAGCTCCCTCAGCCTCTCCTCACAGGGCTGTGCTCAAGGCCTCTCCCCAGCCTTGTTGCCCTTCTCTGGACACCTTCAAGTCTCTCAATGTCCTTCCTAAACTGAGGGGCCCAGAACTGGACACAGGACTCAAGGTGTGGCCTAACCAGTGCTGAGCACAAGGCACAATGACTTCCCTGCTCCTGCTGGCCACACTATTCCTGATGCAGGCCAGGATGCCCTTGGCCCTCTTGGCCACCTGGGCACACTGCTGGCTCATGTTTAGGCAGGTGTCAATCAGCACCCCCAGGTCCCTCTCTGTTTGGCAGCTCTCAGCCACTCTGCCCCCAGCCTGTGGCTCTGCCTGGGGCTGCTGTGGCCAAAGTGCAGCCCCTGGCACTTGGCCTGCACTTGGCCTTGAGCAGCCTGGGCTGGGGGGAGGTGTCCCTGCCCATGGCAGGGGGTTGGAGCTGGATGATGCTCAAGGTCCCTTCCAACCCAACCCAACCCCCTCTGTGGCTGAAGTGGAACCTGCAGGTGCTCACTGCTCTTCCTGGGATGTTTGTGGTCACTCCAGGTGTGCAACAGCAACAGGAACTGTCACTGTGAAGCAGGCTGGGCCCCCCCCTACTGTGACAGGAAAGGCTATGGGGGCAGTGTGGACAGTGGACCTCCCTACAATGGCAAGTAGCTGAAGGCTCTGCAGGCTGGGCCTGCCTGGGTAAGGGGCTGCTGGGCTGGGTGCAAGCTGCCTGGTGGCTCTGGAGCAGCTGGTGTGTGGTGGCTGAGGGGCTGCTGGTTGGCTCTTCACCAGCTGTGATCAGCAAACAGCTCTGGAGGAGGGTTTGGCTCAGTCAGTGTTGTGCCTCCTCTCTTTGGGGCTGCTGGGGGTCTCTGCAGAGACTGGGCTGGCTGAAGGCCTGCCACCTTGGACCCAGAATCCTCTTGGCCTGGGAACTGAAGCCCCTTCCCTTCTCAGATCCAGACCAAGCCATGACATTGGCCTGAGGATGTGAGCTCAGAGCCAGGGATGTGAATCTGCTCTTCCACAGGGACCTGCTGCTGCTGGCAGTGGTGGCAGAGCTGAGGAGCTGCCCTCCAGGGGCAAGCAGGGCTAAGCCAGGGGCAGGCAGGGCTAAGCCCTGGCCAGGGTGGGCTGGGGCAGGGCACTCCTGTATTAAGCTGTTGATTAGTTGAGTGCAGAGAGCCTGCTCCATTGGGTAGGAAAGACAGAAGTAGTTCCTGACCCAAGCCACTGGCAGCATGGAAGAGGCTCTGGGAGATGCAGAGGTTTGTGGCTCTCTTGTCTGGGGCTTTTCACATCAGTTTTCCTCCAGGAAGGGCCCCAGGCCAGGGTCTGGCCTGAGAAGATGCTCTGCTGACCTGACAGGGTGGTGTTGGAAGATACCTCTGGCTGTGCTGACTGTGAAGGGGGGGAAGGTGGTGCCTGGGGCAGGGGAGCAGAGTTTGTGCCTTGGGAAGGCAAACAGAAGGAGGCTCTAAGCTCACTCCTCAGCCTCAGGATGGGAGAGGAAGCCAAATCCAAGCTGTAATGTGGAGAAGGCCTTGTGCAAGGGCCATGGCCACGGGGAGTCTGCAGAGGGGATGGTGTGGTGCCTCCTGTGAGCTGCAAGGCTCAGGGGTGTTCAGCCTGGAGAAGGGAATACTCCAGGGGGACCTCAGAGCTGCCTGCCAATAGCTGAGGGAATCCTGCAGGAAGGCTGCAGAGGAATCTTTCCTGAGGATGTCTGAGCCAGGCCAAGGGGGAATGGTTTGAAGCTGAGGCAGAGCAGGGTTGGAGTGGAGCTGAGGAAGAAGTTCTTCTGTAGGAGGGTGCTGAGGCTCTGGAGTAGGCTGCCCAGGGAGGTTGTGGATGGCTTCTCCCTGGGGGTGTTGAAGGCCAGGCTGGGTGAGGCCTTGAGCAACCAAGTCTAGTTGGGAGGTGTCCCTGGGCATGGCAGGGGGGTTGCTGTAGATGATCTCTGGGACCCCTTCCAGCCTAGGCCATTCTGTGATTTCAGAGGATGTTTTATCCATTAAGAGGAGTAAAATGCAATCATCTTTCAGTAGGAGGGTGCTGAGGCTCTGGCACAGGCTGCCCAGGGAGGCTGTGGAATTCTCCTCCCTGGAGGTGTTGAGGGCTGGATGGGGCCTGGAGCACCCTGGCCTAGTGAAAGGAGTCCCTGCCCACGGCCAGGGGGCTGTAGCTGAATGAGATCCCTTCCAACCCAACCCATTCTGTGCATCCATAGGGAGGAAGATTGAGGAGCAGAGCAGAGGGCAGCAGCTCTGTTTTCCTCTCTTGCAGCTGAGCTCATAAGATCTTCACAGTGGAAGAGAAGTGAGACATTGATCCAGCAGTGCAATGTGCTGGCCCAGGGCATGCTGGCACCTTCAGTTCTTGCACCCTGGGGCAGAGCACCCCTGTGAAGAGAGCAGCAGACTGCATCTGGGCATTTATCTTGCAGCCTTCCCAGATGCTCTTCCCTCTGGCAGAGAAGCTGCAGAGCCAACCCAGCCAGCTGGGGCCTCCCTGTAATGCTGCTCTCCTCCCTGTTGTCCCCTCAGACAAGGACACCTCACTGAGGGATGGGCTGCTGGTGTTTTTCTTCCTGGTGCTGCCCCTGCTGCTGGCTGCTGGCCTGGCCTTTGCCAGGAGGGAGAGGCTGAAGAGGTGCTGGAGAAGGCTGAAGGCACGCTGCCACTCGTGAGTCCCTCCTGCTCCTGCCCCCTCTCCTCTGCCCTTTCCAAGCCCCTCAGACAGTTGTTCTCACAAGCCAGGGAGGATAGCCAGGCCCAGGATGCCAGGCAAGTGCTGGCACAAGTGCTGTGCCCCAGGCAGCGGCAGAGTTGCTGAAGTCAGCCTGCACTGAGGGGGAGCTTCCTTCTCTGCCATGTTTGTTGGTGGGGGGTGGGGAGGGACCCCAACACAAGAGGCACCTGGGGCTGCTGGAGTGGGCCCAGAGGAGGCCACCAGGATGAGCAGAGGCTGCAGAACCTCCCTGTGGGCACAGGCTGGGGGAGTTGGGGCTGTTCAGCCTGGAGAAGAGATGGCTCCAGGGAGACCTTGGAGCAGCCTCCCAGCACCTGAAGGGCTCCAGGAGAGCTGGGGAGGGACTGTGCAGAAGGGGCTGTGGGGATAGGATGAGAGGCAGTGGTTTGGAGCTGGAGCAGGGCAGAGCCAGGCTGGGCACCAGGAGGAAGTTCTGCACAGGGAGGCTGGGGAGAGCCTGGCACAGGCTGCCCAGGGCTGTGGCTCTATCCCTGGAGCCACTCAAGCTCAGCCTTGCAGTGGCCCTGGGCAGCCTGCTGTGGCTGGAGCTGTCCCTGCAGCTGCAGGGCCTTGGGCAGGGTGGCTTTCAGAGGTCTCTTCCAAGCCAAACCCCTTTGTGCTGCTGTGAATTTCAGGTCTCTTCAGTCCCCAGCTCCGCGGACGGAAACTGACTCCAGAGACTACCAGCACAGAGGCTTCTCCCAGGCCATGCCTTATGCTCCAAGAGGTGTTCCCATGGTAGGAATAGCCACCTGGCACCACCCTGGCTGCTCTTTGTGGCTCTGACTAACAGCTGAAGGCAGTTTGTGGAGGTTTCATTTGCCTTAATCAAAGCTCTGCTGTTCCTCTTAGCTCTTCACTTCCACCCAGCAGGTTGCTCCTTGCTCTGGGGCAGAGAGAAGACTTCTCTCCCGCAGGCTGTGTCTGGAGCTCCTCAGCTTCCTGCTGGTGAAGCTTTTCCTCAGGCTGTGCTTGGCTTGGCAAGCAGCTCACCTGCCTTGCTGCCCCTTTCCCTTGCACTGGACCCCCTGCCCCACCCCAGGAGGGGACCAGCCCTTGCCAGCTGCCTGACCTCCCTCCTCTGCACACCACTTGCAACACATCAGACACTGGCTGGGGTCAGCCCTTGCTGGGTTTGCTTTCCCCAAAGGGAGTTTGCAGGCTGCTCTTGCTTCCTGCTGCTGAGCTGCTCAGAGGGAAAGAGCAGCTCTGGCATTTGCCAGGGGCTGGGAGGGACAGGGTGAGGAGCAGTGGCTGTGAGCTGGGAGAGGGAAACTGAGACTGGAGAGGAGGAAGGAATTGTTGACAGTGAGGGTGGGGAGACCCTGGCACAGGCTGCCCAGGGAGGCTGTGGAGTTCCAGAAACCTGTGGCCATGGCACCTGGGGCCATGGGTTGGTGTTGGATTGATGCTTGGACCTGATGAGCTCAGAGGCCTGTTCCAACCAACCAAATCTGTGGTTCTGACTCCCTCAGTGCAGGTCAGGGAACCTTCTCACTGTGCTTTCTTCCTAGGCTATGGAACCAAACACCTACCCTGTGCCATCATACCCAGCTCCCCAGGCTCCCCAGCAGGCTTACCACCAGCAGCAGCCTCCCCAGCAGGCTTACCACCAGCCTTACTACCCAGCCCCACCCTACCAGGCACCACAGCCACAGAAGCTGCCCACCAGGTTGGTTGAGCTCTTGCAAACAGCTGTTGGCAGCTGTGCTGGGGCAGAGCTGTGGGCATTGCCCCCAGCCCTGGCAGCTGCAGGCTTCCTTCATCCCCACGAAGGGGATCAGAGGGCTTGGAGCACCTCTGCTGTGGGGACAGGCTGAGGGAGCTGGGGCTGTGCAGCCTGGGGAAGAGAAGGCTCCAGGCAGACCTCAGAGCAGCCTGCCAGGACCTGAAGGAGCTACAGGAAGGCTGCAGGGGGACTGTTCCCAAAGGCCTGCAGGGACAGGACCAGGGACAATGGTTTGAAATGAGAGCAGAGCAGACTGGGGTTGGATGTGAGGAACAAGTTCTGCAACCAGGAGGCTGCTGGAACTCTGCAGCAGGTTGTCCAAGGAAGTAGTTGAGGCCCCATGCCTGGAGATGTTCAGGGTGAGGCTCAGCAAGGCTCTGATCCAGTGCAGGATGTCCCTGCTGAGTGCAGTGGGGTTGGATGAGCTTTGGAGCTCCCTTCCAGCCCAGAGCATTCCAGGACTCTGCAGCAAGAGGAAGCTTCTCCTTCCTTTTGCCCCTGGGGCCCGGGCACTTGGGGCCATGGTGTGGTGGTGTTGGGCTGAAGCTTGGACTGGGTGACCTCAGAGGCCTTTCCCAAGCCAAACAGTTCCCTGAGTGTGTGCTGTGTGGGGCAGGTTGTGTGTAAGCAGCTGGGGCTCCCTGGGGCTCTCAGGTGGGGGCAAGCTGAGCCTGTCCATGGCCTGCTGGAAGTGAGCCTGCAGCTGGTGTGGCAGCCCAGGCTGAGAGCAGTGCCAGGGCCAGCAGGAGGGGGCAGGGAGCTGTCAGGGGGTGCTGTGGCCTGTGCTGACAGCAGCTGCTGCTCTTCTCTTGCAGGCCACCCCCTCCCCAGCAGAGATGTGCTCCTCAGGGACCTCCTCCAGCCCAGCAGAAGGGTTTACCTCAGGGACAGTATTTCCCCTCTCGACCTGCACCTTTGCCTCCCAAATAGCTTCTGGCTTCTTTGGGGCCTTGGCATGAGCTGAGCTGCTCATGGAGACACAGCAGCAGCAGTCCTCCTCCTGCTCCTCCTCCTCTTCCTCCCCATGTGGTGATCCCAGGACAGCTTGCTGGGATGAGGCAAGTGAGCAACCCCAAGGAGGAAAGCAGAACTTGAAACTAAATACCTCTACCAAAGCTACAGGACCTGCAAGCACCCAGCCCCTGCCACATCTGCCCCTGCTGGGGCCCTGCCAGCTGCAGCAGGGCTGTGCCCAGCACAGCTCTGAAGCTCAGCACCTGGAGAGTTGCTTTTGGTTTCCTCACTTCTGTGATGAGCCCCAGGGGTGAGGTTGCTCTGGTTTTTGCTGAGGGAACCCTTCTGCTCTTTGTCCCAGCAAGGGAACCTGGCCTGTGGGGGTTTGGTTTTTGCATGGACTGGAAGCTGTTCCCCATCCACACAGGAGGGGCAAAGTGAAGGGAGGCACTGGTGGTACCTTCCCAGGGGAAGATCACGATGGTGTAGACATGTTTCTGCATGTGTATCCTTGTGTTGGTGTGTAACAATGCACTTAAATCCCTGCTCTGATGCTGACTGACACTAAGCTGTGCCCCCTGAGCACTGAGCTTGATGGTTGGACATTAACCATTGTGAGCTGCTGAAGCAGACTCTCTACTAACTGCCACTAACCCCCTGAGTGGGCCACCAGGGTAAAGGTACGAAAGGACAGGGCCTCTGCTTCTGCTTTTTAACCACTGGGCTGCTGCTAGGGTTTCATTTGAGTCAGCTCTGTGGGGGAGGTGAGGGGGAAGTGGCCTTTGGGCTTGAAAAGAGAGTGGGAATGCTGAGCTCTGCCTGGAGGCTGAGGGAGACCTCACTGCTCTCTACAACTCCCTGAGAGGAGGCTGGAGCCAGGGGGGGGTTGGTCTCTCCTCCCAGGGAACAAGGGATAGGATGAGGGGAAACAGCCTCAAGTTGCCCCAGAGGAGGTTTAGGTTGGAGCTGAGGAACAAGGTCTTCCCCAAAAGGGTTGCCAAGGCCTGGCCCAGGCTGCCCAGGGCAGTGGTGGAGTCCCCATCCCTGGAGGGGTTTCGAAGCTGTGGAGATGTGGTGCTGAGGGCCAGGGTTTATGGTGCCCTGGCAGTGCTGGGCTGATGGTTGGACTTGATCTGAGAGGTCTCTTCCAAGCCAGGTGCTTCAGTGACTGTAGAGCCTGGGCAGCAGTCCCTGCACAGCACTGGAAGCAAGAAACCATCTCTGAGCCCCTCTGAGCACTGCAGGCAGGAACCAGTCTGACCCATGCAGCCCTTGAGCTTCTGCAGTGCCAGGCTGCTGCCAGCCTGCTTCTGCCCCCCTGGCCCTGCTGGGCTCTGGAAGCCTTCCTGGGGAGGAGCCTTCAGCATTTGCTGTGCTGGCTGAGGGGAGCCCAGGAGCCCCTGGGGCTGTGGTGCAGGACCTGGGTGCTGCTGGGCCCCAGCAGAGAAACCTGTTGCACAAACCTGCTCATAGTGAAGCCCTGAGAAGAGAGCTTGGCTTTTCCCCTCTGTGCCAGCCACTGAGAGCCAGCTCAGCCTGTCAGACCCCCCCTCTAACCTTGCCAAGCCCCCTGCCCCCTTCTGTATATACATCTATCAGATAGCTCTATGTAGTGTTTGCCTCTGCAGTAATCCAAGACTTGAACTCCTGTGGTTTCCCCTAGACTTAGGTTTGTCAGACTATTCCATGTGTGAGACAGCAGCTAGAGTGTCCCCAGGAGCAGTGCTGTGGAGGTCTCCTTGCTGCAGGATAATCACTTCCTAGGTCTGTCCTTGTTCCGGGGCTGCAGCCAGCAGCAGAGCCTGGGGAGAGCCTCGCTCAGCCCCCAGCCTGCTCCGGGGTGCTGGGGACACAGAGGAGGGAACCCAAGGGAGGAAGTCATCCAAAAGAGAAAGAGAGGGAGAGAGAGAGAGAGAGATGTCCTGAGCTGGTTCTGAGGCTGGGTGCAGGAACCAAGCCTGTGCTGAGCTGCTGCCTGCCCGCAGCTCCAGGCAGAGTGGTTTGTACCTGGGGGGTGGGAACAGCGAGCTGTGGGAGGTGAATGGCTCCAGCCTCCCACCTGCTCAGGCCTGAAGACTACTACTGACCTTCTTCTGTGTTTGTCTGGGGGTTTCCTGTCAGGTCTGGTTCTCAAGTGTGCGCTGCCCCGGGCAGGGCTGGCGGCCGTGGCGGTGAGGCCTCCGCGGCGCACCGGGGGCTGCCGAAAGGGCTCTTCCCCACCCCCTTTGTAAGAAACAGAGCAATAAAAGATGCCAGTTTTGTACAGCTGCCTCTGCCTCTGCTCTCTGACCAGGCTGGGGCTGGGGCTGGGGCTGGGGCTGGGGGGGTGGAACCATCGCCGGGCAGGCGTTGCCAGGCAGGGTGGAACTGGGCTCTTGCAGCCCGGGCAGGATGGAGCTGCACCAGGTGCTGCTGCTGCTCCTGCTGCTGCTAGGTGGGTCTGAGCTGGGCCTCCCCACGGTGCTGGGGGGCTGGGCTCAGCACCCCTTGGCTCTCTCTTCCCCTCCAGACTCTCCAGGGCTGGCCCAGCTCACGGTGCCGGTGCGGCTGCCCCCCAGCGCCGCCGGGGCGGTGGCAGCGCAGCAGGCAGGTCCCTCCTGGGGGTGGGTGCGGAGGGGACCCTGGTGTCCAGCTGCAGGGGGGAGGTACAGATGTGCTGCCAGCTGTGGCAGCCATGCTGGCAGCCAGCCAGGGCTGTACCTGCTCCTTGGGGCGGTGCTGAGCTCCTTGGGGCGGTGCTGAGCTCCTCTGCTGGCCTCCTGTGCTCGTGCTCGCCCTTGGGGAGACCTTTCTGGAGCTGCTGTCCCTAACTGTCCCTTTCTCTGCTTTCCCACACGTGCAAGGACTCAGTGTCCTATGTCCTCACCATCGAGGGGAGGCTCTTCACCATTCACCTCCAGCAGCAGTAAGTTGACCCAGGCCCTGCTTCTGTTGCTGCTGGGCCGTGGGTTCTGGCAACAATTTCTTCCTCCTCTCCAGTCTCAGTGTCCTCTCCCCCCCCTCAAAGCCACTGTCCCTCGCTCTGTCACTCCCAGCCTTTGTCCAAAGTCCCTCCCCAGCTCTCCTGGAGCCCCTTCAGGTGCTGGAAGGCTGCTCTGAGCTCTTCCTAGCGCTTTCTCCAGGCTGAACAGCCCCAACTCCCCAGCCTGTCCCCACAGCCCTCTGAGCATCCTCCTGGCTTCCCCTGGACCCTCTCCATCAGCTCCATGTCCTTGTGTTGGGGGCTGCAGAACTGGAGGCAGTGCCCCAGGTAGGGTCTCACCAGAGCTGAGTGCATCTGCCCCATGCCCAAGTGCCAAGGGGAGGCAGAAGGCTGGAGGAGGGTCTGAGGGATGTTCATGGCCAAGAGCCCAGATGGCAGCAGGGTGTGGAGCTGCCAGAAGCCCTGGCACTGCCAGTGTGAGAGCACAGGCTGCAGGAGCCAGGCTCAGGGAGTGGGCTGAGAGCTCTGGTTTGAGTGCTGCCCTTTGCTCCTGCCTTTGCAGGGCCTTGTTGTCTGATGACTTCAGGCTTTATGTCTCTGAGCAGGAGGGACCTCTGCACCCTGATGCAGTCCAGATCAAGGTAACCTGGGGAGCTGTGGGGGGCTGGCAGTGCAGAGCTGCTGTGTGGTGCCTGCAGTGCAGCTCCCTGGGTGGCAGCTGAGGGCCATGGAGCCATCTCCTGCCCTCTGCCACGGCACAGGGGGACTGCCACTACCAGGGCTTCATCGAGGGCTTCCCCAGCTCAGCTGTGACCCTCAGCACCTGCTCAGGGCTCAGGTTAGTGCTGGTGGTGTGGCACTGCCACAGGGCAGCCTGGGGGTGTCCCAGCTGCCAGCTCCTGGGGGCATGTGCCTGGGGCTGTCACCTTGGCAGGGGCCTGCTGCAGTTTGACAACATCAGCTATGGGATTGAGCCCCTGGCTTACTCTGCTGGCTTCAAGCACTTCGTGTATCCAGTGAGTGCCCAGGACACAGCAGGCACCCTCCTGGCCAGCAGCCCCCGAGACAGAGAGGCAGTGGGGGTGGAGGTGGAGGAGATGGCATCCCAAGCACCTGGAGATAAGGAAGTGAGTGGCTGCCTGCTCTTGTGGGGTGCTGGGGTCCCCATCAGGCGAGGAGGGCTCTGGCCCTGCAGGCAGAGGCTGCTGGGGGGGGACAGGAGTGGTGCTGCTGGGGGTGGGGGTGTCAGCTGGATCACTACTCATCCAGTGCCCAGGGAGAGGCAGTTCCAGGGGTAGAGCAGCTTCTACAAAAGGCAGAAATGGCCCAGCTGGAGCAGCTTCTACCTTGTGCTGCTCTGGAGACAGCATTGGAGCTGTTGAAGGGCCTCTTGAACAGCGCAGCTGAGGAGCAGGGTGAGTGTGGAGCACAGAAACACCCTGGGCACCATTTGCCTTTTCCAGCCCTTACCAGGTGCAGCTCAATCCCCCAAGACCCTCAGAGTCTCGGTGGTGGTGGACAAGGCTTTGGTAAGTCCATGGCAGCCAGCTTCCCCTTGGGGTCGGCTGCCTCCTGTGAGCAGAGGAACGAGGCCAGGACCCAGCTTTGGCAGGGACCTGGGGTGGGTTTTGCACAGTTCCAGGTGCTGAGGGCTTTGTAAGGGAGGGAGAACATCCTCAGCTCCCAGGCTGGGTGTGGGTCAAGGATTCCTCTGTGTCCCACCCTCTGATCCGTCCTGGGTGACTCCCTGCCTGCTCTTGTGTCCCCTTGGGTTGTTTTGCAGTACTCCTACATGGGGGCAAACACCAACACTGCTGCACAGAAGATAATCCAGGCCTTCAATCTGATCAACAGTGTAAGTTCTGGGCACTGGAGTCACCTCCCAAGGGCAGCAGTGGAGTCCTCTCCCCTGGGCACTTTGCAGCCTCAGCTTGCCAGGGTGCTGGGCCCAGCTCACTGCAGCTCTGCTGTGACCTGGGAAGGTTGGAGCTGATGATCCCTGGGGTCCTATCCAAGCTGGCAGCCTGGATCCTAGAGCCTGGTTTGTGTTGTAGTAAGACCCCAGTGTGGGTTGCCACTGGTAGGGGCCTCCCATCTCCTGGCTGCTTCTGGGTGTTGGAGGAGGTTGTGGTTGGAGCTGCAGCTCTTGGCTGTGAGCCCTGGGCATGGCCTGGCAGGAGCTCTGAGCTTCTCAGCAGCCTGGTCCAGATGCAGCCAGGGTGGGTGAGGGCTGCAGTCCCAGTGGCCTCATGAAAGGTTAGTGCTGTGAAGCCAGGCTCCTGAAGCTGCAGCAGCACTGTGCTGGGGCTGTGCTTCGCTGCTTGAGGGGAGTCCTGAACTCAGGGGCTTAGAAGCAGCCTCCAGTCCTGCCCTTAGAGTCACAGAATTGCTCTGGTTGGAGAAGACCTCCAAGGTCTCCAAGTCCACCCTGGTTTTCACCTGGTGCTGTTACAATCCCCTTGGATAATGCCAAATGACTCCTGGGAGGTGATGAGCTTCTGACCTCCTGCCTCTTGGTATCTCCCTGCTCTTGGAGGTTTGTTGCCTCTGCCCTGCAGATGTCCTGCAGTGACTGAGAGGAGCAGGGAGCTGCCCTGGGACTGATTGTGTCTGGAGCTGTAGTCCTGCTGCCAAGGAAGATGTGTGAGCAGGAGCTCCTCTGTTCCTCTTCCAGATGTTTCAGCCTCTCAATGTCATCATCCTGCTGTCCTCCCTGGAGGTGTGGACACAGGAGAACAAAATCTCCACAGCATTGGAGGCTACTGAGCTGCAGACAAGCTTCACAAAGTGGAAGAGGCTGCACCGTGCTCATCAGGAGAAGGATTTGTCTCTGCTGCTGCTGTGAGTGGAGCTCTGCTCCCTCCTGCAGGGGCAGCTGGTGCAGAGCACAGACAGGGAGCTGTTGAGGTTGGAAGAGACCTTGGAGATCCCCAGGTCCAGCCACTCACCTGGAGCTCCCAATCCTGCCCCTGAGCCACATCCCCACGGCTCTGAAACCCCTCCAGGCGTGGGGACTCCACCAGCGCCCTGGGCAGCCTGTGCCAGGGCCTGGCAGCCCTTGCTGGGAGGAATGGTTGCTGATGTCCTAAGCTCAGTCCTGGCTCCTCTGGGAAGATTCTAGAACCCAGGAGGTGCTACCTCAACAGGAGGAGAACCTTCTGTGGTGTGAGGCTGCTGGAGGCCTGGAGCAGGCTGCCCAGAGAGGCTGTGGAGTCTCTGGAGGCTTTCCAGCCTCACCTGGATGTGTTCCTGTGTGACCTGCCCTGGGTGACCCTGCCCTGGCAGGGGGCTTGGCCTCTACCTCCAGAGGTCCCTTCCAGCCCCTGCTGTTCTGTGATTCACTCTTTGATTCCCTGGGCCAGGGAGGGGACACCAGGGGACAGCAGGAGGGACCAAGGGGGACTCTGGCTGGACAGAGCCAGGAATCCCCAGGTGCCCACAGTGCCCCCATGGCCACCCCTCCACGTTCCAGGTACAAGGCCCGAAGAGCCATGATGGGAGCAACCATGCAGGGGGCAGTCTGTGAGAGAGATGGTGCTGGAGCAGTGGCTGTGGTACGGTGCCAGCTGTCCCTGTCCCCTGCCAGCCCAGTGCCCTGGAGCTCAATGGGCAGCAGCAAGCATGGGTGGCAGCATCCTTGGCCGGAGCTGGGTTATGCACCTGGGACCTCTGCACGGCACTGCCCTCTTCTCTGCTCTCTCCAGTACCAAAGTTTCATGACCCTGGAGTCCTTCTCTGTCCTTGTGACCCAGCTGCTGGCACACAGCCTGGGCATGAGGTACGACGATGCCCGCAGCTGCCAGTGCCGCACCACCACCTGCATCATGGACAGGATGGCTCTGTGAGTGGGGCAGCTGCCACCCCTGCCCGGGGCAGCGGCGCCAGGGAAGGCTGAGGAGGGTGGCTGGGCAGGACAGGCTGGGGAGGAGCAGGGCCTGTCCTGCGGCCACAGCCGGTGCCCAGCCAGCCACCTGCCACCCACGGCCTGGCTGGGTGGGCACAGTGCCACCGTGGTGGGGGTGACTGGGGGGGTCTGCTCGTCAGGGGGAGGTGGGCTCGTCATGGGAGGGGGTTCTCCCTGGGGAGGGGGGAGGTCTTCTCCTCAGGGGGGTCCTCAATGAATGCCTGTTGCAAAAGTGGCACCAAACCTCAGCTATCTGCTTTTGGTCCTCCTTCAAGCAGCCAAAGTGCAGTGCAGTTGGTGCTGCAGTGCTCAGTCAGTGCTGCAGTGCTCGGTGTGCAGTGCAGTCGGTGCTGCAGTGCTCAGTCGGTGCTGCAGTGCTCAGTCAGTGCTGCAGTGCTTGGTGTGCAGTGCTCGGTGTGCAGTGCAGTCAGTGCTGCAGTGCTCGGTGTGCAGTGCAGTCAGTGCTGCAGTGCTCGGTGTGCAGTGCAGTCAGTGCTGCAGTGCTCGGTGTGCAGTGCAGACAGTGCTGCAGTGCTCGGTGTGCAGTGCAGTCGGTGCTGCAGTGCTCGGTGTGCAGTGCAGACAGTGCTGCAGTGCTCGGTGTGCAGTGCAGACAGTGCTGCAGTGCTCGGTGTGCAGTGCAGTCAGTGCTGCAGTGCTCGGTGTGCAGTGCAGTCGGTGCTGCAGTGCTCGGTGTGCAGTGCAGTCGGTGCTGCAGTGCTCGGTGTGCAGTGCAGTCAGTGCTGCAGTGCTCGGTGTGCAGTGCAGTCGGTGCTGCAGTGGTTGGTCTGCAGTGCAGTCGGTGCTGCAGTGCTCGGTGTGCAGTGCAGTCAGTGCTGCAGTGCTCGGTGTGCAGTGCAGTCAGTGCTGCAGTGCTCGGTGTGCAGTGCAGTCAGTGCTGCAGTGGTTGGTCTGCAGTGCAGTCAGTGCTGCAGTGCTCGGTGTGCAGTGAAGTCAGTGCTGCAGTGCTCGGTGTGCAGTGCTGCAGTGCTGGGTGTGCAGCAAAGAGACCTTTGCAAACCCTTTCTGGATGCTCCTCAGCCTCCATTCCCAACAGAAGGAGGAAAAGGAGGCTGAGGGGAGGCCACCTGGCTCCCTGCAACCCCCGGGATGGAAGGAGGCTGGAGCCAGGTGGGGTTGGTCTCTCAGCAGGAGCAAGCAAAGGACAGGAGGAAATGGCTTAGGCTGGACACGAGGAACAATTTCTTCCCTCAGAGGGTTGTCAAGGCCTGGCCCAGGCTGCCCAGGGGTGGCTGAATCCCCACCCCTGGGGGGGTTTCAAAGCTGCAGAGATGTGGTGCTGAGGGCCATGGCTTAGCCCCAGCCTGGGCAGAGTCAGAGAATGGTTGGACTGGAGGATCTTAAAGGTCTTCTCCAGCCAAAGCTGTTCTCTGGCTCTGCCAGTCCTAGGGCCAAGGGCCTCAAAGACCCCCAGGGGCCCAGAGTGCTCCTGCCAGCACCTGGGCAGGCTCCTGACCTGCACCGAGCGGCAGCAGCTGCGTCAAGGCGTCGAGGGCTGACTGCCTGCTTCTAGCTTCACAGGTGGGACAAAAGCCTTCAGCAACTGCAGCAGCAAGGACTTTGAGACCTTCCTGAAGCAGGAGAGGAGCAGCTGCCTGTTCCACACTGGCAGGTGGAGAAGACCCTCCTTGGGCACAGCCAAATGCGGCAACGGCGAGGTGGAGCCTGGGGAGCAGTGCGACTGCGGCGCTGGGGAGGTGAGAGTGTGGGGCCTGGGGCTGGGCAGGGGCAGTCCTGTTGGTGTCTTTGGAATAAGGAAGCAGAAGGAAGCCCTTGAGGCTCCTTAGGAAACATTTCCTCCCTGGAAGGGTTCTCAAGCATTGAAGAGGCTGCCCAGGGCAGTGCTGGAGTCACCGTCCCTGGGGGTGCTGAAGCCCCACGGGGACCTGGTGCTCAGGGCCATGGTTTAGTGGTGACCTTTCAGTGCTGGGCTGAAGGATGGGCTGGATGAGCTGTGAGGTCTCTGCCAAGCAAAGACCTGCTGTGATTCTGAGGGGCCAGCTGCAGCAGAGGCCAGCCCAAGATGAGTCAGTGTTGGGTTTTAGATGGTTTCTGTGCCAGCATCCATCTGATGCCAGCTTTGCCCACTTCCTTCTGCTAGATATTGCCCCAGGCGTAGCTTCTGGGGGAGGAGGAGGAGGAGGGCAACCTCTGGAAGTAAAGAAACCCTTGGAGGGAAGAAAGGAAAGGTGAATTGCTGTGGCTTTGCTGTGTCCCCAGGCCTGCTCAAAGGATAAATGCTGTACTAGATCCTGCCGCTTCAAGCCAGGAGTGAAATGTTCCTCTGGGCCGTGCTGCAGTGACTGCCAGGTGAGGAACCTCTCTAATTGCCACAAGATCATTCATTTAGTCTTGGAGAAAGGCTCTGTTCTCATGCTGAAGGATGGAGACCAACTTAGCTCTGTCTAATCAGAGTGGTTCCTGGGGTAGAGCTTTCCAGCTTAGCTCCCCAGGTCTCTCAGGAGTAGTTTGGAGAGATGCTGGAGGCTGCCCAGGGAGGCTGTGGCTGCCTCCTCCCTGGAGGTGTCCAAGGCCAGGCTGGGTGAGCCCTTGAGCAGCCTGGGCTGTGGGAGGTGTCCTTGCCCATGGCAGGGGGGAGGTTGGGGTAGATGATTCTGAGGTCCCTTCCAACCTGAGTCGTTCTGTGGCTCTGTGAGAGGGGGCCCAGTGCTGGTGGGTGCGGGAGGATGGAGGGAAGGCTCCTCCCTGCCTCCTCCTCCCGCAGTTCCGGCAGCAGAACTCCCCCTGCCGCCCGGCTGCCGACCCAGAGTGTGACCTGCCCGAGGTCTGCAGCGGCTCCTCCGCCTCCTGCCCCCCTGACCTCTACCTGCAGGATGGGCACATCTGTGCGGGTGGCACCGGCTACTGCTACAAGGGACGCTGCCAGTCTCCAGAGCTGCAGTGCCAGAAGCTCTATGGGAGAGGTAACAGAGGCTGCTCTGGCGGCAGGGCTGCTGCCAGGAGGTGGCTGCGGCAGAGCCGATGCTCACATTGGTGAGACACTGGCACAGCTTGCCCAGGGAGGCTGTGGATGCCCCTTCCATGGAGGTGTTCAAGGCCAGGCTGGATGGGCAGCCTGGGCTGGTGGGAGATGTCCCTGCCCATGGGATGATCTTGAACTTTGCAGAGTCCAGGAATGCTCCCATGGCCTGCTACGAGGAGCTCAACAGCCAGAAGGACAGGTTTGGGCACTGCGGATTCCACCCCAGGAGGGGTTACCAGTCCTGTGCTTGGAGGTATGCTCTGGGCCAGGGCAGTTCTCTGCCTTAGGAGGAGAGGCTGAGAGCCCTGGGGCTGGTCAGTCTGGAGAGGAGCAGCCTGAGAGGAGATCTGAGCATGGTCACAGGTGTCTGGAGGGTGGGGGGCAAGAAGGGGCCAGGCTCTGTGCGGCGATGTCCTGTGGTAGGGTGAGAGGCAGTGGACACAAACTGGAACCAGAGGTCCCTTCCAATCCCTACCACTCTGTGTTTGTGTCTCTGTGTGCTCTGCACCCCGTGGACACTGTTTCTGCAGGGACCTCAGGTGTGGGAAGCTGGTCTGCACCTACCCCTCCAACCTTCCCTACCCCTCGGAGGCTGCTGCCGTGGCGTACGCCCGAGTGCGGCACCACCTCTGCATCTCCCTGCACTACCTGAACGTGTCAGCACAGAGAGACCCTCTGCTGGTCCCCCCAGGCACGAAGTGTGGCTCTGGAAAGGTGAGGAAACCTTTGCTGCTCATCTCATCTGCCAGGCAGAAATCACAGAACGCTGCAGGGGGTGGAAGGGACCTCCGGAGACCACCGAGTCCAACCCCCCTGCAGGGGCGCCCGGAGAGGGGCACGCAGGGACACATCCAGGTGGGGGCTGGAATGTCTGCAGAGACTCCACCACCTCCCTGGGCAGCCTCCCCAGGGCTCCATCACCCTTCAAGTCAAGGGGTGCCTCCTCATGCTCAGAAGAACTTCTGGTGTTCTCCTCTGTGCCACCCCTGACCCAAGCCTGGGCCCATGCTCCTGGTGGACACTGACCAGGCTGCAGAAGCCCTTGCTCCCTGGAGCAGGAGTGGCCATGGCATTTACACAGACGCCAACGGCAGAGGCTTGGCTCAGCTGGCACCGCTGGACGCCCCCCAGCCCCACGCTGCTCACTGCCCCCTTTTCAAAGCCCCCTGGGGGGCAGGGGGTGAATGTCACTGCGTGGGGACAGCAGCTGGATGGGCTGAGCGCTGCCGTGGCGCAGGCTGAGCTGGAGCTGTGGTGGTTTCTCCTAGCTGTGCATCAACAGCACTTGCCAGCCTCTGGCGGCCCTGGGGCAGGACTGTGCCAGCGCAGTGCAGTGCCACGGCCACGGCGTGAGTCACGGCGGGGGGCGCTGCCCAGGGCAGGGCAGGGGGGGTCCCGCTGCAGGAATTCACTGCAAACTTCCCCCCCCACCCCTGGGCTGTCCAGGTGTGCAACAACAGGGGGCAGTGCCACTGCCAGCCTGGCTGGCAGCCCCCCAACTGCCAGCGGAGGGACTCCAGGCTGCGGGGCAGCGGCGGCAGCCAGGAGGCAGCCGGTGGTTAGTGCCTGCAGCAGGGGTGGGCACAGGCGCCGGGCTGGGGTCCCACGGGGGGGGACCCCCTTGGGTGGCTGTGCCATGCCACTGCCCACCGAGCTGTCCCCTGCCAGGCTTCCTCCTGCTGCAAAAGCTGAAGGACACTAAGGTGATCTCAGCCCTGCTGGGCACCTTCCTCTTCCTCGCCATCGCCATCACCTTCGGCCTCTACCGCTGCTGCAGGCAGAAGCCCCCAGGCACGGAGGGGTAAGTGGGGTGGGGGTCCCGTGTGGGGGCCTGAGGGTGTGGGGTGGGGACGTGGTGTGCCCTTGGGAGGTGTGGGCCGGTCCCCGAGGGGGCGTGAGGTGCTGCCTGGGGCTGAGGCACTGCTCTGTCTCTGCAGCCCTGCAGCCAGGAGGGACACAAACCACGCAGGGACGGACCCCGGCCCGGGGCGGGGGCTGGGGCCGCGGCCTGCCTGCTAATAAAGCTGCTGCTTGGAGCCGGGGGCTGTGCCTCTGTCTGGGGGTGGCAGGGATGCAGCACAGCCACCTCAGCCCCTGCCCTCCACCCCTGCCCCAGCGAGGGGGCCACCATGTGGCCGGCAGTGCCCCCAGACCTGCCCCAAACAGCAGCGCCCCCAGACCTGTCCCCCCGGCAGTGCCCCCAGACCTGCCCCCCCCAGCAGTGCCCCCAGACCTGCCCCCCCAGCAGTGTCCCCCCCAGACCTGCCCCCCCAGCAGCGCCCCCAGACCTGCCCCCCCCAGCAGTGCCCCCAGACCTGCCCCCCCCAGCAGCGCCCCCAGACCTGCCCCCCCAGCAGTGCCCCCAGACCTGCCCCCCCAGCAGTGCCCCCAGACCTGCCCCCCCAGCAGTGTCCCCCTCAGACCTGCCCCCCCAGCAGTGCCCCCAGACCTGCCCCCCCCAGCAGCGCCCCCAGACCTGCCCCCCCAGCAGTGCCCCCAGACCTGCCCCCCCCAGCAGTGCCCCCAGACCTGCCCCCCCAGCAGTGTCCCCCTCAGACCTGCCCCCCCAGCAGTGCCCCCCTCAGACCAGCCCCCCCGGCAGTGCCCCCAGACCTGCCCCCCCAGCAGTGCCCCCAGAGCTGCCCCCCCCAGCAGTGCCCCCCGACCTGCCCCCCAGCAGTGCCCCCCTCAGACCTGTCCCCCCGGCAGTGCCCCCAGACCTGCCCCCCCCAGCAGTGCCCCCAGACCTGCCCCCCCAGCAGTGCCCCCCGACCTGCCCCCCAGCAGTGCCCCCCTCAGACCTGTCCCCCCGGCAGTGCCCCCAGACCTGCCCCCCCCCAGCAGTGCCCCCAGACCTGCCCCCCCAGCAGTGCCCCCAGACCTGCCCCCCCAGCAGTGCCCCCCTCAGACCTGTCCCCCCGGCAGTGCCCCCAGACCTGCCCCCCCCCAGCAGTGCCCCCAGACCTGCCCCCCCCCAGCAGTGCCCCCAGACCTGCCCCCCCAGCAGTGCCCCCCTCAGACCTGCCCCCCCCAGCAGCGCCCCCAGACCTGCCCCCCCAGCAGTGCCTCCCTCAGACCTGCCCCCCCAGCAGTGCCCCCAGACCTGCCCTCCATGGCAGTGCCCCCAGGCCTGCCCCCACAGACCTGCCCCCCCAGCAGTGCCCCCCTCAGACCTGCCCCCCCCAGCAGCGCCCCCAGCCCTGCCCCCCCAGCAGTGCCCCCAGTCTTGCCCCCCTGGCATCTCCATCCCTGTGCTGTTTCCCCCCAGGAATCCTCTCTCTTGGCTCTGCTCAGCTCCCTGCCAGGCCCCCGCTGGATGGGGAGGACCCACGGGGCTGGGCTGGGCACTCCACCACTGCCCTGGGCACCAGGGCCCGGCCTTGACAGCCCTCAAGGGGAAGAAATTGCTCTTCATGTCCAGCCTACAGCTCCCCTGGTGCAACTTGATGCCCCCTGGCAGCGGGGGGTGGTCCCACACAGTCTGATGGGAGCTGTGGGCAGCTCCCAGAGCCCCCAGCCCCCAGCTGCCCTGGGCCATGCCTGGTGCCCGTGGCTGTGGGTCCATGCTGTGTGTGGGGCTGTGCCCAGGCTGTGTGTGGGGCTGTGCCCAGGCTGTGTGTGGGGCTGTGCCCAGGCTCTGCAGCCTGCATCCAGACGTGGACAGTTCCCTGCTCCTGCACAGTTCCTGCCGAGCAAGCACAGCAGGCAGGGCATGGATTTGGCACTGCCAGGCTCCTGGGAAGCCCAGCTGCAGCCCCAGCACCCCTGAGCTGCCACCCACCCCGTGGCCACTTGGCTGCAGCCTCCCGTGGGAGCCCGGAGCATCCCTGCAGCTCCAAGGGGAGGTCCTGGGGGGAGCAAGGGAGCTTCCCCGAGCCTTCTGCCTAGGTGGATGCCCACAGGCATGGGGAGCAATGTTTGCTCCACAACGGGGCCTTATCAGCAACCTTTACCCGTGTTTGCCTGGCCCTCCAGCCAGCCCCTGGCTCCCCAGGACAAGGTCCGGCTGGCGGCGCTGGGCAGCGGCGCTGGCTCAGCACACAGCAGGAGCAGGGCAGCCACCCCCGCGGAGCTGTCCCAGCCCCGCAGCCAGCACCCCGTGATGGAGCCTGGTGCTGATGGCCCGGAGCAGACCTCGCTGCCGCTGGAGCTGAGCAGGTTCCAGCTCTCCGAGGAGTTCGGCTTCCTTCTTCCCCACCCGCTGGTAGGAGACGCCGTGCCGCCTGGGCGTGCTACAGGGGACAGGAACAGAGGGGCTGGTGAGCAGCTCCCTGAGGGGGCTGGCATCGAAGCGCACCCCGGGCAGGCTGCGGAGAGCAGTGAGGGAGGCAGCCCTGCTCCTTCGGCTTCCTTGCACGGGGGCTTAAGCTGCCCGCAGCACACGGCAGGGAGGGGGCAGCAGGAGGTCTGCAGGCCCCAGGCTGGCCTTGGCTTTGCTGGGGTTTGGGGGGAGCAGCCAGGCTGCAGATCTCCGGTGCAGAGAGCTCTGCCATCTCTCAGCGGGCTCTGGCTGCTCAGGGACAGGCAGGCCCTTGCCACCCTGCAGCCCGGGATTGCACGGGGGGGACGCGAGCTGTCACCTGCAAGGCTGGCTGGCTGCTGGGCTGGTGGAAGCTTCTCCCCTCCCCACAGCCCCAGAAAAACCTTGGACAAGGCCTGGCACAGCCCTCCCTGGGCTGCTTCTCGCCCAGCCCCACTGCCAGCTCTGCTGGCACCAGATTTGAGCCCTGCACGACCTCTGCTCCTGCCTCAGTGCTGAGCTCTGCTCGGGGAGCAGGGTGGGAGAAGATCCACAGCCTTGTGGCACTGTGAGCAGCCAGCCCCTGCACTAAGCCTCTGCCTCTCACCTCTCCCCAAGACAGAGCTGCCAGCAGCCTATGCTCCCTGGATGGAGATTGCCCAGGACCTGCCCCAGCTGATTGCCAGCCACCAGCTCCGCTCCCGAGTTCACCAGGTACCCCCCGGGGGTCTCAGCAGCCTCTGGAGCTCTCTCAAGCCTTGGGCTGACACAGCAGCGGCTGCAAAGCTGCAGCAGAGCCAAGTCCTCAGCGAGGACTCCCAGCCAGGATTAATTGCAAGCAGGAGCAAAGCCCCAAGGTCTGCGGCGACAGCTCCCAGGGCAGAGCCATGAGCACAGAGCGGGGCTGGGGCTCCGAGAGCAGCAGGTGGCGACAGGGGACACAAGGCCAAGCTCGATGGGGTCCTGAGCAACCTGCTCTGGTTGGAGCTGTCCCTGCTGCCTGCAGGGGGGTTGGACAAGGTGCCCTCTGAGGGTCCTCTCCAAGCCAATGCATCCTGTGAGCCGATGGCACGAGAGGCTTGGCTGATGCCAGCCATGCCCCATGCCAAGGAGCCTGGGCACTCCAGGAGCCCCCTCAGCTCAGCCCCTCAGGCACACAGGGCCCCAGCCATGCCCCATGCCAAGGAGCCTGGGCACTCCAGGAGCCCCCTCAGCTCAGCCCCTCAGGCACACAGGGCCCCAGCCATGCCCCATGCCAAGGAGCCTGGGCACTCCAGGAGCCCCCTCAGCTCAGCCCCTCAGGCACACAGGGCCCCAGCCATGCCCCATGCCAAGGAGCCTGGGCACTCCAGGAGCCCCCTCAGCTCAGCCCCTCAGGCACACAGGGCCCCAGCCATGCCCCATGCCAAGGAGCCTGGGCACTCCAGGAGCCCCCTCAGCTCAGCCCCTCAGGCACACAGGGCCCCAGCCATGCCCCATGCCAAGGAGCCTGGGCACTCCAGGAGCCCGCTCAGCTCAGCCCCTCAGGCACACAGGGATCAGCTGCTATGACGTGCAAGGAATCACAGAGTGGTAGGGGCTTGGGAGGGTCCTGGGCAAGGGCAGCAGAGGCACAGGGAGGGTCTTTCCTGGCTGGTGGGGCAGCCCCCAGTGCAGGGGCCCCTTGGCATTGCCCGTGGTGCCCCTTGCTCCCAAGGCTCTCCCTGGCAGATGCCGCAGCTGAGCACCCAGCAGCTCGGAGGGCACGAGGAGCTGCACTTGGCACACCTGGTGCTGAGCTTCATCACCATGGGCTACCTCTGGCAGGAGGGAGAGGAGGGCACTGTGAAGGTAAAAGCAACATGGGGCAGGTTCATCTGCTCCTTGGGGTCTGGGGGTTGGTGCAGCTCCTCTGGGACTCTGCCCATGGGAGCAAAGCCTCTTGCCTGAGGCTGGAGCAGGAGCCTGGCCCCTCCTGCCTGCTTGGGTGTCCACAACTGGGCACCTCCCAGCAGCCTGGCACCGTCCCCATCATCTGCTGCGCTCTGTGCCCGGCAGGTGCTGCCCCGAAACCTTGCTGTGCCCTTCTGGGAGGTGTCCCAGAGCCTCGGGCTGCCCCCCATCCTCAGCCATGCTGACTTCGTGCTGGCCAACTGGAGGAGGAGGAGCCCCAGCGGGTAAGGGACAGGCGGGGGGGGGGTGGGCAGCAGCCATGAGCCTGGGCAGCTCCTGCCCTGCCCTGCCCAGTGTGGACAAATGGTTCCCAAAGCACTCCTGGGGTCCTTAAAGCCGTCCCTGGGGACTGGCTCATGGAGGAGGTCTGGGGGAGGGTCTTGCTGGGCAGGGGGGAGCGATGCTTCCTGGGGCTGAGCCCCTCTGGGTGCATCCCCCCGGGGGCTGACACTGCCCCAGGAGCAATTCAAGCAAGCTCAGCTGCTCAGACAACTCCTAACGTCTCTCTTTCTCTCTCCTTCTCTTGTTGGCCATAACTGAAATGCCCTCAGGCCTCTGGAAATGGAGTAAGTATTTCAGCTGCTGATTTATTTCCTAGCAGCACTGCTTTTGTTTGCCTTGGCTTAGCACTCAGCACTGCAGGGCTCTGCTTAGGCTGAGCCTCCTCTCCTGCTGCATGAGCACAGCAGCAGCAGCTCAGTCGCTGGCACACGAATGCCGCTGCAACAGCAGCAAAGTGCTGAGCCCGGGGCTGAGCCCTGGCCTTGCTCTTGCCCAGGCCAGCCTGGCCCAACAAGTGCATGGGCAGGGTTTTGAGGGTCCCTCAGAACCAGAGCAGCCTCTCTCCCCTTGCTCACAGACTCACAGATTGCATCAGGTAGGAAGGGACCCTCCAAGGGCACCTTGCCCACTGCCCCTGCGGCCATCAGGGACACCTCCAGCTAGAGCAAGGCTGCCCAGGGCCACAGCAAGGCTCTTGAATGGCTCCAGGCATGGGACCTCACCACCAAACTGGGCAACCTGTCCCAGTGTTCCACCACTCTCATTGTGAAGAGCTCCTGGGGCTGGGTGCTGGGGTGTGGGGGAATGCCAAGCAAGCCCCCTGGCAGCCCCAGCACGCAGCTGCTTGTCCCTGCAGCAACCTGGACACCATCATCTCGCTGCCTGGAGGGGAGAGCCTGCGAGGCTTCATCCTGGTCACCTTCCTGGTGGAGAAGGCAGCTGTGCCTGGCATTAAGGTAGGCATTGCCTTGCCCTGCAGCTCTTTGCTTGCCCTGGAAGCACCCACAAGGTCTACCATCACCTGCCTGCTTGCTCACAGGCTGGGGGAGGGGCACGGCTGGCACGGGTGGCGGAGCCGCCGGGCACAGGCATCCTGACCTCCTCACTCTCCATCCTCTCTTCTCCTCTGGCAGGCCATCGTCCAGGCCACCCATGCCATCCTGCAGCAGGATGAGGAGAGCCTGCACAGAGCCCTGCAGCAGCTGGCAGAGGCCATCGGGGGCATGAGCCAGGCCTTGAAACGGATGCACGGTAACAGCCGCAGGGCGGCCCGGGGGCCCTGCCACGCTGCCCCCCTCAGCACGCCGGCTGCATGAGTGCCAGAGTGCTTCCCTGGGCCCACAGAGCAGCCCTGGAGTGATGCAGAGGGTGGAGGCAGGAGCAGCTCAGAGGAAGCTCAGCGCTCCCAGGGTGATGCCATGGGGCCTGGGCACCCACATGTGCCAGGGGTAAAAGCGCTGGGTGCCCTCCAGCCGTGCTGCTCACAGCGGTGCCCACTGGGGGAAGCCAACACCCTGATCCCTCCTGCAGGGATTCAGGGCCCTTGGCTGGGGCAGGGGGCAGTGGCACATGGGAGTGCCAGGGAGAGAGAGCTGCAGTCACATCTGTGCTCTGCCTTCCTCCTAGACCACGTGGATCCAGCAGTGTTCTACGCCGTGATCCGCATCTTCCTCTCGGGGTGAGTGCAGCACACTCCCCCCCAAAGCCAACCTGCCAGAAGCAGGAGCAGGGCATGAGCTGGGAAGGGGCAGCCCAGAGAGGGAACTGTGTCCTTGGGGTGGGGAAGGAGCCAGCACCATGTCCAGCAGCGGTGGCCCCAGGGGTGGCACAGTCCTGTGCCAGAGCTGCACGGCAAGGAGCATGGCAGAGGGCTGGGGTCTGCCTCCCACCCCCTGCTCTCCCTCCTGCACTTCAGCTCAGCCTGGCATGGGCTCTGCACTGCAACAGCCGTGGCTGTGCAGCAATGAATCATCCCTGCTCTTGGCCCCAGCAGCTTTGACAGCAGAAGTTGGAGTTCAGAAGATGAATTCCTCCTTGCACACTGCATGCACAAAGCTGCAAGAGGGCCTCCTACCCCTGCGCGGTCAGGAAACATCCAGAGCAAACCCCCTGCTGCTGCTCCACTCCAATCCCATTCATTAAAACACTCAGTCCCCCCTCAAACGCTGAAAGGCTCTCCCGGGCGAGGCAGAACCACGGCCACCAGAGCCCAGCACTGAGCTTTGCTGTGCCTCAGCTCCCCGGGGGGCTGTGAGCATCCCTCCTGCTCTGCTCCAGGCCTTCTCAGGAGCTTCTATTTCTGTTTCTCTTCAGCATATCTCAGCATTCCTAAATCAAAAGGCTCCACGAATCCTGCTTTGCTTTCTCTCATTTTGCCTATTTTTTATCCACACTGACCTTGTCTTGATGGTCATCAGCCTGGAAAAACATTGCCTCTTAAATTCCCTTCCACTTACAACAGCTTCCCACTAGTAAAGGTTACTATAAATACATCCCTGGGAGAGCTAAAAATACTCTGGGCTGTGCTCTTGGATCTATTTTCTCTGCAGCTCGTGCAGAATCTGCTCCAGCAGCCCAACAGCCTCAGCAGCCAGCCCCCAAAGCCCCATCAAATGCTGCATTCTTCAGAAGGTCAAGAGATATTTTTATGCCAGGCACATTTATCTCTCTGAGGCTCTGCCTCCTCTCCCCATCTGTGTGCCAGCATTTGTCCTTTTTTGCACAGGCAGAGCACGGAGCTGGGAGCTGGGAGGGAGCTAAGTGCACAGGGAGGGCACCAGAGCTGCCCCAGCCCTGGGCTGGCTGAGGATGAGCAGCTTGAGGAGAGCAGCTCCCAGGCTTGTCCTCTGCTGAGGCACCTAAAGGCAGGCTCTGCTGTGCCTCCTCTGGAGACATCAGCCCGAGAGGAAGGGGAACAGAGGAAAACCCAACGTGCAAGAGAGCTGGGGAGGGACTTGTGGCAAGGGCTGGGAGCGAGAGGACAAGAGGTGATGGCTTTGAGCTGGGAGAGGGGAGACTCAGACTGAACAGGAGGAGGAAATTCTTTAGAGTGAGGACTGGGAGCCACTGGCACAGGTTACCCAGGGAGGCTGTGGCTGCCCCCTCCCTGGAGGTGGTCAAACCCAGGCTGGATGAGGCCTTGAGCAGCCTGGGCTGGGGGGGGAGGTGTCCCTGCCCATGGCAGGGGGCTGGAACTTTAAGGAGGGTGGTCTTTAAGGTCCCTTCCACCCCAAACCATTCTGTAATGTTATGATTCCTCCCTACACCCACGGCCTTGGCACAGACCTTGGCACAGGGCTTGATTCCCAAGGTTAGCTCCTGTCTGAGGAGAGCTGACAAGGCTGAGCCGGGAGGAGGAGATCCATGGGCCAGGTCAGGAAGGCTTGCAAAGGTTTCAGCCAGCACAGGGTCTCTTCCCACATCCCCCCCCTGTCATCCCTCCCTGCCTGACCCTGTGTGTCCCCCTCAGCTGGAAGGACAACCCTGCCATGCCGGACGGGCTGATCTACGAAGGGGTAGCCGAGGAGCCCCTGGAGTACTCGGGCGGGAGCGCGGCGCAGAGCAGCACCCTGCACGCCTTCGACGAGCTGCTGGGCATCCAGCACAGCCAGCAGAGCTGTGAGTCACGCTCTGGGGCAAGCTGCCTGCCACAGAAGGCCCTGGGGGTGCTGCCTGACAGCGGCTGAACATGAGCCACTCTGTGCCCGGCTGGCCAAGAAGGCCACAGCAGCCTGGGCTGGGGCAGCAACGCTGTGGGCAGCAGGAGCGGGGCAGGGGTGGTGCCCCGGGGCTGGGCAGTGGGGAGGCCCCAGCTCCAGTGCTGAGCCTGCCTGGTTTGGCTCCTCCATACACTGAGCTTTGGGTGAGTCCTGCCCACAGCAGAAGGCACTTAGCAGAAATTAGCCAAGTGCTCTAAAAGCAAACCGGCCCAACAAAGGACCCCAAATAACCCCAAACCTGCAACTGACAGCAGGGGCTCAGCCCTGCCTGCCTGGGCGTTAGATGGCCCTAAGGAAGCCCTGACCTGCTCTGGGGCTTCTTTCTCAATGAACTGCAGGCAGTGGAGGCCAGGAGGCTGCAGGGTCTCTGGGTACCACCCCGAGGTCCTTGTGGAGCGCCCCAGCACCAGGGCTCCAGGCCGGCCTCTCTCTGAGCCCCTCCGGCTGCGCTGAGCCAGCTGCCCACCACTCATTCCTGCTTTGCTGGTGTCTTGCAGCTGCCTTCCTGCACAGGATGAGGGACTACATGCCCCCAGCCCACAGAGCCTTCGTGGAGGAGATCCAGCACGGGCCCTCCCTCAGGCAGCTGCTGCTGCGCTCGGGCTCCCCGCGGCTCCGCGCAGCCTTCAACCGCTGCGTCTCGGCCCTGGTGGACTTCAGGTCCTACCACATCGCCATTGTCACCAAGTACATCACCCTGGCTGCAGCCAAGGCCAGGCAGGCAGAGCTGGGGGCCAGGGCTGGCCCCGCCCTGGGGAAGCCTCCATCGGCGCTGGAGGCCAAGGGCACCGGCGGCTCCCACATCTTCCTCTTCCTGAAGAGCATCAGGGACAGCACCAGGGAAGGGCTGATCCCGGCCTGACCTGCCCAGAGGGGCTGCGAGGGACTGCTCAGGGGGTGCAGGAGACCAGAGGGCTCCAGTGTGTGTCTGCAGGGCCCCTGCCACAGCCCAGCCACCCACAGCCTCCTCCCAGCAGCACCCTTCCTGCTGGTGCACAGCTGGGACACAGGGAATGTGCTCCGGGCTAGAGAGAGGAGGGCACTGCTGCTGCTAGCCCCCGAAGGGCACACAGTGGGCAGCACCCTTGCGTGGCACCAGGCTGGGCACAGCATCCTTGCGTGGCACCAGGAGGGGCACAGCACCTTGGCCTAGCATCCTTCCCTGGCACCAGGAGGAGCACAGCATCCTCCCACAGAAGCTGTATGTGGGCAGCACCCCGGCACGGTGCCAGGCAGCGCCGTGCCCGCCCCTGCCTTGCTCCCCGTGCCCGTCAGCTTGCTGCCCGCACCTCCCGGGGTCGGGGCTGTGCCGGGGGCTGCGGGCGCGGTCCGGGCTCCGCGATTGGGCTTCCAGGGATAAATAAAACCAAGGTTCTCAAATCCAGCCCCGCTCTGTCCCCGGGCGGCCTATCGCGACAGCACTGCGCCTCCCCACCACGAGGTGGCGACAGAAACCTGCTTTTGGCTCCATTGCCTCTCCCTGGCAGCAGGGGGACTGCGGAGGGGGCAGCAGGGGGACTGCGGAGGGGGCGGCAGGGGGATTGCGGAGGGGGCGGCAGGGGACCTGCGGAGGGGGCGGCAGGGGAACTGCGGAGGGGGCGGCAGGGGACCTGCGGAGGGGGCGGCAGGGGGACTGCGGAGGGGGCCACAGGTTTCTGGAACACCTCCAGGCATGGGGACTCCACCACCTCCCTGGGCAGCCTGTGCCAGGCCCTGACCACTCCTGCAGCACAGAAATCTTCCCTCCTCTCCAACCCAAGCCTCCCCTGGCACAGCTTCAGGCTGTGTGCCAGGGGCAGAGCTGCAGCGCTGGGGCATGCCCAGGCTTCACTTTCTTCAGGCTGGAGGAGCAGCTCCCTGCTGGGGCAGGGAATGTGGAGATAGAGTTTGCTTGAGGGACCAGCAAGGGAAAACATCAGCTCAGACCAAGTCATGGTCCTCACCAGCTATCTGCAGCAGATCAACACCCAGCCTAGTGCTGGGCTCAGCCCAGGAGGTAACACAAAGGTTCCCACAACCCAGACACTGCAGCAGATGAAGCAAGGGCAGCAAGGAAGCCTCCCTGCAGCTCATCACAGCTGCCAGGGCTGCTGCCTGCTCCCTGGCATCACTCCCTGGCCTGGGGCTGTAGCACTGAGCTCTTCTCACCCCCACCGTGCCGGGGTGGGTGGGCAGAGCTTTGTGCCAAGAGCCAGGTGCCCCAAGATGCCCTTTCACAGCCAGAGCACCCCCAAATCCCTGGGAATCAGCATCTTGAGGGAAAGCAGGCCATATGGCTGGGTGTTTTGCTGGCACTGCCACCCGAGACAGGTTTCACACCCAATCAGTGTCTGGGTGCAAAAATAGCTCTGGCAGTGCCACCTCTCCTGCACCATCAGAGAGAGTCAAGGCCCTTTGAAATGAGGCTCCCTTCCCATGAGGGCAACAACACCACCACCAACAAAGGAGCCCTCGGCACACAGCAGCTTGAATTATTCAAGCTCCTTGCTAAGTTTTATTTTGTGCCCTCTTTTGAAAGGCAACTTCTTAAAACTGGGGCTTGGGAGGAGATGTCTTCAGTAAACAACCTCAGGGAAGGTGTCAGCACCTCTAAATCTCTGCCTGGCAGCCCTCCTTCCACTTCAGCTCCGTTTCTCAGCAGCTGCTGCATATTTGATGCAGGCAAGATCTCATCCTGCTGATTCTCTTGCTCTAACACATTTCAGACCATTTCAGGAAAGCAGCAAAACTTTGAGAGGGGGGGAAAAAAAAAGCCAACCCCAAACCAACCCAACCCAAACAGTTCAGCTAAAGGAAAAACACCACCAGGACTGGCAGGGAGCTGGTGCAGGCTGGCACTGCAGAGGGCACTCCCTGTGCAGTGTGATCAGGAGTGATGCTGGTGCTAGGAAGGGGTAAAAGGGCCCCAGCAGGGCTCTGTTCCTGCTGCAAGCCCTCCTGAAGCCCCAGGGTCCTTTCCCCACACCCTCTGCCCCTGCCTCAGGCCAGCAGAATCATAGAACCATGGAGCTGTTTGGGTTGGAAAAGGCTTCCAAGGTCATTGAGTCCAGCACCAGCTCAGCACCGCCACAGCCACCAAACCATGGCCCCAGGTGCCATGGCCACAGGTTCCTTGAACACCTCCAGGCATGGGGACTCCACCACCTCCCTGGGCAGCCTCTGCCAGTCCCTGACCACTCCTGCAGCAAAGAAATTTTCCCCAACATCCAACCTAAGCCTCCCGTGGCACAACTCCAGGCCATTTCCTCTCCTTCTATCCCCTGAGCCTATGGAGAAGAATCCAACCCCACCCCACCCCCAGCTCCAGCCTCCTCTGCTCCAGACTGAACACTCCCAAGGAAGGATGGATTCATGGTGCCCAGGAGAGAAAAGGGGACCTGGGAAAGCAGAAGAGATGCTGGAGGGCTCTGGAGAGCCAAGAGGTGCCCTGCCTTGATGGGCACACAGCCCTGCCTTGGTGGGCACACAGCCCTGCTTTGGTGGGCACACAACCCTGCATTGGTGGGCACACAGCCCTGCATTGATGGGCACACAACCCTGCCTTGGTGGACACACAGCCCTGCCTTGATGGGCACACAACCCTGCTTTGGTGGGCACATAACCTTGCTTTGGTGGGCACACAGCCCTGCATTGATGGGCACACAACCCTGCCTTGGTGGACACACAGCCCTGCTTTTGGTGGGCACACAGCCCTGCCTTGATGGGCACACAACCCTGCTTTGGTGGGCACACAACCCTGCATTGATGGGCACACAGCCCTGCCTTGGTGGGCACACAACCCTGCTTTGGTGGGCACACAACCCTACATTGATGGGCACACAGCCCTGCCTTGGTGGGCACACAGCCCTGCTTTGGTGGGCACATAACCCTGCCTTGGTGGGCACACAACCCTGCATTGATGGGTACACAGCCCTGCCTTGGTGGGCACACAGCCCTGCCTTGGTGGGCACACAGCCCTGCTTTGGTGGGCACACAACCCTGCATTGATGGGCACACAGCCCTGCATTGATGGGCACACAGCCCTGCTTTGGTGGGCACACAACCCTGCATTGATGGGCACACAGCACTGCCTTGGTGGGCACACAACCCTGCCTTGGTGGGCACACAGCCCTGCTTTGGTGGGCACACAGCCCTGCCTTGGTGGGCACACAGCCCTTCAGCACACAGCTTTCAGGGGATGAAGGAGGTGCCCCAAAAGCTGCACAGAACCAGGCAGCCCATGGCATCGCCAGGGTGGCACAGGGCACAGCGAGCGCTCCCCACGCCTGAGGTCCCTCTTACCAAACGCTCTGGGAGTGGCTCAGGCATGAATCAGCTTCAGCTCCTTTAAGTTTGGCTTCAGGGAGGCTGCTGGCACAGTCCCAGCAGCCAGGCAGGAGGCATGGTGATGCTCAGACCCTCCCCATCGCCCGTGCTGGCAGGCCGGGACAGGAGCTTTGATTTCTCTCTGTTTCCAAAGCTCTGCTGGCTGCTGCTGCTGACAGGAGGCAGACATGGGAGGTCTCAGGTGGCAGCACGCTGCAGGGAAATAATCGATGCCTGCACCTCAGAATGCCTCAGCCTGGCTGGGAACAGCACCGGGCCTGGCAGTGCTCTGGGGCGCTGCCAGCAGGAGCCGCGCTGCAAGGCGCTGCCCACAGCCACACAGCACCACAGGCCCTGCTCCGGGCTGGGGGATGCATTCTGGCAGGCTCTGGGGGGGACACGTGGGGTGGCACAGCCCTTCTGAACTGCTGAAAGATTGCTGTGCCACAGGCACTGCCAGACCTGCCTGGGACAACCAGGCCTGAGCTCAGCTGGTTCCTGAGCAGGGCACCCCCAGACACCTGCAGCAGAGCTCAGCTGGTTCCTGAGCAGGGGACCCCCAGACACCTGCAGCAGAGCTCAGCTGGTTCCTGAGCAGGGCACCCCCAGACACCTGCAGCAGAGCTCAGCTGGTTCCTGAGTAGGGGACACCTGCAGCAGAGCTCAGCTGGTTCCTGAGCAGGGCACCCCCAGACACCTGCAGCAGAGCTCAGCTGGTTCCTGAGCAGGGCACCCCCAGACACCTGCAGCAGAGCTCAGCTGGTTCCTGAGCAGGGCACCCCCAGACACCTGCAGCAGAGCTCAGCTGGTTCCTGAGCAGGGGACCCCCAGACAGCTGCAGCAGAGCTCAGCTGGTTCCTGAGCAGGGCACCCCCAGACAACTGCAGCAGAGCTTAGCTGGTTCCTGAGCAGGGCACCCCCAGACACCTTCAGCAGAGCTCAGCTGGTTCCTGAGCAGGGGACCCCCAGACACCTTCAGCAGAGCTCAGCTGGTTCCTGAGCAGGGCACCCCCAGACACCTGCAGCAGAGCTTAGCTGGTTCCTGAGCAGGGGACCCCCAGACACCTTCAGCAGAGCTCAGCTGGTTCCTGAGCAGGGGACCCCCAGACACCTTCAGCAGAGCTTAGCTGGTTCCTGAGCAGGGGACCCCCAGACACCTGCAGCAGAGCTTAGCTGGTTCCTGAGCAGGGCACCCCCAGACACCTGCAGCAGAGCTCAGCTGGTTCCTGAGCAGGGGACCCCCAGACACCTGCAGCAGAGCTCAGCTGGTTCCTGAGCAGGGGACCCCCAGACACCTGCAGCAGAGCTCAGCTGGTTCCTGAGCAGGGGACCCCCAGACACCTGCAGCAGAGCTCAGCTGGTTCCTGAGCAGGGGACCCCCAGACACCTGCAGCAGAGCTCAGCTGGTTCCTGAGCAGGGGACCCCCAGACACCTGCAGCAGAGCTCAGCTGGTTCCTGAGCAGGGGACCCCCAGACACCTGCAGCAGAGCTCAGCTGGTTCCTGAGCAGGGCACCCCCAGACACCTGCAGCAGAGCTCAGCTGGTTCCTGAGCAGGGGACCCCCAGACACCTGCAGCAGAGCTCAGCTGGTTCCTGAGCAGGGGACCCCCAGACACCTGCAGCAGAGCTCAGCTGGTTCCTGAGCAGGATTTTGCAGCATCTCCCTGGCCAGCAGCATCTCCTGGGGCAGCTGGGAGCTGATGCACACCCGGGAGGGCTGTCACAGCCCTCAGCCACAAGCAGCCCAGCAGCTCCAGCCCCGGACTAGCACCACCCTCAGGGAAAACTCTCTCTATCACTGCAAACAGAGGCCCTGCCCCGCAGCTCTGATGACTGCAGCTTTCCATTGCCGCCTACGGCTCGGGAGCCGCCCGGCCGCGGCACTCCCAGCGCGGCTCTGGGGGCTCCACCTTCTCAACCCCTCCTCAACCCCTCCTCAACCTCTTTTGTTACTATTTTCACCATCGAGTCCGAGGCTCTGAGCCATGTGGTGGAGAAGGAAGCCCCCTGGGAAGGAGACCCTGCCCCGGGACACTCTAGATGCCATCAAACTTCTCAGGAGCTCCGTGGGCTGCCCTTGGCTCCTGAGGCGTCCACACAAAGAGCTGCCCAAGAGCCACCTCTCCCTCTGCAGCCCGGGCAAGCCTCTTTTGTACCTAATGACAAAATCCCCCTCCTGCTCTGCAGGGGCTGTCCCCAGACCCAGCTCAGCCTCTGCCCTCCTGCTGCAGCCAAGCTCAGCACCTAGGGTGCACAGAAGCGTTTCCAGCTCTCAGCTGCAGCTCGCAGCAGCACCCAGGGAAGGTGCCCTGGCTGCAGGCCCCCAGCAGCGCCCAGCACCCCATCCCTGTCGCCCTGCCTGCTCCCTGGTGTGGTCCCCAGCCCGCCCTGCCCGCGCCCTGCTGCCGCTGCCGTGCCCTGCTGCCGTGCCCTGCTGCCGGTGCCGTGCCCTGCTGCCGTGCCCTGCTGCCGGGCCCTGCTGCCGGTGCCGTGCCCTGCTGCCGGTGCCGTGCCCTGCTGCCGTGCCCTGCTGCCGCTGCCGTGCCCTGCTGCCGCTGCCGTGCCCTGCTGCCGCTGCCGTGCCCTGCTGCCGTGCCCTGCTGCCGGTGCCGTGCCCTGCTGCCGGTGCCGTGCCCTGCTGCCGTGCCCTGCTGCCGCTGCCGTGCCCTGCTGCCGTGCCCTGCTGTCGGTGCCGTGCCCTGCTGCCGCTGCCGTGCCCTGCTGCCGCTGCCGTGCCCTGCTGCCGGTGCCGTGCCCTGCTGCCGCTGCCGTGCCCTGCTGCCGTGCCCTGCTGTCGGTGCCGTGCCCTGCTGCCGCTGCCGTGCCCTGCTGCCGCTGCCGTGCCCTGCTGCCGGTGCCGTGCCCAGCCCGCGGCCGCCAGCCCACCCACGCCGCTTGCTCAGACTTTCCGTCCTGCTCCTCGATTGCTTCAGCCTCTGGTTCCCTGCTCCTCCGGCCCGGGTCTCACCCGGGTCACCTTCCAGCACTGAGACGCCTGCGGGCACTGCCGGCTGCCGGCCGGCGCTGGGCTGCCGGCGCTGCTCCCCAGGGCCCCGGGGCAGACACGGCCAAGTGCTCTGCTGCGGCTCCCGCTGCTGCTTTTGTCCTCCTGAATATCTGAAATCGAACAAGAGCACAAACATTTGGATTCCAGACACTTCCCAGCCCCGACCCTGTTTATCATACTTGGCTGTGCTCCTGGCAGCAGGGCCAGAGGAGGCTCTGAACGATTCCAGTTATTTAACATGCTGCCTGCAGATCAATCTCCCTCTCCCCTCCAGCCACAGGTTTCCCTTTGTGGTTTGCTGCACACTTATTATGTCCATCAATAGCCAGCTAATTAAAATCCCCCCATTACCCAGGGCCTGGCTGCCTTATGAGCTCCTCAGAAGCTATAAAATGTTTCATAATCAACCTTCCTTAAGTGCCCAGGAGGTCTGAAGCCCCATCTCAGGATGCCCTGGCTGCCGTCAGAGCCCTGCAGGTCCCATCCCAGCCATTGCCTGCTCCAGCCTGAAGCGTGGCTGCTGCTGCCCCCCACGTGCTCTGTTCTGTGCCAGGATTGCTCAGGTCTGTGCCAGGATTGCTCAGAGCAGCGATGGTGTCCCTGTGCTGGGCACTGGTGAGGCCACACCTCGAGTGCTGGGGTCAGTTCTGGGCACCTCACTCCAGGAAGGACATTGAGGGGCTGGAGCAGCTCCAGAGAAGAGCAATGAAGCTGGGGAAGGGTCTGGAGGACAGAGCTGGTGAGGAGCAGCTGAGGGAGCCGGAGAAGAGGAGGCTGAGGGAGACCTCCTTGCTCTCTACAGCTCCCTGAGAGGAGGCTGCAGTGAGGACAGAACTGCAGACACTTCCTTGCCAGCGCTGCCATTTGCCCAAGACCTGCTGGTGCCTTGGGTGCATGCCCAGAGCACCCTGTCCCTCTGGCACTCGATGGGCAGAGGCACAAGATGGGCAGAGGGCTTCAGCAGTGCCTTGGCAGGAGGGGCAGCAGCCCAGGCAGGGCTAAAGGACGTGACTCAGGCGGGACAAAAAAGTGCTCCTGGCAGCACAGGAGGAGAAGGGAGCTGCTGAGTGCCAGGGGAGGCAGGGGCAGCCTGGCAAGTCATCACCACAGGGCTGCTGAGCACGGGGCTGGGCTGGCCTTGGCCACCGGCACCGCGGGGCTGGGGACGCTCCGGACGCGGAGCCCCGAGGCAGCCACTGATGTGCTGCCAGCATTGTCTCGGCTCTGCAGCTTGCATCATCCTGTCCTACCGGCAATTCTCTTTCTCCAGGTGTCCCTGGGACCTGCCCACCAGCCCCACCAGCCCCTCTGGCAGGGAAGGGATGGGTTTGTTTCTGCTCCCCCTGTGACCTCCAGCCAGGCTCTGGGGTTTTCCTGTGCTTTAGCTTTTGATCACATTTAGAACTGGTTTAGACCAGGCACAAGGATCCCTCTCCTGCTCTGCTCCCCTCCAGCCATGCAGGCTGCATGCCCACTCTCCATCACCAGCCAGCTGGGGGGACACCCAGAGGGACCTCTGGGGAGGAAACCCCTTGGGACTGCGAGCACTGCCTGCTCCTCTGGAGCAGAGATCCTGTCAATGTTTGCAGATATCTGCAGGGTGGGTGTCAAGAAGCAGGGGCCAGGCTCTGTTCAGTGGTGTCCTGTGACACAAACCCACACAAACTGGAGCCCAGGAGGCTCTACCTCGACAGGAGGAGAAACTTCTTTGTGTGAGGGTGCTGAGCCCTGCAGCAGGCTGCCCGGGGAGGCTGTGGAGGCTTTCTCCAGAGACTTTCAACCCCCTCCTGGAGATGTTCCTCTGTGACCTGCCCTGAGTGATTCTGCTTTGGCAGGGGGCTGGGACTGGATGGTCTCCAGAGGTCCCTTCCAGCCTCTACCATTCCAAGGGCTTCCTCCCCAGCCCTGATGCAGAGCCAGGGTTCATCGACCCTCGCTCTGCTGCTGCTGTTTGGCAATAGAAGGAAACAAGAGACCAAAACATGAAGATAAAAGCAGCTTTGATGGGGCAAGCAGAGTTTGTCAACAAGCCAAAGGCAGGTCCTGACAAAGGTCTCTGACCTGCTTTCAGGTTTGTGAAGATCCCAGAGCCTGCAGCAGCAGTGCCTGCAGCCCTGTGCCCAGCCCTGCCAGCTGCTCCAGCGTCTCCCTGGGCAGAGTGCTGTGGGTTTCTGGGACACTTCCCTGCTCATCAGGTGTCCAGCAGAGACACAGAGCATGGCAGGACATGGGACTGGGTCAGCAGCTTTAGGACACCCCCCCAAATGAAGGGGTAACATCATGACCCCCCCTGCCCTGCAGCGAAAGTACATCACCAGCTGGAAACAGCTTTTAGTGCCTAGGAACAGCAGCAGGAAACAGAATCACAGAGCCACAGAGCCTCAGAACCACAAAGCCATAGAGCCACAGAGCCACAAAAACACAGAGCCACAGAAACACAGAGCCACAGAGCCACAGAGCCTCAGAACCACAAAGCCATAGAGCCACAGAGCCACAAAAACACAGAGCCACAGAGGCACAGAGCCACAGAACCACAAAGCCACAGAGCCACAGAACCACAAAGCCACAGAGCCACAGAACCACAGAACCATAGAGCCACAGAGCCACAGAGCCACAGAGCCACAGAACCACAGAGCCACAGAGCCACAGAGGCACAGAACCACAGAGGCACAGAGCCTCAGAGCCTCAGAGCCACAGAGCCACAGAGCCACAGACACACAGAGCCACAGAGCCACAGAAACACAGAGGCACAGAACCACAGAGGCACAGAGCCACAAAAACACAGAAACACAGAACCACAGAGCCACAGAGCCACAGAGCCACAGACACACAGAGCCACAGAGCCACAGAAACACAGAACCACAGAGCCACAGAGCCACAGAACCACAAAGCCACAGAGCCACAGAACCACAGAGCCACAGAGCCACAGAACCACAGAGCCTCAGAGCCACAGAACCACAGAGCCACAGAGCCACAGAACCACAGAGCCACAGAGCCACAGAACCACAAAGCCACAGAGCCACAGAACCACAGAGCCTCAGAGCCTCAGAGCCACAGAGCCACAGAGCCACAGAAACACAGAGCCACAGAAACACAGAGGCACAGAGCCACAGAGCCACAGAACCACAAAGCCACAGAACCACAGAACCACAGAGGCACAGAGCCACAGAACCACAGAGCCTCAGAGCCACAGAACCACAGAACCACAGAACTACAGAGGCACAGAGCCACAGAACCACAGAACCATAGAGCCACAGAGCCACAGAACCACAGAGCCACAGAGACACAGAAACACAGAGACACAGAGACACAGAGACACAGAGACACAGAGACACAGAGCCACAGGGCCACAGAGTCACAGAGCCTCAGAGCCACAGAGGCACAGAATCTATTTGGCTGGGATTGACCTTCAAGACCATCCAGCCCAGCCCTCAACCCAGCAGCAGTGGCCTCGATTCCCCACTCTGGACATCCTTAATGGGATGAAGGGAGCAGATGTGGTCCCTGTGCACCTGGGGAAGGGCAGCTGTGGGTTCCCTGTCCTGTTCCCCCTGCCAGCCTGCTTGGCTCTGCTGCCCTTGCACCCACAGCCAGAGCAGCTCCTGGGCTGGCAGAGCAGCTCCTGGGCTGGCAGAGCAGCCAGGAGGGGCGGTGGTAGAGCCCCCAGGCTTGGAGCAGGAGCTGCCTGGGGCTGGGGTTGCCTTCTGTGCTGCCTTGCAGAGGAGCACAGCAGGTGCCTGCTTTATGACAACGTGCTACAGCCATTTGAATAACAAATACCAGGCAGAAAGTGCATTGTGATGAGCTGTGAGGCTCCCAAGAAATAAATCATGGCTGCTCTGTGCATGGATGAACACCCAGGGAATGGCTCTCACCCAGCTGGTGCTGCCTGGAGTGTCTGACACCAGGATCTGCAGCAGACCAGCAGCCCCTTCCTCTGGCCTGCTTCTTCCTGTGGCTCTGCTGGACTCCCAAGGTCAGACTCCAGGGGGTGATGCTGGGGGGGGGCAGACCCCCACTCCTGCAGACCTTTTCTTATGAGCACACCTGTGCCATGCTCGAGTCCTGGGCTCACTTTTGGGCCTCTCACTCCAAGAAGGACACTGAGGGGCTGGAGTGTGGCCAGGGAAGGGCAACAAAGCTGGGGGAGGGTCTGGAGAAGAGGGCTGGGGAGGAGCAGCTGAGGAGCTAGGGGTGTTGAGCCTGGGGAAGAAAAGGCTGAGGGAGACCTCCTTGCTCTCTGCAGCTCCCTGAGAGGGGGCTGGAGCCGGGGTGGGGGTTGGGCTCTGCTCCCTAGCATCAGGTGAGCAAATGGCCTGAACTGTGCCAGGGAAGGCTTAGGTTGGAGGGGAAGAAAAATGCCTTTGCTGCAGGAGTGCTCAGGGCTTGGCAGAGGCTGCCAGGGAGGTGGTGGAGTGCCTGGAGGGGTCCAAGCAAGCTGTGGCCGTGGCACCTGGGGCCAGGGTTTGGTGGCCACGGTGGGGCTGGGCTGGATGCTCCTGGAGGCCTTTCCCAACCCAAACAACTCTGTGATCCTGTGAAAAAAACAAAGGCATCCCAGGAAGGGGAAGCAGTGGAGGCAGTGCTGTCATGGCAGTGAGAGGCTGGCTCCTGCTGGGCTCTGCTGCCAATCTGCTCTCTGGTTACTGCAGGCAAGAGCAGCAGGAAGCCTCCCCAGCCGCACTGGTGCTGCTCGGGGGTTTCTCTCATCCATCCATCCATCCATCCATCCATCCATCCATCCATCCATCCATCCATCAATCATGCCTGGCCTCAGCCATTTTTATCCTGCCACAAATGGAAAATATTTCCCTCCTTTCATTTCTACTGATCAAAGACATTTCCCCAAGAGAGAGGACCCCCTGGCCCCTGGGGAGGAGAAGACATCCCTGAGGAAACTGTTTCCCTGAGGAGCCCCAGGGCAGCAGGGGGCCCCAGGAGCAGACAGGCAGGCTGGGGCAGGGCTGGGCATGGCCAGGGCCTGCCAGCAAAGCCAGGCAGAGCTTTTGTACCCAACCAATTGCCTGAACAAAAGCTGGGGGTTTGCCCCCATGCTGGCCACACACAGCACCTGGGAGACAGGCTGGCTCAGGGGTGGATGGTGGCATGAGGGCAAGGGACATTGGTCACCCCACTGAGCACCCCTCCCTGGGGCAGCTCCCTTCCCTTCCCTTCCCTTCCCTTCCCTTCCCTTCCCTTCCCTTCCCTTCCCTTCCCTTCCCTTCCCTTCCCTTCCCTTCCCTTCCCTTCCCTTCCCTTCCCTTCCCTTCCCTTCCCTTCCCTTCCCTTCCCTTCCCTTCCCTTCCCTTCCCTTCCCTTCCCTTCCCTTCCCTTCCCTTCCCTTCCCTTCCCTTCCCTTCCCTTCCCTTCCCTTCCCTTCCCTTCCCTTCCCTTCCCTTCCCTTCCCTTCCCTTCCCTTCCCTTCCCTTCCCTTCCGGCCTCCCCCAGGCTGGTGGGTGCAGCCCTGCCTGCCAGGGGGGCAGGCAGCATCCCCTCTGTGCATCCAGCTCATGGAATCACAGCAGGGGTTGGGTTGGAGAGGACCTCAAAGCTCATCCAGTGCCAGCCCCCTGCCACGGGCAGGGACACCTCCCCCAGCCCAGGCTGCTCAGGGCCTCATCCAGCCCGGCCTGGAACCCTGCAGGCAGGAGGCAGCCACAGCCTCCCTGGGCAGCCTGTGCCAGGCTCTCCCACCCTCACTCTCCATTCCTTGCCCATCTCCAGTCTCAGTCTCCCCTCCCCCAGCTCAGAGCCATTGCTCTGTGCCTACAAGCCCCTGTCCAAAGCCCCTCTCCAGCAGCTCCTCTCTTCCCTGGCTGCTGCTGCAGTGCCTGGGGAAGGGCAGGGCTTTGGGGCCAGATTTCTGCTGGGTTTTGTTTACTTCCTCTGTTAAGATTTGCCTAAAGAGCTGTGGGAAATGCTCCTCCTGTGGAGCTCCTGGTGGTCAGAGCTGAGTCAGCTCCCTGCCAGGAGCAGGCTCCTGCAGCCCAGCTCGGTGGCCAGCTCGGGCTGACGTCAGCCCCAGGCCGTTTCCCCGGGGGCAAGGTGGCAGAGCCGTGCTCCTGCCCCACGTCAGCACAGCCTGCACAGGGCCCCCAGTGCATCAGCAGCTCCTCCAGCCCCTCCTGCACGGAGCTGGCCGAGGTTTGGCCACCATCCCAGCAGCGACCGGTGACTGAAGCAGCAGCGGTGACCGCCCCCAGCCGTGACGGCAGCCAGACCTTGAGTCAGCAGCCACAGGCTCCAGAACCTGGAGCTCTGGAGAGCTGTCAAACAGAGAGGGACCTGGGGGTGCTGATTGACACCCGCCTAAACATGAGCCAGCAGTGTGCCCAGGTGGCCAAGAGGGCCAATGGCATCCTGGCCTGTATTAGGAATAGTGTGGCCAGCAGGAGCAGGGAGGTCATTGTGCCCTGTACTCTGCATTGGTTAGGCCACACCTTGAGTCCTGTGTCCAGTTCTGGGCCCCTCAGTTTAGGAAGGACATCGAGTCACTTGAAGGTGTCCAGAGAAGGGCAACAAGGCTGGGGAGAGGCCTTGAGCACAGCCCTGTGAGGAGAGGCTGAGGGAGCTGGGGTTGCTTAGCCTGGAGAAGAGAAGGATCAGAGGTGACCTCATTGCCCTCTACAACTACCTGAAAGGTGGTTGTAGACAGGAGGGGGTTGGTCTCTTCTCCCAGGCAACCAGCACCAGAACAAGGGGACACAGTCTCAAGCTGTGCCAGGGGAGGTTTAGACTCGAGGTGAGGAAAAAGTTCTTCACTGAGCGAGTCGTTCGTCATTGGGATGTGCTGCCCAGGGAGGTGGTGGAGTCACCGTCCCTGGAGGTGTTCAAGGGGAGACTGGACGTGGCACTTGGTGCCATGGTCTAGTCGTGAGGTCTGTTGGAACAGGTTGGACTTGATGATCCTTGGGGTCTCTTCCAGCCTTGGTTATACTGTGAGACTGTTATACTGTGAACCCTGGGGCCATGGCGCCTGGGGCCATGCTTAGGTGGCCATGGTGGGCTTCAGCTGCTGGTTGGGCTGCATGAGCTTGGAGGCCTTTCCCAACCAAAGCAGCTCTATGACTCTAGGATCCCAGTTGCCTCTTCTCTGCCCGCCACAGGGGCAGGATCTGCTCCACCCTCCCATCCCTCACTGCTCAGCTTTTGCTCCTTCACGCTTCTGTGGAGCAAAAATGAGCAGCTTGGAGCACTGCAGACACTGAGGAGGATTCAGATCAGAGCCCCCCCAGGTTCCCATCCCTAGGCACAGCCACCAGCATCACCTCCTGCCCCTCTCCCTCCCCTCCCACATGAAGCCCAGTCACAGAATCACAGAATGGTAGAGGTTGGAAGGGACCTCTGGAGGTCATCGAGTCCGGCCCCTGCCAGAGCATCACATCCAGGTGGGGCTGGAATGTCTGCAGCGATGGAGACTCCACCACCTCTCTGGGCAGCCTGCTCCAGGCCTCCAGCAGCCCTAAAGATCTCCTCCTCATGTCTAGACGGAGCTTCTGATGTCAGATGGAGCTTCTGATGTCAGATGGAGCTTCTGATGTCTAACGAACTTGCAGCTCTGCACTGGTTCTCTTTGGCTGGGACTGCCTGGCTCTGCCTGGCTCTGCCTGGCTCAATAACCCAACTCAGAGAGCCATAAAGCAGTGCTGAGCTCTGCAGGGACTCAAGGGCAGATGTGGAGGACAAGAGAAGGTTTCCTTGTAAACAAGGCATCGGGCACTTGGAGCAGGGCGGCCTGAGGGCTGGGCAACACCCAGAAGGCTTCGCTGCAGGAGATAAGCAGGAGCAGGTCTGAGAGCAGAGCTCTGAGGGCTGATGCTCAGGAAGCCTGGAACAGGTCCATGTCCTGCTGTGCTCTGTGCTTTGGTGGTGGTGAGGTCTTCCTAGCTCCAGCTCTGCCTGGCACGGAGCTCAACTGGGACAGGTGACGCCAGCCTGTGCCCAGCCTGTGCCCAGCCTGTGCCCCACCTGTGCCCCAGAGATAGGCTTTACAGCCCCAGATTGCTGCTGGGAGGGGAGCTGACGTCTGTGCTGCCACCACGGCTGGCTGGGGCCAGCAGCTCCTGCCAGGAGTTCAGCTCCTTGCCACAGAGGCTCTGGGGACAGCCTGAGCCTGGCTCTGGTGACTGCACAGGTCCCCAAACCATGCCTGGCCCCCAGACAGCAGGGGCATGGCCAGCCCCTGGGGCAAGCAGCAGCAGGACCTCAGCATGCCAAACCCACCCCCAAAAAGCTGTAGGCAGCCACCAGCCCCTGCAGCTTGGCCACCACTGCTGTGGGCAGAGCTCAGGCAGGGTGCAGGCAGAGTCCTGCAGGGCCTGAGGCTGCAGAGCCACCCTGGTGAAGGCACTGGTGATAGGCAACTGCTTTTCTAGCACTGTGCCTCGGAGGTGTGAGGGACTGCTCACTGCCCATGTCCCTGAGCTGGCAAAGAGCCTTACTGCTGCCCAGCTGATGCCTCATAGCAGCAGATGCAGCTCACAAGCAGATTCCAGGCTGAGCACACTGGAGTGGAGCTGCCTGGACATTTGCACCAGGACCACAGAACTGTTTGGGTTGGAAGAGACCTTCCAGACCAGCACCACCAAGCCACACCACAGCCACTAAAAAATGGCCCCAAGTGCCATGGCCACAGGTTACCTGAACACCTCAAGGGATGCTGTACCAGCAGGGATGCTGCACTGGTACCAGCAGGGATGCTGCACTGGTACCTGCAGGGATGCTGCACTGGTACCTGCAGGGATGTTGTACTGGTGTAGGGACGCTGTACTGGTGTCAGCAGGGATGCTGTACTGGTACCTGCAGGGATGCTGTACTGGTACCAGCAGGGATGCTGTACTGGTGTAGGGATGCTGTACTGGTGTCAGCAGGGATGCTGTACTGGTACCTGCAGGGATGCTGTACTGGTACCTGCAGGGATGCTGTACTGGTACCTGCAGGGATGTTGTACTGGTACCAGCAGGGATGCTGTACTGGTACCAGCAGGGATGCTGTACTGGTACCTGCAGGGATGCTGTACTGGTGTAGGGATGCTGTACTGGTGTCAGCAGGGATGCTGTACTGGTGTCAGCAGGGATGCTGTACTGGTACCTGCAGGGATGCTGTACTGGTGTAGGGATGCTGTACTGGTGTCAGCAGGGATGCTGTACTGGTGTCAGCAGGGATGCTGTACTGGTGCCAGCAGGGATGTTGTACTGGTGCAGGGATGCTGTACTGGTTCAGGGATGCTGTACTGGTGCAGGGATGCTGTACTGGTACCAGCAGGGATGCTGTACTGGTGTCAGCAGGGATGCTGTACTGGTGTCAGCAGGGATGCTGTACTGGTTCAGGGATGCTGTACTGGTGCCAGCAGGGATGTTGTACTGGTACCTGCAGGGATGCTGTACTGGTTCAGGGATGCTGTACTGGTTCAGGGATGCTGTACTGGTGCCAGCAGGGATGCTGTACTGGTACCAGCAGGGATGTTGTACTGGTACCTGCAGGGATGCTGTACTGGTTCAGGGATGCTGTACTGGTACCAGCAGGGATGCTGTACTGGTTCAGGGATGCTGTACTGGTGCAGGGATGCTGTACTGGTTCAGGGATGCTGTACTGGTGCAGGGATGCTGTACTGGTACCAGCAGGGATGCTGTACTGGTTCAGGGATGCTGTACTGGTGCAGGGATGCTGTACTGGTACCAGCAGGGATGCTGTACTGGTTCAGGGATGCTGTACTGGTGCAGGGATGCTGTACTGGTGCCAGCAGGGATGCTGTACTGGTTCAGGGATGCTGTACTGGTGCAGGGATGCTGTACTGGTTCAGGGATGCTGTACTGGTGCAGGGATGCTGTACTGGTTCAGGGATGCTGTACTGGTGCAGGGATGCTGTACTGGTACCAGCAGGGATGCTGTACTGGTGCCAGCAGGGATGTTGTACTGGTACCTGCAGGGATGCTGTACTGGTTCAGGGATGCTGTACTGGTTCAGGGATGCTGTACTGGTGCCAGCAGGGATGCTGTACTGGTACCAGCAGGGATGCTGTACTGGTGTAGGGATGCTGTACTGGTGCAGGGATGCTGTACTGGTTCAGGGATGCTGTACTGGTGCAGGGATGCTGTACTGGTTCAGGGATGCTGTACTGGTACCAGCAGGGATGCTGTACTGGTGCCAGCAGGGATGTTGTACTGGTTCAGGGATGCTGTACTGGTGCAGGGATGCTGTACTGGTTCAGGGATGCTGTACTGGTGCAGGGATGCTGTACTGGTACCAGCAGGGATGCTGTACTGGTTCAGGGATGCGTTACTGGCGCTGGCCCCTCCCCAGCCCCCGGCTGGAGCCGCTGTGTCTCCAGGAGCGCTGGGGGGCACCGCAGGCCCCCGAAGCTGCGGCAGCACAAAGGCACACATCCTGTCTGCCAGCCCTTCTGCAGCAGAGGAAGCAGCTCGGCAGAGATTAGAGGGCTGCCGAGGGGGGCACTGGAGCACGTGTGTCTGGTCCTGTCGCCCGTGGGCTGGGCTGCGACAATGACCCTGGGCAGCCCCGCGCCCCAGCCCCGGGGCAGGATTTCCCGTGAGCCCGTCCCCTCGGCAGCAGACAATGAGCTGTCTGACAGCTGGAGACAGCGCTGCCCTCGCCCTTCTCCCGCCAGGGGTACTCGGGGACCCTCCGGAAGATCAAACAGGAAGCTCAGCAGGGAGAGAGCGAGGCTGTTCGTGCTTGGAAGTCTAAACTTTCATTGCCGTGCCCAGCCTGGCTGACCCCAGAGGAAGATGCTGAAGTCAGGACATGAAGATACTTTCCCTGCCTCCCATGGGCACAGCAGGACGTGGTGAGCCGCTCTGCAGTCCCGAGGGCTAGGTGCCAGCTCAGGATGCTGGCACATGGCACCCACCTCACGCAGCAGCCTGCCTGTGGGGTCACCCCAGGCCTCTCCAGTGACCAGCTGGGTCCCAGCAAACCAGCTCACTGCTGTGCTGCCCACATGCTCTGAGGGCATCATCTGCCAGCTGTCACACCCCTGCCAGACACAGCTCACAGCTGCTCTGCTGCCAGCTTGGCGCTGGCTGCTCTGCGTGCTCCGGCTGGCACCCTGCCACCAGCCTCTCCAGGCACTGTCTCTCACTGCAAGTGGGGAGCACCAGGCTTTGGGTTTCCCTCAGCAAGGCAGCTTGGGAAGCCTCAGCAGCAGAATCAGGGAAGTGTTTGAGTTGGAAAAGCCTTCTGGGATCCTCCAGTCCAAGCAGCAACCCAACCCCACCATGGCCCCCAAACCATGGCCCCAGGTGCCATGGCCACAGGGTTCCTGAACACCTCCAGGCACGGGGACTCCACCACCTCCCTGGGCAGCCTCTGCCAGTCCCTGAGCACTCCTGCAGCACAGAAATGTTTCCTCCTCTCCAATCTAAATAACAAATTCCCATGGGGGCTCAGTAGGAGGAGTTGGTAGAACAGGTTGGGGTGCAGAGGGAGAGCAGAACCTTGAGCTGTCCCTGCGGGCAAGTCCACCCCTGCTCGGGGACACCATGGGTGCAGCTTGGGGTGGCTTGAAGGAGAGGAGCTGTGGCCTCGGAGCTTTGCAGCACTAGCCCCAGGAAGCCTCTGGAGCTGGCTGGCTGTGAGCAGGAGCCCAGCAGGGCTCTGTGCAGGGAGACCATATAAGAGTAAATCCATGGTGCTCCTGATAATGGATGGCTCCTCACTTCCCATAAATTCTCTGCTAACTGTGTGATCACCGAGCTAATAACGCAGGGCAGGACATAATGGATAGCCAGTCACAGGGAGTAAATCATGCCCACTGAGAAGCACAACAGAAACAGAAACTTCTGGCAATTCTGAGGGGCAGAACCCTCTGGGAGCAGCCCCAGGGCGAGCAGAGCTGAGCTGAGCACATGGTCACCTCTGCACCAGATGCTTCTGCTCACAGGGGCTGGGGATGTGGAGCCTAAGTGGGGACAGCAGTCCTGTGCTGGAGCAGGTCTAGAGAAAGGTGATGAAGCTGGGGAAGGGTCTGGAGAACAGGGCTGGGGAGGAGCAGCTGAGGGAACCAGGGGTGGTTTACTCTGGAAGAGAGGAGGCAGAAGGGAGACATCATTGCTCTCTACAGCTCTCTGAAAGGAGGTGGGAGTGAGGTGGGGGTTGGTGTCTTTTACTTAGGATCAGGTGATAGAAGGAGAGGAAAGGCCTAAAACTGTGCCAGGGGAGGCTTAGGTTGGAGAGGAGGAAAAATTTCTTTGCTGTCAGAGTGGTCAGGGGCTGGCAGAGGCAGTGGTGGAGTCCCCGTCCCTGGAGGTGTTCAGGAAACCTGTGGCCATGGCACTTGGGGCCATGGTTTGGGGGCCATGGTGGGGTTGGGTTGCTGGTTGGACTGGATGCTTTTAGAGGCCTTTTCCAACCCAAGGAATTCTGTGACTCTGTTCTCTAATTTAGCTTTCCCAGGCAGGATAAAGAAAAGCATTGAACAGACACAGTGCTTCCCTCCCCACCTTTAAAGACTTTCCAGCTGGAATTTGCTGGCGTTGCCTGAAAGCCAGGAGCTTTTCCCCTGGAGGTAGGCAAGAGGCTGGGAGCAGGACTGCCTGAGAAATGCCTTCCCAGTAACTGAGGTGCAGCAGAGCAAACACTTCCCACTGCACTGCACAGCTGAGCTGGGGACCACAGGACAAGTCCCAGGGAACCACACATGGCCAAGCCAGGCTCTTGTGCTTCGCAGGCAAAGGGCACCACATCCTGCCGTGAGGCCTGGGACAAGTGCTCCCAGATGCTCTGCTGAGGAAACCACCACCCCAGCAACACCCCAAACCCACCACCCAAACAGAAGAGCCCAGGTGGAGCCTGTGCTCCGGGGAAAGAGGCTGGGGGCAGTTTGGAGAGGCAGGGCAGGACCTGGGTGTCTGGCAGCTGCCCAGGAATGTGGATCCCAGCAGGAATGATGAGCTGGTTCCTCTGACCTTCCAGCCCCCCTGCAGCTGTGCCTGCTGCAGAGCACTCCACCTTGGATACAGTTCCCAGCAAAGAGCAAACTCAAGGAGCAGCATTTTGTGTGTGTTTTTGGCACCAGGGAAGGGCAGGGATGCTCCAGCTGGAGACTCAAAGGCTGTGAGTGAGCCAGAGGTCAAGCCCACGTAGGGAGGGAAAGGCTGGGAAGAGGCCCTGAGGCTCCTGGACATTTCACATTCTTAGTTTTTCCACTGAACAAACTCAAGACAAAGCACACACACACACACACACACATATATATATACATCCTTAAGGCAACCATTTAACTTTCCTCTCCTGCTGGGTGCCCTTCCCAAGTCCCAGTCTCGCAGTATTTCCCAGCTGGCTGGAAGGTCTCTGCAGCGCCGATGCTCTCCTGGGCCACTGCTGCATCTCCCAGCGCCAAGGGAAGCTCCAAGGCTTGCAGGCTGAGGCAGGCTAGTGAAAGGAAAGCTATGCAAAACATGCCCCAGCAAAATGCAAAGGCATCCCAGATGGCCTTCTTTGGAGAGCTTTTGGATGGTTACACACATGCTGACCGCGTTCCCGGCCAGGGTTTGCAGGACAAGCAGCTCCTCCAGCTGCCCCTGCGGTGGGAGGCAGCCTGGCCTCCCCTCCACCTCCTGCTCTCAGGGCTGGGGGCTTCCCCCTCTTCCCTGCTTTACCTGCCTCTCCCCTACAAGAGGGCAGGTGGGATGCACTCAGCCAGAGATGCCTCTGGGTCTGTTTAAACAGGCTTGGCCTTGTCAGCAGAACACAGTCCTGGCTGCCCAGTCACCAGCTCTCCCCAGCCCTTCCCTCCAGCCCTCCCCAGTCTTTCTCTCCATCCTTCTCCAATCCTTCCCTCCATCCTTCCCCAGATCTTCCCTCCACCCCTCCCCAGTCCATCCCTCCATCTTCCCCAGTCCATCCCTCCATCTTCCCCAGTCCTTCCCTCCATATTCCCCAGTCCATCCCTCCATCTTCCCCAGTCCTTCCCTCCATCTTCCCCAGTCCTTCCCTCCATCTTCCCCAGTCCTTCCCTCCATCTTCCCCAGTCCTTCCCTCCATCTTCCCCAGTCTTTCCCTCTGGGCACTGTTTGCTCTGATGCCAAGAGGTTTGGTTTAGCTTAGAACAAATCCCAAGTGCTTCATCTCCAAAACTTTTGTGGCCACAGCCTGGGTTGAGATGTTGGAACCATTCCAGGTCAGGTTGTCTGGGGCCCTGAGCAGCCTGCTCTAGCTGCAGATGTCCCTGCTCTTTACAGGTCCCTTCCAACCCACCCCATTCCATGCTTCTGTGCTTGTGGGGTGCTCAGCAAGCAGCACTAGAAGGTGCCTCAGAAGGGTCCCCACACCCCAGAACTGGGCCTGTCCCCCCAAGAGCAGGGTCCCTGCAGCTGGAGGCTCTGATTCCATCCCATGGTGAGAAGCAGAGTGCAGGCTGGGATGTGCTGGATAGAAATGAATGCTGCCAGTGGTGGGTGGGACAGAGCATTTGTGTCTCCCAAAGCAATTAACCAATAATAGCAGGAGAGCCACGACAGAAATCAACTTCTCCTCTGAAGTTTTGCTCCAGTCCAAGCCATGAATAATTCTTCTGAGGGCTTGCTGGGAAGGAGGCATTAAAAGAGTGATCTAAACAAAAATGACTGGGAAAAGGCAGATGAGCCCTGCTCCAGCTCTCAGGCAGAGCTGAGTGCAACTAAATTTATACAAAGTGGGCAGAGAAGCTTGAAGGGGCAAAGCCATTTGTTACTGCTGGGTGCAGGATGAGCTCACAGGCAAAGGCATGCTTCATCTTGGCAGCTCCCTGATGTCTTCCTCCTAAAGCATCAGCCTGAGCCTCGGTTTCCATGGCAGATCCTTTTCTGAGCTCTGTGCCTTCCACAAATATTGCTAATGTATTCCCCCAGCCCATGGCTCTGCAAATACCTGCAGCAGCTCCGAGCGCCAGCCGAGCCGTGCCAACCTGCCGCTGTGAGCAAGGCTCGGCCCGCGCTTGCAGCCAGGGGGAGCAAAAGCAGGGCTCATTCCCTGCAGACAGGAGATCATGGCAGGTGCTCTGGCCATGTTTTCTTGCCCTCAGTACTCTGAAGCCCTATGATCTGTCCGCTGAAGCAAAGCGGCTCTGCCGGGCAGGTGTGCGTTGTCCCAGGCAGGTTTTCCCCTCACGCAGTGCTCCAGGCAGCTGCAAGCATCCCATGCAGGGGGGGGTGAGTGTGCTCCCTGCTCCCCCTGCTCCCCCTGGACCTCATAGAGTCATAGAATGGTTTGGGTTGGAGAGGCCTTCTGAGATCATCCAGTCCAAGCAGCAACCCAACCCCACCATGGCCACTAAACCATGGCCCCAGGTGCCATGGCTGTATGGTTCTTGGACACCTCCAGGGATGGGGACTCCACCACCTCCCTGGGCAGCCTCTGCCAGTCCCTGACCACTCTGGCAGCAAAGACATTTTCCCTCCTCTCCAACCTAAGCCTCTCCTGGCACAATTTCAGGCCATTTCCTCTTGCTCTGTCAGCTAATACTAGAGAGGACACCAACACACAGCTGGCTCCAGTCTCCTCTCAGGGAGCTGTAGAGAGCACTGAGGTCTCCCTCAGCTTCCTCTTCACACTGAACCCCCACCAGCTCCCTCAGCTGCTCCTCCTCAGCCCTGTTCTCCAGACCCTTCCCCAGATTGGTTGCCCTCCATGTCCAAGGGTGTCTGTATAAAAATGAGGCTCTTTCACAGACAGAGACACAGGAGGCAGCCACATCAAAAGCCTCCTCATTCCAGGGTGGACTTTGCCAGCCCTGCAAATGTTGAGCAAAGAGCAGCTGATGCATAATTCTCACCAGTTCAGCAAGACTAGAGAAAATGAGAGGCTTTTAAGCCTTGCTGTCAGGAGGAGGATCACAGGGGGGTTGCAAAGCAGTTGTTTGTACACCAAAGCACCTAACAGCAGCACACACAGCAGAGGTCTGGACAGACTCCTAACAGAAAAACGCCCACACCATGAGAGCAATGCAGAAGTGGCAGGGAAACATGTGAGGGAGAAAACAATAACAGCAATAAAAATATCCAGGCCAAAGGCTGAGGAGTCTTTAGCACACAGGAAACAAAGCCCCAGAGTGAAGTGCAGGAGAACACCACCAACCTCCCCAGCCCTCCGGGAAAGCCCTGGGGTGGTTGGTTCAAACAGTTTCTGTTTCTGAGCTGTGGAGTGGGGATGAGTAATAAGGGTCAGAAACACATCCCATAAACAAGCTGCTGGCTCTCCAAACACTGCCCCTGCAGCATCCGGCTGCCTCTGAGCCTTTACCCAAACCACTCTTATCTCTGGCTCCCCAGCCCCAGGGACTCTGCCCACTGCCACTCGGGGCCAGGCTTAGCTGCGCTCAGGAGCAGCAGATGTCTAAGCCCAGCAGGACAGCCCAGGGGCTCAGCAGGCTCCGTAAGGACCACTGTGTCTGTGTCCCATAAGGATCATGGAGCCCAAGTCCCTGCTCCTCACAGGGTTACCTACAACTAATCCATATGACTAAGGGCAAAGCCTCCCAGCCCAAGGGCTTGGCGTTGGCCAAGGGTGGGGTGGAGAGCACAACCTCTTCTGGAGCAGAGTTGCTGCACCAGTGAGCTGGAAATTAAAGGAAAAGGACAGCAGAGGCAGAAGTTTGCCTTTGGTAACCACCTGGCAGAGCTTTGTGAGCACAGGGCGTGAGGTGTGCGAGCTGGGAAGCAGCAGCAAGAATCCCATGCCCAGCCCTGAGCAGCTTTGGCTGCACTTCCAGAATCACAGAATTGTTTTGATTGGAAGAGACCTTCAAGATCATGCAGTCCCCCCAACAACCCAACCCCACCATGACCACTAAGCCATGGCCCCAAGTGCCATGGCTGCAGGTTTCTGGAACACCTCCAGGAATGGGGACTCCACCACCTCCCTGGGTAACTTCTGCCTGACCAAGACACAGCCAAGTGCAGTCTGCAGGCACAGGCTCCAGCCAGCAGCTCCTGGCAGTGCTGTGCTGGCTCCCACCTGCACTTGAACTGTTTTCTTTTATTGCCTGTTCCAGGTTCAGAGCTTTTCCACAGGCAGCAGAGCAAGGAGCAGGCTTTGAGCTGCACCTCCTCCAAGTAGTGTGGTGAGGTTTGAAGTTGCACAAAGCCTGTTGTGCAGCAGGTCAAATGAAAGGTTCAGGCTGGATGTTAGGAAGAAATTCTTCACAGAAAGAGAGGCAGGCCACTGCAATGTGCTGCCCAGGGAGCTGGTGGAGTCACCATCACTGGAGGTGTTTGAAGTAAGACTGGATGAGGAGCCTAGTGCCATGGTTTAGGTGAATAGATGATAAATAGATAGGTTGGACTTGGCGATCTCGAAGGTCTGTTCCAACCTGCTTAATTCAGTGACTCTGGGAAACTATTGCCATGGCAGAGCCAGAAAACTTCTGTTCTGGGCTGCACACGGCAGAGGCAGGTTGGCAGCTCAACTGTTAAACTGCCCTGCGAGCGCTGGGTGTTGACATCAGCGTGAGCTCAGCGCTGTAACTTGAGCCTGAAGGCTTTTCCTCCGGACTGCCCATAAATACCGGCCCGGGGAGCCGGCACAGCACAGATCCCTCTGCTCAGACCGAGGCGACCCGGCGGCACCTCACATAGATGAAAGCGAAGAGAAGCTGCTGCGGAGCTCCAGCCATGTCCAGCTCCCTGCGCGTCAGCCCTTCGGTCCACGGCTACCGCTTCGACACCGCCCTGCGCAAGAAAGCTGTGCCCAACATCTTCGAAAGCGTCAACCAAGAGTCCCTGCAGAAGCTCTTCAAAAACTCCGGGGACAAGAAAGCTGAGGAAAGAGCCAAGATCATCCTCGCCACCGACCAGGACCTGGAGGAGAAAACCAGAGCGCTGATGGCTCTAAAGCAGAGGAGGAAAGACAAACTGCTGCAGTTCCTGACGCTTCGGAAATACTTCATTAAAGTCCACTGAGCCGGCCGGGGAGCGGCGATGGAGGAGAACACTTTGGGACCTTCTGCCACGCACGGCACCAGCTGCTGCCCGGCAAGCTGCCGGTGGGACAGGGCACACGGCAAGCCCTCCCCGGGGCTGCAGCCCGGCCGAGCACCCAGCAAACCGCGGCGGCACCCACCGGCGGTGGCATCGCGGTGGGTGAGCAGCTCCCAGGGGGATGCAGCCAGGCTGCTCAGGGCAGCAGTGGGACTGAGCCATGGGGACATCCCCGCCCCGCGCCTGAGCATGACTTGAGACCTTCTGGTGGACTCGGTGTCTGCTGGCTTTGCCTGCGGGCTTCGCCTTTCCAAACTTGACTCCCCAAAGCCCTCGCCAGGCCCCACGGTGGCGGCTGGGAGGGAGGCTCTGGAGACTGAGCAGAGACCACTCTGCGTTTGTTAGAACGCCTTCAATGCACCACGGGGGTGCAGAGAGCCCAAGCTTCAGGGACTGCTCTAGAGGCACCACCATGCAACTCTGCCTTTTCCTTCTCAAGCTGTATGTGTGCAGGAGAGACTGGTTGCACAGAAGCAATAATAATGACCTAGTTCCCTGAATTTACTGTGAAGTTCCTCAATATTATTTGTTCACTTCCCATTACCACTAAAAAAAAAAAAACCAAAAGAACCACAGAAAAAGAGAAATGTCCTAAGTAGAGTCTGTGTTTGTATAGGTGACAACAGCTCTGAGACAGCTGCTTGGTGGTTAATACCTGATGAGAGCCTTATGATGATAGCAGTGATAATTTATTGCCTATGGTGATTTGGAATGGAATAAATTATGGAGTAAATAGAAATTCTCTTGTCTGAAATGCTCAATCCTCCTGCAGGAGTGGGGTTACACGTGGGAGGGGTTTTTTTTGGGGGGGTAATTTCATATAGTTTCATTCTGGTTTAAGAGCAGACTGCCTGCACCTCTCCTTAACTCCCTGTGCTTCCAGCCTGCAGTGGCCTTGGCTTCCCCACAGCCCCACCTGCCAGCCCCAGCAGCACCAGTGTTTGGTGTGTGGTGATTCTGACATCCCCACCAAGTGTAGTGCAGATCAAACCCAGATGTCAGTTCCTCCAAAGCCACAGAGGAGAATTCCAGCTCTTGCTCCAGCTTAGCAAACAGAATCCTTGAGTTGTTAGGGCCGGAGGGGACCCAAAGCATCATCCAGTTCCAACCCCACTGCCATGGGCAGGGACACCTCACACTGCAGCAGGTTGCTCACAGCCACATCCAGCCTGGCTGCAAACACCTCCAGGCAGGAGGCTTCCACCACCTCCCTGGGCAACCTGTGCCAGGCTCTCACCACCCTCATGGGGAAGAAGTTCTTCCTAACATCCGATCCTGCAGCGGGTGGTGGGTTCAGCTGGCACGTCCCAGAACTCAGGCTTGGCCCCAAAGAACCAGGAGTGAGTTATGGACACTTTGGCAGTGGGCTTGGAGTGAGTTTTTCTGCAGGTTGTGCCATACTATCATGAGGGACTGTGTTGAAAATGCCTAAAAATAGCCAAGAGCAGTTATTTATACAAATGGCCTCTAATAACCTGCTGGTTCAGGGAAAAAGCCACCAACAAACCCCACAACATTCCCATGACTCTGCTTAGAGCAACAAAGATAAAAGAGTTCAGAAGAAAGGGTTCAGAAGAAAGATAAAGCAGCTGCAGGGGGCGGGGGGGTGGCTGCCTACAGTAAAAGCTGCACAGTGCCTGCAAGTCAGGGACAGCAGGAAGAATCCTTCAGATCACTTCAGGGAAGGAGAGTTGCAATGATTTGTAGCGTGGTGAGGCACAGCCAAGCGTTCCCTGAGAGCACCAGGGGCACTTGGGGATGTGGTTTAGTGGCCATGGTGGTCTTAGGTCGAAGGTTGGACTTGGCTTTTCCAGCCAAAACAATTCTCTGGTTCTCTGCCCCCACGGATGTGATGCCCAGCGTGTGGCCACCTAGCACAGCTCCAGCGTCCCGAGAGCAGGAGGAGGTGGAGGAGGCATCTGGAGCCTTCTCCGTGGCCCAGAGGATGAGAGAACCAGCTGGCAGGCAGCAGGAGGGCACTTTAGGGTGTCCCCATCCTGGGTTCCCCAGCACTTCCACACTCAGCATCAGCTGCAGAGACCTTGCTGGGGCAGGGATGGTGGGGCAGGGTGGTCTCTGCTCCCAGGAGGCTACCCTAGAGAGACCTGGGGTCACAGCTGGTCTAGGATGGACCCTTTAGAAAGAGCCTCCAAAGGCTTTTCAGAGCTGCCCTTGCTCAGAGAGATCTGCTGGAGTGGGGTTTGCTCCAGAGGCAGCTCCCTGCTCCCCAGCATTTGACCTGTTGCAGAGCAGTGTCCCACTCCTGACACATCCCCACGGAGCCATCCCCAGTGACACAAACTGCTGTGTCCAAAAAAGGCCACACAGGGCTGTTCCATGGTTGGGTCACTGCTGCTTCCCCTCCTGCTGACACCCCCCCAGCAGGTTTTCCCATCAGAGCCATTTCTCCTGTGACACTGCAAACAGCTGAGCAGGGTGATGCAACCACCAACCCCCTGCTCCTCTGGGGTGTGTTATGTGAGGGCATCCAACAGCCCTGCTGCCAGAGGATGCTCTCAGAGCCCCCCATGGGTACCAAATCAGCTTTGTGGTGCACTGCTGCTTTCCACAGCCCTCACCCTGCTGCTGGGGCTTTGCTCCCCCTTTTGCCCTGCTCTGGCCATCGATGCTCCTTCTGTGCCAGGGCCAGACGTGCTTTGTCACAGTCTTGTCGCCCTCTTGGTCCTCAATCCCAAACCAGCTCTGGGCTGGGGGAAGGACTTAGGCTCCAGCACTCCGTGTTGCTTGGGGAGGGGTGGACTCCTGGCAGGACACAGACAAGGCTGCCAGCAGGGCACTACCCACACCACGACCTGTGGCTCCTCACACCCGCCCAGAGCCTGCTCACCCCAAGGCTTGCAGAGGTTGGGGCTGAGCAAGGCACGGCCGGATCCGTGCAGGAGAGGTGCCACGCCATGCCTTGCCCCTCACTCCATCCAGGATCCGTGCAGGAGAGGTGCGGGGCAGGTCCCCGGGGCGTGCCTGGCCCTTCCTGCGCGCTGGGTGCCGCAGACTCGCTGTCTGTCGTGCCGCGGGTGCCGCATTCCTGCGGCCGCCCGGCAGCGCTGCCGCCAGACGCGGGGCCATTGTCAGCCTCCCCACGCAACAAACGGAGGAAAAGGCTGTGCAGGGAATTTCCTCCCTCCAGGAGCCGGGCGTTTCCATTAATTCTTCTCCGTGAGTCAAGCTGGCTGTACTGGGTGTCCCTCTGTCCCGGCATCCTGAGGAACATGCGTCTGAGCAGCTAATTTTATCTACCTTCACTGATGCTCTGCCGCAGAGAGGAGCGCAGGAGCGGCTGCTGGGCGCCTCCAGCTCGGCGGCTGTGCCCAGAGCATGCCGATGGGCTCCCTGCTGCTGCGGAGAGATACAGAAACCCAGGGCCAGAAGTAAGTGGAAGCCACAGAAATGCAGGACCAGAGATGAGTAGAAGTCACAGAAAGCCAGGACCAAAACTGAGTAGAAGCCTTTTTCCCAAGCTCTGGTTTGACAGACCAGGGAAGGTGAGGAGCAGCTCACGTGTAGCCCAGAGCAACACAGGGGTCAGTTACAGCAGACAGCACAGAGGTCCCATGATCTCTGTCCCCCCATCAAACACCCAGCTCCATCCCTCCAGAAAACTGCTCTGGTTCAAGGACAGGGACAGCAAAGGGCTACAAAGATGCTGAGGGGACTGAAACATCTCTGATGGGGACAGGCTGAGAGAATTGGAGCTGTTTAGTCTGGAGTAGAGCAGGCTGAGTGGGATCTCACCAATGCTGGTCAGTACTTCAAGGGTGGGTGTCAGAATGAGACCAGGCTGTCTTCAGTGGTGCCCAGTGAGAGTGGAAGGGGCAACAGACACAAACTTGAACATCAGAAGTTCCATCTAAACATGAGGAGAAACAACTCCAGTTGCAGTGTGATGGAGCCCTGGGGCAGGCTGCCCAGAGAGGTGGTGGGTTTGCCATCTCTGGAGGCATTCAAACACACCTGGGGGTGCTCCTGTGTGACCTTCTCTAGCTGACCCTGCCTTGGCAGGGGGCTTGGACTTGATGATCTCCAGAGGCCCCTTCCATCCCCTACCCTTCTGTGTCTCTGATGAGAAGATATTGTTGGAACAGCTCAGCCTGTCTGCCGTGTTCAGAGCTGGAGATGTTCCCCAGGGTCTGAACATGCAGTGCTGTGACCTTCTGGTTCCTGCTGGAACCAGATCCACACAGCAGGAGCAGAGTCCAACGTGGAGCTGGGCCAGACCCCACATGGCAGTGTTTGTGTGTGGAGGGACAGGGTGCTCCAAGCCAAGGGCAATATCTCCTGGGCAAGCTTCCCTTCCATGCCATTGAGCAATGGGGCAGGTTAAACATTGACTCCCTGGCCAGGCTTGCAGCTGTTTTGCCCCAAGGTACAGACTCTCCTCTGCAAACCTTGGGTGCACCCAGGGAAGCTGGCACTCATGGGCAAGTGTCTGCTGGTCCAGAGCAAGGCCAGCTCCTCCCTGGCTTGCCCCCCACCCTGGACAGCACAAGGGGAGATGCTGGAGGCTGGCAGCTCCCAAGCTCTGCTCGCTGCCGAGCAGGAAGCTGAAAGATTTTCTGCTTGCGTGGCGAAACTCCAGCAGCAACAACACCCAGCTGGTGCCAGACCCAACCAGCTTTGGGGCACTGCCATGGCACACCAAGGGCCTGGGCAAAACCCTGCCTCCCACTACAGCCTGGGAAGGCCCAAGCTTGGAGAGTGTCTGGGATGGAGGTGGTGCAGCCTTGCTCTGGAGGCAGCAGGACCTATTCAGCCTCCACCAGACACAAGATTCACTCACACTGAGGGGCTGGAGCAGGTCCAGAGAAGGGCAGAAAAGCTGGGAAAGGGACTGGGAAACAGGGCTGGGGAGGAGCAGCTGAGGGACCTGAGGGTATTTAGTGTGGAGAAGGGGAGGCTGAGGGAAGATCTCATTGCTCTCTACAGCTCCCTGAAGGGAGGTTGCAGTGAGATGGAGGTTGGGCTCTTGTCCTTGGTCTCAGGTGACAGAAGGAGAGGAAATGTCCTGAGATTGTGTCAGGGGGCAGGGTTAGGTTGGAGATGAAGAAAATTTTCTTTGCTGCCAGAGTGGTCAGGGACTGGCAGAGGCTGCCCAGGGAGGTGGTGGAGTCCCCATCCCTGGAGGTGTTCAAGAACCTGTGGCCATGGCACTTGGGGCCAGGGTTTGGTGGCCATGGTGGGGTTGGGTTGTTGGTTGGACTGGATGCTCTCAGAGGCCTTTTCCATCCCAAACAATTCCATGATTCTAAGGAGTGTGAGTGCAGTGGTGCCCAGGCAGGCAAACCCAGCTCAGCACCAGCTCAGGCTGGTCCCACTGCTCCCAGGAAAACACACAAAGTCTGCTGCAGAAGGAAAACCTCTGCTATAAAAGGTGTTAAATGTGAGTGAGGAGCTGTAAGGCTGGAAGGATTTATGGCTGGGTTAGGCTGGGGTTAGTGGAAAGAAGCTGATCTGAGCTTTCAAAGCACAAATGCCTCACATGCAGCAAAATGATGCTGCAGTGTCACTTGGAAGTGACAGCCAAGGCTGTTTATGAGAAGAAAAGCCTCTGAAATGCTGTAGCCAACAGGAGCTGGCACAGCTGCCATATATCTTTGCTAGAAAATAAGAGTCAGGCTGTGACCAGAATCTTAACAGCCAGACCTGAAAAAGCCTTCAAGCCTCCCAGTGCTCTCTCTCACCCTTAAATTAAAGGAGTTTCTCCTCATGTCCAGGTGGAGCTTCTGATGATCAAATCTGTCCCCATTACCCTTGTTCTGTCACTGGGCACCCCTGAAAAAAGCCTGGCCCCATCCTCCTGACACCCACCTTGAAGTATTGATCAGCATTGATGAGCTCTCCCCTCAGGCTGTTCTTTTCCAGACATAAAAGCCCCAATTCTCTCAGCCCTCCCTCATCTGAGATGTTCCAGTCCCCTCATCTGCCCTCATCCGCCCCCATCACCCCCCATCACCCCTCATCACCCCCCATCACCCCTCATCCACCCCCATCACCCCTCATCTGCCCCTGTCACCCCCCATCACCCCTCATCCACCCCATTACCCCTCATCACCCCCCATCACCCCTCATCTGCCCCTGTCACCCCCCATCACCCCTCATCCACCCCCCATCACCCCTCACCCACCCCCATCACACCTCATCCACCCCCATCACCCCCCATCACCCCTCACCCACCCCCATCACTCCTCATCAGCCCCCATCACCCCTCATCCACCCCCATCACTCCTCATCAGCCCCCATCACCCCTCATCTGCCCCCATCACCCCTCGTCACCCCTCACCCACCCCCATCACCCCTCATCCACCCCCATCACCCCTCATCAGCCCCCATCACCCCTCATCTGCCCCCATCACCCCTCATCACCCCTCACCCACCCCCATCACCCCTCATCCACCTCCATCACCCCTCATCTGCCCCCATCACCCCTCATCCGCCCCCATCACGCCCCATCACCCCTCATCCACCTCTATCACCCCTCATCAGCCCCCATCAGCCCCCATCACCCCTCATCTGCCCCCCATCGCCCCTCTGCTCTGCACGGGGGCTCAGGAGGGCTCTGCAGCGGGGCACGGAGTGGTGTGGGGCCGGGAGGGCTGGCAGAGAGGCTCACTCACAGGCCGGAGGTTTCTGTGGCGCTGGGGGGAGGGTGTGGGCAGTGAATCAGAGCTGAGGCAGCCAGCGTCACCTCCCGGACTGTGGCTCCTCGGAGCGCCCACTCAGAGGGAGCAGCAGCCGCGGGGAGGCTCCGGTAACCCGGCAACTGCCGCCGCTGTTGTTGGGACTGGTGGGAATCCTCCTCCGTGGAAAAGCCGCTTCCGTCGGATGACCGAGCACGGGCCCGGGGCCAGGGGGTCGCTGACTCACACTCAAGCAATTGGTTCCCAAAACAGCCGCTGGAAAGAGCAGGGAGCAGCTCCAGCAGCTGTGCTGCTCCTGCTGAGCCCTGCTCCCTGCCTCCCTCCCACGCTGCCAGACCGAGCTGGGGGCCACCCTCCAGCTGTGACCCTCAGCCAGGACCCGATCACACCGTGGGACGGCAGCAAGCACAGGCTGCCCAGGGAGGTGGTGGAGCCCCCATTCCTGGAGGTGCTCAGGAAACCTGTGGCCACGGCACCTGGGGCCCTGGCGGGGTTGGGTTGCTGGCTGGACTGGATGAGGCCTTTTCCAAGCAGAGCAGTTCTCTGATTCTGTATTCCCCAGCTGGATTCCCATTTGGAATTCACCTGCCATCCTGGACACTAACAAAGTTCTAACCCAGATGTGATTGTTCTCCCCCTCTCTCCAAAGGACAGGACAGGATTTATCACCTCCCAGCCACGCCAGGGAAGCCACTGCAGCCCCTGCCAGGCTTCTGGGGAGGCTGATTTACCCCCACCCCAGCACTGCTTCCTGAGCCCATTGCTGGGGGCTGCCAGAGGGTTCAAGGGCAAACCCACAGCTCAAAGCCACATCAAAATCCTGACCCAAGCTCAGCCCATGGAAAAAATCCAGGAGACTTGAGGGATGTTGTAGGGAAGTGAGAACCTTGACTCCACTCTGCAGCAAGAGCTGCCAGACACAAACTGGTTCTATCCTGATTCCAACCACCAAGCTCTTCCTAAACACTGAGTGGTTCAGCAGCTATAAAAAAGAGTTTGTAAAAATGCTTTATGAGGGTGGAGAGAGACATTCATCAAAGTCAAGGAGCACATTTTCCCCTGGCTACCTGGCAAAAAAAATAAACCTGCAAGTGACTAAACCCTGATCTGCTTCTGGAAACAGCAATCAGCAGGAGAAGGAGGAAAAAACCCACCCCTGACACCTGCACCAGCTCCCCCTGATCCATGCAGACCAAACCACAAGGTACAGCCCTGCTTGCTGCAGCATTGCAGCCCCGTCCCCACTTTGCTGTTTGGGGCTGGGTACCACCCCCCCCAGCCATTCCTGACCACGCTTGCAGCAGCTGCAGCAGTGTGTCCCTGCCAGGCTGATCCTTTCCCTTTGGCTGTCCTCAGGAAGCAGCAGGCTTCTGAGGGGTGAACAACCCCATGAATGCTCCAGGCTTGGGGCAGAGTGGCTGGAAAGCTGCCCAGCAGAAAAGGACCTGGGGGTGCTGGGTGACAGCAGATGAACATGAGCCAGTCTGTGCCCAGGAGGCTAAGAAAGCCACCAGCATCCTGGTCTGGATCAGGAGCAGTGTGGTCAGCAGGACCAAGGAAGTGATTGTGCCCTGTCCTGGGCACTTGGTGAGGCCACATGTCCCATATGGGGTCGATTTGGTGCCCCTCACTCCACTTGGGGCTGTTCAGTCTGGAGAAGAGAAGGCTCTGAGGTGACCTCATTGTGGCCTTCCAGTATCTGAAGGGGGCTACAAGAAGGCTGGGGAGGGACTGCTCAGGATCTCAGGCAGTGATAAGACTAGGGGGAATGGACTGAAGCTGGAGGTGGGGAGATTCAGGCTGGAGGTGAGGAGGAAGTTCTTCCCCATGTGAGTGGTGAAGCCCTGGAATGGGTTGTCCAGGGAGATGGTTGGGGCCCCGTCCCTGGGGGTGTTTAAGCCCAGGCTGGATGAGGCTCTGGCCAGGCTGATCTAGTGTGAGGTGTCCCTGCCCATGGCAGGGGGGTTGGAACTGAATGATCCTTGTGGTCCCTTCCACCCCTGACGGATTCTATGATACTATGAAGGCCATTGAGAGGCTGGAGCAGGTCCAGAGAAGGGCAACAGAGCTGGGGAAGGGTCTGGAGAACAGGGCTGGGGAGGAGCAGCTGAGGGAGCTGGGCTCTGTGCTTCTAGGATCTTACAAAACCAATTCACATTATTCCAGAGGAAAGAGTCTCAAAGGGAACAGCAAAGCCAAAGCTTGGTCTGGAGCAGCAGACCTCGGATGGCCGTTGGGGCTTGTGCCACAGCAGCCTGGGTTTGTGAGGTGACTCTGAACCCTGCCCTTTGATGGGGCAGGTGGCTGTGCCTCTGCTCCTTAATTACTGGCAAAGAGCAGTAATTGCCTCCTTAAAGCCGGAGAGAGCCAATTCCTCACCCCCACAGCAGGAAAAGAGGGATCGGGCTGGAGGCGGTGGGAGGCTTCCCGAGGCGGTGCCGCCGCGGCCGGCAGCCGGCAGCCGGAGCCCTGCGCGCTGCGGAGTTAATGGAGCTCGTTAGCGAGCGCAGCTCCTGAGCACCCACCGGAGAAGCTGGAGCAACAGCACAGTGAATCTCACACTCACTTATTACATTATGCCTCATGTACTTACTCAGGGCACGCTGCAAGCCCTGCACTCAAGCATGCCAAGGTTTGTAACACACACCCCTGGAAGGAGGGGACACAGAATCACGGAGTTGTTCTGGCTGGACAAGCCCTCAAAGGTCATCCACTCTCAACCAGCAACCCAACACCACCATGGCTACCAAACCAGGCCCCCAAGGGCTGTGGCCACAGGTTTCCAGAACACCTCCAGGGATGGGGACTCCACCACCTTCCTGGGCAGCCTCTTCCAGTGCCTGTTCAAGGTATTACCTGACCCCACACCAGTGCCCTTGGGTATTTTAATAGCTTCTCAGTTGCAGACCTGCTGAGGCTGTCTCCCAGCCTGGCCTTGACCTCCCCTCTGCTCTCAGCTGCACACAGCAGGTTTTGCTTACTGCAAATTTACACACTTCAGCCCTTCTGTGGACTATTTTAGGCCAAGTGCTCCTCTCAGCCCTCTAATCGTGTCCATCTCTGCTGTAACATGATTCTCTGTAACCCATTGTGTAATCAACATGTTTGGGTCCTTCTTCAGAGGTTCAAACACAGGCCTTTAACCCATTGCTCAAAGTCCCATCCTAGGGGAGTCACATTTGCAGCCTGAGCTCTTCCCACGCAGCTGCAGATGAAAGTCCTCAGCGATCAATGCCAAGGGAAAGCTCATAAAGCAATTCCACTTTGGGGCTTGTTTGATCAGGCTTGGGCTGGTTCAGTCAAATGTGTCCCCCACATCTTGCTCCATGTTGCTCTGTTTTAGTTCTCTGCCTAGCCTTGAGGACTCCTAGCTCTCTTTCTCCTCCTTCCATGGCCACACATCCCTGGGCTTGGGTCTTCCTCAGCCTACTGCTGCACCCACCCTGCCCCAGCTGCTTGCAGAGACCTTTCTCAGAAACAGCTCATCTGAGCTGTCCAAACAAACCTTGGGAGAGAGCTCCCTTGCTCTGCTGCTGACTGAGCTTCGACTGAGCAAACTCAAATTATCTTTAGCTGAGAAAAACATCCCTGAATCTGGCCTGGCCTTACCCTCACACACCCCTTGCCCAGGCAAAGTCCCATTTACCTGGGCAAGAATTCAGGTTAAACATCAGCTGGGTACTGAGCTCTGCTGAGCACAACAGCACCTGGCCAGAAACTGCAGATTCCATCTCATTTACATCATTTTTCACTTTATTTATCTAAAGCAGGAGCACTGTGTGTGGATGTCCTTAAACCCCATCCCTGGGGGCTCCTGAGCTGCTGCTGGAGCATCCTGGAGCCAGAGAGCAAAACCCAGCTCCTCAGGCCCCCAGAGCTCCACATCCACAATTTGCTTTTTCATAGAATCAAAAGAATGGTTTGGGCTGGGAGGGACCTTCAAGATCCTCCAGTTCCAACCCCCTGCCATGGGAAGGGACACTTCCCACCAGCCCAAATTGCTCAAGGTCTCATCCAGCCTGGCCTTGAACACCTCCAGGGAGGAGGCAGCCACAGCCTCTGTGGGCAGCCTGCTGCAGTGCTCTGCTCTCAAAGTAACGAAGTTCTTCCTCATGCTTAGATGGAACTTCTCCTGTTCAGGTTTGTGCCCATTACCTCTTGTCCTGTCACTGGACACCTCTGAGGAGAGTCTGACCCCATCCTCCTGACCCCCACCCCTTAGCTGGTCGTAAGCACTGATGAGATCCCTCCTCAGCCTCCTCTTCTCCAAGCGAGACAGCCCCAGCCAGCTCTCTTCTGCTCCACCAACCCTGAACGCAAGCAGCAGAACCTGGGCACGGCGGCCAAAAGGCTTTCCTGAGTGCCCTGAGTGCCGTGAAGGGCCCTCTGAGGGTTCCTCCCTTTCCCTCCTGCTCAGAAGTTTTCTTGCCCAGCCAGAGCAGCTTTGTGGGCACGCTGGGAGCAGCCTTGCCGCAGCTTGCGGCGGTGCCGCCCTCCCGTGGCCGCAGGGCTGCTCGAGTCGGGATGGAAAGGGCTGCAAAGAACAATCCTGATGCAGCACCACCGAAGCAATGAACCCACAGCTGCAGCCCCGCCTGGGCTCTGCCAGGGCCAAATCCTGGGGCCACAGGCAGCAGCTCTCTGCAGCCAGCAGTGCTGGAAGGAATCACGCAGCCACTGCCCAGGAACCTGTGTGTGCTTGATGAGGGTTATAGATTGCAAGGGAGCTTTGTTGCAGCAACAAAACCCCTCTGCAGCTTCAATATCAAAAGCACCCTGGATTCACTTAAAGGGATGTGCCAGAGCCTCCCTTAATTGTGATAAATGCCAGCCTTTCATCTGGGAAGGTGACATTTCATGGCAAATAAGCCCAAGAAATTGAGTGGAACAGGGAAGAGCTTCCTGTTTTCTAAGTGATTTCCCATCATGAACAGAGCTCAGCATGAAAACAGTGAGCTGCACGGCTGGGGCTGAGGGTTTTTAGGTCTGTGTGGATCCCAGGCAGGCAGATGGAATTCATCACAAGAAGCTAATCAGGGACACTGAGACCTAGTTGCATTCACAGGGAGAAAATCTCAGGTTGGGGAAAGCTGCCTCTGGTAAGCACATGGCTTGCAGATTTCCAAACCATTTGCCAGGCAAAGTGCTCTGCTGAGGGGCTGGCAGGAAAGAGCAGTGGGGTTTGTGTGCAGGGATCAAGTTACCTGGGGCTGGAACTGTCCCAGAGGCAGAATGGTTTCCCAAAAGAGAGTAGGTGCCCCAAATGCTGCCTCGTGTTCTGCCTGCAGGTTGCTCTCTGCCAGCTGGTGGCTGTCATGCATTTGTGTTTACCTGAGAACTAGGTCTCTGGGTGGGATCTGATGTGCCCACGGAGCATGAGCAAGCCAAAGGCTGTCTGGAGGTCACGAAGCAGGGCTGGTGGGGGCCCTGTGGCCCCCAGCCCGGATCGCCGGCAGTGTCTGCACGGAATTTGTTTCATTTCCCACACCTGTGGGTGCTTCAACTACCACCAGGAACTGAACTCCTAAGGCAAAACCATCTGCCAGAAGGGCTCATTGGCTTCAGCACTCAGACAACCACTCCCAAAGCAGCCTGGGCAGAGCTCTGTCCTGCCTCCACCTCTGCTCCGTTGCCGCTCTCCAGCGGGATGCGCCCTGGGAGCACCACTGCCTTCCCAGAGGGATGAGCAGAGCTGCCCAGGATGGAGCCCAGGCAAAGGCATCAGAGTCTGCCAGGCACTGGGGCCCACTGGAACCTGTCAGCTCAGCACCCAGCCACCTTCAAGGAGCCTTTTTTGAGCTCTGGTAGGTGGAATTGCAAACAGGAAAGTGCTGAGCCAGCTGGGAACAAGCTGTTCGCCTGTGTCCCCCCTCCCCCCCCAGTCTCCCTCCCAACCACATTTTAATTCCTGCTCAGATTGCCAAAAAAGGAGCTCCTTAATCAGCAAAGCCAGGAGGAAGGGCAGCTCCCAGGCCCTGTGGCCACCCCTCTCCCTGTCCACCACCCTTCCTTCCCCTCCAGCTGCCATGGCTGTGACCATACCTGGGCAAAACCTCCTGCCCGTGGCCCACCGTGGAAGATGCTGCTGCAGCTCTTGGCCTCTCCTCGTCTCACAGAATTGCCAGGGTTGGGAGGGACCTCAAAGGTCATCCAGCTCCAACCCCCCTGCCATGGGCAGGGACACCTCACACTAGAGCAGGGTGCTCAGAGCCCCATCCAGCCTGGCCCTCAAAACCTCCCCAGAGAGGGGTGCTGCTCTGGTGGGCCACCCAGGATCCCACCAGAGCTGCACCTTTCCCTGGTTTCTGCTCTTCCAGGAACTTTTCCTCCATGGTTTATCCAGCCCAGAGCCTTCCCAGAGAGAGGAAAACAAGCTCCCCCCTCCTGCTTTGCCATTTCCCTGACGTTTCCATTAGCCCTGCTGCAGTGCCCATCAAATATTGCCTTGTGCAGGGAGCCATTCCTGTCAAATTAAGTTAAAAGGAAGTAGTGGCAAAACTAAAAGCTCCACATCTAATCCTGCCACCTGGAAAATCAGCTGAGAAATATAATTTTGTAGCCTTTCAAATTGAATCAGATTCTGGGCTCTCTGCTGATGAGTTAATCCAGCACTGAGTGGAATAGCTCTGCTCAACCATGACTGGGCTCAGGCATGGCCAATTCATGGCTCCAGTTCAGAGCTGCTGCTTTTAATTGTGTCCTGCTCCCCTGCTTCTTTTAATTCTCCTTCAACCATTCCCCATTAGGAAGCTATCAGCAGAAGGTGGCCTTTAATTGCAGAGCTGCTGAGCTGGCTGGGGCCCCACAGGCAGGTCGTGATGTCTGTGTGGCCTTTCCCTTCCTGGGCACCTGTGGCACTGCAGCAGAGTCCACACTGGGGCTTGTCTCTGGGGTAGGAGACCACCAGAAGCAAAGCAGCTTGAGACCATGGGATGGTTTGGGTTGGAAGGGACTTTAAGCATCATCCAGTTCCAACCCCCTCATCCAGCCTGGCCTTGAACACCTCCAGGGAGGAGACATCCACAGCCTCCCCGGGCAACCTGTGCCAGTCTCTCCCCACCCTCACTCTAAAGAATTTCTTCCTCATCTCCAGTCTCAATCTCCTCTCTCCCAGCTCAAAGCCATCATCCCTCATCCTGTCACTCCCAGCCCTTGTCCAAAGTCCCTGCCCAGCTCTCCTTGAGCCCCTTCAGGTACTGGAAGGCTGCTCTGAGGTCTACCTGCAGCCTTCTCTTCTCCAGGCTGAACAGCCACAACCCTCCCAGCCTGTGCCCACAGGGGAGGTTCTGCAGCCCAGCTAAACCAGCAGAGCCAAGTGACACCAGAAAGAGAACCACAAGTTCTGCTCAGCTGCTGCAGAACCCTCAGCATGCGGTGAGACTGCTCTGCTGTCAGCCCGTGACAAAACCCTGAGCCCATCACTGCCAGCAGTGGTCACACTCAGCCTCCCTCTCTTCTCCCCCAGCCTCAGCTCTCCCCCAACCTCTCTCCTCCCCAAAACTCAGTTCTCCCGCAGTCCCACGTCCCCATCTAGGTCCCACGTCCCCATCTAGGTCCCAGTCCCAGCTCCAGCCACGGCGGAGTCGGTCGCTGAAGCTTTCTGACCGTCTGCCCCCAGGTGGAGCTGGACTACGTGGGTTTGCAGGGACGGCAGGCTGGGCTGGGGCTGTGCCCTGACGGCCACTGGTAAAAGAAAGAGACCACGAAGGAGCATTCATGGCACCATCATCTGCCCTCCCTCCCAGGGACCTTTTAAACAGGAAAATTACAACCCAAACAACCACAAAAATAGGACTAAAGTCTTTCCCCAGAGCAGACTCAGCGAGGAGCTCAGCGGGGACCAGCCAGGTGCTTTCTGCTGGGTCTGGCCTGGAACCTGCAGCTGGAACCAGGAGCAGAGCTGCTGAGCTGCCTCACTGACAATAGCAAAGCAGGAATCATAGAGCTGGCCATCCTTCAGGTGCAGTTGTTGCTGCCAGGATAATCTGCTCCATCATTTTCCCTGGCACTGAGGTCAGGCTGCCAGGCCTGGAGTTTCTGGGTTCCTCCATCCCACCCTGCTTGTGGCCAAAGAGGTCCCCATCCACAGAAGGGCTCTGCAGGGGGACCTCGACCGGCTGGGCAGATGGGCAGAGGCCAACAGGATGGCATTCAACAAGGCCAAGTGCCAGGGGCTGCACTTTGGCCACAACAACCCCATGCAGAGCTACAGGCTGGGGTCAGAGTGGCTGAGAGCTCCCAAACAGAGAGGGACCTGGGGGTGCTGATTGACAGCTACCTAAACATGAGCCAGCAGTGTGCCCAGGTGGCCAAGAGGGCCAATGACATCCTGGCCTGCATTAGGAACAGTGTGGCCAGCAGGAGCAGGGAGGTCATTCTGCCCTGTGCCCAGCACTGGTTAGGCCACACCTTGAGTCCTGTGTCCAGCTCTGGGCCACTCAGTTTAGGAAGGACATTGAGAGACTTGAAGGTGTCCAGAGAAGGGCAACAAGGCTGGGGAGGGGTCTGGAGCACAGCCCTGTGAGGAGAGGCTGAGGGAGCTGGGGTTGCTTAGCCTGGAGAGAAGGAGGCTCAGGGGAGACCTCATTGCCCTCTACAACTACCTGAAAGGAGGTTGTAGCCAGGTGAGGGTTGGTCTCTTGTCCCAGGCAACCAGCACCAGAACAAGAGGACAGAGTCTCAAGCTGTGCCAGGGGAGGTTTAGGCTGGAGGTGAGGAGAAAGTTCTTCACTGAGAGAGTTGTTTGCCATTGGGATGTGCTGCCCAGGGAGGTGGTGGAGTCCCCATCCCTGGAGGGGTTCAAGAGGGGATTGGATGTGGCACTTGGTGCCATGGTCTGGTCCTGAGATCTGTGGTGCCAGGTTGGACTCGATGATCTTTGAGGTCTCTTCCAACCCTGGTGACACTGTGACACTGTGATACTGTGATAGAAATGGTTTGGGTGGAGAAGCCTCTAAGAGCATCCAGCCCAACCCTCAACCCACCACCACCATGGCCACTAAACCACAGCCCCAGGTGCCATGGCCTCACCTTCCTTGAACACCTCCAGGGATGGGGACTCCACCACCTCCCTGGGCAGCCTGCCCTGACCACTCTCACAGTTCCCTCAGCTGCTCCTCATGAGATTTGTTTTCAAGGCCCTTCCCCAGCTTTGTTGTCCTTCTCTGGACCTGCTCCAGCCCCTCAGTGACCTTCTTGGAGTCAGGGACCCAAAACTGACCCCAGAATTGAAGGTGTGGCCTCACCAGTGCTGGGTGGAGCGGGCAGTCACATCCCTAGACCTGCTGGCCACACTCTTGCTGATCCAAGCCAGGATGCTGTGGCGCTTCCTGGCCACCTGAGCACTCTGCTGGCTCGTGGTCAGCCAACCATCAGTCCTCATCCACCAAGCAGCTCTCCATCCACTCTGCCCCAAGCCTGTAGTGCTGCATGGGGTTGTCGTGGCCCAAGTGCAGCACTCAACAGCTGACCTTGCTGAGTCTCCAGCCCATGGAGCCAGCCTGTCTGGATCTCTCTGCAAAAGGTCCTTCCCCTCTGCTCCACCTGGAAGCAAACTCATAAATCTGATGCCCACCTTCTAGTTTCCTGCAGTCATGTCTGCCCCATAAATATCTTCTCAGTAGTCCCAGCCTCCAGCTCAGCACTAATGAAAGCTCTCTTTATGGTTATTAGATGTGTGAAATGTCCCTGGACTGAGCAATTACCTTCACATATCTGTTCTGAACTGGCTGGGAGTGGAAATCAGTTTTGTCCTCCCCAGGTACAAATCCATAATGAGGATTTATTTCTGAGGTGGTGGGAATGAGGTAATCCCTCTGCTTCCTGAGGTGAGATAAGGAGAGGAGGGGAAAAAATAAGGAGAAGGAGAAAAAGAGAGCAAATGGCTCAAGTTAAGACTGAAACATCAGGAAAAGCAAATGATTTGCAGGAGGAAGGGGCAGGAGGTCAATGGCACAGCCAAGCTTTAAATAATAAGAAGGACAAGTGGCTGCTTTGCCTGGCACTGCCCTGGGAAGCAGGAGAAGGCTGCCAGGGACACAAGGCCAGCCCAAAAGCTGGGCAGAGCTGCAGAGGGTGCAGCAGAACCACCACCTGTGGGGCTCTGAGGTGGGTGGTGGAACACAACCCCCCCAGGCTGGTGATGAGCAGCAACCAAGAGAAGGGAGACAAAAGTGTTTCTAGAGCTGGAATATGCAAAATGAGAGGAAATGATCTGAAATTGTGCCAGGGGAGGGCTGGGTTGGAGATGAAGAACAATTTCTGAGCTGCAAGAGTGGTCAGGGACTGCCACAGGCTGCCCAGGGAGGTGATGGAGTCCCCATGCCTGGAGCTGTGCAAGAACCACGTGCCCACGGCACTGCGGGCCACGGTTTGGTGTCCATGGTGGGGTTGGGTTGCTGGTTGGACTGGGTGATGTTAGAGGCTTCTTCCAACCCAAACTATTCCATTATTCCATGATTCCCAGTGGGATCCTGGGCTGCTGGTTGGAGAAGTGCTCCCAAAGCCAGCTCTTGTGCTGCATTTCCTGGGGACAGCTTCTTTCTGTTTTCTTTCAGCAGAAGGGGAACCCAAATGCTCCTGCTTCAGCCCAACACACAGTTCCCAAAGGGAACCCAAATGCTCCTGCTTCAGCCCAACACACAGTCCCCAAAGGGAACCCAAATCCTCCTGCTTCAGCCCAACACACAGTTCCCAAAGGGAACTCAAATGCTCCTGCTTCAGCCCAACACACAGTCCCCAAAGGGAACTCAAATGCTCCTGCTTCAGCCCAACACACAGTCCCCAAAGGGAACCCAAATGCTCCTGCTTCAGCCCAACACACAGTCCCCAAAGGGAACTCAAATGCTCCTGCTTCAGCCCAACACACAGTCCCCAAAGGGAACTCAAATCCTCCTGCTTCAGCCCAACACACAGTCCCCAAAGGGAACCCAAATGCTCCTGCTTCAGCCCAACACACAGGTCCCAAAGGGAACCCAAATGCTCCTGCTTCAGCCCAACACACAGTCCCCAAAGGGAACCCAAATGCTCCTGCTTCAGCCCAACACACAGTCCCCAAAGGGAACTCAAATGCTCCTGCTTCAGCCCAACACACAGTCCCCAAAGGGAACTCAAATCCTCCTGCTTCAGCCCAACACACAGTCCCCAAAGGGAACCCAAATGCTCCTGCTTCAGCCCAACACACAGTTCCCAAAGGGAACCCAAATGCTCCTGCTTCAGCCCAACACAGTTCCCAAAGGGAACCCAAATGCTCCTGCTTCAGCCCAACACACAGTTCCCAAAGGGAACTCAAATCCTCCTGCTTCAGCCCAACACACAGTCCCCAAAGGGAACCCAAATGCTCCTGCTTCAGCCCAACAGACAGTTCCCAAAGGGAACCCAAATGCTCCTGCTTCAGCCCAACACACAGTCCCCAAAGGGAACCCAAATGCTCCTGCTTCAGCCCAACACACAGTTCCCAAAGGGAACTCAAATCCTCCTGCTTCAGCCCAACACACAGTTCCCAAAGGGAACCCAAATGCTCCTGCTTCAGCCCAACACACAGTCCCCAAAGGGAACCCAAATGCTCCTGCTTCAGCCCAACACACAGTCCCCAAAGGGAACCCAAATGCTCCTGCTTCAGCCCAACACACAGTTCCCAAAGGGAACCCAAATGCTCCTGCTTCAGCCCAACACACAGTTCCCAAAGGGAACCCAAATGCTCCTGCTTCAGCCCAACACACAGGTCCCAAAGGGAACCCAAATGCTCCTGCTTCAGCCCAACACACAGTTCCCAAAGGGAACCCAAATCCTCCTGCTTCAGTCCACCAGACAATTCCCATCAAGTGGGGCAGGTGAGAAGAATTAAATCAGCTGGGAGGAGGGGGAGACCCAAACACCTCTCTCTTAGTCTCAGCTCCTCAGCAGAGCCACAGCCTGTGTGCAAAACTGCTCCCTGCAAAGGAAGCAATTTGAGGAGTGGGAGTGGATCAGGGTGAAGCTGAGCACTCAGGGGAAGCAGTTGAGGAGAGACACCTTGGCCCTAGGATGGGATCCCAGCGCTGGGTTTGCCATCAGCCTTGTTCCCTGCTGAAGCCCCCAGCAGCTCTGTAGCAGGCAGGAGAGGAATGTGTTGATGCTAGAGAAAATGAAGCCCTGCACAGCAGTCAATAGGAAATAATGGATCTCAATTACAGGGCTGGAGCTGCTGACTTGATCAGATTTTACAGCCCTTTACTCTGGGGGTCTTCTTAATAAATCCAGGGAGGGAAGTGTCATCTCTTTTACAGCAATATGTTTCCATGTTTTATTTTGTGTGAAGCAGCAGCTGGCAGCTGTACAAAATGCTCCTCAGAGCTTCCCATAGCCTCATGAAGGGATCAGAATTGATGGGAGATGGACATGAGCTGTTTGCTCTCTAATCCAGGGACCAGTTTGCCATAACAGCCAGAAATTGCCACTGGAAAACCAGAGGGATTCCTTCCCCCCTGCCTCAGCCCTGCTAAGGCACAGGGGCAGGCTCTCCACTGCTGGTCCAGCAGGAGCCTCACAGCAAGGTGCTCAAAGATTGAGTCACCCTCCCAGCAAAGGACCCCTCGAGGAGTAACCCCAAGGCCTTGCTGCAGGCAGAAACGGCCTCGTCCCACGGGCAGCATCCTGCCCCCTGCAGCGGCAAACACCTCCACCCAACCCCCCAGATGATCCTGGGCAAGGCAAAAAACCCCTTCCCCCTCACCTGTGTCTAAGGCTGGCAGACTTTCATCTGCATTGGTGTGAATGCAGGCCCCCTGTGGAGCAGTGCGAGCAGGAATGCAGCCTCCTCGCACGGCCTCCCCCCTCCCCGGTAAATCTAATTAAGCAGCCATTAGGATGTGTGTTAGCTCCATTATATCAAGGTGACCTGGAGCTCCTGCTAAATGTTAATAACAGCATTCCCCACTAACTGGCATTCAACAGGGAACAGGCAGTACGACTGCCACCGCTGCAGCCTGCAGATGAAGATGGTTATTAAAGTGATTTGTGTACTACAGAGCCCCAAATAAACGCGGAGCCGATTTCCTGGCAGCCGGAGCGCTCTGCCTGCCCCTCCGGCGCTCCCAGCCCAGCCCGGCCTCCCAGAGACCGGCCCAGCCCAGCTCCCACCCCCCAGCACGGCCAGCAGGGTGCCAGGGGCAGATGGGGACGTGTGCATGGGTGAAAAAATGCACAAGCAGCATCTCGGGAACCTTGGCCAGGGGAAATGTGCTCAGCTCCTGCTCCCCCAGCTTGTCACCAGGGGCAGATGGGGACACGTCCACAGGCAGAAAGTGCACAAGCAGCTACTCTGGAACCTTGGCCAGGGGAAATGTGCTCAGCTCCTGCTGCCCCAGCATGTCCAGCAGGGTGCCAGTGGCAGATGGGGACGTGTTGCATGGACAAAAAGTGCACAAGCAGCATCTATAAAGCCCTGACCAGAGGGAAAGTGTAAGGAAGGAGAGGAAAGAGGTCAGAGCCTTCCCTGCCAGCAAGAGTCACTTCCCAGCCTCGGGGCAGGTGCTGGAGAGGTCTCTGCCTGCAGCAGCGGTGGGACAGACCCACGGAGCTGGCCAGCCCCTCCTCTGACAGGCCAGGAGCTGATTGCTTCCCAGCTGGAGTGAACACCCAAGAACAGCTTTAAATCCCTAAGCCTCAATCCAGGCTGATTCCCATCTAGACCTCCCATCTCAGAACCACACATGCTTCATGCCTGCAGGATTCCCTAGCCTGCTTCCCACACCCCTGCCCAGAAGCAGAGCTGCCAATGCCCAGCAAAGAGACCTCTTTTGTTTTCTTTTCCCTGCAGGCAGTGTCTCCTGTGAAGGTTAATGACGGCAAAACGCTAATGACGAGGCTGGAAACGGAGAGCAGCCTTGCCCGTTGCTGCAGGTCTGTATCTTGCACCCTGAGAGGCACTCATTCTGCTGAAGAAAACCTGCACCATCTTTACTGAACCAGACAGATCTGCAGCTGAAAGAGTGACCTCCTTTGGCTGGTGCCTTCTGGTGGACTTTACAAGTTTATTCCTTCAGCTGCAGCTGCAGCTAAAAATAGAGCTACCCCAGCGAGCTGCAGAAGAGCTGAACAGGTGGGAGCTGTCTCACTCCCCCCCTGCACATGTCAGCAGGGAGGATTTGGACACTTGGGCTGCACGACTGCATAAACCTCCCCCCCTCGGCAATTGGTGCTGACAGCATTCATTTGCCAGCATTCCCAACCAGCTGGTGGCGTCAGGCTGAGGGAGGGGGAGGCCAGAGGGGCTCAGGAGACAGTGAGTGTCCCCAGGGCCTCCTCAGGAGCCTGTGGCTCACTGCCCTGAGTAAAGCTCAGAATCACAGAATGTCTCAGGTCAGAAGGGATCCTCCAAGGGCATCTTGCCCAAGCCCCCTGCAGGCAGCAGGGACACCTCCAACCAGAGCAGGTCGCTCAAGGTTGACCTTGCTTGGTTCCAGGGGTGGGACCTCAACCACACCTCTGGGCAGCCTGTGCCAGTGTCTCACCACCCTCATTGTGAAGAGCTTCCTCCTGATGTCCAGCCTTAATCTACCCTGCCCCAGGGGTAAGTTTCTGAGCAGAAGCCATCAGCCAAAGATCATCCTCCTCCCTGGCCTGGGCTGCTGAACCAGGGAATGGTTTGGGTTGGAAGGGACCTTAGAGCTCATCCAGTTCCAACCCCCTGTGCCACGGGCAGGGCTGCCTCCCACCAGCCCAGGCTGCTCAACCCCTGTGCCTGGGGGTTGCACTGGGGCTCAGCAGAGCCCAAGCCTTGTGCTGTCAGCAGAAGGTTTATCAGAAAACAAAGCCAAAGCCTTGTGCTGTGCTGGCCTGCACGTGGCAGATATGTCCTGGCATAAGAAGTGAGGATTAGTCATTTGTAATTGGGAATTGATCTCCCCACTCCTTCATCCTCTCTGTGCAATTGGTGAGCTTTTAATGCTGCAAAAATTGCTCTGAGTGCCCCAGCACCTGGGCTTTGTTTGCTGTGAAATACTGCTTTCATTTCTGGATGGCTCCTATTTATCCAACTTTGTCTTTAGGAAACTCCTGGCACTCATCTGAGGGCAGCAAAGCATCCATAACCCTCCCCCTGTGCTGTGCTCACAGCAGTGAGGGATGGGAAAGCTCCTGCTTAACAAACTGCAGCAAAGTGGTGGCTGTGTGAGCCAGAGGGGAGCAAAGGAGGCAGGCAGGGCTGTGGTCACTTGCAGTCATTAAATGTCTCCATCATCATCATCATCATCATCATCATCATCATCACCACAGGGCTTGGCCAGAATGTAAATTAGTGAAGGGGGCACTGCTCTGGAGGCAGAGCTCAAGCAAAGAGTTCAAACCCTTTGTGATGGGTTTGGCTGGGTGCTTGCTCCAGCTGGGACAGGAGCCTGCTCCTCTGTAGGCACAGAGCAGCCCTGAGGCTCTGAATCACAGAGTTGCAGGGGTTGGAAGAGACCTCACTGAGGCCAAGCCCCCTGCCAGAGCAGGGCCACCCAGGGCAGGTCACCCAGGAATGCATCCAGGTGAGGCTGGAAAGCCTCCAGAGCAGGAACTCCACAACCTCTCTGGGCAGCCTGCTCCAGGCCTCCAGCACCCTCACACCAAAGAAGTTTCTCCTCCTGTTGAAGTGGAACCTCCTGGGTTCCAGTTTATGTCCATTGCCCCTTGTGCTGTCACAGGACACCACTGAAACGAGCCTGGCCCCTTCCTGCCCCCCACCCTCAATAAGCTTCTCCTCTCTCTCTGCTCCTCTCCAGCCTGAGCACCCTGGAGTGCCTCAGGGCTTGTGCTCACCACAGCATCAGGAGGAGCCCTCGAGATGGAGCATCCATCCCCCTGCCATGGCTCCTGGGAGCCTGCAGATCTCTCACTGTGTAGCTGTGGGTGCTGAACACCCTCTGATGCTCCTGCAGCTGCCAGAGCAGTGAGCTCAGCACAGAGGCAAAGGCAAAGCATTGGTCTATGGGCTGTGTCCCAGGGGAACTGTTGTAGTTCAGTTCTATTTCCTTGTCCCCATTAAATGTGAAGAACCTTCCTGGGGCTGCAGATGCTGATTAGACACTTCTCTTGCAGCCCCTTTTGGCTAAACTGGTTTTGGTTGGCTGCTTGCTTTTGCTGTCCCCAAACCTGGACTTTCCCTCTGGGCTCTTGCTGCTGTTTAATCTCAGCCTAGCAGGGCTCGGAACCAGATGCCAAAGATAGCAGATTTGTATTATCTGCTGCTACCAAAGATTTTAACAGCCTCAGCTTATTACTTGTGCACCTCTGCAGCCAGAGATAAACCAGGAACAAGAACCTGTTGAGATCTAAATGAGCTCAAACTCACTCCTGGGTCAGAACCCCGTTTGCTTCTGCCTGGGTCTGATATCCTGCTGCAGAAGTAAAGAGGGAGTGCAGGGGCTGGGGCTGGGGCTTGCTGGGCAGTGGAGAGCTGCCTCTGCTGCCTCTTGTTCTGCAGAACTCTGCTAGCAACCTGTGCAGGGAGAGGTTCAGCAGCAAAGCTGGGGAAGGGTCTGGAGAACAGGGTTGGGAAGAAGCAGCTGAGGGAGCTGAGGGTGTTCAGCCTGGAGGAGGAGCTGAGGGGGTTCAGTCTGGAGAAGAGGAGGCTGAGGGGAGACCTCCTTGCGCTCTACAGCTCTCTGAAAGGAGGCTGGAGTGAGCTGGGGGTTGGTCTCTTCCCCCTAGGATCAGGTGGCAGAAGGAGAGGAAATGTCCTGAAGTTGTGCCAGGGGAGGCTTAGGTTGGAGAAGAGGGAAAATTGGTCAGGGTTGGCACAGGCTGCCCAGGGAGGTGGCCACAGCTGATGTGGGTCCAGCTTCCACCTGTCCTTTCGGCTGTGGTGCTCTCGCAGCACCACTTTGGAGGCCTAATTATTTCAGTCGAGGTTAATTGCATTAGCCAGCACAGCAAATCTCCACTTCATGCCTTGCTTTCCACTTCGTTTAAGCCATTACCCCCTGTGAAATCCAGGAGGTTTCTGCATGGAATTGCTCATTTGTAGCACACAGCTCCCCCCACAGCTGCCCCTTCTCTTCCTTTGGGTTTTGTTCCTCTAAGAGTTAGTGGCAGTGGCAAAGAGGTTTGATGGGAGCAGGTCAGAGCAGCTCAGGACACCACATTTGGGCTCTGGCAGGGACAGGCTGCGTCCCCCGCACCTTGTGTGCCCTCGGGGTTTGTAGATCAGCCTCTTCCCGCGGCACATCCCTGCTCAGACCCTGGCCTCGCTGGGGTGGGTCCAGTCTGTGGGGCTCCATCCACAAGCTTGCTCTCTCCTGACTGCTGTGTTGAAGGGGAGCTTCCATCACAGGAGAAATGAGCTGCTTGTGAGCCCCCTGCCGTGAGCCTGAAGGAGCCATCGCTCACAGGCTAATGCGTCCGGGGATGGTAACAAATGGCAGCGCCCAAGCTCTTGGATGTTATTTAATTAGTTTTGCTGTGCCTTCCGTTCTCAGCAGAGATTGATCTTAATAGCTGGAGGATGGATACCCAGGCTTCGCTTGGATGAAAGGGCAGTGCAGAGCAGCACAGACGTGCGAAGGAACACAGGGGCTACACACAGCCCAGGTGAGACTGCAGCCCCACAGGCAGCTCCTGCTGCTGTTGCAGCACCACAGAACCGTGGAGCTGCTGAGCTTGGAAGAGACCTTTGAGAGCATCAAGTCCAACCCGGAGCTCAGAACCACTGCTGCTAAGCCACGGAGCCACATCGCTCAGCACCACATCCACACAGCTCTGGAACACCTCCGGGGTGGGGACTCCACCCTGGGCAGCCTGGGCCGGTGCCTGGGAGCCCTTGCTGGGGCCAACCTAAGCCTCCCCTGGCACGGCCTGAGGCCATTTCCTCTTGCTCTGGCACTTGTTGCATGTGAGAAGAGATCAGCTCCCACCTGGCTCCAGCCTCCCTTCAGGGAGTTGTAGAGAGTGATCAGGTCTCCCCTCAGCCTCCTCTGCTGAGGCTAAACCACCCCAGGTCCTCAGCTGTTCCTCATAAGCCTGCAGCCGTTGGACCCAGTGACAGCAAATGCTGGGGGAGAGGGATCCAGGGGCACAGAGAGCCCTCCTCAGCCTTGGGGGACAAGGAGCAGAGAGGGTTGCTGCCACCTTCCACACAGGGCATCCAAGGGAGAGCAAACCCAAAGCGCTGGGACCCGCAGGGTCTCCCAGCCCAGCTCAGCCCTGCTCAGCCGAGCTGCACACCATGGGCAGAGCCGAGTGGGCTGCAGCTTGGCCACGCTCTTGGGTGCTGAGCTCAGGCAACTCTGCCTGCCTTGCCTGCTGTGCTCTGGCAGGAGCCCAGGCTGTGCACAGCATCTTGTGACTCTTCTATCCTCCACGTATTTATTTCAGTCCATTTCCAACTCCAGCCTGCAGCCCTGTGATAAGGCATCACCCAGGCTTTGCAGTCAGGGCTTTATTGTCTCTGCTTCTCCTGCTGCACTTAGTTCCCACAGTTCTTCAATGAGATGATTCTTCTTATTTGGCTGAGTGTTTTGGGGCCTTGTTTGGGTTTGTCTTTTCTGAACCACAGTGCTAGCAGGTTGATTGTAAGGGGTACAGAGACCTAACACCAGGAGCAGAGTAAAAAGCTTCAATGCCCCTGGAAAGTCACCCCAAAGCCTGCAGTAATCCAGGATGCAGCCTCTGCTGCACACCCAGCAACAAATGGCTTCCAGAGTCCAGTTCAGCCAGCTCCAAGCCCCTGCCATGGGCAGGGACACCTCCCACCAGCCCAGGTGGCTCAAGGCCTCATCCAGCCTGGCCCTGAACGCTTCCAGGGAGGGGGTAGCCACAGCCTCCCTGGGCAGCCTGTGCCAGAGTCTCCCCACCCTCACTCAAAAGAATTTCTTCCTCCTCTCCAGTCTCAGTCTCCTCTCTCCCAGCTCAAAGCCATTGTTCCTCAGCCTGGCACTCCCAGCCCTTGTCCAAAGTCCCTGCCCAGCTCTCCTGGAGCCCTCCAGGTACTGGAAGCTGCTCTGAGGTCTCCCTGCAGCCTTCTCTTCTCCAGGCTGAACAGCCACAACTCCCTCAGCCTGTGCCCATAGGGGAGGTTCTGCAGCCCTCTGAGCACGACTCAGTGTGGCCCTGTGCAGCCTGATCTAGTTGGGGATGTCCTTGCTCAGTGCAGGAGGGTTGGAGGTCCCTCCAGCCTCAACAGGGAGAGATTCCCATCTGGTTCCTGAGCACCACACCAGTGCTTGCCTTGCACACAGGGCTAATTATCAGCATGGCCTGATAGGCATAATTAGAAGTGGGAGAGCAGCAAGGTATTACAAGTGAATCCTTATCAAGGAAGTGCAGTTCTCAAACCTTTGCTGTGGTCAGTTTTATGGAATAAAAGTAATTAACTTGGGCTAAAGAAGTCAGCATCTGAGCAGCCAGAGCTGCACCTCTGCAGGCAGCAGGCTCTGGAAGCCACCAGGAGCAGAGCCTCCTGACAGCAGGCCTGGAATGTGCTCATTGGAAATGCAGGTCCTGGCCTCCCCTCACACAAAGCAGGAGCAGGGAAGACAAGTGATGGACAAGACAGTTCTTTGTCTCCCTGTTTTGTGCCTTGTCCATAGCCCAGAGACATCTCTCCAGGGAACAAACTCATTTGCAAGCAGATAAGAGTGATGGGGAGACAGCCAGGACTGCAGGAGCCCTCTCCTGCAGAAGCTTTGCTTCTGGAGAGCAATTAAAGCAGGGAAGAAGTTGCTGCTAGCAAAAAAAGTTGAAGCTTTCAGTGCCCAAATCCCAGCCCAGCCCTGAGCAGGTTTCATCCTCTCCCTTCAAAAGGGCTTGGGGCAGAAGTTGTTTCCCTCCTTTCAATACATCAGCTTTAACAAACACTTCCCCCCCCCACTTCCCAGATAAGCAGGAGGGGATGAGGCCTTGGGCAGCAGTGAGGACAGCAGAACCTTCCTACAGGGGTGGAAGCAGCATGCAAAGGGCACAGTGGATTTACAGTTCCTGTTCTGTAGGTGTCCAGATGTTGCCAGCTGTGGGGGTCTGTGCCCTGCTGCTGGAGCTCCAATTCATTCCCTGGCAGACCCACACTCACCTAATCCTGACTCCCACAGGGCCCTTCCCCACTACAGAGGTTGGAAGAGTCCTTTGAGACCAAGAAGTCCACCCTGGAGCTCACAGTCCCACTGCTGCTGCTGCTACTAAACCACATCCCTAAGCCCTTCCTCCAAACATCTTTATACACCTCCAGGGATGGTGACTCCACCACCTCCCTGGGCAGCCTGTGCCAGTGCCTGGGAACCCTTTCTGGGAAGAAATTGTTCCTAATATCCAACCTGAGCCTCCTCTGGCAGAGCCTGGAGCCGTTTGCTCTTGTCCTGGCGCTGCCCTTCAGCTCTGCGACGTCCCAGGCACGTCCCAGCCCTTGTGTGTTCTGCTGAGCAGGAGTCTGGTGCAGTGACTTCCGTGGATGCCCTTCTACCCCAGTGCTTAGCAAGCTTTCATTCCTCAGTAACTATTTAAAGCTCTCTCCCTTCCACACTTGCCCTCCATGGAGGTGCAGGGTTCCAGGGCAGCAGCCTCCTCCCCTGCTCTGCAGTGACAAACGGCCCCAGGGCAGCGCAGGAGAGCAGAGGACCTGCAGGACAAATCACCGCTGCAGGCAGCAATGATTTCCTGTGGCGCAGCTGCTCCGGGGTGAGGAGCCCAGGAGGCTATCAGCAGCCCTGACAGGTAGCCTATTTGTCACAGGGTGGGAGGCATGCAGCCCTTGCTGTACAGCCAGCAGGTTTGTGCCGTAACGAAGGAGCTCAGCCTGCGGCGGCCCCCGAGCCGGGCAGGGTATTGATTTCCACATGATGAGCAAATGAAGAGGGATGATACATTTCATACCATTGATCCCCTCTATTAGCAATAATCCCAGGTCCCTCCATCCTCCCCCCAGCTGCCCTCTGCTCCCACCACACAGCAGGTTTGGAGAGGTTTGATCCTGAAGCCTTAGTCGTGGACTCGTTCGGGTTGAAGGGATTCGAAAGATCATCGAATTGTAAACTGGAGCAGGGTGGACTTAGGTTGGACATCAGGAGGAAGCTCTTCACAGTGAGGGGGGGAGGGAAATCCTAAACAAGTTGCCCAGAGGTGTGGTTGAGGCCCCACCCCTGGAGACATTCAAGGTCAAACTTGATGTGGCCCTTGAGCGAGCTGCTCCAGGGGGAGCTGTCCCTGCCCGAGGCAGGGGGTTGGAACTGGATGAGCTTTAAGGTCCCTTCCAACCCAAACCATTCCCTGAGTCATGTACTCCCCCAGCCCTCTGGGATTTGTTCTGATCACAAGAACTGAAACTTGGACTTCTGATGGAGCCCAGGTTAGCCCAGAAGTCACTGGAGAGTGGCAAGGTGATTTTCTGCCTCTTTCCCCCCACCACCACATTGCAAGTTGCAGTTCACACCCTGTGCTTTGATTGCTTCTGCCCTCCAGCCCTGCAATTACAAATCACACTGAAAGCAGCACTTCCAGCCTGGAAATGGGAATGAGGGCAAACTCTCAGAAAGAGGAAAACACTGTTTGGGGAGGAAGAGTAATTATTGCCAAGGGCAGAGCGCAAGAGGGAAGGAGCAGGGCTCTGTGTCACATCCAGGGGCCAAACCCAGGGCGCTCAAATGAGGTCACAGCATGGCTGGAGGCAAGAGCAGACCTGCAGGGCAGTGCAGAGCTGCTGGATCCCATTGCTTCACCTGACATTTGGAGGTGCAGCAGGGAGAACCCCGAGCTGGGGAGAGCTCACATCATTGCATCCCAAGCCTCGAGCTTGGAGAGAGAGAAGTCACCAGACTCAGAATGACCTCCTACAAATGACCTCCTAACCACCTGCTCCAGGCCCTTACCCTGCATCCAGTTTTGATCTCATTAAATATCTTCAGAGCATCAACTTGGGATCAAGAGATCACCTGGAGGGATGTTCCCATCCAGCTGCAGGGCTCTGCTCCTGCTCCAGCTGGGCTGAGCCACACAGGACCTCCACTTTCTCTGAGAGGAGGGCAAGGGAAGCCCCAGAGGTACCAAAGCTCCTAGCAGGAGCACTCTGGGGAGCATGAGGAGGCAGGGTCCTCTGTGGAGGCAGAGCAGGGCTCCTCAAAGAGTGGCTTCCTTGTGCCATCCTTGATTTCTCCTGGAGCTTTCCTGTGGCTGCACCAACAGCTCTGCAGCTCCTGCCACAGCCCTGGGCCCAACATTATCCCAGCTGCTTCCCAGCCCTCAGGGACCTGCCCCACTCTCAGGTTACACCTCTTTTTTTGCCTATTTTCCAGGTTTTTGCTGCATTACCAAAGCTGCTAAGAGGCCAAATGGGTGGAAAGCAAACCATGGAGTTGAGCACTTTGGGATCTGCTCTATCCCAGCAGAAAAAGGCTGCCCAGCAGCCAAGCCCCAGCACCTCCAGCCTGGTGCTGACAAGGTGGGAGCAGAAGGCACCACCACACCAGGACACTGCTGCATCCTTCCCATCAGAGTCCTCCTCGCTGCAAGAAAGCACAATGAGGCCATGGCAGCGTCTGGAAAACAGGCAGCTGCTCTCCAGACCCAGTTCTCATCCAGCAAAGTGTGGTTAATTAACACAGGAGGTGTAATTAGCTAATATTTCTGCAGAGCTGTGAGAGCCTGAGGTGCAAGAGAGCAGATAAGTGCAAAGTGCTCTTGCTGCAGCTCACCAGAAGTGGTTCGGTGCCCTCAGCTCCCCCTGCAGCCTCTCCTCTTGCTGCTGCCCCATTGTGTAACCTTTCCCTCCCACCACCCCCTCCCTCCCGTCCCCAGCCTTTGTCCTTTGCTCCCTCTCCCAAGGCAGCTGTCTGCATTCAGCAGCAGTTTCCCTGCTGTGGAAGGTGCCCTGGAGCTGGGGGGGTCTGAGGCTGAGTGGACCAGGCTGGGGGGGGGGGGGGTCTCAGCAGCACAGAAGGTCCCCAGAGACGTGGGGCACAGGGGGCACTGCAGTGTGGGCACCCTGAGAAGTGTCACTTTGCAGCCTAGCAACAGAGCTCAGGGCTGCTTGAGGGGGGTTTTGGTGCCATTAATATGTGCTTAAGCCACAGGGAGCTTCTCAAGACAAAGTGGCTCAGTCCCTGGTTGTGACATGGAGCATTTGTCCAGGATGTGCTTTCCCTGCCCAGGGGGCCCTGGTGCTCTGCCAGCACCCAGATGGGTTTGGTTTCAGACCACTTGTCTGCAAAGGAGGCACCAGGCTTGACTAGAGTAAAACAAAAGGCAGCAGCTTTCTGCACAGCAGGAGAAACCCATTTGGGAGTGAAGGGGAGACAGGGAGCAGGAGTTTGGATGGATTGCAGGGCCACAGAGCAAACCAGGCTGCAGAAACTCATTTTGCTGCTTGGACAAGTTTTAGACAGCAGGGTTGGAAACTTTGCTGCCTAGAAAGCAAGAAGCACTGCTGGGAGAGCTGGGGTTGATCAGCCTGGAGAAGGGGAGGCTGCAGGAGGGGGCTCAGGGTTTGTAAATACCTACAGAGGTGTCAGGAGGATGGGGCCAGACTCCTCTCAGTTGTGTCCAGGGACAGGAGCAGGGGCAGTGGAACCCAAGCTGGAACCCTGGAGGCTCCACATAAACATAAGGAAAAAGAATTCCTCTTTGAGGGTGCCAGAGGCCTAGAGCAGGCTCCCAGAGAGGCTGTGGAGCCTCTGTCTCTGGAGGCATTCCAAACCCACCTGGATGTGTTCCTGGGTGATTTCCCCTGGGTGACCCTGCCCTGGCAGGCTGGGATTGGACCAGATGATCTTCAGAGGTCCCTTCCAACCTCTACCTCTCTGCCATGTCACATTCTCACCCCCAGCTCAGCCCAAATGGAACAGCAAGCAGTGACTCTCAGGGCACACATCTAATTGAGGACACATTCTGGGTGCCCACAGCTCTGGAGGCAGCAGCAGTATGCAGGAGATGCTGCTAGAAACCCCTGCTTTGTAGATACCCAAAAAGCAAACATCCCTGGGAAACAAGACAGAAGAGCCACGTGAGGAGAGCCCTGCTGCCCTGCCCAGCAAGTGTGTGTGGGCAAACACAGCAGCTCCAGGGGGAAAACAAAGGAAATGGTTTAGCAAACACTGAGGAACTCTCAGCAAAGCACTCCTGGGAACCACTGTGGCTACAGACACCTCAGCACTGCAGCTTTCCTTCCCTGGTGCCAGGGGAGAGCCACCTCTGAGCAGCACCTCTCAGGAGAGGCCGAGAGGAGCTCTGCTCAATGCCTAGAAACAGCTGGAGGGTGGGGGGCACGAAGCAGGGGCCAGGATCTTTGCAGTGCTGTCCTGGGGTAGGACACAAACTGGAACCCAGGAGGTTCCACCTCAACATGAGGAAAAACTTCTTTGGTGTGAGGCTGCTGGAGGCCTGGAGCAGGCTGCCCAGGGGGGGTTGTGGAGTCTCCTTCTCTGCAGACTTTCCAGCCCCACCTGGCTGTGTTCTGGGTGCCCTGCCCTGGGTGCCCTGCTCTGGCAGGGGGGCTGGGCTCAGTCTCCAGAGGTGCCTTCCAACCCCTGCAGTTCTGCAACATGTGGGCACAGGGGGGGTGGGTTGATGGTTGGCCTTGATGACTCTAGAGGGCTTTGCCAGCCTTAATGATTCCATGATCGGGAGCTCAGGTGTGCTGCTGTGAGGTTGCCGCAGGAAGCATTGCTCCAAGGGAAGAGCAGGAGCCCAGCACCGGCTCCCTCCACAGGTTACACTGGAGGCAATCAGAGAGCAGACTAAGCTGCAGAGGTTGGTGGGAGAGGAGAAGCAGTTGGGCTTCCTGCCTCTTCCTGCAGCAGGATTTCCCTGGCTGTTCTCTAATTCCTCCTTAATTAACTGGTGGTGCTATCAAATGCACCCTGGTGGCTGAGCCCCAGCGCCTGTCTGAGGCTCCTCAGCAGGTTCCCCGCTGCTGGAGACAGACAAATTAATAAGTGCTGCACGCTGGAGCTTCCAGAGGGCTTGTTCTGTGCCTTCCCAGCACAAGCCCAGCAGAATCCTCTGTGCCAGCTCGTGCCTCCAAGTGCCTGGCAGCCAATCTGCTCTGCACACCCAGGGGAGAGGAGCAAGTTAACGAGCGCTGGCTCCCCCCAGCCCCCCGCCGGCGCGGCAGTCCCTGGTGAGCCCCTCTGCTGCCTTCTCCTCTCACAAAAACAGAAACAGACTTCATCAAGCTGCCAGTTAGAGCCTTTCTGGCAGAGCTTTCGGCTGATGGGGGTTGTAAACATCCTTGCAGCGCTTGCAGCAGTGTCAGACGTGCTAAGTAATTGTCGCAGCTTGACTCCGAGGGGGCTCTCAGCTTGGGAAGGCTCCGTGCCTGTCTGCTGTGCTGTTTGCAGTGCCACTGCCCGGCTCGGGGCACTCTGCAGCGCTCACACTGATGGAGGCACCTTGGAGCCTTGGAATTGTTTGGGTTGGAAGGGCCCTCTGAGATCATCCAGTCCCAGCAGCAGCCCAGCACCTCCATGGACACGAAACCCTGGCCCCAAGTGCCAGGGCCACAGGTTTCTGGAACATCTTCAGGCATGGGGACTCCACCACCTCCCTGGGCAGCCTCTGCCAGGCCCTGACCACTCCTGCAGCAGAGAAATTTCTCCTCATCTCCAGGCTAAGCCTCCCCTGGCATCATTTCAGGCCATTTCCTCTCCTTCTGTCACCTGATACTGAGGAGAAGAGACCAACCCCTGCCCTGCTCCAGCCTCCTTTCAGGGAGTTGCCTCCCAAGGTACAGCCAGCAGCACCCAGACCAGGCACCTCTCTTGAGAAATGAAGAGAAGACCTCTGTTCTGCCTTTGCATCTATGCCAAGCACTAACCCTCACCCCACGGGGGCCAGCTGGGCTCCAAGGTCTGGGCAATCCCTCCTCAGGAGCTGCTAACCAGCAGAAACTTGGCTCACAGAAGGTTGTGAGCTGCAGGCAGTCATCACCCTGCGAAATGAAAGCTCAGCACAGCTGCCAGGGGTGGCAGAGCCTGCTCTGCAGATCAGAGAGGCTCTGCTAGACAAGCAGAACATTGGTGTTACGAGCTGCTGAAGAGGGAAACACTAAATATCTCCAGCCTGCTATTTTGGGTGGAGGGATGAATAAACAGCAGCACAGGCAACAAGTGGAACCCAGCACATTCTGCACACTTTGCACCCTGGGACTGCTTTTGTGGCCAATGTTTTCCTCACAGAAGTCACTCAAGCTGATCATGTAGGAAGCTCCAGAGCACTATTTTTGCTCTGCTGATTAACAAATGGTTCTGCAGTAGCCAAGAACATGCTGGGCAGACATTGCAGAGGAGAAGCAAGAGCAGCAGGGCTGCAGGAGAGCAATGAGTTAAAAGGGTTCTGCAGCAGCAGAGCAGGCAAAAAGCCATCCCTGCCAGGCAGGGCTGGCATCCTCACCCTGCCTGCTGCAGACCCATGGGCCATGACCTGCAGTCTCCAGGCTGTGGCTGTGAGAGCCCTACCAAGGATCTGCTGAACTGCCACCAGTGGCTGGCATGACAAAGCCACCTGCCCTGCCTGCTGGGCTCTGCAGCAGCTCCTGCTGTGTGGCCATCACTGCTCCCTGAGGAATGGAAAAGGAAAGACAGCAAGGCACAAACCCTGCAGTGCCCAAGTGAAGCTGTGGGAGAAGTTACCTGGCCAAGAAAGAAGAGGAAATACAACAATGAGGGGGAGAAAAAGGCACTCACCAGATCAGTGCTGCACAGGACCCAGTCTGGTGCTGGGCTGTGCTCTTGGCACTGGCAGTGTCCCTGGCAGTGCCCACATGGGAAGCACCCAGGGTGATCCTCTAGCCATGGTTTGCATCTCCCAGTGACTGCTGGGCTCACTGAGCTGGTGGCTAAGGGCAGAGTGCTGAATCCCAGCAGGGTGAGCAAGTCCAAGTGGCTGCTGCTGGCAGGAACAGGATGTTCTGCAGCCTGGGCTGGGTGTCCCTCACCAGTGGGTGAAAGACTGCTGAGCTTTGCCAGCTTCCTTTTCTTCTGGCCTGTGCTAGCATTGCCCTGCTCAGAGGGAAGGACACAGCTCTGGTTTGTGTTCTGGCAGGAGCTGAGGAGCACTCACAGGAGGGGTGAAAGCAAAACCAACCCAAGTGTGGAGGGTGCCAAGGGGAGGATTTATTTCAGTGGTGCCCAGGGCGCAAACTTGACCATCAAGAGTTCCAGCTGAACATGAGGAGGAGCTTCTTGAATGGAAGGGTGGCAGAGCCCTGGGGCAGGCTGCCCAGAGAGGTGGTGGAGTCTCCTTCTTTGGAGACATTCAAACCCACCTGGGTTCCTGTGGGACCCTCTCCAGGTGGCTCTGCTGTGGCAGGGGGCTTGGACTCAGTGATCGCCACAGGTCCCTTCCAAGCTCTGAAACACCAGAGGGGTGCAGTGGGTTCTGGTGGCTGCAAGGTGTCTGTGAAGCAAACACCCCAGAGCACCTCTGAGGGAAGCAGTGTTTGGCTGTTGGGGAAGAGAGAGAGAGAGAAGCAACTGAAACAAATCCTGAAAAGGTATTCATCACAAAAAAAGACTCCAAGTGTGCTGCAGATTTCAGAGCATTTATTTCTTACCATCCCTTTTGAACTACAAGGCTGTGGCTGTGCTGGCTCCAGAACTGCTCCATGCACACAGAGCCTGCTCTCAGAACAGCAATCCCCACGCTGGGCATCCTCAGGCTGCAGGGCAGCAGAGGGGCTGTGGTGCTGCCTCCTCCCCAGAGCCTGCAGACGCCTCCTGGCAGCTGGCCACAGATGCAGCAGGACAACACTCAAGATGAAGAGGGGTTGGCTGCTGCTGGAGCAGGGCTGGTCTGCTTTTCTCCTCCAAGTGCTTTAATAGCTTGGCTTAACGAGCTCTCCAGGCCGGAGGGGGCACGCTGGGCTCTGGCAGAGCCCTTGCTGATTTCTTCTGCCCTGCTCATCAGCTGTGCTCCACTGCCTGCTGAGTGAAAGCACTGGAAAAGAGCACAGCACCTCCCCTTCTGGTCTGCTCTGGAAGGCTTTAGCCCAGTGGGGATTTTGGTTCCCTCTCCAAGTTGATTCTGGCTCTCAGCAGCCAAGGAAGCTTCCTGAGCCTCCTTTTAACTCTGCCTTTTCCTCTCAGGCTCTGTGCAGGAAGGTAACAAAACCAACCTGATCCATGGAATCACAGACCATGGAACTGGTGAGGTTGGAAGAGACCTTGGAGGTCATCAAGTCCACCTGGAGCTCACAGTGCCACCCCTGCTGCTGAGCCACTGCCACTGAGCCACAGCCCTCAGCACCACATCCAGGTGGCTCTGAAACCCCTCCAGGGATGGAGCCTCCAGCACCTCCCTGGGCAGCCTGTGCCAGTGCCTGGAGCTGCAGCAGTGGTGCTGATGGTCACTCAGTCTCCTCCCAGCGTGGTGCTGGATCCTGAAGTCAGTGCAGCACCACCACACACACAGAGTGCTCAGGGCTTGACCCAGGACTGCACAGAGAGCTCCAGCTGATGGCTGGGGCCGCTGCAGCCTCATGCAGTGGACATCAAGCAGGGGGTCCCTCCATGCCCAGGCTGTGGGGGAGCTCCTGCTCTCTGGGTACAGGAGGGGTTTGCCTGTGCCAAGCTCCACTTGGGATCCAAATGGACTTTTGCTGGACGTTGGTTGGTCCTTCCCTCTGCCTGAGGCAAGGCAGAACCAGGGCCAGGGGAGAGCAGTTTGGGTTTTGCTTCTGGAAGGAGCACTTTCTGCTGCTCTCCATCCTGCTGCATCTCTGCACTAATGAACTGACCCTCTGCACTGGGAAGTGACTCACCCAGGGGGGAAGCAATCGAGACAGCCCTCCTGGTGATTTAAAGATGCATGATCTAAGCTGGACTCAGGCCAGAGCTCTCCAAAGCTTCCTGCTGCCTCAACCTGCAGGAAGAGTGGAGGGCACAGCTTGGAGCAGCCTGGACCTCACACTGCTTTCAAGGGCAGGCTCGAGGAAGAATCCACAGTGGAGCCTATTAAATCAAGAGCCCTGCTCCTGGCAGCCTCATCCAAGCTGCCCAGTGGCACAAGCAGCTCAGCCTTTGTGCTCTGCAAGGCCAAAGAGAAGGGAAGCATCCTTGCAGAGTCCATCCGAGGCCCCCACTCCCCCCTGGCACTGCACCACCACGTCCCTGGCACTGGCAAAGTTGCTTTCTTCATTCTCCAGTGCCATGCACCTGCTCAGCTCCACATTCCCTAACAAAGATAATCATTTGCTCATTAAGAGGAGCTCCTGAATCAATAGCAGAGAGCTGGGAGTGAATTGAGGTCATTTGTCTGCTAAGCCCAGCACCGGTGGCTCATTATAAAGTGTGTGTGAGCAGGGCTGCACAGAAGCTGCTATTCTGAACCCACTTCACTGTCACTGTTTCTGCCTGCCTGGACACACAGCCTTGCTCTGATCTATTTCTGAGCACCAGCTGGCTCCAGACCTTTGAAAAAGCAAAGCCCCTCCCAAGCCCAAGGTGTTCATC